>NC_043765.1:23129225-24584937 GCF_902148845.1 Salarias fasciatus
TCAAAAAAATACAATAAAAAAATTAATAAATACAAACCAAATTTAAAAAAATAAAAAAAAACAGAAATCTAGATAAAAAATAAAAGTAAAGCTGAAAACAAAAATAAAAAACCAACATAAAAAATCCCTATTCTTACTCCTCTGTCTTGATGATAAAAAATTATCGAATGAAAAAGAAAAGTTGCTTCTAACTATGTGATCTGTCCTTAAACCTGGAGAGAGCGTCATTGTGGACGTGGTCGACTGAGGCAGGAAGAGAAACCGAATTACCCTCAGCTGTGATGTGGAGAAAGCAGAGTGTAAGGTCACCTTGTCTTTTACAGCATTAACAAAACGACATTCGACCTTTCATTTAGCTGCTCATTTAAAATAAACAGAAGTTTACACAGAATTGGTGTAATGGTGTTGTTTCAAGTTACATTTTTGCTGCTCAGTGTATTTTTTATATAAACTCCCATTATGGTGTGAAAGATGCTCCTCTTTACCTCCCTTTGTCTTCTATGCTGCTTTCTCATCGTCCTGCTCTCTGGAAAATGTTTCAAAAAGTGTCAGATTGGACCCTCATTTCACTTCCCGGCTTTCCAGGGAGCGAGAACGGAGAACCAGCCGACACTTGACATTTTCCTTCCTCGGAACCTTTGACTGAAGAGGAGAACGCGTCGTCCTGCTGCGGCTCCCAGAGCGCCACGTCTCCGGGCCTAATTGGGCCGAGGGCTCAGCCAGATATCGAGGTGGCATTTTGTGGGAGAGTCCCCTCCCCGAGCCGCGGCGTTCCTTCGTTTATCAACGTCCACCTGCTTTTTGCTGACTCGTTTGTTTTTGCCCTTCGCCCAATTCATCAGCTGTCACTTGTAATGGGACCCTGTGTGGAGCGCAGAGGGCCCCGGCGGGTCCCCTGGGCCACGCTTTGGTTCCATTTCCACCACAGATCAGATTCTCCAGCTGGAGGGCTTCTAACACTGCAGTAAAGCGGGTAGAAGTCCTATTAAAGAGCTCCATTTAGATGAGGAAGTCTGGAAATCTTTCCGAACGTTGGTTAAAACATGTGCGGACAGCACTTTTATAATAGCACATATACATCAAATACTGCCAAATACAAAAAGATCCATAATAAACCAAAGGAAGAAGTGTGTAGGGATGCTAAGAGAGAATATATATCACATTTTATTCAACTTTAGCCCTTTAAAACTGACTGAACAATGTTTTCTGTGCTCACACATGAAAAATGGCCCTGAGCAGTGTTCTCATGTAAACTGACGCTTCAAATGTAACAAAAATGTTCTATTTTCACTTGAAAATGTCAACCGTTATACTGTCTTCCTCCGCTGATAAATAAAAGATGTTTTGTTCATCTGTTCGGTCGACTCTTCCAACAAATTACATTACTTGATAACTAATGAGAGTGGAGCTTAATGTCATTATGCGACTGGATATCAGGCTCTTTAAATCAAAAAGATGCATGTTTTTTCATAATTTCCACTCTTAAATGCATTTAGTTTTGCATTACATGAGGAATAATTAGAATGAATATTAGGCTTAAATGCGGTTAGATGATCTTTTTATTTCCGACTCCAGTGAAAACAAACAGGGGTCACGTCGTGTGTTCTGCAGGCTGCTCAGCATTTAATTCATCTTCAGTTTTCATTCCGTTATCGTCTGTTTCAGTCCTGTTTTGGTTGTTCACAGTTCCTTGGATTCTGCTGGAAGAATCATAAATTCAGGCGTCTTCTGCAAGAGCTCCTTCAGTGACAGTGTGTGTGAAGGAGAGATATCGCAGCTCCTTCCTTCCTGCTGCTGTTTGACTGGAAGATCAGCAGCTCTCTCAAACCAAGATATTTATTTTACTTTAAAAGCCGCCTTCACACATTAGCAAATGTATGATCACCAGAGGAAAGAAAATGCACTTTTACAGATGGGCTCTGAAGCTCATTTTTCATTTAATTTCAGTCTTATTTCTGAAAATAGTGAAGCCTTTTGACTCAGCAGAGACGACTTGTCACTCCTTGTCCTTGTGGTGGCTTCTCTCCTTGAACTATTGGTTCTATGAGCTTCTTTAGGAAAACTCTGAGTCATGAATACTGAGCCGCCTACACATGCTTGGACTTATTGATGTTTGGGTTTGCACTGCAGGGTGTGTCTGCTGGAGGACTGCTGTGTCAGTTCATTTTAGCGTTCTGAGTGTATTTAATTTGAACAAAAGACTGACAGAGAATATTTCACACTCTCTATTGATTAAAAACAAGTGATCCAAGGAATATAATTTACAATTTTCAGACAAAAAGTAAAATATAATGATGAGGTAGAACTTTATTCATCACACACTGGGGAAATCGAAGCATTTCAGCAGCTCAAAGGTCAACAAATACAAATCAGAATATTGAAAACATGCAGATATTCAACAGAGGAAACCAGACTGTGAGCATTATTGACTTTCTACTTTGGGATGATTCTGCAGTAGGTGTAATGGATGCATCAGCAGGGGTGAAGAGACTGAGTATCAGGGGATGGTGGATAACTTTATTTCTTGGTTACACCACAGGAGAGACTTCAATCCAGTGGCTATTAGACTCTACAAATCTAGTTTTAACAGTTAATTCATTCTTTCTTGCCTATAGAAGTTACTGCTAAGAGTTGCACATATTACTTAATTTATATTTACTGGTATAATTGTTATTCTGAATCATTTAGGAAGTGGGTGCCATGCAAGGAGCTCAGTCCTTCCATGATAAGTTTTACATCTCTTGTGAAACTACTTTTCCTTAACAGGAAAAAATCCTGGTACTTCGGTGAGGGAAATTAGCTACAATAAGTAGCAATCCATGAAAATATTTTAATTGTACGGTGAAATGGAACGAATAACAAAATTTAAAGACAACAAATGCCTTGTTCTAGTAGAAAAAATGTAGCTGTTGCCTTTGCTCACTGTCACAGAAACCGGATGTTGCTATCAAGAAACAAAACAGTAAATGGTTTTCGTGTTTCGTCTTGGACCTAACAAAGTAAAATAATCAGTGAACATTTTATCAAATTATACATCGTTTTTGTTACCATTTTCAACAAACATTAATAAAAAAACAAATATTTCACTGAAACACGTCACAGTTACACTTTGTTACACGACGTAAACCTGAACAAAACCAGTCATTTCTTTTATTTTGGAGGTCCCCACCACGCTTCCGGTTTAGTGCTCTCCGGGCTTGACGGAAGCCGTGAGTGGGACAAATGAAGTTCACGCTCCGCAGCTGGTGATGGCGGATGTTGTGGAGAAAGACACCATGAAGAATTACCACATAGCGTCCGAGAAAATCAACCCGGACGCCAGCCGCTACCCGTACTGCATAGTCTGGACGCCCATCCCCGTGCTGTCGTGAGTGCCCGCCGCCGGGTAGTGAAGGATGAGAGCTCCGGGAGTGACAGCTGTAGCAGCTTAGCTTTAGCATCCGGTGTTTCGGATTGACTGGTTCCCCTGTTAACTGGTAACCGACTACCTTTATTGTTTCCCTGTAACGGCAGATGTCAGTAATCTGTACCTGTCCTGGCGAGCGTTGTTTAGTCGCATGTGTAAAGTGCCGTTCCTTTAGTCAGTCTTATTGTAGCATCGATATGTTCTGTGCTTGAAGCGGCTGGCAGAAGTCGGTCACCAGTTAACACGGGAACCAGTTATTCCGGAGGCGTTTCATCCTGTTGCTGCTTTTTCCTATTTCCTTGTTTTTGTTTTTTCTCTCTGCTGCAGTCAGAAGGTGGAAAAATGAGATTTAACGAGCCTAACTTATACTATACATCTTTTTTTATTTTATATCAGCAGGAAAATACTAAAAAAGAAGCTGTGATGCTGAATTAAACTTAAGGTCATCGCCCATAATATTATCTACTGAGTCTCTTTCATAGTTATATAAACACTTTCTCGAACAAGTCTTATGTCAATAAGTCAATTTTAATTTTCATTATCATAAATACGCATAGTCTCTGATGGTGCTTTCAGGGAACTCGGGAAAATACTATTTCCCAGTTGGGTGTGTTGATATGGTAACAATAAACAAAGCCAATAATTCACACAGATCTGTAGAAAAACAAACATGTTATCACCCTTAAACCAACACGCGGACGAACTGCTGCGTTTTAGGTCAATTAAATTGTTACACATCATCGGTACAGACGTGAAAATATATCATATCTGTGATTTAATTTAAATAGTATTTTTCATATTAACGCCGACATGCTGTCGTGTCAAGTGATGTTACATTTACTTCTCAGGGATTTCTTTAATTTTTCCAGATGGTCAGATCTATTTTTTTCCAACTTAGTGCTGTCTAATTCCTTGTTCTTCTTGAATGCACCTTTTCTGATCTTCAGTTTTGGCCCTTTCTAGGATATTTTCATTTTATTTTTTTGACTTAAGGTTTAGCCTACTGTATCATATAGCGTTTCAGAACCTTCTTGCACAAAATTCCCTGCTATTATCCTACTTAAAATGTGTCATACAAATGAAAATAAACTGTTAAATTAAATGAAATTAATGGCAAATCAGAAGCAAGTTCAGTCGAGCCTGGTTTTTCTCATTTAGATGAATTGCTAGTTGTATTAAAAATGCACAGAAAACAGATGAGCGTGTGAAAATGTGTCCCTTCATGTTATTCCCGTCACACTCGGTTTAACGGTGTTGTGTCCTTCCGTCCAGATGGCTGTTTCCCTTCATCGGTCATATGGGAATCTGCACCTCCACCGGAGTCATCCGAGACTTCGCCGGGCCGTACTTTGTCTCTGTGAGTGAAGGTCAATGATTGTGTGGTCCTCTATATAAACATCGATAGGCCTAAAAACAAGCTGTTTTCTTGAAGTTTTATTTGATATCACTTTACGCAACATGTAGTTACAAAAGTCCCCAACCAGACGATGTATGTCTGTCTTCTGAAGTCTTAATATAAGGCCTCATTTACACACCGTTTCATTTGAAAACACATTGTCACTGTTATGCGGTGAAATTGAAATGAAAACTTCGGTTAAATTTGTTGGTTACTGCGATCGCACGCTCTCCCCGAGCGGCTGGTCGCTCCTGAGGTCACCCGAGGCGCAGTGGAGGTAAAGTGAGACGGCAGGTGAGCTCAAGGTGTCCACTGAAAACGTGCTCGGGGTTTCAAACGCTCTCCCATTCATCATTCAGGCAGAGCAAAAGGTCAAATAACCCGACGCTGCTACTTTCACTGGGTCTCTAAAACATTTGCAGCATTAGCTTTTCCTCTGCGTTTGTATTCTGGAGCTGTCAGAGCGAGTTTAGGGAGCACACACATTTTTTGTAATGAGATTTAGTTCAAGGGGACTTTTCAATGGACTGAAAAGAATGAATTGTTCTCAAATTAACTGAAGGCCGATAAAGAATTGAAGAAGGGGAAAGAATTTTTCTTGGAGATTAAGCTTTTTTTTGCAGGTTTTAGAGAGTGGATGGAATAGTCAGCACATTCATTATTGAAGGAAACATCTTTTACTGCTTTATTACAGTACATTATTGGTTTTAATGCATCATTTTTATTAACTCAACTTTTACCTTCAGGAGGAGGTTTTCTCGTATTCCCGCTCTAGATCTGACTGATCCTCGCAGTTTTCAGGAGGACATCACGCAGCGTGCGGCTCTGCTGTTTTTGTTCGAACCGGACTCATTAAGAGCTCACACACAAACAAACTTCACACACAAACAGGATGGGAGGCACATTTCCGAGGGTCTCGGTGTTGAACTCGAGCTGAAACGGGCTTCTGTGGTTTGATTGAATCTCTTGTTTCCTGCAGGAAGACAACATGGCTTTCGGAAGACCGACAAAGTGAGTAAATACTTTATTTTAATACGTTTGACCCAGCCCCGGCTCGTCCTCCACACCGTGTCTCCTCCCTCCGCCTCAGGTACTGGATGCTGGACGTCAGTAAAGTCTACGCCATGGGTTCCAACGCCTGGGACACGGCGGTGCACGACGCGTCCGAGGAGTACAAGCACCGCATGGTAAAGACGCGCACGGCGCGGAACCCGAGAGCCGGCCGGTCCTCCCGTTTGCTAATCCGTGGCCGCTTTGTGTTTCCCCCTCAGCACAACCTGTGCTGCGACAACTGCCACTCCCACGTGGCCATGGCCCTCAACCTGATGCGCTACGAGAACAGCACCTCGTGGAACATGGTGAAGCTCTGCCTGCTCGTGCTCGTCCACGGCAAACACGTCAGGTGAGATGACGTCTATTGAGGAAAAAAAAAAAAAGGCAATTTACAAAGAAATATATTGGTTTGATGTCCCATCAAACTGAAATTTTAAAAACTGCATTACACAACAAAAGTTGACTTTTTGAAAAGGGCTATCAAGGCAGAACGTCTTTAAAACATTCTGTCTCCTTGGTAACGGGCGGGAAAATGCTAGTTTTGGAAGCTGTATCAACTCCGTCTCCATGGAAACGGGGGAAGATACAACTTTTCTGAAGCGCTGCTAATGCATGAGTTGTGGAAAATGTGAAGACTACTTCATTTTCAAAACGTTTTCATGTAAACGCAGAACTTTTCCTTAACAAAAACAAAAGACAAAAGAGGTGTTTTCACCTGAAACGTGGTGTAAACGGGTTCCTCCTCACGTTGACCTCCCCTCCCCCCTCCCCCCTCCAGCTGCGCCGGCTTCCTGAAGACCTGGCTGCCTTTCCTCATGCTCCTGGGCGTCGTGCTCACAGTGGCCCTGGCCCTCAACCTGCGGTGACCTGGGCGGCGGGCGGAGGACCTGTCACAGCGGGAACGCCGACTCCTCCCCCTCGGCAGGGTCAGAACGTGGGCGC
Organism: Salarias fasciatus; assembly: GCF_902148845.1. Taxonomy (NCBI): domain Eukaryota; kingdom Metazoa; phylum Chordata; class Actinopteri; order Blenniiformes; family Blenniidae; genus Salarias; species Salarias fasciatus. The sequence continues at coordinate 23,136,023 of NC_043765.1, forward strand.
TGACCTTTGGAACAGCAGAGGGAGGGGGAGGGTGGGGGCGTCACACGGTATCCAAGGAGAGAGAGAGCGATATATATATATGGAAAGAGAAACTACTGGGCTCCAGGACAGGATCGCTGGACGTCGGCGTCCACCTGGGTTTTTTTTTTTGGAGACATTGGAAGACATTCCCCCCTGACATCCATCTCACAGGACCACACCACAGACTGAACGGATCCCAGCTCGAGCCATCGCTGCCTTCACTAACGGTTGAAACACCGCCTCATCCCTTTCTCTGAGGGGAAACGCATATCCATGCCTTACTTGTTGATTTTTATCTACTAGATCCGGGGCCGTATTCCCACCAGTCCGTGCTTCCCGTGTGCCATTTTTCTACCACGGGAGCACAAACGCGTCTTCGCTGCCTTCCTCGGGAATCTGTATCTCGGTCATGCTGGTTCTAATGTAGCTCTTCCACAGCTCATACTTAAAATACGCGAAAGCTTTTTGTACTTTCTGTGCGGTTTCTTATTCACATATGAGCTTCTGTGTAGGATATGGAGCGTCTCTCTCAGCGGGCTTACTCGCTTTACACACATTGCCTCACGCCTCGATGAACTCCAGGTCAGAAGCGCAGTGATTGTAGCAACCTCAGTCCATGTGGTTTCTGTACGTGTGCCAAACGGAGGACGGTCGAGCAGCTCCAAGGCTTACAGACCGAGAGAGATCTGGTCACAGTGGGTTTTCATCAGTCCTGTAGAGAACTGTGTGAAGGATCCAAACACACCTTGATCCACCTGTTTTCTCCAATCGACCAAACTGATCTCAGCCAAAACACGGCGAAGGGCCAAGACCGCCTCCTGATGGTCCATCCAGAATGTAGACCGGATCGTCTTTCATCCGTTTATTTTTTGTTTCTGCCACATTGAAACACTGAACTTTGGGTCTGAATATCTTTAAACGTGGGAGTCTGACCTGAAGGGGGCGTGTCTTTTCCATCTCCACCAATAACCGTTCATTCCCGGGACGTCGTCTTTGAGTCCTGCCGTCACCTCCTAAAGGTGTGTTTGAGCTGAACACAGGCAGAGAGGGACCAGTAGTCTGATGAAAACCTTCTGTTGATAAAGGAATTAGACGATTCTTATGTCCGAGAGGTTTTAGTTCCTTTTACTTTTTGATTTTTCTCCAAGAGTTCAGTGAAGTCAGTGCCTACAGAGTTGCCTCTCCCACTTTTTTTTTTTGCCTCCCGTTTAAATAAATCCACGTGATGGTTGGCACCCGGAGCCCGTTGCCATGGCTGTTTGCGAGCAGATTCAAATCCCCCCATTGTTTGCAATCAAACAGAACAAGGAGAAGAAGAAGAGAGAGAAAAAAAAAAGAGTGTTGAGCCGCCTCTTTGTCCGCGGTGCTGCCAGAAGCAGCAGGTAGCCGGGATCCTCAGGTTTTTTTCACGCTCGCCAACCCCCATGCCGCCGCTGCCCCCGCTGTTCCCCCACCTTTACACACATCAGGCTGGAAGGTCAGCGTGAAATGTCAGCGTTGTTCCAGCTCCGGCGTGCGTCCTGATCCCCTCGCCGCGTCCGCCTGTAAATATCTGAAAGACAACATTTCCACCGTTCATCAGGTGCTCCGCTCCCCCCGCTCGCTTCTCATCCACCCTCCTCAATAACTCACTCTCGTCGTGCCTCAGCGGGTGAGCGGTGGCGTGCGTGTCGGCGGGTAACGCATGCCGGCGTGACTGAGTGACTGAGTGTGTGTGTGTGTGTGAGTACGAGTGTGTGTTTGCATGTGAACCTGTGAGAGGAGAAGCTCATCGCTGTGGCTTCTCATTGAAATAATCAGCTGCCTACAGCGATTGATTTCTATATTTAAAGCTCCATATTTTGCCTCTTAATCAAGCGATACGTGATGCTGGTGAACTGTAGAGAGAATCGGTGTGTTAGGATGATTTGATTCAGTGCGTGCTGTAGTTACATTCATACATTCAGGATGTTTAAGGAGGGAGCTTTGGGAGCTTTACGGCCTTCACACACCAGAGGGTGAAATGAAACCACCGATTCTCATTCAAACTGACTTGTTTTTGCAGAATTTTGTAAAACTGAAGGTGAAAAATGAAAGTTTCTGTCTCAAAAATGCAGTCCTTTGTGTTTTGTTTTTAAAGGACTTTTGAAAAACAACGGCAGTGAACGCAAGTTATTGAAAACGCTCTGACTCTGTGAAGAGTAAATAGTTCGCACCAACTCCTGGCCCTAACGTGCTAGCCTGCCCGTTTTCTGCCGTTTCCATGTAAACATGAAACCTTTCTGAAACGAAAACCCAAAAACAATGTAGCCTATTTTCACTCGAGCCGTCACGTAAATGGGGCCTTAAAGCAAGACGTGCCAGTTCTTTGAAATTACTGAAAATTTTTTAGACATAAATGTCCCAAAAAGCAGGATCGTAATTATTATAAAACTTTTAAAAATGCTGTTACCTGAGTGTTTTTTTTTTTCTTTACCAAAACACTTATGACGCAGACTTGATGTTTTGGTTTTCCTTGAGTAAGTGGTGTGTAAAGGGCCTTGAGCAGACTGGTCGCTCCGTCTCAAAGGGTTCATGTGTTCATCTGGGGGCGGGTATGTGCCCTTTCCACCTGAAGTGCTGGGAGGTTTTCCATCTGTGTCCACACTGAGAGAACAGCAGCAGCACAAAGAGAAAATCCCCCCTCGGTTCTGTGTAATTGCGCTAAACGTGGGGAAAATGGGAGACAAACTGCGGCCGTGAATGCGCGGCTTGTGCTTTTACACGAAGCGGCTCATTCATTACAGCTAATGAATGAACAGCCCTTTGAGATCAGCTGATTTAAAGAAGAAGAAAAAAAAAACCCCACAGCAGTCATTACTACTGCTTCCGACGTAACCTTCAGGAGGATGGAGGGAAGCGGTGAAGACCGGACAGCGAGCCGGTTCCCTTTCGGGGCGTCAGATATTCAGTGGAGATCCTCTGAATGGTTTTAGATGTTGCCTGCTGCGGTGCCTTGTTGTATCCAAGAGCCAGGTCCTGGAATGTGGAGACCTGCGGTCCCGCCGATTCAGCCCGTTGACAAAAGACTGTCGGGACGCTGTTATTAGTGCCACTATCCATATATACTCATACCAGCCTGCAATTTAAGAAAAAAAAAAGGGAAAAAAAAAACCCCTCTTTTGTTTCTTTAATCCTTCCAAAATGTCTTTTATGCTGCAGATCACACAGCCCACGGGGGGAATCTGAGGAATCTTGCAAGAGACTGTGTGAATGTGTTTATGACTCACAGCTATAACACCAATAAAGATGTTTATTATTGTAGAGGTTTGCGGGACTTCTTTCTTTGAGTTACGACCCAAACTGATAGCGGGAGGCGATGCCGCTCCATCAATACGCTCCGGAGTGATTCCTGCAGTAACCATCAGAAGGCGTCAGAATAAACACTGACGGGAGGAGAAGAAGGGACGCCCGTCGCCGCTTTGATATTCCACTGTCAAATGGCTCAAAAGTCCCACTTGGTGGCCCTTTATCCTGCTGAGCATCCTGGTATTCATGAACTGGGGGGATCAAAGGCTCTAAAGTCTGGCCTGAGAGACTCCCCTCCCCCCACGTCCACCACACCACCTGGGTGGGGGGGGGGGGGCGGGGGATGACACATTCTTCAGGGTAAAGGTCTCCTGGCAGAGGGTTTCTACTGAAAGTTACATCTTTGGTAGACATAAGGTGTCCAAAGAAGTTTCACACTGATGGGTAGAGTTAAGGAGGAAAAAAATGTTGCTGGTGCAAAACAAAGTGAAAAAAAGTCTTGCATTAATTATGTTTTTCAAGAAACAAAGGTAAATGTTAGTTTAGCTACTTTTCATTGAAGCATCACGATGTCTCAGCCCGGGTTTCAGTGCTGCGCTCGAAGAAACTTGTTAAAAAAAAAAAATCTGTTTTTTCTTTGAAGTTTTTGTTATGTTTGGTTTGTGGGCCAAGTTTTGGCCCACGGGCCTTATGCTGGACACCCCTCATTTAGAGGACGAGATGGGATATGAATTTCAAGAAAAGTTTTCATCAGAATAATTGGGCGAACAAATGTGTGTGAAAAAAGAGTTGTGATGAAAGATTCACTCCACCCGCTGATCATCCATCCACCCATCCATCCATCTATTCATCCATCCATCCATCTATCTATCCACCCACCCATCCATCCATCCATCAACCATCCACCCACCCATCCATCCACCCGTCAGCCATCTCTCCACCCCTCTGTCCACCTCATCCATCCCTCCATCCATCCATCTATCTACCCACCCATCATCCATCCATCCATTCATTCATCCGTCTATCAATTCATCCAGCCATCCATCCACCCCTCCATCCATCCACTCATCCAATCATCCATCCGTCCGTCCATCCATCTATCCACCCGTTCTCCATCCATCTATCTGTCCATCCATCCATCCATCCTTTCATCCACTCATCTATGCATCCACCCAGTCAACATCCATCAATCCATCCATCCATTGATCCATCCACCCATCCATCCATGTATTCACCCATCCATCTATCCACCCATTATCCATCCATATGTCCATCCATCCATTATCCATCCATCCAGCCAGCCACCCACCTATCCATCAACCCATCCCTCCACCCCTCCATCCCTCCACTCCTCCACCCCCCCAACCCTCCATCCTGAACTCCTCCAGAGTGAAGCTCCTCCCCTCAGATCATCGCTGGTCGATGGTCCTTTTAACTTCATTGTTGTAGAAGAAGCGACGCCCCGCTTGGCGGAGAGGGATCAAACTCCCCCTCCGCTCTGATCGACCCCCACACTTCTTCCCTTCTTCTTTTTGTTCTGATGGAAATCAGCGCCAGCCCCCCGGCCGGACACACTTTCTGCAGCACGCGGAGTTGAGAGCTTCACTCTCGGGCGGGACGATGAGCTGATCGCCGCTCCGCGTCTCCTCTTCACCACTTCTTCCCAGCTTTCCCCGGATCTTTTTCTTCTTTTCCCGCCTTCGTATCCCCGCGGTCTCGCGCCGACATGCGGGGCTGGACTCGCCGCCTCGTGCTCGCGCTGCTCGCGCTGCTGCTCGGCTCCGCGTCGGCGGCGTGTCCGCCGCGCTGCGAGTGCTCCGAGGCGGCGCACACCGTCAAGTGCGTCTCCAAAGAGCTGCGGAGCGTCCCGGAGGGCATCCCCGGCTACACCCGGAACCTCTTCATCACCGGGAACCAGATCAGCCGCGTCGGACCCGAGTCCTTCAGGGGGCTGGAGAACGTGACCAACCTGTCCCTGAGCAATAACAGGTAGGAGCCCCGGGGATAGAAGCTCCCGAAGTGGACTAAAATTCAGCATAACTTCTGTTTATCAATGATGTGTTGAGTTACAGCATATTTATTATCATAAGACGACATGTCTTCAAGTAGTTTACAGTTAATTTGCACAAAAGCCAGCGGTAGAGTTGCTGTCTTTCATTCAGAAGGTTGCAGGTTTGATTCCTTGTCTTCTTCTGCTCACATGTCAAAGTGTCCTTCAGCAAGACTCTGGACCTTGATGTGTGTAAAGAATGTTGAAAAGTGTTTTTATAAGTGAAATCTGTTGACATTTAAGATAAAAAAAAAAAAAAGCAATAGACGCTGCTATAATAAAATCTGACTAATTTAGAATAAATCCTGAAGAGGAAAAAGATTTTATCAAATATTTAAAAATCTAAAGCTTTTCTGTGTCTTCAAATCCAGAATTACCGAGGTGGAATCGCACACCTTCGCGGGGCTGCGCAGCCTCCGCTCCCTGGACCTGAGCGGCAACCAGCTGGCCGTCGTCCACCCGGAGGCCTTCAGCGTCGCCAACCAGTCGCTGCGCGAGCTCAACCTGAGCCGGGCGCTCTACAACCACTCGGCGGTGGTGGACCTGGCCATGGCGCTGCGCTGGAGCTCGCTGGGAGGCCTGCGGGGCCTGGACCTGTCCGACAACAGCCTCATCTACCTGCCGGCGCGCATCTTCTCCCACCTGGGCGGCCTGCGGCGGCTGCAGCTGTCCAACAACTCGCTGGTGGCCGTCCACAACGCCTCGCTGTCGGGCCTGGAGCGCCTGGAGGAGCTGGACCTCACGCTCAACGCCCTGAAGACGCTGCCCGAGGAGGGCCTGCGGGAGCTGGACTCGCTGCCCGGCGCCACCCTCCTGCTGGGGGACAACCCCTTCACCTGCACCTGCGGCATCGAACCGTTCGCCCTGTGGCTCAACAGGTCGCGGGACCGCGTCCGGGACGCGGACGGCCTGGCGTGCGCCTTCCCGGCGGGCATGAGGAACACGTCGCTGCTGGCGGCCGGCTCGCTGACCCTGGGCTGCCACCAGAGGGACGCCGGCGCCGACCTGGCGCTGCAGACCTCCTACGTCTTCCTGGGCATCGTGCTGGGCTTCATCGGCCTCATCTTCCTCTTCGTGCTCTACCTCAACCGCAAGGGCATCAAGAAGCGCGTGTACGACATGCGGGACGCCTGCAGGGAGGTGTGGGAGGGCTACCACTACCGCTTCGAGATCGACTCCGACCCCAGGCTGTCGCAGGTCTCCTCGAGCGCCGACGCGTGAGACGACTGTCCACACCGGAGTCGGGGTCTCACGGAAACGACTTTTTTAATCGTATCGGCAGCCAGATGTAAAAATTGTACAGATCTTTCTGTAAATATATATAAAACTATCACTGAAGCATGCACTGCCCTTTTACAAGTGATGTGCTCTTTTAAGACAAGCTGTTGTGAAGATTTTGATTTTTTTTTTCGCTGTGATGTGTCAGAAACACATAAATGTTTGAAAAGATTCTCTCTGATTGGCGTTTCTTGCATGTGTCCCGCTCTCTGAAAACACAGAAGAACCACAGCAAGTGCCTGAAGCCAGGAGGAGGGTTGTGTCTCCCGTCGATACAGCGAGCTGAACGTGGCGTGCTTCCCTCGAATTTAGCTCGCAATGATGATAATAATAATAAAAAAAAAGAAAGCACGCGGACACTCGACGAACAAACAGACCTCTGGGAATTTAAAGCACAATCGTTTATTCATCTTTGAAGCATTTCAAGTCCTCCGGGGCGCCGCGGAGGAACGGAGCCACCGAAAAAGCTCCTCCGCCACTTCTTCTCGCTCTTCTTTTGGCTGCTGGATTAAAAGGCAGAGAAGAGGAGAACAATTCAGCTGAGACTGGCGGAAATCTCCTGGCCCCCTCATTTTTTTTTTCTTTTTTCTTTTTTTTTTTTTTTTTTCATGAAACGTCGCTTTGTTTCAACTCCTTGAGTTTTATTGTCAAAATGATGAGAAACAGTCCTGGGGCTGAGGTCGCCGCTGAAAGCAATCTGCCCCCTCCCTCCCTTCCTTAAAGACAACAGCGGCTCTGGAAGCTCTTTGAAGGAAAAGTCTGGCTCTCCACGTTTTTCTGTTTAGGGGGATTTTTCTTTCTTTTTTTTTTTCTTTCTCCTCCAGTGATAAGATACAGATGATTCTGGAACACCAGCTACATTGTTTTATTCGACGTTCAGGGTTTTAAGGCTGTCGAAAACCGAGAAGTAATTTCTCTTACGGTTCAAAGTAAGTGAGGAAATCTGTCGAGCCCAGCACATCCTCACAGTGTCCACAGTTTGTCATCGGAACAGTAACAAAAAAGCACATTTTTTGGCTTCAATCGACTGTGTTTACGGCGTCGCTGGTGTGTTTCATGGAGGTTCTGTGTATAACCCATCCATCTACCTCATCCTCCCCCAGATCTGGAGCCATTCACTGCTTAAGCTCGCAGGATAAATGACACAAGCGTTCTTTTTTTTCCCCTGCAAAAACTATGAGGAATACTCGAGATGAAAGCATTTTGGAAGCGTGGCTCGTTCCTGCAGCTCGTACCGTCAGCCTTCAGGTTCAGGCAGCAGAGATACTCCGTCAGGTTTTGGGGGGGAAAAAAAGGTCCCAGTTTGGTTGAAACATCTGTGGCTTCGTGTTACTTTCTTGAAAATAAATGTGAAGGATTATTTTTTCCATGTCTGGAGTGACTGACGTGTATCCGTCCGTCGTTCCTCCATCCATCCATCCATCCATCCATCCATCCATTCACCGCCTCTCCTGAATATGGCATTATCTCTTCATTCATCATGGAAGTACTTAAGGTTGCAGTTTATGTGTTTTAGCAAACTATACGGTCCTTTTTTAATATCAGGACAGTTTGTTTCATGGCTGTTTGACTTGATTTTCACATAAAAAAAAATGCTTGGTTAATTTGAGGAAAAGGCTCATTAGTGGCACTTCATTACGTACCTCTATAAACTTTTTAAACACTTTATTGCACTCAGAGCCCAAACTGTTTGGCGGAAGTTAATCATAAAGTCCGTAAATCCAAAAGCGTGGTCGTTCTTGTTTCTTCAGACATAAATTCTGCGTTAAATTACCATTTTCCTCCTGGCTAATAAAGGTCATGTATAGCATGCTGAATCAGCCTATACAGTCATTTCCACGTGTTTCAGTTTTAAAATAATTTATCCATCTTTTCACAGCCTCCTCTAGATACAGAACTGTGTTGTGTTTCTCGTACTAAATCATTTTATGATGACTTAATGTTACAGCACAGGTGAACATTTTGCTTCTTCCTTCCAGCAGCTTCTTTCTGGTCTAATAGCATAAAAAAAAAAGACTTGGTTACTTTGATCCTAAGATGACCTTTTGGTGTGAAACAACTCAGCTGTTTGCCGCAGCATCTCTCCATACGGTTGTTTCTTTACAGTTCAGTCCACATTCTTACATTTCAACATGCGTGTTGCGGCTGATTGGAGTTCGAGCCCGTAAACAAAAAAGTCCTCCTTCGCCAAGCCTTTGTTTTTGTAAGTGACAAATCCTGCGTGGTGTTTGGACGATCCGAACGGAGACAAACAGAGAAGAGAGGAGGTGGCGGGCTGCCATCGCTCAATCTGTTTATTCCCCAGATTTTTAGCCGTCTATGCAGACTGGGAGGGAGTGAAGCAGCCCCCCCACCCCCCACACCTCCACCTCCACAATGCTGAAGCAGCATCTTCATCCCGTCAAGACTTTCAGAGAGCAGGAATGTTGAGAACATTTTCACTGCATGTGTGGAATGACAAAATAAAGTATTCTGAAGTTTTGACAGTCGTCTGCATGATTATTCAGCAGGTGTAATCTTCTGTGTCACGAAAACGACAGTGCCGCTAATGTCCGGGATAAACTCCCATGTGTCATTTCGCGGGCCGCCACCGCCGCCGCAGCACCACCACATTAAGCCGGGGCATTTACTCACTGAGGAGAAAACAATTAGGGCTCAAACAGCGGCTTAAAGGGGACGCCGGCATCGGCCAGACGCCTCAAATAATCTTTGTTTTCCGGCGCGCGGGGAAAGAGACGTCTTGCGATACTGCCTCCGGCCTCACAGAGGGCCATTATGCTGCGCCCGTAATGGGATTCGGTGGCGATGACAGAGTCGAGCGCTCCCGTCCAGCCATTGTTCAAAGTGTCATCCTCCGTAGTAATTGCCAACCGGAGGAGAATCCCGGGAGAAAGTTGTGCCGTTACGGGTTATTGGTGTCAACAAAGAGGGGAGAAACACTCCACCACCGCCGCCGCCGCCCCTGCAAGTCATTACTTCCGTTTTCGCTCATTAAAGTGCGTCTTCGGTTTTTATTTCTTGTGTTTTTATGGGTCTGGCTGTTTGAGAAATATATGGTGTGCTTTGCTATAGGGCCGTGCGAGAGGGTCTCAGCAGGAATGCAGTGAAAAGAGAGGAGCCTCCAAATGCATCCAGACGTTCCCCATTACTCCTCCTGCAGAGGAGAAGCTTGTTAAAAAAAAACAGGAAAAAAATCGCTCCAATTACTCCTTCAGTTGCACATATCTGATGAACGGATCGCGCCTTTATTTCGTCTTCGCCGTCTCGGGGTTCCCACGGTGCTGAGAATCCTCCAGCAGAGGCCGTTTGGAAAACTTTTAACGGCGCGGCGGTTCAGGCAAAAAAAAAAGAAAATTGACATATCTGTGAGCACGTCTTGCCGTCCGGAGCGCGGCGGGGCTTCAGGGTTTATACGACTCGTCTCTCCGGGAACATCTTGGCACCATTACATGGGTTTTAATGGCCGTGACAGGGAATATGCCTTAAAAGTGAACGCCACATCTGTGAGGAATTGAACATGATAGAAAGAGACCGCAACAGTCAGCGGCATGACGACAGAGACAAAGTGGCAACCCCCCCCACTTCGGCTGGCACTGGGATGACAAATACAGCTGTCCGCCGCTCCTCAGCCGAAGACACATGCCATCAGTTACAGCCCGCTCCGCCAAATCCGACGTCCTCGGCGTTACCTTCCCTCGCTCGCATTTGACCGTCTTCTCTTTACCAGTCGTCTTATTCCAGATCGGTGGATTAATTACCCGATCCGTCATGGGGTGGAGGTGGAGGTGGAGGCCGAGCCGGTTCCAGTGGAGGTATTGGCCATTGTTCCTCGGCTCACTTCATCACTGTAACTAATTGTGTTTGCCGCTGGAAGGCGGCGAGCGGGAGCTGGTACGGCTGGCCCCGCTGCCCATTAAAACCCACCGGCCGCACATTCATCACTTCTGAGAACCGAACACACTCCAACACACACCTGGATCGCAGGCTGTGCTAACACGGGCGTGTCGCACTCATTTCAATTGAGGGGAAACATAAAATCCACGTGAATCTGGACTGAACCAGACCAGTAAAATGATAAAAATGATAAACGTACAACTCGGTATCTCTTCATACTGATGTTGATGAGAACTCACCACTCTCCAGTGTTTTGACCTTATACTCATGAGTGCAATCATTTTCAGTGTTGCCACAGTCCTTACGGTAAAAACGCATCCTTCCAGGGAGGAGTTTAGGAAGAGCAGTTACTATGTTTTCTGGACTAGAAATCACATTTATTCTCCATGTCCAGATTCTGGACTGGAACTAGAATCTGTTCCTCAGCTAAGGCCGTCCTGCTTTCAGCCCATCGTTTGTAGTAGGTTCTTCTTTTGGGTGTGTTTTGCAGTGAACTACAGCAGTAACAGGTTTTTTTTAGTTCATACTGTAGCAGCATGTTGTGGTCATCTTGTGTGTTGCATGATGGCTTGAGAAAAAGGCAAAAAAATTTACTTTACTATCCACGCAAACTGGAAAAAAAGTCTCCAAACCAAAAGAGGCGAAGTCCATAAAGGGTTTTTAGAAACTGCAGCACAGGACATCAAACACAGAAGGCTGCAGAGACACAACAAGCCGAGACTCAGAGACTCAGACGGACTGACAACCAGAACACGTCCAGACTGAGCCTTATAAACCCAACGGGGCGACAGGTGACGACGATCACACAGTCAGGCACAGGTGAAACACATCAGGGCAGGAGCAGTAATCAGACACTAGGAGGGGAATCCAGGGAGTGAGAATACCACGTAAAATACATGAGACAAAACATGAACCGTGACATATTGATCACAGACGATGTCTTTAACTCGATTAATAAACTGCTCATAATACTTTTTTTTCTTACCATTCTGATGCAGCCGGAAAAATGTAGGTTTACTATGGCATAACTGTTTCGTTTTAATTGAAAAAGTCTTTCATTCTGAATCCATCTGATTTGTGTAATCCGTGCCCCACAGGGAAATCACCACCACACCCACTCAGCAACCTCTGTGTGCCGTTCATGTCATTCTTTATGCTCTCCAAACTTAAACAAAAAGCTCTTGGTGCTCAACCGCAACGAGTCCCCAGACCCGCTGGAAATGAGAAACAAATGCTCCCAACAAAGTCCCGTCCTGTGTGAAGGAAGGACTCATGTAAAACATCCCGCCGCAACAATGCAGCGTCCCTCTGAAGTCTCTCTGACCGCGTCTCCATTGATCTCTGAATGCAGTACGACTGTAAACGCAGCCACAGCACGGCCCTGGCAGGCCTCGGACCCCCCGCCCCCCCGCCCCCCCCTCCCCCCCCCCCCCCCCCCCCCCCCCCCCCCCCCCCCCCCCCCCCGCCCTGCCAGAGGAAAGACAGTGTCTTCGGCCTTGTTGTGGGCTTTGCTGGCCACCACTCAGCCCCTCCGTCCGTGTGGCTTTGTCAGAAGTTTTGTTTTGTTGTTGCTGCGGTCGCTGAAGGAGGATGAGGTTTGGGAGTTTTTCAATTAGGGAGACAGATTTCCTCACGCGTCCCGTCCAGCCTCTCATCCAGTCCTCTCCGTCTCTGAACGCGCTGTTGGAGCTGAGACTTACTTCTGAACGAAAAGGCGACAGTCTCCTCAGAGATTTCCTGGAGGGGAAACCACCACGATCGATCCATTGATTAGACAGTACCCGAGAAATAAGCCTCGCCTGAGTTCCCGGTCGATTATAAATGACCTAAAGAAGAACAAAGATACTCACTCCTCCCTGACTTCATCTTCTGCTTCAAGCGTCAATGAGCCGTGCTGGAAATGAACCGATCTAACCTTCCATTACTTGTCCTGAGTGGTTTTCATGTCCTGGACTTCACTCATTTAGTCCATTTTACCATTCGGACCAACTTGGGGTTCAGAGTTTTGCCCAAGGACATCTGACAGTGAAGAGTGATCGAACCACCAACTGTGATATTGGCAGACCACCTCGCTCTATTAACTGAGCCCTAAATGGCTCGATTCATTTCTGGATTGCAGTGCTATAGATTTGGTACACGCATTAAATCTGCGTTCATTGACTGTTTTATGAACATTAAATCTGTGAACATTTCTTCTGATTAAACCTGCCCTCATCAGTTCTTCCTCCTGGAGTCCTGCTCGTCAATATCTTGGTGTGAACATTGCATCTGCGCTCATACGTCTTCTTGGACTTCCAGTCTCAGTTCAGCTTAATGAGAAGAGTGAAGGAACCAAACTTAGAGCCTTCCAACTTTCTAGTATAAAAAGATAAGAGTCGAGAACAGCTAAAGCAGACCTGTTTTCCTTTTAATGTCTTCAGTTTGAGAGAAAACCACCATAACTGTGGAGTGCAGAGGTGGAAATGTTCTGTTTATGTGACAATGTTTGAAATGAAATCGCAGCATTTCAGAAAAGATGCACCTTGAAAGCCATTTTCAAAAAGTTGCATTTTCAGTGGCTCCGAGGAACAAAAGTTTTACAGTTTTGGAAGAGGGCTTGGAGTTAAATCTCAAATCTCAAGGCTGCTTTTATCCATATTTGTACAGAAGCAGCTTAAAGTTCCACCAGGACCTGTTCTCAGGCTAATCTGAATGTTAGCATGAGCTCCGTTAGCGACACTACAATTTATGCTCATTCGATAAAATGAACGTCAAATCAATCAAAAGTTTCTGATATCTTCAAGTTTCCCTTTCTAAATCCAATAATTTGAATGATTTTCAGAGTAAAAATAGAAAGTAATGAGATGCTGTTGGCAACTTGGTAAATTATAGCCTACCAAAATTTGATGACTTCTGTGTCAGCGTTCTTCTTATGAAATTACTGGGAAACTTTTTTGAGCTCACATTTCACAAGTGTTTCCACATAGATCCTTTAACAATAACCTACTTAAAACAGAACATTAAAAAAAAAGGTCTTAATTACTGATATATTCAATAAAATGCCATTAATAATGGTGATGAATACGGTCTGCATTTTAGACACCAAACCCAGTAAATCCCATTTAAAGAAAGAATTACACAAGAGTTTGTGACAAAAAATATGATGGCGGAATAAATAAGAGAAATGTTTCTTTTTTCCTGAAGAAACTCAAAGATAAATAACACATATCTGCAGTTCCCTTTAACGTCAGTGAGTAATTTAACACATGGCTCGTAAGAGAGAGACTTTTTTTAAGAGTTGATTGACAGCAAAACAAAGCAAACAGAGTGACTATTGAGTTTTCTGACATGTGGTTAGAAACACTCAGCAGATAAAGGATGGTAAAGTTCAGTAAGTTATTGCATTTCAATAGCGTAACAGAGTTCAGAAGAGAACGATGTTCTGTTCTGGTCTGACGGGACTGAAACGAGCTCGTCTCTCCGCCGTGATGAATCCTGGAGCCGTCGGAGGAATGTGTGAAGTCTCCACAGGTAGTTCGACCTCTGGCCTTCCCAGAGGGAGGAGACTTAAGCTCATTATTATTACCTTCATTATCCGAGAGGCCGGGCCAGATGCTGGAGCGGGAGGGGGCCCCGGAGCGCCCGACGGGGATCTGAGGCGTCTGATTGGTCCGGAGGAGAGGAACGCTCGGCGGGCCAAAGGCTAGATTCTTCCGGAGAGGAAACACCATCTGCTGACTGTCCGTCTGTCCGTCTCTGCGACTTTCCATCATCTTGTGGAAGTGAGGACTTTCAGGAAGGCTCTCTGTGGACATTCTGTTACTGCTCTTCACGCTCATGATCATAATTCTCTCCCTGCAGTGTGACAGAGCTGCTCACCAAAGAAAACGTTAATCATCCAACCTATTTCTTTTTATCGTTTTTTTTTTTTTCCAGACAGATCAAAGAGGAGCCCATCCTGCTCGCCTCACACGTTAACGCCGTCAGCTGCTTGTACAAGGAACTCACACACCACCGATCAGGACTGGAAGGTCGCCGGCTCCACCAGCCCTGCCCCAGCAGCCAGCAGGAACCCCACCACCACCACTACCACCACCACCTTCCAGCTCGGCTTTGTGATCATTACAACGACTAATCAGCACCAAATCCGTCCAACCAATTGTCCAACCATCCAACGTTTGTACCGTTATCTGAGAAGCTGAACTACGATGGCCACGCTAAACATGGCCGACGTCCCGACACCCTCACCAAACAAATGAGAGGATGTGGTGACAACAAACTTCAGCAAATCTTTAGTTCAGCCTGACATGTCTATCTGGGACAGTCAGCTGCTTGAAATGTTCAGATGGAGAGAAACAAGTCGACATCATCAGCAAACGGCAGAGTAAAGGAAAATGGAAGTGGTCCGAAAGCAGATCCCTGCGGGACTCCTGAATCCTCTTTTTAACGGTCTGACTAGATTTTAAACTTTAACTTTGTGAAACGAGAGTGAACTTATGAGCGACATGTTTAAAGCCAAACTGAAACAAACTCAGGGAGAGTTTAGATTCTCAAACAAATCTCTCGTGACTGAAAGTCGAGTCAGTTTTTATCAATCGGCTGAAGCACCTCCACCCCTGAGGAGTAAAGTCTCTGAAATCTACACTGGTTTTCATAGAAAACATTCTGGTTTGGCTGAAGTTTCAACAATCTGTGACAAATCAACTTCTGTAATCGCTTTGAAAAACAAGGGAGTACAGAAATACACCAGTAGATGTAGAATCATCGGTGTTTCTGCATTTTCGTTTCAGAAGTGTTTCGCGTTTACACACCAACGTATTGAAATGATGTCCATTTACACACAAACGGCAGAAAAGGATTCTTTGATTCTCCACAATGCATTAGAGAAGGTTGCGTTTATTTCTAGATTCCCTAGTTGGTTTTCTGATACGTTTCCTGTAGAACCTATTCTTAGACGTAGATCAAGAATCGGTAATTAAAACAGCGTCTTAGAACCAACGACCATCTGCAGGACTTCAGCTGTGATTTAGGAATCACTCTACCGAGTCGTCTTGTTTGAAGATCCCCCCCCCCAAAAAAAAAAAGTTTTCATCTGTGAAGGCGATAAAAAAACTGTGAACGGGGCCTGGATCGATTGATCCGGTCGGCACAGAGCCGGACGGCGCAGAACAAGCGACGCCACTGAGCCACAGAGCCGCTTTGTTGTCCAAACCCCATCAAAATCCCATCAGTGAGCCGCACTGTTTCACCGGGTGACGTGAGCCCTCATTAGCATGAGCACACACTGAGCTGAGCTTCTCCGCTCACTGACACACACACACACACACACACACACACACACACACACACACACACACACACATACACACACAGAGAGTTCGTCATGCAGATGAACTAAATCACTGCGAAGTTTATGTGTGGTCGTTTTCTTTACATGCAACTCCAACTCTTTAATGGTCGACAACACAGAGAAAAAAAATCTTAGATTAAATATAACTGGAATATTTCCTGTCTTTCAAATGACTAGTTTTAGATAATATAACTGTTTGCTGTTTGTTTAATACCTGTTAATATCTTGGAGCTGGGAGAAGTTTAAGAATTTAAATTTCTTCTGGGGTTACGTAAGTAAAATTTATTTATATAGCACTTTTCGCAGATCAGCAGCCACATAGTGCTTCACAGGGTAGAAAAAAAAATCATATAATGATCAGAAGTATGAAGATAAACGAACATTCAACAGAGCATGTAACATATAAGATAAGAGAGCGTAAGACATTGTACTGTACATAAGAAATCATATAGACAGTACATGATACGGCCAAGACACACTGTGTCAGTGGGTCTGGAAATTAGGAATTAATCTTCAAGTCAAAATAACTTAAGAGAAACTCACCCACTTAACTTAATGTGCTATGACATTAATGAGAAGTTGTTTATACTGTATATATATTAGGGGTGGGACTCGATTAAAAAAAATAATCTAATTAATTAGGGCCTTTGTAATTAATTAATCTCAATTAATCGCATATCAATATTTGACCCGAGATCAGTGAGAACCTTTCTTTTTCTAATGGATTTTGGTATAGTGAATCAATATAGTGATACATAAGCTTAAGCAACAAAAACTGTTCATTTTTTCAGCAAGGAAGGAGGAATTTAACCAAGACAAATAAACCAATACACATTGATTAGTGCAACTTTTGTTGGGCTGGGCGAGGGTCCTTGAAGTAGTCGGAGTGACGTCCTCTTCAACTCTAGCTGTATGCGAGGCTTGCGTGTTGGCCGCTGCTGCGACATGCTTAGCATTCAGATGATATAGCAGGCTCGATGTGCTGCGATGGTATGCAAATTCTTTGCTGCACAATGTGCATACAGCTTTGGTTTTATCCACGCTGCCATCCGCTGGCTTTTTAAATCTAAATTTTCTGTGCACGAGACCAAGTAGCGCGCTGTCGTCGGGAGCAGTGTTGCCAACTCCCCAGTAAGGAAAGTCACTATTGGCTGTCCTAAAAGTTGCCAGAAGTCGCTAGATGAGGTCGTTACCTAATTTGCAATTTGCATGAAATTGTAATGGACGCTGTAGGAGAGAGGAATAACGTCATGGGAGAAGCAAAATGTGAGTTAAAAAACACCCTAAATATGTTTAGAACTACAAATGAATTTTCTTCTGTTGATTCTTGGTTTGTCAGCAAGTGAGCAGTGGCGTATTTGCGCACACGCGATTCATTTGAAGTGTGGAGGAGTGGTGTGGGTCTCCTCTCTGCTCTGCCTGCAGCAGGGGGCGCTGCTGAGACTGGCCGCCTGTGAGTGCTTTGGGACGGGGGAGGGGCTCACGCAGCACCCGCAGCTCATTGAGGACAGCAGCTGCAGAACGAGACGTCCCGTCACGTCTCCAGAGCACCAGAAAAAGTCGCTAAATTTGTTGCTAGTCGCTTTTGACAAAAAAAGTCGCCAGGAGGCTTTGGAAAGTCGCCAGATTTAACGAGAAAGTCACCAAGTCGGGAGCTGTTTCGTTGTTGTGTCACAGCGAAATACGTCCGGGTGAAACTCGTCCGGTGACAAAAGTTATGCGACAATTTGCGATAATTTTTTTTATCGCGTTAAAACTTCTGTAATTAATTAATCGTAACTAACGCGTTAAAGTCACAGCCTTATATATATATATATATATATATATATATATATATATATATATATATATATATACGTATATATATATATATATATATATATATATATATATACGTATATATATATTTATATATATATATATACGTATATATATGTATAAAACATGTTGAAATCCACAAAATCCAGCTGTCCAGAATGTTCTGTTTCTGTTCAGTGAAAGCCCCATTTTAAAACATGAATATTCCCATAAAACTTCTTATCAGGACTAAAAAATGGCTTTGAAACACAATGAGGTCAGGTTTTGATCCACTCTTCCTCTTAATCTGACTTTTTCACATCAATCCAGTAAAGTTCTGGATTGGAGCGTGGATTGTCGATGTGAGCAGGATTCTCAAACGTCAAGTGAAAATAGAAGATTTCTGTTGTTTTCTGGGTCTCTGTTTACACGACAACGTTGCTTTGAGACACCGAAAACGCAAGATAGAAACATTATACTGGAGCCTTCAAGGCCGATGGGAGTCTGCAGAGGTGTTTCTCTGATATAGCTAGAAAAGTTTAATAATGTTTAATGAGTGCTGGTATCTCTACTTAGTGGAAAGCAGCTGACTTCAGCACTCGCCCTTTAAAAAAACAGCACTGGTGAATCTCCACGATATCCCTGCCGGTCGGACACCTGCAAAAACATCGGAAGCAAAAAGAGGAGAAAACAGCAGCTTCCCGGGACAGAGCCGGGCGTGGATCTGCACGGCGGGGGAGGCGTGTCCGCCCCTCGTCCGCAGGTCAGAGGTCAAGTTACCTCCTCGCGCAGCGCCTCACAGAGCCCGTTCTGTGGAAATCAGCAGAAAAAAAATGTGCAGCTCACACGAGACGTGACGCAGGAGCCCGGAGGCCAAAGAGGACGGAGTCACCTCCTCCGCTGTGATTTATGTCACCCTTCTGCTTCTTTTTAAAGCCTGACCCCCGCAGCACACGAGTCGGCGCAGCGGCTCTCCGGCACAGGACCAACGCATGAATGTTGATATATGGAAGGAATTCAGGATGGAGGGAGGAGGGAGGAAAGAAAAAGGAAAAAAAATAAAAAAACTCGGTGCTATTTCCTCCGACAGGAAATTGTGTCTTTGATCTAAGCCACCACACTCATCTGGTCATCGCATGCGAGGTGTCACTCCTCCCCGACAGAGCCGGCAGGAGGAAACGTGGCGCGGGACGCCAAGCACGGGAGGGAAGAAGAAGAGAACAGGGAGAGAGAGAGAGGGGGAAATTGAAACGTTTGGAAAAGTGGGACAAAGTGACAGATTTGTGCTTTGTGTGAGCAGAACGTCACGTTTCCTCTGTCAGCAGGAGGCCGGCGTTATTGAAGAGTGAGCACAGGCAGGGACTGGAGATACATGTGAGGCTGCCAGTGTGTGTGTGTGTGTGTGTGTGTGTGTGTGTGTGTGTGTGTGTGTGTGTGTGTGTGTGTGTGTGTGTGTGTGTGTGTGTGTTTCTGTGTGTGGGGTCATTTTCATGTGGAGCGTCCCACATGGTCTCAGGAAGCTGGTAGAATCGCGCTCACATGCAAAACACGAGTTTCACTTCCTACCAAGAGAGCAGATATTCGCTTTCTGGAGCTAGTTTAACACAAATAACTAACTGCGGCTACGATGATGAAATGGCGGCGATGTGATGGCAGAGTTGGGATCGCTGTGGGTGATTTATACGGCGTGAACAGACGGCGGGAGCGCTGATGACCGACGTCGACGGCATCGTTACGGCGAGGCGCATAAGGAGGCGCTGAAGGCCTCATTAATAACGCCGGCGAGGCCGAAGGGGTCGTTCTCAGGGTCGGAAACATCAAGCTCTGTTCAAACCACCTTTATGTTTAATCACATTTATATTTTCAAGTAAAAACAGAGAATTTTTGTTGCTTTCTGAGTCACGACAGTGGCGCTCGCAGCCACTGAAAGTGACATTTCTCCAAAACACCGATGGCGTTCATGAGCGCCATGCGGCGGCAAACTGAACCACGCAGGGCGCCGGACCTCGAGGACCACGATCGAGAAGTGGGGAGGGAAGACTTAGTTTGCAGGTTTGAATCCCTCAGGCCCCTGAGCATGACCTTTGACCCTCTGTAATAAGGCTGCAAATCTGCATTCTAGAAAAAAAAAAAAAAAAAAAAGGGCAACGCAGAAGAAAGGTTTTTCCCCAAGAGGACTGAATTAACTGAGTTCAGCTTAAATGACTGTGAACCACTTCTAAAATAAATTAATACATTTAGATACTTAGATATTTAGATACATTTAGATATTTTATCATTATTCATCAAACTAATTTCACCTTCAGCTGAAAAAAAACAAACTCAAAAGGTAGAATTTTAAAGGATAGAACTAAAAAACCCTGTTAAATATAATTTTTTGTGTGTAACAAATCTAAAATCCCTGTTTGACCCAATAGTTGCACATGATGAATCTTGGTTTCCTGGATAAAGATCATTCAGATGAGCATTTAAATGTCTTTACAGAGCCAGAAATCAGTGAACTCAGCAGCAGCAGGCCGGCGGCGTCTCTCCACCACCTGAACACAATCCTCCAATCAGCCTCTGATTGGCTGCAGGTTGCATGAAAAGCTGCACGGCTGCCACACAGAGCCAGGAGCTGCAGGGCGGTTTGAAGCTGCTGTCATTTTTCCCCTTCCTTTTCAGGAACGCAGAAATGGCTTGTGGAGTTTGTTTGGGGTGAGTGTTTGAAGCTGGTCTGACGTCTGAGCTCCTCTCGCACCTCTTACCGTTGCTGCTTTTTTTGCAGGATTTTGCTGATTTGTTTAGTTCAGGCAGAGCATGTCAGCTGTTTGCGAGCTTCACAAGGCAAGTGGGACACCAACGAGTTCTGTTTTTAAAACCAGCAGGTTCGTTTTGACCGTCTCCTTGACTCCTTTCTCGCAGGCGAAAGCTCGCGGAGGCAGAACAGCGACGGATATGTTGGCTTCTCGCAGCAGGAGAGCAGACTGAGGAGACTTGAGAGCAGCGTTCCCCAGGATGGATTCAGACGGGCCTCCTTCTCGCCGCGATCGTCCTACAGCAGCACCGGCCTCAAGCAGACCGCCGCCGGCAGCGGCTACAGTCCGGGCCGTTCCTCGCAGACCGTCCCGCGGCCTGCCCAAACTTCCCGTTTGTTTCCCAAGAAGAGCCAGCAGGCCGCTGCCAGTGGGGGGGTCAAATCTCCAGCAGCGCCCAAAAAGAAGTTCCAGCTCTCAACGGCCGTGGTGGCCGGAGGTTCTGTGTCCAAGACGAGTCGGAAGAACGGGCCGATCGGGAACGTCCAGAAGAAACCCCAGACGGTTCGGGGGAAGGTTCTCGCTGCTCAGCTTCCGTCCTCTGTGTCGCAGAGGAAAACATACTCCTTCAGACCAGCCCAGGACCTTCCTACTGCTGGATCCAACGCCTACAACCGGCCGAAGGGAGGAACCTCCACGCCTCTGAGGGGCCCCGTGCCTCAGAAGGCCCACGGTAAGGCCTCGGCCTCCGTGTCCAGCCGTGGGCAGAAGGTCTCTCTGCAGTACAGGCCCCCAGGTTCGTCCTATGCCTCGGCGGTCGGTTACAGTTGGTCCAAACCGAACTTCCAGCAGCCCGGCAAGAACTCCAAACCCGGTCAGGCCTTTTTATTGCAAAGTCCCAGCAGCAGCACGAGGAGCCAGAGCGGGGCGGCTCGGAGCCGTCTGGGGTCCAGCAGCAGCAGCAGCAACAAGGGAGGAACTCAGCGCTTCGCCCCGACCCAGACCTTCGGCATCCCCCAGCGCTTCGGCGGCGCCGTGATCAGACGCCTGAGTTCAGCTGGCAAACCCAAACCGGCGGCGGTCCAGAAGCCACAGCGGCCCCCTGTGGCCTCGGTACAGCACGGCCCTGTAACCGCCCCACCGCGACGGCCTCCTCCCAAAGGCCAAGTGTCACGTATTCAAGGAGACAGGAAGTGGATGAAGGCCAGGCTGCTCTGACGTCACGCGTGAGTATCTGGAGCTGGCTCCTCACGTTCTCTCGGTTCTGGGTTCTAATGAGTTTCTCCAACAGGTTCAGGAAGGACTCCTGTACGGCTGGACAGTGTTTTGAAATAAAACTGACTCAAAACTTCTGTGTTCAGTTGGTTTGATTGCTGGGGAAGGTTGAAGGCTGCTGCCATCTAGTGGTGAGATGTTGGTGGGTCATGTTCATCCTGAATCTACTAATGGAGCAAACTTCTAGATGAATTAATCGCAGTGCCTTGTGTTGGAATTGAGACTAACGGGCTTGATTCAGAGCTGTTCAGGTACTCTCAATTTTTAAATTGAGATGGGTTAATACTATGTTGAATGGCAATCTGGGATTAAAACGTACTGGGTTTTCTTCATTACATGGGTATGAGTTTCACTTCTCAATAGAAAATTTTGTTGACTGTAATTTTAACTGGAATTTCCCTCCCGTGTGTAAATGTGACTCTCTGTACGGGTTGGACATGAATAAAATCACTAAATGACAGATTTACAACAGGAGTCATGTAAACCTAAAAGTATGGGGCTGAAATTAGGATAAATAGAATCCACAGAACTTCTCTGCATATTAAACTAGTACTGTTGGAGTGTTTACAGAAACTTCAGATAAATCAATGTTTAATTTGATGCCGTGAAAGCTCTTTTAGAGCATCTTCTACACTTAAATACAGGACTTAACTTCTTATGAAAAGGCATATACAATATAGACTGTTCTGTTTTTGGAGTCGGAGTTTAAATGTCATGGCTTCCTGTTAACTTTCAGCATACGCATTAGAAAGTGACTAATTCAGTTTTGTTGACGGTGCTAACCATTTGAAGGAAAAACTGTTATTCCATTAACAATCGGGACAGGAAGAAAAAAGCTTTGACCTTCAGTATGTGGATTTTTTTGAGCTGTTTAAAGTGTAATTTTGTTTATCTCCAACAATCTCAGCGTTTCAACTCCAGTTTAGACCAGCACGATCTATTCAACTGGAAACTGTGCAAAATCCAGCCTCACTGATCAGCTTAATCATTACAAAGAAGTTCTGAGACATGTACTGAGATATTTGCAAATTGATGAGAAGCACAGTTCTGTTGTGAGGTTTCCAAATAGTTTAGAAGTTTGTCCGTGTTGTTCTGAGAATGTAATCTGTTTTAAGAAATGAGCCAGACCAGTGGAGCAAAACTGAAAAGCTCATTCCACCACTTCCCACACTCCACCTGCACTTTGCTGCTCTGGCCACATGAGGGCGCCATGCATTCAGGGTAGACAGGAAAGCAGCACTGAAGAACACACTAACTCAATGTGCATAAATATGGAGTGAAATCAAATAAAAGAGCAGATTTCATGTTACTTGAGTGGCGGTCACGGTTCCTTCAGAGGGAGGAAGGAGAACCGAGGTGGATCGTCTGAGGTTCAAAAACTGCAAACTGTCTTCATTCAGGTTGGACTGTAAATGGAACCTGCAACTTTGTTTTAAAATTATAAAAATATCTTGAGGAGACAAAGCATTCAAACTCTCCTCAAACCACATGCACTTTGACCCTGAGCCTTCCACTGCTGAGTCACGCACGTGACACGTGTTCACCTGTGATCTGTGTGAACAACAGTACCTCCACGTGACCACTAGAGGGGGCCACTGAGCGGAGGTAAAAACCTCAGAGCATGATGAAGGTGGCGTGGTGGACAGCTTTACTGCTCAGTGAGGAGGCAGGTGTCAAATTACAGGCACATGATTTTATGAGAGTTTTTAGTTGATTCACAGTGAGGCTGTTTTCCATCCTCATCCAGAGCCACAGTTCATGGTAGTACTTGTTTTTTTTTTTTTAAATATATATTTTTACTTGGAACACTGAACCAAATGACTCTGATCTCAGTGTGAGGAGACAAATGCAACACTGAAATAAAAAGGTGTTTCAATTTTTTTTTTTTTTTTGACTAAAATGTGTGAAATTGTTACAAACATGAAATACAATTGACTGAATCTGAGGTCACTTGTTTCTCCATGTTTTCTTTTTGTTTATGTGAGGTTGCCATGATGATTGTTCAAGTCAAGCTCAGCTAAAATGACACATTTCTAATCAGATATTTAACACCCAAGAAGCTGGTGTCATATAACAGATTTACAGCTCGAAAAAATGACAAAAAAAATAAAGAGCTAATTTCACCTAATTGTCAAGAATTTAATAACATATTGGTTTTGTATAGCGCTCTAACTCTGACATAGCAGCAACTAAGCAGAGGGCCAGGCTGGTGTCCAACTGCAATATGCTGATGATGCAAGTATATTCCTTTCAAATGTGTCCAAACTTTTGACGTGATCGGCTTGGTTGTGTTATGACAAGTGACAGGTAGACGAGGCAGGGGTCAAATTACAAGACGGATCACAAAAAGGCTTGATGTGGAGTTACTGTTGACACGGAAATCACCTAAGAATGAGCAGAGGAGGTTAACAGACGTTTATCGAGGGAAACGTGTGGAACTGAGAGACGAGGACTGATGACTCTGCTGCGATTTGCAAAATAACTGAAAGCCCTTTAAACTACTTGATATGTATGAAATGTACAATATAAATGCAGACATGCAACTGTAATCCTTTCAGACTTTATGAGATGTTCTCCTGCATTCAGGCTCGTTACACCAGATCATCCCCGCGATGCATTTCAGAATCCCCTGAACTCCACACGGAGCTTTCTGTTCCCTTCTCCTCTTCGCAAAACGAGATGCTGATCTCAGCGAGACTTCTGGAATAAATAAAAACAAACCGGGTGAAGACAGATCGAGCGGCGGCGGCGGCGCTTTGTAAACTCTCTCGCTGCCACATTTAGCTCGTCTTGTTTTCACACCTGCTAGTTTGTCTCTCCGCCGCCGAGTACTACAATGAGATAAATATTTCAAACTTGGTGCAGTCTGCTGGGACTCCAGCTCTCCTCTGCTAATCGCTCACATTTCTATATTAAGGAACCAGTTTGAGTTCAGATCAACTTGTTTTGTTTTTTGTCTCCTGACTCAGGCGGGCGCTTCAAGGGGTGGCTGCAGAGAACAAAGTTAAAAATCCGATCAAAGAGACACTTCGGCACATGGGAGAGGTGAGACGAGGGAATCAAACCACCAACAAGAGGATCTAATAACTGAGCTGCAGCTGCCAGAAACTAACATTGAAAAAAACTAATAAATCTACATTACATTTTGGTGTCAGTGATATTTGTACAATAACATTTGGTTTTTTTTTTTGTTTTTTTTTACCCAGAACTGTGAATTATGGCATTTCTGCTTAAAGCAAGAAAAATGCAATCAAATATTAGAATTTTCCTAGCGTTGGACTCGCCCTGCCTCTTCGGCTCATGTCAATATGCATGTAAATACCAGCAGATATGATCCGGAGCCGCCGAGCCACACCGGGGGTGAGAGGTCAATCGATGTAGGGACGGGGGAAAACATGGCCGTGCATCCGATAAGCGGCGCTCCACCGCAGATCCGGTGTAAATATCAGCGGCGTCAGCGAAAACACGGCGCCGAGGCGAGCGGATGAAATATTCAGGGATTTTATTTACACCCCCCCACCCCGCCGCCGCCTCGCCCACCTGTGAGCGGAATAAGGAATAAATCGGCAGCAAACGTCTTACGAAGATTTAATGTACATTTATTCTTAACACGTGGAACATATAGTATAAAGATTTCATACTGAATAAATGATATTCATTAAGCCAAAAAAAGGGGAAAAAAAGAGGAATTTACATCAAGTTTTTAGCTACATCATCTGAAATACAAATATGCAGAATCCGCATCACTGGAGAGAAAAAAAAACAAAACAAAAAAATAAAAACAAAAAAAAAATTAAAAAGGTTTCTTCATCAAGATCTAGTTTGTCATTTAATGAAGGAGCTCAAATGGAACCGCAGACAGGATTTCTGTTAAAACTCTCTACACCCAGACCCGAGACAAACTGAAACTTGAAGTTATTGGTGGTGTGAGGGTGGGGAGGGAGGGGAGGGTGGAGGTGAGGGGGGGTGGGGGTGGCCTCGGACAGCAGCTAGAGCACACACGCACCCCCCCCCCCACGCCCACCATTCCTCCACCCCTCCCCTCCACCCTCCCCGCCTCCTCCTCAGGGGATTGGCGAACGATGCGATGCAGGGGAGGGTGGAGGGGGGGGGCAGAGGCGGAGGGGGAGACCCTCGAAAAATCGTCAAAAAGGTTAAAAACGGTGAAGAGCAACAGAAGATTGAGAAAGAGGAGAGCGAGCGAGAGAGAGAGAGAGAAGTGTAATGTACAACATCATATTTACACTGCAGCTTGGACTGCATCTAGAGTTGAGGACCAGTCCTAAAGAGGTGACTTTTTAATATAAGGGTCAAGTCATACAATCAAGGGACAAAGAGAAGAGGTCGGGGTGTTGTAGGTTCACCATACTTTGGGGGGAAAGCCGTTGTTTTTCTCTCTCGACGTTAACTAAAACTGTTTTTAAAAACTACAGTTTGCTGCCAAGCCAGCGTATCTCAGTGTGAAACAGTATTATTACAGTATGTTTACAGTTTTTTTTTTCGTTTTTTTTTTTTGTTTTTTTTTCGTTTTTGTTTTCAAGGTGTACAGTACAGAAAAAAAGTCCTACAATCTACTGCACAGGCCTCCCATGACAGATGTCTGTTCACAGCCAATAGTGTGGTTCCTGCGGGGCTGAGTATATAGCATCCAGAGTTACAGCAATGATACCACGCCACAGTCCGCTCAAGTCTATGTAGCCTCCAGACACGAACCAGAGTATTGTTTAGTCTGTGCCCTCTCCTCCCTGCCGACCCTCCCCCTCCCCCGCCCCCACAGAGGGAGAAAGCGAGCACACGAATTCCCCCAAACTCACTGTAAACGAGACAGCAACTTTGGTTACAGTTTTTTTCTTTTTTTTTTTTTTTTTCTGGAGATTTTCTTTTTGTTTTCTTTAAAAAAAAAAAAAAAAAAAAAAACAACCAAAAAAAATAAAATAAACAAGAACAAAAAAAATAAAACAAAACAAGTCCGCTTTTCAGTTTTTATTTCCCCCGCAGGACACAGCGCGTCCCGTCCTTTCACGCCCGGGTCCCGATCTGCTCTTCTTCGCCCAGTTGAACTGTTCCGTATCCAACGTTTAAAAATCCACAGCTACTTCATGATATTCCTTCTTTTAGTAGAGAAGCAGGGAGGGGGGGGAGGAGGGGGGGAAGAAAGACAGTGGAATCCGAGGTGATTTTGCATAAATTAAAAAAAGGAGAGAAAAACAAAATAAAAGTAGGAGGACAGTCATCTTTGCTCTTTTCACTCACGCGCAACAGACACACGCACTCGCGCGCACACACAAAATAAAAACGGGTTGGAGGGGGAATGGACCGAGGCAGAGCCGAGACCTCCCCACGGCTGTCATGACTGGCCGATCAGAAACAGTACGTCACAGATTACTTGGGACACCATAGAGTTCATGAGCGGGGACACCGAGATGTCCAGTAACCGCGACTCGTACAACGTGAACTCCGAGTGGTTTTCCTCTACTTTCGCCAGGGCGTGCAGGGCCCGCGCCGCCCGCCGCATCATGTCCACGCTGGTGGGCTCGAACTGGGGCCCGCCCTGCATTTGTAGCAGCGAGCTCTGGCTCTGCTGGTACTGCGTGGCCGCTAAGCTGTCCTCCAGGAAGCCCAGCAGGTTGCCCACGCTGCCCTTCTGCACGGCGATGGCCCGCGCCGCTAAGCTGTCTCCCTGGGCCAAGTTGGCGAGCAGGACCACCGCCATTTCCCGGCAGACGGCCACCTTGCGCTCGCCGACCAGGCGCACCAGCGAGCCGTAGAGCTTCTCCAGGCGACTGAACGGCGGCGTTGCCAGAATGAGGTCGACATTGTTGTCCTGGATGCTGAGCTTGCTGAGGGTCTCGAGGACCAGTCTCTGGGGAGAAAGGGAACCGTGCGGCCCTAGTGTGGGGAAGGGGTCCAAGGCCTCTGCTGACGGGCACACGGCCCAATGGAGGAGGCCGTCCAGCAGCGGGAGGCATATACTCTCTGGGTAAATAGAAAGGTCCAGCTGGCCCGAGATATTGGCCAGAGTGACCAAGCAGTTCTCTCTCAACACTTCGAGGCAGTCCCACCACCACTCGTCTCTTTCGCAGCTCACGCCTTCGTCTTCCTCTTCCTCCTTCTCGTAGGTGACGGGCGCCTGTTTGCGCTCGGGGTGCCTGTGGTGAAGCAGCACCAGCCGGCCCAGGAGCAGCAGCAGGCCCGGGTGTTTCGACATCTCCAGGTCGTTTCCGGGGACGAAGGAGAGGCTCCGCACGATGTTGGACACGCAGATGCAGCGCCGGGCTAGCGAGTCCTGCCAGTCCGACAGAGTGCTGAGTGGCATTTCGTCTTTGCTGTGGGGCTCGTCCTCCAGGATCTTGATGTTCCGGCGGGTCTGGAGGTCGGGGCTGATGCTGAACAGATACTTGCCGTTCTCCTTCTGCTCCTCGGCGCCTCCGCGGACCACCTCCTCGGTGACGGACCCCGGGCGGGCAGACAGCACGTCGTCGATGGTAGCAGTGACCGGTGCGCCGATGGGTAGAGGAGGTGGGGTCTTCTCAGCCGGAGGTTTATGAGCGTCGGCGGACTGGGGCTGCTGCTGCTGCTGCCGAGACTTATCCTCGCCGCTGGACTTGGACTTCTCAAGGTTTTCTGTTGCCACCCCGAACACCTGGACCTTCTTGCGGCTCTCGGTGGCAGCTGGGGTACGTTGTTTCCGCTGCTTGAGAAGATCCATGCGGCTCTCAAAGTGGGTCTGGATGTGCTCGGTCGTGTCTCCACCACCGATGCTCCAGTGTATGAGGCCACTGTCGAAGCTTTGCCTCTGCCCAAGCTTGGACGAGTGGTTTACCATGAAGGGATTCTTTTTCCGCACCACCTTGATGGGGAGTTTATCGAACTTGCTAGCCTGTTTGGGCTTTTCCGAGTTGAGGTTGGGGTCCTGAGAGGACCCTGAGGTAGAAGTATTGGTTTCCTTGATCGAAGACCCCCGTTCCTTCTCCTCTTCCTCATCCTCTGACTTTTCTCTCTGGGAGCTCTCCTCCTCCTCTTTCACCTGCACCAGCGAGGAGGCGTCGGGGTTGGTCTTCATTTCGTCTACCTCCTCCTCTTCCTCGTCCTCCTCGTCTGTGTCCATGTCCTCCACCTCGGGCATGGGAATCTCATCATCAGAGTCCTCGGCTGCGTTGGGGTCTATGAGGGTGCGCTGGCCATGGTCTCCAACTTCGTACTCCTTCAAGATGCCGAAGATCTCGATGAGGCAGCGTCTGAAATATTCCACTATCAGCTCCAGGAATCCAGGAAGCTGCAGAAGCAAAGGAAATCGTCAGTGAATCACTTCAACACGGCACAAATACGCAAGTCGCTCTGGCATGTTTATGGTGTTTAACGTACCTGGCATAGATTAAAAGTAGAAATGCTGCTGTCGTCATACAGTAAAATGTTAATGGTGTCCAAGGCCCATGTGCTTTCGGCTAATAGGCCTGATTTTAGGGACATCATGACTCTCCAAGCCTCGGGAGTGCCTGTGGATGCAAAACCAGAATAAACATGAGCTGAAATTTTCACAATCAGTCAACAAATGTCAGGTCTGTATTTTCATTCACTGTTTATTAAACTCTGTTTGCTGAGAGACTAAGTAAAGTAAGATTATCTGAAGGTCTTGAGAAAAGATTGGATCAGGTTCTGTACCGATGTCCTTCATGGTGAGCCGCCTGCGGGGTTTGAGGTGGGGTTGCGAAGCCTCCACGGAGCCAGGAGGGAAGGCCACGTCTCGCCGGATCATGGGTTGCTGCACGGGAGCCTGGCCGATGTGGGATGCGGGCACCGGAGGTCCCGCTTTATGCACCTTGACACCAGGATGGATGTAGGGGGACTTGCTGGGCGACGTCCTGCTTTCCATAGGCCGGGGCATGGGCGCTGGGCTTGACACCTGAGGAATGTGGTTCTGGGAGGTCTGATAGGTGGAGGGCAAGGGTCTGGTCATAGGCGGCCCGGAGCCGGCGGGGCCAAACGGCGGCTGCCGCTGGTTGACGTGGCCGGGCCACTGTCCGTCGTGGTTCATGCGTTGATCCGATGGCATCATCTCTTCTGAGCGGTTCATGCCGTGATAGCCAGGGCCCTGGCCCGGAACAGGAGGTCCTTGCCGATTGGGGTAGTTGGGGTATCCCATCTCATTGCGACCCTGCCACATTGGGCCCTGGGGGCCATCAGGACCTGAAGGCATGGGGTTTGCCATCATCTGCGGAGGCATTTGAGACTGGGAGTTGGGGCCTGCAGACGACGGCCCTCGGTCCCGTCCAAAGGGGAAGGGAAACTGGTTCTGTGGGCCCGGTGGTCTGCGTTCCCCTCCAGGGTACGCGTTATACTGGTTATACATGTCCTGTTGGCCCTGAGGCCCAGAGGCCTGGGGTCCTGGCTGCTGCTGACCAGCGTAAGGAACGTTGTAAATTTCTCCTTCATGGCGTTTGGCCGGAGGACCATATCCACCATCCACAGGACGCTTGTAGTTCTGCCAGGAAACATTCAGAACTGTGTTTTAGACATTTGATATTTCAACAATGAGAGAAATTGAGTTAAAAAACACACACAGATGGATGAAATATGCTTTGATGTGAATGCTGCAGGAGCTGAACAGAATGTTCTCACCGGTTGCTGCTGTGGATACATTCCTGGCTGTTGGTTGGGGTACGGGCCACCAGGTGGAGCTCCTTGGCCAGGGTACTGATTTGTGTAGGACTCATGCCTGAAAACAATCACAAGAATTCATGACATCGTTCTCCTCTGCCCAGTAATAGCAGCAAATTCATGAAAGTGAAAAGGACGATCCAGAAGCATGAAGCGTCGTCTTAAACGTTTTTCTCCACTGGCGCAAACCGGACTGACGGTACTGACCGTTGCTGTGGTGGAGGGCGGCTTGGCGAGTACATCCCTGTGTCTGCTCCAGAAGGCATCATGTTGGGCTGAGGAGCTCCTGGTCCCATGTTGCCATCGGGGCCCATACTGGGATCTTGTCTGTAAAATCAAACAAGAAACACTCTCTCAATGCTTTTCTTTAGTTGGAATGCAAAACATTACATCAGTAATAGTCGAGGGCTGCTCTTTCAATCAGGGAGGGTTTACCTTCGGTCATATCCATATGGGTACTGCTGCCTCTGTCCCATCTGCATGTTGCCCATTGGGCCTGGTGGGCCTCGGTTGTACTGTTCCCCCATCCCACTGTTGGGGCCTGGTGGCATAAACTGTTCTCCAGCTGGGAAAGAACAGAAGAACAAACTGTAGATGCAGTTCAACAAGAACTCCTGCAATCCCCTGACCTGGTGGGACAGGCGAGACGTACCTTTCCTCATGCCTCCAAAGGGGTCCTTGTTGGCTTCGTAGGGGCCCATTCGGCTCATCATCTCGGGGCCACCCATGCCAGGCTGGTAGCCCTGAGAGTTTGGAGTCATGGCATTCCTTCTAGAAAACGCAGGGTCGCCGCCATCAGCAAAGGGGTCCTGGAGGTTAACGCTCGTCCTAACAGAGGACGGGGAGGTTTAGTCAAAGGTGTACGTCAAATTCACATCTGATGGCGTCCTTTAAAATTCAGTGAATCTCAATTTGCTGATATGCAGATCTCATCTCATGTCATCCTGGGGCCTGGAACAGACTTTTACACTCATCCAGGTGGTTGTGTGTGTACATCTTTTCAGTTTGGCCTCATTGCTAATTTCTTTCTTCCTCTTGTCACTGCAGGGATCCACTTTCCCCACTGGGATCGGTCTGGTTTCATCACGACGGCTCCTGACACTGTCAGCGCAGCAGAAAGGTGATACGGCGGTTCCTGGACCGTACCTGACGCCGGGCATCGGGGGCATTTGCGTGTGCGGGGTGGAGGCCGGGGTGGGGGGCTTCAGGTCTCCCCCCTCTGCCATCGAACTACTGGTGGACTGAGGCGTTTGGGGCCCTTGCAGGGATCCGGAACCAGCTGTGAAACAAGGGGTAAGCACAATAAGTGGTGTTTGTTGGACAAAAGGGATGAAAGTTGGAAAAAAAAAAAAAAGCAAGTCTCCAAAATGTGTTTGCTTTGCAGCACTCAAAGAGAATTCGGAGAACGTCTCCTCTCCAGCCTCGCCGCCTGCGCTCCAGGAATAAAAGACGAGTTGATGGTTTGGTGGTGGCTGGGCTGAACACTGCTTGGGGTGGGGGGGGTGGTGGAGGGAGGGGAGGCTTTCAGAGAACACATGCTGCTTTTGGCAATCCCAAATCCCATTAAGAAATTCCTGAGTGCTGCGCTGAGGAACACGGTTAGTGTCGAGCCGACTGGCTTTTGAGTGCACAGCCAGCGAAAATGTTGAATCCTCCGGCTCATCGCAGCATGCCAGCGCCCCTCCACCGACCCCCCCACTCCTCCACCCCTCCTCCTCCTCCTCAATCACCCTCCTCAACCGGCGCCCGGGCTCTGGGAGCCACCGGGAAACAATGATCTAAACCCTGACTCTGACAGATTACCGCCTGGCCTGTAGAGACAGGAGACGGCGGGCTGTGTGTGTGTGTGTGCGCGTGCATGCATGTGTGTGTGTAAGGGTGAGTGATAGTTTGTTTGTGCTGTGTGTGTGTGACACAGTGGCGCTCATCCTTAACTTGGGCTCAGGACTCGGCGCTATTAGCACGCCACTCTGATGAGTCACAGGTTCTCATTCATTAAACTGGCACATGCACAACACACCGGGGTCAACGGCAGGTCACATTTATTCACATTTTCTCACATCATTCTCTCTCTCTCTCTCTCTCTCTCACACACACACACACACACACACACATTAACCGGCTCCCCTCCCTCACCCCCTCCTCCCCCTGGGCAGGGATTTCCCTCTACTGAAGAGGAAGAGGAGGAGGAGGAGGAGGAGGGGGAGGGGAGGATCTTATGAGGATGGAAAAAAAAAAAAAAAAACCCAGAGTCAGAGTGAGAGAATCGTGTGACTTTTACACACACAGGCTCCCCCCCCCCCTCACCACCACCACCTCCATTCATCATTTCTGGCTCAGCACTAATCTCCAGGGAAGCGTCGCCTCGCCGCTGTAGCCTTGGGCCCAGGCGAGCGTGGCGCTCCTCTGACGGAGGGCCGCTATCGCCAGATCACCTCACCCTCCTCCCCCCTCCTCCTCCTCCTCCTCCTCCTCCTGCAGGGCTGATGCCAGCTGACAAGGGAGCCCTGATGTCTCCTGTAACAACGCCGAGGCGCTGACTCAGTGCACCCCCACCCCCCCGCCGCCGCCCGGCACCCCGTCAGCCTGGGTCGTGGCCAGACTGCGAGCCGGAGCACGTGGTCGCTCCTGGCGGCTTATAACACGAGTCCCTCCAAAACAAACACGCTTTCCAAGTGACAGCATGGTCCTCCTCCCACCACTGCCGCCTGCTTTACACACTGACTTTTACCCAGAGTTCACTTGGTTCGGTGAGGGGAGGGGGGGAGAAACCGGGGATGCACCCAAGCTACTTCACAACCTTGAGCTACTCGCCGATTACCGAGTAACTTTTATGTCTATTATTTATTCCGGACGCCAATGATACGCAAACTACCTCCGCTGGGCCTCAGGGTCGACGCTACACACACCTCCAACAGTCTCTTACACACTGTCCTACGCGAACTGTAAGACCGAGGGAGCGGGCTTGCTGCGTGTCGCGTGCACACACTCCCGCTCGCTGCTAATGAGTGTATCAGTCATACTTTAATTAGACTGGAAATTCCCTTTACTGTCCCACTACGGGGAAATTTGGATCGTTACTCCAGCCAGTAAAAGAAAGAGAATATGAACAATAAATACTCATCTAAATACAGGAACAGTGGCAACAATAACAGTTGGACGCCGACACATGACGCCATGTAAGACTCGTCAGGTAGTAACCGGGGAACTTTTACAGGCTTGGACCCGATGCCGGTGCATTCCTGGGATATATTTACCATTCAGTGCCCTCGCTCGCAACCCGCCCTAAAACACACACCGATGTTTCAGCGATTTATGTCGCTACAACCGGAGATGACAAACGACCGTCTTTTAACATCGCAATTAATGGGAGATGATAAAGGCAACTGGTTTATAGACAGATGATGCGGGGCAAACCGCGCTCGGGGGGTGTGATGGATTGCGTGGAATCCACAAGGCACCCGGGGGAGAGACGGGGGGCAAAGAGGCAGAATGAGGCCTCATCCATTCCTCAGTAATTTACATTAAGAGGAGGTTGGAGATGGATGGCGAGCAGGTGCTGAGGGGGGGAGAGCCTGACCTGGGCTGGGAGGCTGGATCTTGGGCTGGTTCTTCTTGGCGTCCGTGTTGAAGAAGTCCGGGGGCGGGTCCTCGCCGCGCTCGATCTTGCACTCGAAGGCGTACAAACACTGGATGTACTGCTTCTTGAGCGAGCTGGCCGCGCTGCTCGACGTGCCCACGTTCAGGTTGGTGGCCAGCTCCCTCCACTTCTTGTTCTTGTTCACCTGGCGGGCGAGAGAGAGGATGAGAGAGCTGCACGGTGGCGGGGGTTTACGCCAAGCCGGACAGCGCCGTGGCGACGGTACCTGCGTGAGGCCGCCGATCTCTTTGACCGACACGTAGAGCCTGAAGAGATCCAGGGGCTTGCGGCCCACGGCGGGCAGGTTGTTCATGCCCATGGCCTTCTCCTCGGCGAAGGCCAGGTACCGGTCCACCCACATCTTCCTCTCCGGCTCCGGACCCAGCTCGTACAGACGGGTGATCTTCTCGTTGGTGATGGTGGAAGAACTCGACTTCTGAGAAAACGGCAGAATGGATTCAAACCTTGTCATTTTGCACTTAGATGTGGGACAAAAAAATCAATAAATGTAATGAGCTAACATGAGATATTGCTATAAAATTCCATAAAAATGTTCCTTCCAGATTTGTACCTTCTTGGATTCCGGCTTGGGAGTCCCGTCCACTTTGTTGTTCATCTTCTGCGCCGGGTTCATCTTGTCCATCCCAAACTCTGAACTCGGAGGCATTCCTGGGTGGTTCGGAGAGCAGAAAATAAAACTCAGCCGTCTATAAAAACCATTTTAACGGGCCGGACGTTACGGCCTGAGCGGCGCCGCAGGCTGACGCACACACCTGGGGTGTTGTTGGCCATGTTGGCCCCCATCGGGTACGGCCCCGGTCCTCCCTGGTTCATCATCCCGTGCATGCTGTTCATCCCCGGGCCGTACGGAGAGCCTGCTCCCATCATGCCCTGGGACATGTTCGGGTAGCCGGGTGGCCTGCAGGGAAAACGGACGTGGCGACGTTTGAGTGAAAATGCAAAACTTTCATTGCATTCTGGCTGAAAAGGTTCAGAATCTGTCTCCATGGAAACGGGTGAAAACGGGAGTTTTCTGAAACACCGCTGTTATGTCAAGTAAATACTTCTTCTGCACCCAATGTCTTCTAAAAAGAGATGAGATGTACAGTACGTCTGCTCCCATCCTGACAGGATCTGGCGTGTGTGTGTGAGTATTCTAACTATAACTCAAAGGCTTCATGCTAATGAGAGACTCAAACACGAGCAGGAAGCAGACAAACAGAGCTTCAGGCAAACAGCTAATGCTGTTCGTTCCAGCAGCCCCGAGGACTTCCTCTGTACGACGACCCAATCACAGGCAGGATGTCACATCTGTAACGTGAGCTTCTTCACACTATCAAAACCACACAGAGACTTCAAACCACTGCTGGGTGTCAGAGCGGGAAGTCATGTTGGGGAAAATGAAGGAAACACCGACTGTCAGCACGTCTTCTGACAGTTAACATCAAGGCCTGGATACGCCTGTAGGATCATCCTGATTTCGGGTGATAAATCTGATCGGCACCGGTTTGATTTGAAACCTGAAACCTGAATAAATATGCAGTATTTTGAGCCATCTTTGTGGACTCAAAATCAATAGAACCTGTTTGTTTTGATGTTGACTGAAATGACCACAATAACCTGAAGGTCAACTAGTTCATACTCAAACGTTTCCTGCTTCAGATTTCTTGACATTGGAGTCAGATTACTCACCACAACCTTCCGCGCTTCACTTTGTTTACTTAATAAAAGGTTTATTTGTTTTACAATTTCAGAGGCTGTCTGACTGAAGGTTGACACTCATCACTGCTCAGACGAGCGGAATCTGGCTGTGTGGGAATATGATTCCGGCAAGCAGACGCGCGGCTCCCTGTGAGGGAATGTGTCTTCATTTTCTTCTCCTACCGCTCTTCCCTCACCTGGTGTGTATGGAGTTGGTGGGCCCGTGGTGCATGGAGGGTCCGCCGTCCTTCCTGTTCATGCCCGGCGGGGGGCACATGCCCGAGCCCACCTGCGGCGGCATGCCGGCCATGTTGGAGGCCATGCCGGGGCCGTAGGGCCGCGAGCCCATCTGCCCGGGGCCTATCCTGCCCGGGGGCATGTTCCCGTACGGACCCCCGCCGCCCTGACCCGGCATGGGGTTCATGGAGCCGCCCATGCCGGGCCCGCTGGGGTAGTTGGCGTTGGGCATCCCCGTGTATCCGGGCTGTCGGGGGTAACCTGGAAGAGGAGGAGGAGACCGGCGTTCAGATTATAATCAGACACAAACAACAAAAACTGATCTCACAAGTGCAGAATGTCATCTTCAGTCTGAAAAATTGGTTGTTTTTTTCCACTTTACGTCATTTAATTACATCCCAAAAACCACATTTTGGTCATTCCAAATAATAAGAAGTGGTGATGGGAAATGTCTACATGACCTAATATGGACTGGACTCGCTGTTCGGTCGAAGCTACTTAAATATATCAGAATTAGGTGAAGTGAATTTAATCTGAGTTCCTCAAAGTTAAAAACGAACACAGCCAGGTTACCAAACCGAGCCGTTCTCGGTGGAAACCGGTCTTGAAACTGAGTGAATCTGCTCGTGGCGTGTCGCCGGCCCGCCTCTAAATTTACCTCCGAGTGGCTCGATTCGCCGCTGTGACTCACAGCAGAACTTCTTCAAAGCCCACAGAAACCATCTGAGACTTCAAAGTGAGCTGAGATAATTCCAGAAATGTATTAAGAGAGAGGACGACTTCAAAGCTTAACTTAAAAAAAAAAAAAAAAAAAAAAAAAAAAATCTGGGCTACCTGTAAGCGATGACTGTAAACTCATTCATAATATCTGGCTCTACTCTCACTTCTATTGTGTCGAGTCGACGACAAACTGTAACGCTGTTGATCTGAGGTGATTTTTTTCCCTCCACACATTCTCTGTACATCAAGAAAAAACATTTCTCCAGCGCCGTGGACAAGCGTCATAACTCAAATTTTATAACACCAGCTGACTCACAACCAAACATCGTCCTGCACTCCTCACCTTGCGGGCCATACTGGCCCCCCTGAGGGCCGTAGTTCCCCATGGTGTTGTTCTGAGGGTAAGGTCCTATCCCAGCATGCATCTGGCCTCCTGAAGACTGGCGTGGGGATAAGGCAGAGCCAGGCTGACCGGGGGACCCGTACGGAGGCATCTGAGGATTCCGCATGTACACTGAGGGAGAGAGCAGGGAGGAGGATCATCAGAAATATCCCACAAGGCCGCAATAATCATTACTGTAAGAAGAACGGACTGCATCTGCTTAAACACACAGTTATGTAATGAAGCCTTTATCTCCTCACCCTCGTCCGACCCGGCCAGCAGATTACAAACACTTACTTTAAAGGTACGGCCTGAGGGGATGTTTACAGGAGGCAGGAATGCATACAAATGCAAACAAAGGCAGCGGCGGCCAGCTGCAGGGAATCAGCCTCGCGTATTTAGATCCAGGCGGGGAGCTGCTGCTCCTTACTC
Source organism: Salarias fasciatus (assembly GCF_902148845.1). Taxonomy (NCBI): domain Eukaryota; kingdom Metazoa; phylum Chordata; class Actinopteri; order Blenniiformes; family Blenniidae; genus Salarias; species Salarias fasciatus. The sequence continues at coordinate 23,173,439 of NC_043765.1, forward strand.
ACCCCTGTCCTGGCCCATGGCCGACTGGTTCATGGAAGAGTGCATGATGCTGTCCGACTGGACGCTGGGCGGCCGCGGCGGCATTTGGTTACCTGGCGGGAGGAGCGAGAGACCCGGTTTAATAATAATAAAAAAAAAAAAAAAAAAAAAAAGCCCGTTATTCACAGTCTCGTTTTTAAACAAGTGACCGGCGGTGGACCGTTAAACCGAACGAGGGTCCTGTCGGCCGCCTGTTGCGCCGCTTCTCTCGAAACGACTCGTTGGCGGCGGCGCGGATTGCGTTTCGCCGCCGGATGCTTTTACTGGCGTCACGTTAGGAGAGACTTAATGTTCCCATCTGGCGAGCCGCCTCATGAATTACAAATGTGATCCGCGGTATTGAATTTTGAATTAAAAACTCTAAATCTGTCTCCTGTTGGTTTACTCGACGACGGCGCCGCGGCTCCGTATATCGCACAGGTGACAAAACAAGGAGGTGGAATCACATCAGCTGCTCGTGCGTCGTCAACAGGTAAATCATCTCCGCACGCTTTTTGCGGCTACAGGTACTCGATTTCATTTCGTCCCCCCGGTCCTTTACCTGGCACAGCAGCGGGCGAGAGGGGGCCGGTGCGGGAAGGGGTGACGCTGGCCGGGGAGCCCACCGGCGAGGGCGACGGCCCGCGGATGCCCGGCAGGTGGGGCGAGGTGTGCGGCGAGAAGGGCGACTGGGCGGGGTTGCTCTGCTCGCCCTGGGAGCTGGACACCCCGGAGGTGCTGACGCCCGGGCTCAGGGCGCCCTCCGTACCGGTGGGCAGGTCGTCGATGGAGCCGGACAGATCCTGGAAGGACAGCAGGAGCACAGTGTTGGTTTTTATCAATCCATAAGTTCCTGATGAGCTTCTTTAAACCTAAAACCACAAAGCATCACCCCTCAAAAACATCATGATGCTGATCAGAGGAAAAGAAAGAAAAAGATCTCATGAGGAAAAAAAATGCGCTGAAGCGAAGGAAAGTCTAAGTTTTTGTGAAAACAGGTATTTTCATTGCGCACATATAATGTAAATTTCAAGGTTAAAATCGCAGTTTTACCCATTCAGCCCAAACAATGAAATCACCCAACACAAGCATGTTTCACTTCACTAGTAAAAGGTTAGTTTTTTTTCAGTAGAAATGATTATTTAAAGAGTTTCTAGTGATGGAAATAAGACAATTCTTCAAAAGGAAGCTTGCCGTGTGAAGAAATGTATAAAAAAAATTTAAAAAAAAACCAACACACACTCAAATCCATCAATCTGTGTTTCAGTGTGTGTGTGAGGGATGTAAACAAAGCCCAGGCTGACTCAGACTCTATAACGCTCAGACATCGCTGGCGTTTGGAGGAACGCCACTCATGTTAGGGTGGAAAAAAAGAGCTTTAAAAAAATAAATGAATGCATCCAGGCTGAGAGGATTTTTCTATGGAGTCACGTCAAAGTCAAGCGAAGTGAGATCGAGTGAGTGGAAATCCAAACTGAAGCATCGCAGCGATCTACAGCCTTCTGCTGTTCTCGGCCCTATTGCGGCGCCGGCACGCCTTTGAGGTACAATGACTTCCCATTCCACCTTTAAAAAAAAAAATTATTAAAAAAAACTCTACATCAGTGCCATAACGCTGATAATGATCCATCTTGGCAAGAAGATCTCTTGTTTTTGTGTGACTTGCAAAGAGAAAGTGGGGGGAAGGAGGAGGGAGAAGAAGAAGGAAAGAAAAAATAAAATTAAATAAAATAAAGAAAGAAAGTGAGCGTTTGAAGCGAGTCATCTCAGGAGGCAGTTGAAATAATTGGTGCTGGGCACGGGCTGCGCTGCCATGTGGTGTTGTTATTGAGCCTTGCTGGCTGTGACACAAAGACAGGCAGGCGGGAAGGTAGGGGAGAGGAAGGGACGAAAAAAAAAAAAAAAAAACCAGGCAGCCGGCGATGATTATGTTTGTGGGAAGGTGAATGTTTACACACTGGCCGCTCACGTGGAGCCCATGTGCTCGCTCAGAAATGCAAGCTCATCTGCCAGTCACATCGCAGGGAGGGAGGGAGGGAAGAGAGAAAGGAGGGAGGAGGCGGCGGGGGAGGGGGAGGGGGAGGGGGAGGAAAAAGCACTCATTGGAAGGTGGCCAACTATTCCCATAGAAATCTCACGCTCGCAGCCTGGCTGCAGCCCCGAAGCCGGCGGTTTTGCACTTGAAACGGCGCCCGTTGCTATTTTTGGGATGTGACCTGATGGAGGAACCCCAGAGGGAGTGACAGGAGGAGAACGCTGATTCAGAACCCAACCTCCACCCCCCCTCCCCCCCCCCTCCCTCCTGCCCTCCCTTACCGACTCCTTCCCTCTCTCACGCTGGTGACTTGCACATAGCCACGGGCTCCCGGTGGGCGGGGCCAGCTGACAAACGCAGGGATCGGTGAGGTCTCAATGCACAGATCAAACGGCGAGGCATTCCTTCGCTTCAACAACCACGGCGGGATCCTTTTCACCGCCGTCAGCTGACCCGCCCGCCCCCCCAGTAGCATCCAGCTCCTCCTCTTGGGGGGGCAGATATCACAAGACCGGTCATCTGACGAGTCGCCTCCGCTCCGTCACGGCCGCCGGGACGACCGGGCCTCCGCCTCTCCGACTGCCAAACGGCCCCTCCCACCTGACCCGCGCCACGGGGCGGGCCGAGAGGTCGGGGGTCAAGCTAGCGCCCAGACTGGGAGGTTACGGTCGGCGATCACACTCCGGGCGGTCATGAGACGAGGAAGCGGGGTGGAGGTGGAGCGCCAGGATCAGTTGGGGATATAAAGCCAACTGCAGCCATCAGCGCCGGAGAAGAAACCGTCTTCTGTCTTGTCTCCGCTGCCTCGGAGCAGAGAGCGGCTTTCAGCTCTGGAATCGAGGTCAACTGCCTTGATTTAGACTCCAATTGTATCTGTGTGAAATGTGGAATGCATTCACATTTATTTCATTTGAAAAAAAAAAAAAAAAAACATTGCAAAGCTGTATTTTCAAACTTCAGCTGCTAATCGTGCCGAAGGGTTTCCATTCAGAGAGGAGAGCCATTGTGCGGAGCGTTCGACGTTGAACGCAGAGACTGAATGGAGAGCCTCGGCAGGTCAAGAAAACGCTGACAGAGCATTGTCCAAAGTTGAGGTGTTTGTAAATGGTTTTCAACAACTTCTTCTGCAGGTAACGCCGCGAACGCCAACATCACGGTCACGGTTGAGAATCTGATCTTCAGATCCTCCGTTTCAGTCGACCTCTGATGTTTCAACGCTCTGCATGTCACACAGTTCCTTGTAATGACAGTTTCCAGATATGTTGGACAGGAAGTGCTGGCCTGGGGTCACAAAGGAGCACAGACATGCTGCCGTAAAGGGAAAAAATTCCACACTATAGTTAATTCCAACAGCCGCCGAAATACAACAAGCCGATCAACCACACTGCTGCATGTTCAGAAGGTTCCAGCAGGTCGAGATAGTCTTCAGCGAAGAACTCATAAACCAAATGATGAAAATCGCCCCACTCTGTGAGGAACACTGGTCTAATTCTAGGTTGCCTCCTATTATTCTATTATAAAGGGACGCTGGGTCAAACTTGACCAAAACAAAACTGCAATACAATGATGTGAATCATTCAAACGCAGCTCTGAAAGCCGAAGAGACCGTTAGAAAGACGTGTGGCGGCACGAGATCTTCACCATCCTGTGAACACGTGACAGCCGACAGCTCTGATTCCTGGAGCCGGACGGGCAGGAGCGCCGTGCACTGCTGTGCTCACGCACAGGCTCCAAACCGACTCCCACTCTGCAGTCATTGATTTCTTTTTTTTTTTTTTTCCTCCTTCTTCTTCTTCTTCTTCTTCCCGGCTCAATACTGCACAGCACCAGCCTGTTCTGCTGACTGCACAAGCCGGACAGCGAGAGGAGAGGAGGAGGAGGAGGAGGAGGAGGAGGAGGAGGAGGGGGAGGAGGAAGAGGAGGGGGGAGGGCCTGGCGGTGGGTAATACTGATGCTGCTGAGGCTCTCGCTCTTCAGCGCGCTCGTTTATTAGGAGGCGAGTGGCGAGGAGGACGTGGATCAGGCATGAGGAGGAGTTGGGGGCGGCGGCGTGGCGAAGTTGGAGTAATGTGGGGAGGAGGAGGAAGAGGAGGAGGAGGAGGGTAAAAGGGTTTGCTGCTGCTTTATGAGCTCAGAGGAAGGTCACAGCAGCGTTATCTATGGCGGATGTGACAGTGGATGACACCAGAACACACAGGAACACGCTATATCTCTGCATGCGGGGAGGATTTTTGTGAGCTGTGTTGTGGAGCGAAAGAGAGAAGGCTGCAGTTCTTTCTGTGGAAGCCTCCCTCTCTCTCTCCCTCTCCCTCTCTCAGGCTCTCTCTCTATCTATGGCAGCCATTTTGTGCTTTTTCCCAAGCTCTGCCTAACATGGAACTTTAGAGCCGAGGACCGCACGCCCGGCTCCCCGAACCCCTCCGAGGCCGGCGGAAAGGGGGACGCCGAAGCGTCGGCGGAACCTCCGGACGGAGCCCTCCTCGAAGAGGCGGAATAACGGCCGAATCGCCGCCGCCGCCGCCTGTTCCCAACAACTCTCCGTACTCCGCTACTTCTGAGTGTGTGTCTGAGTCATCTGCTCCTGCTCGCCCGCCGCCGTCCTAATGTATTCCATTTGCAGATTACTTCACTGAATCAATCAAGCCCGACCAGAGCCATTAGTCTGCCGAGCCAGCCTCCCCTCTTTTTTTTTTGTTTTTTTAAACCCCCTCTTCCTCTTCCGTTTCTTTTTGTAGGTTATGAGAAACAGAAAGAGGGAGACGTACTGGTCCTCAGATAATGAGACGTATCTGGAATGTGTGACCCTGGCCGGTGGTGTAACCAGATCTGCTGCTGGAGGAGGAGGAGGAGGAGGAAGCAGAGTTCATCCTGCAGTCACACACTTTCCCTGACCCACTCCGGTGTGTGTCGGCCTCCGCCGCGCTTCCTCTTTTTCTCAAGGACTCCGGATGCTGAGCTTGATGCGCAGCAGGAGGAGAAACTGGCGGAAAACTGGAAAAGTTTTTACAGTTTGCAAACGGTCGGCATTGTGCGAATCTAACAGGTGAATCTGACTAACAGTGTGAAGCACTGTGAGACTCCCGACCAGATAAAAATAGGATGTAATATTATTCACAATTTCCAGGCGATAGAAGTCAGGTTTTTGGTGAAAAGTGGAGCTCAGACTGTGGATGGGGCCATTAGTTACCAAGGAAACAATCAAAGTGGGACTAAATAAGCACGAGATCCGACTGGAGAGGAAATTAGGGGACGGAGCACAAATGAACCGCGATTGGTATGAATAGTAAAATTCAAATCATATTGCAAAGGTAAATGTAATATTTCTAAGAACGACGTGTGGCAACAAAAGTATGAAATAAACAATATTAATGGACATAACTGCTAGTGGGTTTTTTTCAAAAATCGTGCAGGAATGGTTAATATTTCATGAACAATGTTTTGATATTGATGCAAAAACAACAAAAATGGGAAAATCATTCAGTTGCAAGGTGGAATTTAATTAAAAAAAAAAAAAGGTCAAAAAAATTTAACTGACCTGGAAACTAGCCCTGTGTTGTTTTTTTTAATTCTAATTAAGAAATATTTTTAAGTAAAACTTTAAGATTTGAAAAAATAGCTTTTATGTTGGAAAGGCATTTCTGTCAAAACCTACTTGGATAAATCAGCATCAAAACATCAAATTAAGAAAAAAATATAACAAATTGTAAAAATGTCTCCAACATGACTGAATGCATGGACTTGTTTTTTTCTTTTTTTAAACGACATCATCTCAACATTCGAAGTCAGAACTTTCAATAAACAAACACACCAGCAGCTGGACGGCACTTCTGCCATGATCCCACCTATGAGGACTCGCTCCGGAGCAGAGACACGTCAGGCTCGCACATGCTCGCCGGCAAAGTATTGAGAGAGTAAGGCGAGGGTGAGGAAAAGGGAGGAGGAAAAAAAAAAAAAAAGAGAAAAAAAAAAAAAAAAAAACTGGCTGCATCTCCGGGGCTGCCATGGTTACTGTGATCCACGTGGTTGACACATTAGAGCCGACACAATCCCTCCCTCCCTCCCTGCCTCCCACAACCCCCGATGCTGCCGTTCCCGTCTCTCTCTCTCTCTCTCTCTCTCTCTCTCCGTCTCTCTCTCTCTCTCTCTCTCCCTCTCTCGGCCTCCCTGCGTGCCAGGCAGGGTCACGGTGCAGTCAGCTACTACAAAAGAAGAAGCCCGTCATTGTTACAGGAAACGCAGACGCACCGAAGCCGGGTCCCCCCTCCCCCTCCCCGCCACCAGCACACGGCCGCCGCCGCCGCCGCCACCGCTTTAATTACACACTCAGCCTTTAGGCCAGTGACACACACACACACACACACACACACACACACACACATAGAGTGGACAATCCTTGAACTTTTCTCTTCTCGCCAGCCGTTCCTCATGTTGATGTTTATACGTTTGATGTTCTCGCCGGTGAGAACACTCCAGCGCTGCGCATTTAGCGCTCATTCAGGGCGAAGTGGGCTTTTGATATGTGAACGGGTGGGTCATGGGAAAAGTCATCTCTTCCCTTTTAAGCGTAGGATCAAGTAATTTCTCTGTCTAATAGAACGTCTTTGCTTTTCTCTTTTCTCTTCCTCATCCCGGCTCAGCCTCTCGACGCGCTGACTCGACTTGAACTGAGCCCAGGAGGACATTCTCATCACCGGGCCGCGATCGGAGCGTTTCCCGTCACCGTGGCGGTCGGATGACGGGTATGATGGACCGCCTCGTGGAGAAAGGCGCCTGCTGAACCACCTGTGGTGTCTGTGCTGCAGTACGAACAGGACGGCGGGCGGGTGGGTGCCGTCGCCCCGGAGGCTCCCGCCTCATCTCCCACGGGTTCGCACCGGTGTCCCGAGCCGGGGGGGGGGGGTCCCGCCAGGGGGTCCGCTCAGAGAACAGGCCCGCTCCAGCCCCGGCCGGCTCCAGGTTTTTGCAGGGCTGAGCTCAACCATAAGGGGGCACTCCCATCCCACTCTGAGGGAAGGAGTGGAGAAAGGAGGAGAAGCAAGGCAGGCCCCTGCCTCAAACACCAGCAGCAGCAGCAGCAGCAGCCATTACAGGGCTCCACACGCCGCACGGGGCTCACGGTACACTCTCCACACGGGAGCCGAGGGCCCGGTGGGTGTGTCGGGCGCGCCCCGCCGGGAGCCTGCTCAAAAAAAACCACGGGCGGGGTTTCACACCGCCTCCAAGTAGAGTTAGAATCCAACAAACGGGAGCGATGGCGGTCAGGGTCAGGTGACGTGACACCGTGAGGGGTATTTGGGGGGGTCATGGGGGGTGGAGAGGGGGGGGGGGGGGGGGGGGGGGGGGGTCAGATATCTCGCCACAGATGCTTCGTCTGCCACCTCCACGGATGAGCCGGCTCCAACTCCCGAGAGATCAGCATTACGCCGCTACTTCATCACCAGCAGCAGCCACGTGGGAGGGACGAGGACACGGAGCAGAAAGTGGAGGATGAAAGGGTGAAGCAGCAAAAAAAAAAAAAAAAAGAAAATGTTTAGGAGTTGGACGGAGCGCTGGGAGGGGAGGGGAGGGAGCAGGTGGGCCGCTCCGCTCCCGCATCCCCCGTGTGATGCTCGGCACTCAGAAGCAAAATCAAGGCCGACTGTGAATCTTAATCAATAAGTTGGGAGGTCTTTTTTAAACGCTCCACATTTGCCTAATTGAGCTTCTCGGTGGGAGCGACACACACGCACACATGCACACACACACACACATACACACAAGCGCACGCACACGCACTGCAGCAGCCTGTGTGCAGAGTGGATAGAGGAGGGTGGCGGGTGGGTGGGTGGGGGTCTGATTGCTGTGAATAATGTGGGGAGGTGTGTGTGTGTGTGTGTGAGTGAGTGTGTGTGTGTGCGGGGCGGGTGGGGGCCCTTTTGTAGAGATCACAATAGTAGCAGGGAGTCCCAGGGCAGCGCGCAGATGCCCAAGTGAGGCTGAAGGCAGCTGCCCAGCCCGAGGTGAGGAGGTGCTGGGATACGGAGGAGGAGGAGGAGGAGGAGGAGGAGGAGGAGGAAGGGGGGTGGGGGGGTGGTGGTGGGGGTTTCGGGTGAGGGTGGTGGGTGGGTGGGGGGCTCCAGACCCCTTATAGCCTAATTCTGCCTGCTTTTCCAGACCCAGCAACGCCCCTCCCCTTACTGTCACACACACACACACACACACACACACACACACACACACACAGATCGTCTAGAGGGCGCTACCAAAGCAACCATCAGAAAAGGAGGGTGGGTTGTGTGTGTCTGTGTGTGTGTGTGTGTGGGGTTGTATGTACATAACATAAGAGGTTTATTTCACAGTTAATTTCATCGGGGAGCCGGTGTGCGTGAGTCCGGGCTCGGCAGCCTGAGAGCCGGGAGGACAGACAGTGCTGCAGTCAGCCACAGTCTTTGTGCTGCAAAACTAGCTCAGCCCAGCAGAAATGGAGGCAGGAGGGGAGGGGCATGCGAGTGTGTGTGTGTGTGTGTGAGAGAGTGTGAGAGTGAGCAGGCAGAGCAAAGAGGGAGAGTGTTCTGTGTATGTGTGTGTGAGAAAGAGAACAAGCGCACAAGAGCAAAAAAGAAAAAAAACAGCGCTTGTGTTTCTCTCATTCCTTCTTTCTCTTCACTGCAGGAACAAATGCAAGGAAACAACTCGCTGTCATCAGATTGGATTTTCTCAAGTACATTAATTAAAAATCATACGGGGGGAAAAAGGAAAAAAGGGGTGAGACACAGAAAGAGAGAGAAACAGACGAGCTCGGAGGGGAGGGGAGGGTGAGAGCCAGCGAGAGGCGCCCGGGAACCTGAATAAGACAAGTCCGCACAGGAAGCAAGGGCCCCCCCAGAATAGCAACAGGAAACTGGCCCCGGACTCTGAATGCCGTCATGAAGCCTCGGCGAAAAAACAAGGCTGCGCTGCGCCGGCGTTATGAAAGCTGATTTACTGAGAGGAGAGGAGAGAGAAACGAGGAAGGGAGGAGGAGGAGGAGGAGGAGGAAGAGGAGGAGGAGGTAGACGCAGGCAGGGGGAAGAGAAAGCGAGAATTTAAAAAGAGGAATGAGAGGAGAAATATATATTAATAAAAACAGAAAAGAGAGAAATGCAGTAGAAAAAGAGTGAGAAAAAAAAAAAGCTAAGAGGGGGGTTGGGCTGGGTAGGAGAGGAGAGGAGAGGAGAGAGAGAAAAAAAAAAGTGGGCCGGCCTTGTCAGGCTGATTGCTCCAGAGCTATGTCGCAAAAACAAGCTTAGCTGCCGCAGGAGAGCGAGAGCTGGGCTGGGCTAGAGCGAGAGGAGCGGGGATTGCAGGAGCAGCAGGAGGAGGTGGGATCGGGTGGAGGTTGGTGGGGGGACTCAAGAGTTGATCAGCGAGACTGGAAGATCCCCCGGTTCCAGATCAGGAGGTTTGACACATAACATGAAAGGTCATTAAGGGAGGGGGGGAGGGGAGGGGGGGTGGTCTTGTGATGTGGGTGGTCTCCCAGTGTTTTGAAAACCGGCTGGGTTCGAGCAAAGGGCGGAGTCCTGCCAGAAAGTGACGGGACACATCTTTGTCACTGAAGCCAAAGCCGCTGGAGTGAAGCTAGAAAGGCTTCAAGAAAATATTCGACTGCTGCTTCAGACTCCAGACAAGTGCCTCGCCCTATTTGTACTCATGTGATCATCAGCTTCAGCGCCCACACCTCAATAAAAGTGCAAAAAAAAAAAAAGCACTTTGTTTGGAAAATGTCTGTTGTGTTTTCAGGGTCAACAATGCTCAGAGCTGCAGAAATTGCAACTTTTTTGTTTTACAACTAATGATGCTGCTGCGCACCGCGGCTGGAGTGAATACTTTTTCTGCACAAGTGTGACTAGATGGACGATAATAACAATGGGGGCCTGCAGAGCGCCGTGACTCTCAGTCCATGTCCTCCAGTGGAGAATCACCCGTGGAAGCAATCCATCCAGGTGGCCTGGCACGGTTATGGCACCGTATTCAGTGTTCAAAAATGACGCGTTTTCACTTGAAACGTTGTCATATAAACAGGCAAGCATGGTTAAGAATGAAGCCTGGCAGGCGAACTGGGCAAGAATCAGTCAACTACATGGAACTATGGAGGACTGCTGGGAGCAAGTTACCACATACATCAAGACTGCGGGGGTTCTGTTTTCCATGAGGGGAAAAAAAATAATTCGTACATGTGTTGAGGCTTTGTTTGCCTGAGACAGTAAGATCGTCAGGACTGTGATTCATCGACACGAAGTAGAGCAACTTTATAAAACTGATTTTGCACTATGAGGGTGTTCTTCAGAGAGATGCTGCTAAGTGACGGATATTCTGTATTTTTTGCATCTGTCCAAGAGACCTACGTCTGTTGCTTTCTGCTGGACTATTCGTGGCTTGCATGACTAATATGGACAGAGCACTGCGCTTTTTAGAGATCTGTTTGCACTGTGGGCATGTCTTTCATAACAGTTGTTTTATTTGTGGAGGTCTGCTGAACTGTGTGGCATCTTGTTGATAAATTCCACGCCTCAATTTGAAAAAAAAAAAAAAAGAGTGATAGGGACAAATTTACAAAATCTTTTTGAAGGTTTCTTTGCACTGTGGGATGCCTCTATGGCTTTCTCCTGAATAATGTTTTACCTTCTTCTAATAAACATCCCGCAAAAGTCTTCGTGGAGTGGAAGGGTCAAATAAGACGGATTCTGAACGGGAGTTCCACAAGCAGACACCGATTTGTTCCAACACAGTTTACTGGAAAATATGCATCTTTCACACAAGTAGAGCAGTCTTTTCTCCTTCAAGATAAAACCCATTCCAGATGAAGAGGGAGAGAAGAACCAGAGCACGGAGAAGTTTGTGGGCTACAAAAACAAACTCAAGTGTGTGACCAACATGTGACCTTCCTCTCGAGTCTGGAGCACATTCAGACACATCAGGGGGAAAAAAAAAAAAAAAAACAGAGAGGAGCACCACAAGCAGAGGGGCGGTCCTGAGTGGGATTAGCTCCGCAGCGGAGAAAGGGTCCAACAAAAGACCTGGGAGAGGACAAGGAGGAGATTTTAAAAAGTAGCAAGGTGGGAGGGAGCGACAGAGGTTTGATGGTGGTCTGCTGGTTTTTCCTCTCTTGGTTTGACACGTAGAGGAAGTGTCACATCCAGAGTGTGTGAAAGCCTGTTGGTGACGGACGCATGAGGCCGTTTTCTCTCCGCTGGGGCCTCGCTGGAGGAGGCGGAGCCTGCACTGGCGACGACACAGACAGGAGATCGTCTTTTGTTCCAGCTGAGACAAAGCTACATCCACAAGTCGCGAGACCTTGTTTGGAGAAGACGAGCACTGCTGAATAATTTAGTATTTAAAATGAAGAAGCCGAACAAGCCGTCATGACGCCGTCATCAAGACCACCCAGATATTAAGGCACTGAGGTGCCAAGACCGAGTCAAGATCAAGACCAAGGCATCCTGAGACCAGGACTTTAATGTACCAAAACCGAATCAAGACCAAAGCATCCCAAGACTTTAATGGGTCAAACATGAGTCAAGGTCAACATGATAAAAGCGTGACTGCTCTGGAATACAACAGCACTAATTCCCCCTTCGCCCAGCCCCTTAACATTCCACAAACTCCTTTCAGAACCTTATGAGGAGCAAAATCAGATTACTTCCTAACCCATCCCTATTTAAAACTTGCGGAGTTCCCCTTTAACTACAGATCACAACAGATCAACACGAGGCTTTTGATTGTTGAAAAGCACAAACGCATCCTTTCTTTGCCCCTCTCTCTCCTCTGGACTTAATTCATTCCCGTTCCTAGAAGTGTTTTTAGGTCACGAGAGTGTTGGTGAGACGACAAAGACGGCTGTCTCTGCAGCTGGCGAAGGCAGTTGAGCTTGTGCCTGTGTGTGTGTCCTGGAGCGAAAGGGTGAAAACAAACCAGGAACCAGCTCGACCTGCTCCACTGGTTCCACAATTGCCGCCTGCATTTTCTTATCCTCTCTCTCTCTCTCCACTCCTTATCCACAACTCATTTCTCAAGCTGACTGTTGCTTCTTTTTTTTTTTTCCCCCCTTCTCTCTCCCCCTACCTGTGCTTTCCAGCAGGCGCTGAGCCTCCTGCACACCTTTATTCCCACCTTGGCGGCGGCCGAACAGACGCTGGGTTTTAAGCACCTGGCTCAAACAGGCCCATCTGTGCTCTGGATGAGGTGATGTCTGGCTGGCTGAGCGGTGAACGCTGCTAAAGTAGCTAAATGGCCCACCACCACCACCCCCCACCCCAACCCTCTGCCTCCGACGGATTCAAACAGGATCTGAGGAGGATTAGAGCAAACTTGTTTATACAAATCGCCGCACATTCCTACAACAGCGCCCCCCCCCCCCCGAACCCTTCAAATTAAAGCATTACCCAACACGATTTGAAAGTCGTACCTCTCCGCTTCATGTCAGTCAGTAAGAAGAGCACAGGCGAGAGTTTTCAGAGGCTCCGAGCACCGTTGTCGTATAAACGGATCCTCAAAACGCAACCAAAGTTTTCCTGTTTTCACTTGAGAATGCTGTACAAACTGGGCCTTAATGTTTGCTTCTAATGCTACAGTTTGAATAGAATAATACTGATTCTTATGTAATAAAAACAAATAATTATGTAAAAGGAAATGGACGTTAATGCAACTATTTGGAAAAAAAAAGTCTTTAGCCTATTTCATACATATGGAAAGTAATCATGTTTATCACCTGGGATTCAGTTAACTCTTTCATTGTGAAATTGCGTTAAAGAATAAAACAAAAACACCCAAAATGTCCACGTGTGTTTTGTGTTTGTATGATTCCACCAACGCTCTCAGCACTCCTCTTCCCAAAGACGGCTAACGACTCTGACTTACGCCTGCATTGCTGGAATTACAAAGCATTTATTTAGCTTGAGTAGTGCTTCAGGAGTTAGAAAACCCACCCCGGGGTCCAATCCGGCGATCCACAGTCAGATTAAGGTATGAGATAGCACAGTAGGATGATGGTTATGGTGCGTCATTGGCTCGCTTTGTCTGCTGTGTTTGTTGTTCGTTGCATTGTGAGGCTTTCTCAAGGCTTTTACCGAGTGCTTTCTGGCAAATGGATGTCGGAGGGAGAGGCTGTGCGGGAGGAGACGAGGGTCCGCCGGATGCGCTCTTCTCAACAGATACATAGAAAAGAACTGATGGGGTGCTCTGGTGTCAAGTTTTTAAAAATCACAGCGTAAAAGCTGCTTTTACTGTCGCGCATTTATGCATTTATTCATTTTATTGTCCTTTAGTTTTTTACTATCTGGCCTACAGTTAATGTAATTATTATTTATTATTCTCAGCATTTTATTGGGCTGTTTTTATGTCACTTTCTTTGTTCTCAGAGCACTCTCTAGCCACTCATTTGTTTTTACTGTACATAGTTTAAATTCACCTGTTTTGTTTTTTGTTTTGTTTTTTGCTTTGTCAGGATGTTGTGTGCAGGAGCTCTCATGCTTTGTGTGTCCAGGCACTTTATAAACTGTGACACAAAGCCAGCCCTATAATTACACTTATGACACCATTGTTTATGTATTCATAAGAGGAGTTGGAGGGGTGTGCTGGGGAATGACACTCCTTTGTGAGTTTTTAAATCGCTCTTCCCCCATAGTCATTAGCCCAGGTAGTCACTGCTTGAAAGGGACAAACTTTCGGGGTCCGGTAGTTTCAGAAACTCATTCCAGGTCAACGGTTTTGGTCAAAGTCGGACTTCCGTTAAAGACTTTGTTGTTTGTGGACCGATAATCAGACTTGGCACTAACGGACAGAACCGAGGGTCAAATGTGAAGGCCGGGCTCTTCTATGGTTCGGAAACCTGGAGGCTGATCAAGGGATGGAAGCAGAAATGGCAGGCGTTCATCAACGAGAGCCCGAGGAGCATCATGTGGCTTACGCCAGCAGAAGACCTACGTACCATCGGGAAGAAAGTGGAATAAGTAAGAAATTATGTTCAGAGCAACATATTTTAACAATTTATATTCATTACATTTAGATAATTTAGTCTGTCTTTTATGATGTGAAGATAAATGTCAATTTTGTTTAAATTTCCTAGATACTTCGGAGATTAAGAGAAGGTTTTTACTGTGACAACTGAAGTGATCTTTGTATTTTTGATATTAAAATGCAACATTTTCTGAAAAAAAAAAAATGTTCTGAAAGGTGTCAGAATCTTTCTTTAAGTAGCTTTTTTACTAGAAGTTAGGTCCACTGTTATAATACAGAAAGATATCATCAGTGTGATTTGGACTGGTTAATGAATTGCAATCACAAAAACTTAGTTATAAATTCCTACAGCGCTTCGCTTCACTGTCCATCAAATATAATGGGTGCAGATCTCATTGTAACACCTCTCCTGTTTGGAAATGGCCCGTCAGGGTTATACTCTCTGGATGAAGAGGAGGAGGAGGAGGAGGAGGGACACGGAGAGGATTGGTCCACCTGAGTCAGATTAGCAGCTCCCTTGGCCAATCGCACGCCGTCGGCGGGGAATCCCTGAGAAGTTAGGCGGAACGGTGGGGGGGGAAAAGAATAAATAAATAAAAATAGCCCTTGCCAGGTCTGCTCGGCCAATGGCCGGGCCCATGGAGAGGTGTATAAATAAATAAGAGAAATAAATAAAAGAGGAGGGAAACACATCCTGAGGGCATCCCCTACCGGCGTAGACGGCGCTGCCTCTCATCGCTCCCTCCCGCTCGGCGTCTCCCACTCCAACCAATCACTCACACTATTTCAAGTTATTTGCTTGCACTCCCTCCCCACCTCCTCCACCCACTCCTCCCACCTCCTCCTCCTCCCTTCTGCCGCCGCCGCCGCCGCCGACTCCACTCTCTCTCACTTTCATTCTCTCCCATTAATGATCTCATTTCTCACTCTCCTTCCCTGAGGCCCCGAATGAGGTTAGCTCCGCGGTCTGACCTATAAACACTGCCATGGAAACTGCAACGTGTTACAGCCAGACACCTTTTTAACAGGGAGGATGGGGCGGCGGGGCGCTCTCACCTTTATCTTAGCCAGAGGGCTATCAGACGCCAGATTTACTTCACTTTCAACAATCCTTTTTCTGGGAAGGTTTTTTTTTTTTTTAAACCACTTTTAGAGTTTTTTTCTTCTTCTTCGCCCCAACAAATCAGCTGAATACTCTTCACTCACTCATGGCATCAACGATGTGTACATTCGTATATTTACCTGTATAAAAAAAACTCTAAAATCCTGATAATCGGTATCAACATGAAGGGTCAAAACAAAAAACTGTTATGGGAGAGAAAAACAACATTCAAGGTACGTCTGAATGTTTCTATTTTTCCCCACACAGTATCTCCCCAACTCATTGCACACACATGTAAACACAGAGCAGTAAACAAAGCCGGCGATCCGCCGGTGTCTGCAGTCCAAAAAGCGCTGAATATTGACCCTCCTCTAGTAAACAATGGAATACCCACACAGCTCTGAAAAACTATAACATTTCCATCACGTTGCTCGGAATAGATTGTGCAGCGGAGTCCGAGTGTTTGGTCGTCAATCGACTGCGCCCAGTCAATACGGGGCTGCATCTTTTCATGTGTTTGCTTCACTGAGGGGAGCTCAAGAAGAAACCTCCGCTGTGTGAAACAAAGCCAGGCGACGCCGATACTTTTCAGGAGTTAACTGGACTTTGCCACGAGCTTCTGTGGAAGGCAGTTGAGGAAAACACAGCTTTTTTTGAATGATATTAGGCATAGAGGGAGCAAGCATTGGGATAAAATCAATTGAAAAATAGCAGGTGTGCTCAGGTGAATACTAAGCGGCGACTCTGGATCAGCTGGAGCTTTGGCTGCATGTCGTCTCCCCGCTCTCTTTCTGCACAGCAGCGCACGTGGCGGCAGAAGCCTCGCCCTGGTCGGATGCTAAAGGATTCTGCAGACTAATATTTATTTCATAAAGTTGGGTACGGCAGTTCGTCACTGCATGAATCAGAGGTGACGACTGTCCCAACATACTCTAGTAAGTAAGAATATCATCTGCATACAGCGTGAGTGCTGTGAGGATATAAATGAATGAAAGTAACCAAGCTATCAATAGATTAGCGATTATGTACAGGGTAAAAGTTCAGTTTGGAAGTAAATGGAAAATACGAATGATCTATTCAAGCATGAGCAGAGGAAATATTTCCGAAGGCTGTGGTGCTCATTTGCAGTCGCAGCGTTTCCAAAAACGTACGTTTTCCACAGAGACGGAGTGTTTTCGAAAACTTACACCTCGGGAGTCATTTTCAAAAAGTTTTGTTTTCAGAGGCTCGAAGCCCCGTTGTTGTGTAAACAGACACCGAAAACACAACCTCGGATTGGCTCCATTCATCCAGCTAGAGTTTAAAATGGACAGCTTTCGAATTCACATCAAAAAAAGCACAAGTTTCAGAGCCAGGTGGGAAAAAAGCTCACTGACTGTCTGACCTGTGTTTGGATTATTGAAACTATGAAGGACTACAGAGGATTTCTGTTGGACTCTGTGATACAAATTCATAAACTCCTGAAAGTTTTGTTTTTCCTTCCCATTTTCAGAAAGACTGCTGAACAAACCACATTTTTCTCATGGCTGCACATATGTTGTGTTGGTTGTTTTGAGAGGTCTGTTCTGTCTGGATCATTTCCATCACTTCAACCGCCCTAGTGTTCCAAAAAAACAGTCTCTATAGGGAAAACAATGTTTCACTTGAACGAGGAACACGGATACAAGCCGAATATACAAATATAAGCAAACTCATGAAAATACTGAACTCTGCATGTATTAAAAACATATCAAATGTCATAAAGAACACGACTGATGGGTGGCAGACGGCAGTGCACCAATCCAGCGATACAGGAGGACGCAGGAGGACTCACCGGCAGACTGGACGGCCGCGCCTGCATGCTGTCCTCCTGACCGCTCTTGTTGGGTTGGTTGGAAGGAGGAGCGCTGGACTGGGAGCTGAAGGAATCCTGGGAGAGTTCCTGACAGGAACAACCAGGAAAATCACTACAAATACGATCCATGCAGCAACAACAACAACAAAGCATCACAGTCTCGAAGTGCTCGGCAATGCATGGGAATACAGTCGATGTCGCACCGCTACACATAACTGAACTGTGGATGAAAGTAGCGTGCCATGGCGGAGCGTGATTTGAATATTTGCCGTGTCGCCAAACGAAGGCAGGTGGAGGTAAACCTCACAGCCCTGTGGCTTCAGGAGGAACACGTTGGTGTTTCTCACCCTCCCTCTCTGGTGTATTGCGTCGTTGCGTTGTGTTGTAAATCCTGATGTTCCGACCGTCCTCTTCACGGACAGGAGACTCTCCAATTAACCAAGTCATTAAAGTTTAATTAAGCAACGAGGCGGCCTTGCATCGCCTCTGTCAAAGGTTCATCTGAAACTTCCTAAAGCTACTGCATAGTTAGCGCCAAGCCGGGAACCGATGGAGCCGAGCGTGGGTTTTACCTGTGGAGGAGGGGGGAACCTCGGGTAGGGTGACTGCTGCTGCTGCTGTTGTGGCGGCTGCTGCTGCTGCGGTGGTTGTTGTTGCTGTTGTTGTAGAGGGGGAGTCTGGGAGTACGGTGAAGGCTGACCCTGCTGTCCATGACCTGGAGGTTGCTGGGCTTGAGGAGGTGGTCCGCCTGGTTGCTGCTGCTGCTGCTGCTGCGACGGCCCCTGCTGCTGCTGCTGCTGCTGTTGCTGCTGCTGTGGGGTTTGCTGCTGCTGCTGCTGTTGCCCCGGTCCGGGGGTCTGTGGGTACCCAGGCTGGCCCTGCGGACCCTGCTGACTTTGTGGACCTGGACCCTGCTGCTGCTGCTGCTGCTGCTGCGCCTGCTGCTGTTGGTTGGGGCCGTACGGTGGCTGTCCGGGCTGAGACTGCGGGGGCTGGCTGTAAGGGGGCTGGCCCTGGGGGCCTCCGTGGGGACCCTGGGACTGTTGGTACGGCGGGCCCGGCTGCCCGTGCTGGCCGGGCGGCTGCGTCGGGTGGCCCTGCTGGGTGTAGGGAGGTCCGGAGCTGCCCTGCGTCTGGCCTGTGTACGGAGGCTGCTGCTGCTGCTGCTGCTGCTGCTGCTGCTGCTGCTGCTGCTGTTGTTGTTGTTGTTGCGGCGGCGGCTGCTGTTGCTGCTGCTGCTGCTGGCCGGGGTGAGGTGGGGGTCCGTGCTGGCCGTAGTAGCCCTGGCTCTGTTGGCCGTAGCCCCCTGGGCCCTGTTGTCCAAAGGCTGACATCTAAACACAGGAAAAAGAAGATCAGTTAAGATCAACTGCTCATTACAAACATGGAACACCTCTCAGATAAAGAGCTGCAGATGCTCCGAGCCGTGCGTAACGTTCTCCCCGGCGGCTCATTAGATCGGTTTTACTGGCCCCGTTTTTCACCCACTCAGCACAAGAAAAATTAAAAGTATTCATTTTTCGATAATAGCTATGATTTATTTATTCGTACACATCCTGCGTGCCCTTTAGATTTGGCTGATTCCATTTAGCTATGGATATGTAATAATCCAGCATGTCACAAATAAGCACATATTGAATCAGTAAATACATGAGTGTAAATTCAGATCCGAGTGTGTGGACCGGAAAAGAAGACGGAGACTGCAGAGTTCTCGAATGATCTAAAGACCGGACGGGATGGGAGTTTTGAATCACGATGGCATTGTTTGAGGTAAACAGGAAGACGTGGCATTACAGTAGTGACTGATTTAAATGTGACCCGCGGCGATAACTCCTTTACATGACAACGTTTCAAGGGAAAACGTGAGAAAAATGCACTATGGACAGACGACCAAAGAAGGATTTCTATTGCAGGCGAGTCAACTCTGAAACTATGAGCTCCAGCAGCATTTCAAAAAAAGATGCGTTTTCGGAAAAGCACTTTCATCGACTCCAAGCACCATTATTGTGTAAACAGAAACCCAAGGCTCACTGAAGGTTTTGCATTTACCCTTGTAAACGTCATGAAAACAGAGCCTCACACCGGCGACATGAGAATTCTGTTATTTCCAATGCAATAACGAAACAGAAAGCGAGACAAGTCGTAATAGCAATGGAAAGCTCTTGTCGTCAGTCTTCTTGTTGACAGTGATGGAGATGTTCATCAGCGGTGAGCTGATCGGGATGCTTCACATAAAGACCAGTCCATCGAGCCAGCGGTTATTTCAGTTTACAGTGTTTATTTCCTCTGTTCAGCATCAGTCACTTCCCGAGCACCTGAGCGCTCGTACTGACAGGATCTTTTCTAAAGCCGCAAAGCAGATAAAAATAACCGATTATTTTAAGTTCCCTCTTTGGCTCCGGTGTGCTTTTCATTCTCGGTGGAGTAATCAGAGCATCTCTTCATCTTCCCGACGGATTCAAAGGGAAAGACAACAGTTCCCCGTCAGGCTGAGGGGTGCCGTCCTCGCCGAGAACTGATCAGTCAAAAGCACAAAAGGGAAAAAAAAAAAAAAAGAAAGAAACAGCCAAGTGTTGGCATTCAGCCGTGCGTCGCTTTAAATTACCGGCACGGAAATCAAAATGGAGTTTTGACTTCATCTCCTTGAACTCCGATATGAGCCTTTTCATATTGGGCTCGATCCTGCGCGCCGAACGCCTTTCAATACCGTGTTTTCGTTTCATTACCCTCAAGGAGCGTGGAAGGAGAAAGCGCTGACCTTGTGAGGGAACACTGTAATATAAAAAGAAGAAGAAGAAGAAGAAGAAGAAAAAAACAGCTGTTTGGTTCATTTTTTTTTTTGGAGGGAAGGGGTTTTCAGCTACTCAAGAATTCAAAGAGATAGTAAAGAATCGTTGCGCATTAAAAAAAAAAAAACAACGTGAAGTGGCTGCATTGTATGTGTTTGACAAAGGCGGGGAAGCCGTTTTCTTCTCTGCAGGGCACTTATCGAGTCCACGGTCAGACGCCAGGCAGGCCAGTGTGAGATAATCACACCGCACAATGGGCACGAGACCACAGGCGGCGGACATGCAAGCGAAAGGCTTCTGCTCCACGGGATTCCCTGCCTGCGTTTCCCTGTTCGGGGCCGCCCGCCTGGCCGGGCGAGTTCAAGAAGGGGCTTATCCCCCGGGTGTGAGCGAGCGGCTGCGGAAGACTGGATGTTTGCCGTTTTCCGCGGGACGGCTCGCGCCGCCCACCGCGTCCGTCCAGCTGGAATTCGAGCATGAAAATCAACCAGACGGTGAAAAATTGATGGACTGCTTGCTCTCTTTACGTCCGTCTCAGTTCGAAAAAAAAAAAAAGAAAAAAAAACTTTTCTCTTCGAGATTTGAAGAGGGGAAAAAACTCAAAAAAAGATGCTGAATTTCTAGTTTGGTTTTGCGCTCGCCGTTAACTTTGTTGGTTGTCTATGATCCGGCGCATAATCCCGTCTGAAACGCGGGCCTTTTGCAGCTCCACTTCAATGAGCAGTGTGTAATCCCCGCTTCTCCTCTGTCTTGCCGCTACGCCGGCATTAAAGGAATAGATTTCGGAATACGGTGATTTCAGACGTTTTGGGATACATCCATTCCTCTCCCTGCCAGCAGCGAGATGATGGTGCTTTGATGTCGCTTCATTAAAGCGGGAGCCGGGCGGCTGGTTAGCTTAGCTTTGCATAAAGCGGGGAAGCGGCGAGTCCGTTTGAAGGCAGTGACACCTACCTACTTTACCTACCAGCACCTTTAAAATTCCAACTGAACCCGGATAACATATTTACGATGTTTTCTCACGTTCCTGCCTGGCTTCCACAATTATAATCTCATCTTGATAGGAAATAAAGACGAAGCTGGTTGATTTATAAACACACACAACACGTCGCAGATCAGGGACTCCGTTCATTTTATGGAGAGAGCTGAGGTTTCAGCTTTTGTTATGAGCGGCTGATTTAATAAGGGGGAGTTGCTGGGACACTTTGGGGTTTGCACTTTGCATGTGTTCACATTTGCGATGCACATCTCAGAGCTCTGGCGTATAGGAAGGCTTTCCAGTTCTGCTTCCATGCATGCATTTTTTAACACGGAACAAGAAGACTTGCACGACATACAAACCCGTATTTATTGTAAAAGCTTTAAAATTAAATTTAAGAAGAAAATTAATAACAAAACAAGTTTCATGATAAATGACAAACTGACCAACAAATGAAGAGAAAGAAACTTCTCCTTTCATGCTTATTTAAAATAAAAACCAAGAATCTTCAGTAAATTTAGTCTTATAAAACAGATTCCACTGTAAAATAATCTATACTTCTTATTCAGTTTTGATGGCTTCCTTCCTTCATGTGCAAAGAGGCTTTTTTTCCCTCACTATAATAAAGTCCATCCGTTATGTCATTCGGGTGTTTAGCGACACCCAATTAGGAAACGCAATGAAACTTGATCACTAAACTGACTCTCCAGAAACTGTTAAGGACAGAGATTCAACACTTTGTCTTTCAAAACTCTTTCATCATTTCCTACTGAGAGAAAGTCTCGCGACTTGCTTTTGGGTGGCAGCGCATCAGTTCAAAAACACTCCATACCAGGTTTTTGCCAACGTAAGGTTCATGGGCCAAAACCGGCCCGCAAGAGGCTTCAATCAGGCCCGCCAAACCACCAAGCAAATGGGAAAAATTCCAAAGAGTATTGAGTAAGAAAAAAGACAAAACTAGAATTGGCCTCAAAGTCAGTGTGAGTTTGTAAAAACATGCTAAACGTGACAGCTATCGAAAAAAGTTTTCTGGACATTTCGCTGTATTTGGCAACAGAAGCTTTCATTAAAATTGGCTTTACGTTGATTTTGTAGTCATTTTCGCTTGTAACTGTTTGGTTTTACAAATATAAACATTTTCATCGTGTATCTCTGCGTCACAACAGAGAAAATCTTGAAAAATTCAAAATTAAAGGTTATTATGGTGTTTTTTTTTTTTAACCAGCCGGGCCCACTCCACGTAACATTAAAGGTATATAATGGACGATGTTTCAGCCAATGAATGGCGTGATGCGAGTCTCAACTACTGGTCCACCAACATGTCAATCACGCTGGAGATATGCTTGCGTAACGCCGTCAAGCGCGCTCATAGGAGCAGCAGAGCAGGTAGGATGGTCTGGCGCATGCGCGGTTTTCAAAAAGCGAGTAACAGACGTTTGGCTTCGACTTTTTCGAGAAAATCGTCCATTTTAACCTTTAAGCTGTGCCCAATGAACTGAGCCTTTCGTGTGAAAACTTCACGTTTCGTCTCATCGCCGTTGCCCGTGCGACCGGACACAGCTTCCCACGGCAACAGACCAGGAATATATATCGTCGGTGGAGCGAAGCGCCGAGCTGCTTCTGGCGTTTCCCTGATCGTCGTTCAGAATGCTCGTCAATCACACCGAGTGCAAATGTGCCACTTAGCATCACTTAGCACGAACCCAGAGCCCATTAAGCACCGCGGCCGCCTCCTTCTTCGAAGCCTTGCTAGTGTTGTAATCCAACCTCGGTGGTTTCACACCAACCTGGCGCTGCGGCGGCCGGCCTCTGGTTGGTACAATTAAACTGTTGGGAAGCGGACGGCCTTTTTCCAACCGGCTTCATTCATCATGTCTTCTTGAAGGTCATCATTTGAACACCGTCAAAAACTACGCTTTCAGAATAAACAGCGAGCGGGACGGACTCGCCAAGCGGCAAAGGTCCTCCTGCGGGTTCTATTGACTGAACCCACCGCTCCGATTCATGACTGGTTACCGTGTGCTCCTCGCTGACCTTGAACCCCTAAAAATGTGGAGAATTCATGCCATGAAGCGACTGCATCTGTCCGACGCCTCCATTCCCGTAGGTCAACGACCAAATAAACGCTCGACTCCCTAAACTGACGGGGATGAAAAAAAAAAAAAAAACATATTAACTTGTGGCCCGGACTTCAAACCGTGTTCCAGACGGCGAGTGAAGTACCGCCAATCTCCACAATGGTCCCATTAAAAGTCCTGTCCTGAGGCAGGAGGTCGTTCATTTTTAATAACTCGCCGGCTTCGACTTTCCGGTACAACAGAGACGTAGTGCGGCTCTGACGATGAAAGTCTCTTGTTTATACACTTCACCTGGTAAACTGCCCCTTCATTACATGCACAAGGACAAAACACTCCCCCCCCCCCCCCCCCCCCCCCCCCCCAACTCACCCAAACAGTGATTTCCAACATCCTCTTTGTGGCGGATCATCAAACTCTCCGACCGCTAGCAGGCTCTCAGTCATGCGCTGCACTTTGAACTTGACGGCCACGTCTTTCCACATCAGTGTTGTGTGTTTTACACATTACGCACAGCTAAACGCTGCGGTCTGTTTTTGTTTGGGCGCTCGGGCTTGAGTCAGTCGCCTAAAAGAGGTTCGGTGGAGGAGCCGAAGGCATCAAAACATTCAGTCAGGATCTCAAATCCCCGCTACTGTCTGGAGGGTCGCTCGGTGTGTGTCGGGGGCTTTGAACTTGAATCAGAGTTTAGTGAGAAATCTCTTCAGAGTTCTTCCACCTTCAGGTTCACATGTGCTTTAATTGATTCTGATGAATAGTTAACTGCTGTTCTTGTGAATAAATGCTGACTAATACAGAATGACATCTGATTTCATGAACTGGAATTGTTTTTAGAAGGGTCTGTTTGTTTTCCCCATTATCTGAAAAGGATGTTCAGGAATACAAGAGAGTCTGCAGCAGCGACCACTGACCTGCTGTCCGTACTGCATGCTGCCCATGGCGCCGGGGGTCCGGCTCTGCATGCCCATGGGGTACCTCTGAGGGCCCGGCGGTCCGTAGCCCTGCCCTGGGTATGAGCCCCCCTGCTGGGGTCCGGGCCCGCTGGGAGGTCCTTGCTGTTGCTGGGAGTAGGGGTTGGGTCCTCCGTACGGCTGGCCCCGCATCTTGCCCACCTGGTCCATCGGGCTCGGAGGCTGCGGGACACACGGGCACAGGACATGCATCTGTGAGGCGCGGCGGTGCACGGCGCGACCGGCGGTCCCGGCATCAGAACCGCGCGGGAGAGGTCTCGGCTTTGGAGATAATGGTCTGTCAGCCGCTCGCGGTTCTGATGCCGAGTCTACTGCTGCTATTAGACTGTGCAGTCTCACACCCTAACAAGCTCTATAATGATGCAGCTGATAGGACGGCGTTCGGAATGCAAGCATGCGCCGGGAGAGGAGGAAGAAGAGAAATCGGAGTTGTGAGAGCAGGTCAAATTTAGCTTGAGTTATTCTGGAGCCTCTTTCCTGTGGGTTTCTGTTGAAAAACGGCATTACTCAGTGATGAGCACAAACGATGACTCCGCCATTGCGAGCGTCATCGCACTGAGGCAGTTGCAGCGTAATCAAGCAAATATAGAACAAAAAAAAAAAAAAAAAAGAAGGAGAAAAAGAAGCAGAAGGGGGTGGGGAATAAGGAAAACAGTAGTGGATTTACTTTCCTACTAGAAAGGGAAAAAATTGGCCATGAATGAATGAATGAGCCCACTACATCCGCCAGGAGCGGTTCCCTGCCCAGGAGATCATTGTGCCAGTGGGTGGATACTGTTACGGCGGAGACGTCGGGGAGAGTTGCTATGAAAATAAAGCTGAAGGAAGTGGAAGTGTCTGCGGTGGCGCTGGAGCCGGGCCCACCCCGCTCAGCTGGAGCCACGTCAGGACAGGCGGGGGCGGGGGCTGACCCCGGCCTGGCGGGGATCTGGGAGGGTGACCGAGTGACCGGGAGTCTCTGGTTCCTGAGCCCGGGGCGGGAAACGGGAACAAGGTAAGATTCATGTGTCAACAGCTGGAGCCAAGGTCATAAAGCGCCAAACGCCTCGACGCAACACTTTCCCAATACTGTAATAAAAGCCGCTTGTTTATCGCCCAGAAGAAAACTGAAAACAATTAGCAACAGGGTGTCCTGCCCGGCTGCCAGGGTCTCCATCACACCGCTGGCAGCCCCTCCGCCGTCCCGTCAAACCACCGCTGCGGCGTCTGGAAGCACGAGCCACAATGAGGGCTTTGAAGTAGCAACACCTCCTGGCCTGCTGACCTCGGGCAGCAGACACAAAGCTTTCATTGCTTCCCACGGTTATTAATCTGTGTGTGTGCTCGCGTGTGTGTGTGTGTGTGTGTGTGTGTGTGTGTGTGTGTGTGTGTGTGTGTGTGTATGTGTGTGTGCTTTTCCTCCCCCCAAAACCTCTTTTCCTTGGTTAAAGGAGACAACCGCCAGGGCTATTTATAGCCGAGCGAGACGGAGAGGGCAGTCTGCCGAAAATGTAACAGGTCCCAGCTGCACTGCTGTTTGAACCTGGGCCAGGCCTTGCTCTTCCTGGGCTTTAATAAAGCAGCAGGCTTTGGCACTCTATGAATGACAGTGCTGCAATGAGAGTGGGGGGGAGGGGGAGGTCGGGGGAGCCGGGCGGGGTGGCGGGGGGCTCGGCGGGAGGCGGCTGTGTGTAAATATGTGCACGATGGGGGAAGACTGTAGGTGTTGGGAGGAGGAGGAGGGGTGGTGGTGGATCAACAAACTGTCAGAGCGGTCAACCCGGCAATATCCCAGATAACGCAGTCCGCTCCACGTTTTCCCTCCAGCCTCCCCCAGGCCACACTCTCCTGAGCTCCTCCAGGTTCAGGAGAATGTGTGTGTGTGTGTGTGTGTGTGTTGTGCACAGGAAAAAGCGTGTCAGCCTGTATGTGTGTGTGTGTGTGTGTGTAGGGGTGTTACTACGCTCCCTTGGGTCATTACCAACCGCACCGTGGGGAGAAGAGGTAACAGGCCCCGGTAGGCACGGTCCTGTGACCTCTAATGCACTTTTAACCCCAGTCTGGAAGGAAGGACACCGCCACTTCCCCATGCTCCCCCACCGCCACCGCCGCCACCTGACATCACGCTGCCGCCGGGGGACTCCAAACAACACGCCACCGAGCACAAACCACCTTGTTGCTGCTTCTCGGTCCATTTCAGACCCGGGTGTGTGTCCAATTAGGGCAAAACCACGGAGGATGAAGCCAGGAGAAGACGGACTGCGTACATTTCTTATACTGTAAGAAAAGTCTGAGTATACAGCTCTACTGTATTCAAGGCTTCCAGCCACCAAAACAAAGACGAGGGAAGTCCTCCCGCCTTCCCCGAACAGCCGCCCGTGACTCGCATGTCTCGGTTAACAGCGGCTCCACAGATGGAAGCTGAGGTCAGTGAAGCAGGTGATCAGATAACAAAAGGTAAGTATGGACCGAGTGTGGAG
This sequence comes from Salarias fasciatus, assembly GCF_902148845.1. Taxonomy (NCBI): domain Eukaryota; kingdom Metazoa; phylum Chordata; class Actinopteri; order Blenniiformes; family Blenniidae; genus Salarias; species Salarias fasciatus. The sequence continues at coordinate 23,199,677 of NC_043765.1, forward strand.
GCCGGCCAACAACACCTGACAAAAGACAGCCTGGTGCTCACTGGATATCCTCCAATATTCTGACACCACTGGTCAGAAATATGTCCTGAGAATGGATTTTTTCTGTTCATACAGATACTACAGACATTATTGATAAACTAATAATTAAAAATCAAAGAAGTAAAGCTGATTTTATCTGCTTGGATAAGAAGATGTTTAAAGTTATCTACGGTAAATCAGTTTTACAATGGAATAACACATCTAAAAATTAAAACTTTGGTGTTTTCTTTTATTATGTCAACTACTGAATGCTGATTAATATTTAATGATCTAACCAACAATCAAGTAACACTAAAACATGGTCAAACCGATATAATTACATAATTTTCAGAGCATAACTGGAATAAAGATTGGACTCTTCTACAACACAGAATATGAGTCTAAAGCTGGCTCAGTGTGATCTGTATTGTATTGTCTAGCCGAGGTTATAAAATGTAACCGGTGTGTCTGCTGAGCAGCTCTGACTGATCCTGACGTACCGCAAAGAAGTCGTTTTTAAAAACTCAAAACAAGGTAATATGATTTCGAAAACAAGAAATTTCACGAAACAAGCAACACGTTATTTACAAAAGAAACGTGATATAATCGATAAACAAATCGATATATCATGATGTGGTCAACAACAGCAAGCAGATGAATTAAAACTAGGCAATATACCGCAATAACGAAAAGCGTAGGCCTCCATATCGTGATACTGGAAGCAGGACTATATATTGCAATAGTGTGAACAACATCGGTGTGCGCAAGTAATTTACGATACTGAGAGCAGGGTGATACGCTGGAATACCGAGAGCTCGATGATATACTGCGACACTAAAAACAATAAAGAAGCAATAAACATCGGCACCTTCGACGGAGTAATATATTGAGATACTGAAAACAAGGCGACGCCGTCAACAAAGCAATAAAATCAGACACTGTTAGCAAGGTGTTAGACTGTAATGATAAAAGCAAAAGCAGTGGCTGTAGGTTAAGCTATCATTTAAAATATTAACACTGATTCAGGCATCAAAACGTGGAAGTAGTTGTGACTATCGGAACGCTAAAATCTGCAAAAATTAACTGTATTTTTAGATGTACAAGTGCTGTATATCAACTATTTAAAAGACGACTGATGACTTTATATGCATGAGGATGTTCACTTGCGCCCTGCGCTCCTTGTTTATGACTCCTTACCCTCCTTCGATCATGTTAACGCATCTGTATGCTGCAGGCCTGGGAAGGAGCCGTGTCTGGACCTGCTGCCGCTCGGGCCCTCATTGATCTGTTTACCAGGATTTTCCTTTGCATTGCTTAAGTTGTTCACATCTGACACACCATTACACATCCTCCATGATCCCAGGGAGCTTTGGGCTCAGGCCTGTGCGAGTTTGTGCTTCGAGCTCACCGAAAACAAGTTTCTGCTGCGATCTCATCCCGCTACACAAAACAAGAGTTTTGGTCCGAGGACTACCTAGTGTGCTTTTAGAATAGGACTAGCTAGTTACTTCCCCACAATTTGGAGTATTTCGAAGCTCCACAGGCTTGGAAAAAAAAGGCCGCATGTCTGAGCATAAACTATCGAGATGGTTCAAATATTTCCCCAGTGCATGGCAACTTCTTCTGCTGCTTTAAAAGTCAGGTAAAGAAGAGAAGAGGCGTTGGATTTCCGACGCGCCGCAGGAAAATGCCAGCGACTGGAAGTGGCGAGGGCGAGATGGGCACAGCGGAAAGACGATAAGGCATGTGGCGCTACTGAGCTGAGTGCCGAGTCCTTGTGCTTTGAAAGACAAATGACTACAATCAAGGTCTCGCACAAAAGCCTGCCATCTGCCACTTACTCACCGGTAAACCGGCACTGAAGCAAGTATTCTCCGACAGCACAGCGTTTTAACTCCAAACTTTATTTTTAGCGGGTGGCTAACAAACATTCCTCTCGTAAATTCGTTTTGGCTGATACATGAGAGTTCACCAAGTTTAAGGTTACTAATCTACCGTGTGAGGGACAAATCAATTCAGCGTGCAACAAGAAGTGACATAATGATGAGGAATAACCTCTTTTCAGTGGCAACTTCACAACTTCACTGACAAGAAAATATCTTTCCGACAACATCAAGACTCAAGAAGTAAACCCAGCTGCTGCCACTGATGAGTAACCTTGGGATGTATAGTACTGCGTAGAAGACATAAGGTGCTGTGATTGTTGAGAATAAACCGAGAGAATAACAGAATTTATCAGCGGAATAAGTTTCTGCAAACAATAGCGTTTGTGCTGCAAAATGAATGAGAGCGCGGCGTCGTTTAGCTTAGCATCAGAAACAAGTGCTCTGTTGCTAAGCTCAAACACGGACGGATGCAGAGATGATTCAGAAATTAAGAATTCAACATTTATTGCTGTATTCACAGCTGCAAGTAAAAACCCATATAAGTACACGCATATTTCAGAGTAATGCAAACGAAAAAGAGAAGTGCTTTGTCTCAAAAAACTTCAACAGCTAACAGTACCATAACGCAAAGGGCTTTTTTTTAGTGTCATAATATAAAATAAAATAAATAAATAAATAAATAAATAAGGCAAAGTCGCTTTTTGGTTTGACAGCTGAGTATCGGTGTAATCTATCTTATCTGCCCAGCAGGGAGGCTTCCAGTATGAACTGATGGATGAATCTGGAAACAAGCTACAAATGCAACAGTCACTTAAGGCCTTGTTTATACGACAATATTTTCCAGTGAAAGAGTTAAACTTCCATTTTGTTTTGGGTGTTCATTGACACGACGACGGTGCTCAGAGCCACTAAAAACTGCTCCCAAAGAGGAATGATTTGGAAACAGTCAACGGGAAAACGCAACTTTCGAACACGCTGCAACCGCACATGCACATGACGGCCAGGTCTTCTGCACAGGCATGAGTACACAGACAATAACAAACATAAGTGGTCACCATTGCTAATGTTTGTAGCATGTTGTTCTCTGTGCGCGTGTGTGGTTTCACCACAAAAACAAGGCAGAACAAACAAGGCAGGACAGGTTTGGTGGGTTTACCTGGAGCACCTCGCTAAATTGTTGTTTGGATTACATCAGGACTGTTGTTTATGCTAATTTCAGTATTGATTAATATACCTTGTTAGGACGTCTAGAATTTAAACTTCAAAAACAAACAAAAGTTTTCGTTTTCACTTTAAATGTTGTCGTATTAACAGGGCATAAACCTAAAAGTGATCAATATCAAGGGATACTGGAGTGTTTTTCCACTTACACCCTTAACATGCAGGAACACTGAGGCCTTAAGTGATAAAAGCAGTCGTCTTGTTTGGTAGTTTCTGGTCTTAGTGACTTGAGTTAACAAGCAAACACTAACTAATCAAAAACTTTTAGACCCTTTGGGGAAATTTCTTTCTCCCCATCCTATTTCTAGGATTTTGCAGACAGCCATGGTGCTGATGGAAGTCGAGGGTCATGCTCAGGGACCCACAGTGGTGACCTGTCTGCTGCGGGAATCGAACCTAAAACTCCCCATCACAAGTCAGCTTCTTCAGCCTCTTAGCCTCCATTGCATCCAACTGCGAGACAAATGTCAAAACAAATATTAAAAATAATTAAAAACTTATCTGTTTGAGAAATTAATACAGTGCAGTTGAGACGTCATAATCTCTCCACATTAGAGTGTCAATCTGAACTCCCAATCTCAAAAAGAAGGCACTCCCCCTAACAACGAAGTGTGAAAACAGATGAGAAGAAAACCTAACAGCCGTCAAACAAATCACACTTCCACTTTGGTATTTTAGATTCAAATTGTTTTCGTTGCCATTTCTTCAGCGTAGCATGAAGGGATTAGTGTGCGGTGACACTGCGAGGGGAATTCCCCTGACACACACAGATCACAAGCTAAGTGATAAAGCGTTGCCGTCAGCTTTGTTTCTGTCCGTCTGAATTCTGTTCCAAAAGGTCAGCTTGGGGGTGTGTGTGTGTGTGTGTGTATGTGTGTGTTTGTCAAAAAACCAGAGATAAGATTCAGGTTGTGAAACACGCTGGGAGCCAAAAGCCCTGATGCCACGTGTGAGCGGCATTACGACTGTGAGGAGTTTCCCTGAGTCGACACTTAACGGCAGATGTGAACGGCTCGCATTGTCATTCCGAGCGGCATAAATGTGCTCATCAAGGTCCATCAAAACGCACTGAAATGACCCATAACTAACTTTCCAAATGGAGAAAATAAGTGTGGAACGTCTCAAACCACAGCACGGCCCTGTTATGTTGTTGCTTCTTTTATTTTTTTTTTTCTTCAACCCTCAGTCATCTAATCAATTCTCCAGGAAACTCCTCTCCTGCCTTCCTCCCTTTTTTTCCCTCTCTCTCTCTCTCTCTCTCTCTCTCTCTCTCATCTATAAAATAAATAAATAACACAATTAGCACATGGCTAATCTGCATAGAGGAAAGCCAGAGCACTCTTGGCAGAAGAGGTTGCGCTGAGTATATTGTGTCACTGAACTGGGCGGCTGGTGGATATTGCAACTATTGAGACTGGTGTGCGTGGATAGGGGATTTGTAAGGGTTTGAGGAGGGCGAGGGAAAGGGCTGTGTGGTGGTGGAGCGAGGCAAGGGGGGGACGAATGAGAGGCCGAGCGGAGCAGATGGACCAGGGAGGAGTGGGGGGGGAGGAGGATGAGGAGGGGGGGGCAGACGATAAACAACTGCTGCTAATTTAATCCTCCACGCAGCCACATGGCCTGGGCCCGCCGCGCACACTATTGTTCTGCCTTAAAGCCCCTCCACACGCAAACCGCACACAGCAGCGCCAACACGCGCCGGGTTAAGACCGCCCTCATATGGCTACACACACACACACTCGCACACACACACACACACACACACACACGTCAAAGACGGGACAGGAGGGATTTGTTTCGACTTCACTTTTGCTGCTGGCTTCGCAGTCTGGGTGAGAGTCGCCGGGTGTCTCCGGGTCTGCGGCGCCTCCTCTCCCACTTTTCTGAGCTGACATTTCTGCAGCTGTATGAGGAGTCATGCTGGGAACACTTCCCCACGCTTTAAAGTAGGTTACCTTTAAACTCAACGCGGAGATGGATTCTCTTCAGATAAGAACTAGGCCAGAACTGCAGATGAATACTCAACTTCCAGCTTCTTTTCGGTACTAACTTGGATGTGACCTAAAAATGGTGGAAGTTGGTGTAAAATCATGGTGGGGTGCGTTTGGTAACACCGTCTTCAAGCCACACCTTCAGAAGTGGATCAAACCGTCTGACTGCTGATTTGGAACTTTTTCCATCATTTTTTGTGCTTAATCCATTTTGAGCTGCATGTGGTTTAATTTCTTTTTTTTAAAAAAAAAAAGCCAAATAAACCCGGCTTGGGCGCTGTGGTTGATCAGTTTATAAGAACGAGGACAAAATTGTGGCTGGATCCTGAACTTTCTCCTGCTTTTTGGTACTTACGTAAATGTAGAATTGGCAGAAAAAAAATAGGTGAAAGCAAGAATTTGTCATGATTTAAACTGCTACAACCTCCTGGTAGGGACTATGGCAGGAGTTTGCAGCCTATATGACCAAAAGAGCTGTTTAATTTTCCATTAGATAAAATTTAACTTGAGAAGAAAAACACATTTAACCTTCAAACACAGGTTCTGCAGTTTCACAGATAGTTTTAGATTTTACGTTACATTTATTAGGTTTCAGCTACATTTCAGGCTGGTAAACATTTCACCACACTTTCAGCACCGTTTCTTTTCAATCTTAGACAATTTTGACATTTTATCAATTTTAGCCACCTGGGCTCTTTTTTAAGCAGTTTTACATGTCTCCACGGCAACATTAAACAGCAAAACAATTTTACTATAAATCCAACACTCCACATTAAAATACGTACATTTGTTTCCTGATACAAGCAAATATGTTACAAAAATTTACAGCAGGCAGGATGCTGATTGTTTCATTGTGGCTGCTGCTGCTGCATCACTGTTAGCAATGACTCACTAATTTGTCATTATTATTATATACCTGGTCTAGTGTTAGTTTGGTACAGAAAAACTGAGTCTGAGTTCAGTAAAGAAGCCATTGTGTTGGATATAATCATACTTAAAGGTATAATACAACATTTTCTCGAAAAGACGAAGCCCCACGTCTGTTACTCACTTTTTGAACAACGCGCATGCGCCAGACCATCCGCCCGGCTCTCCTGCTTCTCCCAGAAAACGCGGAAGTGTACGAGCGCGATCTCCTCTTCTCCAGCGTGCACGGCTCTGTACAGTTTCTGCGATCCGCTTCGCTCATAAATAAAGCTTTTTTTTTTCCGAAACAGCTACAGTTTCATTATGTCAGACTCGCCATCGGTAAGTACGAGCTCAGAAGCTCACCGGCTACATAAACACTCTGAATGCGCATGCGCAAAAGGGAGAAGCTGAGTGGGCGCAAGCACGGAGAACCGCCTTACGAAAGCAGCTCGTCAGAATGATTGACAAACAGACCCACCAATTATTTAGGTGATCCACCCGGAAATCAAAATGTTGTATTACACCTTTAAAATGAAGTGCTTGAATCAAAAGTCAAATAAAATCCAAAATTTGAAATGTCATTCTTGGTTTTGTGGATAGAATTGCGTCAGCAGCTCCTATAAACGCAACGATGTGTGCGAAACATTTCCACCTTCGAACAAGTAATGATCAATTAACATGAAGATCTTTAAAAAAAAAAAAAAAAAAGGTGACCTGCACAGTAACTACACCAACCCACAACACCAACACACCAGGCAGCGATTAAACAAACACCTTTCACTACTTGTTTAAATGAAGCTCGCGAGGAAAATGAGGCTAAGCGAGAAGCCAAGAAACCGGGGAGCGAAAATCAAATAGGTTGTGTTCTTAATTAGACAACAAGTCCGGCTTCATCTCGCAGCGTCAACCTGAGGAGTTCCAGCTCCGAGCTGACCGCTGCACGACTCTGAAGGGAAGCAGACGACAGAGCGGGGCTGAAACAGCAGCTGGGGGGGAAGAGGGGGGGGGGGGAACCCTCATCTGTTGGCGCCATCATCGGCACCAAGCGGCGGCAACGGCACCCGCGTTCGCCCAGATGTTCGCCCAGCTGTTTCCCAAGTATTCCAAAGATGTTTGGGGAGGAGAATGAAGGAGTCGGCCGCTCGGGGAGGCCGAGGGAAGGAGCCTCTTCTGAGGCTCTTTGAGGTTAAGAAGCTCAACAGAAACCAGAGCAACAAGGCAGGAGGTTAAGAAAAGAAAGATTACGCCGCAGACGAGGATCCCTTCGTTCCCACGGACAAGCTGCCCAAGGTGGATGTTGCCGACGCTGCAGATATTCCTGCATGGGGTGAAATTAAGCTGGATGGCAAAGCGTTTGTGAAATGTTAAAGGCGAGCTCCGCGGCTTCCACTTTGCTCTGACATTTAGGAATGGCACGTGGGGAAATAAAGCGTGGAAAAAAGGCAACGCCGTCCGCTGTCTGCACAGGCTGCTGACTCAGGTAATGGAAATGAGCTTTGACTAAAAACATTAACGGAGAGTCCTCAGCAGAGGCCGGAGCTCCACGTCCAGCAACTCACCACACTGCGCTAGTCAAGAGGAAACCGGCGCCTACAGTGGAGATACGTCAAATATGAAGCAACAAATCGGCCTGACAGTGACTGTTCTTACAACTGAAAATGTTTGTCAGTCAGCTGATTCTCTAATTGTTCTGAACAACTGCAATATGTTAAGCTGAAATTAAAACAAAATTCATCTTATCTACAAGCAAACAAACAAGAATTGATGAGTTGCGCCTCAAAAAGTTTGTCAATTAAAGTCTTCAAGCGGCTCATTGATGAATCATTACAGTTTGAAGGAAGCAGAGAGATGAATCAGTGGAACATCTATTTGATTTAAATCACAGAAAGGTGGTGGAAGACTTAAGTGGTATTGAATTAAAAAAAAAAAAAAAACAGATTAGTCGGCGGGAATTCGGCCAACACTTTCAATCAAAAGAGAGAGAGAGAGAAGTCAGCTCATTAGTAGCAGTGTGACAGTGGTGACTGGCACATTACACTGATTGTTTCCTACTGAATAACAACATAGCTGCTGGGTGCTAAGCGGCTACCGCATGCACTCACAGAGCCACCGCGCTCTGTGGAGGGAGGAAACTACACCTCCCACAAGGTGGATGAGAGCAGCTTGCTGAGAGACCATCCAGGAAAAATGAGAGCGGGCCGGCAGCCGCCTGGCCTGTCAGCGCCGTGTTGAGGTTGGAGGCACAACAGAGAGAACACTGGCCCCGACTGCAGGCTGTCGGCCTGTCAGGCCAGACTTATATTTTCCAGGTGACATCGGCCGACGGGGCGAGCCGGGGGTTTGTTTGGACGTGGGAGCTCGGCGGGGCCGGCAGCGCCGCCGCCGGGCGCCGGGGGAAACGGGACGCGGCAAAACCGAGACGCTCGGCGAGAAGGTGAAGTCCAGTTGATGTATGCTGCACCTGCAGACACACGTGGGTGGGTTTGCTTTCTGACCACGAATGATTGAAGCATGAGAAAGGAAAAGAACAGACATCCCTTTAACATCTCTCATAGTCACGTCGATGGGCAAGATCATAAATATTTTTTTTTGTTTTGTTCTTTTTCCACAAAAAGGAGTCAAATGAATATAACACATTTTACCATGAAACAATATCATGTAATGGATTCACTAACGCGACGTTTCAAGTTAAAACGCTGCGTTTACACAGCAACGCTTTGAAAACGATATCTGTTTCTGTACTGAAACGATACACGCCTGTAGAGAACAGTACGCTGGAAACATGGACAGATGACCAAGTTGGACTGTCCATCTATTCACGCATGTACAGAAGAATGAACTGACTACAACCACGGTGCCCATGTTTCAGGAGCACCATTTCAAAAAAAGTTGCTTTTCCTACTATTTCAGTAAGAGCGTTTTCAAAAACTTGAGCTTTCATTGGCTCCAAGCACCGTCACTGTGTACGCAGACACCCAAAACGAAACAAAGGTTTTTAGTTTTCAGTAAAAAGGGCTAACAATATTAAAACTAATAACCACATTAAGAGTTTTACTTGAAATATAATAAGCTATGTGAGGAAAACCACAATTTGACAATTTTATGTTACAGGTTCACAGTAATGTGGAAAGGTGCCTCGAAATGACTGTGCTTTATAAATAAAGCTGAACTGAATGAAATTAATGTAATATAACGCTGAATCATGCAACAAATAAACTTCAGCCTCATATCAAGAATCTTTATCACATCGTGACTTCATATCAAGTTTTCAAGAAATTATGTGAAAAGTTTAAAAATTGTTTGGAGTGACAAAACATACTGACACCAAACTGAATGTTAAATTAAACAACAATCAGAAGCATTTTTGGCAACAAAAAATAAGCTTAATGCTGAAACAATAACTTTCATGGGCTTTCACCAATCACTCAAGATCAACCTGACAATAAAACCAGTCCAGATAAGTCAAATATGTCAGAAAACACTGAATTGTTCTACAGATCATCTAGTTACAAAACTAGACCGAGCATAAGATCATTCCATTTGATTCAGAAATCCACCTCGGGAGTCAAATGTGTTGAAAACCTGGGGTTAATTAAAAGATATTAATCAAACTGTTCAGTTAAAGTTGTGTAAATATGAACAAACGAGCGCATCAACAAACGCTGGCTTTAACGGCTCCGCACTCAGAAGAAACAGGAGACATAAATTTCTCACACTATTGAGCATATCTTACATCATATCTACACTGCTGGCCTCATAAAGCACGGCCTCTCAGCATCAACCCATCTAAGGTCACACACACACACACACACACTTCGCTGGGAAGGCCACTGTGAAGGAGGAGGGTGGGAAAAAAGTGCTCTCGCCGCCCCTCTCTCCCGCTTGGAGATAAGCTACTTGACACGAAAAAGGACTCCTCGGCTGCGGCGGGCCGAGTGGCGATCGGTTACATCACGTCGCCGTGGTCTCCGGAGGGGGGGTGGGGGGTTGAAAGGTCACCGCCGGGAACGAGGGCTTCTTCGGGCTGACCATCAGCACCCTCGACGACCCGGTACGATAAGTGTGTCACTCAGTGCGATGCCAAAAATACCCCGGCTGCTGAATGAGGCGAAGCCACTTAAGGACCTGGCTGGGTCAGTGGCTGCCTCATGGCTGGAGTCACCACTCCGACACTGACATCACACTCACGCACACACTCGCGCGCACTCAGACGCACAGATATATGGAAAACAGGCCGACTGGTCACCGAGATGGGATGTGCGGTTTGTGTATTGCAGCAGCGCCGCGTACTCTCAATCTCAACGACAGCATGGACAAATAAAGCGCTTTCGACCGTTTCCAACGCGCTTAAAAACAAACGAGGGACAGATTGTAAGCGGACAGTTAAACACTGTAGGAGTTGTTAACTTGCGCTCTCTCGTGCATGAATGTGCAAATCCGCAGGCTGAGAGATAAACATACCAACACCTGTTACTGTAAGTGCTTCTTCTCCAGCCACACCATCAAGTACGACAACAGGAGTCCAATGAGAGCGTCGGCCAGGAACTAAATGCTGATCAGAAGTGACTTTAGTGAATAAAATCACCGCTTTCTGCCAGAAACAATCGCACAACACGGCTTTCGTCTGGAAAACAAACCAACACCGATTCAAGGGCTCTGCCGCAAAAATGATACAAGGCTATAAAGACAGTGCAAGCCTTTAAGCCGAGGAAACCTTTTTTACAGGGTTTCTTTGCAACAAATTTGCCTAAGGTTAGATTCCACTTGCTCTAAAATAAAATAATTGCTAGTGCTGCAATGCTACTGATGATTACAAATGGTTCAATCGGTCCCAGTATGGCTTCCTAATGAGCCTAAATACAGTGTTATGGCTCAAATGCATCTAATTTTAGATGCCTGGAGTTCCACAGGGCTCTGTCTTAGGACCTATACTTTTCACATTGTGCGTGCATCCTGCAGTGAATAATATCAGGAAACACTCCATTAACTTCAATTGGTTTCTTCCTTCTAAAAAGGGAGTCTTCCCTTTCCACAGTCCCTTACGCTTCCTCCTGTGAAATTGTTGGGGTTTTCTCTGTAGAAGTGACGAGAAACGACTGTGTTGTGTTTGGTGCTGTTTAAATAAAGTTGGATTGAATGACTCGACATATTTGTGTCTAATCAAAACAGTATGACCGCAAGATTTTCCTCCAGAAACCTCATCACCAATATAGTCTTCCATAACCTTGGCTAGTCAAAAACTTCAATAAAAGAACTGCAGGTAAGGGTCAAAACAGTTGTTCAAATGATTAGGGTAATCTATGAAGATGTATTATTTCTCAAGTCTTACGAGTTTCGTCTTTGGTCTTCAACTTTGGAGTCTGTTATCGTGTGGACAGCAGCACGACGCCTCCACAAATGGACCTCTCATTTTATCCTAATATGATAAACATAATCACACCCAACAATCCAGAGAATTCAATTCAAACATTGATCTTGATATTCCTTTAAAGTATTATCCATCATTGTTCTCATTATAAAGTAAATACAAGGGCTCAACATAATGAAAAAAGATGAGAAAATTTCCTATCCTAACCAATTCCAGGTACATTTATGATTTGAGGTATAAGTTTTGCTCATCAACACACTCATTTTGAATTTGCAATAACATAAATTAACGCAACTGATTGGCGCATTGCTGGCTGATGCAAAACCTCCTAAAAATCAACCTCAGTTTTAATAAAATCACCGTTTTACTGCAGGATGTAAACGTTTTGTGAAGGGTATCTATCCATTTACACGGAAATAGCAAAAACACTGAAAGTGATGAAGAAAATGTTCTGCTTTCACTTGAAAACGTTGCGTAAACTGCACCTAAACAAAAACTAATGAAGACGATGTCGATGACTGGAGGCCGCAATCGAACCAAACAAATCATGACGACTTCCACAAAACCCTTCTTTCACCCCTGCCTTACATACGCGCGAGCCACTGGACTCATTTTCAGTGAAGGGGGATCAAAGGTGAGAGCTGTGCGAGGGAAGCATCACTCTCGACCTCCCAGTATCAACGAATGCACCCATTTAAAGGTTAACCACTTTATTCCATGAAAACACACACACACCATACGTCATGTAAATGAAGCCTGTAGTCCCGCACCGGCTCGGAGGAGGATATTACTATGCTAATCTGGAGCATTTTAGAAGGTAAATGTCAAAAGAAATGAATTACCTTTACATTCCGGCCTGCCCCGGCGCAACAGCCCAAGTCTGACATTTGTCCACATTTTTACTTGACGTGTTTTTCAGTTGCAACCCGGAGCGCGCAATTATTCAGATCAACTCATATTTACTTCCGGGGTGCGTATGTTAACCTTTCAACATATTCAAATGAACATTCAAACTAAATCAATAGACCCTGGAAGGATAACATGCAGGAGAAGTTGTGCCTTGGTTTCCCAGGTAATTTAATCTAATATCAGTTGAAATGACTTCATATTAATTAAAAGTTACAGCTCTTTTATTAAATTAACTTCTAGAATTCTCTGAAATTTTTGTGGTAGATCAATCAAAATGTCACTTTAGTGTTGGGAATAGCTTAATATCTCCAAAGTTTGGTTCAGCGAACAGACTAAGAACTGAATATTAAGTCCAGGGATATAAAATAAAGGCCGAATGAGAAAAGACATAAGTGTCCTGTTCACACGACAGCGTTTCAAGTGAAAGCTGTTTTTCCTTTATTTGTCCAAGACCTTTATTTACAAAATAACATTTTGAAAATGACACCCATTTACATAAAAACATCCAGCCAAAACTGAACATGGCTACTCTCAGAAGCTAAGCAGGGTCAGGCCTGGTCAGTACCTGGATGGGAGACTGCAGGGGAACATAAGGTGCTGGGAAACTACCAAGTCCCGGGGGGCGGGGGGGAGACGGACTGAGAGTTCTCGAAGACCGCCGTTGTTGTTGTTACTGTTCATCTACTGAGATTACAGCCGCATGTGCAGAAAAGTTTGAGTTTGAGCGTTTTTGAAAAGTTTCAATTTGTGAGCCGTTTTCAAAATGCTGCATTTTCAGTGGCTCTGAACACTGCTGAGGAAACGGACACATAGAAACCTTCTCTTCAATTTAGGGAAATCAAAGCAATTATGGGAAATTAAAAAAAAAAAAAAAAAAAAGATTTTCCCAGAACTTTTCTCTGTCGTCACGTTGAGTTTCAAAAGAAACAAAATAGAGAACAGGAGAAACAGTGTAAGAATGATAAATAGGTAGAGAATAAGCGTGCTCCAGTGCTTCTGAATTAAAGGGCCCGACAGGCGGAGCGCCACTCCGGAAAAGCCCGACGTAACCGCCTCACCCTGTTGTCAGCGGGACGGAGGAGGCCGGTGCTAGTAAAGAAAGACGGATGGCTAGTGACACGTGGAGTAAGAGCAGGTCAGAGAGGCTCCTGAGGCGGCGCGCACGCACACACACATACACACACACAACCAAGTAACTGCCGCACTTTATACACAAATACACACAGCTGTCAGGGGCAGACGAAGATCATTCACAAAACATCCCCCCACCCACCCGCACCCCCCTCTTCCCCTGGGTATCACTGACACCGTTTCTCCCGCATATACACACACACATACACGGCACACACACACACAGTTGCCAGGAGGCAGCATGCTGTCCATGTGGCCTGTGGAGAATCATTACTCAGCAGTGCAGGCTAAAGAGCCCACAGTGAACTTCCCTTTCGAGCGCTCGCCTTCCTCTTCTCACAGAAAAAAAAAACAAAAAAAAACAACAACAGCAGCAGCTACGGCGTTAGCTGGAAGCACTTCTTAGAACTGTGAGTTGTGTTCGCTGAACAGAAACCGCTCGCAAAGAGCATCGCCCGGCGGTCGGAGGGTTGAGACTGCAACTCGCCGGTTCTCTGAGAGGCTGTGAACAGGTATCTATCAATTATCACCAGGAAACATCTCTCCAGCTCCTGCAGTCTTTTCTCATGTATTTGAACACAGCTTGATATATTATAGAAGCCAAACATCTGATCAGGTTTAAATTATACAGGAATAAATGCACGGCAGCGTTGCACTTATAGCCTGAAGCTATTATACATCTCTGGTCCCATTTACAGATTCAGCAACATGTTTAGTTCAAACCATTTAGCAAATGAACTTAATGGTACAACAGTGAGAGGAAAGCTACAAGAACAGATACAGCAGCTTTGTATTTATAGATGTCTTTCCTGTAGAAAACCTAAGTATGACTATCAATACTACTCCCACTAAGCGACACAAGAAAACTGATAACTACAGTAGAAACGTGACTCATTTATAAATCTATCTTCAAATTAAGAGTGTCAAACATAAGGCCTGCCAGCCTGCAAGAAGCTCAAATCTGGCCGACCAAACCAACAAGCCAATTGAAGAAATTCTCTCAGAAAATTTCTTTTTTTCTTAAACAAATTTATCAAGGGTAACGGCATTAATGACATGAACGCCAGCAGACTAGCATTAGCCTCAAAGCCGTGCAGTCAGGGTGAGTTTATAAGGGCACGCACAGTGCAGCAGCTACAGAACAAAATACATTTTATTGTATTTTCAATATGTTGTGGTTGTAGTCATTTTCGGACATTTTCAGACATTTTCATCACATATTATCTGTGCAACAACAACAAAATCACTTGAGAGTTTAAATTTAAGGTTATAATGGAAATATCCTGCCAGTCTGGCCCACTCAAGAGGGAATCATTTCTGGATATACCCTCTAAATTAAAAACGTGATTTGATCCATTGCTAGCTGTGGCACACTGTCATGTTCTCCACTTCTGAATGAAACACCCATTATTTCTCAAAAGAAATGAACCGCTCCGTATCCATCTAATCAACCAGAAGAGTTTTGATGTAGCTACAGCAGCGTCAACTTCAAAGGGACAGATCCAAAACTGCTGCATTCCAACCATCATGTCACATCTACAGCATTCAAACTATAAAACACTGAACTGAGGATACACGACTCTTTTAACGCATTAATGAACTCAAGCTTTGAAAGACAAGGCAGCGCTGGAAACACTCAGTCAAACACCTCCAAAGTGTCTTTGCGTGTTATAATGATTTAGTTTTTTGAGTGGGGTTCCAGATGGCCCTTTCTCGTGCACGTAGCTGGAGGGAAACACCGAGCGTCACAGCATCCGAAAACCGCCGCGCCGCTGCGATCCACTCCGAGGTGTTTGTTGGCAATAAAGACTCATAACATCGGGCCTCATCCGGCGCTCGCTTCAACACATTCATTCATCTGGAGCAGGTGGCCCAGGGCAGGTGAACGGCTCCATAAAACTCATCCGTCGGATTATTGCCGGAGATATATCCGCCTATTAAGAGGCCAATCGTGCCGCTGCTAATGAATGAGAGGTTGAAGCGTTTAATAAACTGCGCTGAGACGCAGCCTGCGGCGCGGTCAGCTACTCCAGAAGAGGAGGAAGGGGGGGGGGAAGAAACAACAACAACTTTCCCCACCTGAACTTTGGCCGCTGCATCGACCTCTGCAGACAAACAGCAGACATGGGTTCTCTGAGCAAACATGACGTGTCCGTAGCCTCCCGTGACATCTCTGCGCCGGGAGGTGACGGCAGGTTGTGTCCCCAGAAAAACTCTTGCTTGTTTCCAGAGAGAATGCCCTGTACTCAGACACGGTGTTCCCGGCGCCACTGACATCGCACTCGACTCCGGGAAAAGCCAGTCTGATGCTTCCCATCTCTGAGCCATTTCTGAGCTTTTGAGCTGAAAAATGTCCAAACGACTCATATTTTTGGCAAACACACACCGTGAGAGCACAGAGGTCTGTGAGATAGCGTCACTGCAGTTACAATAAAATCTCCCAGTTCAGGCAGCAACTTTTTCATTTAAAATAAATCTGACAAATTGCAGTTATTCCAAATTAAAGGAAGTTCTTTTAAAGCAGGCGAGTCAAACATAAGGTCCGTGGGTCAAAACTGGCCTGCAAGAAACTCACAATGCGGTCAGCCAAACCACCAATTAATTGGGGGACCTGAGCTGTCACTGATGCTGCGAATGAAAAATAGCGTATTAGCATTAGCCTCAAAGCCATGCTGGCAGGGCGATTTTATAAAAACATGCATAAAGCAGCAGCTTTTTGAACATTTCACTGTATTTTGCACCAGAAGGTGTTAACAAAATTTTGGGAATCGTAGTAATTTTCAGTAATAACTGTTTGGTTTCTGAAAAAAAAAAAAATCAACATCTCCACTGTGCCACAAGAAAGAAAAACTTAAATTTAAAGCTTATTATAGCACGACTTCACCTGTCCTACTCACTTAAGATGAACCGAATATGAACTGAAATGTGTTTAACGTAAATGTAAGACATCTAATGCTTCAGTAACAGATGGGTGAAGTTTTGGAGAATCATTATTCTCAGCAAATCTTAAATTCTGGTTCTCATAAAAAAAATAAAGAAAATTGAAGCGATTCTCCAAATCTAACGCCAGGTAGAGACACCGCTTCACACAGCGGAGGTGACAATAAAAAAAAAAGAGGTGGAAAAACTTTTTCTCTGGAAAAAAAATGGGCACACTCAGCGTGACGCCTCTCATCCTTTGCCGCTATATTTTGGCAAGAAGCGACAACACAGCCGCTCATGTCAGGTCACAGAAATAAGAAGAAAAAAACTGAACCTGAACTGGATTTACAGACCTGCAATGATACGCCAACCTGTGGCCACCAAAGTGCGAGGAGGTGTCACCGAGACGCTTAAAGCTCAGCAACAAGTGGCGCTTCGCCGCCCTGCGGGTCGGTAATATAGCGGTACGCACAGGGTTCGTACCTGTCATGCTGACCCCTTCAGCAGCTAAAAAAAAAAAGGAGTGATTCAACCTAAAGAGATAAGATTTCTGTAATTCTAGGGTAATTTACAATTATGTGGATCTAAATGAAGTAATACAGCACTGAGATGAATGAGTATATTGAAAAAGTAACCTGCTTTCCACACGTATGTCAATTCAAAACATTTACTTAATCTGAGCAGTTTGATTCATCTCAATTATCTCATTTCTTTGGTAGATTTTTTTTTTCCTGTCTGGATATTTTAAAAAAAGTGTTTAAAGCAGTCAAACTCATTCATTAGTTCGACCTTGTTAATACGCCACCTTTACATAATCTAAAACGAAAAACTGCAATTGGAAAAAAAAAAAAAACAAAAAGAAGAAGAAGAAATAGTCGAGGAACGATTACGGGTTTTTAAAGCGGTTCCCGGTTTGTGTGTGGCGATGCGATTTAGCACTCATTCTGCGCTCCACGTTTTAAATGACAATCCCTAATCTGGCCTCTCATTCAAACACACTCCACCCACCTCTCCTATGACACATAACTGGAGTAAAAACACAACACATGTGGCTGTTATCTACAAAGAGAGAGAGAGAGGGAGAGAGAGGGAGGACTGTTGACATGATTCTGCTCCCGCCGGTGGAAGTAAATTAAGCTATTGTAAACCTGCAGACAAAAAGAAAACAGAGGGAGAGAAGCTGTGACACTTGGCTGACACCTTGGCTTGCTTGTAAACACAACTTGCAGCCAGTCCGGCACTCTCACGTGGGGGGGGGGAAGAGAGAGAGAGAGAGAGAGAGAGAGAGAGAAAGAGAAAAGAGAGCGAGAGAGGGAGAGACGTCAAGGCACAGCAGCACAAGCATCCTCGCTTCCTCCGCCTTCATCTGGGGGAAAAAACACAAACTGTGGGGCTACCGTGACCACACCTACCCTCCCGAAGGGGGGAGTGGGGAGAGAGCAGCCGGCAAAAAAGAAAAACTTCAGGTGTGCGAGGTCGAAAAAGATGACAGCCGAGATGCTGATGCGAGGCCGCACGTGTGCGCTTCAATCGGACGGATGAAAACGGCGATTGGTGGAGCTACATGGGTACAGTCATCATGCAAATTACTGCAGTGGGAGGAACTGAGCGGCGAGAGAGAGAGCTGGCAGAAAAATGCATTTAATAAACACAAATGCAAGAAAAGCTTAGTTATATGTAATGAGAGGGCTTGTTTTGGTGTATATTTGAGCTTATCTGAGAGAATTTTGACATATTTTAATATGTAAAAATAAATTAAATGTTCTAAAGTGGCATGGCAATGGAGAAAATGGTTATTGAAAAGGAGAGATGCTGGGACTATGTTGTGTTGACACGGTGGAGGGACACAGATCTGAGCAGAGGGGGCTGTTTTTCTGCAGCCTTCCATTAGATGCAATTATAAATGGCCGAGAGCAGAGGGAATGTGGGGAGCCAATCAGATCTCTGCTCGCATGTCAACCTAAGACCAACTGTCTCCTGGCTCTGACAGCAGGATTTTTACCTCCATAATTCAAATCCCAAAGCAAAAGGCAATCTGCACTTTGGCTGCTCGGGAAGCGAGCGGCGGCCGTGTTTACGAAAAAACAAGGGCCTGCGCAGGCACGCGGGAGCGCGAGGCGGAGGAACCGGCGGGCGAACCGAGCCGAACCGGAACCTCCGTGCGATTTAAACTCAGAATTGAAGAAAAAAAATTAAAATATATTTTTTTTAAAAAGCGACGTTTCATTTACTTATAATCACGCTCTGATTGGAGTCCTAGTTGTTGCTATGCGCGAAACCTCCGCCGCGCTTTTAAGCGACATAACACGGCTCTCTAATCATTATGCTAATGCTAACTTAACGCCACCGACTTGTTTACGGGCCTGACAGCCGCCGACGCGGCTCGGCCGGAGCCCCGGTGCCGACGACACCTCCGGGTTTAGTGCGAAAAGAGAGAGTTTCGGTTCCGACAACCGACACCTCGCAGCGAGGAGAACCCGCACCGCCTCGTCACCCCTGCGCACACTTTCTCCCGGCTAACTCCTGCTCTACTTAGTCAAACTCTCGCCCCTGCGCGCCGAGCGGGGGGACAGCGCACTCCGGCACTCGGAGGAGTCCCTCCCGGCCCCGGCCCGAGCCCTGTCTCTCTGTGTAAACACTATTGCAGGGGTCGGTATCGAGAGAAACATCGAGGCAGCCATTTTAGAGCTCTTGCTACATAGACAATGGCTGGTCCAATGCAATATGCAACTCTCCAGCTGCTGCCTCCCGGCCGCCCCGTGACTCGAACTCGGCCCAAAGTGTGTCGGTGCAGTGGGTGAAGTTTACCTGGTTCCTGCTGGGAGGCTGTCCAGTGTTTCCCGGGCTCATGGGAGGCGGATGGTGGGTCCTTTGTTGCCAACCCGGATGGACCCCTCCATACTGAGTGCTGCCCATGTCTCCTGGTCCCTTGTTGGCCCCTTCCTGATTGTTATAGTCTCCTTGGGGGTAGTTCGGGTAGCTCCTGGCCGAGCTGGGGGATGTCAGGAGCTGGTTCAAAGTTGGCGTAGACGTAGGTTGTTGGTTTCCCATGTTATACCTCTGATTATTATAAGAGGCAGCCATAGCTGTGGTTCCTCCTGCTGGCTGTTGCTTGCCTGGCTGCCCCCCAGCCGCCGGAGGCTGGTTGTTACGCGGGGAATTCATGGCCCCGTACCCTTGGCCCTGATAAGGAGTCCTGCTCTGGAACGGGCTGTAGTTGTTGTAATGGTTGGGGTAGCCGTGTTCGTGTGAATTAGGGGGGTAAGGGTCCATCATGCCCGGCCCCGATGCAGCTGCCATGCCAGGGCTTTGTTGTCCGCCATGTTGATGAAAAGGGGCCCGGCTGTAGTGCTGGTTGTAACCGTAAGGAGGTGGAGGAAAGGAGCCCGGGTGGTGGTGTCCCATCCCGGGATGGTTATTCCCTTCGGGTCCGCCCGTATCATTCTGATTACTGCTATTATTATTTACCCTGGGTAGATTCCCGTTGCCGTTCTTCATGTCAGGATCCCCTCCTCCCCCAGCGTTTCCAGCATCGCTCCCGTCCTGCAGCTCCTTCTGGCCAGGAGATCCGCCGTCAGGTCCCGGTTCCTTATTTTCATGCTGTTTCTCCCCCGGTACCGACTCCTCCTGCGAGTCCCGATCCGGCTTTTTGAGTTCGGATGGCGGGCTAGTGTTGAGAGTGGCGACGCTGGCGACCTGAGCGGCCATGATATCCCTCTCTCTCTCTCTCCTCCACTCTTTCTCTGCCTCGCTCTCTCTCAGCACGGCGACTCACTCACAATCAAACTCCGAAGAACCATTGAATATAAATACAATTATATTTATACCAACGTACCCGTCGTCCCGGTTCATTCCCCCCAGTGTCCTCCGCCCGGACCGGTATCCGGTAATCCACTGCGACTCCGGGTTAAAGTTAAAACCGAGCGGGGGGGAAAGTTTGCGGAAGAAAAAATATATAAATACAGAGCCAGGGAAATGAATTTCACCGACACAACTGTGTGTGTGTGAGTGTGTGTATGTGTTGGAGGGGGGGCTTCTGTTACAGAACGAGAGCGCGAGCTCGAAATCAACCAAACCAGCACGAGGCTCCGCGAGACACAGCCATCTTACCGACCTGCCGCGCGAGCGCAAAAACCCGGAGCGGACTTCCCGCCGAAAAGTGGAGCCGGAGCGGCGCCGGCTGCCTCACAACAGCGTTGTTTATACCGAAGAAGAGCCATTATTGAAGGTCTAATGCGCTTTAAACTGAGCACTACATAAACCCGTCGACGTGTTCGAGAAGCCCCGTTTGTTATCTTTAAAGTACTGGTCATTCAGGCTCTTAATTAAGCGGTGCATATCAATAAAAAGCTAATGATGATTCACATCAGTGCTGCCTGATGCTGCAGGAGAGTTGATTTGTCTTTATTCAAAGCTATTTTATCTGTTTTTACAAAAATGTGCATCAGATACTGTAGCCAGCATACAATTTTAAGTGCACAATCTTCTAAATTTTTACAAGAAAATAGCAGTTTTTACCTAATCCTATATTCACAAAAGATAATTCATTTAAAAAAAAAATCTAAGCTTTGGAACCAACTACACTCTGGACCAGAGAATAACAATAGAGTTTAGGATGACGAGTCTTAATAGGTGACTACAACTAGCTAGTACCCTGAAGTCAACTAAGTTTCTACTAGTGGAACAGTCTGGTAATTCAATGAGCAGAATTTTTCTGCAATTATAGCCAAGTAATTAAAATAACTGTCTAATAAGTATCTGGGTGATGCATGTTTACGGATTCCAGTTTTGCTTTAAAGAGATAAGGTAATGTACATATTTCCATCGTGGGACTGATTTAGCAGCAGCTTTGAATAAACGTTTTGCATGATGCTGACCAATGCCACAAACATTGCCATATACTTCACTGTGTGTGTGTGTGTGTGTGTGTGTGTGTTAACACCATGTGCTGCATATGTGAGTTTGCTGTTTTTTTATTTACGTAAAAAAATTTTTTCGCTCCTTCTAATTTTGATCTGTCTTCATCTTCAAACTCAGCTGCTGATCATATAACCAACATTATTCAGTTAACTATGGAGGATCCAAAATCTTCGAGATGTTTACCAGAATATAGCCATATTTACCAAATTTGGCTACAAAAAAATTCTCGAAAGAAACATAAGTACTTATTCCTAAGCCTGGGGTCTTCAAACTTTCACAAAAAAAAAAAAAAAAAGATCCAGCGAACTACTGAGGGTCCAAAATATTCCAAATATATAAAAAAAAAAAAATCATGGCCAAATTCTATATCAACAAAAGAAAATGTTTAAATTCAAAACTTAGGAACCAACTACACGTTAAACTGGGGGTTTGACAGCCCTTCACTACAAAAAGAACCGAAAAATTCTCCTTCTAATCGCAGTCTGTCTGGAGTCACACATATAAATGTAACCTTCAAAATCTTCCATCTGTTCATCACCTAACCCACTTTGTCCAGCTAAATATGAAGGATCCGTGCTGCAATTATAAGTACAAAAGCTTTGAAATGTTTACAAAATAGAAATAATAATTAAAAAAAATCAACAAAATAAAAATTGTTTTGTAGGCGTAATCTCAGTCTGTCCAGAGTAACATATTCATATTAAACCCTTAAAATCACCCATCCAACCATCCATTGCACAGCCCACTTTATCCAGCTAATTATAAACTACGTATAGTAGGGTCTGTACTGGGCAGATCAACAGTGTATCACTGAGCAAACACACACACACACACACACACACACACACACACACACACACACACACACACACACACACACACACACACACAGGCAATTTAATTTAATTTCATTAACCTAAAATTCCACCTTTTTTTTGTCCCCTTCCAAATCTTTCTACTTTTATTGTATTTATTATATTTACACTGAAATGTTTGCATGTTCTTTCAGTTCACCAGTGGTTTTTCTCCAGGTACTCACGCAGCCTAAAAACATGCATTTGAGGCTAACCGTTTACCCTAAAAATGTCGTGGCTGTAAATATGTGTAAATGTGTTATCCTGTGATGAACTGACACATTTGTTTACTGGGATCTGCTCCAGTGCCCCGCAACACTAAAGCTGAAATAACAGGAGAGAATTATGAAAAGAGAAACACCAAAACTGTTGCCTACTTTTTACTTCTGAAATCAAAGCAGAAACGTAAGGGTTGCCTGCCAGGCTAGCTCAGGTGGCAGAGCATGAGACTCTGAATCTCAGGGTCATGGGGTCATGACAGCACCAGGAAACCACAGCTGTAATTGCTGACCCCTGCCCCTATCCTTTCCTTGATACACTGTCATGAAACAATATTCAAGACGCAATGATTAGTCTTTTGAGCGACGTTAAATTAATTTTTCAAACAACACTCGAAAGGATGACTCACCTGTGCTTAATTTCGAGCGTCCTCATGGCCTCAATTAAGTACTGACAATGGTTGTTATGAGTTTCTTTTGCTTCAGTGCAAGACGGTTGCATGAAAGCATCAGAACTGCTGATAACAAAACGCCATTAAAGAAATTATGAGGCATTGTCATGTATCTAAAGAGCCCCGCTCAAGCAGTTTGTAACTTTATCATTGAGTTTTAAAGTCGCAAAACTATAAATAAGCTTCTTAGACAACAGAATGAGAGACAAAAGTCTGATAAGAAAGCTGAGAAATGAATTAAAGACACCACATGAGGCAGAAAATGAGCTCCAGACTGAGCTTTAGCTTACAGGTGAAGGCCGAAGAGTACGCCGCCACGGAAATAAAAGCACAGAAACTAAGCGCAAGATTAATCTTAGAGTTGGACATCTCTCTCTCTCTCTCTCTCTCTCTCTCTCTCTTTTTAAGTAATTCTCAGTGGACAGATTAGAAAATAGAGCTCTATAAGAATCCAGTACACCAGTTCACAAAAGGTGCTGAAATTATGCAGTTTACCTGTTGTAAAACACAGTGGAGGTACCATCATGCTGTAATGCTGCATGGGATATATCAGCTGCTTCACTATTCAGTGTTGAGTCTGACCCAAATTAAACTAAAGATCTTCAGGGAAAGCCAAAACGTGCGCAGCAGAAAGGATTTTATTCTTCGAAGAACTAAAACACAGAGTCTGAAACAAACATGCAAATTGCTCTTAGATGGATTAAACAGATATTTAAAGTCTGTCAGTTCAGCAACTAATAGTTTTGCTAAAGAGATTTTTCTGTTATTCTTGTTCTTCTTTTCCAGGTTGATCATTTATATGTGAAGAAACACCAGAACATTTGATGCGCCCTTTATTCTCTCAATAGATTTTATAAATATCTTCTAAAATGACCTTGATCATGGTATTTTTTTTGCAAAGATATAAACTCTTTAATATTGCTTGTCATATCGTGGAAGCAGAATTCCAGGGTTTGCATCGCTGTCCTTTCTTAGGGGGCGTGAAAATGTCCTTTACATATAAATATAGTGAGGGTTAAGTGAGTCCACTATTTTGCGTGAACATCCGGTCTGCTTTCAGTTATCGTTCCATGCTAGAACGCGGTGTTTCTTCACGTCTTGGTAAATTGAGGACAAGAGTCACTCGTGGGACAAGTCAAGGCTGTTCCGATACAGATAATCGGGCTCTTCCATTTTAACCTATAATTTATCTCGAAACAACAGTGGCAATTTATTCGCAGGCGTGCATGTTGTAAGAGAACTGTAAATATGAAATTACATGAGCTATTTATGGCATGTATCATTTGCATTCCACATGTGGATCAATGACTCAATGTAATAGGTATGTCAGCTTAATCAGCACTAGCTTTAGCATGGTTAGCACACCCACTTTCCAAGCCATTTGTTACCTGTCCACAGGTGCATTTCGTTCCTTGCATGGTGGGCGTGTCACTTGCACGCCACTCACTAGGCGGCGTCCAGATAAACCAAAAGAGTTCGCTGTTAATAAGTGTATCAGCGTGTGAGCCCCAAAAACCTTTAGCATGTAGCATGTAGCACGGCGTATTGGGGGCCGTCCACTCCAGAGTTCAAACTGCACCAAGATGGCGGCTTGGCCACCAACCTCTTCTTTTATGACTAAAACAGTTAAGCAAAAAGTATTTTTAATTTTTCCTTTCCACCACCTTGCTAACGGCACTAGCATGTTAGTGTTAGCATATTAGCATTAGCTTCAGTGTGAAATGTATGCCACCCCTGTTGTGTTTTTTTCCATTATTCTGACTGGCCAGCATGGCTTTATGCTTCCTGATATACTGCCACCTATAGGTCGACATGTTCATAGCAGCTCTTTACAAGGTTTTTTTTTTTTTTTTTTTTAATGTGCGTTTATGGAAAGCAAATAATTTTTTGAAAACATAGAGGGGAAGATATCAGTTTTTGAAAATACCCAGCTATATGGAAACGTGGCTTCAGTTTGACAGCCTCGAAGCAGGCGGTCTCGTGGGCTCACTTGTCTGTCGCCTCTCAGTTTAGGAACCAGTGACCGAATATTCAGTGCATGGTAGCAGATCACATCGATTCCATCGAGATGCAAAACCTCTGCACAAGAGCGCATGGCCGACCGAAAGAAATGAGGTCTGGGAGCCAGATCAGAAGAAGGGCTAGCTTGGTTATGTTGGTAGCTATAGCTTCAGAAGCCATTACATGACTATGCAAACTGTTTAGCAGATGCAGCCCCTCATACAGAATGTATTCATACAACACGTCTACTTTGTGTTTTCAACACGTACGCTAATAAATGAATGAAGTCAACAAGAACTGTTCAGTTGTGATTTCCCAAAAAAGTGCTTTGTGCATAAGCTGCCGCTTTGCTGCATTCATCGATGCGCTTTATGTTGCTCAGACTATCTTATTAGCCGGTGAAAGCAGTGGAACAAAATAGGCTACAATGTCATCTTCTGTAAGAGTGAGCTAATGGGGAGAAGTGACTGCTTCCATGTGTCTCCGCAACAGCAAATGAGAGGAGCGAGCACAGCGGAGGAAAGTGGAGGAAAGCATGAAATTACAACCTGTGCATGTCTGTGCAGTGTGTGTGTGTGTGTGTGTGTGTGTGTGTGTGTGTGTGTGTGTGTGTGTGTGTGTGAGTGAGCGAGAGAGGACAGAAAAGGAAGAAGGATGGGGGATGGACTGAGCCAGTCACAGAGCAGGAAGTGAAGATAGAAAAGGAGAAACAGTGCTCGCTGGTTGGAAAAGTGACAGTGAAGCTATGGGCCCGCTGAAATTTAACGCATCACATGCTATCTGTTACGAGGCAAATCTCACGCCAAGCACACACGAGAACGAGATTTGGGAGAGTGGCCCTATACAATTAAACGAAGCAGACTCTCTCTCCCTCTCTCTCCCTCCCTCTCTCTCTCCCCACCCCCTTTCTTCATGTTCTCTGCCTGCCTGCACTCTCCTAGCAGCAGCAGCAGCACTCGTGAGCCCTTCATGCGCCGTCTGAATTTTCTAAATCACGACCGACTTCGATATGCCACGGAAGAAGAGTGGACTCCCAGACGCAGGCATAGTTTAAAGGCTTATTTGAGTGTGGCCTGAACATGTAGGAGATGTTTCTTAACATCGTGGAGCACTTAAATATTGCATTTGCTTTTTGTACTTCTAAAAAATAAAGTATATTAAACATTATGAGGGAAGAGTTGCTTAAAAATGATGTGATGAATTCATATTTTCACACTTCTTTCTGGACACATGGATGGTTAGGTTCATATAAGCAATGAAAATTGCTAAACCGATCAAATGTAAAGCAATTTTCCTGTTGTTGCTCCATATAAATGCCTATTGCAATAACATTTGCAATGTCTGTAACAAATTACTTCAGAGTTGATAGCTGAATAGACAGATGGATTCTCTGTGGGGAAATGCTCTAATCCAGTGGTGTCAAACTAATTTTAGGGCAATTTGACCTTGAGTGAGCAGGATTAATAAACGCAACATGATTAATTTATGTTTTTTCTTTTTGTATTAGTTAAGATTATTTTACCAAAGTGCAATTTTAACATATTTCATGCAAAATACAATGAAAATAGGAATTTAAACTGTGGTTTGATCCTATTTTTCAGATATTAATTGGTTATTTTACTCCATTTTATGTTTGTTTTGTACAGTAGATTGGTATATTTTGTAATTAAAAGCCATGATCTGTCCAAAACTGTGTGCCTCATTGAGACTAAATAAAGGGCCAATCGTGTCAGGTGTGTTGCAATGTAATTTCAATCTATTCCTCCTGTTTTTGTCCCCAGTTCTTATATTTTGAAGCCAGTATTTAATCCGTTTGAAGAAGCGACGAGGGGTTGCTGTTTGCGTTGCAGAGAGCGCTGGGATTTCCGAGCCGTGGCCGCGGTCCGTGAAGGCGGCAGCGCCGCTTGCAGAAGCAGCAGAACTTTGCTATGTGAGTGTGGGGGATGGGAGGCAGCTCCGCTCTGCTCTGCTCAGCCCTTTCTCTCCACAATGCGGGCCTTTCTGGCTCATATTCGCCACTCTGTCCGTGCAGAAAAACACGGGGAGAGATCCTCTATTTCTTATTTAAGTTTGTGCAAAAATATACATGTGTTTTAAAGCTGCACACGCAAAAAGAAAAGCAGCTTGTGTATGTTTAATATAGAGAGAATGCAGGGTGGAGGGGGTCAGCTCAGCTGCTGTCTGCTTATATAGGCTAAGGGAGGAGTGTGTAGTGTGTGTGTGTGTGTGTGTTAGGAGAAAGCAGAGATACAAGCCTGTAAGGGAAGAGGAGGGGGGCAGGGAGCGTCTTTTTTTCTTTTTAGCATAAACTTGCTGTTTATTATCAAGGGGTGCAGTCCTCTCTTCTTCTCCCTTTCATATATTAGAAAAGAAAAGAAAAGAAAAGAAAAAAAACAGCACCACAGTCTGCTTTCTATGCTTCCCGCTCGCTCAGTCTTATTTTAGCAGAGGCTTCAGAACTGAGCCGTATTTTCGGCGGCTCACCTTGAAAAATATTTGCCTGCTCTCCCAGCCGCGCACGCGTCTTTGGCGCAGCTCGAAAAAGTGACTTTAAAAGAGCCGAGATCATATGGGACGTTAAATCTCTGTGGGAGAGGAACAACACGACGCTAAAGACCTCCCGTGCAGCCAAAAGAGCGCCATGCATTTATTTATGTGATTCTTGGTTTTACAAGGATATGGTGTTCCCTGAAACGCCGCCGCGCCTGTCCGGACAAGCTTCGCCGCGAACGAGCGGGCCCTCCTCGAGCTCCGGATTAATACCAGTCTTGAAACTGATATGACATCAACAAGGTTTCCATCCTGAAATGCAGAAGATGAAGAGGCTATATATGGTGGAATAGACGAGTCGAAACAACAAAAACAGAGAAGAAGACTTGAAAGAAACACGTGAAAGTCAAAACACATGAAATACCTTGATCACAAAACTAAAAAATTGCAGTAAATTGTAAATTTGGCATTACTGTGTTGTTGGTGAGCTGTTTCAGGTTCATCCATCTGATAGACGGTTTAAAAAATTGAGCCGTTTCACTTCCTGAAAGCTCCGGTGTTGTTTGGACTGAATTAATTTATGCAGATACAAATAATCCCGTCTCCATGTAGATGGTGCCTTAAAGCCACAATATGCTTCCTTCACGCATGTAAATTACTACCAGATTTTTTTTTATAACGTCAAAATTCAGTGAAACAGGTTCAAAACTGCTAAAATATTTATCTCCCAAGTAGTATTTAAATTTGGTCCGGTTGAATAATTAATTATGTTTTTAACTTTGCTATTGAAGACATTATGAAAACTGTTGAATTCATGTCTGCTGATCGCACTTTGAGCGACTCCTCCCAGCACTGCCCCCACAGGTCGTCAGTGGTATTACTCCATATGCTGCACATTCAGAAGCTCACTGGAAACAAACCAAAATACCAAGTAATGAAGGCAGATTGAAGGCTTTGTCTGTGTCCGTCTGCTTATTTAGGGCCTTTAGAGTCACCATTTAACGTCAAATGCATGTTTTTGGCCTGTGGAACATCAAGTACCAAGGGAGTACATGCAACCTCCACGAAGCAGGACTCCAAACATGGATATTGTCACTATGAGGCTACAGTATTAAACCATAGTCCACCCTGCAGAACTATTGATAATTACATCTCGCCCATGTAGGAAGTCAATATAATCATTTCCTATCATGATCGTGTTGTTTTTGATCTCCATGTCTGCTTTTTAATCAACGAAGAGAAGAAGACGTTCTGGTTGTTGTGCTAAATGAAGCCTGGACTGTGTCACAATTGACTTTTGATCAGGTGTGTAGAATAAGAGCCAGAGGGTACATGATCCCCCCCCCCAAACACACACACACACACACACACACACACACACACACACACACACACACACACACACACACACACACACACACACACACACCTAACCTCTCCCAGGATGATGATTTAGGAGTGTTTACTTGAGCTTTCACCACCATCACCACCCCCAGCTTACCCTCACCACTGCTGACCATGATGCATCACCTTACCCCCACCTTACCCCCACCTTACCCCCACTCACCCCCACCACCCTGACCCCCTCCACCACCACCTCTTGCCTTCCCGCCATCCGTTCCACAGCTCCCCTGGCCATCACCAAGGCAGCAGCTTGGCCCTCGTCCAGCCTGTGTGGGTTTTTTTTTGTCTTTTTCCTCCTTTCTATTCCCACAGTTTGGATTTCGACAAAAGATTAAGCTGTCCGAACCCTCAAATTAGGACTCCTTGACCTGATGTTGCAAACACCTATTTATATTTCCATATTCAGAAGACATTTCTAATGTGATTTCAGACGCTATTCTGCTGGTGGTTACATTTGTCTTGTTCAAAAACCTGAGGGGACCCACTGGATAACTTGCTGAGACTTTGAGTTTCTTTCTCATATTGCTAACATTACGTTGTTTAACATTTTTACTTGACATGGTCTCAGTGAAAAAATGTTCTTTCTACTTATGTCAACAATACTGATATGATACCAATATCGTATGGATACAATACTGATGAGATACAGTTGGATATGATATCAATAAAATGCCGACATGATACTGACGCGATAAAGTCACAACATCAATATGCCGCTGATACAATACTGATACTTCTCTCGTGTTTAAGGAAAGTTAAGCTTATGTGACCAAAGAAAAGAGTTAGCTCATGAAAAGACATCAAAGCTCCAGCTGCAAGCGCCAATATTTCGCATTGATCCGTACATCAGCGGATCCTTTTCATGTTATCAGTCTCGATGTGCTTTAACTGATCGGTCAGTCTGATCCGATAACTTACATGTTTATAGATTAATCCCCAGAGGAAAAGGTCAGATTTTGCTTTTTCAGCTATCATTTCCTTTTATATAACAACGGCACTCAGCCATCAGCAGAAGAATTACTTTGACTGTAATCACGGGTGTCAAACATATGGGCCGTGGGCCAGAAATCGACCCGCAAGAGGCTCCAATCCGGTCGGCCAAACCACCAAGCAAATTGTAAAATTTTCAAAGAAAACACTGATTAAAAAAAAAGAATTATCCATAAAAATTTGGATTTCATTTCTAAAGCTGTGATATCGGTGATGCTGCCATGTTGCTACCTTTTTGCGATCAAACTAGCTTCAAAGCCATTAATTTTACTGCGTTTTAGACCAGAAGGTATCATTAAAATTGACTTTACGTTGTGATAGTAGTAATTTCCAGTCGTAATGGCTTGTAATTGCACGTAATTTCCATCACGTATAGTCTGCGCCGCAACAAAGGAAAACTTTACAGTTTAAATTTAAAGGTTATTACGGCTCTATTCTCACGTCCAGCCCTCTCACAGTGAAACCGGGCCGTACGTTGTGTCTAAAATGTGTTCGACGCCCCTTTTGTCAGAAGTGAACACATGTTTCCAGGTATCGTTCTGTATCATACCTATGGCTGTGCTCTTTTTGCGCTTTTTTTTCATTCTCTAGTTAGGATGATTCACAAATTATTGGTGTGCATGCATGTTTTGAAAAGGTTAAATATATTCCAATAATCCTCGTACGAGCTGGGGGTACTGAGAGGTGCATGTGCTTTGACGAGACAGGGAACCTTAAAAGGAGAGAGAAAGTAACAATAGAAGTGTGTGTGTGTGTGAGGAAATACATTTAACGATGCAAACATTCGTGTGAGTTCATTATTCATGTCATCAGATCTGGTAATAAATGCAAAAAATGAGACTCCAGTGGACAGGCGAGCGCGCATAAATATTTTACAGAGTTAACTAAGCCAAAATATTCTATTTCTGTTAATTTATGTCAGCCTTTGATATTCCTAAATATGCATTTTTAATGCGGCAACTTTGTTTAATTAATCTCGCGGTTGGACAGTAAAAGTGTCACTCTCGCTGAGTTAACTGGTGACTGATCATTCAGGAGTTTTTTTTTTTTTTCTTTTTATCTTTAATCCCTCGGGATGAAGTCTGGGAATGGAGCCACGCCATCTCCAAGACAACCCAATAATGCGGCGTGGAATCTCCTAACAAGACCGGGAGCTGAATTCAGACACACAGGCGTCGCTCTGCACACCCACGTGCGCCGCCGCCAAACGCCACCTGTACCTGGACAATGACGAGCGCGCCGGTCCGACACTTTACGGCCTGAACGCCAGCGCCGCTTCAACTCCGAGGCCGTCCTGGCCTCACACACACACACACACACACACACACACACACAGAAAACATACACAATCAAAACAGTTGGGTCCTGTCCAGATGGTTGCCAGGCAGCAGTTCAACGCATAGTCTGGAGTGTGTAGAGGAAGGAAGTGCCACTTTGCGAAGTGCAATGGGTATCCGGCTAGTTCTCAGACACTTTGTGCGTGTGTGTGTGTGTGTGTGTGGGACCTGCTGTTTAAACGTACACCTGACAAACACACACCCACCGCTCTGTAAACAGAGCAGCGGTGAGGAATGTCCAATAGAAGTCCTGCATTGCTTCCTGTGGGCTTCCTTCATAAAAACAAAACAATCGGTTTTATATTGCCTCTTTTTTTTTTTTTGTTTGTTTTTTTTCCTGAGAAAGGAGGATAATTCCTACACACAGTCCAGAGAGATGAAAGGATATTAAAAAGCATTTGGGGAATTATTCTCCTCATGAGGTCACTTTTGAAATGAATGTCATTCTTACCCGTCTTGATCAAACAGAACCAGACTTTTTTTTTTTTTTTTTTTTTTTCCAGCGCTGACCACAGACTCACGCTCACCTGCTTAGCACACATTCAATCTGGTTCTCCTTCTTTTTGTATTATTCTCTCCCGAGAGGTGAAATCCTCTCTTCCTCAGGTGAAAATAGACCAGGGGACCTCAACGCCCCACGACAGCCTTTCAAATCAAAGCTGATGGGACATATTCAGGTTACACCGGACCGCTTTTATCCTTCTTTTTTTTTTTTTTTGCATGTATGTATGTGTGCAGGGTGATAATTTACCAGGGGGGCATTTATTCCCTCTACTTTTTTTTCCCCTCTTTCTCTCAAATCTTTGAATTCATGAAGTCCGCGCAGGCACAGAATTCTAAACGCTCCATTTTCTCGCAGTGTGTTTCAAGAGAAGTGAAGGAAAGCCCCCCCCCCCCCCCCCCCCCCCCCCCAACCCCCGATCGCCGTGAAGCCGGCCGAGGTTAAGAGCACTCGAAATTACGGTGTCCACCCCGCGAGGACAGAGAAGTGCTCGCTCCCTTTTCAGCGGGGATGAAAAGGAACCGTGAGGGGAATCGCCTCTGCGGCGAAGGAACTCATCACTGGGAACACACTGGGAGCCGCTCCGCCTCGGGTCACGGAGCCCGGGAAGGGGGCTTCGCCGCCGCCGGTAATCCGGTCCAGCTCCCGATAGCAGGGCTTCAACTGAGAGAAAGAAAAAAAAAAAAAAAGGACCATACAGGAAAACAGAACAAGAAATTTTTACATTAAGTATAGATTGCGGTTGTTTCTGTGGTCTGGAAATGTCAGGAATGACATATTAAGACACTTTCTGGAATTTCCTAGGCCCATAACTCTTTTGGAGGGTGGGAGGGGACGTGCTCGCAAGAGCTGGAGCTCTCCCAGACACCGAGGCTGGTGTTAAATTACAAACATCCAGTGCAAGATGTTGCAGAAGGAACAGACAAAAGACGAAATGTCTCTCACAAAGTGCTTTAGGTTGTGTGTACATAATAAAAATATAAACAAAACAGCTCCTTTTCTGGAGTTTACGATGTACACAGTATATTATATATTGGTGCTAAACTGTAACAGCAGCTCTCAGAGGCGTCTCTCTGCTCTCTGTAGTAGCGTCTCTCGGTTTATTCAATCGGTAGTCATTAAAGACGACGGCGGAGCTCTCTGAACTCGCCAGCTGTCTCACTCTTAGCCAGTTGTGTCAGCTGCTAATGAGACAATCATTTTTACACGTTTAAGTATTTCCCGATAACTGCCGACGGCTGCATTTATTTTGTCACTCGAGACTATATTTAGACTGCAAAATGTGTGACAATGGGGTTTTCTCAGTCTCGGTTTACGCACATCTAAGAGTTTGTTATTTTACTGTGAGAACATAAAGATTGATGTTTTTTTTTTTGTTGGAGAAAATGTTTAAGTTAAGCGATATGATTAAGAAGGTGTACATGTAAGGGAAAACCATGAAAGCGCACAACATTATCATCAAAATGATTTATTTACTACTCTGTGTGAGTGTGTGGGCCGTAACGTTTTCAACTATCAGTTTGGGTTTGACTAATATGTCCGATTTACACGACATCTGTTTGCGTTTTCGTATCAGAAAAGTGTCGCGTTCACGCGGCAACGTTTTAAAAATGATGTCTGTTTTCACAGAAAACGCTTTCAGAAACACTGAAAGCTTCTTTTCCCCCTCGTTTCCATGGAGACGGAGTCCGGGCGTTTCCGAAAAAGTACTTTTCAAATGAAGTTGCCGTCGTGTAAATGCAGCCTCAGTGAGGGAAAGTAGGTCAGCTGCTTTATTTAAAAATGAAAATCCATTGATTTGATGTGCTCCGTCCGGTCTGCTGCCGACAGGAAATGATTCAACGTGAAGGAGAGACAAGTAAACAGGCATTGAGGATGAAAATGTTCTGAAGCTCTCCTTTCCACGAGCGCATATAAAGCCACAGATTCAGATTCTGCTCATGCCGTCCATTCGGGATAGAAAAAAAAAACCCCTCTGTTATGAATATTTAAAACTTTAATTGAACCAAATGCGCGTGGTAGAATTAGAGATTGGGAGGCCGTGAGTTTGCAATCAGCAGCGGCAGTCGGGGGACCCGGCGTTTGTTTTGAGGTGAAATAGCAAACTGTAATGCAGACGTGATGAAGAGCGGAGCGGGCCGGCCGAGAGATGGACGAAATTGACATGTTGAAGATGGAGTGATTAAGTTACCTGTTACAGAACAGCCCCTGAGCATATATCAATATGAACTGTGGCAGGCCGAGAAGATGAATTGGACGCGAACGAATGGATATGGGAGGGAGGGGTGAAAAAAAAAAAAGAAAAAAAAAGAGGAATTGCAAGCAGCTGTACTTATCCAGGATGGAAAATAGAGTCTATGTAGAAACCAAAGGAGCATTTTATGGAGAAACCATTTTCAGTGTGTAATATCAGTATGTTGATACAAGGCATTATATTGAAAAACGGCTGATGTTATTCACTCCCTGGGCCCTCCGAGATGCTCAAGAGACCAATCTTCTCATATAGCGAAATTGGATGTATTTCAGCTGCTACCAGCCGAATCATTTTCTTGTCCCACTCTTTTAGCCTATTGTTTACAGATGCGCTTTTTGTTGTGCCTGAACTCCTCTCTCTTATGGGGGTTGATGTTTGTGCTGTTTCAAGCATGATTGCCTTAACTTACAAAGGGCAAGGCTGCAGGAGGATTGGGGGGGGGGGAATAAAAATAGGAAGAAGGGAACGTATTAGCATGGTAGTTTCACGTGTGCGGCGACGATGATGAAATGGCAGGAGAGTTTTGTTTTGGCGGGGATGAACGAGATCAAAACAAGTCAAGAAAAACAAGGAATAAGATTTGCAGCGGAAGACGTACTGTTTGCAATCTTTTTTATCGCTTTAGCTATTGATCATATGGAGAGGAGAAAAACAGTCTTTCACCACAAAGTTTTGCATGAATAAATACGGTGCTCGTGCATGTGGGAGCTGATTTACTGACAGAATGCACTGAGGACTGCGTCTTGAAACCTAAACACATTACTGATTTACCGCGTTTATCTCCATGGATATGAAGATTACGGTGCATCTTCCATCCAGATCATGCAAAACACTTGGAGGAGTTTATGCTAAAGGAATAATATACAATGCATAATGTGATTCACAATGTATTGGTTAAAAGGTGGAACTTTTCGAAACTACTCATGCACGAGTAGATGGAAAACAACAACATTTTCATCCAGAGGTTGTCATGACTCCCAGTCTACATTCTCCTCAGACTTGGTAGATTTATAATTGACAATCAACTTGGTCGTCTGTCCATACGAATGTCTGCGTTTTTACTGTTGTTAATGTTTATGGTGTAATGTAAGGCTTCATAACAGAAGCAACCGATGGCGTCAAGTCAGGGAAAACGCAAAAACAATGACGAGCTTTCACTTGAAACGCTGTCAGGTAAATCAGCACATCCTTCAGCAGAAATGCTGCTGTTATCACAGAGAGATGCGTTTCCTCACCTGGCTCCACACGACTTTTATTTGTGGACTTTATTCCAACGTATTTTCCATGTTGAACCTGATTTTGCCCTTCAGCTGTTTCTGAACTTCGTTCTCCCATTTTTCATTTTTCTTAGCTTTTGCCTAATTAAGATTCATTTGCTGTACAACTCCCATATGATTGATATCCTCCATCAAAACGTCCATGGTTCCACATTTCGTTTTGTGGTTTTTGAGTTCAGCTCGTCATTCAGTCATTTCATGGTAAATGCAAAACAAATTAAAACAAAAAAATAGTTTTTCGTGAGATCATTCCTGTGAACATAAGTCCCTTATTCATCCAAAACCCACACTGAATAGAGCTGTTTGAGCATGATGTTCCTCGTGGTGTTACTATCACTTTGCAGTCTGCAAAACGCACACAAATTCAAAGTACAAGTCATTTCTGTCGCTATCATCTGTCTGTATTCTATCTCATTTTTTCGAAGCACAGCCGTCAATTAACCTCATAGCTACATAAGAACATGCAAACTCCACACAGAATAAACTCTCCGTGTAGTACAGAGTGGCTCTGTCGTAAAAGTGTACAACTTCTCACATAAACGCTGCAATGATTGGTCTTGTAAACGTGTCCATTGCGTTGTTAAAAGAGGAGCCGACAAAACTCAACAGTGAAGACGTTCGTGTCTCTTTGAGGTTCCACAGTCATCCAGGTCAGGGTGCTCTGGTCCAAGAGACAATCTTGGCTTCTATTTATCAAAATATACAGTTAATTCTCGTTCAGACCACTTTGGACCAGTTTGTAGTTACATTGCCATAGGTTTAGAGACCTTTATTGATCTGAGCCTTGCTCATTTTGTTTTTATGTGTCCTTTTTTTTTTTTTTTTTTTTTAAAGAACATTAATTAATCAGGTGAACTAACTGTAAAGCAATACTTCTCCAAAACCAGCAGAGAAAACCTCCCAGCAGCAGCATAAATCATTGAACATGATAATTTCCTCTTTCGTGGGACTTTCTTGGTCGAGCTGGTCGTGTCTCCATTGGAAGGTTCGATTCCCTACCTGTCCAAATGTCCAAGTGTCCTTCAGCAACGCACTGAACTCCAAACATGAAAACGGAAAGATATGTGGAAGATACCAAAAAAAAGCTTTTTCATTGTTTAAAATAAAGTAATTTCACAGGATCAAATGTGGCACAAACTAAAGTTTGAGAAGTCCTGATCTAATCATGGTCCAAAAGGCAACTTTTTTCTTTCAAGTTTTGAAGATGTTCCATGTCTTTTCTGAAAGATTTCATGGTTTGTGAAAGCAGTTCACAACAAATAGGTCTTTTCTTCATAACCATGCTAATCTAAAGACGTTTTTACTGTTTGCAGTGAGACAGGAGGGCTGCATTCAGGCTGGAGGCGCTGGGACTGACAGGCCTCCATCTACAATGAGGGAACATGCCCCCCGTGTGTGGCGGCACACTTCAGGGATGACCTTTTGCATCTCTGCTCGGGAAGCCGGTGGAGCGGGGAGGTGAGGGGGGATCCAGCACCTCCCACCAGTCAACTGTGAAAACAAAACTTTATCGCGACTCGGCGGGGGGGCCCCTGAGATAGGGGGCTACGAGGCTTTTGAGTGCAGAAGCTATTCTTCAAGGTTTATTATTGGCCTGCAGGGGGAAAGGTTGCAGTTCGGGGGGGAGGTGTGGTCTGGGGGTCTGATCACCAATCTCTGCATTGAAATGGTGATGAAAGAGAGGACATTCAGCTGTAATTGCTCTTTTGCTGTAATTCTGGGCGACACACCTCCGAGCTGAATGTGAAGAAAACAAACCGTGAACGCCGATGCTCCGCAGCTGCTACCTTTTTTTTTTTTTTTTTTTTCTTTTCCGCGAGGGAGGAGGACGCCGAGATTAGCAAACAAAACGCACTATAATGTGCAACAATAAAGTAAAATGAGGCCGCACATATGACTTTCCAGTTTTTCTCCATCTGCTGCCAGTTGAGTTGATAAAACATAATCCACGGTTTCCTCTGAATGCGATATGAGAGCTTACAATTTGGAACGCATCATTTGGACCGTTTAGGACTTGGACCGTGTTCACATTTGAAGAGGGTATTTGAACCAGAACCTTAAGAGACACTGCTGGGCACAGCTCTTGCCAAATAGGGCATTTATAAAAGGTTGGCACAGGCCCTACAGAGTGAAGGCTGGCAAAGGCATGATGCCCATATCATAGTGCCAACCAAGGGTTTTGTTTGGCATGTGTCTCTGTAGTATGGCTTGTCTCCTCCAGACAACTGGCCCCAACACAAGTTAGCATTAGGTTACAGAGGCATTACAAACCGAAAGTGATTCATTAAAAAGCTCTCGGTGTCTGTGTCAGATGAGAGGTGAAAGACGGCGGATCAATAAATAACGGCAGCCGTGCAAAACAATGTGGAGAAACGACTGCTTGACCATTTTAGCCTCAAATCTCTGCTTGGATCACATTAAATGACAGAAATCCAGGACGTATCTCAGGTAGAAAGTTTAGCTGTATTGCTACACACAGGTTGCAGGAGTGACAGTAAGATAGAAGACTGTGACTCCATTTAGCATAAGGAAACTTTGTGTTTAGAGGAGTATGAGACAGCATTTTCAACGAAAAGACAACAACCTATATACTTTTCATTTAGGAATTGTATCCAGGATCTTTCTTAAAATATCAGCAATAAATTACCAAGTCTGGATGCAACTGGATTATCAAAACTTTGTAAAAAATTTGAGAACATGCAATCAAGTCTTCAATCTAATTCGCTGGATATTTGTATTTAACCAAGTAGCAAATACTTGTTCTGGCCTCTCTCAAAACAACTCATTCTAAAGAAGTACTATCGGTGCCTAAACCTGAGCAGGCTGTAAATGTTTAAGTTTAAATTGGACATTGTCTGAGAAAAGAGACGTTATACTTTTGTATAATCTGGTATTTAGTTTGTCTGCTTGCTCTTGCACTTTTAAAAGAAAACTGTCGAACGGTTTTAGAATAATTGGAACAACATACATTATACTTTACCCTCTGCTGAGTATCTCAACCCAAAAGGTAAGATTCCTGTGTTCTGGTCTAAACCTGTGGTAAAAAACTAAATCCTGTATGAATGCATGCGCCCACCGTTTACCAAACTGCTTTTCTATCCAAGACAAAATGTAAAGTTAGTAACTGAAAGCCAATGCTACAGCAGGGGAAATGTACATTATACTGTGGCTAACGATAACTTGAAAATCCACTGGAATGTTGTGCTACAGCCTGTGATGTTTTGGCCCAAATTTCTAAACATTTCCATGGAACTACCAAGGACCGTAAAAGTATATGCCACCCCTAAAGAAATTTTCACGTTGTCCACCAATAAAATGAGTAGTTTTAGTATCTAAGTGAAGTTATTCTTGATGGTCAAACCAATGCAAGTCGTGTCATCTTTACAACACCAGACCTAGTATCACTATATAAATATATAGTGTTATTACTTATAGAACTCAACCAGACGAAACAGTTTTCATAATCTAAACCCAACCAAACAATCCACCGGGCAGCTGCAGTCACGTGGTGTCTAAATTTAACCAAGTTGATTTAAAGTCAATACTAAGTGAGTATTTGTAGTTCCCACAGGTAAAATATTGAACATTGGTTTCCAAATCAGTCTTGGTGTCCACATCTAGCCAAATAGTATTGATGTAGAAACCTGATTAAATACGTTTGGCATCTGAAGTTAACACACTTGTTTTGGGGTTTCAAACTGAGACATAGAAACCCAAGCCTGGTCATTTATATTTGTTTTCTTCATCCAGCCAAGTGTATTGTGTCGTCCATGCCTGACGTTGGCCAAAAAGCACCCATTTATAAACACACTGTGATTCTCCTGTGACGGTGTCAGTGAAAGTTACCTGCAGTTTTTGCTGTTGTTCGGGTTTATTGATGTGTTGGTTCGACTGAGGGTGTATACAGTGATATATGTCGATGAGGGAGTGGTTGTAAATTGACCTATTCTGTCCTTTCAGTGTGCTGGTAAAATCAATAAGAACCTGCAACTTTAGAAGTCCCACATCAACACTATTTCCCCCCCAAAAAAAACAGGTTCCTCTCAGACATCCTTTATTCACTTCACGACTTTGACAAACCAATAATAATAATAAAAAAAGTTAATTAAATCTCCTGAGTAGTAAAAGCCAATGTGACAGTGTCTTCACCGTGAACCTTCTTACTGTAGGACTTGGCTGGACGTCTCTAAGATATTTTGACATCCCTTGGTTTGATAGCAGCCGGCGCCACATACGCAATCCTCAGTGAAGACTGCTACAATAAAAAAAAAAAAAAAAAAAAAAAAAAGAGCTCGAAGAACATAGTCAGGGACAGCAGCAATGTTTAATTTCTGGCTCGGAGGAGAGCAATTTCTGTCCTGCAAGTGTACAAATCAAGACCGTGGGGAGAGAAGGGTGCAAAACAAAGCAAAGGTAATTTATTCTGGCTCATTTTAACCTGGCAGAGAGGCCTATTTTAAGAGAAAATAAAACGAAGAGGGAGGTGGCGCTGAAGACAATGCATTTTAAAGGAGGCTCTTCCCCCAGTGAGCCTTTATCTGTCAGTCAAACCCGGCAACGTAAACACATATTAAGGGGGAAGACAGAGGGGTTTCCATAGCCACAGTTTTAAATGGCAATGCTGTGTGTTGCACGCAGAACCCCCTCCTCCTTTCTCGCTGTCTTCCTTCTGCTTTGCTGTTTATTTGCTGGCGCGCTGGAGAAAATTCGGATAGCGAGCTTGTGCTATTTCCACTGCAAGGGAGACAGAAGAGGGCCCAGCAGACTGAGGGGGGGAAAAAACATACAAGGCCGGTTATGCAGAAACACAGATTTAATGTAAGGCTTGGCTCTCTGTTATAAGCAGGGGGAGAGAGGAAAAAGCTGGTCTGGATTGGCAGGAAGAGGAAGACGGGAAGAGGAGAAGGAGGAGGAGGAGGAGGAGGAGGAGGCGGCAGCACAGCCTCATCTACCTGTTACCCTCCTGGATGGAGACGATTCTTGCGAAGAAGCTCGGTCCGGTTGAAGTCAATGGACTTCCCTTCAGACTGAGAAACTCCCCCCTGAATCCCCCAGGGGAGGCAGCTCCTGCCCCCTCTTTGGGTAAACAGTCCTATAATACACTGAATTAACAATAAGCCCTAGGGAAATCAGGTCTCTACAATAACCTGGCAACCCCCCCGACACGCACACACTCACCGGGTATGGTTTTTATAGTTTCTAGCTCAATAACACAGTTATTATTAAATCATGTTTACTGGAATCACGTGCACGCCCTGGACGCGGTTGTGTAGCTATTGTGTGGTGATTCCTAACGTCCCCCTCCATGTAATTTTTTTTTCAGATGAATTCATTACATTACATGATATTTCATAAGCAGCTATTGATTGTGTTTGTGGGCTAAACATTCAGCACAGCCTTTGGTTTTTGCGGGGGGGGGGGGTATAGAAGCATTAAATCCACATGAAAGCAACAGCATTTGGTT
Organism: Salarias fasciatus; assembly: GCF_902148845.1. Classification (NCBI taxonomy): domain Eukaryota; kingdom Metazoa; phylum Chordata; class Actinopteri; order Blenniiformes; family Blenniidae; genus Salarias; species Salarias fasciatus. The sequence goes on from NC_043765.1 coordinate 23,240,195, forward strand.
AATGTTGCTATTATATCACCGGTTCATGTGGCCAAGCTTCACGCACTGGAGTCTTTACTTGGACGATACGTAAAAACATCATTCAAGTAGGCAAAAAAAAGAACGCCACGCGACGGCACAAAGCGTGGGAGTGGGGGTGATCCCATTCTCACAGAGTCACATTAGAGGCCCGAAAACACCGCCTCCCCACCAACCCCCTCCTGATTCTGTTTCTTCTGTCATCTCTGCTGGAGACCAGGTAGGAAACCTCTTAACTGTGGCTTCTCGCCCACCGCTTAATCTCACCCGCAATCACATTCGGTGACAGGCGCACAAAGCCGTCCGGAGAGCCCAACAAGGCTCTGCTATTATGTAACCACTGACAGCTGGGCTTTAAAGGGAGGAGGTGGGGTGGCGAACCCACCACAACTACCCCCATCCGTGTGGCAAGCACTTTGTGTCAAGCCAGACGTGACAGTAAAGAAAAGGGCCCGGCCAGAGGAAGGGTATTATCAGGCCAGGCAGGAGCGAGTCCCAGTAACAAATGTGGCCAGGAGGACGCTAACATTTGGCCCAGTTCTTCAATCGAGAGGCCACGTATCAAACTGTATCCGTGTGACACTCGACACATCAGGAGCCCAACGCCACCCGGAAGCTAGAAACAAGGAAAAAATGTATAGACTTTCCTGGCTACGGCACAGCGATTTGTCTCATGGGTGGCAGAAATTACTGCTTTCTATGTCGCAGGAATGGATGACAGGATTTCTCTCTCTGATGCGAGGGAGTCTTTCAAGCCCACCCAAAAATGTTCTTGGTTGCATTTCAACCAAACGCACCAAAAATGGGAGATTCACGTGTTCAGAGAGACAACAAGCGGGGATGAGCACATGTGCACGACGGGTTTGAAGACTCCTTGCTCCAAAGGGGGTGATTTCTCCCCATTGTTTCTCCTAATATGTCACTACTTTGAAAATGGTGGCACATGACACCGAACACAGAGGCGCCCAAATGTTTGATTAAACTGTGCATCGCCTCCCTTCAGGGCCGACAGCGCTTTGATGCTCTGAACACACAGCGGAGCCAAAAGGACCCAGAATAGCAGGGGGATAATCGACAGACGGTGTGTTGATTTTGCCACTCTTTTCCAAATAATTCCCTGTCGTCCCGGGAAAAATCGCGGTTCTGTGGTCGCATTCCAGGCCAGACAGGCTGCAGAGATTGTACAGGATGAGGGCCGCTGTCTAGATAGTGTCGATCTAAACATGTCTGTGGTCACGCAGACATGGCCTTCAGCGGGCTTTTTAGCCAAACTGACTCCATTCTGCTTGTGTGGAGCTGTTTGGACAAGCTTATGAAGTTGATCATGTTTAAAATTGACAAGTAATGCTGCTTTGCTTCAGTGAAAGCCCTGCAGGACTCTGGAACATTACACAGCTGAAGTGGCCCAAATAAGACCTAAGGATAAAATCTGAAACAATGTCTCATAATGCGGAGGAAAATATTAAGTACTTTGGAATTTCATGTTTGTCTTGATGGACTCTGACAGAAAATATATGTGAGATTATCATTACCTGAAATAGTAAATTCAGATTTTTCATATAGTAATTTAAGTGGCTCGGTTCATTGCGCCGCCACACATTTTTAATTAGTCTGAGTGTATATATAATATACAAAACCTGGTTGTCTTAGCCAAATGCTTTGTTTTCCTCTGGCAAAGAAGCTACTGATCAAAAGAAATACTTTTTATTTCAACCTATTTAGCCATTTTACCTTTCTAAGCTGTTTTGGTTATTTGAAATATTTTTGGCTGCAGTTTTTTTTTAATGAATTGGGTGTGAAAGTAGAATAAAGGCACGATACAAGTGTTCAATTTCATTTCATTTTTGTGAAAGCTTCAGGAACCCACTACAGAGAAATTAAAGCCTTGTTTTTGTGACATTTTCAAGTGAAAACATAACTTTTTTGTTGCATTTTGGGTGTTTGTTTATACGACAATGGTGTTCAGAGCCGCTGAAAACACAACTTTATGAAAACAGCTCCCAGGGTGGGACCTTTTGGAAACGTTTTGACTTTGTCAGCATGTAAACGGAGGGAAAACACCACTTTTCAGTCACGCTGCTACTGCACATGTGCACCACAGCCATAGTAAATAGTTCTTTAATGGTGACCAGAGTGTCTTCATGTCTATGTCCTGACCAGTGTAAATGTTTATGACTATGCATTTTCACTTGAAACAATGCAAACAGCACCTAAAGAGCCACATGTCAATTTTCGTATGATATTATAACATATTTGTGATTTAAAAGGAAAAAAGATTGAAGGGATTGTGGTAACTTTCAACATGTCTGCCTTGTTCATGTAATGGTGCAGAGGCTTTTCTTTTTTCTTTTTTTTTTCTTTCCTGAAGCCTCTTTTTCTGAGGGACATCTTCTGGATCGTGCCAACCAGCCTTTTAGGGGCTTTTTCTTGAACCAAAGGATGCACCGAAATACCCTCCAGTGTAACCAGCTCCCCTCTCTGTGGAGCTGGTGCCTCTCACCGTTGAGCTGAAGATTGTCAAGTCTAGATAGAGGTCACAGTACAGCAACCGCTCCTTCCAGCACACAGCCGCTTCATTAGCATACACTGCCTGAAAAGGGGATAAATACACCAAAATACCACACTTACTAGTGCCGTGATTTTGTGGAATACATTTGTGAGCGCACACGAGCCGCTGCTGCACTTTCCCTGTCGGGTTTTTTCCACTTTTAAAACGTGTTTTTGCCTCAGATTAACATCAAACTCCGCTCCGGGTTTTCCGGCGAACCGGAGCCTCAATTTACTGTGTGTGCTTTCAGCGCCGCACCACTCACTGGCAACCTTAAGGATCCCTCCGCGGCTCACTTGTGTGTGCGTGTATGTGAATCTTGTTTTACAGCACGAAACGACAGAGCGTTCGCCCGGTACGGCACGCAAAACGGACTGGCGCACTTCTTCTCGATCCCCTCTTCGCTGCGGATTAAACGAGGCGCGTTTTAACGCCGCCGGAGGAGATTATTGCAACTTGGCGCACTATTTCGCCCCAGCTGTCCTGTCTTTCTAACGCATACAATACATTCCTGTGTCGCTCCGCGGTGTGACGAGGCCCTTGCCTGCCTGCTGTTCCTGTAAACTCCCGCCTTGACTGGGTGGTGGAGAGAGGTAGACACACACAGGGGGAGAGAGAGAGAGCGAGAGTGTGGAAAAGCCCTATAAAACAAGCAGGCCTGCAGCACCCACACTGGAGTTCATATTCCATCATACGGCACCTTGCAAGTTTTCCCGGGCGAAATGAACACAGTAATCACATCAGGAAATAATGACTCGCAAACACTTCAGTGCCGGGCCAAACATCAATTTACCAAACAAACCAAATTATTCACCTCTCGTTGTCCACTACAGATAAATGAGTCGCTCCACAGAGACTGAGGTGTGCACCCACACAAAAAAGACCTTCATTAGAAGGGATGGACTTCTTTTGACAGCTTTATTTTGAATACTTATAATGAAATATGATGTGAATCAAAAGAATGAGAGCGTTTCCTTCATTGCAATGTCAATATGTCCTTCAGCTGATATTTGAACAGAATTGCAAAGCTGTTTTGTGGTGATTTTTTTTTGCTTTTTAAGGATACATCTCATAGTCTCCCACCAGAAATGAGCTCCATTTTCATTTAAATGTCCATTTGCTTTTCACTGACTCATTCCCATAGGTTTACAGCTACATTCATATGAACATAACCTCAAATGTTTGTTCTTTGAGCACCAAAAGCGATAATCCCTCATATGTTTTGTGTCTCATCCATCAATTAGTTCGTCCTGACCCAAGCAAGACTTGATTACTTTTTGTGTGTGTGCAACAAAAAAAAAGAAGATTCCACTGCCCCCTAAGTGACAGTTTATGGTCTTTGATTTGGTTTGGCTGGAGATTGCCAGGCAACAAAACTACCCCAAGTCCTGAATGAAACAGCCATCTGTTCCATAGCCCGGTAAAACTGAATTAATTTGACAGAGGGCCTAATCCCGGAATCCTGGAATTCAGCTTTAGATTGATTTTCTCCATCATTTTTGCAGTGAAAAACCAAAAAAAGTAGGTTGCATCAACCAAGTGGGTGATCGTGCTGAACCCTTCGTGAAAGCATTGTTTTAGTTGTATCTCCAGAGTCCTTTGACATGCGTGCAATGCATGAAAGTTTGGCTTCAGAAGTGGAGTGAAGGATGAATGAAAAACAAAGGAGAGGCTATTGTTTGTGTTGACTGTAAAGCAGGTCATAGCATGCTAATCCCCTTGTCTGGGCTGCTGCACGTTGAATGCCGCCCATTCCTTGCTATTTATGTGGACATGCCTTCCGAATGCCTGACACTGCATTGAAAGATTCATAGCTCCAATCCCATTCAGGTGAGAGGTCTTCAGCCAGCCCCTGTCTGCATTTGGGCGACCTTTTCCCCTGTAGATTACACCGCTGGCCTTGACCCCCGCGGCACGCCGAGGGCAAGGCCCTTTGGCTCGGATGACAACCTCTCCTTCCAGTGTCTCCCCAGCTTTATCCTTCCTGCTTCATGCCTGTTAAACCTATATGGATTGTTTTACCCTCGGATCCACGGGCCCTACACAATGCCCATTGAGGTGGAGAGGTCAGAGGCTCCGCGCCCGCCACCCCCGAGTGTGGGGGGTCTTTTGCTTGTATCCCCCATTCTCCACCCTGGCTCAGATCGTGAAGGGACACACGTCTGAGCTCACACTAAATCAGCTTCATAAAAGGAAGCGAAGACAATGAGGCAGAGCTGATCATCTGGCTTGCCTCTGCTGATTCCACTTCCCACACAGTTAGAGGGGTTAACTTGGATGGATCGCACGCTGCCTGAGATATTAAACTGATGCTCAGGGACAGGGGGGGCCCTGACACTGACAAATTTACTAATACTGCCACGGTGTCAGCCTTACTTCCAAGCTATCTCACTGTCACAGCCGGTGAAAGTGGCTGATAACCTACATGCTCCCTTTCGTCTCGGATGTTGTCTGGCGTCCGTGTGGGTCAGGAGGTGCGTTGGTAGAGGCAGCCGGCCCCGCGCCGTGATTATGACACCTTTGGTTTACTGATTCAGACCTTTTTTTGTAGTTCCACCAGGTGCAACCAGATTGAGTGACAGAAAAAAACAAAGCCTGACGTTTTACACACTTGTTTTTAAGGATTTTATGGATTAGACGGTAAAGTTGGTCGTCTTCTGGTCCTTAAGATACAAAGATCTGCAAGACAAAAAGCCTCAAGTTGATCCCAAAAGTGTGTGATCACCTTGTGTGCCAGCTGTGATCCTGGGGGTGTTACTGTGTGTGTGGATGTGACAGATCCTGGAAAGAGATTGCTCAATGTGTTGGACTCAAAGCATGTATTTACCCATTCTGCTTTCCATGGGCATTGGCACACTTTTCTGAGACTTCTTACTCCGGATGCATCTTTGGGTAACAAGGTTCTCGAGAAGACGAATACTGGAAGGTTGTGATCCATGAGAAAAAGTTTTGCTTCCATGACCATTTGACACCTTTTTTTTCTGTTGGTTCCAGCTTCTGAATACCAAGGACTCTAAATGTTGGAGGTGGTGCGGCGCTATTGGTGCACCAGCTTTCAAAGTCTTTTCAGTGACGGTCAATTGGGTCTATACTCTGCCGGCTGAATGGTACTAGAAACCTCCAAGGTTTCTCTGCGTTTCAAGACGCAGAAGTGCCACAAGGTCACATGCTCCTATACCGAACATGACTTTGCCTTTGGGTAAATTAGCAGTAATATCTTTTGATTTTCTGCTTTCCTTTCTTCCTCACTGTCACATCTCTGTGGAAGAAAATATTAATTGAGAAAGAAGGTCAGGAGAAGAAGGGCAGCTGCTATTTTTGGCACCGATTGTTGTTTTGTTTCCCTTTAAAAAAAAAAAAAAACGTTTAGCTATTCTTGAATTGGAAACTTGCTTTGACAGCAAAACAAGAAGAGCGTCTATCTCAATGCGAGGTGGCCTGTGAGGACTGAACAGAACAAACAGCTCCCTCTTTCATGCCAGTAATTAAAGCAGCAGTGGGTGGAAGAGTGTGGGAAAATCAGAGAGAGCACAGAGGAGGGCTGGTTCAGGACTGCCACCTAGTGGCGTCCCCGGCGCAGTGCAGCAGGTGGCATTGAAAGTGCTTTGTTTTCTGGGCTTTTTAATCTTGCAAGCGTAGCATGCATGGAGTGGGATAGTGTGAGCATGCTGAGCACAGAGCGACTTTGTGGAGAATTAAACCGCTCACAGAAATCCCCCGGCCGCCTCTCTCGAACCCTGAACCCGCTCTCCGCCAATGCGGGGACGCAGACTGCAGGCAGGATCTTCAGGATCTCTCATTTCTTATGCCATGAGTGGCAAAAAATAATTGAATAGGGTGACCCACACTTGGCAGCTGAAGTGGAGGATGGATACTGATCCCTGTAATAATCAGGGCTCAATAAGGCGCTGCAGGAAGCCCCGGCTCAGGCTCCAGCAGGAGAATGACTGGGTCAGATTAAGGTTGAGGAGTTTAATTATGAACAAGGAAATGAACTTCTCCAAATCTCTGGCTCTTGGGATAATTTTAGCTGAGAGACGGCAGCGCTGGGTGTCTCGGGTCCATCTCTCTCTCTCTCTCTCTCTCTCTCTCGCCATCTCTCTCTGTCTGCTCACTTTAGCCCAAGCATCTTCTGCCACTTGACAATCAGAAGCCTCCTAAGGGATGAGGAGGAGGAGGAGGAGACGGAGGGGAATAGAGGAAGGGAGGGTGCAGAAGAAGGAGACAGGGATGAAGTGCCACTTAGGATATTGCTTCAAGGACTGCTCTCCTTGTTAAACTCATTGCTGTGGGCATAAATATAGCCAGGCGTCAGATGATTTATTGACATGCGCTCCCTCTCCTCCTCCTTCCTGCCTAACAAGCCCGTGGACAAATGAATTGTCGAACCGGAGGAATTTCGCCTTGATTTACACTCTGTTCCCAGTGCCTGTGGGAAATCGTACAGAAAGATTTTGAATGTGTTGTGTGTGTGTGTGTGTGTGTGTGTGTGTGTGTGTGTGTGTGTGTGTGTGTGTGTGTGTGTGTGTGTGGGAGACAGGAACTGGGATTAGAAAAGTGTGCAGTGCAACTCGAATGATAAAAGTTAGAAACTAAAAAATGCATCACATTGCATGTGCTCGATCCATCCATCCATCCAACCAACAACTTGTTTCATTCTACTAAATTCTAAACAAAGGCCTGTTTTTCAATGCACAACAGATTCTGTGCAAAAATACAGCCTGAACCTGCCTCGTTTTTTTATATATGGGAGTCTTGAAAAGAAATATTCGAACAGAGGAGCAACACCTGTTTACGATTCTCTTGGTAGCAGCCAAGGAAGCCGAGACATAGAACCGGCTATGGCTGAGAAAAATAGAGGACTTTTTCATTATGGAGGATCTCAATTACAAGTTGAAAATACAAGAACTTGAGAAAATGGAAAAGAAAAAAAAAAACAGCAACAAAGCGAAGAGACTCGACTGCAACGACCCTGCATGCCCGAATGATTCACAAAATAAAATAAGAATGTAATATAAAAGGTTTTCATAAGCAGAGATTAACCAGAGAGTACAGATCTTATTGAAATAATTATATCTGGACTCTTGAGCATGTTTTCCTTCCAGAACATTATAACATTTTTACATTTCCATGATCTCCTTAATTGGCCTCACACCAGAATCTCGGTTCATTCTCAAATGTTAAAAACAAATTCATTTAATGAATTCAAATGTTCTGCCTTCTCAAAGCTGCTTTTATCCACTATTTTCATCTTTAATTCTATGTTTGTACACTTATTTCTATATCTTTTAAGCTTTATGACCACTTATATGCATTTTTGGTATTCAAATCACTATAAATACATGATACGGTCATTCAACATGGACAACACGTCTCTAATAAAGTATAAACTGTGACACTTGTCTGATTTGGGAAAGTTTATTTACTACTGACTCATAGGATTCATGTTTGTTCAACTTGCATATTATACACCTTAAAAAAATGTTTTTGCACATGATTTTAATGTTTCACACTGGTCTTATAAGTTTCATATATGTATCATTTGGAATCTAAAATAATATCAATGTGTTTGCAGGAAGTTGAGCAGAACCTTTAATGGTTGGAGTGATAGAGGATGGAGGATGTGGTTGATGAGGCTTATTCACAAGGTTTAGTGCTTTGTTTTGATATCAAGGGTCTTAAATTCTGTTTGCATAAAAAAAATACACATTTGTTTCTCAAAATGTCTTCTACGAGTATCATCACATGTTCATGATTGTTATTTTCATTACTGGAATATTTATTGATTTCATATGAGCCCATTTTGAGTCTTTCTTCCGTCAGGTTTTATTTCTTATAATTCTGTATTATTTTCAGATTTTGTGTGAGTAAAGTGTGCAGAAATATAATAAGACAAAACTAAAAGCGTACACATTTATTTTGTCCTTCTTCTGCTTATTTATTGCCTTTATCTTTTTTTTTTTAAGAAATTGATCATCGTTCAAATTGCAGAAGAATTTATTTAAAAAAAAAATCATAAAAGGAACCAAATTTAATTCACATCTGATTTAATTAGCCTGTTTTTGTCTGTCCATACTAATGTGTGTGCGCTCACATGGTTATTTTTTTATAGTGCATGTGTGTGGTTTCATTACAAACACAACCAATAGCGCCAACTCCTGGCCTGGCATGCTAACTACATCATAAACAGACATTTTCAAGTAGGATGGGGCGGAATGCATAATCTTAATGTGAAACTTTTCTGCAGGAAAACTCACAAACAAGCCACTTCCTGTTGAAACATTATCGTGTAAAAGGATCCTAATTAACATGCGGTCATTTGCTTATTTCCAGACTGAAACAGCGAGGGAGTATAAAGAGTGAAAAAGTATACTCAAATTAGTCGAATACTTAACCGTCACTAGAGAAAACAGAATAAGCAACAACTACAATAACAAGAAAAGCACAGTTTGTTTCTGACCCTTTCACCTCGCCTCCCTGTGAAGTGAAGTAAATCAGCATGAGGCTGATTCAGGCTGGTCTGCTCACTCCGGAAAGAATCTGCAGGATTGCTGGACAGGTTTTCAGATGTAGAAGAGGTGATGCTCTTCTTTATAAAGCCTCTCAGAAAGCCTTATCAATGAAGCAGTGACGCTGAAAAATGTGTTTTTGGTTCCGTGGCATCGAGATTGGAGCCTTAATGGTGTACCAAGCTCTGAAGTTATCGGCGGCGCAGTGGTCAGTGCTGTCGTCTTGAAGTTTGAATATTCCCAGTCTGAGCTGGTTTTTCAGGTGAAAATGGAAAAACTTTAGCGATGTTTTGGGTGTCCGTTTTTGCAACGCTTGAAAAACGTACATTTTGAAAACTGCTCCCACGGTGGAACTTTATCAAAACGCTGTAACTGGCTCGCCGACTTCTTTGATTTCAGCTTTTCTGCGGTTTCTGTTCACAAACGGACATCGAGTATCAAAACGCTGCTGTGTGAACGCAAAACTTTTCTGAAACAAAAACAAAAGGACACGATTTCACTTGAGGTGTTGTGTAGACGTAGCCCCAGTCTGGCTCTGACCGCGTTTAGTTTGCATGTTCTCTCCTCTGATCTGTCCTATAAATTGCATGTAGGTGTAAATACGAGCATCTCTAATAATGTCTCTAAACACAAAAGAAAGCAAACTGATGAAATTGCTTGTCTGCACTTAGCCATCATATTGATCATCAACATGCCGGAGCATTGACTCTCTACTGCCTCCTGCATGGCAGCCAGTGGTGTGTGAGTCTAAGTTATTTGTGTCAGATTTGATTACAGACATATTTTCCTGAACAACATCTCTTTTTAATCTGTTCTCACAAAACCCAAACTGCAGACAGGAAGTTGTTGTCGTCCCAGGCCTTGTTAAAAGTTACAGACAAAGAAGTAAAACCCCCCCTACTACTCAAGTTTAAGCTGCGATTTGAAGGTAAGACTTGTGATTTTGAGACTCTTCTGAGAGAAACTGCGAGACAAGAGACTAATCTGAAGCAAACATCGGCGAACTCCATATAAAAGCTGCTGTAACAGCCTGCCTGAATGCCCTCCTCCTCCTCCTCCTCCTCCTCCTCCTCCTCCTCCTCCTCCTCCTCGGGTATAAACCAGCCTCAGAGCAGATGAGGAGGAATCATGGCCGCCTGCTCTTTGCCACAGTGACGCGCTTCACCGGCTGAAGATAATAATTGTACATCTCATAAGCTGTCAGCGCCATGTGCTCACATGTAATTTCTTTGTCTGCGCTCCTCCTCCTCCTCCCTCGCTCCCTCGCCCCGTCTCTGTTGTCCTCCCCTCCTCGGCCCGGGCGCCGGCGCCCGGCGCGGGTCGCGAGGTGGCACGTCAGGCCTGATTCGCTCTGACAATGAGCCACTCGCGCTAATTTACTCATTTATGGTGATATGATTGACATTTCATTTCAGCGTTCCCCCTCCCTCCCTCCCCTGCCACTGATAGGGCTGCTTGGAAGCAGCCAGTAATCACTGACAGGCCCATTAAAGGGAGATTGCATGCAATTATCTCGCTAATTCAGAGGGGTTCTTTTAATTTGGCAGCATAAAATTGTCAATCTCGGGAAGCGTAATCGGCCTCATTCCAGCTCCAACGACGGGACTAAAAATAAATAAGAAGCGGGGTGTGTTTTTCCCGTTCGGTGGACTGATACCAAAAAGAAGAGGAGCCGCAGGGACGCCGTGCTGAGAGGAAATGAACACTGTCCTCACTGTCACTGTCAGGCGGAGCGGTGGGGCAGTGGTGAGCACTCCGGTTTCAGGTTTGAAACCTTGATCTGGCGTGTTTACTCTCTGTGATCTTACCCTCACTGCTTCATCTCTACGACAGTGAGTTGGATGAAGCGGTTTATATAATAGGTGGATGGAGGGAAAACCGTATTTCCAGATTGAAGTGGACACTTCTCACACTGAACAGCCGATGTCTGTCAAAACCAGCAGTGACGCTTCGTCACTTCTGAACTTCAGTCTGAACTCCTTGTTTTTTCTTGTCTTTTCTAACTTGATTTGAAGAAACACGCTTCCATCGTTTTTCAGTATTGACACTGGCAGGGGACACTTTAACATCCAACTAAATAACACACACACACACACACACATGTACATGCATGCAAAAACAATTTTATGTTCCACAATTTAATTAAGGTCAAGAACATAAAAGTTTAATAACTCATTAAATCAATATTAAAGCTATTATATTTTTGTAGGTTTAAAAACTCATCTGAAAATTTAACAGTTGAGTAAATGAGTGTGATTTCATGACGTTTTTAATTCAGATTTAGTTTATTTTGAATTAAGCAATTCAGAATTACATTCCTGAGCTTGGTGTTTACATGGGACAAACGAAGACAAAAAATCCTCTTTAACACTGGGACAGAGAAGCGTTCTGATTGGACGGAGGGCAGACGTGACGTACCGACGTCTCCCGGAGGGAAAGTAAGTATTTTGGCAGTGATTTTTCTCTCCTTCTTTCTCAATTTACTTAGATGTTACAGTTTTGAAAATGTCCTCATTGTTCTGCTCCCGTCCTTTTATTGTTTTTTTTTTTTTATCATATCCATTTCTTCTCAGGCTCCCGTTAAATAAATCTTCTCCATCTGAGTGGAACCGCCGGCCGCCATCTTGGAATATTGCATCATCATGATGGACGAGCTTGAGCAGAACAACCAGAGCAAAGTCATGACTGATTAAGATATAATTCCGCTCCCGAAGGAGAATAAACCGCCCGGTTTATTCCAATTTAGGATTAATTCCAAACAAAGTTTCAGGCGTTTACATGGGACATTTTATTCCTGTTGAAAACTCACCTTTGTAACCACGCTGATCGCATGTCTAAATCTGATTGGTTCAGATGGTATAAAGGTCAGTTTTTATTTGACCAGGGATCCTCAGGTGAATATAATTTTCATGTCACCTTTAAAAGCCTTTATTAAAAAAGGAGAAAGACTTAATTATTGCATTATTGCAACTAGAAATTAGGCTGTTAAATCAATCATAATGACTTGATGGAAAACAGACATAAGACATCTGTTACTGTGCGAAGATGCTGAGAAGTCACCGTACATGTTCATGTATTAACTCAAAAATGACTGAATCTGGAAGGAAAGTCTTCATTTCCATCAGGAGAATAGTGTCAAACCAAAATGCACCTGTACCTAAAGGCCTATTAATGCTAAAAGTAATGACGTTACAGTAACTCTACACTATTTCCTCACTTGTCCTCCTTTCACAGAGACGCAGCATTCAGGAAAAACCAGGCGTGGAGGAAGAGGGGGGGTCTGGAGGGATCGGAGCTGGAGAGGATGGGAAAGGCACTGAGAAGTCTTCCTCCCATGAATGAGCGCAAACCCTCAGCTTTCAGCATTCAGCGCTGGAAAATGGCTTTTCAGAGAAGCCAGGAGGAGGAGGGTGGTGCTGGTGGTGCTGGTGGTGCTGCTAGTGCTGGTGGTGGTGGTGGGGGGGTTCCTGTAATGCATGGCATCCCCCCTCCTCCTCCTCCTCCCCCGTCCTTGCTGCGGGCGATTCAATTACATCCCATGCAAATTGGCCGGGGCTTTCATTTCTGGGAGGCAACCCCGGTAACTCATAAGGCATCTCTCTGGTAATCTGGGCAATTAGGGAGCTAATGCATGAGTTTGTCATGCTTTGGAGGGACTGAAAGACACCGGTGCAAATAGAAGGGTCCAATTCAAGGAGCAGGAGGAACCGGGGGGGGTTGGAGGAAGGAGTCCAACCTGAATGAACAACTCTCTCATCTGAACTCCATAAAGCCTGAAGAGATGAGCTCCAAAATGTTCCAACTGGATCCGGTGATCACATGAAGGAACGGAGACAGGACGGTCTGACGTGCTCCGAGAGTCGGTATCCAAACCCCCTCATGGATGAAACACGTGGCTTTGTTTGTTTTGACAGAACGCTGCTGCGTCCAGCACTGCAGGGCTCCGCCACCAGAGGGGAACCATGGATTATTCCAACGCAGCCTCAGCATATTTAAAACTGAATTTCATCCAGTTCCTGTAATCTGACTGGCTCCTCCATGCACTGCACAGTTTGTCACTGGTTAACACAGACGTCAATCCCAGTATAGTACATATATACATATATACACATAATACAGTGTGAAGCTTCCAGTCAATGCGATCTCTCAACCAGACGTCTACAAAGTTTTAATCAAAAAAGTTTTTTTTTCCCCACTTTTTAAAATTTATCCAGAGTTTGCAAAATATGCAAATTAAAATAACTTATTTACATTCTAAAAACTTTGTGATGCTTCATCGCCACAGTTTAAATATGTTTTATTGCTTTTTTAACTTTTTTGTAGCCAGTTTAATCAATTTCCCCCCCTTTGTTCTGTTATTTCTGCTTTAACCTTTAAAGACGTTTTAGCCTTTTTAACTATTTGCAGCTTTTGTGTATTTCCTAATGTTTTAACAGTTTTAGCTATATTAACAATTAGAAGCTTTTTTGAGTGCTTCAGTGCTAGCGATTTTAAAATTTTACCATTTTTTTCCTTTTTTTAAATAATATTTTTTAGCCATTTCACCCATTTTTAGCATTCCTGGCTATCCTGTCTTGTTAAACTGTTTTTATTCTGTAGATTCGACATAAAAAAAAGTGCAGTCTGCAAGGAAATTATAATCTTGCTTTGGAAGGTTGATGTTGATATTAAAAATAAAAAAACTTGAGACGACTATAAACTGCACAGTTCAATCTTTTTTTTTTAACTTCCGATACTGTTATATGTGCATTTATTATGTGACACAGTCAGTTTGAACACACTGTGTCACTTCTTCATTTAAATACTAAATTATCAATTCTTCCAGTCCCACATATGTCAGTTTTTGGTTCAGTTCTCTTGTTACATTACAGATATTTATATTTTAGGTACTATCACTGGATAGTCTTGACTTTTTCATCAAAGTTGAACAATCTAAAGCCTTTTCTAACTTACATGTTTGGAGTTGAGATAAAAAAAAGCTGCTCTGGAGTCTCTTTAACAGCTTTAAAACCACATTAACTCACTAGTTTCACTCACACACAGTCAGCTTTGCTGAAAAGAATCAATGAAAACACAAACAGAACAATTCTATTAAGGATTTTTTCCATTTATTTTTCTAGTTGTTCCTCGGTAAAGATGGCCGACTCATTCCCAGAATCCTCATGTGACCCCATGAGAACGTTTCTGCGGGTCCGCCCCTGCAGTCATTGATACCAGAACCTTCATTAGTACAGATGTTTCCCACCGGGGGGCAATTCAGGTCCCCACGGGGGCCGCCGGCACTGAAACCCAACCCGGAGAGAGGCAGCTGAGTGCGACGGTTTCACCGCGCCCCGTCCATCAATATTAATCAGCCGCCGCCGCTTCAACGTCCCGCTGACGTGATTATCCACCGAGCTGCTCCCAGTTTGAACCCCAATCAAGAGCAGGCGGGGGGAAGTGAGCAGAGCTCTGTTTTCCTGAGTCACTGAACGCATCACGAAGCTTCCAGATCAGTATAACAGGATCAGATCAGAACAGATCTACAGTCCTCTGGTTTTTCATCTTTCACTTAATTTCTTGAAACCAATCTTTCTTGTCTTTTACATCTCATGTTCAGCATTTATTTATTTGCTCGTTGTTCATGCTGAAGAATAAAAACAACGTATTCAATTCCGTCTACAAAGGTTTAAATCGGTGGCTTTCTATTGATATTTTTCCAAACTTTAAGAACGGAGGTCTTCCAAGTGAAAGATGTTTTTCGAGTCTGCTTCCACTAAATGTCGTGTCATGTTTGTTTGATTTTATTTTACATGTAATGTTGATATTTCTTTTAAAAAATGGCAATGTGATCTTTGGCAGGTCCTGGAGATCAGGTTTAGTTTAACTCTTCAAAGGAAGATTTTATGAGCTTTACATTTGAGGGAAAATGGTTTTTATGTTTGTATTATTGCAAATATTTTAAGACTTATTTGAGAAAAATTAGGAAGAATGATACATTTTCCAAAAATGAATGTATTTATGTCAAATTTCGGTGAATTTTGAAGAAAAAACACAAAATATTAGCAATGATCATTAAAGAGGAAATAAAAGAATGTATATGATATACAGATCATGATCCTGTTTACGCAGTGTTCCAGGTGGAAGCGCTGTGTGTGTGAGTGTTTGTGTTTCAGAAACGTTTCATGTTTACAAGGACAGTTTTGGAAAACTGTGTCCGTCCACACTTCAAGAAGTTGTGTTTCCTCCCCGTTTCCATGGAAACAGACTCTCAAAAACTTCCACGTTGAAAAGCCGTTTTCAAAAAGTTGCGTTGTCAGTGGCGCCGAGGGATGTCGTCATGGAAACGGCCCACAAATTGCAACAGAGTCTTGTGTTTTTACTTTAAAACGTTGCCGTGTGTGGGGGCCTCGTCTGCTGCCCCCCCCGGCCCGGGAACCTGCTACCTTTACAGTCACCTGGGATAAAACGCTCTCCAAAGCAAATAAACAGGCGTCCTGCTGTGGCGGCGGAGCGGGGGCCGCAGCCTCGCTGACTCCCCCTCCAACAAAGAGGCAGACGGTGATTCCGACCGGCCTCTTTTGTCGGGGCCCACATGGGGCCTCTGATTAAACCAGTTCAGCTGACAGAGGGGGGTCCAGCTGCCCCCCCACCCCCCCCCTGCAGAAGAGCGGACCTGGAGAGACCCCCAGGAACCAGGAAGTACACCTCTACCCAGGTTCAGACAGGGAGTCACAGCCTTCCCACCGGGAGAGTGTGTGAAGCAGCATGTCAGACATGCTGCCCCTGATGGGATCTAACACACACACACACACACACACACACACACACACACACACACACACACACACACACACACACACACGCCTGCTGATCGTTTCTCCCGCATCGATTCCCTCTGCTGCTGCATTTACTTCTCGGCACCTCAGAAGTTCAAAGTGAGCCTGTGACAAGTGTGTGTGTGTGTGTGTGTGTGTGTGTGTGTGTGTGTGTGTGTGTGTCTTCTCCAGCCAGGTTTTCTCAAGTGTTGATTCCATGATCTGCTTTCACACGTTTCCCTGCCAGTGTGTATTCATTAAAGAGAAGGAGCCCTGTGCGAATATCCTCCTATGAATTCATGCAGAAATATCACACACACACACACACACACACACACACACACACACACACACACACACACACACACACACACACATAAAACGCTCAGTTTGGTTCACCTGCAGGTAATTAAGACTGAACGCGCTGCGATTTGCAGAGTTTCTCCAAATCAAAAGTCATCAGCATAAAAGCACTTTAGCAGAGCGCTCGGCTAAAACACACACACATACACTTCGCAGATAAATCACAACTAATGGACCCAGTCCAACTGCTGAACCACGAAAATTCATTTTACAAAAAGGGGTTTTTCTGGACTCGTTTTTAGAGAAATTAAAATTTGTTCTTCCAGAACTGGATCAATGACTTCACTCAGATCAAGATGCAAACTTGTAAAAATGGATAAAAATGGACAAAAGTGTGTTAGAATTAAGTCTACATTATCAACACTGCATTAAGATAACAGACCTTGTGAATGAAATTGTGTTTGAGTAGTTGTTTTTCTGATTTTGAGCCATTCTGATGAAGAATTTTACGTTTTTAATGGAAAAACTGAAAACATGTTTGTATTAAGAAAACATGCTGACTGCCATTGACTGATTTAATAGACACGGATTAGTGTTGAAACAGTAAAATAGTGTATTTAGATAAGGATTATTCCAAGTTAAATATATGAAATTGAACAAATTCATGTTAAACACAATCCAATGGAAAACAGATTTATCTTCAGGAATCAGGGAGCTGAGTCAGTTTCAATATTTGACCCCCCTGTTGATTTTCAAAGCTCCTCACACACAGACGGGTTTTGTTTCGGGGGGGTCGCGGAGCAGACGTGGGGTCAGGTGAAAGGTCAGCGGGGTCTCAGGAGCTCCGCTGCAGATCGGCTCGTGGTTCCTGTTCTCCTGGGAAGCTTTCTAACTGAACACCTTTCTGTCTTTTTCCTTTTTTTATTATCTGTGAAATGAGAAAACTTGATTTTTACACCTTGAGAGAATCAACATACAGTTTGTGTTTGGCTTCAGAGAAAAGAGGACGAGGAGGAGGAGGGTAGAAGAAGAAGAAGAAGAAGAAGAAGAAGAAGAAGAAGAAGGAGAAGAAGAAGAAGAAGAAGAAGAAGAAGAGACACACCAAGATGAAGGGGCAGCAGAAGAAAAGGGGCAATTACTGTTCCTTTCTTATGGAAATGGTAATGAAGTGGGACATGGGGCCGGGAACAATGGAGGGCCACAGGCAGGCCGAGCGTCGGCGTGTAAACTGCTTCCTGTTAGGGAGCCATTCATCCTCACTTTTACTGACTAACAGGCCATCTCCAGGCCCACTACAAAGAGGCCTGGCCATCAAAGCTGGAGGCTGCCGCTGTCTGCCCGCCGCTCAGCTCTTTCCCACGTCTGACGGCGCGGCGCTGGCCTCCAGGCTGCCCGCTCAGCCTGCCTGTGCGTGTGTGTGTGTGTGTGTGTGTTTGTGTGTGAGCTCTCCGCACAGTCTGGCCTCGAGAAACCAAAAGATTAGAAGCAAAACTGGTGGGAAATAATGCATTTTTGGTGTGAAAATAAGGGCTGATTGAAAAGAAACTGACTGAATAACCTGAAATAAACAGGACAGGTACCGACAGACTGAAACGTCCAGCTGAGCAAAGAGTGAAATTAAGAGTTCCTAATAGAAAATAACTGAGTCGAAGTGATAATTATTAAAGTTTGTGAGAATTTAACTCAGTCTGACTGAACGTGGCTCATTTAGAGTCTGTCATGACAAAGTTTCACAAAAAATATCAATTTTTTTCTTCACATCAAGATAAAAAATAATTAGAAAAGCAGAAATCAAACAGCTGCTTCAAATATTTCAAAATTCAGAAAGAAATGTACGTAGTTTGAACATTCATTTGAACTATTCAATCTTAAAAAGGATGCAGTTGTAGCACCCAAACATCTATTCAGATGTTTAAAGTTTTTGTTGTTGCATCAAAATGAATCTTTTTTAAAATATCTGCAAATTTAGAATTTGAACTATTAACATTCATTAATATTTGGTAGAAAACTCTGAAATATCTGGAAATGGAAATATTTCAATACTTTAAATTTGTGATTTGCAGAGTCTGACCAACTAACTTTGATTGATTAGTAATAAAATGATGTAACATTGGCCAAAATGCCATCATAGTCAATAATTTATACTGAAAAATAGGATACAAATCCCATCCATTTATTCCCTGAAGGATTCAGTCATGCTATAATCTCATCATAAACTTCACATTTCTTCAGAAAATAAATAAATTAAATCATTAAAGTAATGAAAATGTGTTGAAGTGACCAGATACTTTCCCTCATCAAGAGTTTTAATGTCTTCAGTTTTATAACATGGAAAGTGGGAAAAAAATCACTGTTTGAGGAGGTTATTTTGGTAAAATCATAGTATCAGTTAAAAAAGAGAGCTATGTTGGGTGTCAGCTCGACAAAATAATAATAATAAAATTATAATCAAAGCCGGATCAATTTTAGACAAAATGCATCATGTCACAGCTGAGAAACTTCATTTTACCATAGATTTTGTTGAACTGAGCTCAAAATTACGAGTTGTGCAAACAAAGGTGAAGGTAATGATTGAAAAAATCATGATTCAGAAATCTCAACGAAATAAATGACAAAACTGAAGTAACCTTAAATTAACTTTGCTTATCAACAGTCTTGTTCTGAAAACTGACATTTTGACAAAATGCAAGTAAAAAGTAACAACTGAGTTCGATTTCTAGAAAGTCTGTCTTTGTTTACAGTTATTGGGTTCATTTATTCATTACTGATAAAAAAAAAACCCCAATGAAATTATAGGAAGTATTTCTTATGATTCTTTTACATGTGCATCTGTGTCAGTGTGTTGGGTTTCAGTGTCAAGTTGATCTATTGATGAAAGGAAGATGCTCAACAATCTGGATTATAATTCCAAATGCTAGAAACTCTCAGAGAAATGTGCAGATGATGAATCAGGAACTAATTCAGCTAAAAGCAGTTGGGCTCCTGCAATATATCACCTTTCAATCGCGGACATTAACACACAAATAAGAAAAACTAGTTGAATTGAGAAAAAAGCAACAAACAACACCACTGCCTTAAAGTGATCCGCACAAGCTAAGTTTATATTTACAATTCACGTTTGAGGAAGTGTCTAATCCACAGGAGCAGCCTCAGATTCCCATTCATTCCCATCAGAAAACACTTTGGCGACACTCTGCAGGATCTGAACAGAAATAAATAACACACACCTGATGTGTCTGAGTTTAGTTTAATCTCTACTAAATAATGTGTCTTTTGCATGTTAAACATGTTTCGAACAGCTACATTCAGAGATTGTATTGCATTGCAAAAGATGATTTTAAAGAAAATTCATGTTAGTATGTTTCATGAAATTCTAAAAAAGGGTTTTAAAAAAACCTCAGTTTATTACTGTTAATATAAGAAGAAAGAAGGTAGAATGTTGTCCATACTATCATGATTTCACAAGTTCTAAAGATACTACACAGAAAAAAACATTTTTTTTTATCAAAAGACTAACCTACCATCATTTCCATTCTCTATATGATGTAAAACGCCTGTTTATTTCTTGCCACATATGCAGAGCAGGTGTTAGTGTGACGCTCATCTGCCAAATCTCTTCTAAAAAAATCATTTTTCCTAATTTCTTGTTGATTTATTCCTTTTATTAACCTTTGGATTAATAAAATACCTTGATTTTCCTCAACTGAGCACAGACCCAGTGTACCCAAGATGTCATGATTATTTCTTCTTCTGCACATTTCCTTCATAATTCTGAACACCCGGATCCAGAATATGATCAGAATAAAGACGATTAAAGATTTTTTATTTTTTTTTTTTTTGGCTAATTTCTCCATTTCTATTGTGGTTGATCACATAATATGGAGCCTCATGTTGCTGGGATCCTGAGCGGGCAGAAGAGGGCAGTGTGTCGGTGTGTAGGAGGAGGAGGAAGAGGAGGAGGAGGAAGAGGAGGAGGAGGGGGGGCAGGAGGAGGATTGTATTGTCTTTTAATGAGAGGCTTTGATGTGTCTCCCCTGTTTGCTGTTTGTACACCTGGGTCGCTGCTCCGTCCTCTGCTCGGCCGCGTCCTTCCAGGTAACACTCTGCTCTCCTGGCGTGGGAAGGCTGTAAAGCCTCGGCTTTACGGTGCGAGGGAGGACCTCCTCCACCTCAAGTCCTGCCGGGTCCCTGCTCCGGTCTGAGCGGACAGGGGCTCAGGACCAGAAACAAGAACCGTTATCAACCCGGAGGACAGAAAGAGACCGAAAACAGGAGAACTCTGTCCTGTTTCATACAGATTCATCTAAAAATATGAGAAAACACCTGATAAGATGACCTTTGACCTTTTTGTACTCCAACCTGTAAACCAGTAAAGCTTCTATGTTATGCAAGATTCATTAATTAGACATAAAGATGCCAGTTTTGGCCACATGTTTACACAGCAACGTCTTAAAACCAGTGTCCACTTGTATGGAAATGGCAGAAACATTAAAATGATGTTAGCATGCCGGGACACAAGTTGGAATTAAACCACACTTCCAGGCTCTTACAGGTAGCTATGAAACCATGAAACCATCAAGTTGAAATTCCCCCCGTTTCCATGGAGACAGATTCCTTCCTATTTTGAAAAGTTGTGTTTTCAGAGGCTATGAGCGTCGTTGTCATGTAAACAGACACAAGTTTGCCATTTTCATTGAATTTTTCTTTTGTTTTTTTAGAATAAAAGTGAGCCCGGTAAACCATTCTGAAATTGTAAAGAAGAAAATATGAAGATATGTATCGAGAAGTGTGAAGGAATTTAACAAAAAAAGAAATTAAAATGTTTGCTAACATGCTAACGCCGTTGCTAACAGTTGACACAAGTGACAGGTTCTTTGTTTTCTCATAAAGTTTCATCCATTTAGTGAAAAAAAAGCAACCTTCTTCATAACTATAACATGTAATTATGGAACTTTTAGGATATTTGTGAAAATGTCTACTGTTTAACTTTAGTTTCTCTGATGTTTTATCTCCAGTTTCTACATTTGTGATGATCAGCGGTGCTCACCGTGATGACGTTTCCGTGTCTGGATGCTATTTTCAGCTCTCGGGGTTTCGCCTGGTGGGACGCAGGCGGCCGGCGGGGGTCACGCGACACCGCGCCGCGTGAACATCTCATTTTAATTGTGCATTTATAGAGAGAGGAAGTGGCGGCGGAGGGGAAGAGGGTGCCGGGCTCCCCGCTCACACGTCCTCCGACTCTGGGTAAATAACGCTCCCGGTTTGCACCTATCATTAATCCCCGGGCCTTTGACACTTACTGTTTGTCGGTGGAAACTGGCCTCCATCCTTTTGATCTGCTACCCCCCCCCCCCCCCCCCCCCCCCCCCCCCCCCCACCCCACCCCACACACACACACACACACACACACACACACACACCTCCTCCCCCCCTCAGCCCCTCTCTCCAAGAAAAAACAAAAAAACAAGGAAGAAAACGAACCCTCCTCCTCCCAGCAGGCCGGAGCAGAGACTGACAGAGGTTATACACCGAGGTTATAAAATCCCAGGCAGACAGCGGGGCTCGGTTCAGATCATCCTACCCCCCCTCGCCTCCTCTCGCCTTCCCTAGCCTCCCCTCCGCCCCCCCCAAACGAAAACCACCCCGTGATTAATATCGGCTAATATTTGCTAATGTCCTTCGCGGCTTCCCAGCACAGCGAAGCCGATTCCTCCCCACGTCAGAGGGAGATGAGCCGGAGTGTGAGCTCACTCCGTCCCTGTGTGTGTGTGTGTGTGTGTGTGTGTGTGTGTGTGTGTGCGTGTGCGTGTGTGTGTGCGCACACACAGCTGGGGGCTGCAGAGAGGAGATTTAACTGTGTTTTTTCACACACTGGTGTCTGCTGACCTCAGCTGCTCATATTTACATCAGGCAGCAGCACCGAGCATGGTGGAAAAAAAACACACAAAAAAAAAAAAGGAAAAAGGAAAGGAGGAAAAAAAGCGAAAACAAAGCCGCCACGAGGAGAAACCTTTAGAAGATGTTTTTCTCTGAGAGTCGGGGACTCGAAAACTATGTGAGGAGAAAACTTCAACATGACGCCAAACATATGAACCCCGTCACAAGAAGGATTCGTGAAAACCGGCCTTCAGTTTAATAAAAAAGATCAATTACGTGCATCTAATTTTAATCACATTGCAAGTATTTGACTTTTATTCAACTGTCAAACTCTCTGGAAAGCTGGCTCATCATCCAAAAGGTGTGTATTTTTTATAACATGGTCTGATTTTCATTAAAAAAAAAACATATGTAAATAGGTTAAGATGTTATTTGATTACGATGACACGTGAAATGGTAAAACAGAGATTTGTTGCTTAAAAAGCCAAATATTTAGAAGACTGAGTGATATACGTATATGATTCTGTTGCATCACTTAATATCCTCAATCACAACTGTAGTTTCAAAGAACTTTTAAATCAAGCTTATTAAACTATAAGTCAATTTTTAATCTAATTTGAGTGTATTTTTTTTTAACAAATATCTACACTGAGAGGACATTTCCAAGGTATTTAATTCATTAATGAATTGAGTTTACAGACAATAATTATTTTAATTAAACCAATAAGTTTACAAAATACATTTATTTATTCATTTGTTTATTCATGTATTTATTTATTTATTTATTTAAATGTTAATTCAAAGGTGTTCCCAGATCTAACTTTTAAAAAAAAAAAAAAACAAAAAACTTATTTTGAAAGTAATACAGTAGATCAAGTTGGAAAAATTTTAATTAAGCCTCAGTAAAATTACATTCTTTAAAACAGTTAAAATTAAGATACCCATGATAGAAGAAGTAAATCGATAGTTCTAGTAATATGATAACTTTTGTTTCAGTTTTTTCAGAGAGTGTCAGGATCGGTTCAGAACAGACTTTCTCAGGTGTTTGTCGTGATGGAAGTAAGAGAAACGTTTCATAAGATACAAGCAGGCTAAAAAACATCAGTTCATATCATGGTTAAAATAAGGATAATGTTCATTTTTCTTTAGAGTTCAGAGGCCTAGAACTCTCCCAGAAAGACACATTTCCATTTTTCAATTCAGATTTGAAAAGCAAAGGCCTCAGAGGAGATTTACATTATTTTGTTCTTTGCTCTTGTGGTCCTTGGGAACTGCTTTCAGGTTCGATACGTTCTTACAGATCACTGTGAAAAAACAGTTGAAACACAGAGATTAACAGGCTCCAGGGAATCTGGGTAACTTCTGGTGCTAATCTATGTTTTCTTGATCGTTTCCCGTCCTGATTCACTCAAACCTGAAGGTATTCATGCTTCTCATTGTCAGATCTCTCTGAGATCCTGTTTACGTGTTTTCAAAGGGGAGAAGATTTTTATTGAGTTTTGATTGTTTTCGAATTTTCTGCAGAGAGCAACATTTCCTCCATATAAACAAGGAAAACACAATTTTCCTCAAATTCTGGTTCTGCTCTTGCACAGACGTCCAAGTAAATGCTTTTTCCGCATGTGTAAGCACTAAGCAGTTCGGCAAAAAAACAAAAAAAGAACAAATGGAGGAATGGAAAGTTCGGGGAACAACTGAAATCCATCATGAAGATCCCCAATACACAAGATGCCAAAACACACAGATGGATACTGATGGAGCTTTTGTGTCTTCACTGTCTATTATATGCCTAATTTGTCACTTTTCCAGGGAGCTTTATGGATGTAGCTAACAGAGTAATACCACTGACTCCCTGTGGGGGCGGTGCTGTGCAGTCTGGATCATGTGCGATCAGTAAAAGTTACAAAGAAGAAAACGGAATTTTGTCAGAGAATAGAAACGACGACCCTTTGAGGAGAGACTGTGGGAATCTGTGAAAGGACACAAACAGTTCTACAACATGACCTTTGACCTCTCCTTGACATCAAGCTTCAGATGGCTTTTTGAACCGTTTATAAAGATCGTATTTTAGGGGCAGGAAAAGTTTCATGTAGCTTCAGAGTGTTTACATGTTTGTAGGTGTCTTGTTTCTTTAAAATCCTTCCCATTAGAGTTAAACCCAACTGATACAATGAGATTGTAATTATTCATTTTCCTGCATATTTTGTAAATAATTTGTTTTAATTATATGAAGAGTCGGTATTAGAACGAAGCAGTGGTGTCAGGCTGTGGCTGTGTTGTTGTTTGAGATGTTGCGTCGGTACAGTCGGACCAGCTGTCGCCCCGGTCTCTGCCTGCCTCTGGTCCTGCGGCGTCGGCCTGTCGTTAGCATGCCAAAGGTCTCCAGGTCTGCTGTCGGCCAGGCAGAGGAGGGCTTGCTGGGATCCAAGGAGGAGTTTGAGGGGGGGGCGGTGGAGGAGGGCGGCAATTACTGCCCCCTCTGATTCTTTTTATCCCTTTCAAAGGGGGCCGGTGATTAGAAGAAGAAAGTTTAGATTCCCTGAACTTGAAGTGGAAATGCAAAAGTGACAGACGAAGCTCTGGGGTCCAATCCGCATCAGGGCCGGGGTGTGTGTGCGTGTGTGTGTGTGTGTGTGTGTGTGTGTGTGTGTGTGTGTGTGTGTGTGTGTGTGGTTCCTGGAGATCTCTGTCATGATTTAATGAAATTGAAACCTTTTCTTTCAGCAATTCTATGTTTCAGGATGGAGGTCTGACTGAGAAAACACAAGGAAGAAATCATTTCAACACTTTAACATCTTCTGAAAACAAAGAAAAGTGATGCAAAGTTATTTCTCAAGCCAAACCTAAACTCATTTTAACAGATCTGGACCCTCTAAACGACACCGAAATACTCGAACTACACTCAGACTGACTAAACTACAGTCAGACTGTAAATTACACCCAGATTCCCTAAAATACACCCAGACTCTCTAAACTACACTCACATTCTCTAAAATACAACCAGACGGTATAAACTCTGCCCTGACTCTCTAAACTAGACCCAGACCCTCTGCACTACACTCAGATTCTCTAATACCCCTTTCCCACTTAAACTCGCGAGTCGACTCGTGGTTTTTACGTGGGTTTACGTAATCTGCAGTAGGCGAGCTGTGTGGCTGCATTTTCTCGCGCTGAGGGTGTCCCACGTTGATGACACCATCAGACGGAGCAAAGCGAAAGTAAACAATGCACAAGAGCTCAGTCCCCGGTACCTGTCGACGAATCTCCTCTTCCCCCCAATGCTGGGTCATCTTGACGAAGGAAATCTCACGCTGTGTCCAAAAACAACAAGCGCGCTAATGTAGGCGCGCTACGTCGACGTCATCACGCAAAATACCGCGTTGACCCGGGTCTGGCTTTCACGCTCAAGCTGAGCCGGAGGCGAGCTGATTAAAACCCGGGTCACTTGCAGGGTCGATCGATCCGGGTCGGAATGCCGTTTAAACACTTTCCCACTGCCATGAGGAGGCGATTATTGGCAGGTTTAAACGGGTCTTTAGGCCAATGGGAAAGGGGTATCAGATTGTCTGAACTACACTCAGACTCTCTAAAGTACACTCAGACTCTCTAAAGTACACTCAGATTGTCCAAACTGCAACCCGACTCTATAATCTCTATCCAGGCTCTCTAAACTACACTCCGATTCTCTAAACTACACTAAGATGCTCTACACTACACTGAGATTCTCTACACTACAATCAGATTCTCTAAGCTATACGCAGAACTCTAAACTACACTCAGACTCTCTAAACTACAACCAGACTGTTGAAACTACACCCAAATGCTCTCAATTATACCCATACTCACTAGACTACTCTCAGATTCTCTAAACTACAGTCAGACTGTTTAAAATACACCCAGACTCTCTAAACTACACTTTAAACAAATTAATTTCTGAAAGTATAAACAAACTTAACGATGGTTGAGCAGCAGGCTAATGGCTTTTCTTTCTAACTGCTATCATAACACGTTTAATATTGTTTTTATATCACATTGCTTTACATTATTAAAGTATTGATTCTAGAATATATCATATTATGGCTCACTGCATCGCACTCAAACACATTTTTATTGGTTTCATTTTAGACTTTACCTTCAGTCAAAGCAATGTTTTTTATCCTTTAAAATCTTGTCAATCATGTTATCAGGCTATGTTTCGTTTAAAATGTGTTTAGAACATAAAATGATAGATATTTATGGATAGTGCCGTTTTCTGTTGCATTGTATGTCACATCGTTTCACACAGTATTACATTGTATCATATTGTATCCTCTTGAACTATATCACATTGTATCATATTGCATTGTGTTGTGTTACATTGTATGAAACTTTCTGACATTACATCATATTATATGTTATTTTCAAATATTTTATCTTTTTTGTATCGAATTAAATAACATCTTGTTTTGAAAAATTTCATCAGTAGAGGAGAGGAAAACGGCTAAATTAACCAATGGAATGTTGCAGTAATCAGGATTTCATGCTACATTTTTACATTTGTGTGGACAAGATCAGACATTCCATCTACTTTTAAAGCTTTTAAACTACCTGCATAAATAATTTGGGAAATAAATACTAAATTCCATTAGCTGTAATGTTTTAGTTTCCACATTTGGCCACAGGGGTCACTGTTTAGCATAAGATTTTTGAAGCGTTTGTGAAAAAAAAAGCTGCTGCTAATCACCACAAAAAGAATTAAAGGTCTCCTTCTTGACGTGAGCTTCATATCAGAGACACTTTCGAGCTGAAGCTCCCCGTATCGTCAGTGTCGTCGTTGTTTTCGCTCAGAAACAAACTCATGTCACGGCGTTGTGTGTTTGTCCGTGAGAGCGAGGAGAGGCCGTGTTTTCTCTTCCCAGGACTGACTCATCGGCCGACGAAGCGCTCTGGAAAATATGCATCGTTATAACTGTCTCTTTGTCAAACACCAGGCCTCTGCAATATTTCCCACCTAGGTGAGTGTGTGCTGATGCCAGAGCCGGACCCGCATCCCTGTTAACCCTCGGCCTGCCGGGCGGCAGCAGTGTGTGTATGTGTGTGTGTATGTGTGTGTGTGTGAGGGGAGAGAAACTGTGGGAAACCTCTGGTGGCTTTTCAAGCAAACTTCATCTTTCAGAGCAGACGTTATCTCACTGTTTGGGACGCAGAGGCTCCGCCTCTCCTTGCACTGTGTTTGCGCCTGTCAGCGCGCAGAGGATGTTTTTGTGTTGTTTTGTGCTTTGATCGCGCTCGCCGAGCAACGGCGCGACAACACGGGTTCAAACCCAGGGCGCATCAGGCCCCCGATTTACATAACATTTTCGAGTGACAGTAGTTTGACGACCACCGTTATAATAATCCAACTTGGTGGTCTGTTTATGCAAAACTCCCATTGTTAGTGTTTATAGTGTATTGTTCTCTGTGTGGCGTCAATGCACAACCAAAGAACAGCTCCCACTAGTGGAACCACATGCTAACTACATAGCTTTCCGAAAACATAAGCGTGAAACTTTCCTTAATCGAAAAAAGCAAACACGATGCATTTTCACTTGAGAGGTTATGTAAACCTCTGCGGCTCAAACAGGCACAATCCTCCAGTGAAATCTTGATCCCTGCTGCCTTGCCTGAAGGCCCGACGGCCGGCGGGGGTTCGGCATGCAGCCGCTCCTTTAACACTCTCTGTCTCTCTCTCTGCCTCGGAAATGAAAAGGCAGAGAGGCTGAATGCTGCTGGATGGCGAGGTGTGAGAGAACCCCTTTACATTTACGGCCTCAGTAGAAGTGGAGGAAGTGGCGCAGTAAAGTGGAGACGCGCTCCAAAGCCCGCACTCAATTCCAAGTACGTCACAGACAGTGAAATCAGAGGCGCCGGGGACGCAAACAACAACAACAACAACAACAACAACAACAAGTCGAGGCTGAGATGTGAGGATCACCCTCAGTACTGTAACCCAGGCGGCTGCTGGCTCCCTGACCGGCAGACTGATGGAAACAACATCAGATGAAGCTGATGCGTTTTGATTCAGGAGGAAATCAAAAGAAATGAACTTGTTCCTGCTTTTCCTCATGATGAAATTGGTTGCTTTTCATTAAAATAAAACCTTTACTGATAACGTTGTCACTTCACAAAGAAGGCAGAAACACCAAAAGCAATGTTTTGTTTGTGTACGACATAATGCAGAACATTAAAATAAGGGATTTTAAACCTATATGTATTATATGGAGAATTTTATCATGTAATATTGCATCTCAATATATTGTATTTAATTGTTTTGAATCAGAAAAGTGTTGCATTGTTCAAATAATTACTTTAAATCAATTTATACTGTTATTTCACTGTACAGTTTGTCATTGGATTCTATGATTTTCATCGTATTACCCTGAATATTATCGTACTCTTTATTGTTTGATCACACTGAGTACTAATATAATACGAAATATTCTTAAGCTTTGAGAAACTGAGCATCCAACTAAACTGCAGATAATGTAATATTACAGTTCTCCCACTCTGGTTTCTTTTTCTCAGTATAAATAAGGATTTTTTTTTTGTAATGCTCCATTTCTACAATGTAATACATCTTTATGTTTTCCACTCTAAATCTGAGCCATTGCGTGCCCTCCTGGGTAACTGCCTTTAGTGTGTTTTATAACCAGAAGAGTAAAGATATCAAACACATTCAGTGATTTTAATCTGCAAAAACTAATCAAAAAACAGTTTGTTAAAAATATAAATTTTTTAAAAAAAGTTTTTTTTTTAAAACCACGTCATAAGGAATAAATGCACATTTTGTGCAGTGAGAAATGTTGACTAAAAAACAGTTTGAATAAGGAGTGTTAAACATGAGGCATGTGGGCCAAAACTGGCCTGCAAGAGGCTCCAATGGGTCCCACCAAACAAACTTTCTACATTAAAAAAAAAAAAACAGGTTTTTTTTCAAAGTCAATATAGCAGACACAACACTGAGACCCTGGGAGCATGGTACACTAATTTATTAGTCCAAAGGGTTAGCATCTATGGTGGTCATTTTTTTCATAGTTGTTTAATATTTTTTTAAAATATGAACATTTTATTGTGAAATTATCCTTTATATCGTATCTTATCTCAAAGCTAACCTTTACAGATTAAATTTAAAGGTTATTATAACACTATTTTAGCAGTTTGGCGCACACCAGATCAGTAGTAAGTAAGTAAAAGCAAAAAAGAATAGAAGTGAAAAAGAGAAAAGGTGCTTGTTTTAGTTCATGCCCCTCTGACTCTGTCCTTCAGGAGGATTTACATCTCAGCTCTGTGGTTCAATACCAGCAGCCAGCAGCAGGCTCCACCTGGATGAGACGTTTGTTCGGGGGACTGAGTCGTTTCGGGTCCATTATGCAAATCCTGCGCATCGCTCGTGGGCCGCGTCCACGCTCCTGCGCGCCGTGCGCGCGGAGCGGAGCGTCCCTCAGTCAACACCGGGGCTCTGCCGTGTGGATTTGAGGCAACAAAAGATTAACACTATCTGCAAATATACGACTGAGTTCAAAGGCACGGCTCTCCCAGCTCGCTTCCCTTCCTTTGTTTGCTGCTGAATGTGAAGGGCAGAGTGAGACCTGGAGTCACTTTAAACCCCAAAACTTCCTCAGCGGCAGATTAACCAGGTAATCCCACAAACTGGTACAAGAGCTTTAAAGGGGATTTTTTTTTTTAAAACAGGTTAAGTTGAAAACACTTTTGTTTTTTAAATGATAAACATTGATTAAATAGCTTGGAGCGGGGGCGGCGTTTGGAGAGGAGAAGTGTGCGCGCACAGGCCCCGCCCCGCATCCCCATGAGGTCCCTGAGGGCCCTTAAAACCAGAAGGCCTCCGGGACTTGAAAAGCAGTGTCTCAAGCCTTTACCATCTCCGGATTGTTTTTTTTTCTTTTCTTCCCCCCCTTAAAAAAAAAAAGAACCTTTGGAAGTATGACTTCTTCCAACCACGACCAGCGGCTGGAGCACCTCCTGAGCGCCGTGGAGAGCGAGTTCCAGAAGGGCAGCGAGAAGGGCGACGCGTCCGAGAGGGATATTAAACTCAGCCTGGAGGACGCGGAGTTGTGGAACAAGTTCAAAGAGCTGACCAACGAGATGATCGTGACGAAGACGGGGAGGTAGGTCCGGCTGCGAGGCCGCGGCGGCGGCGGCGGGGGCCTTCTGGGGCTCCGGCGCGCTTTTACGCACAGCCGGCAGATCCGGAGCGCTATTACGCACGGGGTTTTTAGAGGGGAAAAAAGAAAGAGAAGTAAATAAATGTAATATTTGTGAATTGGATTTTGCATTGAACGAAAAACAGACTCTTATATGAATTGAAGTTCTTCTGCTGAGGCCGTCAGGGCCTTTGAGGAAAATAAAAACAGTTTGAATAAGTTTTCCAAAACATTAAAAACATTTTCTATTCTATTCAAACGTTTTGTTGTTTTAGAATAAATTCTTTTAAATGTATTTACAAGGGAAATCAGCACATTTTCCAGATAAGTGCATTTCTTTCCTTCTTTCATCTTTCAAGGAGGATGTTTCCAGTCCTGAGGGCCAGCGTCTCCGGGCTCGACCCGAACGCCATGTACTCGGTGCTGCTGGATTTCGTGGCCGCGGATAACAACCGGTGGAAGTACGTGAACGGGGAGTGGGTCCCCGGCGGCAAACCGGAGCCGCAGAGCCCCAGCTGCGTCTACATCCACCCGGACTCCCCCAACTTCGGGGCGCACTGGATGAAAGCGCCCGTCTCCTTCAGCAAAGTCAAACTCTCCAATAAACTCAACGGCGGCGGACAGGTGAGGAGGAGAGCAGGAAGACTGTTTTACACCAAGAAAATAAGAAAATCCTGAAAATATAGGTTTAAAAATAAAAGTTTGAATGTGTTTGGAATAAGAAACAACTTTTTTAAACAAGTTTATTTAGTCATTTATGCTCTAAATAGAATTATAGGAGAATGAATGAGGATTAATCTTTTGTGCTTTGATACATAAACTTAACTAATTTAATATAGATATACT
This sequence comes from Salarias fasciatus, assembly GCF_902148845.1. Taxonomy (NCBI): domain Eukaryota; kingdom Metazoa; phylum Chordata; class Actinopteri; order Blenniiformes; family Blenniidae; genus Salarias; species Salarias fasciatus. The sequence continues at coordinate 23,271,273 of NC_043765.1, forward strand.
TTATAATTCCCAAAGGAAAATGCTTCAAAATAGAATTAAAATATCATGAAAATGGAATTTTTTTTTGATAATCAATATTAAATGTTACAGGGATATTGGGATGGAGTGGTACAGAAAACATGAATTAAATTAACAGAAAAAACACAATAACACTGTTTAAAAGGAGGAATAATGGAGTCTTATGGCCACAGGAAGGAAGGATCTCCTGCTTTTCATTTTCACGTATTACGACAAAAGAGAAAAGAAATTCAAATTCAGAGATTCCTGACAACTATAGTGTCCTCTAACTCTCAACGCTTCCTCAGATAATGCTGAATTCTCTGCACAAATACGAGCCGCGGATACACATCGTGAAGGTCGGCGGCATCCAGAAGATGATCAGCAGCCAGTCCTTCCCCGAGACGCAGTTCATCGCCGTCACGGCGTACCAGAACGAAGAGGTGAGTGCCAGAAGCCTGCTCCACGCCGAGCTGCTGTCAGGATTCACTGAAATGTTGGCGGCTCTCGTCACAGATCACCGCCCTGAAGATCAAACACAACCCCTTCGCCAAAGCCTTCCTGGACGCCAAAGAGAGGTACAGAGTAAAAAAAACCTCAGTGAATTCCTTGAATTGAAGGTGGTTCTGGGGTTTAATGGTGTCGGGTCGATTACAGGAGCGATCATAAGGAAGTTCCTGATCACAGTGCGGACAGTCAGCAGTCCGGCTATTCTCAACGTGAGCGTCCTCTGCTTCACTCAAATCTTTAAAAAACACGTCGACCTGAAAGCAGGTGGATGATTTCTTGTGTTGTTGTTCCTCCTGCAGTGGGAGGGTGGTTCCTCCCGGGCCAGAGCCCCATCTGCCCCAGCAGCAGCCCGCCTCAGTTCAGCGGCTCGGCCGGACACTCCTCCGGCTCCTACTGCGAGCGCTACTCCAGCCTGAGGAGCCACCGGGCGGCCCCGTACCCCGGACACTACACCCACCGCACCTCCAGCACCAGTAAGACCCCTGACTCTCAGACCTTAAACCGTCTGAATAAAGAAAGACTGGCGCTCATGGGATCTGTGCTCGTCTGTTTTCTCAGATAACTACATGGACAACAGCTCCGGGACGCTGCCGGCTCACGACAGCTGGTCTGCTCTGCAGATTCCCAACTCCAGCGGCATGGGGACGCTGTCCCACACCACCAACTCCACGTCCAACTCCAGGTGAGCCTCCGATCGAGGGTCTATCGAGGGTAGTTTAGAAGAATGGCTTTGTTTCTGAGCTTCTTCTTCCTCCTGTCGTCCGCAGTCAGTACCCCAGCCTGTGGTCCGTGGCCGGCACCACCCTCACCCCGTCCGGATCCGCCTCCGGCTCCATACCCGGAGGCCTGACCTCCCAGTTCCTGAGGGGCTCGTCCTACTCCGGCCTGACCTCCTCGCTGCCCGTCTCCTCGCCCTCCTCCATGTACGACCCGGGCCTGAGCGAGGTGGGCGTCGGCGAGGCGCAGTTCGAGAGCTCCATCGCCCGGCTCACCGCCACCTGGGCGCCCGTGGCTCAGAGCTACTGAGCGCACGCCGGGCGGGAGGCGCCCGGAGCGGGACTTTAAAGACGCCGACCCCGAGACGCCTCCAGACCCGCGAGGACACTAAAGATTTGACAATCCATTCCATGATCCAAGACGCAAAGACACGACTTGAAAGACGCTTGAATAATAAAAAGAAAAAAGCCTTAAAATATCTGAAACTCTTTGCTCTTACTCCTCCACCTCCAAATATAACGTTTTTTTTTTGCCTCCAAACAACCAAAGATCAAGTGGACTTTTGCTTTTATTCCTAACCTTGTCCCACAGACCCCCATCCTGCTAACATCCATGTGTACATGTGTGTATATAGAGTAACTTAACTCCCCTGAAACGTGCCTTTCTTCTCGCCGCAGTGCAAAACGTTTCGCGCTCACGCTCAAGTGCCTTCTGCTCACACGCTTGTACATAAACTATCTATTTGTATTTTGAACTCGCTGTGGGTTTTATTTATGTCATTTAATAATAAATTAAAGATTGTTTTTCTCAAAGACGCTTCGTTCCGTTGTGTGTTTCGAGAGTGCAAATGAAGGTCATGATGGGGGTAATCGCCAGCCTCGATATGAGCTTTCTTTAAATAACGCCGCCCGCACGGCTTCGCGAAGTGACCGGGGTTTATCTCGGGCGTTAGAACCCGGCCGGCACCCTTCTGCTACAATCTGCGAGGCGGTGAGACGTACGGCTCGCACGTCCAGATCTGCCTGCCGGGAAAGTCAAAAGAGTCAGGACGCAAAGTGCTCACACCCGGGGAAGAATTAAATCCCTCCTAGGACTGCGTTCGCCAACTCCAGGTTTGAGTGGAGCTGGAGAGATTTATCGCGGTTCGAGTTAGCAATAGAAAAGGTATTTCTCACACCGGACCGAGAGTTAAAGTCAAGCTGCAGCTACGACATTTATTAAAACTGAACCCAGGAGGCCTGGAGGACTGGGAGGGTGGAGTTTGGTCACACTGGGACTGAGGAGCGTCTCTTCGCCTCATATCGTTCATTAATGATGGTTTTCCTGCATCTCGGAGCCTTGAGATGTGAAAATAAAGTAGATTGAAGTGTTTTGTTTAAGTAGATTCTATATTCTGTTGTATATTCAAGCTATTAGAACTGGTATAATTTCAACATGAATTACATTTAAGTGAAATGTCTAAAGAACACGTCCCCTCTAGCTGTTGCATTCTGCATGTTTTCATAAACTCCCCCTGACAGCACGGCTTTGAGGCTAATGCTAGTTTTGCTAGCTTTCATAGCTAATATCGCAGCTCAGGTCTCAGTGTGTGTCGGGTCCAAAACTCATAACAAATTTGTAAAAAATCAATGTTTTCACACAGTTTGAAAGTTTGACAGTTTGGTTTTGGAGGGCCGGATTGGAGACACTTGCAGGCCGGTTTTGACCCCCGGGCCTTATGCTTGACACCCTTGTTTTTGATACTTTTGGTGTGTTTATTTCTGGATCAGGTGAAATGATCCTCTTTGGTGCACAAATGAAAAAAATCATAAACTAACGAACAAACCAGACAATCAGAATAAATTAATTCCATTAAAACAATCAAAGTACAGCTTATCCTCCTGGTGATCCAGGCCCTGATGGATTAGAGGGAAAATATAAAAGTTCACTCAAATCACTGAGTATTTTGTTCAAATAAAATATTCATTTGTTCACATTAAACACAAAAAACTGAGGACAACTCGGAAAATATCAAAGAGTTTCCAAACAAGTTTTCCAGTCTTCACCTATTACTGTTAAAGTGCCTCTTATACCTCTGAAACTGAAGGAAAGTCATCATAGCTGCTGGATTTGCTTTTGAATTATGTTGAAACTGAACTAAAAAAAGAATAAAATATTTTAATAAACCCGTTATTGCAATGCTGAGCAACTGAAGCCCGAGTGGAGGCCACTGAAAAGACAGAAATAGCTGTAAGGTGGAGGTCTGTGTGTGACCCCACCCTCCTGACGTCAGCTCTGCCATGTGTGTGTGTGTGTGCACGTTGGACCTCCACCCCCACCACCTCCACCCCCCGGCCGGTGATGGAGTGTCCTCACCCAGGTGCAAATGAAGGCTGGGAGGGTCACGGGGACACGGGCAAACAGCAATGAAGCAGAAATGTGACCTGCAGCTGGCGGCGAGCAGAGGTCGTCCGGAATCGTCGACCGGAGCTCCACTTCAAAGTTCACCTCCATCAGGATGGAGAATCAGGCTGGAGAGCCAGACCTGGAGCTCCAGACCTGGAGCGCCAGACCTGGAGCTCCAGACCTGGAGAGCCAGACCTGGAGCTCCAGAGACACTTCACTGTCCTCTCTGAGTGGACGGAGGAAGAACCTCCGATGATCTGAGCATGGTGGTGTTGATCAGGTGGAGTGAGGAACATGCTGCTGCTGGTGTGGTGTGGGGGATGGGGAATGTTTCAGACGGTTCACAGGAGTTGTCTTTAAAAGGATGAAGCTGTAAACAGACTCCAGAACTGAAAGAGAAGTTCAGAGAAGTTCTGCAGCCTCGGTTTTACATTCAGTCGCCTGACGGGAGGCAGAGGCTGCAGAGTGGTGGAACAAGGAACCTTCGCTTTAATGAGCATCGGCTCTTTCTAAAGTGTGTGTGTGTGTGTGTGTGTGTGTTTGTGTGTGTGTGTGTGTGTGTGTGTGTGTGTGTGTGTGTGTGTGTGTTTATTGTTTTGAGCATCTCTGTACTTTTACACTTATTTATTAAGTTTGTGCTTTTACATTGATTATTTAGTTTGTTGTTTTTTTATCAAGTGTGCACTTTTCTATATTTTTTTCTTCCTTCCTTCCTTTATCCTCTCGTTCCTTTAGTCCTTTCCTTCCTTCCTATAATCCTTCTTTCCTTTCTTTCTTCACTCCTTCCTTCCTTCCTTCTTTTCTTTTTTGCTTCTTTCCTTTCTTGTACTCCTTCTTTCCTTCCTTTATTCCGTTTTTCTTCTTTCCTCCCTTTCTTCAGTCCTTTATTCTTCCTTCTTTCTTGTGTTCCTTAATTCCTTCTTTTCTTCCTTCCTTCTTTCTGTCTTTACTCAATTCTCATATTTTTGAAAATAACTGAAACACGTGTAATATGATCATTTCAAGGCGTTTTAAAATTATTTTTCTCTAATTGTAAACTTTATATTCGCTTGAAGATTCTGTATTGAATCCATTTGATAACAGTTCTTTCTCTTGAAAAGTGTTGTATGTATCAAGTGACCAAAATCAAACATATATAATTATTATTAAAATGTATTTTACATTATTGAGCTCTACCGATCTACAATATGATGTATTTTTAATGGAGCGCATTGAATATTAATTATTCAACTGACTGGGCCTTTAGAATGTTCTTTTTTGTTTGTATTCTGTTCTTTGTTGAAATCGTATTACTATTTTAATGTTTGAAATAAATAAATTCATTCATTCATTCAAAACACAAAGTAAAAAACTGTAAGTTTTGCCATTCTTTTAGGATAAATCATCAATCTGCTGAATAAACTGAGAATAGAAGGTGATTTATTATTGTTATGATGAGAAATATTATAAAAATGACACATATCTCAATTATTAGCACAACTATGTTCTCCTTCAATCTACCAAGAATACAGACGTCAGTGAACAGAGTCGCTTCTCCAGATAAACCTTTAAGACTTTTAAATTCACACAAAAGATCATCTTCATAAAATTTCATGTGAAACAATATTTTTGGACGTTTTAACTCATTTTTTTTATCAAAAAGATAGATATAAAATAAGCATAATGTAGAATTTTCACTTGTTTTCCTTCAGTTTCTTCAGGTTTTTGTGAAGATATTAAGCTTAATGTAAATGTTTTCATAATACTTTTTGAACTATAAGTTATTTGTGAGTTATTTTGCCTTTTTTTGTAGCTGGTCCGTCTCACTGCAGATCAGATGGAGCTGTGTGGCCCCCTCCACTAAAATGAGTTTGACACGTCGCTGTTAAACTCACACATATTTCACCATCTGCAGCTGAACAACGTCGCAGATTCTCCCTGGATCCCAGTCAGAGATCGACTCCGAACGACTCAGTCCGACTGCCACATGGCGTTATTTATAGGAAATGAGCTAAAAATGAGTCACAGGATGCATCAGACCTTCATTTAAACCTCCTGCAGCTTTTACTGCATGAAAAACTGAGCTGTGCTTCAAAGGAACTGAGAATTTTCCAGCAGAAATAGATGTTTTCAAAATGTTGTCGTGTAAACGGGGTATTAGTTATTCATTCCAAAATCTGCTACCAGCAACACACACTGGATACAGAGTGTTTACTTGTGTGTGTGTGTGTGTGTGTGTGTGTGTGTGTGTGTGTGTGTGTGTTGTGTTTACAAGCGGTGGTCCAGACTTGGAGGGGAGGATGTTTGCTGATGGTCTTTGCTCAGTCTGGAGCGGTAAACAGGTCCTGCTGGGCCCAGAGCCATCTCCTCCTCCTCAGCTACCGTGTGTGTGTGTGTGTGTGTGTGTGTGTGTGTTCTTGTATTTCTATCCTTGTTGGGGCCAAATGTCCCCACAAGGATAGCAAAACGTGGAACGACGTGCCTTGTGGGGACCTTTTTCCGGTCCTAAGTAGGAGAAACAGTGTTTTCTTGACCATGTTGTTGTTACTGAAAAAAGTAAAAGTGCAAAAACATTTCTTTAGGGTTAGGCTTTGTTGTGGTGTGGGTTAGGGTTAGGGTAAGGGTCAGGGTTAGGGGCTAGACATGAATGGGAGTCAATGGACGGTCCCCACAAGGATAGAAATACAAGACTGAGCGTGTGTGTGTGTGTGTGTGTGTGTGTGTGTGTGTGTATCCGAGGGCTGACTGATGCCATTGTGCTCTCAGATCTCTGCACACTGCAGCCTGCAGCCTCTGTTGGCCTTCACTAATTGACAGTTGGAGTTTGACTTTCCTTCACCCGGAAGTGTGTGTGTGTGTGTGTGTGTCACAAATACGCTTTACAGAGTGTGTGCAGCAGCAGCAGCAATGGCCAGGTGCAGAGACTCCAAACAGCAGATGCAGTTATTGTGGTCGTCGTTAGTTTTAGCAGCAGTATGATGGAGAAAACTTTATTTTTTAATGTCGCATTTGGAGAAAAGTTAGAAAATTGTCGAAAACTTAAGGAAAAACTGAACATAAACATCTGGAAAATATTTCAAAATCGGACAAATACAACCCATTTGAAGCTGAAATTTAGTTTCATTTCAAATGCACAAGTCTGTTTAAAGTAAATTTTGGCAAAAGGCTGCACTTCAAGTCTGTCATTTCAAGAAGAAAAGGGTTAAAGGACATGGTATAAGTATTAAAGCAGTATTTTGTTTGCTTAAGTTTTAATCTCTCTACTCCTGGAACACTATTTTGCATTTATTCACTAAATTCATCATATTCTGTTAGGCCATTCTCTACCTTCTTTCATTTTTTCACACTATTTTTAATTTATTCATCATATGTAGTATATTATGTCAGGTTATGCTTTGTCTTAGTTTTGGTGCAAATTTTGACATTTATTTAGGCAAAGTTAAGATATTAACTGAGATCATACTTCAGTTTCCATAATTTTAGCACATTATTTGTTTATCTAAACTCATGATAGTTTTTATGTTATGCTTTCAGTTCATAGTTCAGTTCCACTATTTTGAATCAGTTGATGTAAAGTTATATTATATTAGGTAAAACTTATTACAACTATTATTATTACTGATTTTCTAGAGATTTTGAATAATATTCTATATTTTTTTCCATAATGTTGGGATATATTGTGAGGTTAGTCTTTAATTTATTCAATTTTCTTGCACTACACTTATTTCTTTAAACTCAACATTCTGTTGGCGAAACTTGATTTTCTTCAATTTTGTTACAGTATTTCACATTTTTTTATCTGAAGTTCTAATATTAATTGTCATTAGTTTTGGTACAGTATTTTACATTTATTTAAGTGTTTGATAATATATTAGTTTATACTGTTAGTCCACTTGTTTACATTTATTTGTCTAAAGTTATGACATGAGGTCAAGTTATACTCTATTTTTATCAGTTTCGGTTCACTATGTTTATTGATTCATTTAAACTCGTGATATTTTGTCAAATTATTGCTTTTTTCTTTCGTCTTAGGCAAATTGTTTTAAGTTTATTGGTCTAACATCATGCTATTTTGTTATCATGCTCCATTTTTCTTATTTTTGACGTGTTCTTTTACATCTATTCATCTTATTGGAACAACACATGCTGCCATTCAATAAACTCTCCACTTCCAGCAAAACAATGTAAAATGACTGTCTGCTCGGATTACAGCGACATGGCGGGACAGACGCCACCTGCTTAAAAACACTGATGTTATGTTTTGAGGCTGATGTTCAGTGGACGGCGGCTGATGTTTGAGCAGACGCTCGGAGGTCTCCCGCTCTGTCCGGTAACAATACAGCAGCTGGGATTGTCTTGTCTGGAGGCGTCAGTCCAAACAGGGACGAGGGCCGACTCCTCCGTCACCTCCGTCGCAGCCCAGCTCCACGTTTACTCTGAAGTCCATCCACACTGGGACCGGGACGAACGTTGGTTTAGATCCGGGGTGTCAAACATGCGGCCCACCAGGAGATTACACCTGAAAACCAGCCATAAAAGTACCAGATTCACCAGATTATTAGTCAAACATCAATGTCTACTGGTGACGTGTGCCAGTAATCAAACAACTACAGAAGTGAGTTATAGTCCAGGAAATATGTCAACACTGGTCAGATGTAGCTTTTATTGCAGCGGTTAAAGCTAGCATTCATTGCGACAACAGCAAACAGCGCTTACTAGTGTCCTAGCATGGTAACTACATGGTTTTACTGAAGATCTGGAAACTCATTTCTGAGTTGGATGCTCATCAAGGAGTTCTAACTTGTCGCTTCGTCCTGGACATTCCAGTTGGAGTCAGACTGTCCCGTCCCGTCGTTGTCCCGGTGTCGCCCCAACACCCTCCTCCCGCTTCCAGGAAGAACCTTCTGGAAGAAGAGCCCAGAATAATCGGCGTTGCCCCGGCGGTCGGCCCGATCGTGACGATGAGTCACACTGAGCGAGGAATCATGGGTGATTTACGAGCCGCCGCTGCCAGAAGACGAGTGGTGGAGTCTGGAGCGGCGAGTCAGCGCAGCGCTGGGCGGAGGAGGCAGGAGGGGCTCGTGTTTGCCCAGCGCCCACCTCGCCCGCTCAGAAGCCCCCCCTGGCCCCGCCCCCGCCCCCGGCCCTCTGATGTCTGTGTGTCTTCGTTAATGAAGGAAATTCTGGTACGTGGGTGAGACATTGCTGTCAGCTGAGCAGACCCGGCCTCCTCGCTGCCCTCGGCCCTGCTGACGCCCCACAGAGACCGCAGGCCCGGCAGCTGCTCGGGATTCACCCCGACACGCCGCGCCACGCCGCACAGGGAGGCCGGGCCCCCAACGTGAACGCAAACTACACCAGCCAGTCATTTACAGGAGCCATCTTGAAAATAATTATACTAGAAAAATGTGAATGAGACGATATAACCTGATTTTATAACAAGTGTGAAATGATTTTAGAGCGTTTTCTTCTTACTCTTTCAGCGTCTTGTCAGAGCTCTCCTCAGCCGCTTTGCCTCATTTCTCAAAACAATTATTACTAACCATAAAACCCAGTAGATAACCTGTAAAAGCAAGTCACTTGCTCAAAATGGAGAGTTCAGTCCTCAGATAGAGTCTGAGGCATCGAGATGAAACGTCCTGACTCCACTGTTTGTGAACGACATCGTCAAAGAGCTTCGTCATGTTTCCATTATGACAGTTTATTGACAGTTTATTAATTTGTTGAGCAGAGTTAATGAACAACGAAGGCTAATTCAGTCCATCTGGAGGAGGACGGCGAGATGGATTGGGCATATCCTGAGACGTGAAGGGCTGCTGCGCGATACCATCGAAGGAAGATTCGAAGGGAGAAGACCAAGGGGCAGGAAGAGAGCCCTGGTGCTGGACGACATACAGCAAGGAAGGAGCTGCCAACAAATGAAGAGTATGGCGCAGAGGAGATACGACTGGAGAGTACTGACTGTTGACGGACCTGTCGAATGACAGACCACTCGAGAGAGAGCCATTTAAAAAAATGCAGTAAAGTTACACATTATTGATTTTAGTGACCTAACTGAGTAAAAGACACTGAGTATACTGTATCAGATTTTTATCGCATACTTTAGGCTCTTTGCAATTGTAACATGTTCACAGCAATGTGCAAAAAGAAAAACATACAGATTTATTTACAACAAACACACAGCCTTTGGGTAGAACTGTGGAAAACTATAAACAATACTGCAGTAATTATTGGAACTGAACATACAACATACACATAACTGTAAATCATTCATGTACGTACAGATTTTCAGTCTGTCTGGACTCATTTTAATCAGCATCCCAGTGAATATCACCTCCTCTAGTGGTGAATCCTCCCTCTACAGGACTCTAGTTGACAGATTTTGGAAACTAGTTGAACATTTTTGTTTGTAATGACTTAAGCAATGAAATGAGGACTGTTGGTTTTTAAAGAGAATGACTCTCCAGACTTCAGAGTTCATTTGAATGATGTGATATAAGCAAATGATAATCTTATAAAACGGCATGAAAGCAACTGAGAAACTGCAGCTATGACTGAATGTTGTGGAGGTTGAACTATTAATAGTGACAAATGTACCAAAGCCACTGAGAAATAATGTGATCACTTTTGTCCTGCAGACTCTTGATTAGTATGATTTCTTCCATCCGTTATTGTCTTCAAAGCTGTGGTTTTCACTTTTCTGATCCCAGCTTCACTGTTTTGTTTCATTCTACACTCACTCCTCACTTTGTCGTCAATCTGACTGAATTATTTCCAGTCTGATTGCAGCATTTACATAAAGGATGAATAACTATTAATATCTTCCAACCAGTGGAGCATCATGCTGCCTGTTCAGAGTCTGATCATGAAGAGACATGTTTTACTTTGTAAGTTCCTCTGTTTTTTTTGTAATTTCTGAGTGTCAGGTAGCTCAGTTGGTAGAGCAGGTCGTCTTATAACCGGAAGGTTGGCGGTTCGATCCCTGCTCCCGCAGGCGTAAAACTGTCGTTGTGTCCTTGGGCAAGACACTTCACCCACCTTGCCCAGTATGAAAGTTGTGAGAGTGAATGGTTGGTGGTGGTCGGAGGGGCCGATGGCGCAGATTGGCAGCCTTGCTTCCGTCAGTCTGCCCCAGGGCAGCTGTGGCTACAGCAGTAGCTTACCACCACCCAGTATGGTGTGAATGAATAATGCAATGTAAAGCGTCTTTGAGTGTCCTGAAAAGCGCTATATAAAACCAATGCATTATTATTATTCATTATTATTTAATCATGTAGCAGGTGCACACAGAGTTAAGACTGTGAAGAATCCTCATGGACTCTGACTGGATCCTCCATCTCACCACATCCAGTTCATTTCAATCAGATCGGGACAATCCGATCAGATAGTCCTGTTTACATGACGTGGTTTTAATCAGATCTGATTACTTGTTGTCCATGTAACCAGCAGCTAATGTCAACAGTGTAAATGTAAGACCTTCACATGTTAGTCATCCACTGGGGGAAAAAAAATCCTACCAATAAGTTTAGTGTGAATAAATTAATCCTTTACACAAAAGGTTGTGTTGTTGCAGAGAAGATCCAAACTACGACGCTGGAAACTGTTGGTTTAAGCTTAGAACAGCTTGGTTTTACTGAGCAAAGAAAACCCTCCTCTGCCCAATTAGTCAGCTGCATGAGGAGTGTTTTTGAACTCCATGAGCAATTTCACACATTAGCAAGAGCTGCTAGCCGGCATCAGCTAATGTATGTTTCCTCCGGTCGCTGCGGCGATGGTGACAGCCTCTCACCATCCTGACAGGCCCGTCCGCCGAGCCGCCAGCGCTCACACGGGCCCAAGAGGCTTGTAAGCAAACGGGTTCCTCAAGTGGAGCAACATTTAGCGGAGGTGCATGACATCCAGTGTGGCCTTGGTGAGAAACGGAGTCCTCGGGGCGCCGGCGGCACGTCAGTCACCGTCAGACCGCCACTTCTGAATGGCGGGGATGAGTTTTGAGAGGGAATCTTGCTTCTACTGCTCCTCTGACTGTGCGCACCTTTTCAGAAAAATTCAAAGTCCACCCAACCCAGGGTTGTTCAACCTGCGGCTCTGGAGCCACAAGTGGCTCTCTGACCCCTCTGTAGAGTTCAAGTGATCAAAAGAGTTTAAATGTCCAAATTGTTTTAAAAAATGTTGAAAAAGGAGTGGCGCTGATAAAATGATGTAGGAAAACAGGTGAAATTGTCATGAAATCATTCACTACACTGAAGTAGATTTAAAACTTTATAAATGCAACATAATAGTTTTAATACGTGTATAAAAAACAATAAATGAATCATAAGAAGCCGTCAGGTTAATTTTAAAGGTTTTTTTTTTTTTTTTCCAGCTCCAAGTAAATCTGGTTGAATGTAAAGTCACAAGAACAGCACTTTTAGTGATCAAGGTTGCAGACTGTTGATCTCAGACCAATCAAGTCCAAAGCCGAAAGAGACCAAGACCAAGACTGAGTCTTTCGGGCGGGGTTTGCTTGACCCTGGTCCTCCTGTGTGTTTTATCTCTTCGCCACCGCTCCATCTGATGCTGATGTCTTCATCATGCTTGTACCTGGGAGAGACCTAAAACACTCAGGACCGCGGCCCACGAGGACCAGGGTGGAGCAGCCCTGCTTCGAGGGGTGAAGACCAAGTGAAGACCAAGACCGTGAAAATGTGGACTTTAGACCAAATTCTACAGTAGTCAAGACCAGTGTCGGGAAAGTTACTTTTAAAAAGTATTTATAGTTACTAGTTACTTCTGAAAAAAACTGAATTATTAACTGAGTTACAATATTTTAAAACTAATTACAAGGCAAACTAACTATTGTGTAACTTTATGTCAGAGAATTTGGGATGAATCTTAATGGACTTTAAGATGCATGATCAATTATTTGTTAGAAAACTCAATATAAAAGTGAATCTATGACTAATGAAATAAATGGACACTTGACAGAATAAATTAGAAACGGGAAACACTACACTAATCTAAATTACTCAAATCTTTCTGTGTGATAATATGAGACAAGACACCAGTCTGTAGATAGCATTTCTACACATGTAAAATAATAAGAAAACACAATAGATGTATGTCAACAGATATAGATACTTTCATTTAAGTTGCCTTAGAATGACCAGGGTTCTCTATGGCTGTATCTCTGTAGCTTCACATGACACACTTTGCAACAATATGGTTCCTTCTTTCTGTATGATTATGTCATTTAGAACTTTTCTGACTGAGGAGTTGGCAAAAATGTATCCGTTTTAAATGACATTATCATCTAATTATGCCTAGATATGCAAATAATGAGCAGTTATGCAAAGTAGATGACATCATTTAGAACTTTCCGAGTCGGCAACAATGTATCGGTTTTAAAGCCACTTTTTTTTTTTTTTTTTTTTCACAAACCCCAATAAAGTACAGCCTATTTACTTTAAAGGTGCATTAAGTAGCTTGCACGTTTCATGCGAAACAACGGCCCCTTCAGGCCTTGGGCACAACTGCAGCTTAGTGAAACGCTCGTGCCTGTGGCTTGCGTCCATCTACGTGCACGGAAGAGGGGAAACTGCATTGGCAGCCGTGGCACGCAGAAGAGGTGATCGATTCGCAAGAATGGCTTCAACTGAAGTAAGAAAAGTTATATTTGCAACTTTTGGTCAGCCTCCTTCCTCGCTGTTTTAGTAGCGCTCGAGTAACCTTTGAAGGATAAGTTCGGTTTAAACAGTTTTCACGTTGTTTATGGAATGAAGTACAACAATATACTCACCCAGAAGGCTTTTCTGATCCGAACAGAGCTTCGGGAGAAATTTAGATCCAAAATCGAGCGGCGCACATCTGTATAGGTCCAGCAGACGGGGCATCGGTAACGCCGCTCCTAAAACGGCTTTAATGGTCCAAAAACGCATTAGTTTCACCAATATTTCATCGTGGTCCGCTGCTGAGAAAAACTCAACAGTTCTACATGAGCAAGCATGACATACTGTGGAAAGGAAAAACCAAAGGGCGGGGGTGACGATGACGACAACTGGTGACCAGTGTTGGGCAAGTTACTTTTAAAAAGTAGCTATAGTTACTTCTTCAAAAAAGTTACTGAGCTACTATATTTTAAAAGTAACATTACTAGGCAACGTAAATATTGTGTTAAATGGAAATACAGTATTACTCCCATTTAAAAGCTGGCTTTGAATGATCTCTATGACTGCATCTTCGCACCAATCCAGTTTCTGCCTGGAGACAAACTTCATGCTCCGTCAGCTCAGCTGGACTCTGCAGAGGAACAACCAGGCTGAAAGTGGTGAATTATAGTAACGGAACCGCTCCTCATATTGTCAGTAACAGCATTGCAACACTGGGAAAAGTAAATAGATTCCTCATTACTAAAAATAGTAATGCTGTTACTCCCATTACTGTTCAGGACAGTGGTAGTGTTTTATATGTATCATATCAACACAATACATGGATGTGAGACAGATGGTGTGTGGAGGAAGCCGGGATCGAAGTAGCTGTGAGAGGAGTGTGTTAATGCTAATGGGTTTGTTTTACCGAGTGTTGCCAGCACTCCCAACATCTCATCACCTTCAAAACACCTCTCCAGACCAGCTTTATAAAATAATAAATTCACTTTGTCACAGATTTGATCCCGATTGTATTTATGAGCTCTTTAATGTAATAAGATCTTAGGAGTTTACACCTCATGTACCTATAAATAAAATACTGAGGTCATGAACACGGGGACGAGGTTTGAAACAGGAAAATATAAATGTCTGAAAATCACCTTGAGTTGAATACTCCAACTCCCACAGGGTCACTTTGTTTCACTCTGCCAGCTTTAAAGAGAACCCTGGACATTCAACTGTGAGAAACTGACAGCTTCTCGTCACGTCATGAATTGAAGAAAACACTGCCCTCTAGTGGCTTTTACATGAGCTGTTACACCCGGTGGGATGAAAAAGTACACAATCATCCTGTTTTACAGTCATTTATTTAAAAAACAAATATGCGAACCACATGCAAAAGGACAATGAGACTGTTATTTCAGTTGAAGCGACTACTGAGGAAAACTGAGACACTGACGGGAAGCATGTCCAGTAAACAGATGGTGTCTGATAACTTCCTACAGGAGAAACGAGTCTGTCTCAGCTGAATTTAGCTTTTGAGAAGTCCATCTCTGGATGCTGAGCCATGAACCTGAAAAGAGAGAGAAGATGTCAGGAAATGGTAAAAAAAAGGACAAAAACAAAAAGGTTTTACTCTGAATGCTTCTAAAATCCTTCCTGGCAGTGGCAAGAAACGGAGTTATCTCAAAAATGTGAGGCAGAGGAAGAAAAACACTGATGTGGGACAAAGTGAACTTTGCATCTAAAGAAACTCTGAGACCAATTATCTCTCCAGCCACTATTGTTTCACCCTTATAAAGCTAAACAAGACCCAGAGAGGAGGCTTTAACGAGCTGGAGGAGGAAGTGACTCCTCAGACCTCGACTGGGAGGAGGAGGAGCAGACAATTACCTTCAGTGGTGATAAAAGCTCGAACATCACTTCACTCCATAAAAACACACTGTTCGTATAAGACTCAGAGTTAAAATGAAAACAGTCAAAGTGTGAAGGACATTAACCATGAACAGACTACTGTTTTCACCTGAAAATATAAAACCTTTGTAATGTTTTGGGGTCTGTTCACACGACAACGGTGCTCAGAGACACTGAAATCGCAGCTTTCTGAAAACTGCTTCTTGCTAAGCTTTTCGTTTTTAATATTAAACCTCAACATTTGACTTATGCTATAGGATAACAGCTGACTTTAAACTCTAAAGAATGTGCAGAAAATCCCAAACATAACAGCTCAGAGCTCCAAATACATCTCCTGATCAAATCCTGATTGGCATTAATGGAAGTTTTTAGCGGCTCCGTCTCTGACTTTAAACTCATTTAAGGGCGCCTGCATTGAAATGAAGTGTTAAACATCTCCATGTCTGCAGATCAGGAGCAGTTAAATGGGCCTATAGAGAGCTGAAAATACAGCTAAAAATATGAAAAATAAAAATAAACCAAACAGCCTGAGCAAATATGTTGAATTTAATTCATTTATGTGTTTTCCAGCTATGAGAAACATTCAGCACCAAGCTGGTGCTGCTGTTGCTTTATATTCAGTTTGTTACCCACAGTGCAGCTCGACAGCAGGTATCGCCTCGAGTCGAGCGCCTGCAGCAGAAATGATCCGTAATCTCACATCTGACTCCACACACACCGTGTGTGTGTGTGAGTCATTTTCAATACGATCTACCATCTGACCCGGGGGTGTGAAACATTTCAGTTCAGGGTCACAAACAGTTCAGTTCCATCTGCAGTGGAACGACTGGCAAAATAGTGCCATAATAACCTTTAAATTTGACTCTGCTGTAACCTTTAGGGACCTGCGTGGTAACACACACCTCCTCAGCTCTGATTCGACTCTTTAAAGTATGTTTCCTGTTTGAACTCTTCATATTGTGTCAGAGTGGCTACACCATCTCAGCTCAGGACGGGCAGATCTCAAAACTTCAGTCCTTAATCCAACTCACTTTTTCAGGATGTCTTGTTTCTTCTGCTCCTCGGACGTGGGCAGGCCCATGGACTTCTGCCTCTGGTCGTACATCATCTTCTCCACCATGCCGCGCGTCTCTCCGTCCAGATCCGACAGCTTTAAGATGGAGGAACACTCGTCAATACCGCCGCTTACGAAACAACTCTTCACCTTTTAGCAGAGGAAGCTCCGTCTGTGGACCTTTGAGTTCTCTGGACAGACTTTCTTGGTGTTGATTTCTGGGTCTGTGGTGATGATCCGGCTCCACCACTCCATCTTATTGATCTGAAACCAAACAGGAAGTGGTTCAGCTGAGGAGGGGAGGACCAGCAGCGGGGTCGGGCGGCTCTGCGTCTCGTACCTTCTCGAAGTGGACGGTGACCACCTTGCCGTCGTCGATGAGCCAGGAGCTCTCCTCCACCTTCACCTCGCTGTACAGCTGGCCCTCGATCACGGGCGGGTGGCCTTTCAGCCCCACCTTGATGGAGCGCCGCTGGAGGTCCACCACCACGTCTCGGCCCTTGATGCGGAACTTCACGTCGAAAGGCACGACCAGCTGCAAGTAGACGTCACAGAGCCATCGGATCAGGTTCAGTTCAACAGATGATGAGAAAAAAGAACGAGTTTCTCTGCCTGAAGACAACAAAAGTCAGATCCACTCAATACTTCCTGTTTGACTGGATGACTCAAGTTGAGAGGACCATTTTAAATTCATAAAAACAGAATAAGTCAACGCAAAACAGGAAGAGTGGCTGGATATGGTATGAGAAAGATTTATTTAATGGACAAATTGACCCATGTCACAAAAACTAAAAGAGAAGACAAACTTTAAAATGATTAAAAACTGAATGACTGTACAGGAAGTGACACTGTAGATAAAGAATACTTATGTGGGTATCAGACGTTTCTAGATAATTTCAGTTTTTTGTGGGTTTATATGACCAAAACGTAAAATTACTTTATAATTTCAAGTCTATTTAACTTTTTTTTATGCTGAAACCACTACAATCTATAGAACCGTAAAGTTTATACAAGAGAAACCGAAGTGAATGAAATGATCACTGAACTGGATGAATTAAGTTTTCCTACAGCAGTAACTACTGCCATCCAGTGGCCTTTTAAGATACTGAACATTAAGTGGGTGTGAGATGACGACGCACACTGTCTGCTAACAGCTTCCTTTTATTTCACACACTGCACAAGTGTGTGTGTGTGTGTGTGTGTGTGTGTGTGTGTGTGTGTGTGTGTGTGTGTGTGTGTGTGTGTGTGTGTGTCCCCGTCCAGTGAGGGAATATGCTCGTAGCAGATGTTACAAATATGTAAAAAATTATACAGGGAGCTAGGCAACCATCTTGAGAGACGAGCACAATCAATTTTTCCCACCAACTCTGATGTGTGTGAGAATTTACCTGTCCCGGGCAGATTTAGAGAAGGCTGCTCATGCTTTCATCAGCTCAAGGCTTGACTATTATAACGCCCTTTACGCTGGACTTAAAGGAATACTCCACCCAAAAAACGATTTGGCCTCATTTTCTACTCACCCTCATGCTGAGAAACACTCTGGAGCACTTTTTTGACGATTCAAATGCAGTTGGAGATGTTTGGGGATTTTCGTGGTCAACAAACAGGGACCGACAGAGCCCGACAGAAAAAATGGTCCATAAAATCCACAAAACGTTCCCATTTTCCTTCATACTGCTCGTCCGCTGTAATCCAAGTGTCCTGAGCGCGTAACGTCCATAATTAATTCTTAACGAGGTCATTTAGTACATTTTAAGAACCCAAACAGGGCACTCTCATACAGCTCCATTGCATGTCTGCGCGCGCACCCTGAACTACGGAAGCCGCGGCAGACCAAGCAACACGCTTGTGCCCTTTCAGCAGGACACCGAATTCAAAGCTTTAAAACAGTAGCCAATCACTTTTGTGATTGTCCACAGCTCGGTCACTCACAGCAGAATATAAACAGCGGAACTTCTTCTTCTACGCTTGCAATTTAGAAAAGTAGTCGCTGAAAGCGCGCAAGCATCTGGCTTGGTCTGCCGCGGCTTCCGTAGTTCAGGGTGCGCGCGCAGACATGCAATGGAGCTGTATGAGAGCGCCCTGTTTGGGTTCTTAAAATGTACTAAATGACCTCGTTAAGAATTAATTATGGACGTTACGCGCTCAGGACACTTGGATTACAGCGGACGAGCAGTATGAAGGAAAATGGGAACGTTTTGTGGATTTTATGGACCATTTTTTCTGTCGGGCTGTGTCGGTCCCTGTTTGTTGACAACGAAAATCCCCAAACATCTCCAACTGCATTTGAAACATCAAAAAAGTGCTCCAGAGTGTTTCTCAGCATGAGGGTGAGTAGAAAATGAGGCCAAATTGTTTTTTGGGTGGAGTATTCCTTTAAGCACTCACTCCTCCATAAACTTCAGTTGTTTCAGAACGCAACAGCTCGTCTCATCTCCAACTCCTCAAACTACTCACACATTACTCTGGTCCTTCAAGCTCTCCACTGGCTTCCGGTGCAGTTTTGAGTCCAATACAAGATTCTGGTGTTTGTGTTTTTGGCTATAAATGGGCATGCCCCCCCCCTACATCTCAGAGCTGTTGCAAATTTATCAACCTGCCAGGACACTATGATCGTCGAGCCAAACCTCCTTGGTTGTCCCCAGGGCAAGATATAGAAAGTTTGGTGACTGCTCTTTTGCTGTTCTTGGCCCGAAGCTCTGGAACTCTCTTCCTCTGCATTTGAAGTCTGTCACTGAACTTAATGTTTTTAAATGTCATCTGAAAACGCACTTTTTTCGTTTAGCGTTTGATGTTAAGCCCCTTTTAGTACTGTGTCTCTTAAAGTGTTTTTACTTATTTATTTTATTTTACTGAACATAAGCGCCTTGTGCTCCTTTTGGTGGTTGGAAGGTGCTTTAGAAATAAAATTTGATTTGATTTTTAATCACTTTTTGTTACCGTGTCTGTGAAAGTACTCACATCCACTTCAGAAAGAGTCTGAGTCCACTTGTAGTTCGGCAGATCAGCTCCGTTTCCTGCGTTTGGCTTTATTTTATCTTTGTCCTTCTCATCTTCCTCCCCCTCAGAGTCAGACTGCAGGAAAACAATAAAGTGTCAGTGAAAGTAGATTTCCCTCCTCATCAGAAAACAACTCATTCGAAGTTCACTCACCCCTTTCTCTTTCGTTTCGTTGCTTGACGTTTCTTCTACTGTTACATTCTTCATGTCCTCTTCTTGACTCTTTTTCTAAAGAGGCAGAACATAAAGGTAATAGTCACATATGTAACATGTGAGCAGTAGAAATTCAAGAACGACTGAATCTTTTACTTTGTCCAGCTCGGACTGAAGCTTCTCGGCCTCCTCGTCGGTCAGCTCCTGAATCCTCGGCCCGTCCTCGGTTTTCTTCTTCTTCCTCTCCTCCTCGGCCAGCTTGGCGGCTCGCTCGGCCTTCTCCTTCTTCTCTTTCTCCTGCTTGGCCTGCTTCTCTCTGTGGGCCTTCAGGGCCAGCTTGCTGTGGCGGCCGAAGGCCTCCTTGACGAGCTGGAAGAGAGGAGACGGACAGAGGTGAGGTGGCTGAGGTGGACGGAGGGAGGAGGGGAGAGGAGAGGAGAAGAGAAACCTCACCTGCTCTGCTGCTCCCGAGTCTCCACCGGTGAAGAAATCCGTTTTGCGTCGCAGGAAACTAAAAAATGTGTTTACTAACTGTTGAAGGAGGAAAAGAGACAGGTGTGAATCAGATTTTATTTCCTTAAGTCATTAAGAGGCCCTGGTTCAAGAACGCCTTCAGCCACCAGGGGGTCACAGACAGGTGCAGGAGCACATGTTTACCAAGGAAACTTTCAGCTCCACTGATTATACACAAGAGACACCTGATACCAGCCCATCAGGACCCGGGGGAAGGTCTGACTCCACACATCAGCTGAAATCAACCCAGTAAACTTCTTATGAGTGCAGGTTTCCATCAGGAAATCTAAACGATGGTTGAACCAAAGCTGTATAAGAGGCTGAAATAACTACATAGATGGCCTCAGAAATCCCTAACCCTTCATCATCTGTCAGGTTCGGGGAGAAACGAAACCTATCTGGATGTTTATAAAGCCTGAATGTACAGTTTGAATTCTCAACAACAATGTCATTTTAAGTTTTAAATAAAACTCTGAAAACATAATTTCTGGAAATTTCAACGACGAACACTTATGGAGCACAGAGCAGCCTTGATTGATAAGAGGACATGTTTAATCATTCCATCAACAACACAAGATTATTTCAACAAGGATTAAACTATATCATGCAGTAAAGACATTTTCCTGAAACTCAGATACTCCGAATTATCGCAAACACATTGCTGATAATGACTTTATAACTGTAATCCCCAAAAGTTAACGGATTTATGAAAGATTGCACATTTTTTCCTAAAATATGTGAAATCTGTATGGACCTTCGTGCGAACAGAGTAGCTTCGCCTAGTAGCTCCCAGGCTAGCCTGGTTAGCTTAGCCCTTAGCACGTTGCTTTCGGCAGGCTAACGTTACCTCGTGCACTCCTCCTTCGTGTTGCTGCGCCATAACCAGCAGCATCCCGTCGTACTTCTCCTCGTCGTCGCCCATTTTGGAGACAAAACTATAGACTCGAGTGAGAAACGGAGGCAGAAAATTGAAGCGTGTTCCAGGGCCAGGAGAAGAGTCACGCTGCTCACTTCCTGGAAACAAACCCCGCCCCCATCTCTATGGGCCAATTGCAGGGAGGGATTGTGAATGACAGCTGAATCAGCCAATAGACTAGTTCACCAGTAGAGGGGCGGGACTTGGTGTTGAGAATATTCTAGACAGAAAATAAAATTTTATTTCTTTAAAATGACATGTATTATTCAGTATGACAGTAAACAGTCATACTGAGGGAGAAAATTACGACGCCCTTATCTTATTCCGTACATACCAAATAAAGGGAACATTTTTAAATAAACAAAGTTTTAAATATATATTTTTTCATACATATAACACGTAAATACGTGACATTGATATATACAAGAACTGTCAAAGTAATTTAACATTTTGATAATACACATTGCCATTCTACCAGAGAAACATGTAAAAGTAGCATATATACAGTATATCACTGATTTCTGTCTCTTGGTTTGTTTAATGTTTTGTTTTCTGTTTCATCCTGACCAAAAGTAAGGATGGTAAATGGAATACACTCATATAGCGCTTTTATGCTGCACTGAGAGAGTCCAAAGTGCTTTACACTGCAATATCACATTCATCCACTCACACTCGAGGCAAGACACTGTAGGGTTCAGTGTCTTGCCCAAGGACACTTTGACATGCAGACAGGGGGAGACAGGAATCAAACTAACAACCTTCCACTTGAGAGACAACTGCTCTCCCCACTGAACCATAGTCGTCCCCAGATCATTCACTTCTATGACCAGAAGAGTTTTTGACATCATCCACCCAACAAAATATGCTGAAGCTGAATTCTTTTTTCATCTTTGAATGAGGAAAAGTCAACATGCAAAAACTGTATTTTAGGTTGCATTCATGATCGTGGATTCTCGTTTGCTAATTTAGTCATTTATTTATTTATTTAGAGATTAGATCCCCATTAGTTGTCACCTGGGTGACAACTAGTTTTCCCGGGGTCCATAACAAAAGCAAACATCAAATATCAAAGTACACAAGATTAAAACACAGAAATAGTGAACAGAATACACAAGATAAAATAATCATAAGAAGCAGTGCAAAAACCCATTATTAATTTAGAAAAGGGTGAAAAGAATGTATATTCACAAATGATGTAGAGTGAAACAAGACCCTAATACAATTAAAACATAACCAACGTTAAAAATGCACCAACAATTAAATCAAGATTTAAAAATTTTCGCAATCACAGATTTAAACCTTTTTATGTTGTTCTCTTTCCTTACTGCTGCAGGTAAATTATTCCACCGATTAGCTGCCCTGTACATCACTGTACTCTGCATAGCACCTGTCCAAGCCTTAGGGAGAGAAATGTAATCCTCTGTATAACACCTGGTGAAATGGTTATGGCGTTGATGAATGTACATGATTCTCTCAAAAAGAGGCCTAGGTTTCATTTTTATCTGTATATTCTGAAGGAAAATGACGAGATTCTTCTGTAACCTCCGCTCTACAGGTAGCCATGAGAGACAGCGATGCATATATCCAATGTGTGTTCGGAGTGGGCAACGAAGAACCAGCCGTGCAGCTTTATTCTGTAGTACTTGTAGCTTTTCAATATCTTTTTTAGTGGTTCCCGACCATAAGACTGAGCAGTAATCTAAATGAGATAAAACTAATGACTGGGTGACATATTTGACAGATGAGTCTGTCATGAAGTAGGCGCATCGTCTGATAGCCGAAAGAGCTCTTCCCATTTTTGTCGCAATTTTATTAACATGACTAGTCCAGCTCAAATTTTCATCTATGGTAAGCCCAAGAGATCAACCTTATGCACCTGCTCCAGGTGTATATTATTTAAGGTGAGGGACAAAAGATTACCGTATTGGCCCGAATATAAGACGATGTTTTTTTTCCAGAAATTGCATCCTCAAAAGTGGGGTCGTGTTATAATCGCGGACTTACGGTAGATGGTCAATACGCATCCACGCCGCTAGATGGAGCCAAAGTATCACTGACCAGAGAGCGAGTGGAGCGATGAAATGAGATCAAATGATCTGATGAAAAATGGCGGATCATCTGGAACAAAGGGGCTGAACGCTGGACAACTGAGCAAACAACAGAGGCGAAGTTATGATACCAACTTTAAACTGATGGTGATCAACGCAGCAGAGTCATCAAACCGCCAGGAGATATGGTGTAGAGTGCCTCGTTCTTATTGGAGAGCACAGAAAAAAAACGCCCATAGAATGCTAACGCTATGAAAAAAGCTTTCCGTGGTCCCAAGAGCGACGCTTCAGAGAGACTGATAGAAGGGTGAGTGAATACGTCACTGAAAGATGGAAAGACGGAATGCCCACCACCATATATATATATATATATATATATATATATATATATATATATATATATATATATATATATATATATATATATAATATATATATATAAATATATATTATATATATTATATCTCATGAAATGTTATCTCAGTTGTGAGTTTTTGAATAATTGTATAATAAAAACTTGTTTCATGAGTGACCTTATTATCGTCAGCATTTTTTTTTTTTTTTCACAAAATGATCTTTGAAAAATAGGGGTCGTGTTATAATCGGAGTCGTCTTATATTCGGGCCAATACGGTACTATTCATTGATTGCCTTCTATAATTTAGAGTCATGCACTTTGTTTTACTTATATTTAATGCTAACTTGTTAGATACCACCCATTCAAATACCTGGTCTAGCTCACTTTGAAGCGTATTATTTAGGATCCGCAGGTTCTCCGACCCGTAGTATATAGTAGAATCATCAGCATACATGGCAACAGAGGATTTCTTTAAGATAAAAGGAAGATCATTTGTAAATATCGAGAAACACAGAGGACCAAGACAGCTGCCCTGTGGTACTCCACATTCTAGCCCCAGTACAGAAGAAAAGCTACCATTGAAGTATACTGACTGAGATCGATTTGATAAATAACTCTTAAACCACTGAGAATAAGAATAAGAGGCAAGATTAAAATTCATAAAATATTGTGAAATCTGTGCAAATATAAGCTTTTCCATAATCTTACTCAGAACAGGCAATATACTAATGGGTCTGCTGTTAGTGCCATTGAGAGCAAGCTTATTATCTTTTCGTAGAGGGATGACTCTAGCCAGTTTCCAAGTATTAGGGAAGAGACATTCTTTTAAACTCAGATTAAATATATGACAAACCGGCTTGGCAATATATTCTGCCATTATTGAAATCATTTTTCCATCTAAATAATCCAGCCCAAATTGTTTGCTATTTTTGACAGTTTTCAACAGTATTTCCACCTCTTCCTGATCTATAGGATCAAAAGAAAATGTACAATTTTTGCCTTTCATGATTACATTTTTGATTACTTCAACAGATATGCCACCACATAGATTACTGGATGTGTTTAGGTTCTGAGTCCGTATTTGCTTTACTTTATTAATAAAATAATCATTAAAATAATTTGCAATCTCAGTTGGTTTAGTTATATACTTTCCTTCCGTTTCAATAATAGCAGAGTCAACATTTTTGGGTCTACCCAGTAAGTTGTTAAGAACATTCCAAAGTTCCAAATCATGTTTTGCATTATTAATTTTGGTAATATAATATGCCTTTTTCAATTGTTTGTTCTTTTTAGTTACAGAGTTTCTGATTTTGCGATATTTATTCCATATGCTAGGATCATTACTTTCAACAGCTGCACGTTTTAACTCATCCCTATGGGCCATGCAGGTTTTTAAATCTTTATTTAGCCATGGTGCCGGTGTCTTTTTAATATTTATTTTCCAAAGAGGTGCATGTTTATCAGCAACTTCCTGGATCAAATAATTCAAAATTTCAAGTGCAGCATTAGTATTATTTTCAGAGTATATAGCCTGCCAATTTAGTTCCTTTATATCTGAAATGAAATTTTCTGGAATCCAAGATTTATATGACCTTTGTAATAAAACCCAGGGGCCACTCTTTGGTAACTTAACTTTCCTACAAAAGGCAATAATGTTGTGATCACTGAAACCAATCGGTTTCATGAGGCTGGTCTTGGCCTTGATGGTACATTTTCAAGATCTTTCATTCATTCATTCATTCATTCATTCATTCATTTATTGGTTCATTTCGAGCAGGTCTTCACAAGAAAAGAAAATACAGTACATCAGTACAACCAGTTCATCAGATACATCTACTGCTCAAAAAGGAGTGGGCAGAAGAAAACTGATTGAATCCCACCCCTATCTTCCAATTCTGACATAACTAAATATAAGTAGTTAACTTCCTTATCTGTACAATAGAGAAAACGAGACAAATGCAAAATTCATTCTCATTCAAAAAAAGAACACAAACATTTTAGACAAAAGTTACACATATGGTGTTCCTCACAGAAACATTGATCTTGATCTTACCTTGGGCTGGGCCCCTGAAAGTCTTGGTTTAGACTTTGTCTCTGGTGGTCTCAACTATAGTGGTACCTTTTAACCATTTTCTAGTTTCCTGTTTATGCTTGAATCTGCATTTGTGTCACACAAATAGCGTAGTCCTGTATCTGTGCTCTCCTCACCTCCTGCATCTATTCTACTGGTCAAAAGTTCTAGAATACCCAAAAAAACAAACGGACTACTTGAATATAGGTAATAGCTACTGAACGTAACTACAGTTCTACAATTGAGTGTGTGCCCACCTATGGGCTTCGCTATTGGTAACTCCTCTTAGCGCCAGCTGGACACCGAGACAGATCAAAGCAGTTGCCGCGTCAATCCTGCACGTGCGGTGGCACATGCCACGCCCCTCACTACAGCTAAATAAAACCCCTTTCACACTGGCCAAAAAACCCGTTTGAACCCTCTAATTAATCGGGTCCTCACGGCAGTGTGAAAGTGTTCACTCGGCATTAGACCAGGGTTTTTCAACCCTGCAATCAACGCGGGTTTTAAGCGGGTCGCTACTATCGGCTTTTTAGTGGGAGGGGCGAAAGGGAGTGTGAAAGGCAGACACTAGTCGACGCGGTAACTTACGTGATGACGTCAACGCAGCGTGGCTACGTTAGCGCGCTAGTTGTTGTTTCTGGACACAGCGTGAGATTTCCTTCGTCAAGATGACCCAGTATTGGCAAGATAACGAGACCAGAGAGTTCCTATGGATCCGTGGGGAAGAGGAGATTCGTCTGCAGGTAATGGGGACTGAGCTCTAGTCCGTTGTTTACTTTCGTTTTGCTCCGTCGTGCTGATGATGTCTTCAACCCGGGACACTATCAGCGCAGGAAAACGCAGCAACTCGGCTCGCCAGCAGGCAGGTCTGCAGGCAGTGTGAAAGGACTCAAAAGGTGATTATTAGCGGGTCGAGAACACGGGTCGACCCGCTAGTTGCAGTGTGAAAGGGGTATTAGCTGGGTGAGCCCCTCAATCTCCCTTCTTCGAGTCAGCTCACAGGAGAGAGACAGTCCAGCTGGGCTTGCAGGTAGGTGGGCACGCACACACTCGTAGAACTGTAGTTACATTCAGTAACTATTATTTCTACTTCGTGTGATGCTTAGCCCACCTTCGGGCTTCGCTATTGGTAACTACCAAAGGCGGGGGCCGTAGGGATAAATGTACCCCTAGCTGGACAGGCTGACAAGATTGGCATGGGAATGAAGGAGCAAAGCAGGCCGTACGCCAGGCACCGCCCACAGAGCCCCAAGACACCGATGTCAAGCACCCTCGCACCGAGGCGCTGACCGTACATGTGTCAGAAACAGTCGTGACATAACGGCAAACACACACGCCGGGTAAGGCCTTGACAGAACCCACCCGGCATGCACCAGGCTGCACCACTGCAGCCTGTATTCCCCCAGGGAAAATGGCAGCCAGCGAGACCAGTCAGGTCGTCTAAACGACAGGATCCTGGTCCAAACAGAGCCACCGAGTCCGTGCACATATCCATGAGATATGACCGCACAAAGGTCGACGCCAAAGACCAGGAGGCAGCCTGACAAATGTCACCCACAGTGCCACAGTGTCTGCACAGAGCCACAGATGCAGAAACTCCACGTGTGGAGTCGGCCCGGATCACTACCGGCGGAGGACGGTTCCACGCCTCGTAAGCCGCAGCAATAGTACCACCAACTCAGTGGGCAAGGCACTGGGATGACAGCGGGTAACCATGCCCCCTGGCCCCAAAACCCATGAACAGCTGGTCCGTAGACCGGAAGCTAGCTGTGCGCTCCATGTAGTAAAGCAAGGAAGAGAGGAGACCGGACACAGTAACCACAGTCGCGCCTCGTCCACTGATGAGCCCGGCTGAGTGCCAAGTGCCCTGATCCGGATTACTCGTGACCGAAAGTCCGAAGTAATCACCTTGGTGTGAAAGGCCGGATTGGGCCAAAGATGAACTAGTCCGCCATCCTGACTGAACAATAAGCAGGAGGGATGGACCGAAAGGGCACACAAATCCCCAAATCTTTTGGCTGAGGCCAAGGCCAGAAGGAGGGCAGCCTTGAAAGACAGAAACCGGATGTCTGTCTGTTCCAAAGGCTCAAACGGAGGTCACCCAAGACTCTCCAACACAGTGTGGAGGTCCCAAGGGGTAACCACATGCCTAAGGGAAGGCCTCAGCCTGCACGCACCCCTGAGGAAAAGCTTCACCAGGGGATGGCTGCGCACTGAAAAGCGGCCGAAGCCCTTGTGACCCAACGTGATGGCAGACGCAAACACCCCGAGGGTGGATGCAGATCAGCCCCCATCCAAAAGTCCTTGTAAAAACTCCAGAACCCCGCCGACGGAGAAGGAGCCGGGGTCCAGACCTCTTTCCTGACACCATGTCGCAAAGAGGCGCCACCGAGACCTATAGGCCTTAATAGTGGAGGGGGCCCTAGCACTCTGGATTGTTGACACCACTGATGGGGGGAGATCTAGCCCGGCTAGTCTCACCCTCTCAGCATCCAGACCAGGAGTCTCCTGCCCAGGACAGGGTGGGACCGAAGAGTGCCCCCTGCCTGGACTAGAGCGTCTGGTTCGTAGGGGATCAACCAGGGATCCTCGACCGCCATCTGTACCTGGTCCGGGAACGACCTGGCCCTGGGATTGTCCGGGGCCGCTACCAAGATGTGAAGGCCCCACGATCTCAGCAGGGGGGTAAGGAGGCGGGTTGGTGGGAAGGTGTACAGGGGGCCCTGAGGCCACGACCTGTGAGCCAAGGTGTCCACCCCGAGAGGAGGGTCATCTGACGACCTGAGAGAGAACCAGAGTGGGCACTGTGTGTTCTCTGCACTTGCAAAAAGGTCGGCCACGGGGCGGCCGAACTTGCGCCAGATTACGGCAATTATCCGGGGTGACAGGCACCACTCGTTGGGCAGTGGGCCTCCCCGAGACATTCTGTCCGCGCCGACATTGAGAGCCCCAGGCACATGTCGTGCTTTCAGAGAGGCTAGGTGAGAATCCACCCACAGCAGAATCTCCACCACTGTGCGATGCAGGGGAGGAGATATGGTCCCCCCCTGTCTGTTCAGGTAGGCCACAACTGTCGTGTTGTCTGACCTGACCAAAACATGTTTTCCCCACAGCTCGGGCCAGAAGTGAAGCAGCACCTTCTGAACTGCTGTCATTTCCAGAAGTGGAGTCAGTGTCTGGCTGGCGCCAAGAGGAGTTACCAATAGCGAATCCCGTAGGTGGGCTAAGCACAGGTCCCTTCTGCAGCCTCAGGATCACATCAAGATGAGTCGGTTGACTCTATTGTGTTTATTAGACACAGATTAGAGTTGACTATTGAAAAGCTTCAAGCTATGGTTGAAATCGATTTACTGGGATCTAAGTTACAGGTTCATGCAGAATGATTTTAATTTTTGTTTGCATGGATTTTTTGTGAGAGATCCACAAATAAAAACAGCTTTAATAAAAACACTAGAATTTGGCACTCAGAGAGCGCAGACCTCCGCCACAGCTCAAATCAGTCACCAACAACCATAAGAACACCATATATAATCACGCAACATTGTGATCAGGGTGTGATCAGAGCGGAGCACTGCAGCGTGCAGTGCCTCTCTCTGTCACCCTCTCGCCCTCTCTCCCTGTGTGTGTGCGTGTGTGTGTATGTGTGTTTATCTGAAAAGGAAAACCGAAAAGCAACATAATTAATGTTATTTTACTTCATTTTAATTGACCGGATTGTCTCGTATTTTCCGTTCCCGACTTCCTGTGTAGTGCAATCTGCTCTGTCCAGCTTTACAACTGGCGGTGCACTGCGCGCGCGGCTCACGGAGAAAATTGAGAGGAGCGGAGTGGCCGCGGTCCACGGCGTGAGCCGCTACGCACGTGGCGCTGTCCCGCACATCTTGTACGAACCGTCAGATAGTTTAACGGGGCGCCGATCTGACAGTCGGTGCGCGGCGCTTCTCACTTCCGCGTGGAAAGCCACGCGTCTTGTGTGAACCAGGCGTTTGTCGCCCCCTGTCGGCGGGCCTGCTCAACCATGTGAAAGAATCCCTATCTGTCAATGATAAAGAATCATTTAAAAAATTCCTGGATCCAGACTGTGATCCGGATCATCACCAAAATTTAATCAATTCTAAGTTAGCCCAAGACCCACCTTTCCACAAAGTTTCATTGCAATCCGTCAATTACTTTTTCCGGGATCTTGCTAACAAACCAACCAACAAACCAACCAACCAACAAACCGACATGATTACATAACCTCCTGGCGGAGGTAACAAGACAACTCTGCCAATAGAATTAGTCCTCAAGATAAAACAGAGACACAAAGAATTCATATTGTCTCACGTTTTTCTGGTTCTTCAAATTAACGGCTCTCATTTCCTCATTTCTACAAAACAAATAAATCTCATATTACACAGCAGACATGTTGGAGATTTACAGAAAACAGTAATCTGACTTTGGTTAATAAAAACAAAAAACTTGGATTTAGTGAATCAATATCATTTTCATCCACTACTTGTTTCTATCTCTGATCTCTTCTCAAGTTTACCTGCCATCTCCCCCTCTCGTAACTATAGTACAGAACAGTTCATCCATCCATCCATCCAGCACAGAGTCCTTTCATTTACCGCCTCATGCTGTAGATGCCTGTGCTTCACACGTTCTTCTTTTGCTCAACCCTCATGTTGTCCTACTGTCGGCCTGCAGGGTCCTGGCCAGCCACAGTACTGACAGAGAGGAGAAGCAGCGCTTCCTCATGGACGGCCTCCTGCAGCTGCAGCTGGCCGTCACCGTGCAGGAAGGTGTGGTGCTGAACGCTCAGAGCCTGCTTCCCCCGCAGGAGGAGGTAAAGCAGTACCCGATCCTCAGTGACACTTTCTCAGAAACCTTCGGGGGCTGCTGGGAGAAACTTTTGAAGACACCGATCAGCAGAGAGTGAGGCGTGCTTTAACAGCTGTGGAAGTGCAGTCGCTTGGCTCTTACAGTCTGGGAGTGGAGTTGCCAGACAGTCTGGCAAAGACTGTTTACTCATTAAGGATGTGTGCAGATGGCAAATAGAAGTGGTTCTATTCCAGGGGTGGGCAAACTTTTTGATCGCGGGCCACAATGAGTTTGAAAATTTGACAGAGGGGCCGGGCCAGGAGTATTGGACCGTTTGGGCCGGATATACTAAAGCACTGCATAAAAAAAATTTGAATACAGCAATTGATGTGAATAATTTCTGTCATGCCTTTTAAAGAACTTTTAATTAGAAATATACATATTTTTAAAATTCTGGTTCATTATTTTTTGGAGAGATGTGAGGACTAAAAGTTGGTGAGGACTATAAATTCCTTTTTTTTCCCCCTGCCCTAATGCTCTTCTGTAGACATCAATTTGAAGTGATAGTCCTTTATGAGAATACACTTTCAAATATAAAAAAATAGCCCTTATCAGTTAATAACTTTGTCTCAAGGAATATGCAAGATACGGTGTTTATACACTATTATGCACAATACTGGAAGGAGAAAATGCAAATAGATTGAAATAGCATACACACTGTGATTTCTAAAACCTTTAGATTATGTCTGTTTTCATACGTTTCAATCAAAGGTACAAAGTTAAAGAAATCAACATTTATTGGGAAAAAATAAATGGAATCACTTTCAACATTCAAAACATATTTTCAAGCTCAACAACAGCAAACTGTATACGTCAAGCACACAGACATAGGCTGGATTAAATATCCTACCTGGAGCAGAAACTACAAATTGAAATTAAGACCGATATGCGGCGTGTTAATGAAGCTCCTGTACCGCTGCTGTGCGCAAATGCACACATTGCTTTTAATTAAAAGACGCACCTCCAAACTGTCCATATGGATTTTTTCATAACACAGCAGAAAAACTCACTAATTTCAGTGTGAACAATGTTGTTGTTGTAAAACACTCGGCAGGCACTGTCCACTTTCCTTCTCTTTGGTCCGCTCATGTTTACAGAAGGGCTCGGATGGCGATGGGTGAAACCTGATCAAACTAATCAAATAGACAGACTCAGTGACTGTATCAGAGAAATTAAAACCTGGATGACTACGAACTATCTCCGTCTTAATCCTGGCAAAACAGAGGTCATTATACTAGGCCCCCATAAACTGAGAGAGTGTCTATCTGAACAGATTATCACCTTAGATAACGTCAGTGTATCCTCCTCCTCTACTGTCAGGAACCTCGGGGTCTTATTTGACCAGGATATCTCCTTTAAAGCACACATCAACCTGGCTTGTAAAACAGCATATTTCCACTTGCGCAACATAGCTAAAATAAGAAACATTCTACCGAGAAGCGATGCAGAAAAACTCATCCATGCATTTGTTTCCACTAGACTGGACTACTGCAACTCCCTTCTCGCAGCCTGCCCAAAAAGTGTATTAAAAAACTTTCAGTTGGTTCAAAATGCGGCCGCCAGATTATTAACCGGAACTAGATGACGTGAACACATTACTCCCGTTCTAAAATCTCTTCACTGGCTTCCTGTCGAGTTTAGAGTTAGATTTAAAATCCTTCTCCTCACTTACAAAATCCTAAATGGGATGGCTCCGACCTATCTCCAAGATGCTTTAACGCCTTATCAACCAATCAGAGCACTTCGCTCTCAAAATGCAGCGTTACTGGTGACTCCGAGAGTCTCTAAATGGACACTAGGTGGAAGAGCCTTTAGCTATCAGGCACCGTTTTTATGGAACCAGCTTCCAAGTGGTGTCAAAGAGGCAGACACAGTCTCCACATTTAAGGTTAGGCTCAAGACGTTTCTCTTAGATGCAGCCTATGATCAGGTCAGCTCGGGATTCTAAACTAAACTAAACTAAACTAAATTAAACTATCTAAACTATACTAACTAAATAGTAGTTTAAATACTAAACTATCCACAAAGCTGCCCCAGGAGCTAGAATGCTGTGGGAAGTACGGTGCACTGAGCCCTATCCTCTAATGTCTGAATGTTATTCCCTTTAGTCCGTTCACTGCTTTTCACCTGTTGTCCCGCCCCTTCGAGGGGGAGTCTTCTCGAGTTTCAGTTGCTGACTCCACTATTACGAGAGCCTACGAACAAGCTCCGTCCGGACCGGGAGGACACTCCTGTCGGTGCTGTGCCTGCGGACTGGCTTTGGTTCTACTTCTGGGATCTGTGGTTCTTGTGCTGGACCGTCCAACGGACTGTACTCAACATTGTCCTAGGCTTTACTTCTTATTGTCTCATGCTAGCTGTTGCCAAAGCTGTCCGTCCCTGGGAGAGGGATCCCTCCATACTGTGGTTCTCCCCAAGATTTCTTCTTTTCCCGCTGGGTTTTTGGAGTTTTTTCTTGCCGGATGTGAGGGTCTAAGGCGGTGGTTGCTTCGTTTTGTCTCGTTACTGTGAATTTGACATATTAACATTATGCTTATTGACTGTTTTTATTTTTACCAACCAATGTAACATCTTGAAGCCCTCTGAGGCAACTGTTGTTGTGATACTGGGATATACAAAAATAAACTGATTGATTGAATTGATTGACAGGTAATGCCAGGAACGCACTGGACATGGAAGCGTAGCCGCAGCTGTTGGCTGTTCGTATTGGAGGCGTATCCGCAGCCTGCGCTCTCCGCGCTTGGTCACACGTCGACGGAACTGGATCCGTCTGCTCTCGGTTTTGACATTTAAAGAGCATTTTAAACATAGCAAATGGTGCTCTCGGCGCTCGCAGCTCGCGTAAAAAATAGAAAGAAGTGGAGCGGGCGCGCTGCAGAGCGCGAGCCGTGGCGCGTGCGGCGGTCCCCTGTGCGTTGTGTGCAGGCAGTCAAGGTGAATGGGAGGCGATCAGAAATGCTTCCACGTCAAGTGCGTTCCCCCCCGTGACGAGCTGAAACCATAGACTGAATATAAGAGGTTGAAACAAAGAGTGCAACACTGGTCAATGTTTTTTGAGCGCGCCATCTATGGGGGAAACATGGGCATTGCAGGAAAGGGGAAAATGAATGAGGTTTTTACTACAATTTGGACGAGTTCGGCGGGCCGGATTGAAAAGCCTAACGGGCCGTATGTGGCCCGCGGGCCGTAGTTTCGCCCATGTGTGTTCTATTCAGAGGAATCTCCGAGCAGAACTGTCAATGGTGAGAAAATGATTTTTATGTTAAAACTCCCCTTTATGCCTGAATTATATCAAGAGAAGCTTTGTTTATGTTGTCAGCTGAGAAGGACGGACAAACAGTGTCCGACACACACTGCTCAGTTCTGGTGGAGGCCAGAGGGTGCAGTGTAAAGCACTGTGACTCCAGCAGATGGCGCTGCCCAACAGCACAGTAAAAACTCACTTCCCATTCATTTTTGTATTTTCTGTCCTTTACCACCCTGCCACAAATCCCCGTTTTTGTTTTGTTTTCCTTGTAAGAAAAAAATTAATGTGAAACAGGGAGTTTACAATATTTTTCATCCAGTCGCTGTGTGTGTGTGTGTGTGTGTGTGTGTGTGTGTGTGTGTGTGTGTGTGTGTGTGTGTGTGTGTGTGTGTGTGTGTGTGTGTCACACACAGCCTCAAATTAAAGCCAGTATCTGAGGCTGTTGATGCAGAGGACACACAGCCCAAAGCTGCTCAGACAAGAAAACTTGCCGAAGCAGCAAGAATAATGAGGCTGGTGTCAAAGTACATGTACTCAGTGCCTCAGGACAGGAGAATTGGTGCTATTCAATCGGGGCTATGAGGAATAGTGTCAGTCTGAGAGTGTGTTGTAGCTGTAGAGACTAAATTAAGACCACTAAAATTAAAAATGAGCAGTGTGAGCCAAATATTCTGTATTTATTTATTTAAATGTCTGTTATAGTTCTGTCTTCACTTACAGCCTGTGTGCTCGTTGTTTCATGTTTATTTTACACAGTTTGGCTGTCATCCTTTCCAGAGCCGTGGTCTCTACCCTGGCAGCCGTGCGGCCGCTGCGGCACCTCTGCCTGGCCCTGGCAGCCTTCAGCTTGTTCATGCTGGAGGAGCTCTGCAGTCAGGAGGTCCAGCGGGCCGTTACCCTGGAGGAGTTCACACGCTGCTCACCTGAGCCCAACTCCACAGAGCAGGTCAGACACCATGAATAAAAGGCTCAAAAGTTGGGAAAACAGATGCGGGACGTGTGTGTGTGTGTGTGTGTGTGTGTGTGTGTGTGTGTGTGTGTGTGTTCTTGTATTTCTATCCTTGTCGGGGCCAAATGTCCCCACAAGGATAGCAAAACGTGGAACGACGTGCCTTGTGGGGACCTTTTTCCGGTCCTAAGTAGGAGAAACAGTGTTTTCTTGACCATGTTGTTGTTACTGAAAAAAGTAAAAGTGCAAAAACATTTCTTTAGGGTTAGGCTTTGTTGTGGTGTGGGTTAGGGTTAGGGTAAGGGTCAGGGTTAGGGGCTAGACATGAATGGGAGTCAATGGACGGTCCCCACAAGGATAGAAATACAAGACTGGGGGTGTGTGTGTGTGTGTGTGTGTGTGTGTGTGTGTGTGTGTGTGTGTGTTTTGGTGTTACTGCCACGAGAGGGTGCTAACATGCAAAGTAACACCATCTCAGAGTTACACTTGACATCTGCTGTGACCATCGCTGAGAGCCAGTTCTGTCTCACCACAGAGCCGGGAGCCTCCCTCGTCCACTCTATTTATTTCGTTCATGACCTGCAGTCCACACCAGAGAAGGACACATTTAGTATTTGTGTGACGATGTTGTTTGAAAGGAGACCAAGATGTACTGTCTACTCGAAAACGCTCTGAAAACACAACTGGACTTCCCTGTTTATCTGCCCTGTTTATCACCTAATAGGGCTCTTAGAACACTCTTTGTGTTGTTTGACAAAACCTACTAATGTGCAAGACTATTTGAGTGAATTTATACAAGATATGAAATCTGTTTCACAGGAGGGTATTCAATATACTGGTGTGTATTTCAGAGTTGCAGCTCCAGATTGTCAGGACCCGCACGGCAGCGGCCTCCTGTGGCGCTGTGCAGGTTCTTGTTTTTGTTTTTCAGGTGGGTGGAGCTGGAGAGGAGGCTTGCTGCAGCATGGGTTCAGCTCATCAGCGGGATGACTTTCAGCTGCTTGGGGCACTGGCACTATTTAAGCGACACCCAGGCTGAGAGTCAGCGCTGGATCGTAACATCTACGCCCGTGTGTGACGTGGGTTAGCACATTCAGCTTAGGGTGCTTTCACACCTACTAGTCCGCTAGAGTGGTTCGGTTCGGACATAAATTATTCATAAATGTTGCAGCTGTCAACTGGTTCGGTTCGCATTCACACCACTTGTTTTTGCAGATGAACTATCCACTATGACCCTCCTGCCCCTTGGTGGCGCTGTTCACATAATAATGTGTTTTGGGTGGCGGAAGTGAACCCTGATTGGCCAGCATGTGTGACGTGATGTGCTGCGCGGCTTGCTACGGAAGCCTCCGGCGACCAAAAAGCCTTCTCCACAACAGAGCGGACAAGACCGAGGCTGGTCAACTTTCACACCAGCAGCGGACCGCGCCGAGACCGCACCGAGACCACCTCCTCGAGGAGGTCTCGGTGCGGTTCTTTGTCCCGGACCAAAACTAACTGGTCTGCTTTCACACCAGCGCGTACGAACCGAACCTGCCGGAGTTGGGGACGCTAGTCCGCTTCAAGCGGACCAGATGCTGTAGGTGTGAAAGCACCCTTAGTAGCTACCCAAGCTAACTTAGTTATTCTTGTTTACAGTTGGAGTCCCGATCAGCCTGCCGCAGCGCCCAGCAGCTCTCTGCCTCTCCAGTGCCCATTCAGACCAGCCGCCTGGACTCGCCGCTTCCTGACCCCCCCCCCCCCCCCCCCAGAATAAACTGTTCTGGCATCCTTCAGACCCGCCTCCGTCTTGCTGTCTGCATCTGAGCCTCTGTACAGACCGTAACAGTACGATCTAGCCAAACGATGAGCTCAGCAGTTCGCAACCCCGGGAGGGAGCAAGGAGCCGCCGCTCAGCAGAACCTGGTTTCGAAGGTGGCCGACCACGATAAGGTTCTGGGAACATTATTTGAGCAGGTCTCTCGTCTGTCTGACCAAATTACAAAGATCACCACCCACCTGTCGTCCCTGCCAGCAGGTCCTGCTGTGGGCCCCACGGGCCCGGCTCCGCCTCCGCAGGTGATGGTTCCTCCTCGGGAGCCGAACGCGCCTACACCGGAGTGCTACGCTGGAGATCTTGGTTCCTGCCAGGCCTTCCTCACCCAGGTTTCGCTGGTGTTTGAGCTGCAGCCACTATCCTACCCCACCGACCAGTCCCGTATAGCCTACCTGATTGGCCTCCTCTCCGGCCCAGCGAAGGCCTGGGGAACAGCCTTGTGGGACAGTCAATCGCCAGTATGTCAGTCCTATCAGGCCTTCACGGAGGAGATGAGGTAACGGACCCGCTAACCGCTTGTTTGTGCCCACTTCTGTCCGCTCTCAGGTCCTGCAGTGGGGACATTCGTCTCGGCTGTTCTGCCACCCTGGAGTTACTCGAACGTTGGAGGTGCTGCGACAGCGGTTCTGGTGGCCCTCCATAAACAAGGACACGCGGGAGTTTGTGGCTGCCTGTGTGGTCTGCGCTCGGAACAAGACTTCTAATCGGCCCAGTTCTGGTCTGCTTCAGCGCTTGCCGGTACCCAGTCGGCCGTGGTCTCATATTGCGCTTGATTTTGTCACAGGCCTGCGCCCCTCCAGTGGCAAGACCGTGATCATGTCCAAAGTGGACAGGTTCTCTAAGGCCGCCCACTTTGTCCCCCTCGACAAGCTCCCCTCAGCCAGGGAGACGGCTGACCTGCTTGTCTCTGAGGTGGTCCGAGTGCATGGCATTCCCGCTGACATCGTGTCTGACCGGGGACCCCAGTTCACGTCAGACGTTTGGAGGGCGTTTTGTGCTGCTCTGGGGGCCACCGTGAGTCTTTCCTCCGGGTTTCATCCCCAGTCTAATGGCCAGACTGAACGTTTAAATCAGGAGATGGAGACCCTGCTCCGGTGCGCAACGGCGGAGGATCCTTTGGCTTGGAGTGCTCACCTTCCTTGGGTGGAGTACGCCCATAATTCATTGGTCTGCTGTTCTTCTGGCCTGTCTCCGTTTCAGTGCTCTCTGGGGTACCAGCCTCCTCTATCCTCTCTCCTGGGCAGAGGGTTTGGTTGAGGGCCAAGGACCTCCCTCTCAAAGTGGAGTCCAGGAAGCTAGCTCCTCGCTATGTGGGACCTTTTGAAGTGGACCGGATCAGCAATCCCAGTGCGGTGCACCTCAAGCTCCCTTCATCCATGCGCATTCACCCCACCTTCCATGTTTCTCAGATTAAGCCTGTGAGTGGGAGTGACCTGGCCCCCCCCCGTCCGTCCCCCGCCTCCGCCCAGGATGCTGGATGGAGGTCTTGTTTATTTGGTGCGGCGGCTTGTGGATGTTCGTCGCTGGGGCCGGGGTGTCCAGTACCTCGTGGATTGGGAGGGTTATGGTCCGGAGGAGCGCTCCTGGGTTCCTCGGGGGCGTATTGAGGACCCGGATCTTATATGGGAGTTTCATCGCCGCCACCCTGATCGGTTGCCGCGTGTGCCTGGGGGCCCACGTAGGGGGAGGGGTACTGTCAGGACCCGCACGGTAGCGGCCTCCTAGTGGCGCTGTGCAGGTTCTTGTTTTTTTTTTTTCAGGTGGGTGGAGCTGGAGAGGAGGCTTGCTGCACCATGAGTTCAGCTCATCAGCGGGATGACTTTCAGCTGCTTGGGGCACTGGCACTATTTAAGCGACGCCCAGGCTGAGAGTCAGCGCTGGATCGTAACATCTACGCCCGTGTGTGACGTGGGTTAGCACATTCAGCTTAGTAGCTACCCAAGCTAACTTAGTTATTCTTGTTTGCAGTTGGAGTCCCGATCAGCCTGCTGCAGCGCCCAGCAGCTCTCTGCCTCTCCAGCCGCCCACCTGCCCCGGACAGTCTCAGGACGCAGAGCCAGGGCGCCAATACTGAAGCTCACCACCGACGATTCGGACAGTGCCCATTCAGACCAGCTGCCTGGACTCGCCGCTTCCTGAACACGCCCCCCCCCCCCCCCCCCCCCCCCCCCCCCAAGAATAAACTGTTCTGGCATCCTTCAGACCCGCCTCAGTCTTGCTGTCTGCATCTGAGCCTCTGTACAGACCGTAACACAGATGCATTCATTTGTGATGCACCTGCACGCGCTTTCGTCAAATGTGTCAAGGGTCACACAGGCTATTATTCATGTGAACGCTGCACTCAAAAAGCTAAATATTTAAGTGGAAGGATGACTTTTCCTGAGTTGTCTGCTGAACAAAGGACTGATGAGGCATTTAGGGATGTAGCTTACGGAGAGCACCAAACAGGTGTTTCACCCCTACATGAGTTAGGTGTGGGGTTAGTTTCAAGCTTTGTGCTCGACTATATGCACCTTGTGTGCTTGGGGGTTATGCGCAAGCTGATTTATCTTTGGTTGAAGGGCCCTCTCAGATGCAGGCAGTCTACTCAAATTCTGACTGATTTCAGCATTTATGGTTTCTCTCAGGGAACATTTGCCCAGGGATTATGGAAGGAAACCAAGGTCTCTCCTAGAAATTAGCATGTGGAAAGCAACTGAGTTGAGGCAGTTTTTGCTTTATACTGGCCCTGTTTTATTCATAATATTTCTAACAAGATGTATAGACACTTTCTGCTTCTGTCTGTATCTGTAAGAATTCTTCTTAGCCCTGATTTGTGTATTGAAAATTGTGACTTTGCTGAAGATATTGTGAAGCTTTAGGTGAGAGATTTTGGTTTGATTTATGAGATGGAATTTGTTGGATATAATGTACATTCTTTGCTACACCTTGCCCAAGATGCTGGGAAATTTGGTCCTATGGATAGTATTTCCTGTTTCCCATTTGAAACATTCTTAGGTAAACTTAAAAGGATGGTAAGGAGGCCTCAAAACCCTGTGCAGCAAATTGTCCGGCGCATCCATGAGCAGAGAGCAGGACAACAGAAAAAAGTATCTGTTTCCTCTCCCCTTAAACAGCCTCATCTCTCTGGACCAGTCACTGAGGAACTTGCAACATGTCAGCAGTATCGGCAGTACAATGATGGACAGACATTCATTTCTTGCTCTAAGGGCAATAACTGTTTTACTGTAGGGGGAAGAATTCTCATTGTGAGAAATATTATTCTTCCTCGTTGTGAAAATGTCAAAGTACTTTGTCACTTCTTTGAAAACTATGACTCTTTTTTCAATGACCCGATCGACTCGGCATGCCTTGGAATTCACTTTGCCTCAAAGTTATCTGGAGATTTGCATGTTGTATTCATTGAGGAATTACAGAGAAAAGTGGTCCTCTTGCCATTCAAATCTGGATATGTGGCCTTTCCACAGCTGCACTAGCCTGCTTATTTTGCATTTTCCAGCATGCTACCATTTGCAGTTGTGGACTTTTTGGATGGTGGAGGTGTAGCTGTTGTACCCTGCAAGTGGTTTACTGGACCAGAGGAAGACTATCGTCGCTGGCCGCCAGGACGACTCAACATCACCAAAGCAGTGAAGGATCAGCTTGTTCCAAACACAGACTGGCCGCAGTTCGCAGTGCGAATTTTGGGAAAAGCAGGTAATGTGACTTTGAGTGGCAATAGTGATGATATATGTACCAACAAATTACATATAAGGCATGTTTCTGAAAGAGTAGTTATTGCTTTTGTGTATGTGTATTGCAGCGAACAGTGCCCATGCGAGGGAAAAGCTTTTGAAATCTGAGGTGAACTCGGACTTGCAGAGTGAGTCAGATTCTGGAAGGGGAAAAGGGAAGCGTAAAAGGTGGTAAGTGAGACAGTGAATGTGGTGTCAGATATGTTTGTAATACCAGTGTGCTATTCCCATAATCCCATGCCCAATGTTTGGCCCTGATTTAGGCTAAAAACATGGTGTCAATTATATATGTTGATGTCAAATTTGAAAGCAAGTGCTTACGGACACTTTGATTATGTCACATGCATAGTACAGAGGATTTTTATTTTATTTTATTATGTTTATAATGTGTAAGTAAATTGTTGCATTTGTTTCAGTTAGTAACAGGTTTACAAAGACCAGTACATCAAAGATGTTAACACATAATAATCTATCACATTTTGTCTATTTCAAGGCAAAGACTTGCATCAAGTTCTGAGGACGAGTCCGGCAGTGCTGCGCAAGATCAACCGTCATCCAAGGGGTCTTCATGTTCTCCTGTTCCAGGGAACACGCAATCAAAAACTCCCCAATCGGTCAACACCCGTCCCTTTGTCCGGCCACCTTTGCTGTCAGCACCTTCAGCAGTAGCTACTACACCACACATCCCCCGTAGACTGCAAGTTGACAACTCTGCATTTCGAGATGGTATGTTCGCACGCATTCTAACCCTCCTGGAGGAAATCAAGGACATGCAGAGGGTCCATGGAAGGATGATACAAACACTCCTTTCACAAGGAGATGCACCCGCTGTGTCAGTTGTACCAGAGGGTACAGTATTCCCACTGAGGACTGTCTCAGACGTTCAAGAAATGAAGCAGAAATTGGCAGACCCCACCTTCCACAAAGAAGTGGTAAGTATGAACTAACATACATGTTTTTTCCTGGCTCAGAAAGGGGCTTTGGTGGTGATGTCTGGGGATTGTGCAAAGCCCGCCCTGCAAAGTTTGGGGAGTATACATTTACAAATCATGCAGATGTATTCAGTGATGCCATATATATTCTCTATTAGATGAGAGATGTCCAAATAAAACAGTATATTCTTCCTAAACCAGAAACTACTAACCTCGATCACACCTGCTCCTTGAGAATCAGCTGCCCTGTTAGTCACCTGCTCCTCTGTCTCACCTGCCCCTGCCTCTCACCTGTTCCCCTCTCATCTGACTGGGCTGTAATGGAGCTGTGACCTCTAATTCTTCATATATCTCTCTGGACAATGATTTACAATGCATTGTAGTCCAGTAATAATGAATGTGTCTGGTTAGATTTCTATTAACTTAACCAGTAGTTCAGTTCAATTTATTCCCAAATTCCGTTTTAATTTTTGGAGTTCCATTTTTTTTTTTTTTTTTTACATTTTATTCGTATTTTACCACAAGAGAGTGTGTTTTTAATGTTAATGAACAAAATGAATTAATAAAATGTATTTATTAATTAGATAGAAATAACCAGCGTCTCCCCATGTGTGCGTGGGTTCTCTCCGGGTACTTCGGCTTCCTCCCACGGTCCAAAAACATGCATGTCAGGTTAATTGATCACCCTAAATTGCCCCTCGGTATGAATGTGTGCGTGAATGGTTGTTTGTCTGCGTATGTCAGCCCTGCGACACACTGGTGACCTATCCAGGGTGACCCCGCCTTCACCCACAGCAGCTGGGATTGGCTCCAGCCACCCGCGACCCCGAAAGGGAGAAGCGGCAGAAAATGAATGAATGAATGAATGAATGAATGACCAGCGCCTGTCTCCTGTTCTCGGCTCTGTTAGCCAGCAGCTGCTCTCATATCTCCCTGGGTCTCAGTGCTTGTTTTCAACAAAGACTCTTTAACAGCCTGCTCTCCTTGTCTGTTGAGAATTTGTTTTGAAGAACCATATTTAATTTATAAGGGTTAATAAGACATACATTAATGACATGACAAGACATTAATGTACTAACAGT
The DNA here is from genome assembly GCF_902148845.1 of Salarias fasciatus. Classification (NCBI taxonomy): domain Eukaryota; kingdom Metazoa; phylum Chordata; class Actinopteri; order Blenniiformes; family Blenniidae; genus Salarias; species Salarias fasciatus. Next base: position 23,313,139 of record NC_043765.1, read on the forward strand.
AGCACAGGAGATAAACTAAACATCAAACCACAGAGATTCTGACTTGACTCTTTAACCATTTCAGTTTGTGTCCACGCTCGTATTCTGAACCTGTTTTTGTATTTTTATATCAGATTCTTATCCTCTGGAAACTACGTCAGCATGTACTGAAGAACAAGTCACAAGCGTCGAATTCTCCCGCAAGACTTAACTGATTTCACAGAGAAATTAAGCTGGACTAAAATGCACCTTTAAATTCACTTAACTCAATGGGACTTGCATAGACTTATCTTAAAATAGTGATTGATTAAGCCTGTTCTGGATTAAACTAAGCCGATGCAAGAGGAAGGATAAGTGTTAGTTTAGGTCTAAAGTTTGGCCTCAATTAATTCTCCAAGGAGGCAGGTTTAACTTCTGGTTAACTGTACCGTATTTTCCGCACTATTAGGTGCACATAAAAGCCTCATATTTTCTCAAAACCCAACAGCGCGCCTTATAATCTGGTGCGCCTTTTTTCTGGAAAAAAACGGACAGGTATGTGACAGGCTTGTGTGTGATTTGTCCCGGTTCCACAGCGGCGACACACCTGACAAATTTACGGGTAATTTTTTTCAGTTACTTGGGACCGTGTTGATCGGGAGTCGGGGCCGAGTTGGTCGGGGCCGTGGCGACAGTAAACCCTCGTCGTTATAATCCACAGGGAAAACAAAATACCGCAGATTTGAAGGAAGCCGGTGCTTCTTCAGATTCCGGTGTCTTCGCCCCTCCGCTCGCCATAACTTTTCTTTTGTTTTTCTTCTTCTGTGTCTCAGTGTGTGACACGTGAGCCCAGCTTCGCTTCTCAGTGAGAGACTCCGCCCACTCGGCCATGTGCTCGGCTCCCATTGCACAGTAGCTGCTTGAGTGACTGCATATTAACTAGCGGGGCGGGGTTTTGTACAGAGTTGGGTTAGGAGGGGAGGAGGGGTTGTCTGCAGAGCCGGAGAGTAGGCGCTGAATGCGTCCCGCAGTTGTTAGAAATTATTAATTAATTGTAAAACCGAAAAAGCGCGCTTCATAAAGGCGAATTGAGCCGTGCAGGGCGAACCGTACGGTTCGGTTTTAAACCGTAAACCGTTGCACCCCGAGTTCACACCTTCAAATACTTGGGTGTGCACCTTGACCACAAACTGGACTGGTCAGAGCAGGCTCGGGCCCTGTATAAGAAAGGACAGAGCAGGCTGTTTTTCCTGAGGAGACTCAAATGTTTTGATGTGTGTGGTGACATGCTGTACATTTTCTATCAGTCTGTTGTTGCAAGTGCTGCTTTCTTTGGGGTCGTCTGTTGGGGTGGCAGTATGACAAAAAGAGACAGCAATCTCCTGGACAAACTGATTAGGAAGTGTGCATCTGTGATGGGGAGGAAGGTGGACTCTGTTGGAGCAGTCTTGGAGAGGAGGATGAGGGCTGTAATGCAGGGTATCTTGAGGAACCCCAAACATCCACTTCACGACACAGTCGCAGCTCAAAAGAGTGACCGGAGTAACAGGCTCCTGTCACTGCGCTGTAGAACTGAGCACTTCAAGAGGTCGTTCATCCCCTCGGCAATCTGGCTGTATAACAGATGTCCCTGAGCCGAACTGAGTACATGATGAGAACTTTATTGTACGGTTGTTATTTATTTATTTGCGTTTGAATGATTTGTGTGTGCTGCTGGACACCTGAATTTCTCCCTTGGGAGATTAACAAAGTTTTTATCTATCTACCAACTATCTATCTATCTATCTATCTATCGACATGAAATAAAATGCATATTTGAACTAACCAAGTCCCGTTTCGGCAAAACATATACAGTCACTCAGGCAGGGCAAGTTGGAAACAAAACTTAAATCTTCTCAAAGAGCAAAAATGAACATAAAATAAACTCTTTTTATCCTTTTCTCTCTATTTTCCTCCTCTTTTTCCAACAGGAATCACAGGCTGTGTTCGAAACCGCATACTTACCTAATACTCATACTAACTTATTGAGTATGCAGTGTGTTTACCCTGGCAGTATGCGATTTTGAGTATGCGAGAAGTTCCCGTATGCATACTGCATTCGCCAGAAATGTTGAGTATACATCGTGTGTTCACTACTCTTACTGAAATTGCCCCAGATGCGACGCGACGGACATTTGAATGAACTTTATTCAGTTCACAATGACTGTGACTGTGTTCGAAACCGCATACTGTCTACTACATCCTTACATACTCATACTATCCATCCTGCATCCTGCTTACTCAGTCCATCAAACAGTATACGAAGCGTTTACACTACAGCATGCTACATAAAAACCCACAATGCATTGCACTTCTTCCATGAGCAGGAATCGATCTGCTAAAGCTGATTTCACTTTAGCTCTAAACTCGTCAAATGTATAACTTCATCGAGAGACCACAAAGTGGTGGTTTAGAGCCCGAGTGTGTCGTTTATTTGTCCGAATACCAGCCGTTTATGATTTTGTTCGGACGAATTCGGCAAAATTCAAGCCAGCCGCAGTGAGCAACGCACTTCCGGTTATTTTCACCAAAATAAACCACCCCTTTCCCTTTCTCATGCAAAACAACCTCAGTGATAAATCTGTGCTTTTACTTTGAAAACAAGACGGCAATCTTTCAGCAATATATCTCGCTTAACATCGCCGTTTGGACCGGTGTCCCGTTAACAGACCACTTATTATGCCAATTATGATGCTTTACCGACGGAGAGTTTTTTCGGCTCTTCAACAAAGATCGGCTCGCCGTCTTCGGTACATCATGGTCGCTTTCAACATGGCACGCCCACCCACCCTACGGAGGAAGCTCATTTCAGCCGCTTGTATCCGGGATCTTGTTCTTTCGGTCATGACCCAAAGTTCATGACCATAGGTGAGGGTGGGAACGTAGATTGACCCGTAAATCGAGAGCTTTGCCTTTCGGCTCAGCTCCTTCTTCACCACGACGGACCGATACAATGACCGCATCACTGCAGCTGCTGCACCGATCCGCCTGTCAATCTCACACTCCATCCGTCCCTCACTCGTGAACAAGACCCCAAGATACTTAAACTCCTCCACTTGGGCCAGAGTCTCTCCACCGACCAGGAGGGGGCTAGCCACCTTCTTCCGGTCGAGGACCATGGCCTCGGATTTGGAGGTGCTGATCCTCATCCCTGTCGCTTCACACTCGGCTGCCAACCGCCCCAGTGCATGCTGTAGGTCCGGGTTCGATGAAGCCAGCAGGACAACATCATCTGCAAAAAGCAGAGATGAAATCCTGTGGTTCCCGAACCGAACCCCCTCCAGCCCCTGGCTGCACCTAGAAATTCTGTCCATGAAGATTATGAACCGAACCGGTGACAAAGGGCAGCCCTGCCGGAGTCCAACACGCACCGGGAACAGGTCAGACTTACTGCCAGCAATGCGGACCAGACTCCTACTCCGGTCATACAGAGACCGGACCGCCCTTAACAAGGGGCCCCGGATTCCGTATTTCTGGAGCACCCTGCACAAGACACCACGAGGGACACGGTGGAATGCCTTCTCCAAATCCACAAAACACATGTGGACTGGTTGGGCAAACTCCCACGAACCCTCGAGCACCCTATGGAGGGTATAGAGCTGGTCCACTGTTCCACGACCAGGACGAAAAACGCATTGTTCCTCCTGAATCCGAGGTTCGACTATCGGTCGGATCCTCCTCTCCAGTACCCTGGCATAGACTTTCCCGGGGAGGCTGAGGAGTGTGATCCCCCTATAGTTGGAGCACACCCTCCGGTCCCCCTTTTTAAACAGGGGGACCACCACGCTGGTCTGCCAATCCAGCGGCACTGTCCCCGACCGCCACGCGATGTTGCAGAGACGTGTCAACCAAGACAGTCCCTGCACATCCAGAGACTTAAGGTACTCAGGGCGAATCTCATCCACCCCCGGTGCCTTGCCACCGAGGAGCTTGCCAACCACCTCGGTGACTTCAGCTTGGGTGATGGACGCCTATAACCCAGAGTTACACAAGCATCGTAACAGCGACACACACGCCAGCTGAGATAAAGTCACAACGGCAGGTGGGGGAAAAAAAACCGTGCCACAGGGCCGCAGAAGCAGCCATGGTCCATCACCTCTTCTTATTCTGTTTCTGTTTTGGTGCAGTTCTATTCCTTTCCTTTTTCTGCTTTAGTTCAGTTCCGTCCCCTGTTCCTTCTCTGTTTCTGCTTTCTGTTTCTGCTTTCTGTTCCGATTGTGTGTTCATTATTGGGTTTTTATGGCGTTTTGACTCTCTCCAGCTGCTGTCAGCCAAACCTGACATCCTGCACAGTTTTTTCTTTTTAAATGCCAATCCATCCATCCATCCATCCATCCATCCATCCATCCATCCATCCATCCATCCATTTTCTACTGCTTATCAAGGCCCGGGTCGCGGGGGCAGCAGTCTCAGCAGGGGTGCCCAGACTTCCCTGTCCCCAGACACTTCCTCCAGCTCCTCTGGGAGGATCCCAAGGCGTTCCCAGGCCAGCCGAGAGACATAGTTTCTCCAGCGTGTCCTGGGTCTTCCCCGGGGTCTCCTCCCAGTGGGACATGCCCAGAACACCTCCCCAGGGACGCGTCCAGGAGGCATCCTAACCAGATGCCCGAGTCACCTCAGCTGGCCCCTCTCGATGTGGAGGAGTGGCAGCTCTACTTCGAGCTCCTCCCTGGTGACTGAGCTCCTCACCCTATCTCTAAGGGAGCGCCCACCCACCCTACGGAGGAAGCTCATTTCAGCCGCTTGTATCCGGGATCTTGTTCTTTCGGTCATGACCCAAAGTTCATGACCATAGGTGAGGGTTGGAACGTAGATTGACCCGTAAATCGAGAGCTTTGCCTTTCGGCTCAGCTCCTTCTTCACCACGACGGACCGATACAATGACCGCATCACTGCAGCTGCTGCACCGATCCGCCTGTCAATCTCACGCTCCATCCGTCCCTCACTCGTGAACAAGACCCCAAGATACTTAAACTCCTCCACTTGGGCCAGAGTCTCTCCACCGACCAGGAGGGGGCTAGCCACCTTCTTCCGGTCGAGGACCATGGCCTCGGATTTGGAGGTGCTGATCCTCATCCCTGTCGCTTCACACTCGGCTGCGAACCGCCCCAGTGCATGCTGTAGGTCCGGGTTTGATGAAGCCAGCAGGACAACATCATCTGCAAAAAGCAGAGATGAAATCCTGTGGTTCCCGAACCGAACCCCCTCCAGCCCCTGGCTGCACCTAGAAATTCTGTCCATGAAGATTATGAACAGAACCGGTGACAAAGGGCAGCCCTGCCGGAGTCCAACACGCACCGGGAACAGGTCAGACTTACTGCCAGCAATGCGGACCAGACTCCTACTCCGGTCATACAGAGACCAGACAGCCCTTAACAAGGGGCCCCGGACTCCGTATTTCTGGAGCACCCCGCACAAGACGCCACGAGGGACACGGTGGAATGCCTTCTCCAAATCCACAAAACACATGTGGACTGGTTGGGCAAACTCCCACGAACCCTCGAGCACCCTATGGAGGGTATAGAGCTGGTCCGCTGGTCCACTGTTCCACGACCAAGACGAAAAACGCATTGTTCCTCCTGAATCCGAGGTTCGACTATCGGTCGGATCCTCCTCTCCAGTACCCTGGCATAGACTTTCCCAGGGAGGCTGAGGAGTGTGATCCCCCTATAGTTGGAGCACACCCTCCGGTCCCCCTTTTTAAACAGGGGGACCACCACGCCGGTCTGCCAATCCAGCGGCACCGTCCCCGACCGCCACGCGATGTTGCAGAGACGTGTCAACCAAGACAGTCCCTGCACATCCAGAGACTTAAGGTACTCAGGGCGAATCTCATCCACCCCCGGTGCCTTGCCACCGAGGAGCTTGCCAACCACCTCGGTGACTTCAGCTTGGGTGATGGACGCCTATAACCCAGGGTTACACAAGCATCGTAACAGCGACACACACGCCAGCTGAGACAAAGTCACAACGGCAGGTGGGGAAAAAAACCCGTGCCACAGGGCCACAGAAGCAGCCATGGTCCATCACCTCTTCTTATTCTGTTTCTGTTTTGGTGCAGTTCTGTTCCTTTCCTTTTTCTGCTTTAGTTCAGTTCCGTCCCCTGTTCCTTCTCTGTTTCTGCTTTCTGTTTCTGCTTTCTGTTCCGATTGTGTGTTCATTATTGGGTTTTTATGGCGTTTTGACTCTCTCCAGCTGCTGTCAGCCAAACCTGACATCCTGCACAGTTTTTTCTTTTTAAATGCCATCCATCCATCCATCCATCCATCCATTTTCTACTGCTTATCCAGGGCCGGGTTGCGGGGGCAGCAGTCTCAGCAGGGGTGCCCAGACTTCCCTGTCCCCAGACACTTCCTCCAGCTCCTCCTTCCTTTTTAAAAAGGGGGACCGGAGGGTGTGCTCCAACTATAGAGCACACCCTCCAGTCCCCCTTTTTAAACAGGGGGACCACCACCCCGGTCTGCCAATCCAGAGGCACCGTCCCCGACCGCCACGCGATGTTGCAGAGACGTGTCAACCAAGACAGTCCCTGCACATCCAGAGACTTAAGGTACTCAGGGCGAATCTCATCCACCCCCGATGCCTTGCCACCGAGGAGCTTGCCAACCACCTCGGTGACTTCAGCTTGGGTGATGGACGAGTCCACCTCTGGGACCTCAGCCTCTGCTTCCTCTACGGAAGACGTGGTGACGGGATTGAGGAGGTCCTCGAAGTATTCCTTCCACCGTCCAACAGTATCCCCAGTTGAGGTCAGCAGCTCCCCACCTCCACTGTAAACAGTGTTGGTGGAGACCTGCTTTCCCCTCCTGAGGCGCCGGACGGTTTGCCAGAATTTCTTCGAGGCCGACCGATAGTCCTCCTCCATGGCCTCCCTGAACTCCTCCCAAACCCGAGTTTTTGCCTCCAAACCACACGAGCTGCAGTTCGCTTGGCCTGCCGGTACCTATCAGCTGCTTCTGGAGCCCCATGAGCCAACATGGCTCGATAGGACTCCTTCTTCAGCTTGACAGCAGCCCTTACTTCCGGTGTCCACCACCGGGTTTGGGGGTTGCCGCCACGACAGGCACCGGAGACCTTACGACCGCAGCTCAGGGCAGCTGCTTCGACAATGGAGGCAGAGAACATGGTCCACTCGGACTCAATGTCCCCAACCTCCCTCAGGACATGAGAGAAGCTCTCCCGGAGGTGGGAGTTGAAAACCATGCTGACAGAGGGTTCCACCAGACGTTCCCAGCAGACCCTCACAACATGTTTGGGTCTGCCAAGTCTGTTCGGTTTCCTCCTCCGCCAGCGAATCCAAGCTCGTCTCTGTGTCTGGGGATCGGGTCGCCAGTCACCCTGCTGTCGGCTGCCACCCAATCCACACTGCACCCGGCCCCTATGGTTCCCTCGGTGGGTGGTGAGCCCACGTTTTTTCTTTTTAAATGGTAAATGGTAAATGGTAAATGGACGACACTATATATAGCGCTTCAACACTGCATTGACAGAGCCCGAAGTGCTTTACATTGCATTATCACATTCACCGATTTACACACAAATTTACGCACCACGTTCAGAAAGGGGAGTATGGCACATCCCAGAACTACAGCCTGGAGGACCGACTGGGGCCGCCACAGGGCTGATGAAGCTGGTCCGTCTGGACACCCTGGTCCAAGTCTGGTAACAGTCCCAGAGGAGCAGATTTGGTCCGTTTTCTGGGATTCAGTGTTCGAACCAAAAGCGTGTGAACCTTTAAAATTTATACCCCATTCCTGTAACTCTCTCATCCGTCTGAAGCCTTCAGGCTGCATGGGCGTCGGATTCCAATGCAGGCCTGAAAAAAATCCACGTGGTAGGTCTCGAGACCGTGGTGCACGTGTGGTATCAGTCCCGGAGGAGCTGATCTGGTCTGGTTTCTGGAGGAGGGCTGATGGAGCTGTTGTTGGTAGGTCTGGAGTTGTTGTTCTAATCTTTCCACAGGACTCAGGAGCAGAATAACTCGTGTTCATCTGGGATTCAGTGTTCGAACCAAAAGCGTGTGAACCTTTAAAATTTATACCCCGTTCCTGTAACTCTCTCATCCGTCTGAAGCCTTCAGCCTGCATGGGTGTCGGATGCCGCAGCAGGCCTGAAAAAAAGCGACCCGGTAGGTCTCGAGACCGTGGTGCAAGTGTGGTATCAGTCCCAGAGGAGCAGATCTGGTCTGGTTTCTGGAGGAGGGCTGATGGAGCTGTTGTTGGTAGGTCTGGAGTTGATGTTCTAATCTTTCCATAGGACTCAGGAGCAGAATAACTCGTGTTCATCTCTGACGAAATGTCCTGCTGCTCAGACCGAACAGCCTCATATTGGTTCCATCTTGTTATGGTTCTGAAGTGCTGACACACCGTGTCAAACAGCCGACCAAACGACATGCTGCCAGTGAAATTTAGCACAGTATATGTTTCCAAATGTTCCAGATCTGAGTGAGTTCTCTGTTCTCTGTTCTCTGTTCTCTGCTCTCTGTTCTCTGCTCTCTGTTCTCTGTTCTCTGTTCTCTGTTCTCTGCTCTCTGCTCTCTGATTTCTGATCTCTGATCTCTGTTCTCTGTTCTCTGCTCTCTGCTCTCTGCTCTGTGTTCTCTGCTCTCTGTTCTCTGTTCTCTGTTCTCTGCACCAGCTGCAGTGAGTGATTCACTTTGATGTTCAAAGTTCCTTATAGATGAAAGGAAGCTGATGTCACAGCTGCCTTTTGTGGTTTCTTAGCAACTGGTTTGTAAACAATGTTGCCTAGCAACAACACATCCCCACAGCAGAGCAGAGATTTAAGAAAGCAAGAAATTCACAATAAATCTGTCCAAACCATTCCTTGTCACCTGTCATGGAAGAAACATTCCCTTTAACACTAGGAATACCAGGATTTTCTGGCCTCCCTGGGAAACCCAGAGAGGCCAAAGTGGTCCAGTGCTTTTGAATACACAAGTTGTCCTCCTACAGCCAGCCACCTTTCATTTGTAAATGCAGCCGATACCTTCCAGCTAGTTGGTTCATGCATACCTCTGAGGGGGAGGAGGAGGCTTGAAAACAGCCAGGAACTACTTTGAGATTTCCTCCTGAGTTTGGCAGAGAAGATTCTTTCCAAACACAATGAACTTTTTTAACCATCACAAATTGTGATGTAACTCCCAGGGTTTGACTGGGACCCAGTTGAGACTAACAGGTTTCCCACAATCTCCAATTTTTGGAGTTTCCTTGTTGCAAACTGCATTTGGTCCTACAGTCCAGGCAGGACATCACCACAAACAGCTGTGCCCAACAAAGTCTTGCTGCTGTTTCTTGCAATACATTGCAACAAAACCAGACAAGGTTGGGATAAAGTTCTGGGTGGAATGTGACCTGAAGAATAAGTATGTGTGCAGCATGATCCCCTATGTTGGGAAAGACCCCAGCCATGCCAAGGGAGTGAGAGTGGGAGAAGATGTGGTGATAAAGCAGATGGAGCCGTTTCTGGACAAAGGCAGAGCGGTAACAACAGATCATTTCTTCACGTCTCTGGCTCTCGCCAAACAACTCCTCTGACGGAAGACCACCATCCTTGGCACAATGAATAAGATTCGTGGGGAACTGCCCGGATCAGCCAAACAGACTGAATTCTGTGCATCATCAATATGTCACAGGAAGAAATGAAAAACATAAACTGCGTCGACCTCTTACTTCAGTTTTACATTAGATGTGGATTCAGTGTTATATTTTCTACAAGCACACACAGTGCCTTGCAAAAGTATATTTCCTCCTTGAAGTTTTTGACCTTTTGTTAAATTTCATACTGCAAACATAAATATATAAAATTGGCAAATCGGCCAGGAAGGAAGATTCTTTCCAAAAAGACTGAATTTTTTGTAATCCCAAGTTTTCTTTTTTTTTTTTTTTCCTACCTATGAAACTCTTCCCCTTTTCCCCTGATTTTCAGTGCACAGCTCAGCGGCCGATCGCTGGCCTGCTTTTCTTTTGTAAATGCAGCCGATACCTGCCGGGTTGTTGGCTCATGCATACCTATTGGGGGGGAGAGCCAGAGAGGAAGATTCTTTCTCCAAACAATGGATTTGTTTTGTGTGGTGGGGGTTTGGGGGCCAGAGTGTGAGGGGGAGGAAGGCACTTCAGTGCAGGGGTAGCCTTGTGAAAAGGCCACCTCAAACCTCCCCTCAACAGAAGGACTGATTTTGTGGCACAGAGAAGAGCGTAGTTTTGCGTTTGTTTCTCTTACAGATCATTGGAATCATTGCAGACCAGTCACATCTGTTCTAAGATCAGATTGCACTCAGACTCTGTTTAGTCATTTGCTCAACATTTGATCATTTAGGAAACAAACAGACAACTTCTGAAGCCACTATGTGAAAAGGGGGTGAATAATATTGCACATCCCACTTTTCAGGTTTTTATTTCTAAAAACAAGTTTAAATGTTGTACAAATTTCATTTCACTGCACAGTTGTGTCCCATTTGATGTTGGTTCCTCACAAAATATGCCAATTTTATAACTTAATGTTCAAAGTGTGAAATTTAAGAAAAAGGGCAAAGAATTCAAAAGAGGTGAAGACTTTTTCAAGGCACTGTACATACTATGTTATGACAAATATTGTTTTCATACACAGCACCCACAGATGCACTGTAAAATATATCTTATTTTTTTCACTATGAAATACACACACTAATAAAATGTGCAAACTCCCCAATTCTCGTGCAAAATGATACCTTACATCCACAACAAAGTTTTCTCTTCTGAAAATGGTCATTTGTGTCAAAGTGATATAAACTATCACATGAAGAGAGTTTTAGAGGCATCAGCTGAAGATTGGTGTGTGTACTGTGGCCCCTCTCTGGGTTCTGGGATGGGTTGGGCCAAACCGGCCCCTGCTTGGTAAACCTAGTGTTAAACCAGGAAAGATTGAGCCCCCTGTAGCCCCATAACCCTGTTTATTATTTTGATATTGTTCAAATAAGTTGTTATTTTGTTATTTCAGATCCCTCCATCATGTGTGGACAATCTGACAGAAGTGCGAGGCTTCACTGACACCCAGAATGGGGGGGGGGGGGGGGGGGGGGGGGGGGGACTTCAGGCGGACGGAGGCAGAGTGATGAGAAGCTGAGCAGCAGAATCATTTCCCACATCCAGACATCCAGGAGCCTCCACATCATGTGTGGAATCCCAGTCTTCTGCTGGATCACTGCTACAGTTCTGGAGCACATGTTGAGCAGAGAGGAGAGCTGCCCCAGACCCTGACTGACATGTACTCCCACTTTGTGCTGGTTCAGACACACAGGAAGAAGCTCAAGTACCATGAAGGACATGAGACAGGTCCACAGGGGCTGACGGAGGCTGACAGGGAGCTTATTCTGAAGCTGGGCACCGAACGGCAGAACGGCCACCTGGACCTGTTTGTCCGCTTCCCTTTCTGTATGAATATACTATATTTTACATGTTCCGCCTGTTCTGGCTATTTGTGGTAGTTTTCCATGGGTAGATCCCTTTTGCTTTGTTGGAGCTCCCTCTCGGGGAATTGCACGGCACTGCTGTCCTTCTGTGCTGCATTTTGTTGACAGAGTTGTTTCTGTTCTGTTGCAGATGGACACACACCCACACAGACACACACTGATTCACACAAATATAAACACCAAACCTGAAAGCTTGCAATAGCCTTCATCATCACTTGTGTCACCCTCCATCTACCTTCTCCCATTCAACTCTACAATAAAGACTGAACTGCACTACTGGAGTTTTGCCTGTTCCTTCTGACCGAGGACAACTCAGTTGATAAACGATCGCAAATCAGTGCACATCCCACACAGACCGTGTTGCCGACCATCAACAATACATTAAAATCATCACAAAAGTGCAGACCGCTCAGCGGCAGAATAAAAAAACACATGCTGAACACATGTTCAGGCCTGACAGGATTAATGATGGCATCACATGATAGAGCCTTAGTAGAACTGATATTTCAATACAACTCAGCAGTTGGTAAATCATATCTACTGACTGCACGGCGGCAAAATCATAGTCAAGCAGTGTTCTTACCTTGTGCTGCAGCCTGCGGTCATATCACTCCAAATGTGCTTTTGCACTCTGGGGTGGAACTAATAAACGTTTTCATCATGGCTTGAATGTCCAACTGCGCAACAACGTCTCCATGGACATGCATCAGGGTCAGGTGCGTCAGTCTCTTTTGGGACATGCTGCTCCGCAGCCGCGTTTTAAGACGTCTGAGGGTTGAGAAAGTTCTCTCCGCAGAAGCAACAGAGATGGGTAGGCACATGCAGAGTTTTATTAGATTCTCCACTTCTTGAAATAGAACTCTGCTTTGAGGGTGCATGTTGGAGAGATGTGAGGAAACCTCTTGTACGGTGTTACATGAGGAACTGGCTCCTTGAAACACGTCCCCCGACATCTGGAGCTGAAGGTGCAGTCGGCTCATGTCTAGCTCTTTAGGAAGCTGAAGAGACTCTGAGTCAAGTTCCGCTGACAGTCGGCTGTTTGCTGCATCAACTATGGTCTTTTCGCTGAATGCTGCTGTTTTCAGTCCGCTCTGGTCAAATCTCCTGGTGAGTTCAGAATGTGCCAAATCCACAGTTTCATAAAACTCAGCTCTCCATTTGGGTTCGCCTGTAGTCTGTGACAGCACTTCAGGATCAGCAGCATGGTGATATCGGACAGGTGTTCTGTTTACCTTTGGCTCGGCATCTGGCATCAAAGATCCAGTGTTTGACTCTCAGTGAGGCTGTGAGAGGAGAACGCTGAGCAGCTTCAGGATTGGACAGCAGAGGACACACAGTCAGCCAATCAGAGGAGCCACAGGCTTGTTGTGTTGGTCTGACAGTGGTGGTCCTTCATGAGCTCTGAGCTGCTGACTGCTGCTCTGAACAGGACTGAAGTCCTCGCTGCTTCACAGAGACTGATCATCTCCTCTCATCTCTCTGCAGGTGGAACTGAGAGCAGAGAGGAGGCTGTGTGTCCTGAAGATCTACTGAGGAGAGCAGAGCTTCATCCAGACTGAGTGTCGGTGGAGTAGTGTTATTAAGACCTGTGAGAGTCCAGCATCAAGTCAGGATTCCTCTAGATGTGACGCAGAACCATCACTGTATGAACTGAGCCTCCTCTTCTCCATCTTCATGTGATTGGATTACTGGACGTTGTTGATATTTTTTGTTTGTTTTCCTAAATTCAATGTTCAGTTTTGAATGATTTTCCTTCATTTTGGACCTTGACAAGTCCCCTTCAGAGGACAATGAGACTCTGTAACCTTCAGAGAGTCAACTGGTCTGTGTGGAGTTTCTCAGCTTCTGCAAAAGTGGAGCAGGAGCTGGTCAACACTCCATCAAGCTGTTCACTATGGAGGACTAAAAGGGCCAAAACTAAATAAATAAATACATCATTAAATAATTAATTAAATGTCTCATTAATTAATTACATTTTCCATTAATTACTTAAATATGCCATTAAATGTATCATTAATGAATTAAAATTGCAATTCATTTTAAGTAAAAAGCATGTATTGTCATTTCACTAATCTATTAATTAATTAATTCATGATCCGCGTGTTGAAGTTGATCATGAATTTATTTTATCTGTCAACCTCGCCCGTCAAAGTCGGTGGGCGGGGCTAACGTCAATCTAGTCGAATCCACTGCTTTGGTCTTCCTTGAAACCGGAAGTAGAAGAAGTCTGAAGTCTAAAGTAAACACCGCGGTGAGTAAAAAACTATGAAATATTACTGTTATTGTTGAACAGAACGTAGTTTTAACGGTGTTTTAGGCGAGAATAGAGCTGTTTAGAATGATGATATGGAGTCAGTCTGTCCACATCAAGCTGATCTAAACATTTGTTCCAACGATTTGGGACATCTGGGGACCGGACGGCTGAACGAGGCGACCCGGCGCTCTGCTGCTTCCTGTCGGCTGCAGCAGGCTGCGACTCTCCGCTGTGGTTAAACAGGAGATATGGATCGTTTTGTGTGAATCCAGCAGGTCTGGATCCAGTTTAATCTGTTTCAGAGTAAATCTGCTCAGCTGACGGAAAAGTTCACGTTTAAAGCTGTTTAACTTAACTTTAATTTTTAAAAGGAGAGGTGAACGTTGCCACAAAGTTCAGTCTCAGAGGTGTAAATGTCTTCTACTGGTTATGCTGGTGAATGTTGTGCATTCAGATTAATACCATGAACTGTTTAAATCAAGGGACTACTGAGGAACCAGAACCTGGTCCAGAGGTGATCTGCAGCCAGATGTGGATGGAGTGAAGTTTCTTTCACTGTGCTTGTTTGAATTAATGCAGGTATGAATAGGTTGTTGAGTTGGTAGTATGCAGGGTTTCCCCCAGAAAACTTGCTAAGCCCGGTGGTTGGACTGCCAGAGAAGCCCACCGTGTTTATGTTAAAAAAAAAAAGTTAACTTGACAGAAATTTGGAAATTCTGACTGTCGTGTTCTGCCCCCTTTTTCTCTATTTTCCACCTCTGATGACTTTCGCTGGGCTTCACTCGGAATGAATCAGGACTTCAATTTCTTTTTACCATCTTTAATTCCATCAGGTGAAAAACCTTCAACACACAACAGACATTCACAGTCATTTAAAATTCATAATTCACAATTCCATCAAATTCATACATTACGATTCATTATTTTAGTACCATTAAAACAGCATTATCAAGAATAACATCACAAAATAATTTCATTTTTATCACTCCTAATATACTCTAAAATAATTTCATTACGCAGTTCCACCCAACTTCCCAGTCCAAAACTTATTTCCCCACTGTTCATTATTTACGGGCGCTGTTAAATGTGCCCGCGTTTCCGAAGCGCTCCTGAACGCACCGCTCCTCACATGAGGGAGCGGATGTAAACAGCAGAAAGAACGCAGCAGATCGACTCACTGGCAGTCAGCCTCAGTTTCGTTTTGGTGAGTAGAGACCTAGGGCAGTTCCACGGTGACTTCTTGGTCCCAAGCCGTTCTCTCAGCTCTGCCTCTCCGCGTTCACGACTGGCGAGTGCTTTGCATCTGCACACCTGCCTCACTCTCACTGATTACACGGACGGCACACCTGACGCTTCGCAGCGCAGACCAATAACAGGAGGCCGGGTGAGTGACGTTCGCCGCAACACCTCCCACTCAACCTTTTTGCAGGCACAACAAAAGGTTGCAGAACTTGGAGGCGAACATGAGTTACTGCGGGTTGGGTACTTGCTCCTCTACAGGCAGCAGGATGACGAGCCGCCTGACATCCCTCCTCAACACAACACCAGGGGAGCTTCCCTTCTGATCTTTAGACAAGGACGTCTGGGTTGCTGGCTTTGACTGATAGATAGGGACGCAGTGGCCTGGTGTAACTAGGACTTCAACATCCCTTACAATACCCTTTGCATCTGAAGCCACAGCAACAACTCTCCCGAGCCTAAACTGGCCTCGCAAGGCATTTTGGTCACACAGCCAAACGACATCCCCCACGGCAACATTCCTTTCAGCTGTATGCCACTTGGGCCGGATGAACAGATTTGGGCCGGCTAGCTGGCACCACGCTTTCCAGAAGCTGTTAACTTTAGCTTGAATTTCCTGAAGGCGCTTGAAGGAATAGTTGGTGAAATCAAAAGTTTTAACATCACCTCCTTGTGATGCCCTCCCCAGCAGGAGAGAGTTTGGTGTCACATACTGAATGCGATCCTCTCGGCAACGGTAATAACACCTGCTGATTGGACTGCTTCCCACTTTGACCTCTCCCTTGACTTCACACTCAGGAACCTTTTCGCTGCTCTCCAGACCCATGCCAGAACATTTATCAGGTGTGCTAATCTATTGAACCGCCCGATATCCAGCAGTTCTGCGACCATGGCGCCGGCTGGTGATCTGTGAGGGTCCACTGAGTTCAGAGGCATGTCCATCGTTGCATTTTCCTTTGCTCCAGCGCGGGTGAGAGCAGCAACAAAGGCCTTCTTCTGGATCCGAGTGATGTTCTCTCGTGCCTCAACAGCAACATCTTTAGCAGACTTTATTGGCCATTCACTCTCTGAGAGACGCAAGAACGGTGGGCCGGCCTGCCATTCGGAGCCCTCACCCAGGTCTTCAGGCCTCGCCCCTCTTGAGATGATGTCTGCTATATTTAGTGGTCCAGGGATCCACCACCAATCTTGGACGTTCGTGCTGCCTTGAATTTCACCAATCCTGTTAGCGAAGAAAGTTTGATAGCCATAACTCTCTCTTTGAATCGCTCCCAGGACTGTCTGGCTATCAACCAGGTGATACCATCTCTCCACTTGAATCCTGCAGTGTTTCTGGAAATGCTTTTTCAAACGGGAGGCATAGACCGCGCCACATACTTCAGCCTTGACAGCATCACCTCTGTGATCCAATGGCGTCAACTTAGCCTTAGACTCGACCAGCCGTATGGACACATCATGATGGCATTCCCACCGCAGGTACATCACTGCACCATATGAGTGTTCACTACCATCAGAGAATGTGATGCCACAGGGTTCTGCGCTGAAGTCAGGAGGTGTCAGGGATCTACTGAATCTCACCTGGTTGAGCTCAGTATAGTCCTCCATTAGGCAGATGGCATCTTCTCGAAGACCCTCAGACAGCGGCGTGTCCCATGTATCCTCAGTTGTGCCGAACTTTACTTTTGCTTCTTGAAAGGCTCTCCTTACCAAAATCGCCCCCTTCTGCTTGACTGGCGTTGCAAGGCCAAGGGGGTCGTACAGTCCCAAGACTTGGCTGAGCAGCTCTCTACGGGTAAGTGGATTCGGAGCTTGCGTTCTTACGTCCTCTCTTGTGAGATTTTCCCCCAACCTCATCTTCCTTCTCTTTTTAGAAAAGTTCACAGCCACCATTAAATGCAGCTTGTCATCTCCGGGATCGTAACCGAGACCAAGTGCTTTGTTGCTTTCTTCAGAGAGCTGGTTAGGGAGGATCAGTGCTGGGGTTCCATCCCTCCTCCAATCTTCACCTTTCAGCCTCCCACTTTGGCCTGAGTAGACCCACGGCTTCATATGGAAACCACCGGCCCCTAGGATCCGCTGAACATTGGCTGTTACAACTTTGAGATGGCTTAGATCATTATGCGAGGTGAGGATATCATCCACATATGCATCTTGCTCCAATATACGGCGTTCCTCTTCAAGGTCAACATCGGTAAGTTTGCAGTTTCTCTCATAGCAACCTGGGCAATGCAGCCCGCTGGTTTGTCACCAATATTTACCCTTGTTATTGCATATTCCTGAATGTCCTCATCCTCAGAATCTCTCCACAGGAACCGATGCAGATGAACTTCCTGGTCTTCGAGCCACACAGAATTATACATCTTTTTGATGTCCCCAAGGGCTGCGAAAAGACCCTGTCGGAATCGTAGAAGGACTGCACGGATGTTGTTGAGGACATCAGGGCCCTTAATCAGTAGGTCATTAAGACTTTGGCCTCTGAATTTTTGACTACTGTTCCACACAAGACGAACTGGAGTGGTCAGTGAGTGAGGGTTTGGAGCGATTAGGTGACTAACATACCACACTGGCCCGGTCCAGCCTTCCAACATTTCCTTTGAGAGCTTAACTGCCGCCTTTCTTTCAAGCATGTCGTGGACTTGTGCTTTATAAGCTCCCCTCCATTCTGGCTCCTTCGCCAACTGCTTCTCAGTCCTGATAAATGTTGCTTCAACTGCTCTTCTGTTATTGGGCAATGCTACCAGATCCACCCTCCAAGGGTACCTTGCATGCCAGTGTGGTTCTTCACAGTGGTGATCTTCAGCAACGTACGTTAATCCATTTCTTATCTGTTCCAACTCACGCTCCTCAGAAAGTGACATTTCTTTCCCTCCAGGTTGACAGTTACCACACCTACAGCCGCCGCACTTGGGCTCACAGGCCGCCCCAATACTGTCCCACTTCCACCATTCTATAAAGTCTCTACTGGTCACTGACGTAGCGGCCAGGATAATTTCAGGTGGCAGGACCCTGCTCTTGCAGGTCACTTCTCTGTATTCGACAGCTGCTGTTCGCATAGAGCGTGCAAAATGTGTCCTGGAATCGTGAGCGGTTACAGTAGCTTCCTCAGAGAGATTTGGGTGGGAACCGCCTACTGTTTTCCCGAGAGGACCGTCCCACAAGACAAGGTCCCCAGCAGAACACACTTTTTGAGGAACAAGCTGGCCCTCCTTGTGACTTATGAGGAGCTTAATTTGTGTGGGTCGGACTAGTTCATGGAGGGGAACATCAGGGAATATTTCCTGCAGCTTCTTCGGAGACACGTGACGATTCACCTCAGCAATACTATCAAGTCCATAACAAATGAGCTGATGAGATCTCAAGGTGCCCTTTGAGGTTGTAACACGGATTTTTAGGAGGTATCGTTTGGTGTCTACAGTAACCTGCATTCCCCCAACACCATGCACTACGAGTGTCACATCTTCGCTCCTCAAATTTAACTCACTCGCAGCCTCATGTGTGATGTAATTTGTGTCAGACGCCAGGTCTATCAAAGTTCCAATTTTTTGCCCAGCATTTGCAGTGACCTCCAGAATCATCATCAAAACCGGGTGCTCATGGAGGCCACTCTCTGCCAGTAAGCCTGTCTCGGGTAGCAATGTGTTAAATGTCTTTGAAACTGAGTTGCAGAACACATTCCGACACTGTTGGGCTATTTCAGGGGGTAACTTTGCCAGGAGCTCTTCCTGGGCCTCCGTATATTTTTTCCCTTCATTTGCCCCTCCATTAGGCTTTGGCCTCCTGTCCCCACTCTTCACCCCCGGCTTGGGGCAGAGGTAGTAATGATGAGCTGGGTTATGAGGATTTGAAAAACATCCCTCATTTTTACACAGAAATGTTGTCTTGCACTCTCCATCACCATTATGTACCTCTAAACATCTTACACAAGCTCCCAGTTTCCTCACAGCTTCTTTCTTTTCCGCTACCTTGAGTGTCTTGAACTTTTTACAGAAGTACAACTTTTTCCTGTGCCCGCTTTCCCCACAGACAATACAACCTTGGGGCCCAGACGACTTGGTGGCTTTTGTGCGAGCAAGTTTCTGCGGGGCCTTTGCCTCCCTCCTGCTGGATTCATCACCTCTTAGTTGTTCCAACTGCTCATAAATCCTTTCCTGCTTTCTCAAGAACTGCAGGAGCTTATCAAATCTGTCGTCGGGTGATGCTGCCTCCTCCTCTTCAGAGATATAAATCAGCCACTCTTTCTTTAAGCCATCTGGCAACTTACTCTCCAATGATTTTGTGACAAGTGGGTTTTTCAAGGCTCCAGTATTCCCCAGTTCACTAAGGTCCTGTAAAGCTTTCTCAAGCACCTGTATGAATTCCAAAATCTTCCTGGGTTGGTGATCTTTCGCTGGTGGAAGCGCCTGCAATTCCTCAACGATTTCTAAAGCGATTGTTGTTTTGTTTCCAAAACGATTCTCGAGGACCCGGAAAATTTCATCTGCGGTTCCATAAGTTGACAAGCGTAGATCCCTTGCCACCTTTTCATCGAGACTCTCCAACAGCTGGAACTTCTTCACCTCCTTGGAACCGGAGGGTTCTCCTTGCTTTTGGAGTGCCTCCCAGTCCTTCCTCCAGGAATAGAAATTCCGCTTGTTCCCATCAAATCTTGGGAGTGCCGTTGGTCTCAACTTGATGGCGCGTGACTGGAGACAGGGGGTTTCCTCTATTATCCCCACCTGCTCTACTTTAGCTTGCATCAAAGCAGCTTTTCCTGACACCAAGTCCGGTAAGCAGGCTTCAAGCTCCCTCATTCGCTGCTGCAAGTCACTTCTCTCATCATCTGGCAGCCAGCGGTTCCATTTTCTAAGTGTTTCTTTGGCCGTTTTAATCAGCTTCTCCAGACTATTAAGCATAAAGTCATACACTTCCAACTTCATGTTAGGTTGGGCTGCTGAGATGCGCCTGCTTTCTCTTTCAGCTGCTTCTAACGCCAAAGTCAGTTCAGAGCTACCAAAATTCCCCCACAGGACTTTCTGGATAGTTCTTTCGACTTCTTCAAGTCTCTGCTCACATTCATCCACAGTCCGCTTAATATCTGCATCCAAACCCGCTTTTTGTTCAGTTTCCTCGTCTTCTCTTGTCTCAGCATATAAGGCTTCTAATTCATCATTTATTTCCATCACCTTATCTGCTTCTAGTGAGATCTTACTGAAGGATTCCAATATTTCTTCTGCTGACATTTTCCGACATGATTTTGCTAATGTGTTCACCAGTCGAGTAAATCGTTGTTTTGCGGTTGTTCTTTCCCGCTTCAACTGCTGCAGAGATTTTGACTCGGCCATCTTGACTTTTTATTAGAACTTTAGCTAAAGCCGGGGGCGGACAGGAGTGTTAAACAAGAGCATTGAGCTGGAGCGCCGGGCAGGAGCGTCGAGCTGGAGTGATAGACAGGAGCATTGAGCTGGAGCGCCGGGCAGGAGCGTTGAGCCGGAGCGCTGGAATGGAGTGTTAACCAGGAGTGCCGGACCGGAGTGTTGATCTGAAGCGCTGGCCTGGAGTGCTGGACTGGAGCGTTGACCAGGAGTGCTGGACCGGAGCGTTGACCTGGGGCACCAGGCCCGGAGCGCTGGACTGGAGCGTTGACCAGGCGACGCCAGGCAGGAGCGATGTCTTGTTGGGAGCAGCTTTTTTAACCAGCTGTTGTCGGTTTTTCACTGTCGTGTTCTGCCCCCTTTTTCTCTATTTTCCACCTCTGATGACTTTCGCTGGGCTTCACTCGGAATGAATCAGGACTTCAATTTCTTTTTACCATCTTTAATTCCATCAGGTGAAAAACCTTCAACACACAACAGACATTCACAGTCATTTAAAATTCATAATTCACAATTCCATCAAATTCATACATTACGATTCATTATTTTAGTACCATTAAAACAGCATTATCAAGAATAACATCACAAAATAATTTCATTTTTATCACTCCTAATATACTCTAAAATAATTTCATTACGCAGTTCCACCCAACTTCCCTGTCCGAAACTTATTTCCCCACTGTTCATTATTTACGGGCGCTGTTAAATGTGCCCGCGTTTCCGAAGCGCTCCTGAACGCACCGCTCCTCACATGAGGGAGCGGATGTAAACAGCAGAAAGAACGCAGCAGATCGACTCACCGGCAGTCAGCCTCAGTTTCGTTTTGGTGAGTAGAGACCTAGGGCAGTTCCACGGTGACTTCTTGGTCCCAAGCCGTTCTCTCAGCTCTGCCTCTCCGCGTTCACGACTGGCGAGTGCTTTGCATCTGCACACCTGCCTCACTCTCACTGATTACACGGACGGCACACCTGGCGCTTCGCAGCGCAGACCAATAACAGGAGGCCGGGTGAGTGACGTTCGCCGCAACACTGACTATTTTGTGTTATTGTAAGCCTTTATTAACATTACTTAAATGCAGAGTCTTCCAAAAAGGCATAATCTTCAATAAAGTTTTAACAAACACAAAAAATACAATTAAAATAAATATCAGTTGTTTTCTATTAAGTTAAATCCTAATGCATCTTAAAACAAGGCATTGCTGTTCACATTTAAAGGTAAAATAAATTAACAAAAATAAAAAAGTGCAAACATGATCAAGGTGTAAAAACAGGGTACTCAGAGGCTGAAGAGGTATCTGCTGGACTGTCTGACCTCGTCTACTTTTGAATGAAAAACTGAAGAAAAATTATTAGATTGCTTACAGTACTATTCTTACGTTCTTCAAGTATTTGTTGTTTATATGGAGTTCACAGCAGTGCATAAGTCCAGCAGTACCTCCTTCAGTCCAGCAGAGGGCGCAGTGTTACTGTTAGATGTATAGTGCAGTGTGAAGCACGTAGAAGAAGAATGTGTATGAATGGAATCCTCCAGACTGATGAAGCACGTTGTTTGTGGCTGGTTCATTAAACAGAAGCACCGCAGTTCCACCATTTGGACAGTGAATCATTTTGAGGATAGAACACGAATCATTTTGAATTAAATCCGCTAGTTTGATGTTTATCATCGCGAGTCACAGAAGGCTGCTGTGGCGACGTGCTAACATCCTTGCTAGCTCGCACCAGCTCTGCCTCATCAACTTGCTGCGGCTCCCTGATGAAAATACGCCTCACCTCTGACCCCCTATGTGTTCACGTATCGACCATAAGGTGTCGCCATTGCAACCGTATCACCAGATGCCATTGAAAGCTCTGGAAACCGTCTTTGGTATCGCTGTTTTGGCTCATAAAAAACATATTTACAATTAAAAACAAAAACAAAAAAAAAAAACACTGACACTTAGCCTCGCGGGGGAGCAAGTAAAGCCTGGCCGCCCGCCAGGCTTATAGAGCACTGAGGGAAACCCTGAGTATGTGATTCTTTTTTTTCTTCCTCCTCAGAGACTTTGGGATCTCTTCAGGGTTGGATGTGACCAAACAAGCTAAAAATAAAAGAGGCATCATCTGAAGGCCTAATCTAAGGTCGGTTTCTTTAAGATCTGTTTCTTTACTTTGAATGACACCAGAAATGCTTCCTGTAATTGATAAATTGTGATGTTATGGTAAGAATTCACTGTGTGTCCTTAGTGTTTGTGTTTCTGGTTATTGAGATAAAGCCTCTTCCTTCCAGCAGGTTGTCAGTCTGGCGTCATAAAGGCTCCTGGTTCTGCAGGTCTGAGTCTGAACCTCCACCCAGCAGAAACCCAGCTGGTGGAGACAGGACCAGCTGGTTCATGGTGGATCTGAGCAGGACCAGGGCCTCATCACATCCCAAGTTGTCAATATAGAGACATCAGTAAACCTCCTCTGGCGTCACAAACACCCTGCAGTATGATGAAGGGGAAAACTCTCTGTTTAGGCAAAAGATGAGTCTGTGGATCTGCAGGAGGAAGAATTCTGACATGGCTCCATCAACAGACTCCAGCAGGATGGAGAAATGCCTGAAGACCAGGAGAGCAAAGCTCCAGGTTCCTCCTCCTGCTCCTGTCTGGAAGTGGATCACTGAGAGGATGTTCATCAGCTCATCCGCAACACTGAGGACGGTCCAGCAGAATCCTGCCAGAACCAGACCGAAGCTCCTGACTCCATCCACGGGATATTTTTCCTGGAGCAGCATCTGTAACAATATAACGGTGTTCTCCCTGATGAACCCTGAAGACTAGAGTCACATCACCTCCAGAGAACCCTGAAGACGAGAGTCACATCACCACCTTATCATTGACCTGTTCCTATTGTTGTTGTTGTTCCTGGTAAATAAAAGAAAGAACTGTACAATGTTTAAAAACATGTCATTTTTTAACCTTCCCGATGTTTCTAGCTTATTTTTGCTTTCATTCTTGAAGGTTCTGTTGAAGTTTGTTAAATAAAGTTTCCTTGAACTCCTTACTTTCTTTGTTAGACTCCTGTTTATGATTAATATCTCTCTTTGCTTAACAGTGTAACACATTAATGTATTTGCTGAAGAGAGAACTGAATGGTTCTAATGATGTGTTTAACTATATAATGTATATTAGATGTATATATTAGATGTAAAACTATCAACATGAAGACATGACCAGACGGATGACAGAAGGCACACAGGTATGACAGGCAGTAAAACATACAGTGACGTAATTGTGTTTGTAGAAATGTCTGATCACCTGCTTTTGTTCTGAGCTCAGCTCCAAGTCGTTAAGCAGTAACTGAAAGGCTGTATAGCGCCACCCAGTGTATCGGAATGTGTTCACAAGCTCTTCAGCAATCCATTTTCTGGAATCGACTGGCCTTGACTTGATGGCAGGGTAACCAATCAGGTGTTAGAATCCGCCCACCGACTGACGGGCGAGGTTGACAGATAAAATAAATTCATGATCGACGGCAACACGCGGACCATGAATTAATTAATTAAATAGTGAAATGATAATATCTTTTTTACTTAAAATTAATTGCTATTTTAATTAATTGATGATGCATTTAATGGCACATTTAATTAATTAATTGCATATTTAATTAATAAATGACACATTTAAGTAATTATTTAATGATGTATTTATTTATTTAATTTTGGCCCTTTTAGTCCTCCATAGTTTCAAACCCTATGAGCTGTGCTATCAATATTTTGAAGGTTAACCGTGTTTTATGTCTCCAGACAAATGTTTGTGAGGTGAAAAGTCATAAAAAATCTTTAATTGGTGCTCCCTGTTCTTCTTGGGGTGGGGGTTGGAGGGGCTCCCAAAGGAGCATCTTCTGCTGAACACTGAGAAGTTTCTGTCCTAAGTTGGGACTTGCTGTATTTCCCATGTTGACAGAGGCCCTGCATGGGCTGAGGTGAGAACCTACCTTGAGCTGGAAGGAGGCACCTGAAGGAGGCTGGCTGGTCAATATCACTGATAATGTGCCAGAGCTCCTGGACTTTAGCCTGACACACCATGAAGCAGTAGGAATGCACTATACTGGATTTATACAGACAGCCGTCATGATGATGCAATTAAAACTACATTTTACTGAAACGCAAATAATCCATGTATGTTTCTAATGCAGTACTTACAGACAACAGTAACAGTCAGAGGCATGTCTCCTCAACCGTTTCAGCTTCAGTTTCATTTTCAAAAATGTGGTGTAGCGAGACAAGGAGGAAAAAGACAGTTTTCAAATTTGAACGTCTAATGAGACGACGGCAGCACATACTACTATAACCACCTATCCGGGGGCCCCCCAAAGGCTGGATCCTCTTCCGGGGGGAGTGGTGTTCCTCTTGTCAACGTAGACAAAAGTAAGATTTCAGAATTGCATATATTTTCTTAAAAGTGGAGTGCGCAATTGAGGGAGGTGACTGATTTTTTCACTTCTGGGGGGATCATACAGAGGCTCTGGGAGGTAATATGACTGTAAAAACAACTTTTTAAAGTGAATTTTGCATAATATGACTCCTTTAATTCTTCACACAAAATGAAGAAGCAGGACACAGTGTAGCAGTGTCTCATTCCCAGTGAAAGAGCCTCACAAGACTTCAGAAACCGTTAAAATGATGTCAGTACCAGTGTGCCACATTTTCACCAGGCCTGTTTTTTTTTTTTTTAACAGGGAGACATTTTAAAGGGAATTAAAAAAAGGTGTAGAATTGACCTCATAGGTGTTGTAATAGAGTCCCGTTTTTAAAATAGACACTAACAGGTCCCCTCATGTTACAAAATGACCAGAACATGACTGTCGGTTGAAGAATATTTTGTTTCGCATTTTCACACTTAAAGTCATATCCAGGGGTGTTAAACATAAGGCCCGACGACAATATCCACTCAACAAAAGATTTGTGTAAGAGATGTTTTCTTGATAAAACAACAAGCAGAATTTCATCAGTGTGTTAGCTGATCAGATAGTTTTACAATATTGTCATTTATCTGCAGATTCTCTGAAACCGAGTTGTTGGCTGTTTCGCATTATGTTGGTGTTCCAACTTGGAAATTTCTTCATTAATGTGTTTTGTTTTTTCACACTCTGGACGCATTACCAGCACATCATACAGCCATGACAAGAGTTTACTCACATTTCTATTTATTACATTATTTTCGCAGCGCAATATGAAACTACCACACATCATTTCTTCATTAGACTGTCGCCACATTCAGCAGAGCATATTAAAACAATTATAAAAACTATCACATAATATATAATCAGTAACCCAGTCGATACACGGAAGCTTAAATTAAATATATTCACACACACACACACAAAATTGATGATGATGAAAGGGGAGCAATATGTGCAAAACAAAAAAACAAGCAAACACACAACATCACATTCAGTTTGCATGAAATCGAGAAAATGAGAATCGAGACCACAACTTGGTCAGCCTGCGGAGCAAGCTCCCAATCCTTCAAGCACACGCGAATAATCGTTTGTTGACAGAAATATCTACACACAGAGCCCTGAGTTGTCTAAAGTCCTTTTTCTCTGCGAGCAGAGTGTCCTTCCAGCGTCCCCGACGTGACCTTCAAACGGCTCTGCAGGAATCATGTTCTCACCGAGGAGCGAGCGGTGTGCACACCCGAGGAGTGAGAGGACGCTGTGGCAGAGCCGGACGGGTAACCTGGAAGAAAAGAACAGAAATAACAAAAAAAAAAAAAACTAAATAGGCAGGGGGTGAAACATTGAGAGAACGCTGCAAAAGAATCAAGTCCTGTTTACACGGCAACGATTTCAGGTGAAAATGCAAAACTTTCGTCACATTTTGGGTGCAATGGTGCTAATATTCATTGTAAAAAAACAACTTTTTGAAAACAGCTCCCATGGTGGAACTTTTCAAAAGAATATTGGGATTTCGTCTCCATGGAAATGGGGGGGGGGGAAACGTAACTGTGAAAAGACTTGTTCTACATCTCAGTGTAGAAGGAGGAGATGTGATTCTAGGTCCACACGAATGTCCGTGTGCTCGACATGCTACCGGGGTCGAAGGTGGTCTCACCTCCATTGTTCCTCCACATATCCCGGGCATATCTATCAGAGGAGGTCAGCTCTGATATCTGGATGTTGGGATTCGATTTGTAGTCGTCTTGAGGAAACAGAGAGAGGAACAGGTTGACAGGGTGCAGGGATTTCCACCGAGCTGCTCTGAGAGTGAGGACTTACTGTTGTTGCTGATGGAGAAGGAATCGCTCTTGCTCATGGTCTCGTTGCCGCTGTCCGACAGCGTCTTCTCCCTCCGGGAGATGGCCGGCCTCTTGGAGCTCTTGCGGGTGCTGATGCGGATGATGCCGCGCACCAGCCGGCACTCGGCCTCCTGCTCGTCCATCTTGTGCTCCACCGCCACCGAGTTGATGAGGTGGTCGATGTCCTTGCTCTTCCTCAGGAACACGGAGTCCGTGGTGCACCTGGCCAGCTCCTCGATCTGATACTCCGAGTAGAGCTCCAGCAGCTTCTTGGTGATGAGGAGGTCAACGTCCTCCTCGCCGTCCTGCCAGTCGTTGGAGAGGACGGAGTCCTGCAGGGACGTCGGGCTGGGCAGCGTCAGACGGGTGGGCGGCCGCACAATGGACGGAGACTCGCCGTCAACGTCCAGATACTTTCCCGGATTTTCTATTTTCCTGCCGGCAAAGTGGACGTCCCCCCAGTCTGTGGCATCGTCTTCTGTCTTCGTGGCTCGGAGGCTCACCGTCTCGGGTTCATCCGGGGAGCTCTCCTTCGGCGCCAGGCACGGGGCGAGGACGGAGCGCTGGCAGACCCGGTACAGGCCGCAGGTCAGCACGCTGCACACGAACGTCCGGCAGTTCCGGGGAGAGGCACAGGGGTTACAGCTCTGCGTGGCAGCAGACGTCTCGGCGCGGCCCGGGATGAAGCCGATGGTCTCCAGCTCCGTCCCGTTGGCGGCTCTGACGTCGGCTTTGTGGAAGGGCTTCGGCTCGGGCAGCCTCTCGTCCACCGGATCCACGCAGCGCTCCTCGTAAGACGACTCCTCGCTGCTGCTCCTGCTGCGCACCGCCCTGTGGCTGCCGGGCCGAGAGCCCGGCCTCAGGCTGCCCGTGCTGCCTGCAGACATGCCTTCCTGGACACAGGAGAGCAAATAAAATAGGTGAAAGTTCAACTAAGAGATAAGACCAAGAGTGCCAAGAACATTTTACTTCAGGAGCAACACACAGCTCCATTTCATCTCGAGCAGGCCGAACCGGTAGAAAAGTTTCATATTGACCCTGCTTATGTTTGAGACCCCTGGATAAGACCGCTTTGAAATAACGTCAGTTATTATTGTCAGTCTAATCTGTTTAACTTGTGTGTTCTACATTAATGATGTTGAGTTTTCGAACATGATGTGATTCAAACAATTAAGGATATGATATAATTGAGACTGATTTTCTTCAAATAACAGAAATAAACTAAGAATCTCTGCTGTGTGTATGTTCAAGCTTAAATTAAATCATTGCTCCTTGATTTTTGGGCCACAGAGTGCATGGAAACATAAATTCAGACGCTGATGATATTTATTGAACACACTGACATCAATACAGTTGCTTTATGCTGCTGCAGCTCTACTTTAAAGCCACATGCAGCTCCCTGAGGGCATCTGTCTCCACAACAAATGTGAAACTACTATCCCGAGGATGCGGGTAATGTAGCTAAACAGGTTTCTTTTTCTTTTTTTAAAGAGGATATGGGAGCCCAGAGTCTGACTCAATCCCATTTCAAAGATTCTCTCACATGATGTTGGGATTTCTTTTTCTTCCCAAAACTGTATTTAAAGTAATCTGTAGTCCATCCAAAGGCACGCAAATCCACCTCAGGTGTTCAAACAGCCAATGAAAGAAGAATTGCATTGAAAACTGTGAGGTTTAACTGTTAATTTATCTTAAGGGGGAATCTATGATATGATCCACGCAATGTTATTAAAGTCAGAACTTTATAACAGCAAGATCCTGAATTGCTTTGAGTTTAAATCACGTAAAGAAAAGCTAATATTATAGATTAAACGTTTTCGTAAGAAGAAAACGCATATAAAATTGTAAATTCCCCTCAGTGACGTGCTTAAAGGATTCGTTTTTAATGCTAGACAGCTATTTTATTATCAGCAGATTCCTTAATGGAGTCTGGTTCAGTGTTTACTGCTGGGAGTGTTTACAACCACCTGTAGATCTCAGAATAGGAGTCAATGTTCATGTAATATGCTGTTGTTCACTACAGATTCCTCTACTGATTCAATTTAACTCACAGTTTGAGAGTTAACTGTGAATAAAGAGCTTAAATTGACTTTCACGGCGACCTGTCACGGCGGCTCTTTCCTCCATTAGAGGACTTTTTTTTCCTTTAACGTGACTCACAGTAAAACACGGTGGAACCTCCGCCTGAGTCCTCACGTTTCCTCCGGCTCCGCCACTTTGAGACAGACTCCCACCCTCCTTCAGTCCATCTTTCAACGCGTCTGACTCAAAATCCGCTCTAAAATAACACTTTCGGTTAAGTTTTCGAGCAAATCCGCGTACCTGAGCGTCAAGGTGGAGGAAGCGCTCCAGGTAGCTGCGAACGCAAGGCGGACTTCCGGTCAGGACTGGGGCCGTAAAATAAAAGGCGAATTAAAAACGTGTTACTGCGATTTCTTTAAAAACAAAAGCATATATTACTGTGTAATCATTTATCTAATAATATTTTTTGAATATACAAAGGAAGTACATGCACGTATACCCTTCATCTATAGCCCAAAACTTATCGTAAACTTGTTTATGCTTTTGTTTTGAATTCCACTTTCTGGTTAAACGACTTTTAACTTTCCAGAATTTTCATTCGTGAACTTTGTTAAAGTCAGCCAACCGGAAGTGGAGTTTTCTGTACTGCAAGGCAATTTGTTTACATGATGACAAAGTTCAGACACCAGGCAATTCCGGGTGCTTTAAAAAGAAATGAAAGAACCACAACAAAGCAATGCGATTAAGAAAAGCAGAAAAGGATAATGAAGTGAAAACTTTATTAAGAGTAATGAAAGAGTAAAGTAATGAAGCAAGTAGAATCTGTTGTTTAAAAAATATAATCATTTATTCATCATTCACTATGAAGTAAATTTGTTTGTTGCAGCAAGTGGACAGGGATAAAATGAAAACAAATAATAAGTATTAAAAAACAACAACAATAATAAAAGATACACCGATTTCATTGCAGTTTTTAATAGTATCAAATATCATTTTCTGACATTTTAATTAATAAAATATTTTCCGACAAGAAATATTTTGTTTGTATTGTTTAATTCGTGTGCATGAATTTTGAACCACAAAGAATATGTTGTAGAAAGAATTAGTCAGGTATACATAAACTATACCAATATTTATCATAACTTTTTAAGCGCGATATTGTAATTTTTTGAATGTATTCTAATAAAAAGAAAAGCGGAAGTGCTCCGTCACGTAATTATTTTGATGTTACGGATTATTTCGTTCTCCAATTACCTGGTGACTAACTTCCTCCAACGCCACAGGAAGTCGGTAACCAGTCAGCAGGGATATCAGTTAAACCGAAACACCAGGCGACTCGTTTATTATTAACAACAGAGCACACTAGTCACGAATGCGCGATGAGAGAGCGCTATTCAGTAATAATTTAAGTTTGAATAGCATCATTTGAATTAGCGTAGGTGAAGCCGAAGGGGGTAAGATGTCTAAGCTAAAGCGCTAGCCTCGGTCCGGGGTCCTCGGTTCGGGTCCTCGGGGTGCGCTGATGCTGAGCCCGCAGCTGGATGCACCGCGGAGCGGCTAGGATGCTCGCGATGGACCACTGGAGGATGGATCTTTAACCCGGAGGACCTGGGAGAGAATAACCCAAAGAAGCGATGTAAAGATGGAAAGAGACATCGGTCTGATTTCCAGCGTGGGGTCCCGGACTAGTTTCCCAGACTCGGGATTAGCCTGCTTCTTCCCGACGCTGGCTCCGCGCGGCTGCGGTTCCCTCCGGGGGCGGTGATGCTCCCCGGCGGTCCGCCAGGACAGCTGCAGACAAACGCCTCGAAATAAGGGAACAAAAACATGAAAAACTGCGAGTATCAGCAGATCGACCCACAGGCACTCCCGACGCCCATCCCGACCCCGACCCTCCCGCCTCCTCCGCCGGGCAGCGACGCCGACAAGCCGGGGGAGCCCAGAACAAGACCCCGGAGAAAGTGGCAGGTGTTCCCCGGGAAGAACCGCTTCTACTGCGGCGGGCGGATCATCGTGGCCCGGCAGAGCGGGGTCCTGCCCCTCACCCTGGGCCTCATCCTCGTCACAAGTGGATTATTCTTTATTTTTGAGTGAGTTCTCAGATATTTCTGGAATGTCACTAAAGAAGCCCTGGTCCCAAAATCAGATATTGAGCCATAAAAATCCTTTTATTTCACATATGTAATATTTGATGTATGCCGAACTACACAACTGACCACATTTAACCATTATATAGTTTTACTTCTTCTCTACAGAATGATCTGTCTCTCAATAACACTTTTCAACCTAAAAATGTAAGATATCTCAATGTAGTCTGGCCCTTAAACGGTTATCTCTCTATTTAAACCCTGTTCTGTGTGTAACTCTATCGTATTTGGACTTTATAGTAACTGAATATTAAAGAAAATCATCATCTCTGCCTTTCTGTAGTGAAAAGTGTGCCACGTCTTGGGGGATTCAGATGATGATTAAAACTGAATGTTAATTAAAATAGATTCCTTGCTGGGTTTTAAGTACAAACTGCTTTTTTTTGTGTGAGCTTTGGCTTTTCATCCTCCCTCTCTCTCTCTCTCTCTCCCTCTCTCTCTCTCTCTCCCTCTCTGTAATCCCAGCTGTCCCTTCCTGGTCAAACACCTGACCAGCTGCATACCCGTCATTGGAGGCGTCCTCTTCGTGTTTGTGCTGATCACGCTGCTCCAGACCAGCTTCACCGACCCGGGCATCCTGCCCAGAGCCACGCCAGACGAGGCCGCGGACGTCGAGAAGCAGATTGGTAAGGGCACGCTGAAGCCCAGCGCACAAGGGTGCCTGGCTTTTAATACCCTCTGTACCCGCCTTATCCAAGTCAGGGCTGTGGGGGCGGTAGACTGCACCCTGGACAGATCAACCAACCATCAGAGAGACGCTCATTTTTAATTTATACTTCTGACACTACGGCACACTTCATGCATGCAGGGTAATTCATCAGAATCAATGGCAATGGCTCAGCCTGGAATCAAACATGGGTCTGCTTCTTGTGAGTCACTTTTGGCATTTTAATAACCTTTTAATTAGCAGTCAGAACGGTTAAACTAGACGTAAGCTCCTGAAAGAAGGGCAGTGGTGGGCTGGTTTGCTAACAGGAAGGAAACAGGAATGGTGAAACAGAATTTTAATAAGTCTGGAACATTATTGACTTTAAAAAAAATGCATAAATTAGATGTTAAAATTCACCAATATTCCCAAATTATGTCATGAGACAGTTCACCAGACTCACACAAAGCTAAAAGAGACACTTGATCACTCTCAGTTTCTCAAGATTCAGAGTTACCAGGTGTTTTGTTTTTAACAAAAAGCCAGACCTCCCAGAATAATCGCCATACAGCCACAGGGAGAACATGCAAACCGTTATTGGAATTCTTGCAGTTTCTGACAGTCTCGTTTTGAGTTCCAGTGATTTCTGTGTCACTTCCTGTTGACTCAGTGGCCTCCGTCTATTTTTGGCTGTGGAGATTGAAGCCGTGGTCGTGCCACTTCACTCTGACACTCCTGACAGACACATCCTGCCTCCTGAAAGCCGACTTTAATGATCATGAAACCCTCGACACATCCAAGTCCCTCAGTAGGGTTTCCATGACTCATTGCAATAAATGTCCGTCTGCCAGCTGAAGTTGGACTGAAGGGCTTGTTCCTTCCTCTGATGAGGTTCTGCGCTCCTGTGTACTCTTCGAACCTGCTCACAGCCCATCATTTATTCTCACTGTCAGTTGCCTCGCCAACGCCGCCGTTGCTTTCTGTACGGCTCCCTTCAGCCTCGTGGCCTCAGCTTCTAAAGCTGGCTCGCAGTGCACCTCGGAAACGCCTACTCCCGCCCAAAGCTTCGGCAGAGGTGATGTAAGAAGTTCACGTTATCCAACCGGGCGGCTGTTTGATGGAGCTATTTTTGAGACTGAAGATTCTGCCGTTCGTGTTGAACATTTAGTCCCTCGACTTTACGGCAATATTCAGCAAATAACAAGCAGCAGGACCCTCAGAGGTGATCTGATTTCAGTTTGTGTTGAATAATTCAATAAATAGTTAAATGGCTGAGTTGAATACGGTAATTGTTTTTGTGTGATTACCTAAAAAAAAAGTTACGTTCAGTTAAGTCGATGTTTCTCTTAATTCGTGCATATTTGAGTAACTGACAGGAACTTCATGGATAACAATTAAAAAAAAAAAAAAAAGAAAACAAAAACTAAAAATAAACACAACCTTAACCAACGACTTCCACCATAGATATATATAATATGGACTTAGTAGACGCTTCCATCCACAGTTAGCCTGGGGTCTATGTATCATTTTTCTATGCTGGTCTTGGCCATGCTGTTATACAGGTTCTGGGGTAACGTGAAGTTGAGTTGTTTGGACTTCCATGTTGAAAAAATAGCTGATAGAATTACTAATATTCCAATATGCCAAAGTACTTCATAGTGCCAGGGGTGCTAAAATAGTTTATTATTGATTGTAGATGGCTTTGACATGCTTGGAAAAGCATGATACAGTTATCACAGTTTTTAACAACTATTCCTTATCTAGTTTCGGCTGAAGGCATTTTGTGTCATTTGCCAGGGAGTTTGGTGTTTTCAGGCGTTAAATATTCCATTAATTAACGAGCTGAAGTCTTTAAGCCTTCATGTGAGTGAACTGGGAGCAGATCATGGCAGAAGAGCCTAAATGATGCCAAACTCACACCACAGCACCCTTGCAAGCAACTTTGAAAAATGGGATTTTCAGTTCAAGACGGGTCTGGAGCTCTACATCAATTCGTCTGTTATTACATGTTGTACTTTTAAAAATTAAGTAATTGCTTGAATTTCTACGACCAGCTTCAGTTATAGACCATCTTCTGCATCCCTTGTCTCCTCTGATAGATAACACGGGAAACACCAGCTACCGGCCTCCACCGCGCACCAAGGAGGTCCTCATCAACCAGCAGGTGGTCAAACTCAAGTACTGCTTCACCTGCAAGATGTTCCGGCCGCCGCGCACCTCCCACTGCAGCCTGTGTGACAACTGCGTGGGTGAGCTGACATTTATCGTAGACCGGGGCCCCACGGAGGGGTTCTCCGGGCTTCCGGATCACGTGTCGGTGTGCGGCTCACCGTGTCTTCCTCTCCGTCCCTCAGAGAGGTTCGACCACCACTGCCCCTGGGTGGGCAACTGCGTGGGGAAACGCAACTACCGCTTCTTCTACACCTTCATCGTGTCGCTGTCCTTCCTGACGGCGTTCATCTTCGGCTGCGTGACCACGCACCTCGCGCTCAGTACGTGCTCGTGGCGAGCGTCTGGCTGTCTTTACCTTGTTACCCACCGGCCCCGTTTTTCAGCATGTTGAATCAAATAGTCATTATAAAAACACTTTGTTATTTGTTTCCCTTTGTTTCAGGGGCTCAAGGTGGGAAAGGGCTGGTGTTTGCTATCCAGGAGAGTCCTGGCAGATATCCTTCACTGGAAAATGTTTTTAAAATGTGGGATTTTTTTCTCCTTATTCCTACTATTAAAGGTTTTTGAAACTCTCATAGCAAACACACAGGAAAAAACACTGCTGCCCTCCTTGACCTCACCGTCCACTGCAGTGGAGCTCGTCATCTGTTTCTTCTCCGTCTGGTCCATCTTGGGCCTCTCAGGCTTCCATACATATTTGGTGGCTTCCAACCTGACCACGAATGAAGACGTGAGTATTTCCTATTCTATTCTATTCATTTTTTTTTTAAATGAATCTCCCTCCTTTGCACATAAAGGATTAGAGTCGGGTTATTAAAAACTGCAAGCATCAAGTAATTTGGCACCAGCATCATCTGTGTGTGTTTTTGTTTCAGATTAAAGGCTCCTGGTCAGGAAAGAGTGGCGAAGACGTCACCAACCCATACAGCCACAGGAACATCTGCGTCAACTGTTGCTCGGTGCTCTGCGCTCCGATGCCTCCCAGGTCAGAGCGCGGAGGCTTCATCAGTTAATCCTGCTTCATTCCAGCTGATTAAAACTGATTTTCTGAGAGATTCTGGCCAGAAAACACAGTTTGTGGGTTATCAAACGTGAAGCAAAAAGAAAAAAAAATATACATAACACACTTAAATGAGCTCTTACAAGTGTATCAGTGCAATTTGACAAGATAAATCTGAATCAATAATAATATTTCGAATCAAACACATGACAGAAAATGAATTATCATCACTAGTAGTAAAAATGACCGTTATGTAAACAGTTATGCATATAAAACACAGTGTTAATAAATATAGAATAACGACTTGTTCCCTTTTCCAGCTCAGTCAGATAAATGTTTCTTTTACTTCGTTCTGTAAAGTCTCACATAAAAACTAAGACCCTGTTTACATGATGGTGCTTCAAGTGAAAACGTTTTCTGTTGCAGAAAAGTTTTGTGTTTGCACGGCAACGTATTGAAAATGATGTCTGTTTACATGGAAACAGCAGAAATGCTGAAAACTTTAAGTAAAAAAAAAATCCTACTAAATGTGAATTTCTTTCGTTTCTGTTTATTTTTGAAAACATCCGTCACTTTTTTTTTTTCTCTCTCTCCGGTTTTCAGCCTGATCGACAGACGGGGCTTCCTGCCGGCGGACGAGTCGGTCCAGACCTGCAGCGCGGACATCGAGGCGCCGGCTCCGGCCGCCAAGAGAGACGTGAACGTGGTAGGAATCCTCAGCGGCGCCGCGTTCACCGAGGTGGTCCTCCGTGTCTTCACCTCCTCTCCCTCCGCAGTGCGCCCAGGGAACCAAAGGCCTGCTGGAGTCGGCGGCGCTGTCCGCCTCCTGCCCTCAGGGGAAGCCGCAGACGGCTCATCCGGGTCCGGACGGTGGCCCGGCGGCCAACTCCCACCCCTCCCTCCAGATCTCCAGGACGCCGCAGGCTGTCGGGGACGCGTCGCCGCCGCGCCACTCCAAGAGCCGCGCCAAGAAGTGCAGGCGGGCGGCCCTGCATATCCCCAACCCCGCCTTCGAGGAGCCCGCCTCCCCGACCTCTCCGGACGCCGAGCCCGTCTCCAGAGCCAAGGGCCGCAAAGGCGCCGGTCCGGTGCCGTCGCGCTGACGGACGTCCTCCAGTGAAAAAAAACACTAAACTTGCATGCTGCACATAGTCAGATCCGAGCCGTGCAGAGTCTTTCTTTAACCGCCGCCGGTCGTCTGAAGGCGGCCGATTAGTACGACAATCACGTCAGCTGCGATGCGGTCGAGGTTCTGGTGTAGAGCGGAGAGCGCAGGCCAAGTCTATAAGACGTAGCAGGTTCTAGGAAGAATCTCGTGCGTGACATGACACTTTTGGACCGCTGGCTTGGGTGTCTTAGCTTGACGGCCTTCGTACAGAACGTACCGAGAAACGTTGCTCTTAAAGGGAAAATCCATCCTAAACGTTGGATCCACATGTCTCCTCTCATTTTACGACGTGAATCGGAGCCAGGTTTTCTTCCAGCCGAACGGCAGATGCACGGTTTGCACTAATATTGTCACCTTGAGACGCGCAGGGCGGTTTGGCTCGGAGTTCAAAACAAACTCAGAGGGAAAAATGAACGGACTCACCAAGATAGACGTGTTGCTTTGGTGTTTGTTGCCTCCAAAACAACTTCTGTTAGAGGAAGAGGAGGAAGAACTCCGTGCGACTGTCACTTCAGGGACTTTTTTTGTGAATTTCTGTCCATTATCATTCTCTGCTGAGCTTAAACAGCACAGACTTCCACCAATGTGACAGAAAAGGTTGGTTTTTATTGACTTCAGTGACGTATTTGCTGCATCCCGCCTCATTAAGCTGTTTTTCCAAGCTGTGGTCCAACTCTCAACCTTAATATATCTGAATGTTCCAGTAAAATGTGGCAAAAAATTTTCAAACATTGACTTGAA
Organism: Salarias fasciatus; assembly: GCF_902148845.1. Lineage (NCBI taxonomy): Eukaryota > Metazoa > Chordata > Actinopteri > Blenniiformes > Blenniidae > Salarias > Salarias fasciatus. Next base: position 23,349,581 of record NC_043765.1, read on the forward strand.
AAAAAAATGTATTTGTGATAAATGCTGAGGATCTCGTTGTGCAGTTTGCATGATTTCTGCTCCAGATGCAACTAATCGCGGATGGAAATGAGGCTGTTGTCAAATGACAAACAGTTGACGCAACAAGCAGCCAGGACCCAAAGTATTTGTATCACAGAGTGATGAATTAATGGATAAAGTTTAATAACAACTTACCAAAGTAACAAAAAAAAATCATCTGAAAATGTAGTAACTGCAGTCAGTAATGTAAGATAATACAAGTTTTTTTGGTTTATTTTTGTGTAAACTCTGAAATTCCCCCCAAAAAACATAAATCAAGAAAACCCCTCACAGGCATCATACGTTTAGTGAACAAGTTGGCCGTTTCTTAAAGTTGTTGATGCACGACAAGACGTTTTCTATTCATTGTTATTCTAATAGCATTATATTAAGAGTGAAAGTCAGTCAAACTGGAAAAAAAGTATTTTAAAGGGTCGAGTGAGGCCAGGATGTCTATGTGGCGGTGTTATCTGGAAGATGTGGTCTGAAGACCAAAGTTTTAGATTTATGCAACAAAGCTGTCGTCTCTTCCTCGCCGCTGCTGCGTGCTGGAATCAAAGCCCTCAGGGGATTATTGGAGCGATATTTTAAGAGCTGAAGCCTCGCCCGAAGCTTTTGAAGCGGTATTAAAATCCATCTCGTGCAAACGTCGATCCAGAGGCCGACGTCTAAATGCCTTCTTTTTATATTGCGTTCAGGTTTGGATCAAACTGCATCAGAATCGATCGATCAATTAACGGATGAATGAATCAAATTCAGAGTTCAGAGCACATTAAGATTCAGACACGTTGAATAACTCTTCACCCTTCTTTGCATTGGACGGGTTTTCTGATCGTTCCTGTCAGACTCTCCACTCTGTGGATTTTCCCTTTAACTTTGCACAAGCAGCACAATGAGGTCGACGTGTGTTATTGGTGTGTGTGTTGATGTTCAGATTTCCGTGTTGACGAATGCAACTTGCATGGTAACGAGGTGTATTTTGCAATGTGATTTTTAAAAAAAAAATATTTTTGTTTTTTCACACCACCTCATGTTTGTAGCAGAACCTGCAGCGTCACCGACTCGACACCGTCACTCTGGTAGCTGGAAGCTCACTTCCTGTCCAGCAGTTGCCGCCCCTCATCTCTTTTCCTGAGCTCTCTGACGGATCTCAGACGGTGGCTGGGAGCTCGTTCTCAGGTGGGCGCCTGGAGGGTAGATTATTTAATATGCAAAGCTCTGCGTGACGTGTGTTTATCCACGCCGGGCCCTGATGGCGACCGCTGCACTCGGGGTCTGTTTACACAAGCAGGGATGCACAATACTGGATGTGTGCTGAAATGCGTGTCCATGGGATTTTTAAAATTTTTGCCCTGCTATAGAATCCTCATTGTGTGCGTGTTGTTTGCGTGACAATTTTAAAAAAAGTAATAGTAGTTCGGCAATCGGTGTTTCATGTCAGCAGATGTGCCGATGCCATTGTGCATCCCTGATTTCAAGTGAAAACGCAGAACTTTTGTTGCGTTTTTGGTGCTCGAGCCACCGAAAACACAACTTTTTGAAAACTCTTGGACTCCAACGTCATTGGAAATGATGTAGGAAATGCTCCTTCTGTAAATGTGCAAGCTTACTTGCTGTAGTTAATGTCTACAAGGTTTAGTTCTCTGCAGCCAGGTGTGGTTTCATTACAGAAACAAAGAGCGCCAACTTGTGGTCTCACATGTCAACTACATCCTTTTCAGCGTTTCTGCAGTTTTTGTGGAAAAAGGACGTCGTTTTCAGAACGTTGTCTTGTGAACATGGAACTTTTCTGAAACGAAATTGATAAAAAATGATGCGTTTTCACTTGAAATGTTGTGTAAACAGATACAACAGTCCCAGCTCACACACACACACACACACACACACACACACACACACACACACACGCGCGCGCGGTTCACTTGGAGAGCGTTTCACTTCGTATGCAGCCATCCTTCACTCACCATCCATCAGAGTTATAAACGATGCACTTCTGAAGAGAAACTTACTGTACTGGAATTGTAAAAAGAAAAAGTTATTTCAGATAACTCTCCTGTCAAAACAAAGGAAGAACAATAAAGCTCAGTGGAGCGTAAATGATGGGATTTTTGTGTGGTGTTGTAATGCTGCAGGTGACCACCAGATGGCGGTGAAGACTCAAGACATGAGGACTGTGCAACTGGTCAGAACAGACATAGATTTGTTATGAGCACCCAGTGACCCAGCAAGGGTCGAACAGTGGGACACTAGGACTATGGACACTTCCACTTCACTTATATTGCTGAGCTTTGGAAAAACTTTGGCTGTTTTTAGCCGTACGATTGCACCTGAATGCATCACCAGACGTCAGTTTGAGGCAAAGGCCTGTGAGAGATAACTGTATATGTTCCAGTAAGTAATATGAAGTTTGTTCAGTCAAGTCAGCGTGGGTAAAATTAAAATATCACAAAACAATAAAAAACAATTAAATAGGTATTGTAACCCTCAAGCATGAGAATGGTAGTGTGACGCCAACAAGGCTTTCACCGCCATTCTGGGGCTGTCCGATGACTCAACAGGGTTTCTCGCAAGTTAACTATGTTCAAACATGTCTGAGGAGAAATATAATTTCAATGATAAACTCTCAGGAGAAGTGAAGAATCATTATGATGCAGAAACAGAAAAAGAGTCAAAAAATATTAAAGCATATTGAAGTATATTCATTTATTGCAAGAACAGTAAAATATGTCAAAAAAAAAAAAAGAGAAAAGAAAACGTCTGTGACGTGAGCTCCAGTAAAACCAGTAACCAGGGTGGTCAGTGAAACCTGTGATATTAACCAGTCAGACATCTGAGATGTTCATATTGGAATATTTCAAACTAAAACTGTTAAGTCAGTAAGAGTAATGTGAAAAAGGTTTTTTCATCTTGGCTTCTCAACATCTGAAGCTCACAGTACCCAGCCTCTCTCATCTCTAACTGAGCTGTATGATCCCAGCTTCTTCTCAGTACTGCTGCTGACTGGAGCTTCCTCGATACTGTAAAACAGGAAGCAGAGCTTCAAGTCAGCAGGCTGATCCCACCTGGTTAACCAGCTCCCAGTTTAAGCTAAGGAGGTTAACACGCATACACACACACACACTGGCTGGGATGTATTTGCTTGACAGGCTTCGTACAGAACGTACCGACAGTGGTATGCATTGCTGAAGAGAAATGTTTCTCCGAGAGGGAAAATCAGTCCATCCTATATATTCACTTCACATGTGTCTTTTCTCATTTTATAGCATGAAGCGGAGCCAGTTTTTCTCCAAGCTGAACAGCAGATGCACAGTTTGCACTAAAAACGTCACCGTGAAAGCATTGAATAATGGAATGATGGGGTTTGGTTTGGAGAGGACTTTCAGGGACGTGTGGAGCTCAGAGCTCTGAGAGAAGAACAGAACGGTGACAAAACTTTGCTAAAACCAAGGAAGAACAATGAAGTTGAGCATGTATGATCAGATTATTGTGTGGCGTTGTAAAGCTGTGGTTGGCCACCAGATGGCAGTGAAGACTCGTGGACACGAGGACTAGTCGTCTCAAACACCCAGTTATCCAGACTCGGGTCACAGGAATGAGGTGGGCTGAGGGTTGGACTACATCCTTGCCATATACAAAGAATTCATCACTCTGGAATTTAGGTTAATTTTCACATTTCACCAGAAAAAAAAGAGGCTCCAGTTGGAAGCGACTTGTTTGCAGTCATGAGATAATAAAAAGTGGAAGTTGAAAAATCTTTAGATTTGTATAATTCATGAGCAGTAAAATTGTAATGTGGAGAATTATCCAGCTCATTAACTGACCCATGTATTGAATGAAAATCCATGACATAAGAAGCACTGTGATGAGATTTCCACTCAAACGTTTAAATGTGTGAGATCTAGGAGTGTAACGGTATTTGTATTCGTCCCGTACCGTCACAGTACGGGGTTCACGGTTCGGCACACACAATCACACGACGAATACACCAGTGAGTAAAAAAAAAAAAAAAAAAAATTCCAACCTTAGATGGCGGTAATGAGCCTAAAAGCTGCCGGCAACCACCATTATCACAGAAGAAGAAGAAGTAGAACAAGCATGTCCAAACATGAACAAACAAAGAAGAAAGTACAAGCAGAATGAGAGCTGCAGCGTGTGGCGGAGCGGATTAAACGGGAGAGTATTTGTTCCGCGTGCGTTCCCTCATACGGAGTGACGTGTGACGTGCCAGTAAACGGGAAGCAGCACAGTCAAAAAACCAGCAGAGGAAAACACTTTTTTAATACAAAACCCCAACATAAAAAACATTGGAGAGGCGAGATGGAACCAAATCGCAACAGCGAGTTGTATAAAGAGCTCTATAGCAGAATACGAGCGATCGCCGGCTGGTGTTATGGATTAACTGGTTCCCGTGTTAACGAATGACAGCGGAGGTCTGTGTAAACACATGCTGATTACAGCAGTTGTTAAAGTAAGACTCACAAAAGACTTTAAACGTATACACTCACTGTAACTGTCGATAACCGACGTTCGCCAGAACGACTAGATGTTTCAGTCATTATTGGTCACAAGTTAACATGGGCACCAGTTAATTCGAAACATCGGCATGCGGCGCAGAGCTCACACCGAGACGTGCTGCTCCGCACGGCGGTGCTGCGGTCAGGGGAGCAGCCGCTCCTTCAGCAGCATATCATGGAGATTTTGGGACATTATTTGAGCAGATATCAGCAGATAAAAACTCTCTGCTTGGCGCTGAGGACTGCTGCTGCAGAGAGGAAGACCTGCAAGTTCCTCGTGAGACTTTGTGCGCATGGATGCTTTGTATGCTGTACATGAATACACTCACGTTTAATACTATTGTTTACAATCGGATTGAAAAAACACCATGCAAACTGGGCCAATAATGTGTCGCATGGGAAAGCTTGGGAAAAATGTTCTGGTACATTTGTGAGCTTTTTTTACTTTTCCCCCACTGTACCGAAAAACGTACCGAACCGTGACCCTTACACCGAGGTACGTACCGTACCGTGGCTTTTGTGTACCGTTACACCCCTAGTGAGATCACGTTGCAGAAATGTCTAATTTACAAACACTCCCCCACCAGGCATCTACATATAACTGATATGGAAATAGATGTTGGGACTGGAAAGCAAGGCACACCCACTTTAAAGCCAGAGCCAGTTTTATGATCTCTAACCATGATATCCAGCACAGTGTTCAACTGAGCACTGCCAGCTTCTTTACCGAAGAGGGTACAATGGGTAAGTAAATCTTCAGACCGAGGCCCCATTTACACAAATGTTTTGGTGTGTTTCTGGTGTCTGTTTACATGACGACGGTGTTTGGAGTCACTGAAAACTGAGCTTTTTGAAAACACTCCTTCTCTTCCTCCGTCCGTCTGCACGCACACTGGTAAAAACGCAACTTTTCTGCAACTCTGATACTGCGCACGCACCATTTCAGGGAGCTCACAGATGCCTAGCAAACAGAGTAATACACTCTGGGAACTACTCTCAATCTTTATTCTTCAAATTTTTTTCAATCTCATTTTTCCCTGGATTAGAAACCGAACCAGGAAAAACTTTCTCGGAGTTCACACAGATGGCTTCCAGAAGTATTCAGCATGGAAATCCCTTTGAAGATGTGTTTACACAATCGGATAAATGGACCGAAGCTCGCCGCATACGGATGCTTGGTGACAGTATCTCGGCCGTGGTGAGTCAGGACTGAGATATTTGCCTTCAAATCGTCCTGAGAAAAAACCCAGAAGTCAAGTCTTGTCCAGTTAGCAGGTGCTTATTAAATCAGAGTCTAATTGTAGCGTGAGTGGAACCTCATGTGCGTCAGTCCTTTAGGATTTCATCAGTTCTTGGATGGTCCAGCGTTCATGTACACATCCAGAAGTCTGTCATAACAAAAAAAAAGAACAGGGATGATATTGGCCATTCGACGTTGCATTTGGTGCTTTTGAGTCACTGAAGTTTAAATTCCACCAAAAATGTCCTGAAGGGACTAAAGGAGTTTCCACCCTGCTCTATTGATTGTTATCTGTGTTTCCACGGCTGCTGAAAGTGTCATGTAGCTCCACTGACAGCCCCGCTCCATCAGCGTGGAAAGAAGCACATTCTCATATAGAAGATTTAATTTATTAGCATTTTTCCCCGCTGAGGTACGGTTACATGTTGAATAAGCAACAATATATCCCAAAGTACACGAAGTTGCCAACTCAGGTATCAAATGGACGCTGTGCAGACCTTCAGGAGTGTATCGGCCTGCAGACTGGAGCATTTAGAGGCTGGACGCTTCGTTAACAAAAAGGTTTTGGCCACAGAAAATACACTGCTTGACCATAAATGTGGTTCAACTTTCAAATTTAGTTCAGCAAGTTAATTTTTCACATGTAAACACTAGGTTTTATAATTTTTGAAGCCATTCGTTCAGGATAAATGCTCGCTGAGAAAACTTAGAAATTACAGTCCAGCTTCCCAGCTGTGGTTTGATTTGGTTTCCCACAAACCTTTTCACTCGTCAAAATATCAGAAATGATAAAGAATGGCCAAAAGTGTTTCATCTTTTACTTGATGTGATATTTCCTACAGTATGTTTGCCCTTTCACCTTTTTAGTGTGACATGTACTGTTCTTTCTTTTTGTTGAGTTAAAGTTAGTGCAGTGCTGGTCATCTTGGGAATACTCTGGTCTTGGTCTGGGTCTCTTAAAGTCTTGGTCTCCTTGAGTTTTGATGTTGACTCGATCACTGCCACATAAAGCCTTGGTCTTGTCTTGGTTTTGGGATGTTCTAGTCTTGTACTTCACTCAGTCTCAGTCCTTTAAAGTCTTGGTCTTTTCTCAGGATGGTCTGGTTTTGGTCTAGACTCAGTTTTGACCCCTTAAAGTCTTGGTTTTGAATCACTCTCAGATTAGGTGGTCTTGACCACAACACTTATAAAATAAAATGTGAAAGTAAAGCTAGATTTCCACTGCCCAAGAATAAAAGCTAAAAATCTTTTGTAAATACAGGATTTTAACTGGAACTTCTGTCCTCTCCATCGTTTAGTTTAAGATTTTAATCTGCAATGTTTCATACTGGTCTTTTTCTATTCTTGGGTAAAGTCTCAGTCTGAGACTGGGCTGTGACTAAAAACTCTAAACACTTGTTTTTTTTTTTTAGTTTTAGTTTTCCAGGAGTCCTTTCCAAATCTTTTCAGTCATCTGATGTATGGGTGGCTGAAGATTACAGACCTTAGTTCAGACAATGAACCATAAACAATTTTAGGAAATTTAACGGTGGAAAAACACAATAGTCAATAATGTTAACCCTTAAATGGATGAGTGACCATAAATGGCACCATCCCCATTTTTTTTTCACAAACTTTAAGTGGAAACACATTTGCGACTTTGCTTTAGAAAATCATCTTTCTTTCTGATCGATACTTGATGAAAACGGAGGAATGAAATGGGCACAGAAAACTGCTCTAAATGGCTGTATGACTGCTCATGACAGTGAAGGTCCAATACTAATTCCCATTAAGAGGTCATCTGCATAACATGCAACAGTGGCATCATGGCTCATATTTAGTTTCTTGACTTTTTTCAGAATTTAGACTCTCATGTCAGGTCCCTTCCCTGATGCCTTTCACCTGTACCTCAGAGTGACTGCCTTCACCAAGTGGCGGTGGGAGATGTTGGGAGTCGTCTGTGTGTTCTGGCTGTTGGTTCATAATGGAGCAGATAACACACAAACATATAGAAGCAAACAAGTTGTTGTCTATAGTACATTTTCATCTGTTAGAGAAATAGGTGTTCACAGGATTAAAAAGATGAAAACCTACTGTATTCATAAGAAATCATCATTCATGTTGGCTTGTCACACAGCTGATACAGTCTGGACTGGAGCTGGAAAAAGTTTCAAAGAGTTGTGTTGTAACCTGGATACCTGAATAGCATAACCAGTTCTTTGGCTACCTCAGTAAAGCAACTTAGTCTGAAAAAGCACATTGAAAGGCATCTTGGATTATAATTTCATGCCTGATGTTTGCGACGAACCAGGTGAAAACGTGTTTAAAATTCCATGCTTCTGACAACCAGCTGCAAAAAATCAGCACTTTAATTAGCAGAGGTTGTCTCAAACTACGAAACATCTCGATGCGTCTTACAAGATTTTCTGTGAAGTGACGTTAAACCATCGGTGTACTTTATTGTGAAAGTCTGATAAAAGGAAAATGGCTTTGGTTCAAACCGCCAGGGACTACAGGAGAGATTAGAGCTGAAACGAAGCCAAACCTCTGGACCGTACTGAACCAGACTCTGGAAACATCTACTGTAAAGTAACTTTATAAGTATTTTCCTCCTGTATAACCAGTAGTTTACCTGTCTGTCTGACATGTGCGGCGCTTACGAGGGAAGCGGGGCTTCCCTCATAAGCTGTACCCTCTGAGGAATGTCAAGATAAATTAGGTTGCTGCAGGCCAAAAGAGTCTGCCGTGTTTAATGAGTTCCTTGGAAGAACAAATAAATGTTTATGGAGAACCGCCGCTCTCTCTCTCTCTCTCTCTCTCTCTCTCTCTCTCTCTCTCTCTCTCTCTCGTCTCTTGTGTCATGAAAACACCGAGCTGTTGCCAGGGAGATCCCCCCTCTCCGTTTAATGAGTGGGGTCTTTGTCCTCACGCCGGGCTCCGGGTTGGAACCTTTCATCGCCCTTTACTATGCGCTCACTTCTTGGTACTGATACCATCTCATCAGACACCGCGACGGGCTCCCCTTCAGGTCTCGTGCACCACGGAGCTGAGCTATTCAGCCACAGTCAGGATTAAGAGCATTTCCAGAACTTCAAGTCATCAACACAACTCATACTGTCTGGAAACACTGTTCAGTTGCGATTAGTAATTCCTTTTCATATCTAGAAGTGGATTTTTAAGGGAGCATGATAAAGGGTTTACCCCTGAAATGAGAAACTTGTCACTGAGTAGCCCTCCCCAATATCAAAGCTGCCCCTCTGTGGTCAACGTATGCTCCCTTATGCCTAATTATTTCACGGGTAGAGACTTAAGTTACCTCACCAGCAGATCAGACTGAAAACATAGATTATTTGTAAATAAAGCGGCTCTGTCCTCTCACACACATTAACACAGGGATGTTATACACATCTATGAAATATATTAATATTATATGTACAAGTTATGTTCATTAAAATGAGTTAAAGAGAGCATCCATTTACTTTTACTTTAATTCCAAAGTGAAGGCTGCAAGGCTGATCCATGATGTTAGACCAGCACTGGACCAGCATTAAACCAGCTTTAGATCAACATCAGACCAGCATTAGACCAACATTAGACCATTAGACCAGCATTACACCATTCATTCATTCATTCATTTTCTGCCGCTTTATCCCTTTCGGGGTCGTGGGGCCATTACACCAGTGTTTGTCTAACACCATTACACCAGCGTTAGACAAACATTAGACCAATATTAGACTATCAGACCAGCATTAGACTAACATTAGACCATTAGACCAGCATTAGACAAGGGTTAGACCAACATTAGATTATTACACCAACATTAGACCATTTGACCAGCATTAGACCATTAGACCAACATTAAACCAACATTAGACCAATAGACCAACATTACACAATTACACCAGCATTAGACCAACTTTACTCCATTAGACCAACATTACACCAACATTAGGCCAGTAGACCAGCATTAGGCCAACATTAGACCATTAGACCAGCATTAGGCCAACATTAGACCATTAGACCAGCATTAGACCAGCATTAGACCAGCATTAGGCCAACATTAGAGCATTAGACCAGCATTAGGCCAGCATTAGGCCAACATTAGACCAGCATTAGACCAGCATTAGACCAGCATTAGACCAGCATTAGGCCAACATTAGAGCATTAGACCAGCATTAGGCCAGCATTAGGCCAACATTAGACCAGCATTAGACCAGCATTAGACCAGCATTAGAGCATTAGACCAGCATTAGACCATTAGACCAGCATTAGACCAGCATTAGACCAGCATTAGGCCAACATTAGACAATTAGACCAGTATTAGACCAGCATTAGACCATTAGACCAGCATTATACCAACATTAGACCAGCATAGAACCATCTTTAGACCAGCATTAAATCAACATTAGACCAGCATTAGACCACCAGGCTCAGTTGTTTACTGTATGTTGGTGGTGCATCAGCAGCAGGACATTATGGAGCACCACAGGTGACATACACACATATTTTGGTGCACTGTCTCCCACTAATTGCACTCCTATACAACTTTTGTCTACCGTGGAACGTTTTTTTGTAACTTTCCCATTTACTGTGACATTCTCACACTGCAGCAAAAGGTCATCCAGAGAAAGCTGGGTTGAATTCTTGGGCGTACAAAGCACCAGACTGACACCAGAGACGCTCATGCTCCAGGTCTCTGTTGACTTTTTCAACCTCTAACAAAGACTATGATCTTTTCTAAAGCGTACCTTTTTTTCTTCTTTTTCTTTTAAGCCGGTTAATCCTGCCCATGTGTGTCCTTGGTGTTTCCCAGCCTGATATGTTTTGACTAATTATAACAAAGAAAAAAAGCTTTCCTTCTTAGAAAGTCGACGTTCTCTTGATGAGCACAGACGTCGGTCCAGACGCTGCGTGCCGTGTGGACGCAGCGCGATGTGGAGGTGCTTCATTTCCACTCAGACGACAGGGAAAAAGACGACGCAGCTGCTCCCAGTTTGAGCTGTCGGAAGAGGATGGTAATTGTGTAAGAAAGGACAGAGTGGACCACTGGAACTGATTTAAAAACAGTGAAAAGAAGAGACCTGGAGTAGGCCGAAAGTCTCTCATGTGACAAATTCCATTAGAAGTTATTCAACTTTATTACGTCTCAACTTGTTGATAGTAATTATTTTAGGGTGAGGATTATTTTTAAAGCCGTATCAAGGAAGAATTAAGTTGTTTTCAACTTTTACTGTTCATCCAAACATTCATGGACTATGAAATATACTTCATCCTGCAGTTTTTAATTTATATATTAGATTTATTAACCCTTTACTTGCCAATCATTGACATATCTAGAAATGGAGGATATCCTCAATCCAGTGTTGCTAAAGCATATTATAAAACCTGCATTTACATGTGTAATGTTGTAGAGTCACCAACAAAAAAATGAAAATCACACATGGTTTTCAAAAAACTAAAAGTTTGCAGAGACAGTCACAGCTGTTTTTTGAGGTCTGTTTCTTCTTCCCTTGCATATTTACACACTGACACTTCTAGCCATTCTTCTTTGCAGTTGTACTGTGTCCTTCCAGAGTTCCCACGAGCCTCTGGGCTGCTCCTGTGATCAATGTTCTCCCGTGTTTTGGTAGGTTTGCTGTTTCCATTTATGGATGATAGACTGCATGTTCAAAGATTGAGATATTCTTGTTTCATAACTTCTCCACAGCTTTCTCCCTGACCTGTCTGGTGTGTCCCTCAGTCTCGATGATGCTGTTTGTTCACAAATGTTCTCAAACGAACGACTGATCTTTACAGAACATCTGGATTTAAACTGGAATTAGACTGAACACAGCTGGACTCTATTTACTAATGAAGTGACTTTCTAAAGCCACTTTGACCTGGATTATATTATGTAGGGGGATCATAGTAAAGGGAAGAGAATACAATACGACATGCTGCACATTTAGCTAATCTATCACATAAAACTACATTTTTGGCTGTAATGTGAAATTTCATCCTATTTAGCTTAATTACCAAATAATCAAGCTCAAATTGTTATTCACAGAGAGCCCATTACTTCAGATATCAGTGTCTAAGACCATAACGCTGATCTGACGTCTGACTTCATCAGCTTCGGCTACGTCTGAATTCCTTATACTACTTTCAGCAGCTCTGAGATCAGATTTTCTGGCCATGTGTTCCTTTGATACCACTGCTATTGGCAGACATCTGCAGGTAACTGTTGTAACATTTCTAATTCTGTTAGTTTGCATTAGTTTGCTCGTCAGCTTTGCAGAGCTGTGTCCCAATATCCTGTTAGCATTATAGCTGACGCTCCCGTTTACTGAAGGAGGGCCCCATTAATCCTGAAGCGTCTCCTCCTGACAGCCGCACATGGATTGAAGACGGTCAGTGATTAACATAAATCTGTATTCACAGTACCTGTGGAGCAGTTGTACGCGAATTAATTAAACTGACTGTTTTCACCAACAGCTTACAAGTCCTGATCAATACTCAAACGTCCGAAACACTGAAAATGTTGCAGTAAGCACGCCAGGCCAGGAGTTCCAGATGTTTTTCTGTATGTTTTATTATTTTTAGACAGTTTGAGTTCAAAAGTTGATGTTCCACCAGTCAGTATGTCTTCCGTACGAGGAAATAGTTGATTTCTTACATTCAAACTGTCACCACAGATGTCACAGCTTTCTCATTTTTATGCATTGATCTGCGACGTCGGTTCTCAGCCTCACAGCTGATTCAATCTCCCCGTCGTCCCCGCAGTCTGTGAACGGCGCAACAGATAAGTGATTGGCCCTGCAGTCATTTTCTTTTAGCTTCGATTGATATTCAAAGGCGTGCCGCCTGACAGCCGGCAAATGGAAATTGTGAAGGAGCACCTGGAGAGCAGCTGGAAAGCCGGAGAATTTGCGACACTGTAAAAGAGAACAGATGAGCCGCTCTGTTTCAGCTCCGGATGCTCCTGGACAGTATTGGCCTTCGCAGACTCGTGTGCTGACACAGGATGAACTGTGTTTGGCGGTGAAATTAGTATCAAATGTGAGCAGTTTTTTCTTTTTTTCTTTCTTTTTTCCCCCCCTACAGGGTGGGTTGGCATCCTCTCACCTCCTGCTGTTCAGCCTCTCGCCGCTGTGTGGGGTCCACCAGCGTGAAGCCCTGGACGGAGAAGAGAGGCGGGAGGATGTGCAGGTGAAAAAGGTGCTTTCTTCCCTGCAGTGACAAATCAAATGCAGATGAGGAAAAAAACCACAAATGAAAAAAAAAAAACAAAACAGTTTTTGAAACCTATGACCACAGCCCAATTCCCAAATAGTTGGGATGCTGTTGCTAAATGTGAAAAAAGACAGAATGAAGCCATATTTCATCCATAAGCATGGAAAATGTTACTCTATGTTCAATTTGTTGACAGCAACACATCTATAAAAAGAAGTTGGAACAAGGCTGCAAAAGTAATAAACACAAAGTGGAAACAATCGGAGTGACGAACGACAAATACATTTGTCGACTGATTTTATTGGGAAAAAAAATTGAAAAAGTGCTGCGGTCTTGGATCCAGTTGTGCTTCATAACAACGACGTGAAGAAACAAGAGGAAGACGCTGGATGAAATCCCTGGGCGCTTCTGCTCGGGCCCCGTTTACACATAAGGTTTTCAAGTGAAAACAGAAAACTTTTGTTGTGTTTTGGGGGTCTGTTTACACGACAACTGTGGTTGGCATCTGTGAAAACACAACTTTTTGAAAATGTTTCAATTCCATCTCCCTGGATAGGAGGGAAAATGCTCCTTTACTGCTGCAACAATGAAAATGAGATTTTTTTGCGCAGTTCGCTCATCATTTTGGTTCATTATTGGCAAATTGTTATGTTATCTCCTGTATTACATTTAAATTGGATGCTGCAGTGGCCAAAATAACCCCTTTGTATTGATTTGGTGAAATTCCTTGAAATTAATCGAGTAGCAACTGATTTGACTTTGATGGCAGAAAGTCAAGAATTAACAGATTAGTAACACCAGAGAATAAGGCTGAATTTAAAAAGTGTTTACAAGTGAAAAGGGAAAACTGTTGTTGTGTTTTTGGGGTCCATCTCCAGAAATACAGCACTTGAAGCCTCACAAAATGCAGCTTTTTAAAAACTGAGGTGGAACTTTTGGAAAGAGCTCTGATTCCTTCTCCATGATGAAATGCAACATTTCTGAAACGCTGCTTCTGTGCATTGCACCATGGCTGTAGTAAATAGTCCTTCAGCAAAAAAACATGAGTAGATGGACGATAATGACAATGCAGGCTTCCAGAGTGTGTCGGTGTTTCGGCTGTTTCTGTATAAATGGAGATCGTATTCAAAACAAGAACCTTATCTTAAATGTACAGTTAAAAATGATGTGTTTTCACTTCAAATGTTGCATTAAAGGGGTCTCAGAGATTGAAGCATTTGGTGCTGAATGGAGAATTTATATTACTGATGAGATTTACGCCAGGGATGAGATTACAGATTCAAAATGCTGCATCTCCAAGGGTGAACCAGAGCGTGGGATGGAGGGAAACCAGCGAGTTACATCTGTGCAAGTAATAGACTGTATTTTAACCAAAAAAAACAAAACAAAACAAAACACTGAGGAGCTCCCCTGTTTAATAACATGTGTTTTCACTGTGTACAGTTGAATAACTGAATCCATTCCATGATAGAACCAAGGTTTGGTCTGTGTTTGGTTTGGTAATCAGGCTCGTCTTACATTCAGACCAGTTTGGTAATTCGTTTGGTTGCCAGCTGGTCAACCTGGGTTTAAAAGGAACATTTCAGAGAGGAACAGCTTGTCAGATGTAATGATGTGCAGAATGTCATGGTGTACAATTCGTTCTCATGTGTTTTCATTTTGAGCTCTGACTCTGTCCCTGGTTTCAGGCTCCTCCTCTTCCCCTCCTCGTGTCTGATCGCTGCTCCCTGATGTGTTTCACCTGTGTGATTGTCTTCACTTGGTGGCTGGTGTATTTATTGGACAGTTTGGATGTGTCCTGGTTAGTTTTTCTGTTTGTTTCTTGCGAGAGCTGCAATCCAGTGTCTCAGCCATTGTCTCTTTAATCACCAAGTTTTTGTTTTTCTTCTTCTTCTTTCTTTCTTTTTTTTTTTTTTTGGCTCTTTTTGGTTTTTCGTGCTCCAATAAAATGAACTCCTGCTCCACCAATGGCAGAGTCTGGCGTCCTGCTTTCAGCAAACTGTGACACAGATGTTCACCAAGCTGTGTTTAAAGAATGTTGGACCATTTTTGAAATTGAAAACACTTTGAAGATTCCACTTTCTACAGTATCTGTTCATTCTGCTTGACTTCCCCTCCTCGTATCAGATTGCTGCTCTCTGCCCTGACGTGTTTCACCTGTGTGGTTGTCCTCACCTGTTGACGGCACTATAAAACAGGCTTGAGTTCTGTGTTCTGTTTGTTGGAATTCCTTGTTTCGTTTTCCTTCTGTCCAGCTTTGAGTCCTCTTGTCCTCACTTTACAATATCAAGACATTTATAAAAAGTGGAAGCTCCTGCCTCTTTCTACATCGGCGCTGACTTTTTTGTGTTTTGAACTGTGCAACATAAGTTAATTTGTCAACTAAAAGAAGTAAATACAATCAGGAGAAACCTATTTACAATGGACAAACTTCTCAGAAGCAGCGGCTTTAACAAATAGGCATGATTCCCAATTAAAGATCACTGCTCATGCTCAGGAAAACCCCCAGAAATCCTTCAACCTGAAGTCAAGGCTGTCTTGCAAAGCAGTAGCTATTAGTGAGCACATTCCAGAAACGAACCTCTCAAACTCTCATTTAGAATCAACTAGAAGCAAAATGGAAAACTGTTCTGTGGTCAGATGAGTCAAACAAACTTTAAAGTTAGTTTTGGAAGCCCTGGATGTTCTGTCCTGCAGACTAAAGAGAGGAAAGATCCAGCTGATTAACAGCGGACAGTTTGACAGCACGATGGTGAAGCCCATTTACACATCTGGAGAGCCACCGTCACAGCCGAGGAGCGCGGTGGACCAACATCTGCTCCCAACGCCGACAGAAAACATTCGGCTCATCACGGAACAATGAATCTGGCAGAGAATGCCAAATGGAAGTGAAGCAGCTCGAATCCTGCGAGAATGAGTCAACGCTCGTCTTCCCAAATTCCAAAAACTGGTTCCCCATGTTCCTTTATGTTTACAGTGGTTCAAAACTGAGGGGACGCTACACGGTGACAAACAAAAGTCCGGTCCCAGCTTCTTTTTGTGCTGCGGTCATCAGTTTTAAAATGCCCTCATATTTTCCGTGAAACGTTCAGAATGTCTCCGTTTCAAAATCACATTGCTTGTTTTTTGTTCTGTTGGAAATAAATATGGGTTAGTGAGAATTTCATTGTGTTTTGATTCACATTCAACACAGCCTCCCAACATGTTTTAGTATCGGAGCTATATTTATTGGATTTCTGTGTTTTCATGCAGAGAGAAGAAATCAGATAAATTAGCAACAGGAGTGTATAATCAGAGCTGGAACGAGTTTTTCCAAAGACAAAATCCACTCTCTCCCCTGCAGCTGAGCTTAACCGAACCACCCGAGATAAGAAATCCTGTCCAAAATTTCAATTAATGGATGCAAACCCACTGTAATGGTACCACCATGTCTGTAGATAGGACAGTCTATCAGTCATTTTTAATGGATCCCTCTGGAAAAAAGTCTATCAGGTTAATAACAGGTTTAGCATAGTGATCAGTTCTCTGTCAGGTCAATATTCGGGCTATGACTCACTGCATTGATTTCAAGCTATTGTGTTGCATCTGCATCTATTTAGCTTTCACCGTATACAGCAGGCCGTTGTCTTGCCTGAGAATAAAATTTCATCAGTTTTTTGCAGACTAAGGTTTACAAGATGGTTTCGAGAGAAAGCAGGAGAGCTTTTGTTGCCTCTTGGTTGTCCGTTTATATAATGAAGGTCGGAGACACTGAAAGCACAACTTTTTTGCAAATGACTTCCAAGGTGTAACTTTTTGGAATGAGTGGAAAATTCAACTGTTCTGAAATGCTGCTCACCACTTGCCTCGTAAACCAGACCCGCCCACTCCTCATCCACATGTGGATTTGGATTTGGGCTCAGTCTGGATAGGAGCCCACAGAAACCTCTTGCAGGGGGTGTCGGTTACCCCTTTGACTGACAGCGCACTTCAGCCAATCAGCGCTTCAAAACAAATACGTCATCAAAATGTGTTAGCTTCTCTAAGGGTTAGCATTAGCTCATTAGCGCTAGCTTCCTTACACGCAAAGACACTCGAAAACGTCTTTTCCTGTTAGAAACTCACCAAGCGCAGACTCTTGCTCTTGCTTGATTGTTGTAAATCTTGGTATTTTGGCTGTAACTTTACTTATTGCAGCTTTCAGACGATGGTCAAAGTTAAAGTCCGTCATCTCCGATACGCGCAGTGATAGCGTCACTTCCGGTTTAGCCACCGGAATTCGCCAAAAAAATTTGAAAACAAAAAGCAGCAACGCTGATTGGCTCGGCCGTTTCAGGACAGAGTGAAATCATCTTCTATGGGCTCCAACCCAGACTGAGCTAATCTCCAAAATCCAAACGCGGATGAGGAGTGGGCGGGGCTGGTTTACCAGGCAAGCACACCACAACCACAGTAAACAGTTATTCTGCAGATGCCAACCTGTAGCTTGGTGCACTAACTCTCTGCTGTTTCTATGAAAACGGACATCGTCCAAATGTCCGTTGTAAATTTTGTAAATGCAAAATTCTTCTGAAATGAGGAAAACAAACATGATGCATTTTCACGTGAAATCTCATGTAATGGAGCCTGAATTAAGTTGTTTTCCAGGATTTCAACTTTATGCATTTAGTTTAACCAGTCTTGTCGTGCCTTAGACAGAGGAACTTCAACACCGTCATGATGCTGCCACCACCATGCTTTGTCATTCCATTAGAACTTGAAGGCCTTCCCATGTGATAGACTTTAGTTCAGATTGAATTGGAGCTTTTCTTTAATCTCATAGCCCTGTGAAGCTCACAGGTTGCAGATGACATCTCCAGCCAGGCCTCAACTCTGTTTTTACTCACCACACTTCCCACTAATTGGAAACTGGTCACATAATTTTGACATGCTGGTAGGCCTGTGGACTTTCCACACAGACAAGCTTTTCTTCAAAAATATCAGTGATTTCGACTTTGCTTGTACTTGGTATCAGATCGGAAAGAAAACCCGTGGTGAGACATCATGAATTTCCACATCTTTCCAAATCCATACCAGTCATCTGTTCAAACTGCTCGCAGGCTGCTGATGTGCCAAAAAAAATGAACCAATGAAGCAACCAAATAAGCCATCACATCATACAGCTGGTGCTCATTGGAGTTGTAGCTCCTCATTTCACAGGGTTTCTCCTTTTAAAAACTATAGAATGATACAGAGAGAAAGAGGAGAGAAAGTGTTCGAGTACCTGGAGCAGACCTGGAAAACTGCTAAAAGTTTTTGGTTTGGTACATGTGTAACAGTTGATATGTCGACCAGTTTTGGCATTGTGTTGTAGAATCAGAGATTGGAAAGGACGTCTGCAGCATTTTCTACTGCCAAGAGTCCTCACAGGGGAAAAATAGTTTGTGAATCAAAGGTCTAAAGCTCATTGTGATGAATTGTACAGTAAATTAACCAACATTTCAAAAACTTTCCAACTGATGAAATCCCATGACTCAGACTTGATTCTGCTGATTGACCCTAAACCACATGAGTGGCCTGAATGAGGCATTAAACAGGATCCAGTAAGTACCATAACGCACACACACAGCTCCCAGTGGGACTGGAGTCAGTTTCTGTGTCTGAGTGTGTACATCATTTAAAAAACGGTTATTTAGGAATGTAAGTACCCTTCTCAGTTCGCTGCTTTGCATAGTACTAGAGAGTATCCACAGAAACTGAGGCTCTCGGGCCAGTCGACACACAAACCTTTCAAATAAACGTGATGTTTGGTGTTTTCATTTCTGAGAAATTTTGCATTTAGCAACATTTTTAAAAGGGATGTCCCTTTACACTGAAATGGCAGAAATACTGAAAATGATGTAGTTAGCATGCCAGGCCACAAGTTGGCGCTATTGGTAATTTTTGCAATGAAACCACACACACGTGAGTACATGGATATTTGTATGGACAGACAACCGAGTGGGATGTCATTACGTGCGACTCTCGACTATCAAACTAAAACGTCCAGGAGAATATAAGCTGGACGCGATGATACTCAGGAGGCCGTCATCATTATCGCCCATCATACGTGGGCATAAGTACTATTTATTTACCATGGTGGGCATGCACTGCACCAGCAGTTCATCAAAGGTGTTTTCCCCGTTTACACAGAGATGAATCCGAGGGTTTTCAAAAAGTTGCATTTCCAGTGGTTCTGAGCACCCGTAAAACACAACAAAACTTTTCTGTTTTCACTTGAAAAAGTTGTGTAATCAGAGCCTCAAAGTCAAGTTTACCCCAAAAGGTTTTATCTGATTGGCCAGCTTCATGACTTCCAATAAGCCACGGTACCAATCTGCAACATTGTGTAATTTGACACCAGCTTCATCTTTATTGTCTGCTTTTGTCAAAACCAAGCATTTTAAGAAGTTTGGATCCTGAGCACACATTTCCACATTAAATAAACTAATATAGTCTCAGTTAATTGCATAATAATCCAGCATGGGATGAAATTTATATATGGAACATTTAATTTAATTGCCAGTTCCCCATTTTGTTTTTCTTTTCCTTTACACATTAGTCGTTAACTATAAATGAATGTAACCTGCAAAAAGCATAACAGCAGAGTTTGAAGGACTGAAACCACACGGCTGAACTTTTTTTTTTTTGGTGGGGGGGTGGAGCCTGTGGGGCCTGTGGAGGTTGTTGGGACTGCAGTCAGCTCTCGAAGCTGCAAATGGATCTGGCAGAGTTCTCGTTGTGCCTGTCGTGCAAGTCCAACCAACACCAGAAAATCAGAGGCCTAAAATAGAGCAGAGCACTGCAATTCTGTCAATGGGCCGTGATGTGCAACTAAAAATAATCCAGTGGGAAAAAGTCATCAAAGGGCTTGCTGCTCCTTTTTCTGCATTTGAATTCGTTCAAGCTAAAATAAAGTAAATGTGAGGGAGAAGTTTTGGATTTCCCACACGGTTCACACTGCTCTAAAGTCTGCCGGCTGACTTACTGAGAGTGAAGGGATTCGGGAAAGACAGGGAAGTGGCAAAAGTAATGCAGGTTCTTTTTTTAATGAAACCGCACAATTGCTGAAATTGGACCTCATTAAATGACATTATACTCTCTGAAACTTCATAAATGTGGCATGGCAGCTGATAGAAAGATAAGTAAGTATGGAAAGTGTCTTGCGGCGGCGGTGGAGGTGAATGGGCAGATACACCAGCCTTTAATTTGTCCAGAACACTGTGAGTCAGTTTTAATTTCTAGCTGAACGCTTTTGCTGTTTCACCATAACCAAAGCCTCTCCTCAACCTCAGCCAGCATTGTTTTAGTTGTCAAAGCATAACCGTGACCTCGCCTGGCCCATAAATATAGCTGTTTGAGTTGCCCAACTTTAACCATGGCCATAACCTGATTTGGTTGACTTGTCTGCGCTTTGGATTTCCCTCAAAACAGACGAAAAAAGATGGCATTATATGCGGTTGTATGAAGGTCATAGAGAATAAGTTTGTCCAAGAGCCGACTTGACATAAAAATGAAAACTCCACGCTGAAATGTTACGGTACACCACCGGCAACGACTCTCTTGTTGTCTTCAAGTAAGTTATATTCGATGAAATCTTGTTACAAGAATCAGGACTTACTGGCTTTTGAAAAGCAAAGTGACATTTCAAACTCCTCTGGAGTTGAAATGTTTGCACTGGAAGATGAACTGACGTCTTTCGTCCCTGCTCGTACGCAGATGACCCTGCAATGTAAACCAATTGGTACTGCAACATTTATCCAAAGAAATCTTGCTTGAATGCCTTTCCAATTAAAATTACAAAATAAAAAAAAACCCTTCTACATGATTAGATTGCCAATATCCATTTGGACTTACTGTTGGATCAGGAGAGATGGGGTAACCCTGCTTCATGATCCAATCAGAGTCCATGTAAACAGCACACTGGATTGCTTCTCATTGCCTGGACTTTGTTGCATAACGTCAACATGTGACGCTTCATGCACGGTGTGAGACACACACAAAAAGCATCTCTGCTCTTGTAACTTCCTCACCAGATGTTTCTTTGGTGTTGTAGTCTAGATGATACTGGAAACGGGTTCATGAGGGAATGTGTTTTGATGGACCGTTGGCCACAGAGAAAGCATTTTGCCGTTGACACTGATGAGCACCGTGGATAGATCCTCAGTCGAGCTATCCTGTGCTAACATACTGAATCTGACATTCACCCATTCGCACTTGATAGGTTTTTGTAAATAAGCCAGAGTACTCACAGTGAAAACCAATGCATGCATGGAAAGAACATACATTAAAATCAGAAGGCTTCACTCATATTAGCACCCTGTGCTGCTAGCTGTGGGATAACAGCACGAACTGCGGCGCTCCCATGGTGTTTCTGAGTGATCTTGAAATGTGACTCAGCAAAAACAGACATTGAAAATCTGCACGGACATCTCATTGGGTACTCTGCAACATTTCAGAGTAACTATTGTTACTGTGGATTCAAACAACAAAAGATCATAAAGTTTGTTTTAGCTCTGGATGAACAAGTTTCTCTGAAGGAGAGTCTGTTTCTGGCCTATTAACACCTTATGGCTGCATGCAGGGCCGGCCCGGGCTTCAGAGGCGCCCTAGGCGAGCCCGAGACGAGCGCCCCTTGGGAGCGTGTTTTTCGAGCGGTCCCGACATTTGTTTGGGGGGGGGGGGGTGCGCTGAGGAGCGATGCCGAACAATACCGATCAGTGCCGGGCAGCGCCGAGGACGAGGAGCGCAGTGCGTCGGACCGCTGCACAGCGGGGCACACGGAACACAGAGCGTCGTGGCGCTCCTTGTACGACCGCGGCGCCCCCCTCGGGACGTGGCGCCCTAGGCGGCCGTCTAGTTCGCCTATGCCTAGAGCCGGCCCTGGCTGCATGTTGTGAAAAGCCTATGGGAACCCTGTATTCAGACCCATCCATTGTGCTAAGGTTACAAAATTTTACACCTTAAAATAAAATTCAAAAAGGACCATGAGCTGCTGCCATTGCGGGAGGTCTTTATTCCATTTTATTTTAACGTTTTTCCTTTTCCATGTTCTCTCCACGCTACAATGAACACAGTGTGGTGCCTTAACCCATACCTTCTCTCTGTTGTGAGAGCATGCTGAAGCTGTATGGAGCTCTAATGAGAGGAGACCACCCCTGCAAGACGCTGCTATGCCATTAAGTCACATTAGCTTCCTGCACAAAGGTGTATTGTTGCAGCATTACACAAGGGAACCACTAACACACCTCTCTGATTCTCTCATTAAGCACATTAGTCTCATTTACTGTGATTTCTTACCTACTAAATCCAGCGTACTGGATCTCATGCCGGACTTTAGGCAGCACACGTGGGTAAAACACTGAGAGAGTGTGGCGGTTTCCCAACAAGTCCGAATTGCCTCAGGGTGAAGAAGTTGAGGAAGAGGTTGATTAAGTTATGCAGCAATGATATCATCCATTAGGCTTTCAAAATACCTAGATTACCAGTGCAGGACTCAAGTACCCAGAGTGTGTCAATCCCGTGACGTACATGGCTCTTTGCTAACATCAAACGAATGAGCGCCGATGAATTTATGAGCCTGTAAAAGGGAGTTTTGGGTCGAGCGAGAATGGCCTGACATCTGTGCTCAATCTTCACTTTGGCGTGTAATGAGCATCAGAGGGTCTTTGTTCTCTCCTCGAGGGGAGAAGGAGCCAGGTAGGGGGGCTCAGGCTCAGGTAAGCCTCTGTATGTGCCTCACAGCTAATGGAAAACGTTAGCAGAGGGGGTGTGTGTGTGTGTGTGTGTGTGTGTGTGTGGAGAATGGAGCCTCCGCAGATGAACTGAGGGTCTGACCGGCGCCCTTTAAAGCCATGTGGCCGGATCATCAAGCTCGGCTCTGACCAAAGGTTGGGAATCTCCCACAGATATAAACAAGGTGCGCAGCTGGCGCCTCAAACTAAGTGCGACACGCTTTTGCATTTACACGGCAACCTTGACCTGCTCACAGCTCGTAGTGTGGTGTGCTACAAGGTCAGGGTCGATAGGTCAACATGTCTTATAACTAGAAGAAAGAAACGAAGTACAGCCAGATCTAAAGAACAAATCACAGCTTCTTTGATGTGATTCTCAGTTTCTTAACCTTCAAAGAAATGCCAGACAATGAAAAATGGATATTGGGCATTCCTGTGATAGAATCCAGTTTTGGTGGATTTAAATACTTTAACCCAAGGTCCTTATTGAAAATGTACAAAATCTCATCACATCACTGCTTTAGACTTTCTACAGCCTGAATCAGAATGTAAGATGTTTGAAGATCTTTCATGGTATTTGTTTTAATGACGGCAGCAATGTAAAAAAAAACAAAAACAAACAGGTAATAAAGTGTAAAAACTGTGAAACTATATTTCCTGGCATGGATTTTAAATGTTCTTTCACATAACCGCTGTAAAAATTAGGTTTCAGTAAAAAAAAAAAAAAGTCGGGGTCATATAATCCCTTTATTAAGTCTTGTATTAAGGGATAAACTCTGGACGTTGCTTCAACAGTACTACTTTCTTTTTTTTTGTTCAAAGTGATTTTTATTGAAGATTCTGTCTTACATAACAGGATATAATACAGATAGCTTTTTATTTATAACCCCCCCACCCTTGAACACCCCAAACCCACCCATCCTGTTGCACCATTACAGAAAGGAAAAGAAACAGTACTACTTTCTGCAGCCGAACCAAGTGGTTTTATTGCATAATCGAATCCAAAAGTTCAACATCATGACAACATCACCGACTGTCAGAAGGTTCCAGCTTTCAGTGAATTCAGCTGATAACGGGAGACAGGGTTAAGAAGGAAGTGGGGCTGGGCTCAGCTGCTACCGATGATTGGGGTCTCATTTTCTTTTTTGGGAATGATGAGAATACCTGACACTGCTCCTCAGAGTCTGTGACAACTGCTCTCAAGGTAGTTTTTTTTTAAAAATACAACTTCTTGAATATGCTCTGTTTGTCAATGATGGGTAGTCTTTTTTATAAAAGTTACATTTATACCATCCTTATTTATATCTGTGAGATCTACACAATGCACTTACAATCTCCAGAAAACACACAGAATTATGTCAAAATTCACTCGTGCACTTTCATTTATTTCTTCAGGTACTTCTTGTCATGGGAAATTCTTTACAAGTGGTTTTTGTGCTATTTAATCTACAAGAGTTCCTATGTATGAGCCTTGCACAGCGTGCAGCTGCATAAATAACAGTAAGACGGCCACCATGGGGAACCCGGCTCTTGGGTGGCTGTCGGTCAGCGGTTCGACATGATGCACTGCTCTGAATCAACACTGCGCCCTTTTAAATAGAACCACTTAGAGGCGTGAATCATGTGCAGCTTTGACAAATACTGGGAGTGTTGCGTCTTTCAGGTGAGGACAGAGCAGACTAAATACAGAAAGACCTGAAGTGAAGATTAATATAAAGGATGAACTTGAGGAAACACTTTAACTGGTTTTGAGTTTTCTATTTCTACTTAAAGATCTTATAATGCAGAAGTGTGTGAGGTGTAAGTGGAGTTATCTGTTGTCCATGGAAGAGATGGCAAATGGAAACAGTTATCAAATGAAGCCGATGAATGCTATTAAGGGATGTTTGAGTCATCCTGTGCGAGTAGATGGACAATCATGATGTTTGCCTACAGAGAGTCATGATTCCCAGTCCAGATTCTCCCAGGACTTGTGTTGGAGTTGTCACCAGTAACAGCAATCCAACTTTCTTTCCCATCCGAATGTTTGTAATACATTGTCTGACTTGTCATGCAATCTAAGAGGCAACTTTTTTAAAATCAAAATAACAGGTACACGTCATCTATGACCACTAGGTGTCACTGTATGACAAAAGAATGCTGCTATAGTACCACAGAAACGCTCCATTGCTATTGCCTTTGACCAACGGTGCAAGATAAACGTCTGCAGATAGAAGAAGCTTGGAGAACAGCATCAGAAAGAGCTTAGAGTGTGTGAGGAACTGGGGGAAAATAAACTGTTGCCATGATGGAGAAAGCGAAGCAGGCTAATCATGGGCTAAAAGCTAAAGAAGCGGGGAACAAATTCAGCAAAACACTTAGGTCTGGCTATGAGAAAATAATCTCTCACGCACCAGTGTAGCACATACATGTTTAACCTTTCACGACGCTTTGGTTGACAGATGAAAGTTGTGCTCACGTGCAATTTAGCCCAGAAAAATGTGGTAGCCATGCAACCCAACAAAAAAGGCATCAACAAACGACGACATCAACAAAGACATCATGTACTTTACAATTAGACTCAGATTAGGACATGCTGTCATTTTACTGTGTTCATAAGGGTTGGAACGCAAGTTATTAGTTCTGACTTTCAAGTTGGACATGTTCACAAGATGACAATACAGCGCCAATGAGTCAGCAGCTGAGAACTCTGCAGGCAGGTAATACACAATACGGTGATCACGCATTTGGATTTGCATAATCACAATGTCCTTGAGAAAGCTGTGCCATCGATCAACTTCCCTTTGATCATCAAGAGCTAGTATGACTTTTGTTACTAGCTAAATGAGATTTTAATGTTTGACTGTCATCGGGTTGGGTTATTACAGAGAATATCATTAAGAAAAAATGCAAAACATGGGACTGGATCAGTGGGTGCTGGCTCAGGGCTTGGAAGCCGGGGCGTTCTCGGGTGGGTGGAGTGGTGGGCCCTGGGTCTGGGCTGTTCCGCTGCCTCATCTGTCCTCGCCTTACCTCCTCCTGATGTGTGATGGGTGGGTGCTCCTTGGTTTAGCCATTCTCTGGTTCACAGAGTGCTCACACAGAACCTGAACTTTAATGGTGCTTTATACAAGGCATCCTGCGAGGGCGGGGCTTCAGAGACCAGCGTAACCCAGCAACCCTGCAGCAGTTGCTCAATTGTATATTGCGTGTATATTTTATTTATGTTTTGCATGAATAAACAGTGTGTTGTGCATCTTACATGTGTTCAGTGCCAAAACCTGCAATGGGAATACACTGAAACAGGCATTCCTTCTTGCTATCCAGCACCTAAAATAATTTGTTTCAGTCAGAAAAACATGTTGACATATTTATTGAATCTGCCATTCTGGTTTGAAAATATTAGCATCAGGTTTCCAAAAAATAGTCACTTGTGGGGACTAGAAAGTTTACATTTCACAAAAAACTGCTAGTGTGGCTGCACAGCTGAAAAGGGCAAAACTGGAGACAATCATGATGTTGGAGGTTCAAATTCTAATAAATATTGCCAAGGGAGGGGCAGCTTTTGATTTTACCTACCATGATCACGTTTAGCGGATGAAAGTGTAAATATGTTTTAAAACGTTTAAAGGACATCAAAAGCCTCCAACATAGCACTAACGGCCTTACAAATATGAATGTTCTGATACTGTGTTACTCTGGCTCTAGGGATACATGTCTAAATGTCTCCGCTGATTAAGTTGCTGGTGTTGTACGAACTACCTTTCTCCTCCTCTTGATATTTGGCAGAACGTAGCTTACAGTCTGCCTTTGTCATTCTCATACATTTATAGGATCTCAAAACTGCAGGCATCTTTCCTGCTGTCTTTCGTAAATGCTCGTGACGGTGTTGATGCTTTGCACCCCCTTGTACTCACCGGGTTGTGTTGGGAATCTTTTATGAGTACCAGTACGACATGCAGAATTTTGAATCAGTACATCTCTAAATAAAACTATACTTCCTTCTAAAGTGTACTAGGAGACTGTGGTTCGGTTGGTAGCATGTGTCATCTTTCAGTCTGAGTTGCAGGTTTAATTCCTATCTTTCCACATGTCAAAGTGTCCTAGAGCAAGGCACTGAATGTCAAAATGTTCCCAATGGATGGACCGAGTACCTTGCGTGGCAGGCGCCTTCACTGGTACTCCTGAGTGAATGGATGAATGTGGACTTCTCAAGCTGTGGATAAAGTGCTATATAAGTGAAATCCATTTCGCTTTCAAAGTTCCCTGCATCAGTTTAGTCACCCAGCAATTACCTGTGTGTTTATGAGGGCCCAGAATGTAGTTAAAGAGGTCAGCCAGTGAGACCAACCCACAATAGGTTTGTGGTTTGTTGAATCACACGTTGTATTGTCATTTTATTGCCAAAAGCTTTGTGTCAAACTCCAGGTAAATGCATTTTTGGCGCCTTCCTTGGTTCAGATGGAGCCTTGGGCAATGCTTGACTGACGCAGCTTTGAAACTACTCTGACAGCATGCTTTCCTCAAATGACTGCGTGACGCCAGCGTTTCCAGTCACACACGAACACACATCAACTTTTGAATCAATAACCTCCAAGAAGCAGAGCGGAAGTTATCACTCAGATGCTTCATTTGGGCCAAAATGAAGGTGAACATGCTAATCTTGCAACATGTTGTCATATGAAACACTACTAAACCGGAGTTGTTTACTGGTGTAGCTGGGGGTGTTCCATTAAAGCAATCACCATGACAGATTGTGACAGAAGTCAAAATATAAGCAGACTATTAATCGTGTTATTCCACACGACTTTATGGAAATAATCCCATCTCAAATCAGCTGCAGTGTGACGGATCATCCTCGAAACTAGACGCAAATAACAAATCCCACGTGTGAATACCAGACCCTCAGTGTTTTGAGTAATAAGGTGAAAATCCCTTCACACGTCACATCTTGTCCCTTGGAGATGAACCAAAAGCAACTCTTCTGCTGCTTCAAAGGCCCGGGCAGGTGTGAAGAGATCGGCCGCCAGCATCGGCTGCTGCACACCGAGGTGAAGCCAGAGCGACAATGCCGAACTACTGGCTGTTTGATGTAGTGGAGGAGAAAACTGCTTTCTCCTCATGACGGATCATTTGTTATTTTTTTACAGCCATTACACCTCATAAAGCTCGTTTTGATCTCCACTGATCCAGAGGCAGGAATTCCAAGGGAAGGTCCCTCACTGTGTGAAAATGAATCACACCGTGTGTGAGTGTGTGTGTGTGTGTGTGTTGAATCTATGTTCTGCTTTTAATTCAGTCCCAATAGGAATGTTTATTGAATAAAACTGCTGCATTTAATTGTGAAGGTATTTGTTTTTTTAATTCTGATGAGTCTAAATTAAAATATCTTCCTTTGAACTCTGATTTCAGGAAATTTATTTTGGATTAAATTTTACTGTTTCATGCTTCCATTGATTTTCGTTATGGTTTTGACCAGTCCCCACCTCACTGGCTGTGACTACTTGGGAACCACCCAATAAGTGGGCGGGTGTGGCGGGAGGATGCAAATAGGTGTTGTGAGTCACTTGGACTCACACTGATTTATTAGTTTTGTGAGGAATATTGCGAAAAAGTTGGTCGTTTCTCCATTCAAATGCCTACTCACCACTGTAAATGTTTGTGTATTGTTGTGTGGGTGCAGTTTCATTAGAAAAGCAAGCAGCACCCAATAGTGGCTCAACATGAAAACATGTTCAGTATTTCTACATTGTTTTCAGAACATTGCTGCGTAAACATGAACCTTCTCTGAAATGAAGAAACAAAAGAATTTGTTTTCATATGAAACGTCCCTGTAAATGAGATCTATATCGAGAACAATTTCACTTGAGAATCAAATATCTGCAATGACTCAGACTTCCGAGCTCATGCCGAAAAACCTTGATCCAGTTTGTTGACACTCGACATTGTGCAAAGTCAAAGTGAGCCGTGCTCCGGACGGGTTTCCAGTCCACCATAGGAGACAGTCTTAACTTTATTCTTCTTATAGTTGTCCCAAAAACCCTGAACCATAAGAAAAATATATTTAATATCTAATCTAGGTATTCTCCATGAGTTTCCATACCTGTCATACCTCCTTGATCTGTTCCCAACACTGAAAAAGAATCAGTGCTTCTGCGGAATTTCAAAAAAAAAAAAAAATGGTGTAGTTGAAGATTTATTTAAAGATGTTTTATTTCACTGCTTCAAAAACATGAGTGACAAAAAATACTTGGAAGTTTTGAAAAAGTTAACGAAAGAAAGTATTTTCAAATTTACAAAAGGCTTTGGTCTTTTCTACGTTCTCCCATTGCTCCTTAATCACACCTACAAAAAACAAACAAAAGTACGGATACAAAGTACAGATTGTATGTAGATACAAGAAACTGTCTGTCCTATCTTTTTCTCTTTCTGTCCCCTCACCCCAACCGGAACGGCAGAAAGCCGCCACCTCTGAGCCTGGTTCTGCAAAGGTTTCTTCCTGTTAAAAGAGAGTTTTTCCTTTCCGCAGTCACTTATGCTTGCTCATGTGGATCTGTTGGGTTTTCTCTGTAAAAGTGTCTAGAAACGACCATGTTGTAATTGGCACTTCATAAATAAAGCTGAATTGAATTGAATTGAAGTACAGCAATATGCAGTCAGATCACTCTCCGCTACCTGCATGTTTCCCCCCCAATGCTCTCTGACTCTGACTTTCAGAAGCCACAATGGCTGCTTTATATTCCATAAGCCCCTCCTACTGGGCATGACAAAAATAATACACTCAAAAAGACATTTGTGGCCACTGAACAAAATCTAAAATCGCATTAAGCAAGCCTGGCTCAAAAATAATAAACCTTTCATGACTTGTCTCACCAGTTCATATTATACACTTAAATAACAGAAAAAAACACATAATTGGTCAGAAAACCCAATGCGGCTTGTCAGGTGTCCATTTTCCTGCTCGGTGCCCCGATGAAGCAGAGGCCGTAGGAGCACCTCTGTTTGTGTAGCTGATGTGAAGGAGTAGGACTGTGGAGTGTGCCGCTCAACCGAGCTACAGAGCTATTTAGGGGAGTAATCATGGTGGGGTTTTTGCAAGGGTGTAGTGCCATTCCGTCACATCATCCCCCACCTCACGGAGACTGGTGACGTGCAGCTATCTGGAGACGTAGTCTGCCACGCCATTCATGTTGCCAGCTCAGTGCCGATTGGCAGACGGTTGCAGGGGAAGGTACCCTCGAGTTAGGCGACCGTTGTGGTCCTTCATGATGATGGTACATTTAAGAGCCCGATGGTTTGTCTCCAGGTCAAACTCTCCAAGCAGGTCATACCGAAGGCTTTCTGAGGCCCATTTTAAGGCCAGGCCTTCTTTCTTCACGCTCGAGTACCCAGTCTGTTCCTGTTTCAGGCGTCATGCTTTCGGGGACGATGAGTCTCACACCTTTCATCAACATTCCTCCTCCATCATGCACTCCTCCATTACTTTTCGGGCCAGTAAAGTCACAGTGGCTCACGCACGTTTCGTCTGTGTTCCGGTCAGCCATTTATAATAGAAAAGTGCCTTGTAGACAATTCTGACCTGTTATCTATGCCACTGCGCTGTCTGTTGTGGATTAGAAGTTTCTGACAGCATGTATCGTTATTTTTTTAAGGCCACGACAATCAGAATGCCTCAAGACAGCTTTCTTCTTCTATTCTTTCACACCATCTTCCACCCATTGTGCCCCCTGCTGATCACATCATTGGTTTGGCTAGAGATCAAGTCCATAGGCTTGTTTTGTTGGTTTATCGGGCCAGCTAATATTGAATGAGAGACCTAAAAATGTCAGTTTGAGCGAATATGGAGGCAGTGATGCGGAGAACCTTTCATGAAAGAATACAGAGATATATTTGAATAAATGTGATGCAAAAGAATATTCTGGCAGTGCTTCAAAGTAAAATGAAACTGAACATCGACACAAATAAACACACAGGTAAAGCTGGTTCACTGGCTGATTTGCATAAATCAATCCCTCCAGGAAGTTGTGATGCTGTAATTTCAACAATTAAATTCAGGTAAGCCAATCAGGGTGAATTCTGCTCAACCTTGAATTTTTTTTGGAGTTGTGCCAAAGGAGTGGCAAAAGTCATTGTATGAACTTCTGCTGCTCTGTTCAGTTTGATAAACAACGTCGCTGATTTGAGGAAAACTGTACTCATCAAGACCTTTCCACCCTTGAAAATGAAAGGCAGTCGGAACCAGTGTTTTGTGTACAAAATCATGTTTGCACTCATTTTTAGACATATAAACACTCAGTATGTCATTTTTCTAAAAATTTGTTCAAAATAAAATGTGCAATATTGTGCTAAATTACAAGATGAAACCAAACTGTGAAGGACGGAAATCAAAGAAGAGCTGAGATAAAGGTCTTGTTTATTATTAAAGGGGACATATTATGCTTTTTTCACTTTGTGAAGAGTTTCTTATAGCAGTATTTGTTGCCGTAGCCTCATTATGAGGTTCAAATTCGAAAATTGTCTGTTTCCTCCCCGTCTTGCGACACCACGTTTTGTGAAAATGCCTGCTGAAAGGGACAAGTTTGAGTTTGGTCCGCTTATCCTGAAATAAACGGATTAACTCCTCCCCCTGACTGTGCCTCCACCATATGTGTGTGTGAGAGAGTGGGCGTGGCCAGACGCGTTCAAGTGCATGCCGGAAAGCAGGCTGAGAAACAGCCTGCTCTGAGGAGGGCTCCTCAGAGTGACTTTTTAAACGGCTGAAACTCCGAACAAAGGATTAATTTGGGGCGAACAAACTTAAACACTATGTTTTTGGGCTTCTGAGACCGAAATGACGTGACTGAAAACTGGCATAATATGTGCCCTTTAAAGAAATTACACATAAATATGCAGGTTTGGAAGGTATGAATAGATGATATTTCTAGAAGTTTTACCATTCTAAACATTTAGAGTCTTGTTTTTTTTTAGATTGTGACTGTGGTTTATTTCATTCTCCTCGACTCCCCCCCCCCGTCTGAATGCTGCTCTGATGTGTTCCACCTGTGTGTGTGTGTGTGTGTGTGGCTGTGGTTGTGTGTTCTGGTTGTTCCTTCATCGGTTTTTCTATGTAGGTGTCTCGGTGTGTGTTCCTGTGTCCAGCTTTTAATGCCTCAGTAATCACCGCCTGTGATCTCGAGGAATTTATTTTTAGTTCTCTGGATTTTAGTTGGAACTGAAGCTCATCTTTATTCCTACTGACATCCTGTGTCCTCTGGCCCAAACGTAACACGGTGTTTGGTGTTATTTCAAGAACTCATCATTGTGAACATCATTATTATGGATCTTCTCGAAGTTTTAAAAATAACTGAGCAACTAAGTCTGATATGAACTGCATCGAGGTTACAACCGTTCAGGAGGTAGAAGGTGAAAACTTCGTTCAGATCACCTCCTAAAAGACTTTCAAGCACAACAAGTGGCACAAATTCTTAATTCTATGGTCCATCTGTTTTTCTTCACCTCAAACATGAGACTGTGAGTCAAGATCACTTCAAAGAAAGTTCAAGAAAAGGAAAGAAATCAGAAAAGGAAACAAAATCAGATTTGGCAACACTGAAAATGTTGAGCAATTCCTTCATGACAAACTGTTTCTAGAGAAACATGAAACACATCAATAGTCTTCACTGAAGAATGAGGATATTGACTGCTTGATATAAGGAAATGAAAAGAAATGGTTCCAGATACGAGTGATGTAGTTAACATGCCAGGTCACTAGTTGGCGCTGTTGGTTGTTTTTGTCTTGAAACAACAACAACAGCGAGCCCATGGACAAACGATGTCCAATTACCAAACTACCAAGTCCCGGAGAATATGGAGTGGCAGCCATGACACTCTGGAGGAAAACAATTTTATTTTCCATCTATTCACATACAGAGGAAGCATTTCAGAAGACTGCAGGTAAATCCTGCCTTCTTTGGACACAGTCATTACATAATCTTCACAAGAACGCTGATGGGCTTTAAATCCCACAAACAAAAGGATTTTATTGTGCGTGCCTTTGACTTATGTTCACATTTCATTGTGAGACCTTTAAAAGAGACGGAGGTCTGAGGACAGCGGGTGAAGCCATGTGACTGGAAGACGCCGTTCACAAACAGAGTGTCTTTGTCTGTCGTGTCGCCACGGCCTTTCAGCCTTAAGGCAACACGTGTTAAGTTTAAAGAATGGTTTCTGTGGAACATGTTGAGGAAATGTTTGATGTTTTTGTTGCTCATAGGGGAAATGTTGTGTTTCTCTGACTCTGACAGAAGAAACATCATCAAGGTGTTCAAACCAGTCGGATGAGGAAGCGACAGCACAGCGGTCTGCAGTTTGTTTTTACAGTTTTACACTGAATAAATGTTGTCAGGAGCCAATACACATCTTAAATATCCCTAAAAGATAAATAAATGAAAAAAGAAGTTACGCATTGGAAAAATTGTTTAATTAATAAAGTGTTACAACTACAATTTAGATATATTCTATTACATTTTTAGCAGTTGTGGTCATCGTAAAGGTTTTTTTTTTTTCCATGGATCATCCTGCTTTATACGTTTTGTTCATGTTTGTGATATTTTAGCCACTTTTACTGTTTACAGCCGGCATTCATTTTACAGTGGTTAGAGTAATTTTAGCTTTGCGAGCAATTTTTTCTTCTTTTTTTCCCCCCCTTTCATTTCCATTTTTTGTATTTCTCCTTTTGCTTCTTTTGCCTTTTTGTAATTTTTGCCTTTTTTCTTGTTTTTTTTTTCCTTTCTTTTTTTTGTTTTTTCTCTTTTTCTTTTCCTCAAACCGCTGGCTGATTGAGCTGCTTTACCTTCTTTAATTGTTCTTAACCTGGAGATTAGGCCTTTTTTTTCAAATTCTGTGAGCCAAGACATAAAAATGACGGTAAACGCTTTGAACTTAACATATTCTGAAAGCTTCAGGGAGGCGCTGAAGAGCCACATGTGGCTCCAGAATCCTCTGATAGCAAAGTTGTGTCTTCTATTGTTTTGAGTTTGATTTTTCTTGTTGAAAATGTGAGTCTGACCTGAATTAAAACATAAAAATAAGCCCGCCGTGTGCTACTGGATTTGATTAAACACCTGGAAAACACATAGTGCTTCTTCTGAAGAGACAGGTTCGCTAGAAAAGCCAATTTCAGCGGAGAAGTGTTACGAGACTTTGCCCAAACCTTTGGTCGCTGGTCTCATCTGTGTTTATTAGACTGGAGTTGATTGCTTCCATTACTCACAATGAAGACATGTAGCTCAACCAGGACTGGGGAGCAATTTGATTAAGTCTTATTTTCCTCTTCATGTCACAGACGGACAGACATTGCTAACTCATGTTGAAATAATGGAAGAACAGGCAATATAATGGCTGGCTGTGGTGTGACTTCTGACATGTTTAATAGCCTGTAAAAACACACGATTTAGCGCAGTAATGGACCGTGATAGTCATTTGGTTTCCTCGTTAGGTTTTCTCCCTGCTCAGTGTTGAATGTGGCCACTCTCTGATGGCCTTGTCCAGTTTGGTACTTTTTAATCTGATATAAGATAAGACAGCATCAAAACAAAACAAAAAAAAAAAACCCTTAAAGTGCAGGATTTGTTTCAGTCCTTTACCCAGCAAGTTATTTTTAAGCGAGCTCTGGAGCAAAAGCATTTCGATTCCACATCTCTCCATTCATTCTTTCATTCAGAATTCATTGAAATCAGTCTTTTATGGACTAGTTTCATCATTTTTGTTGTTACTTTTGGATATTTTATGGCTTCCTGGTGTTACCAGCAGCAGGAAGTGTTTACTCTCTATTGTTTATTTGACGATTCCAAGGAAATAAAAGCTTGATTTCAATGTCGGGCGTCTCGCCAGCACCAGAAGCAATCCACTTGTGTGCTTTTCTCAGACTCATAAGTAGATAGAAGCTGCTATTATGAACATTGTCCAGCCAGTAAACCTGACCAGCCGATATTATCTGGTTTCCATGCAGGATGTAAGGTTGTGTTCACATTTGCAAGACCACATTGGCTCTGAGAAACAACAGGAGTCGTAAAATACTGATCCCCATCCAGTAGATGACGGGTCGCCTCCCAGTCATGAGACAGATGTCACTGAAACTGTAGAAGGAAGCAGTGAAATGGGAAAAAACAGCTCACTGATATCGGTGCAAGAGTCTCAAAAAACATTTATATTCAGAGGGAAGAAAAATTGTAAAAAAAAGATCTCAAATAAAAACCACGATGAGTAGAAGCACCGAACCCACAGCTGCTGCAGACATCCTCTCAGCAGGTCCTCGAGCGCAGGGTGAAGATGAGAGCCGCTGAGAATGAAGACAAGCAGGCGACCCTAAAGTGAAAACAGTTCAAAGAGTGGATCCAGGTCCCGCTTAGATGACGTTTTCAAGTGAAAACGGAAAACTTTCGCTGCATTTTAGGGGTCTGTTTACACAAAAAAGATGCTCTGATGCCGCTGAATGAGTCGTGTTAAGTGTGATTTTTTTAAAAAGTCCTTGGTTTCAATGGGAACAGGGGAAAGCAGGACTTTTCTGCACCACGGCCACGGTTAATATTCTCCTTCTTCTTCTTCCTCATTCCTTCTGTCATGACTCCTTATTCTCCTGTCACTTTAATAGTTACAGAGTCAAACGTACCAGTGATCCCTCTTCCCGGTCTGTCCTTACAAATGTCCATTTACTCCCATTATTAATGTTTATCTTTTTGTTCTCTGTGTGATTTTATTACAGAAACAGCCGACAGCACCAACTGGTGGCTCGGCATGCTAACTACGCTGTTTTCAGAGTTTCTATGTGAACGGACAGAATTTTCAAAAGGAAATGTATTAATGATGCGTTTTCTCATGAAATGTCGCACAAACCGTAGCTAACTGCAGGAACATGTCATTTTATTATTTTATGCAGGATCATCATGATCCAAGCTCCGTTTCATTTCTCTCTTTATCTTCTTGCTTTTGTCATTATTTCCCGACTAACCCTATACTAACGCTGTCTTTTCCTCCTCAGTCTGTCACTGATACTCTTGAATACTTCTCAAATTGCTCTGATTTGCCTGTGACTTCGAGCTCTTTTTACTTGGATGCCTCCAAAGACCTTCTGCTTTCCACTGGTGGAGAGAAAGTGTCGGAAAAATGTAATAGCTTACAGCTACAGTTTTTAATAAAATTATGGGGTACGTTTCCAAGAAAAAAAAAAAAAAAAAGGTTGGAAAATACCTGTAAAATACAGAGTTCCTTGCAGTTATTAGTACGGTTTCAGGCTGAATTCTCCTCATAATCACCACATTCAGTGTGGCAGGAGGTAACGCTGCCAGTCAGATGCGAAGTACAGAAAGAAAAGGCACAAGGTCACAAATTAATCACACTTTTTTGTGGAATAACTACAGTTCGTGTGTTATTTACCGTGGTGGTGGACGATAGTAGCCTATAAGCGGACCTGCGCTTGTCAGGCTGACTCAGACTCGCTGGCTGTTATGTAACCGAGGCAGAGAGTGTAAATAACAAAGGGCGTCGAGGGCGTCGCAGATGAGTGGATGAGGACAGGCGTGACGTGACGCACAGAGACAACCGGGTTCTTCTTTTAACACCTCGTTATGTTGTTTTCACAGCAGACACGAATGCAGTTTACCAATCAAAGCACCTGTCTGTCTTTTTATTTTTCCTCTCCCTCCCCCTCCTGAATGACTCTGGCAGCGGACTCAGTGATGAAGGGTAAATTATGATTGACGACTTCGCGTCTGCTCGTCATCGGACTGGGTGTCAGCCCGCTGAGATCTGCTGCGTCTCTCACATTTCACGAAAGGCAACTGGAAATGTCACTGTTCAGTCTGTCGTCACTGTTATTGTCCTGCAGTGTGTGTGTTTGTGAAGCGTGAACACGTTTCAACAAAAACGTTAAAACCTCGAAAAGATGAAGCTGAACCGAAGCCGTGGAGTCATTACATAAAAGAAAACGTGACACACCTGCTTCCTTGCGCAGGCAGAATCCTCCGCTGTTGTTCCTGTTCTTATTTTTAAGCCATTAGGAAGAACATCTACACAACAAATGTCAGAAGAGCCACGCCCGGGATGACCAACAATAACTCAGCCAGGTGTTCTCACGACCCGAGTCTCAGCAGTACGTGATCTTCAGTAAGAGACGGCTGAGTGTGAGCCAACGCTACACCTCGAAGCAGTCGGCCTGGCACTTGAAGAGCTCACTGCTAATAAACTCTAAATTTCCAAATTATAGGTGTGCTTCCTGGGTAAGCCACATATGCATGAAATCACACCTCAGAGGAAATGTAGGAAATGAAATATGTTTGAGTAGAAGAGCTTCGGTCTCGCCTCAGGCTCAGGCCAGCAGCACCGCCGTAAAGAGGAGGTGTGAAGTTAATATCGGTCCTGACACATTGTAATAACCCGCATTTAAAGTAGCTCCAGTGAAGGCAAACGTCTTTCTCAAGAATAATTTCACCTTTAAGACTAAATAACAATTTGTACAAGACGTAACTGAATCCCCCGATTAGATGGAGTCTAATAGAACTCTTCTTTTATGGTGTTTCGATGAGTATTGATAGTTTTGCTGTGCAGGTCTCCATAAAACTGGGTTTATCAGGAAGTCTGTCTGAGTCAACACTGGATGAAACGCAGTGGCAGCTCACAGGACCGTAACACGGAAACAAAGACAATTACACAATGACCAACATGTTAACACCCAATGCAGGGTTAAAGTCACCAGTTCATCCTGCAAGAATGTCCTCTGTTTAGAGAAGAAGTGAACCAGGATAAAACAAAACATCAAAACAGGCGGAACAAGGAAGATTCAAACTTCAGTCAGACCTGAAATTATTTGACAAACAGAAAACCCGGAAGCTCTTGACTTCAGGAAGAGGCCGTTCGTTCAAATGTAGAATTCGTCGGAAATGTCAAATTCCATTTTGATAGAAACTGTGGAGTTTAAAATTCTCTTTGAGGGAACTGAGGAGAAAAGGAGATGAAATAAGAGGCCCCGTTCACACGTTTTCAAATCTAAAAGAAACACTGTTGTTGTGTTTCAGGTGTTTGTTCACGTGACAACAGTGCTTGGAGTCAATGAAATTGTGACTTTTTGAAACATGCCTCCTAAAGTGGAACTTTTTGAAAATGCTCTGAATACAGTCCGCATCCAAGGAAATGGGGGGAGATGCGACTTTTCGAAAATGGTCCATCTCTGTAGAAACAGGGGAAAAATGCAACTTTTGGAAAACTGTGGTGCTACACATCTGCACTGAGGTCATATTTAATACTTATTTTGCACGTGTGTGAGGAGATGTACAACAGCAACGATTACCTCCAGAGTATCATGACTCTCTCTGATGGAGGAATGCTGAAGGAGGAAACAGTCAGTAAATACATCTCAAAGTCCCCAGTAAAAAATGCAGAGGACAAACCAACACTTTTACTCTTGCAATGAGTAAAAGATTGCGAGATCTAAAATGGACTACAACCCAAAATTCTTTACAATAAAAATGACAAAAGTGGTGGGGGGCCAGGTGATGAAAAGACTCGAACCGATTTGCACCTTTCGAACGTATTAAAGGACACTCATGAACAGCCTTTATAAAGGGATTATAAAAGACGTCATGTATTGTACAATCAATGTATAAACAAATTTGAAATGCGCTAAATGGATTGTGTGTATTGCTTTACACATCTGTGATATTCGTTTTCACACGTGTGGAGGCAATGTGAAGCTGTTATTGACTCATACATTTATTACTGTAAATCATAGGGTTGCCTGTTAAAGCCTGAATAATAAGGCTGCAGATACAAAGAATAATCATGATGATATGAAGAAAACAGGAGTTTTTGCAAAGGTTGGAGTGATTTACCATATTAATAATTATTTTGGTACAGTAGAAAAGATCTTCAGTCACGTGCACAGCCGTGTGACTGAAACATCGTGTCATTTATTTATTTTTTTTGGTGGATCGACTTATAGAAAAAGCCTTAAGCCCTTAATTACGCAGTTATGCTTTTGTAAACACAGACAGGTGTTGCTAAAAGCGGATCACAGAAGCTTCAAAAACTTCATGACATTGTTGCCACTCTGTTCTGAATCTCACCAGTCCAAAGCTGTTTTTTTTGTTAGATTACTGCCTTTCAGTATTTAAAACAGCTTTTTCAAGAGAGATGGGTGAAATTTCATTGCACAACAATGATCCCTTGAAGCCACTGAAAACACAAGTTTTTTGAAAACGCTGCTGCTGCGCATGCGTTCCACGGCCGTAGTAAAGCCTAAATTGTTCTGCATATGTGGGAGTTGTTGTCGCCAAACCAGAAATACATTTTAAATAAGCCCTCATTTACAAGGATCCTGGTGATTCCGTATCCCACAATCCATATGGAGTCGTCATCCCGTTCAGTCACCGCACCAGGAGCCAGATCAATGCACTCTACGCACACGCCTGACCAGGATCGACCATCTAAACACAAGCTTCGTTGCAAAGAAAGTTTTGATCCTGAACAACCTCTTCATGCAGCTGAATTTTAGGGGCCTCACGAACACTTGGCAGGCAGAGAATAGGTTCATTCACCTTGAGGAGCCATGCCCCCTGGACTGCTCTGCTTCTGGAATAACCCACCTGGTGAGCTGTGGAGGCTCACCAGTGGAATCTATAAAATGTAAAATGTCCCTTTACCTCCTATTTTATCTGAAAAGCACTTTAGAAATAAACTTTACTTACTTACTTACAATACTCATGGTCTTCGTCTCGGGGTTCAGTGAACACTTTTGCTCAGTTTCAGAGAAAATGTTGAGTAACTGGGCCCAGACCTGGAGGACGTGGTCTTATCCTCAGCTGGAGCAACCTGCTAGATTCTTTTGATCGGAGTGCAACTTTGAGAATGTTGAAAGTCAGGAACGTTTGATAGCTTAATTGCATGATGACTACCTTTATCAAAGCAGTGGCAGGGCCAAAGGCAAACAGCAATGATTGAAGCAGATTAATACTGATTAAAATAATACATTGCTCGAGCAAATTTAAAAATACTGTGCTCAAAGTCTCTGCTTGAAGCCTGATGTTGTAAAATCGATCAGAGAAGATTTTCTTATTTCTTCTCTATTTAGTTTGTTGTTTTGTAAAATGTTTTTTGACTGATGGGTTATTCGGTGTCAAGTTTTTGGATTGTTTACAAGAGATGTGAATTTTTTTCAGACCATTAAGTTTTGTCGAAGAACTTGTGGAAGTCAGTAGACTTGGGAAGAGTACACAGGATGACAGGTTTCTCCATATTATTAGCAGTAATTTCTAATCCTAATGACGCACGATGAGCAGGCATCCCAGAGTCACACTGATATAAGATTCCATCTCATTCCACAGAGGTCAGAAGGGACCGGAGATGTTGGGAAATCTCTGCAACACCGGCTGCCTGGTCAGCAGCAACACCCGGGGATGAGTGAGTGACTCATCCTGATGACCTTTTGCTTGACGTTACAGTAACACCGTGTGAATTACGCCTCGGTCCTTAAAGCGCCACGCCGAAAACCAATACGCCTGTTGCCGGGCAGACCTTCGAAGACCAGGTTTTCTGCCGGGTTCGCCGTGTAGCGCAGCTTTATTCGATGAAAGCGAACGCTCCTCACCCATTCCCTGGACAGAACGGCTGGAAACAAGCAGCTCTTAAGTCGTTATACCTCACCAATTTCATGCAATAAACTATCCAAACATCTCAGACCAGATGTTCTAGTTCATGTCTGGAGGCGAAGCCGGTCTGACGACAGAAAGCCGATCTGGCATTTGGCAAAATCCCTCAAACAGCGACGGACGTATTGACGCTCAGACTTGTAAAATGATCAATGGTCCCAGAGAATGAATCATAAAGACCACGACGGCCTTTTGACTTTTCCTGTAACACCATCCTCTCGTTGTTCTCGAAAATGGTTAAATTCAGTTGGATTCATCATCATGAAATCCCGGATTCTTATCAGGCAGCCGGACTAAGTTTAGAAGGCATGACGTTTGTTTCACCTCATATCTTGAAAGGATTCGTCAGTTCTTTTGGATCAGACTTTTGGAGGAGAGGTGAAATGTCTTCAAAAGTTGAGCATACTCCATTTGCCTTTTCAGCCAGGAACTGCGGATATCACTGAATCTCTATTGACACTATCACGACGATCTGTCCAGGCTTTACAGGTTGTGAGATTATGGATGTTTGTGTTTGTGTATTTCTGAATATTTGGGAAGTAAAACACATAAAACACCATCGTGCATGTAGACAGAGGACTGGGTGGATCGATGGCTCTTCAAAACGTCTGGGAGGAAGAGATTTCTAAGCAGTTTCAATCCTGAAAAACACAAAACCAACTTCAATAAAACTGAATTTGTATAATCAACTTGCTCTATCGGTATAGTCTTTTTATTTTTTTATCATCAGTTCATTCAGTTTGCCTGTTTTTTTGCTGTTGTGCAATCCCATCCAAACTGGGTTGAACCTCTGGAGTTCTCGTTCCCCTTTTGATTCACAGCCAAAAGATGTGACATAAACACTTTCATAACCCAATTACAGCCTCGGCAGTGCCTTTAAAAACCTCGCAGGAGCCATTAGGTTAGTTTTCTTTGCCCTAATTAAACCAAATTAAATCTCAACCCGAACTCAAACTTTAAGCGTGTGGCTGATTTGCCTTCAACGATCTCTCAAATGTCATTTTTTTTTATGTGATCATTCTATTATAATAGTTTGAGGGTTGTGTTTTAATCAAACCTGTTGGTTTGAAGCTCCGCCTGGGTGAAGTTTGCATTTGATTCTCTGACGTTTCGGCTCATTAATTTGATTATGACTTTCATTTAAAAGCTCTAAAAATCTTATTTACAACCATTAATGAGAAGAATTTATCACATTTTGAAAACTATGTCCATTTAGAGAGAAATACTGAAGACGGTGTAGTTTTCCTGTAGGGCTTCCAGTGAGTGCTGTTTTTTTTTTCTAATGAAACCAAAAACAGAGATATGCAGAGAACAAGATGTTCTAAGCGTTAAGACTGGCCAGAACACTTTTATACATTCTTATGGATAGATGAGGAAGTTGGGTTGTTATTTTGAGTGAATATTGACTGGGAGTTGCACAACATCAGCGTTTAAGAAAAGTTTTGTTTTCCCCAGTCAACATAAAAACAGAGTCGGATTCTGAGCATTTCTCAAAAAAATTGCGTTTTCTCGAGTTTTCAGAAACATGGAGCACTTTCAGGAAATGTTACACTTTCCTCCGTTTCCACGGAGACAGAGTCACAGTGTTTTCGACAGTTGCTTTTCTTCATTCAAAAACATCTGTTTCTTGGTGTGCTGCATGTTCACGTGACAACTTCCTGACATTATTGAAGCTTTCTGCCTTCAGGCCTCACATAGGTTTATGGTAACGGAGGCGAGGAATGAAAACTTTAAGCAAATTGATGTTTCTGTTCCTCTCAGA
Organism: Salarias fasciatus; assembly: GCF_902148845.1. Taxonomy (NCBI): domain Eukaryota; kingdom Metazoa; phylum Chordata; class Actinopteri; order Blenniiformes; family Blenniidae; genus Salarias; species Salarias fasciatus. The sequence goes on from NC_043765.1 coordinate 23,391,715, forward strand.
AAGTGGAGCTCCACCTCAGCTTTCTAAATCGACTCATTCTGCTTCCAAACTGTTTAAAAATACAGGTTATCTCGACTGACATATTAACCTACATTTGCCACTGAGTGTTTCTTTTTTGGGAAAAAAAAAAAACCCCACAAGTCAGTGGAAAGAGTTGTTTGGTTGAGGAAACCACAGTGATTACAAGTTACAAAATAGGTCGTCTCCTGAAAACACTTTGTTGCCATGTAATTATTACACATTGAAGCTTTCTGCTTTGTTCTGAGCCGCAGCTTCATCAGTGCCAGGCTCCTCAGAGTAATGCTACGTGACCAGTTTGTTTGTGTGCCTCTTGTTAAGAGCAGATTTCATTTGAATATTCGTGTACATGTAGTACGGATGCTTTCACACAAAGCACAGGATTCCTGAAGGTTTGATTCATTGACGATGAGGACGCCTTTCAAATGGCCTCTACCTGTTTCATGGTTTTCATCTTTTATTGTGATAATGTGTCGACAAAGAACGTGTTAAAGTCATTTCACAGAAAACAAATGTGAGCAAACTGAAGGAAAGCATCAGTGATTTATGGGTAAAACTCTGACAGCGTGAGTGCATCAACTAACCAGTGGAAATTAATGAAGGACTGATCAGCGCAACGCAGACAATTAATTCAAGCTGCCTTTGCTAAATTAGCATCCTAAGTTTTCCTCCTCCTCCTCCTGTTTTTAGGATTTCTCCCAAAAAAATTCCACGAGGCCAAGGGCTCCGTTCAGGCTTCTCTAGTTTCTTTTTCATGAACTGATAGAGCACGATATGAGTTTTTATCACGTCAGCTCGAGTGCATCGCCGGTTTCAACTTCGTACCGAGCCCAAAGTTCACTGGATTCATGTCGCACAGTGTGGCTCCAGTAGCTGTGGACTTATCAGATTGTTCAAATAGCAGTTTGTGTCAATCCTCATTCACAGCGGAGCTCAGAGCCTCTGAAAACACGTTTTGAAAACTCTCCATGAAAACGGGGAAATCCAACTGCTGTGAAAAACTCATGTGAAGCTCACCACAACCAGTAAATGGTTCCACAAGCAGATGGACAATAACATGTTATGGGGCCTTCATTCATTCATTCATTCATTCATTCATTCATTCATTCATTCATTCATTCATTCATTATCTGTTCATTTGATGAGACCAGACTCATTTCTTTTGACTGCTTACAAAGGTGGTTTAACTGAAAGGTTGAGAGAAATTAAACAAACAAAATGTTAATGGGATTAAAGATTTGCTGGAAATGACTGAAACAGCTTAAAGCAACACCAACAGTGAAAACTGGTAGAGCTAAGAAGGCTTAAACAACTGCTGATAGTGAAATGTTTGTAATAACAGTTGTTCTATTGAAACACTTCATCATGTTTTTGTTTGGGAAATACAAAAACAAAATAATACCAAAACAGATTGCACATATAAAACATTGCAGGTCATGTTCTCTTCATAAATACTTTGTAGCTTCAGACAAGTTTAATTTAGTGGGTAGGAAAAGCTCGTTTAGTTGTTCTTTTTACAGTTTCTTTGGTCTCTCAAAGTTGCTGTGATGAGCTTCTTTGACATATGTTGATCTAATTCTAACCCCGTCTCTTGTCATCAAGACTCATTGATTGACTCACTGCTAGATAAATATATAGACTCACAAGTAAGGGTCAGGGGCCAAAAGTATAATCTGTTTTTCTGACCAAACCAACAAACGAAAAAGGAAAAAATGGCTCAATTTTCCTTTTTTCGTTTTCAACCAAAAAACGAAAAAACCGTTTTTTCTTTCTCAATTCAAAACCAAAAACGAGACCAAGACAAGCAAATTACGGCCGAATTTTGTTTTTTGGATTTCAATTTTTCGTTTTTTCGTTTCAGGTCTCAAAACGAAAAAACGGAAGCACGTGACCCCTGACGTCACGGGTCAAATGGACTCCCTACCAAAATAAAAGCCTTACTCATCAATGGGTAATAAAAGATGAATTATGTTAAATGGCGTTTTTATTTTTGCACAGCATTTATTGCATACACTACTAGGCTTGTAATAATGTTGGAAAACAATAATAATAACTATTATTATTATTATTAACAACAATACTTGTGGTGTAGCTGTCAGAACACTGAATGCTGTTATTATAAATTTTATTTTTAAGTTTATTAAGCGACTCATGGACTCTGATGATAAAATTATTCAAGCTTCTGTCAAACCTGGGCAGAGCAGTGTCTGGTACACTTCTGTGCTCTGGAGACACTGGAGGGAGTGTTTATTTAGTTTATATGTGTCGTGCTCTTTTTCTGTTTTGTTGCTGTCTTTAGTATTTGTGTGTAATTTTATGAACCATTTCAAGTCTGGAATAAAGAATAAAGAAAGAAGAAAGAGGAGCATGCCGCTGTTTGTCCATAGGAGCATAACATTGTAAGATCCTTACGGCCCGAACGCACTGGACACAGAAGCATAGCGGAGGCACCGCGAAGTCTCCGCGCAGGCGCTTGGCTGTTCGTATTGGAGGCGTATCTGCTGCCTGCGCTCTCTGTGCTGGTCAAACATCGACTGTACTAGGCTGGATCCGTCTGCTCTCGGTTTTCCTCTGTCTCGCTCTGCCAGGATGGATGTGTGTGTTTTGGTGACCTGTGGAGAGACTTGTTCTCCTCCTGTCTTCTTTTTTTCTGCATCACGCGAATCTCTGTCGCTGTGTGTGTGTGTGTGTGTGTGTGTGTGTGTGTGTGTGTGTGTGTGTGTGTGTTTGATTGGGTGCATAGGTGCATGTCTGTTTGTGTGTGTGTCCATCTCTCTTGTGATTAGACCCAGTGCCAGACGGGCGAGCAGCACCGTAACTAATCGTCATTTAATTTATTTTATTTTGAAAATTGACCGGATTCTCTTGCCTTTTCTGTTTCCGACTTACTGTCTGGTCCGATCTGCTTGATCCAGCTTGACAGTTGCCGCTTGCGGCGCTCGCGGTTCACGTGAAAAATAGAACGAAACGGAGCAGGCGTGCGGCGCCCCCGTGCGCGTTGTGTGCGGCCAGTCAGATAGGTTAACATGGGAGGCGATCAGAAGCGCCGTGCGCGCGGCGCGACCGTGTGCGCGGCGCTTCCGCGTCCAGTGCGTTCTCCCCGTCAGTCCCTCAACTGAGTACTGGATTTTCTTCTAAATTGGCTCATACTGCCATCTACTGGGCGAAACAGGGAAACGTTTCTCATCAGCACACGCCGTGCAGCTGACATGTCACAAAGTTAAAATGACCCACGTATTTTATGATCAACAGACATGTCACACTTATCAAAAAGGTGAACACTTAACGATCTCGCGTATGCGAATTAGATGTATGCAGGCCAGGCAGCAGACCTGTAATAATAATAATAATAATAATAATAATTATTATTATTATTATTATTATCATTGTTATAGTAGTCGTAGTAGTAGTATTGTTGTTAATAATAATAATTATTATTATTATTTTCCAACATTATTACAAGCCTAGTAGTGTATGCAATAAATGCTGTGCAAAAATAAAAACGCTATTTAACGTAATTTGTCTTTTATTGCCCATTTATTATTATTAGTAAGGCTTTTATTTTGGTAGGGAGTCCATTTGACCCGTGACGTCAGGGGTCACGTGCTTCCGTTTTTTCGTTTTGAGACCTGAAACGAAAAAACGAAAAATTGAAATCCAAAAAACAAAATTCGGCCGTAATTTGCTTGTCTTGGTCTCGTTTTTGGTTTTGAATTGAGAAAGAAAAAACTGTTTTTTCGTTTTTTGGTTGAAAACGAAAAAAGGAAAATTGAGCCATTTTTTCCTTTTTCGTTTGTTGGTTTGGTCAGAAAAACAGATTATACTTTTGGCCCCTGACCAGTAAGCCTTCTGTGCTGCCTTGCTTATTTTGGTTCTCTCTCTAAAATATCAAATAAGTCAGACTAAAAATCAAGCAAGTAAATATCAAATACGCACACGGCCAAATGGTGATTAATATATACACTGTACATGTGATTTTAAAAAAAGCTCACGAATACAGAAACCAAAAGTGAAGAAAATAGTTAAAGCAAAAAGAGAGAATGAAATTGAGAACAAATGCAACAGGCAGCATGTGTTCAGTGAATGAGTGATCATGTTTAGGACACACGTGAAGTGCAAAAGGATTTCAAACCACAGCTTGGCCACCTCTGTTGATCTTTTCACCTTATGATCTTATTTAGTCACACTGTTGAAAGTGTCAATGGATTGTTTAGTGACATAAGTCTGTAATATCATCATCATCATCATTATTATCAATAATAAATAAATAAATAAACACATAAATAAATAAATAAATAAATAAATAAATAAATAAATAAATAATTTTAAGGTTTAAAATCTGTCCAATTGATGGCTTTCTCACATACATGTACATATTTTAGAAAAACAAGTAGTTAAAAAAAACACAGCATGTATATGTTTTTTTGTATTTTTGTCTCTTATTTAAAAGAGACATTAAAGTAGGTCAGACCAATAGTGGAACACGCTTGACTTGTCTCACGTGCGTGTAGGATAATTGCGTCTCGAAATTCAAGCAGTAATTAACTTATTATGAACTCCCCGTTTCTCCTACCGTCCCTGAATGTCTCGCGTGACGCACGGCGGAGTAGGTGTGTGCGTAAAAAAAAAAAAAAAAAAAAAATCCTGCATGTATGCGTGCGCGCGCGCCCTTGTGTCAGGCATTCATAAATCTCCCGGCAGCCAATGAGGAGTCTCGCGGTAATCCCTGCACGGTCAAAACTCCGCCGTGCGTCCGGAGGAGGCGTCAAACCGAGGAGACAGTCAGCGGAGGCGCGCCTTGCCGGACATGTCTGAGAATCCCTCCAGCTCCGCCACCGCTCTGCCGCCTTTTGGAGCTTTTTGAAGAAGAATAAAGGAGATCGATCCCCTCCTCTCTCTCTCTCTCTCTCACTCACTCTCTCTCTCGGGATTTCTTTGTTTTTTTGCGCATCCTCTGCCCCGCGTGCCTCCTCTCCCCCCCCGGTCCCCGGTCGCCATGTCCTCCGGTGATGCGTCGGAGCAGAGTCGGCGGGTCAGCGTGCTGAGTTGGGATCAGGTGCGGCGTTTGGACTCCATCCTGGGGGAGAGCGTGCCGATCCACGGCCGCGGGAACTTCCCCACGCTGTCCGTGCAGCCCCGGCAGATCGTGCAGGTGAGGAACGCGCGCTCGCACCTGTGGCGCGCGAGTCAAGCCGCATCCGAATCAGTTCTGAGGCATCATTTCCAAGGCTGCAGGGAATCCTGACAGATCTCTCACTGCAGGGGCATGAAGTTTATTTTATTTTATTTATTTTTTTGTTTTTTTTAGGACAAGAGTGGCAATAAAAAGTGACACAAACCCAAATTAACACATTTCACAATTTTTAATGCAAAATGTCTTTTGGGTTTCTGCTTGAACCATTTCTTAAGTCATTTCAATTCAGAAATATAACTGGATATAAGCATTTTTTTTCTTTTAAATTTTAAGGTAAATGCATCATCAGACAATATAAAGTCATTTAAACTTTTTATTTGTTCTTTATCTTGAATTTGTTGAATAAGGTACTTCTCTTGGTGGCACAGTTCTCTTCTGGTTTATTAGTGCAGTCAAGGACTCAGCAAACCCCAAAACGTTTTATAAGAATATTTGAACTTAGTGAAGATCTAAAGTTGAAATATCCACCGAATGATTCTAATTTTCTATTTTCCAAAATCTTTTTTAAAAAAAACTACATTTGAACAACCTGATGGAAAAAAAAAGAAGTCAGAAGCTTTTTTTATTGACTCAGTGGATCTCGTGACAGTTCCCTTTCACTGGGCTTCATGCTGCAATCAGAGGGTTACTCACACCAATGGGAGTTTCAGGGAGCATCCACAAATTATATACTGAAGAATGGAGGCAGCTCTCCCTTTGGAGTTTTATCAGCATTGGAAAGTGGTGATCAATTTCTTTGCGGTTTTTCCACTTTGCTTTGTAGACCTCATGACTTTATGGCTAACATGCCCTTGGGACCATCAGCTAGAAAGCATTTATCTGTGTTTTTTGTCGATTTGGTTTTGCAACAGGAACAGGCAACATCAAGCAATGTTAACAGCCTCAGTGCTCCAGAGCAAGAACTTTATTTTGATTTTCGCAGTGAAAAACAAACAAAAACTGCCAGAAAAGTGAAATCTACAGTGGATCAACTAAATCCAGTCTACAGATTACAGTAGGGAAGGTGTGACACCTCCCACCCCCAACACCCTCCCATTCCGCCATGGTAGCTCCACCTCTGCTCCAGATCATAACACTTTCAGCTATTTCTGCTGAAACTTCACAATACATTCCAAAATTTATTGTTGACATGCAGTAATAGACATATCGCAAAAGACTGATAAAGTTCCAGTGCTTATTCAAATTCTGGATTATATAATTTCACAATTAATTCACAAAAATTGTATGATTAACTATTTTTTAAAGATCAAATCAGCTTATGAATAGCAAACTCGGTTATTTGTAAAAACAACTCTTGGCGAACAAAGACATTAACATCCAGATAAGTGTTTGTTTTTATTGTAAATGTAAAAATTTAATTACAAAAGTGCAACTAATTTATGCTTAGAATCAACGAAACAGAAGTCAGAAGAACACATGGAAGAAAAAAATTAAGAAAAACAACAAAAAATACCCACAATTTGATCATAGTTGGTATAAATTAGAGCCAAGAGAAAGAGCACTGTTATTTGGAGTAGCAGATTTTGTCGTACATATAAACTGACGTCATCTGCATACATGTGGTGACGTATCCGTATCAGTGATGAGGAAAAAGCACTGATCTTATGCATTTCCCATGAAGCCCCCCTAACAGGTTTTTCCACATTCCCCTCAGAACCACAGGATGTCAAACCCCTGAAAACGACCTTGAACGTGACTATTAAATTGTCATCGATAATGATTGTAATTTTTTCCTGCCGTGGTAAAAATTCATGTGTGTGTGCGCGCTTGAAACAAAAACCATTTGATGGTTCGTACTGCTCACACAGACACCGTGGGGATGAGCTAACGGTCGTGACTGCAGTTTTCCACTTCCTCATTAATGCTTCTGCTCCATAAATCCTCTTTCTTTTCACAGCTCCTGACAGATAATGACTGAGCGTACAGCGTGTTTACTAGGGAGCGTATGGAGAAACGGCCCCCGGCGGCCAGTTTTCCTGTACATTATTTAAAAGCCTTGTAATCCAGGTGTAACTCCAGTGATTCATATTTTCTGTGGAGATCCTGCAGGGGAGGAAAGACCCCTCACACGTCCCTCCCGCTGACGCCTCTCCTTTATTATACGGCCCTGTAGGCACCGAAGACCCCTGATATTTTTCTTTTCCGCGAACTTTTACGGGGTTTTTGGAAAATCAGCCCACAAAGTCGTCTCTCGGCCTCCGGTTTGCCGTTGGAGAGCAAACGTGTCATTAACGAAGCGTTCGTTCCTAAGCACGGGCTTTTTCTGTCACGCTGACTTTTTGCAGTTTTATTAGCGTTAGCCTCGGTTTGTTTCAGTTTTTCATTGCACAGCTCTGAGTCACGTGTCCGTTTCCTCAACTTTTACTCTGTCATGATATAATTTAGTATAATTTAGCTGAAATCGTCACTTTAATGAAATATACAACGTAGCAAGTTAGCTAAGTTTGCTAATATAGAAATCCATCACTGTGTAGTGAAAACACTACTTAATAAGTACTTTTTTCCCTAAAATAATCTTATTCAACGCACCTCACAAACATGTTATAACTTATTTATTATACATAAACTTATTCCCGTTAAGCTTGTTTTGTTAGCATGTGCTGCTAACGGTAAAGCAGCACTTTGACGTCGAGGAGATTGTTAATGAAAAAATTGGAAAGTCACCACTGCAAAGATCATGAGTAATTGATGATTTTTGGTGATGGAGAACTTTTATTACACACGAAAAAAAACCTCACAACTATGGAGCTAATTTAGCTAACGTTGTCTCCTGAAAGTAGGCTAATGGACACAACCGTTCTAAACTACTATAGTTGTGAAGCTTAACATTGATGCAGTTTTCTTTGAGTCTTCTTTTGTTCTACATTAACCATTTATGAGAAAAACATGAAATTACTTCCATAATACCAATTATGAACAATATTTGTAACTACTTTTGCAAAAGTATTGGATTGAAAGAAGATTCGCTCTTAAAAATTGCATATATATCTGTCAAAATGAGACTTTTAAAATCAATATATTGAGGCTGGACCCCCCCCCCCCCCCCCCCCCCCCCCCGAAACATTTTAGATATATTGTAGGTGTCAGCACAGTTTGATCAGCAACATTATCAAGACGAAAATCCAGCCGGACGCCATGTTCACTGTCACTGGAAAACGTCAAGCGGGTCTCAAATGTCTGCGTGCTGATTTTCATACCACATGGTCTGTGGAATGGAAACCAGCGGCGGCCTCGCTGAGGGGAAAAACCCGGTCCCACTATGATATGTTTTGGAAAAAAAAATGGCCGACAGTAATGCGAGGTGTCCATGATTCCCTTCAAATAAGATGAAACATATAAAATCAGCAGTCTGCTGCTGGGATATGGTTTATCTTTCACCGACGCAGCAGACTGGAGACGTCCACCTGAGACGGATTAATGTGATTCCAGCGCTTGTTGTTACATGCTGATGAACAACAGATTGGGCTCCCCCCTGAGTCACGGGAGCCCCCCCCCTCCTCTTCTTAACATTGGGGTTTATCGAAGGGCCACATTGAAAAACCATCTGTTTGTGGTTTGGATGTGAGCGAGCCACAGGAGCGGGATCGGAAAAGCTTCGCTGTTCCCGACACCTCCGAGCTCTCGCTTTCATTTACCGTCGACAGTTATCGACTCGTAACCGCGGCCTGCCGTGGCTGCTCGTGTTCCCTCCCCCTCCCCTTCCTCCCCTCCTCCACACATGATGATGAACACAGATATACATTGAGCGTGTCAGGGGTTACGTAATCTGTCCGGTGGGTTCTGGATTCCAGATCTGGTTCTTGCCGGAGGGGGGGTGGGTTGCGCGGCGAGCGGCCCGGATTTGTAGTCGAATGCGAGGAGTGGATTAGAGCCTGTAATAACAGTGGTCTTCTGGGTCGGGCTTGACAATGTATCACTGTGGAAAGCAGAGACCGGCCGGCCGACTGCGCCGCGCTCGCCGCCAGACTGTAAACCAACCCCTCACTGGGCTTTTGTTGGGTCTGAGCAACATGAAGACGGGACACGCTTCCAGTACTCTGGAGGAGAAAACCTGGAAACGCTCGTCACGAGATACTATTCTTTTACTTTAGTTGGGAGGGTTGGTGTTGATAAAGCTTCTACCTGTTTGATTTGATGGTTTGAAACCTGGAAAGCTTCCTCCAGATTGTAGCTGCGTAGATTATGCTGGTGCTTTTTCACATCTTGGATCAAAAATGTCTCAAAACCAAAGAGATTTAAATCACCTTTAATGAAACCATGCAGGACAAATTAAAAAAAAAAAAAAAAAAAAAAATTCTGACCACAAGGGGGCGTATTGTAATGCATCTCAAATGTATTGCATTAACATCCATATTGCAAATAAATGTGAAGTGTTTGTATTTCTTGTATTTCTAAAATATCAGCATTGCAACAGAACATCATCGCATTGCGTGTTCGCTCAATATCGTTCAGTCCGAAGTTATTTTACATACCGCGTTTTCTCTCAACTCGACATTTTTCTGGGTGAGAAAATGATCAACCACATTATAGCGAACAGAAATGACTTCAAAACAACTTAACTAACCTTAATACCAAATATTTGGAGGCAGGACACCACTTGACATGTTGAATAACATTAACAGTCACGGAAAGATGCTAAAGGTCGAAGAAACCTTGTGTTTTGCTACACTAGTCTGAAGAAAAACCACTGTGGTAGATTAGATTTGGGATCCGTTTATGACAGACACGCTTTAAAAAGAGCAGTATTGATTCGTAACATAATGCTATTTTACAGTTCTATTTAGATCGTACCAAATTAGAGTCTGTGTGGAGTCTGAATTAAAATGTCTCGCACACTTCCAAGACAAGGTAGCCAGTTGGACGGCAGCTTCCTTTAGAGTCGTTCTCACCAGTCTTCTCTTACATGGCTAACTCCCAGAGCTAACAGGAGCAGAATCACTCCAAATGGGTCCCCTGGATCTAATCCTATCAGAAACAGATCGAGTGGGGCTGAAGCATTAAAGCTTCTGTGCATCCCATGAACCGCTCAGACAAATCCCTTGTTGAAAACATCCGCCGCGGAGCAATCGGAGAATTACGTTTCAGACCCGCTCCGGCCTCAGGTGGAGGGTGGAGTGACCGCCCGTGCGTAGCAAAATAGTGGAGCTTTTTAAATCGGAGGGAAAACCATCATCATCGGCAGCGGCGGCGGCGTCTTGCTGCCAGGCTACTGTGCGACCGTCCGGCTGGGTCGGTTTCGGAGTGGAGACGGAGGTCAGGGACTCATAAGTCTTCATCCGCTGTCGCCGTTCGCTTGGCAGAGGAAGGATCTGAGTCCGCGCCCGGAGCTTTCCTTGGCATCCGGAGGGGAGCACGGGCTGGTGAGCGGCTGGGTCACTTCAGACCGCCGTAATAAAAAACACATTCGGGCCGCAGCCCAAGTGAAATTCTCAGGGAAACTATTGAGAAGGAGTGGAGACACTGTTAAGTGTCGCCAAGGCTTTGTCAGCACCAGACAGTTGGGTGTGGTTGCGGCTCGATTTTTACGAGTCGTTTAAAAAAGATTTGCTTTTTTTGTAGCTCCCACGTTGGCGGAAGTGTCTCCCCAGTCCCTTCCCACCAGGTGCTGGAGCGTCACGTGAGAAACGAACGAGCCAGTTCTCTTTTTTTAACGAGTGCTGAAGGAGCGGCGTTCCCTCGTCCGTTCCTTTCAGGGACCCCCAGACGGCCAGATTATGGCGTGCCGTTAACTCGGCCCGACTGTTTAAGTGTGAGGTCAGAGCAAACACTGCTGCGGGTTTTCCCAGTGAAAAGAAATGTCTCGGCAATGTCGTCCAAGGTGCCGTAGACGCCCGAGTATTCCACCTTCCCTCATTAGAGTCGTGACGTTACCCCGGCTGAAAAGGCTTCGTTTGCGCAGTATAAATAATTGACTGTTAGTTCTTGGAGTGCTTTCCCCCTCTCTCAGGGTTCAGATGGTAATAGCAAAGCCTCCACACAAATCTTGGACCCCGATGTGTCGGTTTGTTCTTCGCAGCTGAGGTTTTAAAGGAACACTTGCAAATTCTCAGACAGGATTGCCAGTAATTTAGGCCTTTGTTCACTGGAAGTGCAATAAATTAAAAACTCCATCCGTCCATCCACCTGGTTTTATCTGAGGCGTCGGGTGGAACACTGGGTGGAAGCCTCAAATTAAAACATCAGTGTGTCTGATCATGAAGTAAGATTGATTACACAGCATCTGTTGATGGAAAAAAAGATACATTCCTACTTAAACTTAGCTTTAACTTGGTAGAAAACTAGTTTCACATGTTTATAAAGCCTTGTGAAGATGCCTGCACCGCATCTGAATTTAATGAACCAGTTGCTTTGAAACCAACTTCTCACACACACACAAAAAACCCATTTGACTTGTGGAATAAAAAGTAAAAAATCTGGATAAAACATCTGGGAATGCTCTTTACTAACCTCTCTAACCCTCACCACACTTCTATTCACCTATCAAACCACGATTGTCATTCATTAGCATTGAGGGACTGCTTCAGGACCGGCATGTAATAAGAATTACACCTGCCAAAACACCTACATTTAGGCCATTTATTCTCTCCATCTCACTCCTTTATCCATCATAGTGTAGCACAAGAGCCTGAAAATTATCATTTAAACCAGTTTTCATGGCAAAAAATAGTAGTTAAATCAATTGGATTGAAAACAACACATTTTGTTAGAGAGCTAAACAGGCTGTAATTCACAGTAGCTTTAAACTGGCTTGTAAGATGCTAATTGTCTTTGCATCGAGAGTTTGACTGAAATCCAGCATGAGAAGCTAAACTCGGTGTGTTTGTTCAGGAATAAATCCTCTAACACCTCTGAAGACATCTTGTCCAAACATCGTAACTGATTCGTATAATCCCACCGCCGGCAAAAAAAAAAAAATGCTGGAAACGATCGTCTGTGGTTTTGGTGGCGGATGAGTAAACAGCTGTTGACTTGCATGTGTAAACAACAGTTTATTTATCCAGTTTTCCCTGCAGCGTGTCCAGCTGACACACACACACATATACACACACATACACACATACACACACACACACACACGTTTCCAGATATGGTCCGTCAACATCGGCAGCAGCCTCTGAATGCACATTTTTGCTTGTGCACAAATGTCACAAGAAAATGCGGAAAAGTGGTCCTGAGCTGTTTGAAGCAACTTTTATCATGACGTTAAAGACACAATGAAACCCTTTGACCTCTGTATATATGGGGAAGTTGGGTTAGTTGGTAAAATGATCATCACTCAGAAGGTTGTAGGTTGGATTCCCCATATCCTCATGTTAATAGACTCTCCATCCGGTGGGAGCAGTTTGGGATTCGGAGTGGTCAGAGAAGTGGCTGAAGGTCACTGCTGTGGGTCCCTGAGCAAGACCCTTGACCCCCATCAGCTCCCCGGAGGGTCGTAATGTTGCTGCCCACCAGAATCCTTGAAATAGGATAAATATCAAGCAGATCTTATGAAACTTTGCAAGATCATAAAAGCAGACTCATGTCCGCCCTGACAGTTTCTCAAATGATCCCCATTCATCCACTTGAGACAGAGAATCGTCAATATTCTCAGTCACAGCTACGTTATACTAACAATAGACAAACATGGAGTTGAACCTGTGTCTTTCAGCTTGTAGATCCATCCTGCAGTTTTATGTGAAAGTAAACAGAGTTTCCAGAGATAACAGGCAGCAGAACTGAGTCCTGGGTCTCGGCCAACAAGCCGTCCATTCAGAGGAAGGTCACTGACACTGAACCACGAAAGTCACACTGACAAATAACATCCTGCGAGCTCCACAGAGAGATCTACAAGATGCTGGAGCTCCAAAGTACGAGGGAGACATAACACATGAGCTAAGTGAAATGGTTTTTAACAGTAATCCCAGTTTGATCCCAGGATTGTGCCGTTTCTCCGTATCCTGGTGGGATTATCTGACTGAATGAGCCGGTACTGTTGTACTACAACAACAACAAAAACAAAAAAGCCATCCTCATTCCCCAGTGAGGCTTTCCTCAAGGCCAGCTGTGCGTTGGATTTCTTCAGAATTGGCCTTGTTCAATGTTTTTTTATCCCCATTGTGTCATTTGAGTGAAGCAACAGACAGGAAGCGTAAACATCTCAGCTCTCTGTAGTGCAACCGTTTTCTCAAGAATCACAGCGGTTCATGCTCTGTGCGTGTGTGTGTGCGTGTGTGTGTGTGTGTTCCAAAAACAAGATAAAGCCCTTGTTTTAGCCAGTAGAGTGTTTATATGTGAGATTAATTTTTCTCAGAATGTTCATTGAACAAAAGTTTAAAAGTTCAAAACTATTCTAAAGAAGCTTTTTTTAAATATGGAAGTCTTGACATGTGATTGGTTGCGGCTCATCGCTTGTTGTCGAGTGTCCAAATCCAGATATTCAACTCACTGACGGGGTTTTCCTGCATGTAGGGCACAGTCCCCCTCGGGGAGCAGATCGCGGCAGTGAGATCATCCGTTTGTTATGAAGCACTGAAAGTCTTCACACCTTATCAACCGACTTACCCAGAATCAAATATCACAACGTTTCTTTCAAGAACTTTCAGGAAGTCAAGTGTTTTCAATTTGTCCAGAAAGATAAAAGATGCATTCATGTCTTCTGTTTTCATAATTGCCCCAATTTTGTTGTCATCCTGTGTTGAGGTGAGATCAGAACACCTCAGATTCTTCCTCTTTCAAGCAGCTCCTTTTTTTTAATACCTGTACTAACTTGCGTTGTTCGTGGCAGCCTCCTCTGATTTCTATCTTCCTCTGGAACGCCATCAATCAGTTTCTCCGTCTTTATCTTTCAGGTGGTCAGGGCTCGCCTGGAGGAGCGGGGCGTGGTGGTCCGTGACGTGAAGCTGAACGGCTCGGCGGCGAGCCACGTGCTCCACCAGGACAACGGCCTCGGCTACAAGGACCTGGACCTGATCTTCGGCCTGAGCCTGACCGACGACAGAACCTTCCGTCTGGTGAAGGACGTGGTGCTGGACTGCCTGGTGGACTTCCTGCCGGAGGGCGTGTGCAGGGAGCGGATCACGGCGCTCGCCCTGAAGGAGGCGTACGTGCAGAAACTGGTGAAGGTCTGCAACGAGACAGACCGGTGGAGCCTCATCTCGCTGTCCAACAACACCGGCAAGAACGTGGAGCTGAAGTTCGTGGACTCTCTGAGGAGGCAGTTCGAGTTCAGCGTGGACTCGTTCCAGATCACGCTGGACTCGCTGCTGCTCTTCGACCGCTGCTCGGAGACCGCCATGTCCGAGACCTTCCACCCCACGGTTCAGGGGGAGAGCATGTACGGGGACTTCCAGGAGGCTCTGGGCCACCTCCGCTCCAAGACTATCGCCACCCGCAGCCCCGAGGAGATCCGGGGCGGCGGGCTGCTCAAGTACTGCCACCTGCTGGTGCGCGGCTTCCGGCCGTCCTCCGAGACTCAGATGAAGCAGATGCAGCGCTACATGTGCTCGCGCTTCTTCATCGACTTCCCCGACATCGGCGAGCAGCAGAGGAAGCTGGAGACGTACCTCCAGAACCACTTCGCCGGCATGGAGCACAAGCGGTACGAGTACCTGTTGACGCTGCGGCGGGTGGTGGACGAGAGCACGGTGTGCCTGATGGGCCACGAGCGCCGGCAGACGCTGGCGCTCATTTCCGCCCTGGCGCTGCGCGTGATGGCCGAGCAGAACGCTATCCCCGCCCTGGCCAACATCACCTGCTACTACCAGCCCGCGCCCTACGTCAGGGACGTCAACTTCAGCAACTACTACGTGGCGCAGGTGCAGTCGCCCATGGTGGCGTGCAGTAACTCTTACCCAACATGGCTGCCCTGCAGCTGAACGGCGACTTGACGGACCTGCGGGGAGCTTCTACACCGTTTGAATCCAGCGTTCATCACCTTACAGTGTGGACGGTTTTCCTGTTACGGAGACAATCCGCTGGTTTTAATCGTCCAGTTCGGCAGTCTTCATGAATCCTGTCTGTTTTTTTTTTTCTTTTTCTATGTATTTAAAGTAAAAGACAAAAAAAGTAAAGAATGTTGCTTTTCTATGATCGGTCATGCTTTTTGTTACGGCAAACAAATTGACAGCAGTGTTGTTTTCATGTACTTCATGCTGTTCACGCTCAGTGACAGCAGTTTGGCTGGAAGTTGATCAGATGCGCAGCGGCGGAAAGCAGTGGAAGCACATCCAGCTGCCAGCTGCACGTATCTGTTCAGCGTGCTGAAATAGATCGACAAAGTCAACAAACGTTTCTGAAAGGCTTCTTCAGAGAGGCTGAAATGAAAAATCCCAGTGGATATTGAAACGGAGACAGAGCTAAAACCAACCCAGACGTTTGGTGGTAACGTGTGGCTTTTTGTTTTTTTTAATTTAGATTTTTTACTAAAATGTCCCATATTAAAAAAAAGAAATGAATTTTTTTCCAAGCCTTATTTCAGACCATCCCACTAAGGCCTGATTTACTCGACGCTTTCAAGTGAGAACGCAAAACTTTTGCCGCGTTTGGGGTGTCCGTTTCCATGACAACAGTGGTCGGAGTAACTAAAAAACGCAACTTTTTGAAAATACTCCAACTCCTTCTCCATGTACATGAACAAATGGAGACAAATATGTGTGTTTTCATTATAAAACAACCAACAGCGCTGCACGAACTCCATCGTTTCTGCCACTGTTGTTTCCTCAAACGGAAATGCAAAAAATGATATATTTTCACTTGAAAGGTTGCATCAGTGGGGTTAAGTCATAATAATTAATACTGCTGTAAAAAGAAAGAAAAAACAATCGAGCCATTATACCTTTTCGATCTGCTCTTTCGTACCCAGTTGTGGGCAAGTATGGAAAAATATGAAGGCTTGAGATGCGATGGAGGAACTCTGCCAGTTCTCGTCTGGCTCCTTGTCTGATGGAGACCCGCTTCGGGTCTTTAATGAATTGTAAATACAAAGCCAGAAAGATCTTTTTGTTTTGTTTTGTTTGTTTGTTTTTTTTCTTCTACTTTTTGTTCTGTCTGTGGTTTCAGCTGATCTCACTAGGATTGGAGGAAAAATAAAGGACCAAAGAAACTCTTTCTTGTGTAGCATGACAAACAAAAACTGTATGAGGTTCCAAGTGCCTGAACAAGATGTTTTTTTTTTGTTTTTTTTTAGTAGAAGCTATGTAAGGACTGTTTTTTTTTTTTTTTTTTAATCCAGGTTACTGTAATTTTCTATATCCAGGGTCAGGGTATTTGTTTTTAAATCATTAAAAGAGAAAAAAGTGAAGAACGGAGGCCGTGGTGGTGTGTTTGTCTCTCTTTTCGCAGCCGAGGCGCGATAAGGCCCGACTGCTCCAATATGCTCCAGTTCACTCAAATTAGTCTGGGGATGTGCGTAATGAAAGCGCACTTTATCTCCGCCCGCTCTCTATCGGGCCGTCTCGGTTTCAGCGCCTCTAAAGTTCGCCCCTTCCTCGTCTGTGTGCGATGGCGAGATAGCCGAAAGACAAACCGCCTTGTGTGTGTTGTCTCTGCTCCATCAGCCAGACGCTGACGGGCCCCAACACAAACACTTGCCTGTTAGCCTTCCTCCTCCTCCTCTTCCTCCTCCTCCGCCGGACTCCCCTGAGCCCGGCTCTATACATTAGCCGTTTCCTTCCAGTTGTGCATCCGACAAGGGGTTTTCCTTGGCCTGGAGAACGGAGGGAGGGGTGGAAGATCGCTGTAAGCGCTTTCGTCTCGGATGGATTGGTGCTCTTAAAGGAAGAGGCCAGGTGGGAAAATGTTTTTTTTCCTTCTTTCAGTGAACGTAATGACGCATTCCAGCACTTCCTCTCTTCCTGGATGATCAAAACAGTCCATCCCCTCTCAAACCGATCGCTTACACACATGCAGGATGAGTGTGTAGCTGTTACACACCTGCCGGCCGCAGAAGGTCACCGAGCGAGTGGAACCCAGACTGACTGGTTCTTTTAAAGAAAAAAAAAACAAAACAAAAAGGGAATTTGGAAGGAAAGAGTCTGTCAGAGTGATTAAGGAGGCGAGATTTAGGTCCAACGTGGGAAGTTTCCCCCTGAGGAGTGGCTGTCAGACTCGTCTCCGAGCCGCTGCAGGAACACTGGGAGAGCGCCGGGACAGCCCCGGACAGCTCCGCTGGAATAAACATGCGTGAAATCACAGCTGGGACACGGCTTGTTTTCCCTTTTTTCACGAAGCTGATTTCTGCACCAGTCGGCCAGACATCAAGAGGAGTAAAAACAAGCTGCTTCACACACACTGAGATATATTTACCAAACTATTCTCAGTATTTTCACTTTAAAGTAATAAAGTTTTGCAGGAGAACTCACTTTTTCGTAGAGGACGTTGAATTTCTACGATGGATGAACCAGTTGTTCAGGGTTCATTTCACTTTACGACATTCATTGGAAATTGTTCGATTTGTCGGCCTCTTGTGTGTGTGTGTGTGTGTGTGTGTGTGTGTGTGTGTGTGTGTGTGTGTGTGTGTGTGTGTGTGTGTGTGTGTGTGTGTGTTCACACACCGATAAAATATAATTTTAAGTTATGTTTGGTCTGAAGAGCTCAGCAGAGTTCCAAAGATCACTGTGAGCCAAGTTGTTTTTGGTTCTAATTTATATTTTCTCTTTGAAAGAAGGATTTAGATAATCTGTTTCAATAATAAATGATCCAGGAAAGTATCGGGTCAAAGTTTCACTTTAAAATATAGAAATATCCAACAACTGAAAAGGAATTCCCTCAACTGCAGCTGTGCTTTGTGACACATTTGCACATACAAACCGTGACTAAAACTGTGATCGTGAGAATGAAAACCATTGCAATGTTAATCAATTTGGAGGCTGTGGTCAGAAGTTCTGCTGCTGTGAGGGAAACATAAGATATTTTAAAGATTTTAATCTTGAACCTCAGTTTTCTTGACGTATGTGCGGAATGCTGACCCAGATGTCCATCGGAACTTTCACTTTAGCCAGATCCAGTGTGGGATGTGTGATGAGCGGTGAACAGCTGCACAGTCTCCCGCAGTCAGTCGGGGATTTCAATATGTCTTTTTAGAGACAATAAGCTCTCAGAGCAACAAGGTCAGGGGCCTGAAAATCTGCAGATCTGGAGC
This sequence comes from Salarias fasciatus, assembly GCF_902148845.1. Lineage (NCBI taxonomy): Eukaryota > Metazoa > Chordata > Actinopteri > Blenniiformes > Blenniidae > Salarias > Salarias fasciatus. The sequence continues at coordinate 23,410,047 of NC_043765.1, forward strand.
CACATCTGACTCTCCATCCCAGCATCAGGCCTGTGGGTTGAGACCAACCGGCAAGAGACTCCAATCCACCAAGGGAATGGAAAAAGTTTCAAACCAAGCATTGATTTTTAAAAAAAAAAAAAAAAAATTTCTAAAGAGTAGTGGACACAACACTGAGACCTGAGATGAGATGAGTGATGCTGCCATGAAAGCTAGCTAACTAGCATTAGCCTCAAAGCCATGCTGTTAGGTTAAGTTTGTAAAAATATGCATAATGCAACAGTCACAGGACAGGGTTATTAGGACATTTCAGCGTTTTTTGCACCAGAAGTTTTCGTTAAAATCGACTTTATGTTGAGATTGTAGTAATTTATGACGGTAATTCTTTGTTTTTGCTAAAATATAGACCTTTTCATCACTTTAAAGGAGCAGTCGCCTGGTATTTTTAAGGTATCCAGTGTCACTTAAAATGTCTTTAAATGGACTCCTAAAATTGATTTGGGAAAGAAAAGAAACATGGGGCCGCACGATGGAGCAGTGATTAGCGCTCTTGCCTCACAGCAAGAAGGTTGCATGTTCTCCCCTTGTGTGCGTGGGTTCCCTCCGGGTTCTCCGGCTTCCTCCCACAGTCCAAAACACACGCATGTCAGGTTAATTGGTCAAGCTAAATTGCCCCTAGATGTGAATGTGAGCAGGAACAGTTTGTCTATATGTGTTAGCCCTGCAACAGACTGGCAAACTGTCCGGGGTGACCTCGACCTCGCCTTGACAAGCGACAGAAAATGGATGGATGGAAAAGAAACATAGAGCTCATTCTGACTCTCACAGCCACCAGTTATCAACCACGACCCAGTCCCAGTTTATGATGCGTCAATCAAAAAACAAACTGTGGATCACGGATACCTGTAGTCTTCACTCAGGTGAATGAAAAATGAAAAATAAATGGAACAAAAAAATGATTGTGGGGCGGTCTATAAACATCCACGCCTCAGAGCAGCCCAGAAATTTAAATGTCAATTTATGTCCTGAGTGGCTAAAACTACGACAGGTATTAAAAGGGGAGAAACAGAAAAATAGTAAAATTGACAGAAACAATTAAAAAGAACAAGATAGCACCAAAATAGTTGAACATGCTAACATGGCTAAAGCAGCCAAAGAAGACCACTTATGATCTTTTTGAAGTTAATTGAATCTCTGCCTTTCTGTAGAACTAAGAATTCATGAAAGCTACATTTTCTGAACATACATTAAAATTCTGGACACGACTTTATGAGGTGTGTTATTCACATTCGAATGATTAAACATGCTTTATGACTCCTAGCAAATTTGCTCCTGAAGCTCACAGACCCCTGCCCTAAAGAGCGTGTTAGGTCTTTGAGACATAATTTACACTTGACCCTCATGTACCAGGAAGAATGGCTATTGAAATGAATTTTTTTGGTCTTCTTTTTCTGTCTTTTGAACTGACTTCTATCTGGATTCTTTGTCAGGAATCACTCACACCTGCAGATGAAATGGTTTTCAATGAAAAGACAGGAACCAGAAGTCCTGGTCTGGAAATCAGCTGCTGCCTTGTCTGATTTTTGAATATATTATTTCAATCACTGGAAAACTGACAGTTGTTCTCCAAGTGTAGCTAAATTAGCAATTTGTCTGGTGTTTTCCCGTTAGAAGACATTTAAAGCTTAGCGATGTGAGAACATCAAAATATTTCACTCTCATTTCATTCGACTGTTTCAGGTGAAAACAGATCAGAGCAGTGAAAACTCGCATAAATAACAGCTGTGGTACAGGTTGGATCAAACCAAGAGAGATAAAAAAAATAAAACAAAATATTTCTGGATCATAAATCACAGCCAAACTGAGGTTGGAAGAATTTCTCAAGAGCTGAAAGCAATAAAGATACTTGGAACTCAGCTTTTCATCCCTGAAGGATCTCAGTTGCTAAAAACAATGAATCACAAGCTCTGAAGGAAGTGTGCCGGAGATTCGAACGAGGCACGTACACACAGCTCATCTGCTGAACCTCGAACACATTATCAGTCACAGAACACGTTGTTAGCGGGTTCAAAATTGAGCTGTGGAAATTGGGAGACCTGTAAGTTTGGATCGATAATCCAGGCTGGAAAAAAAACAGAGCCGAATTTAAAATGTCTTGTTTTGTGGGAAAAGGGGGAAGTCAGAGTAGAAAGATATTTTATTGTTTTCAGACTTAATAAATTTTAAAATTTAAAGTCTCATATCTTGCCAAAGTCATCTGAGGACAGCAAACCTTGATGTGAAGGTTTTTGATTGGTGCTTGTTTTAATTTTCCCACCTAAAGAACAAAAACTAATCTCGCCGTTGTTAATGTTTATAGAGTATTGTTCTTTGCACACATGTGAGTGTGGTTTCATTCTATAAAGCAAACAAACGGCACCCAGCACCAGAACAAAAACACAAAAACACAAAAACATAAAAACACAAAAACATTTCAGGATTTCCAAATTCAGGAGGAAAAACAGTTTTATAACTAAAAAAAAAACAGAACAGAGCATCATGTCATCTCAACTGTTCTTTTCTCTTTATGAGGTTCTTATGATTTCAAACATCCAAAATCCTCTTCAAAAGCTTATATTTCCATATTGTCCCACCAGAATCTTCATTGCCTCTTGGAGATTTGTGTTCTTAGATTTGGACGCTTAAGAATTCTCCACTTTGAAGCTCAGGTTTTAAACCTTCCTATTTGACAGGAAGTTTTCCTGTAGCGCCTGTTCAGAACTGAATATTCCTGATCTGTGCTCCGTTACCTCATGTGGATCAGCCGACAGTCTGAAGTCAGCTTGTTTCTCGTTTTCTCTCTCTGTCCTGTCATTTTCTCCTTGGCCCGTCTGCCGGTGGATCTGCTGAAGCTTCTGTCTCTCTGCGGCCTCCGCCGCCTCTCATGTGGGATCTCTGGGTTTTCCACTATGTTTTTTTTGGGGGGGGGGATGTCAAAGCGCCGTGAGACGGCTATGTTGTAATTGGTGCAATAAAAATAAATCCAACATGAAAAATTGTCAAGATGCAACGATTTTGGTCAGTCCAATCAAGGTCACTGCTTCAAACATTTACACGCAGCAACTCTGCCTGGATCCGCCCAGTTACAGTCACTCAGAGGGTTGATAGGGTGGTTCGGAAACCCTGCCGGCAGAGGAGGCAGCATTGAAGTTCCCTGTATAAGACACCAGCGGGTTTTCCTCGCCAAGATGAAACGCGATCATGTTGTGAAACTTGGCGGTAAACATTCAAAGAGCGAGGAGCTCGGGTCGGTTCTTCATCTGCTGCTGCACAGTCAAGTGAATGTTACTGAGCAGGAGAAATCCAACTTTAGAGCTGCATTCAGACCACTTTAACTGGTCGCCTATAGAGGAGATATTTAGATTACAGTCCTTCTACAAAACCTTCTTCAGTTTCAAGTTACGTCTTCTTATCCTAAGCCACTTACTGTTTCCTACGCAATGTATTTAAAGCAGTCTGATTTTATCTTCTACTCAGATGGTTAATGGACTTTACTGGTGTACCGCTGTAGTAGGTGGAATTTCCCTTTACAGGATCAGTCACATTCACTCACACACACACACACACACACACACACACACTCACACCACTGGAAGAAAGTTGGGGGCACCAGGACACTGGCAGTGAGAGACGGCGGGAATCAAACCTAAACCGTACAGGCTGGAAGATCTTTACCGACTCCGACTCAGTCCTGTACGTCACTCATGTTTGTCACTGTATCAGTGAAAATCAACGAGGGACTAATCCATTAAAAACAGGTATAAATGTGATGCAGTGTGTAGTTTAATGTGTTTTCCTGGATGACGGTGCATGTCCCAAATCATGCATAATAATGGAGTCATCTACAAAAAAATGTGAATTATTCATGAATGCACTTTCGTTTGTATCCTCAGCTGACTGACCATGACTTCTGTTCACAGAGTTTATTCTGAAATATTTTCTCTGTATTTTAATTCAGATGAATCGACTTGCCTGAACCTGCAGGACCTGAATAAATCAGACTTAGAGAATGTGTCTTGCTAATTGTTCTTCTAGTGTCTTTGTCCATATAAGGAAGGCGAGGATGTTGATGTGTGTTCTACAGTGCTTTGGAAAGCTTTTCACACTCGCTGAACTTTTCCACATTTGGTCACGTCACAGCCACATATGTAAAAGTATTTTGTGAGGATTTCATGCGGCAGACCAACATAACTGGAGAGTGGAAGGAAAATGATGCATACATGATACACAAATGGGACAAATGGGAAAATGACCCTGTGCGTACCTGATATCAACCCATCCAGAACTTCAGAGGAAGCCCGGCTGCCTCCTCTCCTTGGCCTTCAGGCGCTCATGTTTTTCACACACGGTGCCACAGATTCGATTTGTCATGGAAAGTTTCAAACGCTTCAAACGGTTGTGGTGGCGTCAGTAATAAAACAACCCTGATGGCTGAGAGTTCCTTCTTTTCGGCACCGACAACCAACCACTCAGTTTGATGAGTTTTCTAATTTCTGCATCTCAAATGTAGGGCAAGGGTTTTTCTTTTTTTTTTTTTGTGTGTTCATTTCTGGACGGATGACTCAGGCGAATCTGACACTGCGGTCGGCTCTGTGGCTTTCACCGTTCACTCGACGTGGGTGGGCCCCTCCTGGGTCCAACTCCCATCACATTAATGGGAGTCTAAAAACCCGGTCCTGTTATTTCTTTCTTGTTTTGTTTTGTTTTTCTTTTCCTCCGTCCGCATCTCTGTGAGGAGTTATCTCCCTCGGATAATCGCTTGGCAGCAGACGACTTTGTGGGGATGACGTCTCTGCCGCTGACAGGCCCCACCTGGGGACAACGGAAGGGTCTGGACAGGCGTGGCGCCGAGAGCGGTCTCCTGTGACACAAACTGCTCGCTGCCGTCAACTGGCAGCTCCCTCCACGGCGGCGGCCGCCTGGGGAGGCCGACGTGCGAGTGTTTGTTGGATGCGACGCTACGGCGGGCGGCTGGATCTTCTCAAACGCAGATGGACCCAGTGAACCCGGAGCAGGAAGTTGAAGGAATGGAAGAGGAAGTCAGCAGGTCCAAAGGCATTTTCCAGCAAATAAAAGCGTCGGTGAGCCAAGTTCAGAGCCGTAAAAGTGCCACATGGACACAAAAATCCTCAGTCGTGATGCGATGTGAGCAAATACATGTAGTTTTGATTGAATCGGACTGATACTAATTTCAGTGTTTACGGCTGAAGAATGGGGGAAGTGGTGCTGAAGTTCTTCTCATAAAGAGGTTTTACTGGACCGACTGGCGCTGCTCCATCCATCATCACGCTGTTAGCAGAGCCATTCCCAGGGAACTGCAGGATTTCTATTTGCAGGATCTGCAGATATTCAGAGCGGCGTCGCCATGGTGATGTTTGTTTGTTGTCCTGAAATGCGATGGCGGGGGAGCGGGGCTGCCGACGTCATATGGCGGCCTGTAAAAGCCTTGCTTCGCTTCAGGAAGTATTAAGACCTCTTCTCTATTTTCACACTTCATTGTGCTAATGTTTTCATTTAAAATGAATTAAAGAGTCATTTAATCTACAGCAAGGAAGAACTAAATCCTTCTGGAACTTAATTGGTTCCCTTCCTCTCTTGAAGCCTCCTGTCGTCACAGTTTTATTTACATTTTGATGGATTCAGAAACCCGGATCTGAAAACTTTATCGCTGTTTGTGACTTTGGCCCCATCGGCACGAGAATGTCTTCAAAGTGAAAACAGAAAACTTGGGTTTGGTGTCCGTTTACACGGCGACGATGCTCGGAGCCTCTGAGAATGTGGAACTTTTTGAAAACGGCACTCAAGGTGGAACTTCTTGAAAACTTTTGGAATCCGTCTCCATGGAGACGGAGGGATAGGCCTATGCAAAATTTTTGTTTCTGAAATAAGAATACAGAAAAAAACAAAACAAAAATACTGCTTTCACTTGAAAAGTGTAATCATGGCCTAATGGTGCACCAACATGGAACTGAACTTTGCACCTGATTCTAAAACCAGTCAGATATTTTGAAGTGGTTCCGGTGTTTCCTGGTCTGACTCAGGACCATGTTCTCTTTAAAAGGACCTGTCTGTATTCATCTTTATTTTCCCCCTCACTCGATCTTGATGTTGCAGCCACTGACAGCATGATGCTGCCACCTCCTTGCTTCAGCTCAAATCTGAACATTTTTCTCTTAAGATGTTCTTTTTTTCTCCTCTTTGCCCTTTTCAGTATTCAAAACACCTCAAAGTGAGGTGTTTCAATGGCCTCCACCCTTTCACAATTTTCTCACTTAATAATATTTAATGTCCACATTTTGTAAAGCTCTGACCTTTCGGGACCCAGACACACCCTGAACTCGGGGTTTATGTGCCCCGTGACTCACTTTGGCTGCAGAAGAAGCACTTTTAAACCTTTTCCATTCATAGGAAAACTCAACGCTTTAACATCATTTTCGACTTTTATATAGTTTTTCCATCATTATATGACTGAAGTGTAATCCTGCAGTCAGACTTGGACCTTTGCATGTTGGATTATTCTCAGAAGAACTCTGTGATATTTGCTGGTGATGATCAGAATGAGGAGAGATCAGCCTTTGAATGCAGTTAAGCTATTAAAATGGAAATCATTGACATGCTTAATTCCCTAAAATGAAAATTAACTACTTCTCTGTAAAGGTAAGTCTTTTGTTTTTTTCCCTTGATCTAAATGAGGATGGCTTAATCCCAGTGAAGAAGCTGTGTTAATGTAGCTGTCAGCCCTGTAGGTCAAGGTAATCACTTTTTTTATTAGTTATATCAATTATTCCTGACATGTTTCTCGAGGGACTGAAGTAAATTCTAAGAATTTATCTTATTTTCATGGATTTTGTTCCACTTTTCCACTATTTTACTTTTTCTCACGATTGATATTTACAACAGTTTTAGCTTCTATTTTTTCTGTTTCATCTTTTTTTAATGAAAGATATGTGAAAAACATTTTAAAAAACAGTGTGGTCTGCACATGAGATAAAAAAAAAATGAAAACATTTATTTCAATAGAATTTTCTGGACGTTTTGAGAAAGCTGCAGAGCTGAAGCCTGCAGATTCCTGCATTTGTCATTAAAAAGTATACTATTGCATAAATAATACAATTCGCACTAATGCAAACACTTAAACTTTGTGAAATAAATGGATGAAATGCAGACCCACATACTGAAAGGAGCTTTTTTCAAACAGTTCTGTACATTTTGACACTCTCTGCTTTTTCACTTTGAAATTACAGGACATATTTTATAAAAGTTCCATCCTGTTCTTCAAAGGCCATTCTTCTAAAACCATGAATCCCTTGTAGACCGAGGGAAAAAAAAAAAAAAATCACTTTCAGTGAGTCAAGAAATACCACCAAACCCTCCTGAAGGCCACTTCAGTGACGAATCAATCACCACACAAGTCATCATTTTCCCGCTCTGACACACCGAGTCCTGCGTCTCCCTCAGTGGACCGATTTATTTTCCCCAAACAAGCAGAATAGAATTGTCCTTATTATGCATCCACCGGCCTCTCGGTTTATTTGTACAAATTAGTCAGTAACCTATAATTTACAGCAGCATGGCAGAGGGTGAAGAGAAGCCTGTCTCTGTGTTTTTATGACAAAATGAAGCGCAGACGGGCTGAATCCCGATGAGTCACTCCCAGACTGCCAGTGGTGGAGTGTATTTTTAAGAGCGTCCCAGACCGTCGAGGGTGTAGACTATAAACAAAAAGAGACACCGTGACACAATTTCGGGAAGGATTTACTGAATGGAAATGTCAGGTCCTAAACCAGGAATCAAAACCTTCATTTTGATTTTATTTATTTAGACACGGACGGCTTCGTTTGAAGGTTTTTCTTTTTTCTTTTTTTTTTCTTTTCACGTGACGGGTCGAAAGCCAGCCTGCTTTTCATTTGGCTGTGAGGAAGACGGCTGAGGGGTGTTCGCTCTCCGTATCCGACCTGCTTCCTGACGGCGGCGGTAAACACCTCTCCTCTGAAAGGTCACTCTGTTTGTCACCCCGGGGCCCCTCCAGCGAATCCCCCCCACCCCAAAAAAGCTCATAAATATTAATGGTCACTGTACCGAACGGGGCCTCCGGCTGTTAACAAGGAGTGTGGGAGGATGAGAGGGGAGGGCTGTTCCTTTTAACACCCCGAGAGCCTCTTCTGCCGTGGGGGCCATGGGAAAGCAGGGGGGCGGTGCTGAAAGACTCCTGGCATGTGGATCTTCTTAGCCGGAGCTCCGCTCCCCTCGTGGATCTGACTGCCCGACGGTCTGGTTTTCACCCCTGAACGTGAGATCAGTCGACAGAAAGACAGTTTAACTGCCGACCACATCGTCTCTCCACTCGAATAACCTCTAATGATTGATAACGCTCCAGCTATATCCCCCCCCCCCCCGTCACAAAGCCTCTCATCACTGTATCCTAAACAGCTTTTATCAGTTTGCTCCTCGAGACGGCTTACATAACAGAGTTATGTCACGAGCTGAGAGACACAGACCGAGTGTTGCTGGTTCCTCCATGAGGTCCATGCTATATTTCTCACTAACCCCCTGCCTCCTAAAGAAAAAGAAAAAAAAAAACAAAAAAAAAAAACCTCAGCACATCTGGTTCTCCGTTGATTTCCGCCACAGCCAAATGATATGCAGCCGGCAGCCAGGATGGGCAGAAAGAAGCTTTGTTTTGGACCCAGAAATGTACGAGTCTGTGAACTCAGCATTAAAAATGGGAAAACTCTGGAGCGACGCTTGCTTGATTTGGAATTATCGGGATTTCAGTTTTCCCAGCGTTTAATAACTTAGCATGCCGGGTGTGATATAAAAGTCAAATAACTGAGGTTTGCGTTAGAAAATCCACATGGCATCTTTAGCTTCATGGAGTTCTGAAAGAATTCAGAGGGTATAAGATGCGCGAGCCAGCTCTCATAAAACATCACCTCTGTTATTTCAAGCACGCTGCACGTCTCCTGCCTGCTACTTTTGGGGCCCATTTTCCTCTCAATTGGATTTCTGCGAGTAGCACACTGCATATCAAGAGTCGTAAAGAGAGGGAACGTTTCACCGGCCGCGCTGACGGTTCCTGATGAAATGTGGCTCAGCGGGTGATGGCATCATGGCTCCACGGCGAGGAAGGCGTGATTAACGAACCACAAGGCTTCAGTCAGACTCCCGGATGACGTCTGATCACCCGGGGAGGCAACAGATGGACTTCTGTAACTCCTGCATCTCAGTGTGAGCACAGGTAAATCACATTTCAGCCCTTTGGGTCGTGCAGATTTCCATAAGTCCCTTCTGCAGTCAGTCATCCAATCATAGCTTAAGTTGAGAATTGATTAACTCTGTAATCAAATTTCAACGTAAGTTTAATCGCTGCACATTTCATATGGAAAACATTCCATAAGATGAGTGTATCAATTGAACCTTACATCTTTAGAGATGGCCTCCACCCATTTTGAGTTGTCCATTTGAGCCATCCTATCAGTAATCAGCATACTGAGCACCATGTGTGACATATGCTGGATCCATCCATCCATCCATCCATCCATCCATCCATCTCAGAAGTTGGAGGCAAAACACTAAAAGCCAAAAGAACTGAGCTCTATCCTCAGCACAATGCAGGATTCTACCTGAAGTCCTCTGGAACAAGAAAGAAGGAACTCATTGTCAGTTTGAAGGTGGTCTAGCTTCACAGAGAAGCTAAATTTCAATAAAATGTGATGTTGTAAATGGCTTAAGTCTGTCTACTGATGGACTAGCAAGTTTTTGCAGTTGTCCGCTGACAGTTTCGAAGATGAATAAATGGAAGCGATAACGGACCAGGACAGTCATCTTTGTCTAAAGAATGCAGTTGCTTGATATCTTGAAATCCAAAAACCAACAACAAACCAGTGGACAGGCATCCCCCAAAACCCAAACTCACTCTTGCCTACCTCCTGTATCAAACACTTCCTTTATTTTTGGAAAAAAACAAGTCTAAATGATAGATTGATGGGAAATACATACTGGCACACAAAAGCCAGATGCTCTTGCTACATGACTGTTCTTCTTAAAAGAATATTTCACCCAAACAACAATTTGGCCTAATTTTCTACTCACCCTCATGCTGAGCAACACTCTGGAGCACTGTTTTGATGTCTCAAATGCAGCCGGAGATCCAGGGGGATTTTTGCTGTCAACAAATTTCCATCTAACAGGGGGTAATGGCGCCCGGAAGAAAAAGGTCCATAAAGTCCACAAAACGTGCCTGTTTTCCTTCTTACTGCTCGTCCGCTGTAATCATAGTGTCCTGAGCGGGTACCGTCCATAATTAATTTGAAACGAGGTAATTTAGTACATTTTTGGAGCCTAAACAGTGCTATATTGTACTTCACCAGTGCACGTCAACGCGAGCTCCCTGCACTACGGAAGCCACGGCAGACCAAGCCAGACGCTAGCGCGCTTTCAGCGACTACTCTGATAAATTGCAAACGTAGAAGAAGAAGTTCCGCTTCACAAAAGTGATTGTCTACTGTTTTAAAACTTTGACTTCTGTGTCCTGCTGAAAGCCGCAAGCGTCTGGCTTGGTCTGCCGCGGCTTCCGTAGTTCAGGGTGAGCGCGCAGACGTGCACTGCGGAAATAAGAGAGAGAGCACTGCTTACTCTTGAAAAATGTACTAAATGACCTCGTTTCGAATTAATTATGGACGTTACCCGCTCAGGACACTTGGATTACAGCGGACGAGCAGTATGAAGGAAAATAGGCACATTTTTGTGGACTTTATGGACCGTTTTCTTCCGGGCGCCATTACCCCCTGTTAGATGGAAGTTTGTTGACAACGAAAATCCCCACGGATCTCCGGCTGCATTTGAGACATCAAAAAGGTGCTCCAGAGTGTTGCTCAGCATGAGGGTGAGTAGAAAATGAGGCCAAATCATTTTTTGGGTGAAGTATTCCTTTAATGCAGCAGGGCGATTACCCAAATCGATAACCGATCATCACACCATTAAAAATCATTTATTCTCCAGCATTTAAAACATTCAACAGAGGGTAGTGACAGCCAGATTGGACCATTTGCTGAAATTATCAGTTTCACAAGGATCATAAAGTTAACGGTAATTATTTTATCAGAAGGCCGATTCGAGACTCACTGATAGGTTTCGCAGTGGATTCTTCTGATCAATCACTGCCAGGAATAAAGTCGTAAATTAAACAAAAGGAAGCTGCAAACTCCAGACCGTGATCATAAACTCAACAGCCAGGCTGATTGCGAGCACAGAAATATGCTAAAGTGATAACTGTGTGACATGTTTATACACAGCCGAGTCTGTTTCTTGTGCTTGTGGGGAGAAGGTGAAAGGCAGCAGGGCAAAATGTATACAGACGGCTCATGGTCGTGGTTCTACGTGACTTTCAGAGCTGAACCGATGGGAAGAAGCACGTCTCAAATTCACTCCGTTCATGTCAGTAATCGTTAGAAGAAAAGGAGAAAACTGAAATCACGGCTGGTCTATTCTGCATATGCTTCATACTGACGATTTATGACCTTCAAAATCACCTTCGAATGTGTGATTTACACAGAAGCGGCTCCTTTCAACTCCAGCCGTCTTTACCTTCCTCCCTCGCACCTACCTCATCCTTTCCCCTCCTGCACATTCATCCTCTCTTCTTTTTTTTTTTTTTTCTACCTTTCTCAGATTGATCAAATATTTGCTCTTCGTGGGCCCCGGCCCTGTTTATTTTACGGAGTGCGTTTTCAGCAGCGGTCGGGCCGGCGCGGTGGCTCAACAGTGCCGTCTCAGACGTCCCACTGTTTGGCTTAGCGGCTGTAGGGACGGAGGCCCCCGGGCCGCCGTCCGGGAGCTCCGAGCGGGCCGGCGGCGGGGCATTGGCTGCGCTCCCTCTCTGCCTGGGCGAAGTGGTCCTAGCGAGGCTCCGCGCACACTGCGGCCATTCACACAGGATAGAGTACGGATTGTTTGGAGGCCTGGTGGCAATGCCAGGAATGCTGAGCTCCAGTTCCTCTCTGGGAAAAAATGGTATTTGGTTCTCTGTCTCCCTCCCTCTCTCCTTGGTATTTGAGAGGCTGTGGCAGTCTGATGAGAGGGATCAGTAGGTGCACAAGCTGACCTGCTTCCTCTTTCCTGCAGATTCCAGCCTGGCCGGTCACAGAGGGCCTCCCAGCCAGAGGAATCCTAAGGAGAGCCACTGCCTTCCACATCGGTATTTCCTGACCCAGTCCCGCATCCCTGGAGCCTCATTCACAGTTATAGTCATGAAAAAACAGAAGGCTCCACAGAGGTGTAAACCTAAAATATCTATCTTTATCCCAACTTTGGTAATAAACATTAATTTATAGTAAAGAAAAACATCTCACGAGGAGACCCACCAACGTGATGATAGAGGCTCATTTCCATACGGTTTATTTTTACCAGCCTCTGAGTGAACTTTAGCATTTGTGACGGAGCCACAGCACATTAGCCCTTAATCGTGCCTGTGATGATAATTCAGAGGTGCACATTATTAGTGTCATTAGCCTCAGCTGAATGCAAGACAGGGGTGATCTTTCCCCACTTAAACAGCTTTTCCACATGCCGAGCCACGACTGGCAAGGTGTGCTGACCCCAGTGATTTGTCCGGTTTAGACCCCCCACCAGGAGCATTTCGTCCACCTTACAGCTCAAACCACTGTGCAGTGAGAATGTAGTGAAAGGTCTGAGATCCTGTTTACAATGTATTGTTTTTGCTTTCTGAAAATTTGGCAAATTTTGAAAACGATGATCCCTGTGTGTGTTTGCTTTTGTAATGAAACTACACACATGCAGAGAACATGGGCCTTCATATTGACAGGCGGCCATCTTGGATTGCGATTCCGTGTGATTCTAAAACCACCCAGTCCCGAGAGGATGTGGACTGGGAGTCATGACTCTCTGCACACCGCCAGTGTCGTTCAAGTTGTGTTTTCCGCCATGTTCACCAAGACACAGTTTGAGTGTTTTCAAAAAGTTCCATTTTCAGTGACTCTGAGCACCGCTGTGCCCAAAATGCAACAAAAGTTTTCTGTTTTCAACCTCAAAACACTCTGAGAATCTCTTAGGATTCAGACACAGCGGAGGGGTCCTGGCCTGATATCACATGATATCACATGGGAAAGTCATTTGTTTTTCCCCGAAGACGCCGCTTTATTTACTGAACCACAAGACTGAGAAAGGTTACTGGTCAGCAGAACATTTTGTTCAATAAATGGAGACATGAAGTGAATGCTAACATACTAACATGCTCCCTCTATCAGAACCATTTCAGGGTTCGACGAGTTGCCAGAGCCTTTTACAAGCTGTGTAAAATAGGCAAGACAAATATACTTTACAAACTCCCCATGTGCCGCTGTCAGCCTCCTGTGAAATTCTCCTCCTCATGTGTCCACACACGCCAGAATCACCCCGGGGTGAAATCTCATTCCCTTCCTCTCCACAAAATTCTGAACTGCGTTTGACATATACTGGCCTGTCGAAGGGTTGAGATATTCACCGAGTGTTGAGCAAGAGCCTGAAACACATGTCATGAACAGAAAATGAAATTATTGCAAAATTCAGTGTTTTGCTGGTGTGTTTTTGGAGGAGTTATCAGATGAACCCAGTCCGAAATTCAGCCTCGCTTGCTCTCCTTCTGTGTAGATAATATACAGACATGTATCACTCAGAATAAATAAAATAGAGAGAGAATAGAGACAAAATGCATCAGACAAAACAGAGAAACATTGGAGCAATAACATTAAAATGGGAGTTCAAAAACATACAGTATGTGCAATATGTAATATATTAAACATAAAACAACACAGCACTGAAACTGCAGTATGTAAAACAATAAACCCAGAAAACATTGAGAGAGATGTCTTCAAAGCCATAACTGAAGTGTGTTTCTGTTGTTGATTGATTGTTCCAGCTACGCAGCATTTCTCCATGTTTTGTCAGTGCGTCTCACCTTCATTTCAGTTTTTTAGGTATGTCACCCTACATATGGCCTTTTGTTTCCTGCAGCACGTGCAGCACGTGTTCTTATTGTTCCCAACAATTTTCTCTCCAGTTTTGTTTTTGGTTCATCATTTGTTGTACATATGATTTAGCTCACAGACTGCAGGGCTTTTGTACGTGCCATCAGCACCGGTCTTTCAAGAAAAGTAACAGTCTGCTCGGAATAAGACTTAAGACATTGGTATACCTGCAACTCTGAACCAATTCCACATATTTCAATTGTTTTATAGACAAAACCGATGAATACATAATAAAAAAAATAGCTTTATTTTTTGTTTTCATCTCATATAATGCATCTACAGTCCTAATCTGCTATACTGCAGCCATTTCAGCTAAATCCAAGTAATTCTAGTAAATTCCCGCAATGGATCTTAACTCATCCCTTCATATCGGAAAGAAAATCTCACTGGAGTCATTTAGTGAAGGTCAGTGAGGCTATCCACACAGTGACCCAGAAGACAGCCACACACAGGAAGCGTGACCCTGCATTTTCTGGGTTTGGTGTCTCAGGAAAAGGCCTGATCATGAGTTTGTAGTTGGAAAACCTGAATTTCACTGCATGGGTTCTTCACGCAGTGATACAAAATGAACACGGTTTGCTCAGAAATGCTGTTATTATACTTAAAAGTGATACTTAGCAAAGCTTGGATGAGATGTTTTGATGCCAGGAGAGGAAATAGGCGGAAAAACCTTCCCTGTGTTTGGCTTTAAGAAGGAACCTGAAAATCTGCTGACATGTAGGTTTTATCTCAAGATGGGAGGCATTTAATCCAATATTTTAGGATTAGTGTAATTATGGGCGTCGTTGTATTAATCTGGGTTAATAGTGTATGTGTGTGGTTTGGTTCTGGCCAACTGACGGCCCAAATGAGAGGGGAGGGAGGATAAGTAGTCTTGAGTCAGGCTTCTGGTTCACCGCTTCGTTTCATGACTTCTACGCCCTCCGCTGCCGCCGCCGCCGCCGCCGCCACCACCTCATCCATCTCCCGCACCGCTCAAAGCTCGACCCTCTGTCGGGTCGCCCACATCACAGCCCGAATCTCTTCCAGCGTACAAGCGGAGCTCGGCACGCTTCAATTAGCCGCTGTCGTTTAACCTCACCTTGAGGGCAGACCGGGCTGCCGCTCGGAGGAAGCGTCCTCCGGTCCGGGAGCGCCGGCCAACAACAGCGGTCCCTCCTGCAGTCACGAACATTAAGGAGCGGGCCAACACTCACAGTGTTTTCTACATCACCGCAGGATTCCAGGAGTTTCTCTCTGATGATGTCTCCATGGCTGCTCGGCTTCCCCTCCTCACCTCGCCGTGTCTGCATGCGATTTCCAACAAACAGGCACAACGCCGCCGCCGCCGCCGAGACAAAACAAAAAACTGTGTTATGGCTGCAGATCTGTCTGAACAACTGAACCTGCAGCACATGAAAAACACTGGAATGCAGCATTTTCTTTAGGACCGAGCTGCTTTCTCAGTTTTCTAAGGAACTCGTCAAGATAACGAACCATCGGAGTTATCTCATTCTACCTAAATGCTAATTTTCAGTTTATGTACTTGGCAACAACAACATTTACCTTTCAGAACAGGTTCCCTGTGGGGTCAGCTAGAGGTCACCGAGGAGGTCCGAAACGCTGAGACACTTTGTCCAATGTAGAGCAGACTTTTAAACTGCCTTTATTTGGCTTCACTGTATTTTGGCAAATCAGAGAACGGACCCACACCCTTTCTCAGAGGCAAACTGGGGTTGCTTCAACAGAAAAAGGTTGGGAAATTGTTGGTTTTATGATAAGATAAAGGTCCAATAAATGCTGAAGGAATTTTAAGAACTTTGGTTTGAAAAAAAAAAAATACATGAACATCAGCCCAAGAAGCAAAGATGCACGTGTCTGCAAAGATTCAGAGGTTGCATGCAGGTTTTTGGGAAATTACAAGGCATAGGACTATCAATGAAATCTAAAAAACACAATGCTTTAATATGGTGTTTGTGTGTTCTCAGGAGTGACATGTCAGATTTTCTAGATTAATATGGAGCTGGAGCAAAAGATGTCTTATCCCGGAGGTGCAAAAGTTCCTGACAAACTTGTTTTATAATAGACCAGTCTTGCACATCACACACTCTGACAACAACACAATGAGACATCAGAGGGAAAGTGTGGGACCTGGTCTCTCAGTTCTCATTATCTACACGTGCAACTTCTGCTTGGAATTTTAGGCATTTTAAGATGTGACAACTTATTACTTATTCTTTAAATAATATACCAAGCGGTGTTTGTTGACTGAGAGTTTCTTCTTTTCCTTTTTTTATTTTCATGGTGGATTACTAGAGGCAACAGAAGATAAAAATCTCTTAAGGAGGATTGTGGTTTGTTCCATGTGTGAAACGAAAATGGCTGCATAAAGTGTTTACATAGCTATCTGGAGAGCAGCTAGCGGCTAAAAAAAATTTTAAAAAAAAATTGCAAAAAGTCATAATAGATGCAAAGTTTCGCAACACTCTGTACTTTGTCGAGCTCCCACAGTGGCACAAACGGCAGGTCCTTGGCAGGAAGCGGACTCGGAGGGTTAAGCGAGGGTGGCGGCTGGCGCTGCCGCTGATTTCCATGGGTTTGGATGAAAACCGGCTAGCTTTTTATAGCGCAGTGGCCGGGCGGGGTCAGCGGGTGTGAGCAGCTCATAGCATTCAGTGTGTGGGAGTGTGGCACTTGTTCAGACAGAGGAGAGACAAAGAGGTGGTGGTGCTGGGGGAAAAAAAAAAAAAGAGGCTGCCGAGGCCTGAGATCCTGCAAAAGAGAGAGAGAGAGAGAGAGAAAGCTAATGTGTGATTCAGTTTAATTTGGATCTCCCTTCTGTCATTTTGAAAAGGTGTCATGGCGGTTTGCTGCAAACGGACCCAGAACTGCCGAGCAATGCCATGCCAGACCACTCCTCCACCAGGAAATACCCCGATCCCCGTCCCAGATCTCCAGTCACCCAGGTCGTGTGTACATGTGCGAGTCCGTGTGTGTGTGTGTGTGTGTGTGTTATCTTCAGAGAAGTCAAACGGAGAGATTTACGGTGGAGGAAAAAGCTTGCTCCGCAGAACTCTGTTTTTTCCCGTGCCAATATCAGCAGTATCGCAGATGACGGAGAGCTCGGAGGGATTGAGTCCTGCACGGTCAAACACAGGCAAACACGTGAGCTCCTCTCTCTCTCCCTGTGTGTGTGTGTGTGTGTGTTTCATACCAGGGATTCCTCTCTGCTCAACAGCTGGATGATGAGGACCAGATCACCAGCTTGGCCTCGTCATCCAGGAATATGTGGAAAAAAAATGGACTGTTTGACCTGTTTTTGTTTTTCTGTTTTTTTTTTCAGTTTGATATAGCAGTGCGGCGAAGCGTTATAGCTGAAGCATAAAGACACAGTTTTCTGTCGCTTTGTGTTAAAATCGCCCATGCGGGCACCCTCATGATCTCCAATCTCTTCCCAGAGCAGCAGCTCTCTCGCCGGCTCTCCGTGATCCGATCACATGCTCTGCCTCGTATGATGTCTTCCATGTGTTCCACACGTGTTGCGGAACGACTAAAGATCACACAGTGCACTCGGCAGAAAGCGACGGCGGCGGGGAGAGTTGGGGGCCGAGTCTCGCCTGGAGCGGGCGAGGCAGCGGGTCTGCTGTGTGGCAGCGGTCCTGATTGCCAGACTGTTAACGGTCCGTTATCGCAGACGCAGCCGTGAGAATGAGGGTACCTTTATTCAGAACAAAATATCCTCATCAAATTTGCTTCAGAGCACAAAGTTTCCGTGGCTTTGAGAGCTAACCATGCACAGGAAATATGTGCAAACTCTCAGTAAACATGATTTTTCTATAAAGACCCGATTGGTGTTTTGGCCATAAAATATTCACTATTCTCCATAGTTTTCTGTCTTCCAGACTCTTCACTCCCATCAGGAATGGCTGCCTCCTCCATTTAATTATCCAAGCAAATGACTGGGTTGAAAATAAATAGTAAAATGGTTCTTCTACAGGCAGTCATGGATTTTAATTTCAAAGTGATTTGCGGCAGAATACAGATTTACAAATTCAATGGTTGTACATTTTACTTTAAAGCTCTGTTTCTGAACACTAAATATATTTTATATCCATATTTAAAGGTAGCAATCACTGAAACATCGTACCATGTTCACAGTATTAAATACACCATGATTTGGTTTTGATTTAACTCTAAAACTTCAAAGGATTTACCAAAAACAGGTGAAAATGAGCCTCTTGCGCTCACCCTTGAATACAGATCATTAAACAGACTTTCACGCTTTAATAAAGAGATTAATGAATCTTAATTGCTGGATTAATCCCTCAGTTGACCAGTAGAGGGTTCCGTTTCTCCCATGCATAGAATAAATGATGGACATCAAAATAATTTCAATCATGGTTTGCAAAAATGCACAATGCCAACATTTGTTTTAGAAAACAACATCGAAATGACCAGCGATAGCTACGAAGCAGCAGATCTGTCCTTTCAGGATTTCCTGTGAACAGACTCTTGGATGGTTCATCTCCGGGCGCTTTGGGAATTTATTTTGAACCGTCAGCTGCGCGGGGTTGCTTCCCTCAGACTGTTTTCAGTGAAGTGAGACCTGTATAAAGTGAACACACATGGAAAAAAAGGCACGCTTCAGTTGAAGTGCCTTTGAACCGGCAACTGACAGAAATACTGCCTGTAAATACTGCTAAAATAAAACCATGTTTCGCTCGTTCTCTCCCTCTCTCTCTCTCTCTCTGGATGGAGAAGAAAGAGATTTTCCCAATCTAGAGCCCGACTTGACTGACAATATACCGCTTCTCCAGAGGTCGAGCCAGCCAGCCGGCCGGCCGGCCGGCCAGCCAGCCAGTCAGTCATGTCGACGCAAACCGCTCAGAGGAAGCCGTGTCCTGCTTTTACCCTCCACAGGCACGGCCTGATCATACAGTACTCTTAGTGGGAAGGCTCGCCTACATTATAGGGTACTATAATGACAAAAACAAGGCAGCGACTTGGGAGCAAAATCACAGCTCTAGGGTTTCCACTACCCGCTGGCTACTGTGTTTCAGTTCCCAGGCTTCTCCATTGTCCCTCGGAGTCAAAGTGCCACCCGGGAAAGGAGCTCCTCTCAGGCTGGGCGGCTCACAGGGACACCGCAAGAGCTCCGACGCTGGCTGCCAAGGAGATACGGTTACAAAATAGTGTGCGAGTCCACCTGAGTCCGGTTTGGACAGTAACGGAAGCCCAGCCAGCTGCCAGACAGGAGGAGGCTTGCATCAGGCCGGGGCAGGTTGAGTTTGTTTGTGAATAGGCCTTTTAGCAGGTTTTTTTTTTTAAAGAGGAATTTAAGCATGTTGATACTGGCACATTCCTTGGCACTCTGTGGAGCACAGGTTGCAAATATAGACAGCAGAAATCCAATTTAAGTGGTTTAAGACTCCCACACTTGAAGTCTGAGGGCCCATTCTGTAAAAGGAACCTTTTAATTTCAAGTGATATTTAGCCATGAAAGTCAAAACTTCTCGTGGGTATCCGAAATGATTGCCACATGTCTAATATTCCTCGGTGTTTGTGTGGGATTTTTAAAAGTTTTGAGGGTTTTAAAGGTCACTGGCGATGCTCCTTTTCAAAGTCCTCCTCATCAAGTAACAGCTTTCCAGTGGGAAGATTCCTGGCTGGACATCGCAGGTACTCTGCTGTCATCATTCCCTTCAGAGCTCTGACAAATGATTTCATCCCACATCATCTTTAACAGAAATAACAGGCGCCATATCTTTCTCACTGCCAACGAATCTGATGAAAAGACCAAAGGCTTAACTTTTCTGTGGCAACGGGCCGAAGGCCCGAAAGATCCACTGTTAAAGGAAATCTGTTGGTTGGGTCAGTTTTAAACTGAGTATCTCGCTCTCTAAAATGTAACTACAAAAATACAAATAAAGCAGTTGGAGACAAATCCTCCACAGAACAAGTCCATTTCCAAGAAGTGCTGGACAAGTTATTGAAAGTCTGTGCCTCATCACAGTTATGATGATAAAAAGCAACAAGTAACTAGAAAAAGTAAGCTGTGCGTTATTTTTAATCACCTCTTTCATGTTAGATGGAATGATACGGTGCATACGGTCGAGTCACTTGTTTTGTGTGAACTGTCTTCGCTGCGTAATTCAGTTTAATGACCGTTTACATGATGAGTCACACATATGAGAACTATTTACGAGTTCCTATAACATCAATTGAGAAAAGTTGGGTTTTCCCTCGTCTTCAAGGAGACGGAGTCGAAGCAGTTTTAAATATTCACATTTTCCTCCATTTCCAACCAAGATAGATCATAAAATTTTTCAAAAATGTCCACCTTTGGAGGTGTTTTAAAAAAAATATATCTGTTTTTAGTGGCTCCATGGCCAACGTAACTTAAAATGTGTAGTTTTAAAGTGCAAACACTCCGATGTGGAGGGTGCAGTTCTCAGAAACCATTCGGAACTTTTGCTTAAAAACTAACATCCCCAAGAATAAACAGCCATAAAACAGATGAAAAAATAAATCAGCAGCATGTTGACAAATGGAGACAGACTGTTATCGAGATATGCTTTCTACTGCAACTCCCCTCCTGTCGGGTCTTTCCCAGAAAATCCTCCGTTTACTTGAACTCGGATCTCCTCAGCCTGTATTACCACCTTGGAACATCAGCTCCATCCTGCAGCAGCTGCATCGCTTCTCCAGGTGGGCCGTTTCAAAAAAATGATCAAAATGAATGTAAAGCACTAATAAAACATACAGATACACATTTTGATTAAAAACTGTTTTTTGTGTGACCTATATGAAGTTAGTTTCTCATTGGAAGCTGTGCAGCCCAGTGACATATAACTACACCTTATGTGTGATTGGGAAACAGACTTCAGTGAAACTATTAGTTGACGCAGTAGCCCCCACTTCCAGGAAGAGTATTTGTACAATGTTGGTAAACCAGTTCCGTTTACATGCATTCACATGTATATCCTGCTGTGAAGTAAACCGAGGACTCGACCAATCCAAACACCACGTCTTGTATGTTTTTCCTTGATGATGAAGAGCCGTTGCATTTGGCACTTCCTTTTTAGAACATTAAGCACCATACGTGTAATCATGTAATGGCTATTTATCTATAGAGTGCGTTACCTGTTTCTTTTCCTTTGTTTAAAAACATTTTTTAATCAATACGTCAGGCACTGCTGTGCATATCTGATGCTTTTCTTTGCAAACCTCCTCGAGCCTGCTCTGATAAGGACTGACTGTAGAGCTGGAATAACAAAACCAAAGCCAAAGCGGCTTCATACTCCAGAAGGAATGCGTCCTGGATTCAGTTCTGCTCCGATAAGGTCTTTATCATGGAACTGTGTGTGGAGTCTCAGGGACTGTGGGTTTCAGGGAGGCGGGAAACAAAAGCTGGATATAAGCACTCATACTTTTATATCTGTGTGCAATATTTCTATAATCTCAGCTCTTAAGGGGGAGTGTTTGCAGGTGGTCCCCTTCTGTGCACCTGGAGTTACTGCCATGCTGTTACACTAACTCAAAATGGGTCGTTGATGTTTAGAAAGTAAAAAAAAAAAGACAACATCCATTAGATTATGTGATGCTTTTCACCATAAATTCCCTCAGGAAAACCCAAAGCGTTATTTAAATGTGAAGAAAAACAGTTTGTAACACTCGCTTCCTGACAGCAACATCCAATTTAATGGTCAGCAAACTGTGACGACAGCATGAAGGTCTATTTCTTTAACTAATCCAGAAAGAAGACATGATAGCACATTTGTTTTACGAGTGGAATATTTCCCCACATGATGTACAGGTGCTGGAAATCTCCGGAGACTGGAGATAGGAAGGATTACAGGAACACAAACCCGAGGTATTTCAGATCTCTGGAAGCTGAAACTTCATTAATATCTGAAATCCACAGAGAGGACTCGTCGGGACTGATGGAAATGTCAACGGATGGAAACATGGTTCAGATTTTAATGTCAGAGAGGACGTCTTCATATTTTCGGAGTGGATCTTTAAATGACACTAACATCGCTAACATTTTCAGCTGCTTTATTGTTCTATTAAAAAAGTGAAGAAGGCTTAAATACTATAAGCTTAAATATCTTGAGTTTATTTACTAAAAAAACAATTTTTTTTACAGGTATTATTATTATATGATGAAGTTTTATTAAGTATTCTGAACGTGGCACATCACAGTTCAGCGCAGCCTGAACTGTTTTGAATCTGTCTGCACTCATGAGGAATGATAGAACCTCTAAATGCAGCAGTGTGGAAGTTTGACAACCTGAACGACCCTCCTGCCATTTCTGTTTCCACGGCCTCCTCCCGACCGAGCGGCGAGGCGCCGCGGACGCGGTCTGCCGGACCAGATCCAAGACCAGAGCTGGAATGGAAAGAACAGGTGAGCCGTCCGCGTCTGAGATCCACCTCAGCAGCACTCGAAAAGACAATCAGGCCGCTTCAACAATGAGGCCTTTGTGACGCGGCCGCAGTCTCTTCTTCGCTCTTTTTTTTTTAATATAACTTTCCGCACACGCTTAGGCTCCATGTGAAATAACAGCAGACGTCAGAGCAAAAAGAAGAAGGTGTCTGTCTGTGGCATCATGGAACGAGAGAAAAAACGAAGTGTCAGGGCGAGTGAAGACATGAACGCAAAGGATAACACATGTGTGAAGGCAGGGAGAGAGTTATCACACTGTGGGCATTCATCGCCTGAAGCGACCGGACTGACGGAGTTATGAACTGAAGCCACTCTGCACGGCGGGAAGGTGCAGCTTCCCTCTGCAGACACATTTAGAAATACCATACTATGGTATTGGTGACTGAACGCCTGAATTTACAACTCCTCACTCTGGAGAAGTTTGGAAAGGTGTGTAAAATATGAGTGAAAAGAGCAAACTGTAGAAGAAATTTGGAGTCTGGAGGGCAGGAATGTAAGAATAGTAATTTTGTGTCCTGCCACTCAAGATAATAAAACATAACCAGTCAAACCAAACAAATCAAGCAGATTAAAACTCAACCCTTCTGCTCTCATGTGCTGGTGTCCGCACTGTTTGGCTTCACTGTAATATTTTAGCCAATCAGAGATTGGGAATGAAGCCTGCAGCACTTCTCGACAATCCCACCTTTAGAGAGACACAACGCTGTTCTCAAAACGTTTTCTTCAAAATACATGTTTGTGTCCACATGTCTGACCAGGAAGTGGGAAAAAAACTACTTTTATGATCTAATCCTTTGAAGAGTGATTGTTTCTCTGTAAGTTGCAGGAAGTTCGGAGAACTGTGGCAGCCTGAAATTAATATGTTTGGGAAAATGTTCGGTGCAATCAGGCGCAGACCTTTGGGCCGTAACGTGATTCCGTTACAGAGATTTTAAGGCCTTAATTGCGGAAAAATGTCTATAGATGCTGAGGGGAAAGTACCTCACGTTCATTGGGTCGCGTTGAGCCCTTGTCTATCCGGCACGTGCCGGCGCTGCACGGCGTCGGCCGACGCTAAGCGCTCTATAGAAGGCCTCTTTGTGAAATCTCAATCCTCCCTCTGCTTGATCTTCAAGCTATATCACAGGGTTTATACTAACTGCAAACATTAGGGGCCATTGTGGTGGACAGAATTTTGTCAACATGCACTTTTTCCCCCCTGTTGGTCGTGCGTAGGGAGGGGGGTGGGGGGGCGCGACTCCCTGCCAGGCCCACGGCTCCCCTGAATTCCCAGCACTCGCCGGGGGGGAGACGCTATAATGGCCATGTGGGACAGTTTTATATGAAACACCTCTCTGCCTTCCAGGGTTTTGGTTGTTAAATCTCCGGTCCTACCGGCTCGGAGCTCCCCACTGGGGTCAGGGACTTGAGGGTCTGAAGGCTCCGAGGGGAAACGTGAGGACCACGGCCCAGAAGCCCCACGGGGGCGGGGGGGGGGGGGGGGGGGGGGGGGGGGGGGGGACATGGCCTGTGGATCCAGCTGGATATCATCACTTTTTTTTTTTTTTTTACCCTCCTTCAAAGTGTTTACAGAGCGAGGGGCCATGAGCGGGACAACTTGTGGGAAGTGAAAGTGGTAATTACCCAGTAGCTTTAGCTAATGGTGCTTAATCGTCGCTTTATCTGAAAGCTTCATTTAAAAAGCGTCGACGGAGCATGTTCTCCATGCTGTGACGCACCTCTGAAGGGAATTACAAATACACCCCTCCTCCGTTTGCACCCCTGCAGCTCAATATGAAACAATAACTGGTCTGTTCCCGGCTTTTATTAATTCTGCAGGGTTTTTTTTTTTTTTTTTGGTGATTTATGTCGAGGTTTAATAGCCTGTCTTTACAGCGATGATGGCCGATTAGCACTGCAATCTGTGTTTCATGACATAACTTTAGCCAAAGGGTTTATGACAGTCCCATTTCTTTCTTATTATTAAAACGGCCTGCTGTAAATTCCATGCAGTGACTTGTGCGCTCGCTTTCCCAACAAGAACAAAGAGCTTTAAGTCTATTTAGCCTCACTGCTGCTTATCTTCTTGCCTTGCAGCCAAGCTTTCGGGAGGTAGTGTTTACACAGGAGAATAGTTTATGCCTTGGGCGCTTAACCAGAGGATTTGAGCTGCCCAGGCCCAAATCATCCAAAATAACCTCATTCAGTGGCAGGATATTAGTCTTATTCTTAGCTATAGTATTAGTAATAAGAGTTATATCGTCGGTTGATGGAGTTTTCCAATAGCCATAATCACTTAATAAAATGCGTGCATTCATCATTAAAGTTAAGATTTTTGCAGTAATCAGATATTTTATGCATAGAACATTCATAAATACTCTTTAAAAAACTGTCAAAGCGACCTGCTTTATTCATCTCGGGACAGCAGGGAGCTGCTTCAGATCCCGGCTGGCTGTGGATGAGTGGCAGGGCGCAGGTCTGCACAGGTCGACGCACAATTACACACACTCTCCTCCGGGTAATTTACATTCGCCATTTATTCCATGAAGCATGTCTTTGGATGGAGGAATTTGCTCTGGGGCAGGAGCGTTCAGAACTACCCTACTGTCTGTGGGCCTGATGCTGAACTGCAAGCTTCATAACACTTGTGTTTTCTTAGAAACCCCGACTTCCTCTTTCTCTTGTGATTGATATGCACTCCAATGAGAACTGCCACATAAAAATGCCCCACGACGATCCCTTCATCCCAACCGGGGCACGATTTTCAACGCATTCACGCACATTTGCCTCTTTCTGTTTGTCAAAAAACATTTCTTTTGGAAGCTGCTCCACGATCTGAAGCATTGATCATGGCTTAGAAAGGGGAAAACAAATCCAGCTTCCTGTTCCAGTCAGTCATGGAGGGTATCTGGGCACTGTGGGAGGCCCGCCGCGCTACATTTGGTCTGCTGGTGGCGGTGGTCGTGGTGAATATCCAGCTGCTGGCGCTCCGGCCCAGCCCCCCACTCCGTTCGCTTGTGCAACACTTTTCCTGTCAAGGAAACCAGAGTCTAATAGCTCACACATGTCAGTCATTACAGAGGAGAGGGATGAGCCCCTGATGAGCTGCACTGTTCTCCCTCCTCTGTCTATTTGTCTTCCTACCGATTTCTATCCTTTCTACTGCCTTGCCGGTGTCCTCAGGAGTACTCCACACCAGGCTACTTGTGAAATGCAATATCTGGACTCGTAAATCACATCAGAAATACGTGGCTGATCTAAAGCAGCTTCCACTGTATTTCTGGCACTTCGCTCTCCATATGTTGAGTCTGAATGATACCAAACCGCAGCGGTCTGTAAATCCATCAGCTCAAACATGAAGTTCAGATGAGTGTCAGTGAACGTGAGTGAGTGTGTACGTGTGTGTTTGTGTGTGTGTGTGTGTGTGTGTGTGTGTGTGTTGGGATTACACAACCTTTGAAATAGCAAATCTCTTAATCTTGGGAAGGTAAATCATTAGGCGCTGCATCCTCCCCCCTCTCAGCTGGGGTGGTCAGCACTGTTTACCTCACTAGCAGATGAGTCCTAATTCAAATCTCTTAAATCTCCAGACTCCAGAGGCTTTTCTCTGGATACTCCCCCTCTGCCCTTCCACCACCTTCTCCCCAAAACATGCCTGTCAGGTGTGAATGTGCTTTTTTCTTTCATTCCTCTCTTATACATCAGTGCATTTTTGCGCTCTCATTTCTGAGAGGTTTGGCCCTTACACGGCAACATTTTGAAAACAGAAACAGCAGAAACACTGAAGTTAATGTAGTTTGCAAGTCAGGCCATGAATTGGCTTTTGGTTTTTTTTTTTTTTTTTATAATGGCATTGCAGGTGCAGAGAGGACAATACGCTGTAAACCTTAAATGGTGAGTGCACGGACAGTCGTTTGGCCAGATGACCACGGTACATTGCTATTCCAGACGACTATCAACTATAAAACTAAATCCCAGGAGAATATGGAAGTCGTGACACTCTGGAGTAAAACATTGTCATTGTCCACTCATGCATATGCAGAAGAACTACATACTTCAGCCATTTTGCACATGCATTTTCGAAAGGTTTCACCTTTGGAGCTGTTTTCAAGAAGTTGTTCTTTCAGAGGAAGTTGTACACCAGTGTCATGTAAACTGACGGCCAAACTGCAACGAAATCTTTGCATTTTCACTTGAAACCGTTGCTGTGTAAAGGGATTTGTCAATTCCATAGTGGCTCAAAAAAGTGTCACTTCTTTTGATTGATCGCTTAAAGGGATACTTCAACATTTTGGCAAATTGGCCCATTTAGCGCAATTCCTTAGTCATTTCGAACAGCATACTTACGTTTTTTGTGAGGGCGAGCTGTTGTTTATTCAGAGGTGAGTCGGGGAAGGTTTTCGGGACGGACACAATGGAGGTGAACGGTATTTTTGTTCCCCCTCGTCAAACTCATCAAATACACAATCCAACAACCCCAAAACACTTTGGTGGACATGTTATAATCCGCACATTCACTACACTGTGAAATATTAATGCAAAATTAGGAGATTGAGTTGTTTATGCGAAGATTGCTAAGACGGAACTACTTACTAAACATGGCGTCTGGGCGTAGTGATTTCAAAAGAAAAAGTAGTTCCCAGTATTTGCTTCAGTGTGGTAATGCTACAATATTATTTGTTGGTGTTCCACAGCGTAGTGAATTTGTGGATTATAACGTGTCCACCAAAGTGTTTGGGGGTTGTTGGATTGTGTATTTGATGAGTTTGACGAGGGGGAACAAAAATACCATCCACTTCCATTGTGTCCGTCCCAAAAACCTTCCCCGACTCAAAAGTAAGTATGCTGTTCGAAATGACTAAGGAATTGCGCTAAATGGGCCAATTTGCCAAAATGTTGAAGTATCGCTTTAAAAGTGCTGCAAATGGAGGACATTCAGTTGTATTTTGCAGCGTAACAGGTAAAATGAAAAAAAAAAACCTGCACAAATCTATATCTAAAGTTTATTTTGTTAACATTTTACTGATCTGCCAACAGTAAATGTCGGATTCGACAGCATTTCACGGCTCAGTTGGACCAGGGATCATTCATGACATTCATCAATAAACAAAAGCCTTAAAATTTTCAACTTGAAATGATTTGAACCCTAAATACTCTGCTCTGTATCACAACATCGCCTGTAGACAAAACCGCAGAGGCCGTACCCTGGTGTGCATGTCCCACTGGTGAGCTCAGACAAGAGCCTTGGTGGAAACGTCTCGCCGTGCGGTGGCCGCTCTAACTTATAATATGCAATGTTTAAGCATAGCTGCCGTATGTCACCGCCCACCGGCGGTCTGACCAGACATTCTTTGAAATATTCCATCACTCCAAGCCTGTTTCATTTTTCCGCTGCTCTCCGTCTTCCCAGGCCTTTGACACTGTAAATAGTAATCCATAAGGCCCGAATCTTCAGCTTGAAGATTGTGATTCCTGGAGCTTCCCTCTCTGTTTCCGAGCATTCCTTCTTTTGATGGTCGCACTGGCGTTTATGAGCACGGAAAGTTCCGACCTAATTAGGGGTGCAATGAGGAGAAGTCTTTGGGAAAGCACAGGCCCGTCCGCAATGCCAGAGTGGTCAGTGCACCGCAGGAGGAGAGAGAAAGAAAGAAAGAAAGAAAAAAAAAACATGTTTCCCTGCAAGTCACCGATCCATATCATGGCAGTGTAAACCTCTGCGAATAACCGGGAGATGGTCTTGTTTTCTCAGGGGGGGGCCTGGATTGTGTTCCAGTTGAATGTAAGAGAAACTCACCAGATGGGACGGTGCCAGGCAAGACATCGTCGCCACAGCGGATCCTTTTGTGTCCTCCCAAAGGCCAGAGCATTTAATAATGTGTGTGTGTGTGTGTTGTACCAGCAAACACTCTCTCGCAGCCGAGACCTGCTCCAAAAGTCATTGATAAAGCGAACGCCCCCAGCTGAGAGTTTATGAGCCGAGCGCCCTGTGTGCAGAGGCCTTGCTGCCCTGAGAGGAAATGATTAAGTGGGCCGGCCCCAGGTGATGCTCAGCCATGCATCTAGTCTCATTAGTGGACGGCGTCTTCCTGTCAGACCCACCGCCGGCTTACAGGCTCAAGACGCAAGCAGAGCCGTTGCCGGGAGACAGCGGCGCTCTGGAAAGACCTGCAGCACAAATTAGGAATCAGAAGGAACAGCTCAGTGAAGGTGGCGACGAGTCTCACAGGAAACACTTTCTTTCTGCCACCGTTATTAATGATATTAACAGTGACAGGGATTCCAAAATGTGTGAGCCCACAAGAGCATGTGCGACCCAGAATTATACGAAGTGAATGCTCAACATATTTGCTTATTTAAATCAAGAATTCATACTCAAACAGTTGATTCAACACGTGAATTGAGCCAAACTATCTCAACAGCTTGTGGAAGGGAACAAATCATAATGGCAGATGACTGACTGAGTCAAAATGTCTTAGAATCAGCAAGACTCATGGGACGACTTCCAGCAGTCCCAGCTAACCCTGACTGGAGGGAAGTGATGACTGGAGGATAAGCCTGAACAGCGCTGATCCTTGGTGGTTCTAACTTACAACTTAAAAGACTTAAAGGATTTACTACGGACATCTTATTGCTGGACACTGCAGGGAACATCCAGCGGTCCTCTGTGGTTCATGTCCTGGAGTTGATCTGCTGAAGTGAAAAAGGATTGCCACTATATTTCATATGATCAGGTGTAATTAGCCGTAATGAAGGCAAGCTTAACATTTGAGCTTTGAACAAAGTCCTTATTGCATCTTGTTGTTTTTTTAACATTAGGAACTCCAGTAGTCAGGCCCACCACTCCTGTGTTCCTCTGGATGGGGTTAACTAACTGTGCAACATTGCATAAGAACAATTTCTGACATTCAGAAGGGAGAAAGGAAATCAAATACATCCTAAAATAGCATCTGAAGCAACCAAAACTGTTGAATACTGAAATACTGATCTGTAACCATTCACATCTAGCTTAGCAATGCTCAGAAGCAGTGTATTGATTGTTTCAGGTCATTCACCATGGGAACGAACCATGTTTGCGATTCCAGAGCAGGTCATTCCCGTGAAAAAGTGCCAGTGTGCGCCTGTGTGTGTGCACATGTTAAAGCTCCTTCAGCCTGAGTGTGATTAATGGATCAGAAATGTAAACAGTGGCAGATCTCAGTGATGGTACCGAACAGGAGGGATGTTGTTCCCTCACCCTTCGGCCCTGAGCCGATCACTGCCGCTGCCGGAGGAATTTAACAGTGTAGCGAAGTTCATCGGTGTCAAAGAGGAGAAAAGCACGAGATATGTTTTCCTTTTTAGAAGTTCAGAAGGGTTGGTCATCGCCTCCAGTTCTCTTTCACTGAGATCATATTGCCATGCTGTGTCCAGACAGATGTGTGTTGTGGCTGGAAGATTCAGAGTCGGCGTGTTGAAAAATGGACCGGGGTTGCTGGGCCAAAGGCTGCTCACATGAACTCCTCTGTCAGAGGCCAAAGCATCAATCAAAGTCCGGAGAGAGTGAAAACCCCCTCCTGCCATGCTCAAACGCTCTGCCAGAACATCCTGTTGTCAGTGTCTCTCACCAATGCATAAAAGTCGCCAGTAGAACTTTTTGTTTAGATCCATATTCCTGAAAGTAGAACAGCTGACTTTTTAGAGTGTGGCAAGTCCTGTTTTGTCAGATTAAGGTAGGAGCAGGTTGTAAAGTGAGTCAAGAAAGTATTAAATTCCAAGTTCTTCCAAGACATTGGGGTCCGGTGTTGTTCACTTTGGCCTCACGGTTGCAGAGCTGTCACTGACTTAACACTGGGATGTTTTTTCAGCTGGATGCGTCGAAAAAGTACCTTTGGGTGTCTGGTATTAAAAGATTATTCTGGTACAGTGCGGGCTGGGTCATATTTTCTGTCAAAGTTTATGTTAGTTGTCATAACATTTCACTGGCCAAAGTAACTGGTGAGAGCTGGGAAGGCTTCGACCTGCAATGTGTGTCGAATGTTGACATCTTGATGCGTCTGGAAGCTTTTGGTTTGTCAAGCAGTCGGGGAGTCAGGTCAAGTCCAGTCTCAGGTTCTTATCAGGTAAATGTCTGTTTCCTTTCTCCAAGAGGAATCCAAAACAGCTGATATTTGCATGTTGGATTTGTATTTTTAGGGAATCGACGACAAGAACACCAGTATCAGGTATCCGGTTCGATGTGATCCATCCTATACCTCTTTATCCAGTTCAAGGTCACGTGGTTGTAGCTGATCCCAGCTTACGAGGGGTAAATGCAGGGTATATCCTCACCAGTACATCACGGGGAAAACACAAACAAACAGTTAAAGTCATACCAAACTAGGGTCGCCAATTAACCGGACTTATTTTCAGACTATGGGCGGAAACTGGAAAGCCAATGCAAGGACACTGAGCCAGTACTGAGAGTGTGCCCCTGTTAATCCACCCAGATGTTGGTCAGATCGAAGCAATAATCCTTTAAAACTGTGGAGTAATTTGGCTGTTTATGCTGAATTGAACTGTGTTATCCACTATTGGTGTGTGTAGAATCAGTGAGATGATATCTGAAGTGTGTCTGAATCTTGCACAGAATTCCACCTCTGTTTTCGCTCATGAAGTGTTTAATCTGGATATGTGTGTGGGTGTGTGTGTGGGGTCAGTGCTTTTCCATTAACTGGTAATAAGGGCATCAAATGATCCATTGACGCAATTTCCCTTTGTTCTACTCTGTAGAACGTTTATGAACCAACATCTCAGGTCTGCCAACTGGTTTCTTCACATCTGCTAAAAGTTACTCAGCTGAACGTCTCTGTGCTGCCAATTTGACAAGTTCGGCCTTTTATTGTTCTTCATATTGACTGATCTAATGCTCATTGCAGTTACTTTGTTTTTGCAATTTGTCTCTCAACCAAAACCCACAAAACAGCAACCACCTCATCAATTATTGTTTATTGAACGTTTTGAAAGAGATTGCATGAACCTGAGTTGGAAGTTTCCATAAAGAAAGTCTTCTGAAATGAAGAAACTCTTAAGAGAGCTACGAGGACATAAATTTTGTTCAAAATGATCCATGGTGATGATCATGTTCCACAGCTGACAACACATTGAAGAGGCAGTCTTCATTCATGTCATTTTGCTGCTGTTTTAATGAATAATTTTATTTTGAAAAATATAAAGAAAGAAGCTGTCTATTGCGTTTGAGTTGAGGTTTTTGCGGACAGTGGAGGCCGGAAAGTTCGAGAAGCAGACTTGGATTTGGAAATCTCAGGTTTGAATCCCACAGCGGAATGGGTAACCATGAGTATGACCCTTGACCCTGGTCTTAGCTGCTCACTGCATCCTGGAAATAGAATGGATCAATGCAGGAAAAGAAATTTACCCAGAGGGATTAATACTCCATTAGATTAGATAAAGATTAGTACAGTTTTAGTCAAGAAGTCTTGTAATGCACCATTTTTGCAAAAGAAGACCACAAGTACGTGTACTAAACTTTAGCTGCTTGCTGATATCAGTAGCATTCAGCATGTAGCATGTAGCATGTTGGAAGGCATTCGGAATGCCACATCCAACCGGAATAAAACTCTTCTTTCAGTCTTATCAGCAGGTCATTTCCACTCCCAACTGTTGCCGGTTGCCAGAAGCGCTTATTTTTTTCCAGCCATGGATGATGAACTTTTTATTCTACAATTTGAAAAACACCATATTTCATATGACTATGTTGTGATGTCGATGTATAATGTGGAGAACTTTTCCCAAGGCATACGACGCATGTCTCCACTGTTATGGCGGGTAAAATCTCGCAAGGAGATGCAGTTCCTGCTCAATCCTGTAATCTCGCCATGAGCCAAACTGTGCTCCACCTCCAGTGTAAAACGGGGGTAACACTGCATGTCCAAATGTCATTGGTAATTACGGTAAGTTGCTGGAGTTGTACAAATTGTCTTTCACCTCCTTTTGATTCAGAATCTAACATAGTCTGTTGAATGTTTGTCATTTTCATTGATATAAAATAATCTTTAAATCAGTCGAGGATGTTGCTGAAGCAGTACTTTGCCAGATTGTATTTGGCGATCCATTTTTCAGTGGCATGACTACTTTGTGCAGTATCTGGCCCGATACCGAGAATGTTCCATCACTTCAAGTAAAAACGAGTCAAAATATCATCAACACTCGATCAAGGTCTCACCCTGTGTTCCCAAGATTTTTGAAAAAGCAAACCACAGCACCCCCTTTCCGTTGAAAAGCATTTTCAGTTCAATTTACTGTATGTAGCAGCAAATACAACACAGTCATCTCAAGCCACTTTCACACCAAAAAAAAAATCAACAAATTCCTCTGAACAGTAGCTGCTGCTTAGGGGAGCGTGTGTGTGTGTGTGTGTGTGTGTGTGTGTGTGTGTGTGTGTGCGGGCGGGCGCGTGTGTGACTGTGTGCATGCATGCAACTCATTCCCCTTAGCCATCCACATTTTTAAAGCCGGGCAAGGAATGTGACCCAGACCCCTGTTCAATATTGATTCCCATTATTTGTAATGGTCAAGAGCGCGGCGGCACTTTTGCCCAGACGAAGAAAAGAAAAGAAAAAAAGAAATCCCACTTCATCCTTACACACAGTCTAATGGAGCAATTGGTTTGGCCTTAAACAGCTATGATAAATATCCTTTTTGGAAAATGAGGAACACTGAATCCATTGTGAGTGGAGACAGAATGAATCTTGCAGGCAAAGACGAAACAAACGCGGCGTCGCCGTTACAGTCGATAGTTCTTCCAAAGAAACACTGAGGAGCGCCATGCTTCCATCTCCAAATGCCAAAAGTGGGGATTAGAAAACGCTTCGAATACAGTTTGGACCTGAATGGCTAGTAGTTGTTTCCCTTACAGTATCACTGGGTAATAACGGTTTGACCAGATGCTGTTTTCCATTTTCTAAATGTTACTGGCTTTGAAGGGTAAAAGCACCTGGCGAACAGCATCCGCATGTCTTCGTGAAGCAATTCAACAAAATGACAGTTTGAAAATGTCAAATTACCGTCACATAGTTATATCCTTTTACCAGACAGTGCAGTTGAAACTGTCTGTCAAGACCTGTATAATAAATGTAGCACAGGCTTTTAAAGAATGTAATAAACTTTTTTTTTTCAGTGGAATGTTGCAATGACAGCCTCAAAAAGTAATGTGCGTGCACGTCCATGCAATATTGAGAAAAGATTTATCTATTTTTTTTAACCTGTGCTTCAGGAACTCAATGCAAACCATTCATGAATTTATTGTCTTGTCTCTTGACGACTCTGGACTTTTCTCCTTTGGAGTGTGTCTTCCGACACCATCTCCTTCTCCATCCTCCTCAGTAGATCCACTAGATTATCCAACACATCTCTGGATCCATTCAAGCCTCTCTGATCAGTTTAATCAGATAAAATCTTTCACGTCCCACCCTCTCCCCTCCCCGCGGGTGTCCCGCAGGGCTCTGTCCCAGGTCGTCACCTCTTCATTGTTTATCTCCTCTCCCTTTGCCATATTTTCTATGAACACAATATACAATTTCACTGCTATGCAGATGACACCCAGTTCTACCGTTCCTCGAGGAAATTGAACATTTAGCTGCTTTAAGTGGGCAGTTTTTCTCCCACATTCGAATTTTGATCTCTTGTTGTTTTTGTTATGGAATATTTGTGTTCATCATGGTCAGATGGGTCAAGCTGAGCTAACGCTCGAGGAGTTTACGAGCTGTCAAAAACTTTGATTCATAGTCGTCCCCAGATGTCAGGTGCCACGGGGGCTGTTGCTCTTCTACATAACCTGAGGAAAGAGCCGAAATGAGAGTGAGAGGTAGAGTTCTGCTCAGACCAGCTGACTGAGACTTGTGTTTGGTGTTCTCTGCAAATTTTAAATAAACTTACAGAACGAGTCAAAATGCTGACTCCTCATCCTTTGTTCTGTTTCACAAATTTCCAAGACATTTTTAGCAGCATTGAACTGTTTGTTTTCTAGTCATTACTAAACATTCCTCAACCAACCATAATGTAAATGTATAAATCCAATCAATCAGCTGTTATGACTGTTATGTCTATTATTGATGCATTATATTTCATTTTGGTTTCTTCTGGAGTAATGGGTAATCAACCATTGAGCCTGTCAGCATTATGGAATTTTGCCAAAATCATATTTTAAGCTTCTGTCATCACATTACGATTGTGGTTTCTTCTTAAACCACAGTCAGATGGTGACCCAAATCAGTCTTGGTGAGTCGGTTCATTAAAAGTCATTTTCCACGTGACACTGAACGGTCAGAAGATGTTTGAACTAGATCATTCACGCTTGTACGAACATCCTCCTCATACAACTGGACAACTATACCAAAAACAAAGCCTCTATTAGCTTGATGTTCATTCCCAAGTGCTTTTTCTCACCTATATTCATCTGCCACCTGTTTCCATGTGAATGAGCTGATTAGCGAGTAGCCTCTGGTCCCCTCGTTGCCGGTTACTACAATTCCCCTCCCTGAAAGGCTCTTACGTTCATCAGCAGCGCATTAGTAGTAGGTCATGGTACAGAACAGATTAGCCTTGAAGTCTTTTCACAAACCCTATGTATGTCTATAAGGTGTAATCCCGGCTAACGTAATTAGCCCAGGGTATGTGTCAGGGTGGAAGGTGGGCGGCTTGACCGACCTGTGGAGGGAAAAAGGTGACAGGAAGAGCACCGTGAAGTTAAATACAATGCAACAACCTAAGATATGCACAATATGTCTCTCTTTTTATTGCTGTTTCATAACATCTCCTCTGATGATTTACCTCCGATCCCTCTTCCGAAGTCACTCAAACACGCCGGCGTGTTATTAACGACAGGGGCCTCCTAACAAGCCCCATAATATTAATAACAGTTTTCAGTTTACATTATTAGGTTTTCAGAGTTCCCCGGAGGAGCTTTGACGTTATTATCCCGCTACTGCTGTGACTCTGCAGCTGAAAATCCAGGAAAACTAGCAGTTGAAGGAAAAAAATGTCCAGAGCTTGTGTAACGGCGCAGCAGGTCGGGGCTTGCAGCAATTTTACAACCGAGCGGAGGAAGCATCTCTGTCTGAATGTTGCTTCGATGCTGTTGCCTTGAATTGTGAGAGCAATAAGAGGAATGAAAAACAGAAATACAGTGAAATAAAGGCTCAGAGTTGGTTGTGTGACTTCCTAAGCTATGACCCCGAACTTCAAGTGTCACAGTTTTCGTCATTTTGCACAATTCTCCATTCAGCAGCCCTTTCATTAACATTCCTCACTTTTTTTTTTTTCATCCACGGTTGGGAACGTTTAGCCCGCATGAGGCTGACATAAGGAGGCCTCGATTTCCTGAATACAGTCGATCGCTGCTTGGAGACATTTGATTTCTTTACTGTTTACTCTCGATCGTCGAACAGCGGCGCCGTCGGATTCCGCGAAGAGTCTCCTAAATCCGTCTCCTCTCGCGCCGCTGTAGGGCCGATCCGATGACAGGATTTATGCCCGACTCGTCACGTTGCTGGGGATATTGGCCGGGTGTGATCGTTTATTGCTCCCCCTGTGCCCGTCTGCTAACTGTTGCAAGGTGAAATAACTGACAGACATTAAAGGGTCAATTCGCCTAAATCGTAAAAGCACATTTTTTTCCACCCACTTAGCTCCTGGCGGTTATTGTTTTGCCAGGTTTCTGAAGGTACCGGGCGCAGAGGTTCTGTGGAAACGCCCCGCTAATGGAGGTGAATGGAATTCCAGTTGAGGTGCCTCAGAAACCTGATTCAGGATCATTCACAGACCTCTCTCTCTCTCTCTCTCTCTCTCTCTCTCTCTCTCTCTCTCTCTCTCTCTCTCTCTCTCTCTCTCTCTCTCTCTCTCGACATAAGTGACTGTATTTTGGATTTGAGACAGTCGAGTCAAAAATGGTTCATATTGGGCAATTTCAGCTTTACAACACGACGGAACTCGACGCCACTGAAAACTAGGGCTATCAATCGATTAGAATATTTAATCATGATTATTTGCATGATTGTCCATAGTTAACTCTCGATTAATCACAAATTAATCGCACATTTTTTAGTCTACTCTAAATGTACAATAAAAGGGAAAATTCCCAAGTTCATTAATACTCTCATCGACATGGGAGTGGACAGATGTGCATCTTTATTGTTGCTGCCACAATCCAGAACAATACGGTGCCAGACGAGGGTCACAGGACATGTGCAAGTTAACCACGCGTCAAATAAATTAGTGATGATAACAGGAATTTCAATTAACTCGTCATTATCGCGCTAATTTTGGTTTTTGAAATGTTGTCGTGTCAACACAAAGCTTCTCTGAAACGAAACCTCAAAAATGATGCAGTTTTACAGCACCCATAAAACAAGCAGAAAAAGACACAATGTGGGCATATCAGCTGGATTTATTGTAAAAATAACTCATCATAACTTTTAGACTAATTTCCAGGCAGATGTGCAACTCAGAGGTTTAAATTCATTCATAAGACCTTGTAGATGTCAGCAGATGAACGAAAAAGATAGAAGAATATCATATATGTATATATTGCAATGGCATGTTGGAGAAGTGGTTAGCACCTGCCCCTCATAGATGGATAGTCTCTGGTTCAATTCCAGGTTTGAAATCTTACCCTCTGAAGAAGAAGTGGCTCAAGAAGACGTCAATAGATGCTTTTCTACAGAAGTAGAATAATTCATGATGTCTAACTAAGAAGTTTTGGTGTCAGTTTTGCAAATCGGTCTTCAGGAAAAAGTGAGTTTTTGTTTGTTTTTGTTGAATAGCAGCTCATGATGTAAAATCCTCCTGCTTATGGTCTCTTAAAAATTAGACTTGAAAATAGCAATGCACTCTATTTTCGCTTTATTTTGAGTATAATCACAGTTTCCGTGCAGTTCAACGGAGAGCAGTTCTTTTCTGGATAATATGCTTCGGTCTTATTCTTTTTATACTCAATAAATACAGCGTATTTCGTATATTTTTCATGCAAAAACAGTAATTAAAGCAGCTTGAACAGAGCGTGTGGAGCCACAAGCCAAATCTGACTAAAATATTTGTCCTATCTGCAGATGATGATCGCTATCGTGCGTAAAATAAGGTTGTGGTGAGCTTATCTTCTCGGAGGTTCGGCGCTGAATGACATGCTGAGCTTGGAGCCAGGTCGACCCGCTCCGTCATTAAGTCTGCGGCCGCATTAAATGAGTCGTGGAAGCCGAGGCGACCTCTCCGGATACGCCGGAACCAGAGGAGCCATTTGCACTTTCTGCACCGTCACACAAATCCAGTTTTTACTGGGTGCAGCCGTGATGGATCTCTGTGTACGGCCCGTCAGACAGGCGCTCCGAAAGAAACTAATAATAAAGGGGGAGCATATGAGGTGACTGAAACATGCATGATGTGATTTAAAGCAGTGTTACTTTCAGCCTCAGTTTACACACAGGCATGAAATCACTGGGCTCTCGTACGCCAGCCGGATAAATGCCCACAGAAGGCACATTCGCGGTCCCAGTTCTTTTTATTTACTGCTCTGGCACCACACAACAGGGACTCGGGGATATATTATGGTGGAAAGTTCCCGTCCCTGGTTTCCTGGATTAATACGGACCAAATATAAAGTGTCGGCTTCAATTTGAGCGTTTATGTGGGAGCGGGATGGGGGAATTCAGCCGCTCGTGTTGAGTCACGGCTCGAGCGCTGTGCTGTACGCTCATGAAAGACGCTTTTTTTTGTGTGTGCGTCGGTGATGGCGACTGCTAGCCGCAGAACGCCATGATTAAACCTACTTGTGCGGCGATCAACATCGATTTAACCATTTCGTGAGTGATGACTGACGCCGCGGTGACCGGGCCTCTGTAGAGTTCGGTTTTATTGGGGACACGCAGGAAACGAACCGCGCACGTTCAAAGCTGCGACCTTCCTCTCAGCTTTTTTCTAAATGTGTAAAAAATGAATTAAATACAACGCACGGGGTGCAATGTGTTTCACGTTCCCACGTCATTCGGTTAGCGTGAGCTGGAAACCACCAGGAGA
Organism: Salarias fasciatus; assembly: GCF_902148845.1. Classification (NCBI taxonomy): domain Eukaryota; kingdom Metazoa; phylum Chordata; class Actinopteri; order Blenniiformes; family Blenniidae; genus Salarias; species Salarias fasciatus. Next base: position 23,448,540 of record NC_043765.1, read on the forward strand.
ATTAGAGTGGCGTTTCCCCGACGTTTACAAGCAAACGCCCGGCAGGATCTGCATTCGCCTACAACTCCTCTCGCTCTTTTTTTCCTTTCCTCTTTTACGGTGCAGATATATGATGGCGGAGTGATTAAAGTACGTGACCGGAGCGAACAGTATGTGCTGAAGGACCGCAGTCCGAGACGTTCTCGTCACTTTCCAGCGAGTCATTCTCATCCGCGGCATGTTCGACCTTTAAAGTGAGGTAACGCACTTCGTAAAGTTTTACTTATAGTTTGGCCATACATACAAACACTGTCATTACTCAGTGTAACTGGGGACATTTTATGACATTTTTAGCTGTCTTGACTTTTTCTTGGCGTGTCTCACAGTTTCACCTTTAGCCATCTCTGTCTCTGTAATTTTAGCTCCTTTAGCCCTTTAACTGGGATTTTAACAGTTTTTATTTGAGCTGCTGAAGCAATTTGGACTTTTTTGGACCTTTTATCTGCTTTAGTTGATTTAGATGTTTTAATTTTTTTTACAGTTTTAACTAATTTGTTGGAATTTAAAGCGACACTAAGGAACTTTTCAACCTCAATAAAACATTTTAATATCTTTTGTGATGATACTTCGACTTACAACTAGTTGAATGATCCCTCTGTCACGGGCTGAGGGCATCAGTATTGCTTTCACTTGGACTAAGCAGCTGTGAGGAGGGTGGTAGGAACTCTGCACACTAAAAAAACCCCCAAATGTGCGGACTGCTTTACTGCATGCGTCACATCATGATATAACATCGTTTAGCCACCATTAGATTCATTGCCTCGTCGCTATCCATCCTTCTCACAGCCACTGGAAACAAATGTAGGCGAGTTCAGTCCGACAGCACGCCACCGGGAGCAGCATTTTACGACACCACGCGCTAGTCCTCATGGGAACTGTAGTATTCCTTCAGGCAAAACAATACCGCTTTTGTCCACTGGCGCCGCCAAAATCAACGAAAACTGAAAGTTCCTTAGTGTTGCTTTAAGCCACTTTAGGTCCTATTTGATAACGTTCAAGTGAAAACTAAAAACTTTAGAAGTGTTTTGGGGTCCATTTACACAACAACAGTGCTCAGAACTTTTGAAAACTCAACTTTTTGAATTCAGATTTATGTCTGAAAGTCACCCAGAATAGCAATCCAACTTAGCAACCAACAGCGCCAACTCATGGCCTGGCATGCAAACTACATATTTTTATCATTTCCATGTAACTGGACATTGTTTTCAAAACTTTGCTGCATAAATGGAAAACCTTTCTGTAGCAAAAATGCAAAAACGATGCATTTTCACCTAAAATGTTGTCAGTAAAGCTACAGAAGAAAACAAATATCCTTCAGTATCATTTGAATTTTCTATTTTCCACTTCAGTGATCTGCATAGTGTTGACACTACTTCAACAGCTCACTGTGCGAAGTAAAGGTTGCATCTGTTTCGCATCAAGAATGAAACTCTAATATAACTAATTTATTGAAAGCAACACTCAGTTCAGACGCTGTTTGAGATGATCCACTGGATTTCTGACCACACTCTTCCTAACATGACCTCAGTGGGCTGGAAACTAAAAGGTCAAACTCCAACTTTTCATTCTGCTCAGTGAGAGTTTCCCACTTATCTGTTGTTCATATGTTCATTGATTTTTACTGGGATTAAAAAGAAAATACGATTAAAACGATTAGCAGAAAAGATCACGTCATGCTCATTTTAAAGTCGTGGTTTGCACTTAAGCAGTGATGCTTGGAGCAGCAGGATGTCTGAAGCGTCAGGAGACACCCATGGCTACCTCAATGTACGACACTATTTCATAGTTTTCAATCACAATCACAATTTGTTCTTTTTCCTGTGGCCGCTAATGTCTGTAGGAGCCAAAAAGCTTGTCACAATAAGACAATACAGCCAACAAATGAAGGATAAAAAAAAATCAGCTCTAACAATACAGAAATGAAATGTCTCCAAACACAGCGTCTGGACACCAACACAGCTGTCTGGTTGCTGCGTGGCGAGGAGTCTGCGTTGGTCCTGAGGTCAGGAGTCTGGACAGGAGACTCTCATGAGGAGTCCTTCAGGGAGTAACTGGCCACATTGTTGTTCAGAAACACGTTCATTGGTAATAAGAAAGGCACTGAAGTTCTGAGATGAACCCCTCAGCAACAGCAGCTCTGCTTCGGAGGGGTTAATCTGAGGTCTCTACGTCTGTAGGTCATTCGGCTTTAGTCATCTGCCTTCCGAGCCCTTCACACCTTTCAGGGGCAAACACCTTACAGCCAGGTGAGATGGAAGTCTTCACACCTGCAGTCAATACTGGATCAGTTGAATAATTTCATTTTCATGAACAATAGAAGTGTTTTTTGAAGCAGTACATCCGTCTATTAGCAGGAACGTCTCCCACTCATCAAGAACACATGAGCATAAATGCATGAAATGGATAGATCGCTGAATTTGGCCTGGTCCTTAGTTGGTTCTCTCCATCTTCCACACATCTGTGTGCATAATATTTCAACTGCACTTTATAAACACACAAAGCTTTAGTAAATCAGGCCCCTGGTGTCAGAATGTCTTGGATGATCTTTCCAAGAAGCTTAGTATTTCCAAGAACGCTCCACAACACAGGTTCCTACGGTCCGTGACGTTTATTGGGTACTTCTTGGCTTTTCGTGATGGTTTTGAGCGCGTCAGGCTGTTCAAGGACGCTGCTTTGAATCTTTCATCCAGTTCCACCAAAAGGTCTCTGCTGAAGTTAACAGATCAAACCTGCAGCTGCGTACCTCCGGAAGCATGCAAACGTTTAGTGCAGTTCATTTCCAGGTGGTTGGCTCGGCTGTTAAGCGTAACTCAACGAGGAATTAAAGCGTTCTCCCGAATCTTGGAGGCCTGCCGTCTGGTGAAAGTGATGACGGGCAGAGACGAGACGAAACAAGGTTCCTCACAGGGAACTAAGTGGATCAGCGTCCGTTTCCCCCCCGGGTGAGATTAGTCTTCTTGGGAAATGAGCACAAGTCGGGATTAGCACAGTGACACAGCTCGTCTCAACACTGCGGGGAGCTTCCTGCACTCTGAAACCTGAGTCCTGGATCAACTAGTGGTTGCAATAAAACACCCGGAAATCAAATTGCCTGGATCTGTTAGAAATGTGTTAATATTCTATTTTTTTTTTTTTTTTTATGCAAACACATGCATTTTTTTTTCTTTGTTATATTTATATTTTAAATGTTTTATATTATTATTGTTTAGATTTAGATGAGCAAGTTTGTGACGCGAAAGTTGAGATTTCAACCACAAACTATAAATACCTCTAAACTGTCACGTCGTAGAGGTTATCACATGTAAGACTTATTCTGGGCAAACAATCTCAATCCGCTCAGCTGACCTTAGCTGAAACACAATCATCACTTCAGATGAGCTCATTTTTCCAATTATTGCTAATTACTAATATTTCATGCTGACGACTGCCCACACACTAATTTACCTAATTGTTTTACGGCCTACTTTATACTCCAATTCAATCCAAAATTCCTCATTAAAAACACAGAGAAAACTGGTGCCTCAAAAAGAAAAGCAACAGGTTGTGCTTGGACGATGAAGGTGCAGAGAGTGGGAGCCATGCTGTCTGATGAAAGATGAGATCCATGCCTTTATCCCCCCTGAGGGTTTGAAACACGGAGCACTTTATTACCGGAGCCCCTCGCGGATCAGCTGGTGCTTCTTCCAGATCAGGTCGGATCCGTGTAAACACCGTTTACAACATCTGTTTCTCTCCCGACAAGCAGGTGTGATTACTCCTCGGTAAACGCTGCGGTCATAATAATAAAAAAAAAGGAAAGGCTATTGTTATCCACACAGGTTCTCCTCCCATATCCCTCAGGATAACGGTCATTAAAGTTCATCTAAGACCTTTTACGACGGAGTTTTGATGGAGGACTGCGAGCCACCCTGAGCTCTGTCAATGAGGTTTTCATGTCAGATATGAGCAGAGTATCTCCCGGGTTTCCACTGGGATTTCTCGCTTACATCAGAGATTTTTGTTTACAGTTTATTGCAGCTCAGGTTTAAACTAAACATCGTCTCTCTCCTGGATGTACGGATCAGATTTCTGCACGTCTTCGGTAAGTCGAGCCACGTTGCACGTATTCATTCTGCTTTTGCCTCGTCCTGTCGTCTTAAAATAGCAGAAATTCACACTTCTTTTTGTCTGTTATGTCACATGAGTTGGTGTAATTAGAAACCAGTCTTCAGCCTGACTTACAAGGTATTATCGATCAGGTCAATGCCTCAGCAAAAAACTCCCATTCCGCTCTTTGAAAGACTAGAAGCTTCTCCACTTTCATGAGATGACAAAAGTAGTTTTCTGGTCGAGTTCATATGACAGTGTGACGCTTTGCATTTCTTGAGACTTGTTACTGAATACTTTGGTAACCGCAGTGTGACGAGAAGAAAAACAACAAGGACGATCCCTCCAGGGCCTGATTATGAGATTTCAATACCAAGCTCTGACATGTTATTGAGCAATATTTTCTCTACTGTTAACCTTTTAATGCCCGTTCCGCTCTGATTTGGCTAATTAAGCAATGCCACATGAGATTAAGCAAGTATTTTTATTTGGTGAAAAATTGCTGCAGACGGTTCCATTAGCATTTATGGCGGCTAGCCTCAGTTAGCTGCTATTGGTGTCATTATTAACTGTCGTAACCTGTGATGAGCAGCGATCCCTCGTGTAAAAAGTCTGAATGTCGTGCCTAATGCAGCATTAAGGAAAATCTGTGCTGATTGCAAAAGGGAGTTTATCTTGTCCAATTATTGAGCTGTTAGCACAGCATCAACAGAGCCTAGCATCGAGCTAAGGAAGTCTGGAAAGCTTTTACGACACACACTGATCTTTGCTGACGTTCCTCTGCTCTCTGTTCAATTTAAGCCCGTCGGTGTGATATTAGCGCTCACTTCGGAGAAGCACTGTGTGTCCACGCGCCATTCTGTGAACTCTCGATGTCCTCAATCTTTTTATAACACACCTCCTGTCACAAACACTGGCGTTGTCTCTGGTGCCATAGCGGCGAACACATGGCCCCTATGTGCAGCTCTCTGTTTTGACACCACGTGTAGTGGAACTACAAACAAACTCAGTATTTTTAGTCTGGCACCGGTGAACGCAGCGTGGAAGTGAAGAGGGAGCATAAGAGAGCCATGCATGGTGTCAAGAAGAGTAGTGCCTCTTCACCAGGCTTTGACACTACGTGCCTGAGGGGCCTTTTGTGAATATGATCAAGGGGGCTTTTGTTGCCCCGGACTGGAAGCTCCTTGTCCTGTGAAAATCTGCAGCACGTGTGTCAATGCGGCGTCGCCAGCGTGAGGGAAACGCACGGAGAAGGTTAAATAGGCAGCTTGCAAAGAACCGCAGAGTTTGTTCACAGACAGCCTACAGAAAAGATTCCACATCAGCCACCATATGTAATTAACTCTTTTAGGTAGGTAGCAATAAAACTGGATTCGTCCCTTTTCCTGAATTCCTCCTTGCAGCCGCGGAGACTGTCTCTATCATGCGGGCTTGACCCAGAGGTTGCCAATTTGTGTTTGTGTCTTTGTCTGCAGCCCCGGTGGAGGATTGTGGGTTTCGGAGAGCATAAAGGGAAGGTCGACAGCGTGTGTGGAGGTGGATGTGGAGGGGAGATGATCGACCCAGCCGGCCACAACCAGGGCTGAGGTGAAGAGTTCATGCCAGGGGACGGAAGCCTATATAATTTAGAAGTTCAAAAGCTTATGGACGGACACTGCAGCGGAGCAGCGCACGCTTCCCCCGCCATACCACCAATGGAGATTCTGATTCCCATGAAAAGACGTCCTGTTTTATTTAATGCGCCCGGTGCACAGTGTTCTCCTTTAAATTACAACTGCTATCATCAAACCTTCTACCGGGACAATTTACTGTTGCGTCTCACAGTCTGTCATTGTGCTTGGGGTCAGAGTTTTCTCACCGCTGCCCCCACGCAGGTCCCCCGACCACGGCCACCGCCACCACGTAAAAACTCAGCCAGCGTCTGGCTGCTGATGTCATCTCTGCCATTTCAGCGGCGGCCCTGTAATCAGCCCTGCTGCTGCTCTGTGATTGGAGCGGTGCGTCCGATCCGGCCTCGGCGACTCCCGAGGGGCGGATGGCAGGGAGAGATGAAGGAACATATGGCATCCTTTTAAAGTCAACCTCTCTCTCCCTTGGTTTCTCTCTCTCTGAAAATGAACCAATGACTTAACTGGTCATTTGGACTTAGAGCGCCTCAAATCAAATCGGAGGCGCTGATAGATGAGATTATCCTCCGACGTCGCGGCTGCCAGCGCGCACAAATCACTTTTATTAGTTATTCTCTTCAGATGTTGAGGCTTGCCCAGTTATTTGGGGACAGATTCCTGTGATGAAACATCTGCAGGAAGCTAGAGTTCAAATCAAAAAGGCACTCAGAGCTCATACCCCCCCCCCCCCCCCCCTCCTGCTGCCCCCTCCCTGTCTTTCACATGTGCTCTTATATGGCTGGATCATATAATTGATCTCCACTCTTTCTTATGGATTTAGTATCCAGAGCTCTCCAAACGTTTAATCTCATCTATCATAAGTTTAAGGCAACAGTGCCAAGATTGAAGAAACTCCAGCAGCTGAATTTGCGCTGTCATTCCTACTACCGCTGCTAGAAGAAGGGAGTCTTATGAAAATGTGTCACTTTACAAAGCATTTCCAATTATGGAAGTCTGGGGCCTGATTCAAGTGCCTGGAAGTAGCTTTCCTCTCAAAGTGTTTGAGAAATGTTTTAGAAAACTGCAAAAAGCGATGCTACATGTTGCAGCTTTTCGAAGAATCGGGTAAGGTGGTTTCTGTATTCCCATTCACCTTCGTCCACAGGTCTTACTAAATACAGCCAACTGGCCTGATGCAGAGAGATTATAGCTTCCCGTTGGAAAAAGAGCAAAGAAACTGAGACATCTGGGCGTATTTGCTTCCTCTTTGCCACCATGACCCTCTTTGGATTAAGTGGTTAAGAAGGTGGACGGATACTTTCAGGAATCTGTGAGAAAACACCCTTAAACCAGGCAAAGGAGGAACTATGAGAGACTTTCTGCTGATAGCAATGGATCCCTGCATTTCAGGGAATAAAAGTGCAACTGCAATTTCATCTGTGAAATCTGAAGGTATCAAAGCGTTCGCTGTGAAATTCTCTGTTCTGAGTTCTGGTCAAGCTGCTTTGGAGGCTCAGAGTGGACAGCGTCTCCACTGAATGGCACATTGTATGTGGAAATTGGACCATCTTCAGAGAGAATCGCTGTGATTGCCTAAAATTACCGCTCTCGTATATATCCACAGGGGTACCCAAATAAAACGCAACACGGCTTGCCACAACACATTTTGCAACCCGTCATTAAGAGCCACGGCTCCTTTCTGCTCAACGTCTGGTAGCTGACCTGATAAAAAACAGGCCTGCGATGTATATTGGCTCAGAAAAGCCCGGCAACAAAGAGGACACGCAGGATTTAGGGGTATGCCTGGCACACGGGGCGCCTCCACCGACAAAGACTGACTCTGGAGGTCGACGTGAAATGACCCGAGACAAGACCAACACGAGGCGGCAAGAGCAAACGACTGCCTGGTCTGCATGCCAGTCCGTGACACCGACATCGGCAGTCTGGGTTTAGATCCAAAGCAGTTGCCATGGAAATTCTCCATTAATTCAATTTACAAACAATCAAAACCTTCTGGGCATATAAGAGTTTCCATATGAGTTCATATTTATGATGACCGAGCTCAAAGGTCTGCAACCTGCAGCTGTGCAGCCACATGTGGATCTCCAGCCCGGCTGGAGCGGCTCCGTGAAGCTTTTCAATAAGCTGCAACTACAGAGAGAAACAGAGTTATTGTAAAAGCTGCAACACAGTTAAAACCAAATAGGACCTAAAAATCCACTTCATTATAAAACAAAAATCCTAAAGTGAAGGCAGGGCTTTATGGAGTGAAGAGGCCAGCCAAAACCTGTGCACAAAACTGAAGGAAAGTCTGTTTGACAACATCCAAAACTAACAAACTGGCCAGTGCGACAGCCATCAAGTTGTATTTTCCTAGGTTTATACGGAGAGGAAGTTAGAACGTTTTGAGAATGTGGCTCCGAGCGCCGCTGTCATTCAAATGGACACCCAAATGCAACCACAGTTTTGATGTTTAAATTGGGCCTGAAATACCTAAAAACAGGACCCGAACTATCAGGAATGACTGAAAAAACTTCCTGAGGTCATAAAGGTCACTGGACAGTCATCTAAAGAAACGTTTTAAGAATATATCTACAGGAAATCTGCTTTGGAGAAACATTGTCTGGGTCCAGTAAAAAAAAAACTGGTGTCCAAACCTGCTGGACACCAGTTTTACTCACAACACTATTTCATTATGCAGGTTTAAGTGAAAGAAACCAGTCTGCTCTTCTTGAGAATTGTTCATAGATTCAATTTAAACTTTGTTCAGGTTCAGTAACTATGAGCTACTTAAGTCTTCAGTCAGTAATTCTCCTCACTTGAAGAAATTTGCATCAAAACATAGTCAAACGAATGAAAACGTCTCAAGTAACCAAAAAAACCTCAAGTGGTTAATCAATTGTCAAAATGCCAATTAAAGCCTTCAGTCAGTTGATGGATGGTTTCAGCTGTGGCGTACTCATTGGTTTCTTAATGTTTGGGGAAACAATTACAGTGATTAAAGATACAAAAACAACCGTCTGTTAGCACCGTGGGGTTTAATCTCCACATGGAGAATGATTTTAGTCGACTCTAACGATTCAAAACCCATGTCAAGTTTCAGTTGGACTTATTATTCTCATTATTCACAAGCTGCAGGTCACAGAAACCATCTGTCACAGAGAGCTGTGAGATAAGAAAATCCAGAATGGGGAACTTTTCTCTGTCCAGGATTAAACTCCAAGGCACAATGAGTGTCACACTGTCCTCATTTTCACATTCCACTGGAGACAAGTCCTCCTCAGAGAAACAAAACAAAAAAAAAAACATAAAACCAACGAGATCCTCCAGAAAACTGACAGGGGCAGAAGAGAAATGAGTTTCTCTTTAGTCTTTCTGGTATCAATGCTATTATGTGACATTGCTGCCCTCTGCTGCTCCTGCTCTGATATGTAATCTTTGTTCTGCCTTTTTACCAAGGCATAATACCTGTCGTTCAAGTGAGTCATTACATTTTCTGAAAAGGTAGTGAAGGCCGTTTAGAGTTCTTCTGAGAGTTAAATGGCCGATGTCCATGAAGCAGGATATCTCATGTTAGGCTTCTAAAAAGAGACTGAAATATGTATTCAGGCAGTTCTCTGGACAAGTTTAAATATTGGGAAAGACCATGATTCTGAGTTCAGCCAATAGAATTACTGCTATATTTTGTTTTAAAGCACAGAAAAAATCACAAAGGAGACCTGGGTTTGAACCCCAGTTCGAGCAGGAAGTGCATCTGCGATTAACCAATTAGCCAAACCAATGGTGCAAGCTGGACTAACTTGCAGTGGTGACCCCTGTCAAAGCAAACAGCCGGTTAGACAATTGTAGAGATGATGAAATGAGATGTAAAAAAAATTAAAAAAAAAATAATATTTTGAAATGAATGAAAACATCATTAAAAACTAATTTAGCTAAAATTGCTAAAGCAGCTAGCATAGCAGAACATGACAAGGAATGATGATGAAATGTCACTCAGTGTCTATTAGACTGTGTTTAGTTTGCAGTTTGTAGATTTCTCTGTTGCTTTCGTACAACAAAAACATACATTTGAAGTTAATCTGAGGTTGTATATGCACTTCTTTAAATTAGCATTGACTCACTACAGCCCAAATTTCATTTGCTAAATGTCCCAATCAAACACAAATGAATAGATTAATGCATTGCCTGCCAAAAAACCATAGACTGATGGCAGCTGATGGGAATTCTGTTGGTGTTGCTCACATTTTTTTCTACATAATCTTCACAACCAGTTTTACCATGTGAATTCTCTTTAGTACTACAACACCAGTGATGGATTCATTCCAACCAAACTAAACTGAGGGGAACCATCCAATTACCTGTCCTCCATCCATCCTCCATTTATGAAAGTTACAGACACCTGGAACAGGCAATGATTTCAGTTAACGTGGTGTGAAGGAAGGCTAAACCCCGGTACGAACTACACTTCAACACAGAACCAACACCGACAGATGCAATCATGGGAAATACAAGTCATCAATTATGAATCAGTGGACTGTGGAGGAAGTCAGTAAAAGAAGAAGAAGAGAGTTTTTACAAAGAAAAATCACATTTCTACACTTCTGTATTGTAAAACTATTCAGTGGAGTCTGTTATTTAAACATAATATTTCCAAAACCTTCAGAGGCTTTTTCTTCTCTCTCAAAACAGTTTTATTCCTGACCTTTGAGTATTTTCATTCCTTCATTATGTCATTTTTTTCTATGCATTCCTTACCACATACAGGATCATAAAAGATAAGTTACATCGTCAATGTCAGTTACATTTGAATAGCTTTTCTGTAGTCTTATCAGCTTTTTATGAGCAGGAATGAAGGAAAAACTTAAACTAGCATGGAAATGTTCAGAATTTGCAATAAAACCTTGTGATGCTAAATAGTTTTTTGAACTTCTTATTATATAGTATGTAATTAATCAAAACAATGACATGAATACAGATCACTTTTCTTTTTTATATAGTGACTTATTCTTTCTCTTGCCTTCCCTGGTGTTTCTTGCTTCGAGCTCTGTGAAGCTGAGACACTCGTGACCAGTAGGTGGCAGCAGTGCAGCGTCCGTCCACAGGTCGTGTTTCACCTGTCAGCTCAGACACAGCCTCTGAGTTTCCCTCCAGTTCGTCCCCGTCTGATGGAGAGAAGCACCCAAATGAAGCCTTGATCTGAGCGTGTGACACCTGTCCTAAAGGCTACATTAACTCCAGCCGATCGTTTGCAGCCTGAGCGGGCCGGCTCCACGACGTGCCGCTGTGACGCTGGAGGCTTGTCCCTGAGCCCAAACAGCCACAGACGTTCATCAAGCTGCATGCTGCGCTCAAGTTCCAGTGATATACTCTCTTTTCATGGCTTTGTTTGACGAGCTCTGAGCCTGATGTGAAGGAGGGCGTAAATCTGACCGATGAAAAAGCAGATTAGTCAGCATGCAGGTCCGCTCTACCTAATGAATAATATTTATTTCCATGCTAGATATACAGTCTCCAGACGTCATGCTTGATATAGAGCGCTCTCCATCTCCAGGCCTGCTCCTCCGTGTTGGGTTTATTAGGTGCCAAAAGGTCACACCCTTGATAAGTTCTCCAATAAGTTTTCTATCTATCCATACATACTTCATCCATACTGATGACCTCCTCCTATCTTCAACTTTTTTCCCACACGAGAAGGCTCCTATATGATGAAATAACCCCTTTAATCAAAAAGCAATTTGCTCTGATGAAAAAAGATTATAGACACAGGCAATCAAACTCTTCATGCATTCCACTTACGGGAGTGAAGGTCCTCGGTGAGTGCAGGACGTCTGGACTGAGTGGGTGGGAGGGGAGGGGGGAGTCAGGGGGGAGACTCTCTCCTCTGCACATTTATGGATCTACAGACGGTAAACTGGCCTCTCGACTAATAATACACAAGAGACCCGTCTGTATATCCACCAGCATATTCACGAGATCTGAAAGCAATTTGTTTGTCGGTTCGTGACCACGCGGATCTTTCAGCTAAATGAAACATAATTGAGACGAGGAATGCTTGTCAGAGTTCTCTTTGACTCGCAGACGTCTGGTACCTCCTGTAATAACCTGTGCAATCAAATCCGAACAACTTCTTTCTCGAGAAAGAGCAGGATAAAGTGTCATTAAGAAAAGAGACACTAATATGAACCTCCCGGCAGTCAGTAAGAGATTAATATCACAGGGTTATGATAAGCAGACTGTACTCATCTATTGAATTTGCAGCCTTCAAAGCACTTTATGTCACACTCATACAGTCATTACTGCAAAGTAAGATGTTCAATCCAACAATTGGAAGCAATTTAGGGTTTAGTGTCTTGCTCAAGGACAAACATGGGACTGAACCTGCAACCTTCTGATTGATTGATGATCGAGCCATTCCGGTTTGTGTTGCAGAGGCTAGAGAAGCAGATCATATATTTGAATTTTTGCATCAAAGCTTATATCCAGTCCCATTCCTGTTCTCTTCCTTCTTCTCGCTCTTCCTCTGGATGTGCTTCTGTTCCTCCTCATGGTTTAATCTCACTGTCATCATCGTGTACGTGTCTACATGTCTTCATTAGATCCGCTTCTCAGTCATTTTGAGTCCATGAATATTGCTAAAATCTCCTCTCGTTCCAAAAGTGCGCACACGCCTGCAAATTGCATTTTGTGTATTTGATCACACACACACCTGCTTCCAATGAACCAGCGGTCGTCAGGCCTCAGTGAAGCTTAATGACCTGTTCAGTTGAATCAGGTGAGCTGCAGCAGAGTGGTGCATTCCTCTCTAACACTCCACTCTATCTCCTTGCCGTCATATGGCACTTTGGTGTTTTTAATTGTGACGTCGGAATGAATTTTGCTTTATTTTCCAAACGTGTTGGGAAATTGCTCCTCAGCATTTTAGTTAGAAAACACAGACCGTCAAAATGGGTGGGTTGAGGAGTAAACAGTGACAATGAAACCAGTGCAGATGATGCAGTTTTGTTATCAGATCAGTTTTTGATCAGTTTGTGCACCAACTGAGGAATTTACGTGTTTGGATTAGAGGTGTGGTGGATGTTCTTCATGGTTTTCACAGTGGTTCTTGCTTCAGAAACATTCATGTTTATTAGCCTTTTGCTGAAATTGTAGTCAGTTTTGGTAGAAATTCTGCATCTAATGTCCTCTGCCCCACCACAAAGAGTTTAAATTGTTATCTTTATGGTGCTATTTTCCCATTAAGGCCTACTTAAAATGAAATTGGGCTGTATGACATGATACCTGAACGCGCCGTCCGGCACAGGTGTCTTTCTTTCGCCTGTAGAGCGCTCCTGTTGAGCATCAGTGAATTCCTCCCCTGAGAGGCAGCCCGCCTCATCCTTCATTGCACGTGCAGTCGTTTACCAGTGCAGGATAGACCCCTGGCGACCTCCCGCCCCGTCTGTAAGTGATATATGTGATGGAAACAACAGAGTGGCTGATGAGCCAGCCCTCTGAGGCGTGCGGCATCAATTAGTTCCTTAACCGTCATGTGCGACCCCATTTGAAAAACATTTAATCAGCACGTATGGATTCTCAACAGAGAATTACACGCATGACTGCAGCAGGCACGTGACGGATGAGAATAGAAACTTATAGAAGTTGCGGGTGAAGATCGGTCGATAAGGAAATTGTCACAAGTGGGGCATGAAGTGTAATTAAAAACATTTAGCCGTTGCCTTTTTATGAGCTTTGAGGGCGCACGCAATCCGTGTTATGCTGTTAATGCTGCAGAGAGGACAAAAATAACACAGCGATGGTGTAGTTTAATTTCTTGTCTGCTGCTCGAGTCTCAGAAATCGTTGATTCTTTCAATTTCTATCACTGTCTTAGGAGTGAAAATGTTGCCTCCAGTCGAAGTGAGATTGCACTGGACGGATCGCTCGTGAATCAAACAGATGAAAACCCCTGAGAGGTAAAGGCCTGTTAGGAGTATGTGCTTTACATTTTAACAGTGGCTGCCACTGTTTGACTTTAAGCTCAGGAATTCTCACCACTGAAGTTGCTGCTGTACACTGTCCTTAACTCCTCGTCCGATCAAGGATTTTCTACATTTCACTTTGGGTATATTGTCCCCTGGAATTGGAACCCAAAGGCAGAAGCAGAAAGCAGAAGGCTTTGAAGATACACTGCTGTTGTAATACCGTTTTTTATCACAAGGTGGTGAAGTGAGTCTGTTTTAAACACGCGAGAGAAAAGTAGTTGGACATGGTTGCTTTTCATGATAAACAGTCACAAGAATTTTGAACTGTAATTTAGGCCTTTCCAAGTGAAAATGGAAAACGGAAACCTCCCGTTGCGTTCCGTTCCGATAGAGTGGACGTTTACATGACTTCGTTCCTTGGAGCCGCTGAAAAGGCAATTTTTTGAAACTGCCAAGGTGGAGCTTTTTTTGAAAACTTTCGGACTGTGTGTAAATCGTTGAAGAAGCAACCTCAATATATTTTAACTTGAAACACAAAATGAGGCCTTATTTTCGAGAAATACAAGCCAAATGAGAATTATGATTTTTTTTCTAACTGCACAGAACCTTGAATAAATGTCATTTATCCTGCACATTAAATTCTACTTGTGTGTCTACTTGGGTTTATGCTTTCCTATATGTCTCTCATCACTTGCGTATCTGTCCATCAAACAGCCTTTTTCTTAAGAAGAGTGTTTTGAAAGATCAATTGTTCCCAGTCTGCAGACTTGTAATCCTGCAGTTGAAAACAAAATGGACAATACTCAGTTTAACACACGAGAAAAGCGCCTACGAGGCATCACGATTACTGGTAATGATGTGCTGTCGACAGTCTGCTGGGTTCAAATCATAAAAGCCTGTATGATCATAGCAATGGACGGTGATTTTTCTTTTTTTTTTTATATATATACATACAGTCAGGCAGTGGAAGTAATCACCACTTTGGTGTTGATGGGAGTAGCACTCAGACTCCAATCAGTTGCATCAATGCTGGAGTGCTTTTGGACTACCAGCCAAAGGAAAACCGGGTGTTCAATGTGAAATTAACTCATGATTAAATATCTGTCAGTGCAAGAAGAAATGTGCAGCCACAACCTTTCATTACAGTCAGGAAGGGGATTTTTTTTTTTTTTTTTTTTTTTGCACAGCTTGTGTGTTTTTTCAGTCGAGACAGTAGTTTGACGGCGTGAGATTCGGGTCTCATGACAGCGATTGGATGCTTCAGCAAAACACCTAACGATCAAATCATTGAGCAACTGGTGGAATTGCAGAAGGAACAGCCTATGTGGCTAGCTCCTATTATTATTATCTTTTTATTCCCATGCTCCACTCGCCAGTCGCTGCCACTTTTCATGCCTCAGAGAGGCTATTTGAACATGTGATTCCTTTTTGTTGGCTGGGTCCCGCAGAGACTCGGCTGTAGGGTTCTTGCGGGGAGAACGGGCCGGGGCTGATGCGGTTCAGCCCTGACAGGAGAGTTTTTTTTCCACATCCTCACATCAAACTGGGCTATTGGGAAAAGGTACATGCACTGCGCTGAGACTGCACGTCACATGATCTGGCTCAGAGCACACTTTGATGCAGTCCTGCAGTCTCTCCCAGCATGGTAATGCGCACACGTTTAATAAAAAAGACACTGTTTTCTGAGTTATTTGATTAACAGTTCCATTGTGAAAACATTGCAAACGCACAAGTTTCTACAGTCACTTATAGTACACGAATTTGGCATCGACTGGACGGACTTTAAATCGAAGGTCTGCCACAGAAAGTTGTTTTCAAAAGACTTGTCTGGCGCCTCTCCAGCTGGGCGCCTGCCTGGGTAAGCAGTTCGTAAAGACAGAGCCGTTACCAACAGTCAAGTTTTGATGCCAAACAACGAACAAAGCCAACCTTTTGATAATTCCATCTAAGCTGCACTGTGCATTAAGTATAGTTATTCTTCCCATTTGAGAGAGAAGCGTCAAGTTTATGTGCAAGTTCCTGTAGCATGCCCATGATTTTTCTATTTGCCTTGCCAATACTTTAATGCTTTAACGTGCTGTTAACCAAAGAAATAATGAAGTGCTGTCTCGGAGCGAATTAGTCTGCTGGAAAGAATTAGAGTTTACGTTAATAATCTAGTTCTGGGTTCCATTTACATGATACATTTTAAATGTGAAAGTGAAACATTCTTCATTTGATAACAGTTTCAGCAACGTTTTAAAATGTCTATTTATTTCAGCAGAAATGCTGAAAACGATGTAGTTTTCATGTAGGGCCACTAGTTGGTGCTGTTGATGGTAATGTTGTCTGGGAGTTGTGCTGCTCAGGAACCGTCATTGTTGTTGTCCATCTTCTGCATGTGCAGAACTCTTTTCGAGTCCATGGCATGAATGAACAATAGCAGCATTTCAGAAGAGTTACTTTTTTTTGTTTCAATAAAGATGAAGTCGGAGCTTCTTTATATGTATATATGTGTATATATATATATATATATATATATATATATATATATATATATATATATATATATTTTTTTTTTTTTTTTTACTGTGTTTTCCACCACACGGTATCATCAGAATTAGCTTTATGTTGAGATTGTAATAATATTTGGTAGAAATGGTTTGGGTTTTGTTACAATATATACATTTTCATCATGTATACATTGTTTTAGTATCATGTAAACAACCAGCAGCATATCTCCGTAAGAAAGCAATAGAAATCCATTTTTAATTTTTTTTTTTCCCCTTAAATGCGACACGCATTTCCCGTTTTCACTAAAAAAAAATATGTGGTTCAACGGGGCCAGAGATCACCCTTTGAGCCGTGCGGAGGCCGTGCTGGTCCTCCTGACTCGTTGCCTTATCCTTCCAGGGTAAAGACAGCTACATGTTGGACTGGAGAAATTACCGGCTGCACTGTCTGTGCTCCCCTCCCGGCGGACGCCTGGCTGGATGTAGGAGGTGAAGAGGCCACGTCTTCAGCTCCTGGCTGCGGTGGCAGGGCGCCTGTACGTTTTACCCGGGGAAATCAATACCTGGTCTGTATTTACTTCACTGTCTGCTTATTTGCCGAAAAGGTGAGTTCCCAATGTGTGGACGCGCCCTTCATTCTGTAACCGTGCCCTCGGCCCTGCAATAGACACATCAAAGTCAGAATTCAATTTGCAGATATGCTCCATGTGTTCACCCTAATAATAAAACAACCTCCCGCGAGGCTCGCCAGTGACTTTTTGTTGGGTTTTGGATTTGACGAAAGCTCTGATACAGGGAAATAAGCCACGGGGTATTATCAGGCTTTAGCCTCGCAGACACGGCTTGTTAGTAGGAATAATTTATTTCTGTTCGACAACAGGAAGGAAGACACACCAGCAGCTACACTCGATCTTTTAAAGTGAGAGTTTTCGAGATGGAGAAGTTGTGCTGCTTCTTCTTGAACTCAACGGAGTGGCCGGCCGAGTTCATTATTCTTGAGAAAAGACAAATTGGAGTAGAATTCCTCGAGGAGGGTCAGCATCAGGGACGAAGGATGGGGATGAGGGATGAGGGGTGGGGATGAATGGGTTTTAGGAGATGCTATGTCCCCTTTAGAGATTCAGCACAAAGGGATTTAAGAGATCTGAAGCTCATGGACAGATCGGCCCAGCGTCACAGAAGCTTTATTGATGTTACAACTTGAAGAGGAAAATTATCCAAAAACATCGTTCCTTTGGCATTAATTTCTGGCTCTTTAGGTCAGAACCAGCCAGACGCCATCATTGAACAGCCAGAGTCTTAATTAAACCGTTAATGTGAGCTGACTGGAGACCGTGACGCACATGGCGTCTCCTTCTGCCGGTGACACGTCGAGCTTTTGTTACACATCAGTTAATTCTGGTAACTGAAGCATACGTCGGTTCCGAGGCCAGAAACGGCGCCTGCGGCTTTTCCTCTCGATCGCCCCGTGGTGCTGCGTCGACCCCGCGGTCGACACGGCAGCTTGAGTCAAACCCCGAGTGATCCCCGGCGTGGAAAGAGATGAAGGCTTGCGGGTCGGCGTGCAGCCAGGACGAGACCCCCGACAGCCTGAAAGAGTCCAGGCCATTAGCTGTCAGCTAACCAGCCGGTCTCACATGTGCAGGGCGGCGGCCTCGATGGTGAACACCGCCCTACCTGGCGCTCTCGCTGCCTGGAAAAGCTCCCGCTCAGTCAGACTGGTTATTGAGGAAGTAGCTGACATTTACAGGCTGTTTGATGAAATGCTGAGAACTGCTGCAGAGCGTCGGTCGACTCAGACGTTTGTTCCCAGGACCCCCCCCCTGTGCCTTTCCATCACTGTTTTCAGAGCCTGTGGCCGCGGCCACAGACGACAGGTAAGCAGAGGCTGCGTTCGGCCGCGGGAGGTCTTGGAAGTTGGCTGCTGGAGTAAAAAGTACTGGAGCTGCAAGTTAACTGGGTTTGGGCATTCATGGATATCTATTGCTGTTTCACTTCTTTAGAATAACTTTTTAACTATGACGACTACATTTAGGACTTTTACTGTTTTTTTTTTCTTTGTGTTTAAATGATGGGAAAAAGAGTAAAGCTCTTTACTCTTGTACTTCCTTTCTCCAATAATTGGCCAGTTTTTCTCTGACAATGAAAATATATGGTACCACACTAACTCCATTGTAATATGTCTTTTGTTGTCTCTGTACAATATCCTTCCAGCAAGTAAAATATTAAATAGACCTCAAGGCTTCATTCTTTCTGTTCATCTTTTTATGCAAAAATCCTACTTTATTCTTCCGAATAGTTGCAAAATTACTGTGCAGTAACCACTTAAAGATTAATCAAGTTGTTGTGTGAGAGAAAACAGAGCGAGTCATTCACAGCATACCTGAATTTACTGGTTTTGGGATTGTGTTGAGTAAAGATCACAGACTGCACCATCAGAATTTATGGCTAAATTAAAAAGCTTCAATGAACACTGATGATGATGGTAACTTACATGAAGCAGCAAATATTAACCAAGTATATTAACCATGTACTGCAGCATGGATGAGGACAACACTGTCTGGCTTTCGTGAAAAGCATTTTAGCAACCTGTTGGCTGAAATAGCTAAGCTAATGCGATGACATGTCCACTTTATTCGTGACAGTTTAGCATGTCTGTTCATCTAGCCATACTTACCGATTTCCTCGGTGTTCACTCGGCGCTCGTCGCAGGAGGATATACTGTACGCCTTCATGAACCAGTGAAGAAGATGTGCGCAGACGGGTTTGCGGACCTGCCTGCTGTGTCCAATGCTTTTTATTTACACATACTCTTTATTAGTGTAGCATGTAGTCTCCATAAAAGGCATTTCATTGAGTTAGTGTTACATTAGCATTAGTGTCAGGGCTAATGTGACATGCAGTCAATTTGCCGTGTAATTGGTGTGTACTTTACTTTTCTCTGGTGTGTGTGTGTGTGTGTGTGTGTGTGTGTGTCTGTGTATGCATGTGTGTGTTATGAGCCTGCACTTTGTATTTGCATAGTTTAGTGCTTTATTGAGTCATACTCGGAGTCTATAGAT
This sequence comes from Salarias fasciatus, assembly GCF_902148845.1. NCBI lineage: Eukaryota > Metazoa > Chordata > Actinopteri > Blenniiformes > Blenniidae > Salarias > Salarias fasciatus. The sequence goes on from NC_043765.1 coordinate 23,467,786, forward strand.
GGAATACATTTTCCGTGTTTTAATGGGAATGAGTGGTGCACTTCATGTGGAATCACTTTAGTTTGATTAGAATTATTTGGACTTGTTCCTCCATTTACCAAGTTTGGAATAAGGCCCCATTTCCATAACAATTTTTCAAGTGAAAAACCATTGCTCTTGTGTTTTTTTTGTTTCTGAAAAGTTTCTTATTTACACGGCAACATTTTAAAAACAATGTCCATTTACACGAAAATGGCAGAAACACCGAAAACGATGTTGCCAGCATGAAAAGGCCACTAGTGGGGGTATGAAACCACAGAGAACATTCAGCTATAAACATGAACAGTTGCGAGTACAGGGGCATTTGTTAGTATGAGCAGATAACCAAAGTGGATTGCTTTTTCAGAGACTCTTAATTCTAAAAGTCCAGGACCAGGAGAATCTGGACTGGGAGCAAAGACACTCTGGAATGAAATGTTGTCACTGTCCATGTACTGTTGGTGCACATACGCAGTTGCATTGCAGAAAAGTAGTTGTTTTGCCCGTTTCTATGGAGACAGCATTGAAAGATTTTCAAAAATGTGCAGCTTGGGAAATGTTTTTAATAATTTGCGTTTCCAGTGGCTTCAAACACCATTGTCTTTTAAATAGACAACCAAAATGTTTTACATTTTTACTTGAAAACTTGAGTCCATCTGATCATAAGTCATATCGCGCATTGATCCTGTGGATCTGTTTATGTCAGTCCCATCACTATCATTGCTCTGCCGGTGGCACTTTTGGGGTGGGTACTAAAAAGCTAGGGCAAACAACATGATGCCATTTATCTTAAGACAAACCGTTAATCATTCAATTCATTCTTAAAACATGCATGTGGAGTTAATTGGTTACCCTAAATTGACTCATGGGGTGAATGTGACAGTGCGCAACTGTCTGTTTACCTTCACCAGTACATAAATGGGCTATTTTCCAGCTAACTAACATAACACTAGGATGGATGCATGGCCTTTTCAGGTGAAAATCTCTTCACAGTTTCACTGAATAATATCCTGAGTCATTAAAAGTTGAAGAACTCCAATGCTCTCATGCAGACTCATGCAACTCTGCAATTCTTTGAAACCTTTCAAACTTTCTTGACACTCTTCTACAGGAAAGTCACTGCTTGAAACAATTTCCTGATATTATTATAATGACTGATTACATGAATAAATTCAGGAAGAAATTAGTTTAAAAATCCATAAAAAGCCACAAAATACAATTCAATTCTTGTCAAAACTGGTTGTGATGCTGATTTCCCTCTAAATGTTCAATTAAATGCTCCAGCGCATTAGTGCTAACTCATTCTCTCTGAAAGCACAATGAATTCAGAACCTCGCTGTCTGGCTCAGCACGATGACTTCTCCTCTGAACAATGTGAATATGTTTACAGACCAAACATGTTTTACAGAACAGACGACTGACACTGATTTCATACTTTCTTTTGTTGGGATGAACTGCAATAAACAAGACTGATTAGCAAGCCTAATCTAGAAAAAAAAAAAAAAAAAAGGAAAAGAAGTCCCGTTGAGCTGGTTCAAATCAGCTTGATGGAATAGTTTTCATAATGAAGACATAAACAAGAACAGTTCGTAAAAACATGACCAGAGAGTCAGGCAAAAGGGGTTGTGGGTTTATGTTTTGACCAGCAGTATCTTACCCCTGATGATTTTCTGAAAAAAACAGAAAACAACCCTGCTTTGATATGACAGATGGCTCCGGTCGATGGTTCCAAATTCGAGACCAGCCAGAGAAACGAGCACCAGAGTGGTAACAAGTCCCAAAAGCTTTGGCATTGTCGATGGCGTCGTAATTAGGCAAGTCATCTGCATACGATTAAAAAAATATAACTGGAGGAAAACTAGACTCAGACTGGAAACATTTTAGGGTGGCTTGATCTTTAATGTCAGGGACTGTGCCGGAGTAGAGCTGATCTACCATTCCAATTCTTGCATTCTGATTGTGCTTAATTATTAAATGTAGTTTCTGAATACTCTCCAAGAAGCTGTGAGAGCGTAAATTATTCACACCTCTAGAAAGACTCTTGGTGGTGAAAGGATGAAATCAGAGGCATTTTGGTCTCTCGGTGTTGTTTTCTGCACTTTGTTTTGATATTATTAAAAGATATGACTCCGTTCTCCGTCGGGTGACGCCGGGGTGAGAGCGATTTTGCTCCGGAGCGCAGAGGAGACACACAGTTAGCTTTTCCTTCGCTCCCAGGATGTGAGGCAGAACAAGAACCTAAACAATGACGCGACGGTAAAGCAATCTCGGCCCATCAGTCCCACCTGAAGCCACTTAGAGAAAACAGACAGCACCGTCAACAGACCTGAAACAGGGTAATTATATCGGCTGACAGGTACATTTCCCTCTGTGGAGGAGAGCTGGACGTCTGTACTCTCTACATGTGTTTATTGTTGTGCTGTCGTCTGTTTTCTGCTCTTCCAGACCTTGAAATGAACATGTTTTCATGTGGTTCAGATCACTGCTCAGCCTTGCTTCGCTAAACCATTTTAATCTTCAAAAATATGAACCATCAGACAGTTTGCTTTGTTTTCTTTTCCTTTTATACCGTCAAGACCGGAGCTTGAGCTTAGGCCAGAGGAGAAATTAATACAGCCTTTGGTCAAGAACAAGCACATTAGAAATCCTTCCACCCACGCCTGACCTTTCTCTGAGATTTTAAATACCACTGAAGTGAGGCACGCAGCCTCAGTTTCTGGAGAGCAGAAACTATTTGGTCAGAATACGACGTGCCAGGCAGTAGTACAACTCTGCACAATTTACACAACTACAGTCATCCCAGCAAACACTGAAAACACAACTTTGGGAAAACAGCTCCCAAGGTAGAACAACGGAACTGCATTCAAAAACGAATGTCCCAGTTCTCGCCATTGTTAGTGTTTATTTTATACTGCTCTCTGCACCCATGTGTCAGGGTTCATGGTCTGTCTTGTGTGTTGTGTGAGAGGCTGACGCCACGATTGCACGTAGCGAGGTAGTATGTGGGAATGAAATGTTTCGTTTATAAATGAAAACCTCTAAAACCTCAGTTGTTCTCCACCCTGATGTCTTTCACCTGTGCCTGAGTGCGTGATCGTCGTCACCTGGTGGCTGTCATATAAAACTGACTTGTCTCATGTGCTCTGGCTGTCAGCTCGTCTGTTGATCGTCCTCCTGTGCTGCAGCTTCTCTGTCTTTTGTGAACAGAACTTGAAATGTTTTCCTGAAAACTCTTGAGAGGATCCACAGTTTGCATGTTTTCCTTGTGCATGCATGGGTTTCTGTTGGTACTCCAGTTTACCATTACAGTCTACAAACAGCTGTCCACAGCTGTCTGTGGGTGTGAATGGATTCTGTCTGTCGGCTCACATCGGCTCATGAATGTTTGATTTCATGACATCAAACCAAAATCAATGTTTCTGCTTCACGCATGAAGAGACGATCGGCTTCAGACGAAGGCAAATGGATTCCATTTGAATATCAGTCCCTTTAAATGGATTTTTTTTCATGCCTAAAAACTCCCATGGCTGTTGTTTCATGGACAAAATAAGAAGGGAAATTTGCTCAAGTAAAAGAGCATCAGGTTGTAAATGGAATATAATTAATAGAGGTGGACATCTGGAGTTACTGCTCAGTCTGATCATTTATGCTCAAGTATAAAGCTACTTAAGTATAAAGTTTCTGACACCATAGATGATAAATGAGCCTTCAGACTCCCCAAAACTTGAACATATTTATGAAACATTTAACCATGCATGCTGACTTCTGTTCAGGACTTGTAATGCAACACATTTCCATTGATTTGATGTGAAATTTCAACTCATTCAGACGTACTATAACCACTGGACAGAGCCATACATTTTCCCTTCTGGCCTCTTACAGATGCTTTGGAAAAGCTTTGCAGTCCTTTCTGAAATTCAGTTCACACCACAAAGAAAGCAAACCGGAACATTTTATAATGTAAGCAGACCCGAAACTGGACAAAAGCTCTGTAATCATGGTTACAGTCAAAAACACTTGGTTACAATACATGTTGATTATTGTTTGAAATGAGGAAACATCAGTAGCACAGGGTTCAACAATTGACCTTGGTTTCATCTTTCATCTTCCCATAATTACAACCGCTACTAAAATGTATGTGCCTCGAAATTACAGCCTAATTTGTAATTACGTTTTCCTCTGAGGGCCGACGGTGTCGGTTCATCCTTACAGCTGCAGTTGAAATTTTAATTGCACGGGACGACTCTGCTTCTTGAAAGGACAAGTTCAAGTGTGATTACGAACCTTTGGCTTCTTACCGATGCTGAGTTCTTGTTAAATGGCAGTCAGTGTAGTTAAAACTCCAGATGCAAACGATACGCCAAGGCGGTGAGTTTCTGTGAACCACCTCCAGCAGCCTTGAAGACTCCAGTATGTGACTCCATAATGTGTGGTCTCTGTCTCCACACTGCCCTCTGCATACTGTAGACTGAGCTCACCGTTCATCATCAGTCATAAGTGAATCATGTTTAGCATGCAGCATTTCTTTTGTGTGAGAATCTAAACCTCTTTAGGATGTAACATGTGGCACGGCTCGGAGTAAAATCCTCCTGGATCCACGGAGCAAATAAACAGATGAGCCACAACGACGGTGTCACTGTGCTGGGGAGTCTCTGGTGTTGTATCAGTGTGTTGGTGTCCGTGCATCTCTCACAAAAAGATGATCTGGCAGCCGCCCTGAGCAGAGGCAGAATTGGCATAGTTGCAACGAAAGTAACTGGTTTCATAAGACTTTTTTTTTTTTTTTTCCAATTGAATGTGCTGATTCAGAATCGGGAGTCACATCAACTCAGGTTAAAGAGATTCACTCGTCGGCAAACCACATTAGAAAACTGACATTTCTGGGTGTGGCGAATTTTAATGAAATCCAAACACTTTTTGAATTAGTGACATCTGTTGTTTCTTGCCGATTCAAAAAGAAATCCGATTTTCATTAATATTTTGCTGTAAAACCTTCAGACACCAAACGGCTCCTGGAGCATGAAGGACCGCGTCGTCCATAACACATGGCATGAAATCGACGGCTCTGGCAGAGCCGACTTCACTGCAGCACATTGTACGCCACCACACATGATGCAACATGTGCCGTTTGTGATGGGCTGCTCCCTCGGGTCAACCCCAAGGACTGGTTTTATGCTGCGCGTCACGCTCGACACGGGTGACTGCGGCATCTCGCTGCGAGAGGGGACGCTCATTGTTGTGTGTGTAAAGTTAATATCCTCGGTTCACGGAGGTCACTGCTTCACGCTGTTCTCCTCGATGTAACAAGCGAGAACAACGCTGCCTTCGTGCTGCAGCGGCGGCGGCATTACATGTGTTTATTTCAGATGAATATAAGTGAGGTATGAGGCAGCAATAAAATGCTGTGGTACACATAAGCATTCCTGCTCACCCATAAATCATGCAGTCTGGTCACAGCTGACTCAAATAAAACCAGTGTATCGGTTTCCTCCTTCATATTTTATATCTGGAAATGCTTGTGCAGTGCATTAGTGATCTACTTTTTGTTTTTTTTTTATAGACCAAATCAATTCAAGGCATAAATAAACGAAGATACATAACAGGAAGCAAAGAGCACAACCCTTTGGTGAACCAGGCCATGGCCAGAAAAAAAAAGCAATTAACAATTAGAGATGCTTTCTCCTTCTTGTTGCCTTCCCTTCAGCAGATCAGTCAAAGCACATTTCCTTCCACAGCAGGTAGTGCCGTTTAGGCCGGAGTCTGTTTTTTCCTCCTGCTCACAGACTTAATTAAAGACCTTGCTCCAACTTCCCAGGTTTGCATCATTGGCTTGTAACCGCTCCCCCAGATCACCCTGAGTCAAACATTAACTCTCTATTGGCAAGCCGCCACTAACCGTGACGACCCCTCTGACTTTTTGAGTTTAAAGCAAGAGGTGTCAGAAAAGTTACCACAGGGATAACTGGCTTGTGGCGGCCAAGCGTTTTATAGCGACGTCGCTTTTTTGTTCCTTCCTGTCAGTGTGAAGCAGAATTCACCAAGTGTTGGGTTGTTCACCCACTAATAGGGAACTTGAGCTGGTTTAGACTGTGAATCTGGACTGGGATTCACGACACTCTGAAGTTCTCATTGTCCATCTAATGAGCATGCACAGTACAGCTATTTACTACAACCATGGCGCTCACGCACAGCAGAAATGTGTTTATATGAACTGTTGTATCAGATTTTGGTTAATACATGTTCAGTATCCATGTACCTGGTTAAGACTTACAAGTAATGCCTCCTGTTAAAGATCAAATAGATTGGAGGGACAAAAAAATATGATACACCATTACAGCACATCATCAAATGCCTGAACACTTTATTTAACATATATTTTGAAAAAAGTCAGGTTGGTAGTATTCCAACACTGTACCCTCAACTTCTTCAAAACAGTTCATAACCGAACTAACTCAGGTGTGGAGTCGATACGGTCTGCGACGCCCACACGCTGGCTGGCACATCCTGAGTTCCAGGGCCGTCTGTGTTCTTTTAGTGAAATGGTTCTGGCTGAGTTTCACTCTGCAGAAAGAGAATGTGACAGCATTTTATGACGAGACTCCCTGAAGACACTGTTTGTAGTGTAAGGGTGGCATTTTTTTCTGACCAGTATCACAAAACCAGTCACGATAAGCTAATATAACTCTACCCCCCACCACTAATTACCTTTCTTTGTGTGACAGCCTATGCAGTATAAGCCCACTCAGTATCTGCTTTATGTGCAGCCCCATTTACAAGAAGCTTTAATGTGAAAACACATTCATTTTGCTGCATTTTGAGGGTCAGTATCCATGACAACTGAGACCGGAACCACTGAACTTTTTGAGAATGGCTCCCTTTGGAAAATGCAACTTTTTGAAAACCCTGCTGCCAAAGAAATGTCTCCACTTACGCTGATGATGTTGTAGTGAGTGTACACTTGGCTGGAGAATCATTGCGCTTTGTGTTGCTTTTTGTGACGTGAAAAGTGTGTTATGAATGAAGACTGATTTGATTGATTGAATTCATTCTGTGAAATTGTATAAACGGAGCTGGTCAGGATGTGTCGATGCTGGTGCATATATACTGTTTCCTCACACAAGCAGACCCCTAACCTCAGTCAGAATGCATTTCAGAGCAAAACAAATCGAATCTTGTCCATCGGTGAAAAATGATTGGTCCTTTATCTGCCTCTGTTCTGAACAATACTGGAACCAACCTTCCCCCAAATTTTAATTAAGATTTTATTAAATTTGTGTTCAGGTCGGCGTTTTACAGGTAGTGATAACAGTGACGCTGTCTTTCTTTCTTTCTTTGTGAAAGTAATTCTGCTGCAACGATCTCAGCCCTGGCAGAAAGTAACAATGATGAATCCTCGGCTGGAACAATGAAAGATCGTTTCTGAAACATGACGGTTTCTTTCACACACGACACAGCGCTGATATGAAAACAATAGGAAGATTAGGAACGGGATGATGGGAAGTCTTTTAGTTGACACGTTGCGGCACGATCACACTTTACCAGCCAGATTTAGGCCGAGCCTCCGGTAGAAAATCACCCACTAAGGCTTTCCTCATTTCCTGTACTTTTTTTTTTTTTGCGTAGGAGTTGTGTTTTGCTTTCCAGAGTGGGCTTCACACTGCGCTGCATGCATCTCAACTGTCAGCCCCAGGCAATCATTTCAGGCCCACGTAACAAAGTACAGCTGTGTGCTCCATCGCTTTTTTGGCAAAACACCGAGGATACCAATTAAGCGCAGCTTTGGATGTTGAGCACACCTCCATGCCCGGACCTCTCAGCTGGCATCGGGCGCGCCGAATCTCAATGCGCTGATTTAGTTTGATCGCACCGACTGTGCTTATGTGGTGAGAGCTCAGAAACACAAACCTCAAATTCATCCTGAGTTTCTGTTTTCAGACTACAAATAGAAAGGCGCCACCAACACAAAACCTCTTCAGCTGCTTTGAACTCAGCTGAAGGATTTTCTCAACTCTGACTTGACGCGCTGATTGACTGAAGCCCTAATGAGTTGAGGGAGTGAAAATCACATCATTTCCAGGGTGTAAAACAGTCTTAAAGAGAGTTACCTGTGATATCTGGTTTCACAAATGAGCAGAACCTGAGTTTATAAAAATGCACATAATCCATCAACCTTTGCCCACCCACTGTTATGCCTGCAGGACATTCACACAATGGAGACTTTCTTGGTGAATTAATAAATTTGAATATATTTCTGAAAGAGAAAAAGGACTGTCATATACAAAGTGGGGAAACCACAGCCAGTCTGACAATGCCTTTCGTTCTAAAAGCAGACAAAAACAACCTTTTACATGCATCTGTTTCAACTACACATTGCTGTTCATAAATCTTCTCCCTGCTTCAGCCCTGATGGAGCCTCACTGTCACCATGATGAGCAGAGAGGAGCGTCAACCTTCTGCAGAAAGCTCATTTCAACTGCTTATATCACCGATCTCTGGCAAACAACCTGACAAATGTAGTCAAACAAGCTTTTTTTTCATGTTTGCATTTGCTTTGATAAATCACTTCCCTTTGACTCCAGTGTTGACTTCTCTTCTCACCATATTCTCAAACAGCCAGTTACAGTACATGTTTAAATATGACAGGAAGCGTAGCGTTCAACCAGAGGTTACAAAACCACGAGTGGAGTTAGAACTGATTGTGTTAATTAAATTCCGCTCTTGCAGCATAGCCCTTAATTTCAGGCAGGTGCAACAGTGGCTTCTCACTGATGTCTTGACTTGGTTTGAAACCTTACTCTTTAATTTTTCTGCTCTGCCCTTTTGTTGCAAAGTGTGATAAAATGTGGAGTCAAAGAAGTAGAATCTCATCTGTGATGACGAGACATTTTGTCTGTGCAGTTTAATGCACTTTTGACACTGCAAACAAAACAAAACAAACAAAAAACAAGTTGTTGGGTGTCTTCAGTGTCGACTGCCAAAGTGAGAAGTTCTGGAAAATCTTTAAAATCCCCTACAAGCGTTGTCTCGTAGTCTGTGAACCACCCGTAGACATCCAGGCTAAGAGTTGGCAGCTATTGAATCTCTTTCACTTGCATTTCTACATTGTGTTTCCTCGTGTTATCTTCCCCCACAATAAAACTACTTTAGCAAAAGGCAGACAATTTGATAAGGGAATTTCTTCGTTATCCCCCTCAAAGCAATTTGCACCCCTGTGTTACCAGAAAAGGAACAATTCAGTCTGCCAGCAGCCTTCTTCTAATGGAAATGCCACATTACGGGCGGTAGAACGGCGTCTGTAGGCTCAGCCACTTTGAGCTGGGCGTACTTACTAAGTTAACCTTAGCAACAACAACAAAAAAAAAAGGTTATTTTTAAAGGTTACCTTTAAAAATGTGTGACCGGATGTTTCATTTCTCACATCAAACCATTTCCCTCTCTAGAGAGGAGACCTACAAACACATACTGCGTTTGGTGTTGCTGCAGAAGCAATTTCTGTAACCCTGGATGAGACACATGAGCAGACTCAGGCCAGTTATTTCCCCCAAACGTGGATCCTCCATCTCATCTCGTCCAAGTGTCTTTAAGCAAGACAGCGAACCAGAAATGGTGGGCCACCTCCTTCCATGGCAGTTTGTCGCCATATGTGTGTGAATGTGACGAATCATGAAAAGCAGGCTGAGACTCCTCAAGCGAGAAAATCCGCTATATCAGAAAAGTCATTTGACATTCTCTCAGACATCCCACTGATGTCTGACAGAAAGGAAGTTATTATCTGAGAACCAAGGTTAAAATTCATCATGACTGCTAATGACGGTAAGGCACATTTCACAGCAGGACTCAGAACCGGGTAGAACAGGTGTGCTGCTCCTGATTGAAGCCGATAATGATAGTTCTGGGAGGAGGATGTGCCTGACGAAGTGTGTGCAGAGAATTATCAAATTAACACCGTGTGAAACAAACACTTTGGACGTGATGTTAATAAATCCCTTCAGAGTCCGATAACTGTATAATCTCATCTCCCAGGTTCCCTTAATCTAAAAATTAAGGCAACGGAATGCAAACGGTAAAGAAAACCAATGAGTGCTTGTCATCATGCAGCAGGTGACTGGCAGGCACGTGCCGTGAGCTCCAGGGTTAGGGAGGCAGACAGTCGCAAATTGCGACGGACACACCAATGACAATTTACATGTGTAGGCAGGTCAGTGCCAGCTTACTCTAACAAAATCAAGATCGCATAACACCATTAAAAAAGCTTAAACAATGACTTAATAGCAGTCCCAAGACTCTCCCAATTAACTTTATATCTCATGGCCACACAGCGCATTCCTTGTTTGTGATCGAGACGCAAAATGAGTGAGAAAATGACAATTCGGACGCGGAGCTGTCTGCGGTGCTGAAATGTCTCTCTCTCTACACGGCCCACACCCCAACACACATTTCATGAAAGAACACCTGAAAGCAACAACCAAAAACAACATGCTCAAAGCTCTACTGCACATTTGTGCCGCTCCTCTTGCCCCTAATTCCTGCCATTCACACAGTTATCACAGTTAACAGATTTAGCATGAAGTGATTCTCCACTGCCCTCCTCCTCTGACTGGATTTCACAAGTGAAGTTGGTTCGCAGCTGGTGAAGCTAGTTCGCAGGTGCGCTAACCGTTAGCGGCTAACGTGACTTAATTCAGAGAGAAACCACATTTTCCGTAACACTGCTTAAAAACAAACTCGCTTACTTGCTTTTATGAAAATGTCGAGAGCAAACAACCATGTTGGCAGATATGGAGTGGAAAGTGATGCTCTTTCATGTCACTGCTGCGACCCCCGCCGTCTGACGCCTCTTCCATATTTCCTCAGTCTGCTCCCCGTCATTTCTTTTCCAGGTGGGAAACTGGAAAAAGTGGAGCCTGCCTTCTGTCCTGCTCCCAAACCGTCGATGCGACTTATTATGGCAGCCTATCACGCAACACGATCTTCCCATTTCTGAGAAATAATGCCGCACTCAAAGACAAGAATCACAGAGTGAGACCGTGGCCTGCGAAATGGCGATTCAATCCCACAATGCAACAGAGTGACGTCACCTGAAAAGGACCGATTTACTAATTCTCCGTGAACGTACGTAGATCATTGGCATTACATAAAAAAGGCAGCGTAGCGATCTGCCTTTTTGCGTACATGATTTCTAGATGGTGAAACCGACTGCGCCTGCGCGAACGTAAACCATTGCGACGACATGACAGATAAAGGCAGAGTAGCGCTGTGCCTTTCGGAGAGGGTGTGGCCTTCACTGTAATACAGCGCAAGGGGAAGTTACTTGTGCAGCTTCTCTGCTTGGTCAGGAGGAGTCTGTGCTGAGTCATTTTTACTGGGCTGTGAAAAAAATTAGAAAAACGAATTATTAAAATGGAATGATTTCATTTTTTTCCTATCAGCCCAGGGTAGGCAGTGCGTACCCTGCCTACCCTGACTGCACTCACTGGTGACTGGATGATTCATGAGAGGAAAGAGTTTTACAAGCTACTTCTAATTAATATCTATCTATCTATCTATCTATCTATCTTTACATTTAGTGTTGATTTATTGAGTTGGAACCATTTAGAAATAGATAATTATTCATTCATACAATCAATCAGATAACTGAAGTCATGAGTAAATAGTGTAGGAAAAAAATGTTTGATAAATCATTTATTTAAATCATAATCGAGGGCCCAGGACTGAACCCTGAGGCACCCCATGTGTAATTCTGGAATGCATATCAGAGCAACCATTGAGCCCCTCATACTGTACTCTGTTCCCTTTAACATATATTTTTTCCCATAAAGATTCACAAAATTACACACTTAAACATATTTTATTCATTTTCTGTCAGTAGATGCTCTTTAATTCTTTATGGCAGTTCTGCAGCCTGTAAAAATTCATTCGTCAAGTCTGCAGCAAGTGTCTGGCAGGAAGAGTTCAGTGAATACTAATCGTTTCATAACAAAAGGGCATCTGTAAGTTTCCTTTTTATTAATGTGAAGAAATAATCTGCACCCAAAGATGAAAGACGTCCTCAAATCGATGGTTTCAAACTGTTATGGGAAAAGAGATGAGATGAGTCTGCAGTGTGCTTTCAGTTTTGGAGTATTTAATAAATGATACTGCCTTCCAGCGAAAACAATCTTTGGAGAAAAACTTGAAAATTGTTTTGATGGCCTTTCGATACTGAGAAACCTTACGAATTCCTGTGAAAATACGGTTGAACACTCTTTTCTGAGCAGTGCTGGGATGACGTGTCGGGGTACCATCTTCTCCATGGCCTGAATATAAGCAGTTAGTTTTAGGGCCTGTTTACAAGGCAATGCTTTTAAATGAAAATGCAAACTTTTATTGCGTTTTTGGCATTTATTTATGTGATGACTGTACTGTAGCCACTGAAAACACAACTCAACTGTTAGGGAAACCCTTGAGTTTTCATGGCATAGAGGTACAGACACAGCTTCCCAGTTTAACATTTTATTACATTAAAAAACAAACAAAAATGCCACTGTTGCCTCTTCCAGGCCAGTCAGCGCTCCTGCCTCATACTTTCTTCATGCCCCCCTTCATGGAGAGGTATTCAGTTTTCAGGCCCTGATGAGCCTCAGGTGGCTGCAGTTCTCCTCCTCCTGCAACAGCTTTCGAGGTGGAACTTTTCAAAATGCTCCAGATCTGTTGCCATGTCAACAGGTGAAAACGAGCCTTTCTGAAAACACTCAGGCTCCTCCCCTTACCGACTGTGGAAAAACTGCTACTGGATGACAGTTTACTGTTGTGAGCCGTATATTATCCATCTCGTTTCATTGAATCCTATTGCCTTGCAATTTCTTCAACCTGTTTGACATGTGTGAAGCTACTGGAAGTGTTGGATTCCAGCAGACCAAGATCTCGGGTTCATGGAGGTCATGATCCATTCGGAACAGAATCACATGAAACTGGGTCAGATAGACAAAAGATCACCAGATTAGCTGAAGAGTGGTGTATTTTTGTGGAAGCCAAAGCTTCCTCCTCCAAGCGACAGGGTCAGTAAGTATTAGTACGATGGTCGATAAAGCATTTGAGCATTTCTCAGTCTCACAGGGAGGTGGAATGAAGACCATGTCAGCCTTTTGAATTACACAAAACTCCTAAATGAAGCAGAGCTGGAGTTTTTTTTTTTTACGCCTGCAAAAAAAAAAAAAAAAAACAAATCCTCCTCAGTGATCAACACAGATTTCAGAATTGTGAAATGAACTGTGACTCACATTGTACTGCAGCCTGCTAATCCCTTCATTTGCAAACTCAAGGCTGAGCAGCGCAGGCAAACATCAGGTGCTTCCATTTGGCTTTTCAGCTCCATCCTGAGTGCTGCTCGACGGAAACGAGGCCGCGCTGAGAGGGCGACGGCACAACTCCGCAGCATTACTTCGCAGTAATGCTTCTCCTTGAAATCCGGGGAACACAAACGGAGCGGCACACCGGCGGCGGACAGGCGCAGACCGGCATTAATCAATAGTTCACCAGAGGATAAACGGTAATGTTTGGCTCGCACCAAAAATCCACAAAAAAGTTTTCGACTTCAAGTGCAGACAAATCCACTTCTGTTCGCTCTTTCCTTAATACTGCCAGGAGATTAATTGCTCAGACTTCCCTTGTTTGGGAGGACAGTTCATATTTCAGTCGTGAATTTTAAATCCCCCCACGATTCATGCGAAGGAGAATTACACACTTGACACCAGAATTTAATTTGAGCCCAGAGTAAATCCAGGGAAATGGTGATGGAGGAATAGAAAGAACAGCGTGCTCCTCTCCGCCGCGGCGTCTCCGAGTGATTGAGCCCAGTCGGATAGGAATATTTGTCCAACTAAAGCCTTGTATTGCTGCGACATGCCGCTAAAACCCACTAAAATTAAGAGGATTTTTTTTTTTGTGTGTCCTCTCCACAGATTTCAGCTGTGGGTTTGAGGAATTAATGGTTTCGGGTTATCTGTCTCAGGTACATCCAGTCCTCGAATGTCCAATAAAGATTTCTTCAAATTTGGCATAAATAATCTAAATATTTCTTCTTATGGGTTCAGTTTGCATGGCATAGTGTGTTATACAACTGAAAAACTACAACTTTATGGTCGAAAATTCTTTCTTGACTGTATCCACAAAAACAGTAATACTCTACTTATAGCATATTTTGAAGAAGTGATGCTAAATTTTCATTGTGGTTTTGGTGTCCATTTACATGGCAGCGATGCTCAGAGAGATCAAAAAATGCAAAGTTTTGAACACTGTTTCCAGGGTGGAGCTTATTGACTTGACTTATTGACTCCATTTCCGTGTAAACTGTCAAAAACACAACTTTCAGTGTAAAAATGTCCCTGCAGAATGCTTTTTGATTTTGTCAAATCATTCATTCACTGATCTGCTCCTTTCAGTAACCTGTTTAAAGCCAGTTGCTGGTTAAACTCTGCGTGTGGTTGAGCATTTACAGGCTAAAATATCTGACTTTATTTATGACAGGAAGGCACAAATAGAACAAAACAGTGGAAATCAGACCTGTAATCAAATGCTGTCAAGAAAATGAACGACTTCTTGACTCGTACTAATAAAATCATCACACCTTTCCCCCTCTTGCTCAATAACGCACTGGATTATGGATCCTTGAAACCCTATTTTCTTCCACTTGAAGCTGAAGATACTCTATTTTGAGATTAACGCCATATGGCAGAGGGTGCTTGAGATCCTCAGGGACAGAAAGAGGCTTTGAAACAGATGATGGCAAAACTTTTATCAGTTTTCTTTGTAATTTTTTTTTTTAATAAATTCACTCAGACATATCAACTGATATACAATATATGTGGGAAAAAAAAGATTTGTTAAATATATGTAACTTTATGGATGCACTCACATATGCACATATATACATAATGTATATAAATGAATATCTGAATGTAACGTGCAAATCCAAGCATACATACATGTAGAAATACGTACATCAAGTTCAACTTGTCTGAAAAACGGAAGAAGAAAAATCCACAAAACTAATATCACATTATTGTTGTAATCAAGTTTTTATGTGGCTCAAGTGTTTTTTGATCTGCTAAGAAATGTTTTTTTTTTTTAAGCCAGTTTCTCATTCTCACCAGTTTTACTGCAGGTACGATTAAGATCCAATCAGATACCTGAAATTACAGGGGAGCCTTGATTAAAGGACAGGAGCTGCTGTGCAGAAGGTTCACGTTCACTTATAAAGCAGCCTTACGGTTTGACTCGGCCAGACTTGATTAATTGGAGACTGAATTATCAAGCAGATGTAGCGATTTAAAGCGAGACACTTGGCATTAAAGCTCCTCTCCAGAAGGTGAGGAAATTCAGCCGGACGCCCTGACATTTCCTGTGCGCTCGTGGAAGTGAGAACCATTAGCTGGTTATGTAAAAAGGTCAGTCAGTCGGACGAGGAACTTAATGCGACATCCACGCTAATTAAACTGACGCTAATGCATTCCCCAGTCAACGTGGACGCTGACAAGAGAATAATCATCAAGGCTGAAAACTGCTTATTTATTGCTCTGTGAAGCTGCCTGGACTTATAGAAAGGCTGGACTCTCCTAAAACACCTTGTAGACTTTCCTATTTCGACTGTGAACAGATGCTAACTTGAACTTTTATTTGCATTTACTTAGAGAAAAGAGGTTGTGAAATGGCTATGTAAATCAGGGGTGTTAAACCTAAGGCCAAAACCGGATCACAAGAGGTTTCAAACCAGTCTGATAAACCACCAAGCAAATTTAAAAAATTTAAAAAAAAACAAGGATTTTTTTTTTTTTTGATATGTTACATAAACAATGCCACACTGAGAGCTGACATATTGGTGATTCCTCCATGAAAACTACCTAGTTAACTGTGGGGAAACTAACATTAGGCTCCATTCACACAACGTTTTCAAGAAAACGCTGAACTTTTGCTGCATTTTAGGCATCCGTTTACACGACAACAGTGCTCAGAACTGCTGAAAACACAACTTTTGGATGACTCCGGTGCAACTTTTCTGAAATGCTGCTGCTTTCCACAACTGCAGTTTGCAGTTCTTCTGCAAGTAGCTCGTCAATGACAATGGCGGCCTCCAGGTGTCATGGTTCCCAATCTGTTATAAATGGTTACTGGTGAAGTTTTTCAGACATTTTAATGCATTTAGCATAATTAAAATTAGCTTCATGTGGAGATTGTAGATATTCTGTAGTAATATAGAAAAACAGAGTACGACTGTAACAAAAACAGTAATTTAAAGGTTATCATGTCACTGTTTTAAAAGTCTGGTCCTCTCAAGATGACATTGTGCTGTTTGTGGTTCCTGAACTAAAATGTGTTTGATACCCTTAGTGCAAACGGAATATCTATGCACTGAACACACACTTATACTTTCATCGGCAGGTTTTTGAGGAAGCGATTGAAGTCGTTTCTGTTCATCCTGTAGTGGAAAGAAGATTGGCAGGTGATTACATAACCTTAAAGCACCAAAACACACACACACACACACACACACACAAAAAAAAATTAACTCACACAAAAATTAAGGATATTTGTTTTCCTTGCTGTAGCAATGCTTCTTGGGAATAAATATTGCAAAGTCTGCTTATTTCCCTTGTAAGTCATGCCTCATTTGTATGGAGAATGCATCTCTGCGATGTAGGTTGCAAGCGTATTCAATCCTTTTCTGCCGAACAGCAAACATGAATTTCTTTTGTGTGTGTGTGTGTGTGTGTGTGTGTGTGTGTGTGTGTGTGTGTGTGTGTGTGTGTGTGTCCCTGAATTGGCAACATGCTGCTTTAAGATCCTCTGTATGCCCTGATTCAGGCGCACTAGCCTCCTCAGCTGTTTTCCTGTAATACAAACCTGCGTTGTTATCTTCTGCACGCAGAAATAAGGGTCAGAGAATATTTAGAATTACTCATTTGTAGGCACAAAGCTGAATAAATTCATTGCCAGTTGAACTGTTGCAATAAAATTAGCCTCAGGAATCTTTTGGCCGATATTTTCAAGAGAGGTTTTGTTGAGTTTTGGGTGTCTGTTTACACGACGACAATGTTCGGAGCCACTGAAAATGCAACGTTTTCCCAAAGTGGAACTTTTTGAAAATGCTCCGTCTCCGTGAAAACAGAGGAAAATCAAACTTTTCTGAATTGCTGCTGCTGCACCCCACAGCCATACGAAGCAGTTCTTCTGCATGAGTCGTTTATTTGTTATTATAACACTATTTTACCTCCTCCAGGTGTAATTGGGCTGCATGCGGCCCCGGTTTAAAACATAAATGTAGACCACTGTGAGTGTGGAAATAGACTTTTCCTTTTTTAAATCCTCTTTCGGTATAATTGGTACCTTCAGTTCCTCAGTCATGAGCAGTTTTCGGTTTCATGCTTTAATGCTCCACATGTTCCAGCCTTATCGCCGGGCGCTCCGTGTGCCTGTGCGCCGCTCCTCGTCGTCGTGTCTGTTTGCCAGGCTGCTCTGCTCGGTTCAGTTTGCACTGCTCGCTCTTTTGTTCCGCTGATTCCCATCAGCCTGGCAAGCTGATGCTTCTAACCACAATCCCAGACAAGATCAAACCTGCGGTTTGGAGTTTGCATCATTAATGACTTCTATTTCATGTGTTTTGTGTTTGTGTGTCTGCTGCCGCACCTTCATCACTCACAAGACATATTGCTTTTTTTTTTTTTCCCCCAGCATGCTTCAGCTGCTTTCTGATGAAGACAGTTCAGATCAATTATTGATGCAAATTATTACATCAGAAAGCCGGATTTTTGTTTGAGGTTGTACATCACTTCATATTCAATTGAAGAATATTAAAGCATTTTTTGGGGGGGTTTATTTTCAAATGAAACACATAGGGATACTCCAACCCCAGTACTGGGTATCAAGTTTTAAAACAGATATACAAACAGAGCGCGAAAACTTATGAAAAATACAATTTTATTTCTATTGTTCATTTTGGTTTTTCAGTAAAATCAAAGCCTGACATGAAATCGGATCGATGGTTTCAGGTTCAAGCTTACGAGAGATAAAAGAAAATTCTTTATTTGCCTTTCAGCACCACATCACACAAAACTTTAAGGTTCAAAGAATTTAATTGGCCGATATATCAATAAATACAATGCGATCTTGGGCTTTTGAGATCTGTAACCATGAATTTTTCAGGTTAACACATACAAACGCAGCATGCTTCTCAGCATCCAGTTGTTTCTCCATCCTGGATGCTGCAGGCTGCACAGCGCCGAGGAATCGCTGCTGTTCATTTACTGTGTAGCTGTTTATGTAGTGTGTTCTCGTTAAATATGCACCTTCTTCACCCTCACAATACAAATTCCTGAGGGATTGCAGCGCCGATCAATAAAGCAACTTTGATCTTGTTTTTAGAGGTGTGATAGAAATTGTTGATAAAGAAGAGAAACAATATCAATACAAACCACGGTGGTTTTATTAGCCGACTGGACAGGATAAAAACCCCCAAACGGGGTCAAAGTGCCATGTGGTGGATCCACAGTACAGTCTTCCTTTCCCAAGGTTTGTAGTTCGACCCCCTCCTCCACAGTCGATCGACGTGATCTCCCACTGAGCAACGCTGATGCGATGGAGGCGTATTCAGGTCTCTCATCTTCGTTCGAACGGCCTTGCACCTCATCTCGCGTGCGCCCAACTCTCCAGACACCATCCGCCATGCTCACTCCGTCCCAGGGAGAGAGATTCACCAACATGCACAAGAAGCTTTAAATTAAAATAAAAAAAAAAAAAATGAAAAAAAAAACAAACAAAAAACTGTAAATAGCGTGACAAAGTGTAAATATGAATATATTTACGAATCACTGTGCACAACCTGCCCTCGCCGCCGCTGCTCCATCATGCAAAAGCAGGAATGGCTTTTATCTTTGAGAGACAGAGCACCGCGAGAGCAATTGTAGTTGATTGCACACCAAACGCTGCAACTTTGAGTGGAGGAGGCTCCCGATATGGCTTCAGAAATAACTTTATTCAAGCAGGACCTTTACTGTGTACTTTATTCCCAAACGTTCAACACAGCGAGCAACATTTGTCACTTGAGTAGAAGGATGGGATTGAAGCCGAGCCTGTTTAGTGGAGAGAGAACAGTTTACAAAGAAGCCGTCGGTAAATCCTGTTAAGCTTCTCCAAACCCGCAAGTGGCGACTGATTCTTCATTTTCCGTGAAGCTGCAGAGTAATGACTTGAGAAGACAGGTGATAATGCAGGTGTCCGTCAAGTCGAAGCTTTAACAACAGCCAGAGATTACCGCTGGGTTTGAAAAGTGGCATCATCCGAGACGCGGTCGCACAGGCATTTCCTGGTAGTGAGGGGAGGCTTTGATAAGGTGGGCTCCAGAGAGAAGTGGTCTCCTCTCCTCTCCGACATGACGGGCATTACGATGCTCCAAACGTGGATCCGAGGCGTCGGGCGCCAGTTAGACCCGGATTCAACTGATACAAGTTTAATTCATTCATCAACATTCCCCAGCTCAGAAATGCTAAGAGAATTAGGACGAAAGCGAGAAGCAAAGATCCCCGGCCTCTCGCCAGGGGTCCTTGCAGATGGTTTCTAACCAGTTTGCCGGAAATCAATTAAGAGTGAAATGAAAACACTGGGTGCCTCAGTGTGAACTACTCAACGCTGCCTTGTGTTGAATAAAGACCTTCAAATTCTGGGATTTGTTAGGAAAGACCTTAAAGAGTCTTTTGAGGTATATCACACAAAGAAAAATCTGAATTAGTGAGAACTTCAAACTCACAGGATGAATGTTTGACTCAAATGTGTTGCTTTTGCAAAGAGATTGACAGACTGAGTGTTCTTATCTTTGTAATGAGTCACAGATAAGCCACCCGAAGAGTATAGAAAGTGTTAGAAGGTGTCTTTCATTTCTAGTTTTTATGAGTTCCTTTTTCCCCCCTTTTTCTTAACGTAACCACTTTTTTCCCCTTTAAACAGCATGTGAGAAGAAAACTATGGCCATACTTCAGAGGGTGCATTAGCACACAGCTGGGTATCTTTAAAGAAAACGGAGAACCCTGGAGGTCTGCAAGCCATTTCCTAATCTTAAACTGCTATAGAGTTTTAAAGTGTGGGGCACTGTTAGGAATAAAATATTAGTTTTTATAGACTTTTCCAGCCTGTTGGCAGCTGAATGAATTGGCCACTATTGTGTGTTCATACAAAGTGAACCAACAGTCCAACAACAGCAATAAATAAAGTGTTGAAAAGGTGTTGTGGTTGTGAGGTGAACTTGGAACCTGGATTTATGGATATAACAGAAGCTGTCTCTGGACAAACCGGAGCCATTGATCCCAGGGGTAGGACCCAGGAACTCAACATTGCTTTAATGTGAGTTCTGCTGTTAGTGTGGTGCTGTTGGGAAAGTTTAAAAGAATACTCCGAAGTGAGATAAGCTCATAAATACCTTTTTTGTGTCCGTTCGTCCAGTGCCTGGCTAACAGCTGTTAGCATCGTAGTTAGCTTAGCTCAACTGCGGCAGGTGAAGAGGAGACAGAGCCAGACTGAGAAAGTGGACAAAATACTCCTTCCAGTGGTCCAGGGGACGGCGTATTAGCACGCGAAGTAAATCCGAATGGTTATAAAACTTTTTAAAAGACGTGTTTTCTTTTCAATCCCTTAAAATAGTGTTTTGATACACACAGACCTGCACAAGCATAGTGCGCTGCGGAAGGATATACCAGGCGCACAGCGGCTGAGTCTATGGCTGCTACTGCTGTGCTCCGACTACGATGCTAACAGCTGTTAGCCAGGCACTGGACGAACGGACACAAAAAAAGGTATTTATGAGCTTATCTCACTTGTAAATGATCGGGACAGAGCGTGGGTCCAAAATCTTCAGAGTATTCCTTTAAAGGCCTGTCTAATTCAGTGTTTTTCAGAAACTACTTTTTCACTTTTACTTGAGTACATTTTTAGATTGCTACTTTTAATTTTAGAAAAATAAAGTGAAAACGTCCCAATGCCAATCACTGAGCGGTGTTTCACCTGCTGCTAGTGGAGCCTCGACGGTGAACCTGCTGGAGGGTTTCATCAAAAAGCATCAGGTTCTCCTGGTTCCTCCAGAAAGATTCCTTCTGATTACAACCAGTTCTGTTTCAGTGAAGCAGTTTGATCAAAAAGAAAAAGTTCGAAGTCAAAGATTGAACATGAATGAAAGCATGAACAGGATAGACTGATCACTAATCAAGTCACGACTGATAGACAGTCTGAAAGATTCCTTGACATGAATGAATCTATTTACAGGTTTGTGACGGGCCACAAGGATGAAATGAGGAAGGTTTTTTTTTTTTTTTTTTTTTTTTTAATCTGCGCTCCCTCCTCTATTTCATCCTGAATAGCTGCCTCTCTCCCATCTCTTGCTTGCTCCTCCTGGATCGTCCTCCTGTTCCCTCTCCTCTCCTCTGCCTCTCTGGTTCTTGGAGCAGCTCCTCTTGGTTTGACGTTCTCTTCTCTCAGCATCACCTCCTCTTTCAGTCGAGCTTCCACTGCTTTATATTTCTGCTTCCATTGAGCGTTTTTCTTCTTCAGCTGGAAGAAAAATAGTGAAAATGGTCATTGAGGGACTTTCTGAACCTCTCATTGTCACCTGGAGCTCGTCGGTCCAAACCGGTTCATCTCCAAACAGATTGAAAAGAGCTGAGGTTGTGTGAAATGCTGTAAATCAAACCAGTGACTGAATGTGTGTTTCTACCTCGATGAGTCTGGAGAGAGTGTTCTGCTGCTCCTCCATCATAGCCTCTTTTTCCAGCCGGTGCTCCTCTCGCAGAGAAGCTACCTCCGCTGCCACCTCCTCCTCCCGGACCAGCCAGCGCTCTGCCCACTCGGCCACACACCGTCTCCTGTTGTCGTGGGACGTCTGCAGCTTCTTGAGCAGAGCCTTCTTGTCAGCAGTCAGCTGGTTCACTTGCTGCTGCTGCTGCTGCTGCTCTTTCTTCAGAGACGCCTCCTTCATCAGCTCTCTGGTCTCATTCTGCCTGGTCTGCGCAGCCTCTTTAAGAGTGGTGACTGCTGCTTTCAGCTGGCTGATTTCCCCCTGGTGGAGTTTTTTCAGCTTCTCCTCCTCAGCAGCCAGCCTCTCCTCCCTCATATGCCAGCGAGCTTCCCAATGTTTGTTACTGTCTACCCTCATTTTTTCACTGAGGACCTTCATCTGGTGCTATCTCCTCTCCATCAGCTCTTTGCCAGCCACAGCTTCCTTCAGCTGCTGATCTTTTGCCTCCATCAGCTGTTTCTGGGCATCAAGAGCTTGGGCCTTTCATTTAAAACACACACAAAAAAGGTTTTGTTCTTGACATTTTGTAAAACAGTGAACTGTATACTTGTGTTTTTGTTTTAAACAGAAAGCTCTCTCACCTGTCTCTGGTTCTCCTCAGGAACTGGCCAGGCGATTCAACAATTCAGAAATTTCGGCGGTTTGCTGAACGCTGATGTCCCGATAGTAGAACAAGCCCTCACGCAGGGACTTTATCCTTTGGGACTGATCCGCCCCGGAGGTACTCAACCTGTCCACGCCTTTTCTTGCCTGGCTTCTCACTTTCCATCTTGGAATTAGCACTGGTAAAACACTGGGAGCTCATGGGAAATGCTGCACGTTTGCTGAGAATAATGACAAAAGTGAGCTAAAGAATGGATCTGTGAATGTGAACCTGTGGACGTCAGAGCTGTCTTGATGACTTCATCATGACTCAAACCTGTTTTTCTGCTTATCTGGGCTCAACAGCACAACATGAACCAGTAGAGGCTGACCTCAGGGTTCGCTTCAGGGTGTGATCCCCACAGACGGCACAAATCAGATCCCAATTTACCACATGTGGGACAGAGACTTCGTGAGTGGGACAACGTGGGACACCAAGATGGCGTAGTTGTCATCAATGATTAATTTAAAAAAAATCTACCGGTGCTCTGCTCAAGTATATGATATTTTATCTTAATGCAACTTTCCCAGGTGCATGTAAAATAACAACAAAACCTTAGCTCAACTTCAAACACCACAACATTAAAGGTTTTCTTCTCATAGAACAACACTGAAGCACATATTCAAGTAAGATGTACTTTATGCTACTGGTGTAGAGTCCATTCGCCTATAGCCTCTACAAATTAAATCAAACAATCTGAATGAAAACAATGGTGCAGATTGGGCTCACCTTATTCATTCAGTTCAGAATACAGTAATAGACTAATTAGGCTTACACCAAAAATGCATTTTAAAATATCTTTAAAATACCTTTATTTACTGAACGATGCCACCTTGTGGTGATAAAGGCGCAATAAGGTAAAAGATTTGGCTCTACATAAAACAGTAGGTAACTAAATAAAATCTCATATACAAATGTAAAACTGGTCGGGACAGGAGGGAACAAAAAATATGTTAAATGAAATGATTTTTTTTTTTTTTTTCAGTTTTGTCCATCACTGTAACAAAATCAATGCTCCAGCACTTAGGAGAACACGTGGCTGATATTCTATCTTGTAATTTTGTCCATCAGAAGTCTTTCAGTGTTCTTCGTCACAGCAGCTGCAGGCAGGTCTCACCCACACAAACAATGCACCTTCGGCACAAGGGAAAGCACCTGGTGAAGCACAAAAATACAGCAATGTCTTAAAATCTAGCACAAAACTAGCTCAGTGCTCCCACTATTCTAAGATAATGTTTATCTTACCTCAGGTGTTCCGCTTGACTTTATACTTTTTACTGGAGCGTGCAGCTTCAAGCAGTGTCTTCTCCTTAAAGCTAGGGTTGGCGATTTGAATGAGATACATTTTTTTAAATACTGGTTAAAATGATCTTTATGACCCGATAGGAAGCAATTCATGGCGTGTTCTTAAAGTAGTTTGGAAAATATCCGCTATCTTTAGCAGGAGTAAAACGGGAAAAACAGCAACCAATCGTCTTGACGGGACACCTTTTTTTAAACCAATCAAATCCCTTCGCCGTTCGACCTGTCCCCTACGCGTACATGTCAATGGCGTGCACTGACCCTGGTTCAGTGCGCGCGTAGAAGGACGGAGCGTCGTTGCAGAATGGCGGAGAAGAATGTTTGGGGCTTTACTTACCGGTGAGTGCGCCATAACTTGGAGTAGTCCAAATAAAGAAAAACGAAGAAACGAAGCGCTGAGGACAGGTTGCGCCAGGGACGCTCTGGACGCGGAAGCGCTGCGCGCACCGCGTGCACCGCACACACGTCTCCGCGTCTCCGCTCCCAACGGAGCTCCTCCAATGGGGTGGGAGCTGGGCGGAGCCTTGGGGAGATGCTACATTCGTGCTACATGCTAGTTTTCCAAGATCGCCAACCCTAGCTTTAAGTGCATAGCTGTAGAACTCCTTACAGGTGTATTCAAAGTTGGTCTTCACCTGGATTTCACTTTTGATAAGCTCCACAGAGCAACGGTTCCTCTGATCATTCCGTTCTGCACCCATCAGGGAAAACACCCTTTCCACAGAGGCGTTGGTAATAGGGACGCTGAAGAGAAATGACGCCACAGCCGTCAGGTTGGGTGTCTTTGTGCCTTTGAGCAGGAGCGACCACTTCTCCAGAACAGGAGCTCTTTTCTCAACAATTTCCTGTTGGCGTGGTCGAGTTGCACAGTCCTCCTCATAGAGTTCATCCATGTCCAGTTTCCCCCCTACCTGTCGGACCTCCACTGCACCACTGAGATGAGAGAATCTGAAGCTGTTCCTCGGTGCCAAGGATGAAACATGCTTCTGATAGTTATCATCTGTGAAATTGTACCACCTTTCCAGGTTTGTTAGTACTGTCTTGTAAAAGTTGAAGTCCTGTCTGATTGTTGCAGCTTTTTGGTCAGGAAACTTTCTGAGTAAAGCGCTGGCCTCCATCGAAAAAAAGGAATCAGATTCTCTTTGTTGCAGCTTGGTCTTCAGGTTGAGCATTACGTCATACAGCTCACAAACGGTCACATCTTCTCCCTCCAGCATCAGAACCACATCATGAAACACCTCTAAAGTGTTTTTGAGAAAAAGCCAGGTAAAGCTGTAACTGAAGTGGTTGACCCTCACCATCTTGACCCGCTTTAAACAGATTCCACAGTGCTTTTGGGCAATGACTTTCTCCCAGGGACAGGAAGTAGCACGTCATGGCATCCCAGCTCTCATGTCGCCTCTGGACAGCCGGCCACAGGCTCAACCACCTTGTTGGTACATTTCTCCGTACAGCAAGATAGTCTTCCTCCACAAAGGCAAACACTGCGTTCAATTCCTCTGTACGCTGTGCAGACACTGAAAAGTCACTGTATATTTTGTTAACCACAGAATCAGTGTCTATGTCAAGTTTATCCCCAGCATGCTTTGCACAGTTGTGCACAATGTGTGCCATACAGTTTGCCTTGATAATGCCACTGTTGTCTGCCTTCAGCTTCTGAAAAACAGAATTGTTTTTCCCATAGTTTACACTGTCATTATCAGCTGTATAGACTGAAATCAAGTCCAGCTGCAGGCCATTTTCGTGTAACTTGCCTGTTATCTGGCGGTGTATGGTCGCTGTTGACTCATGGCTATCCTCATAAAAATCGAGAATCTTGCGTTTTTAAACCCAGCTCTGGTGTCCAATACCACAAAGAAAGTGGGAATAATTTTGTGGTGTCATGATTAGATGCATCTGAAGCCGCAGAAAAAAATGGTGTGTGGACTTTTTTTTTTTTTTCACTTGAGAGTTCTTCAACCAGTGGTGTTTTTAATTCTCTCAAACAAGTCTCCACAGACTGAGGCAGGTGCAAGCACATCTGTAACGATGGCTGCTGCATTGGTACGACCACATGCCATTTTCCTTGCGATCTCAGAGTCTGGAGACATGACAGACGGCGAGCTCACTGCCACAGTCTCCTGACCGGTATGATAGGGAGTGTTGTACAGTGTGGTAGACGCTCGTTAGTTCAGCTGCTGTCACTTTATCTGTGTTCGAGTCTTCTTTGGGTTTCAGCAGGAATGTATTCATGGAATGGGAAATGTTCTTTTGAGCCACACATTTTTTTTGTGAGTCTCAGACTGTTGGTGTCGTTTGACATCATATTCACCTCCATGTGAAATGGAAAAATTGATCTGACAAACGTCACAAAAAGCTTTGGTGCAGTCGCCCTGCACTTGTCTTACCCAGGAGGGGTAAATTTCCCACTCTTTGGGACAAATTGCAAATCAAATAAATCTGGGACATTTTACATTTTACATCATACATACATTATGATGATATGATTTGTTGAAAACATTGAATCAAACTGTGTGATGTTCATGTCTTCAAAAGTGAATTATATAATTAACCAAATCAGGGTTTAAATCTCTCGAAACAATCTGTCATACAGCAGAAAGTCTCCTCCTCTGAGTCTGGCTCTACAGAACGTTTTGGACCCCAAACGATGCGTTCAGCTCTAATTCTGTCTACGGAGACATCGGAGACATACCTGAGATCTCAATTAAGAGCCTACAAAAACTCCAGAACATCCAAAACAATGCTGCCAGGATATATGATAGAATATGAACACATACTCTTTAAAAGCTGCTCTGACTCCCCATCTCCGCTCTGGTAGGTTACCAGGTCTGCCTCCTCCGACCTGAAGGAGCCGCTCACCCCTCGCACCTCCTCTCTCTCGCTCTGTTACAACTCCGACCATGTCCGCCCCCTCAGAACTAAATCCTGCACCATGGGTGGTCGAGCTTTCTGCTTCGCAGCCCCTCACCTCCCTCTAGTCCTGAGAGCTCCTCAAATCCTGCAGAGCATCAAGAAAGAGCTGAAAACATTTCTATTTGCAAAGGCCTGTGACCTTTCACTCTTTTCCTCCTTTAAATGTTTTTTTTTATCAGCTTTGTTGATACCTCTCTGCCTATCTTTCATTGTTTTTTTTTCCTTTAGCGTCACTTGTAGCACTTTTGAGATTATTTCCAAAATGTGAAGTGCTTTACTAATAAAATGTATTATTGTTATTCATTACTATTTGAGGTTTAGTATCTTCTGGCTCCAGATGTATTTTGTTCAGTGGAAATTGGCTAAAACGGCTCTTTTGATTCTAAAGTTTGCAGAGCTGTAGTATATGAATTGTTTTGCTGTGTGAGCTGGGCATCTTCAACCTTCAGTGGCGTTTAATGACAGTAATGATGGCTGTTGACGCTCCCTGTATTGTCAGAGGTTGCTGAGTCGCTTTTCATACAGAGTCAAAGACCGGCGCTCGTCTTTGTTCCTTCAGCCTGCTCAATGGCTCATTCTAAGGCTCTTGTGTTATCTGTGAAACTGCATTGCCGCTGTGTTAAAGTGATAAACAGCTGGATTTTTTTTTTTTATATACCCACAGTGAAAGTGTAACAGGTGGCTGCAATCATCTTCAATCGGTCACGACTTTACAATGCGTGCAAACACACTGTACCACATGCAAATCTGTCCTGCAAGAGGCAAAGTCCATTTTATTTCAATGTGCAATTTGCTGCTTTTTGTGGAGCATGTTCACAATTTCACATTTTGTAGTTTGGTTATACAACCAAGCAGCTGGCTCAGCCATCCCACCTCCACAACCTTTCTGTCTTCTTCCGACAGATCTAACTGTAGAGCTTGGCTCCTGCAGTTATTACCAATCCTCCTCAGGTCCGTCGGGTCCAGAGTAAATGTGTGAGTCCAGGAGAATGAAATTGGGCTGCTTCTCGACCCTTCAGGCCACCTCTGTGCTGAAAAACAAACCTGCAGCGTTTCGGCCAAGTTTCGCTGGCTGGTAATTGAAAAAGGCTCCTTGGCTCGAGCCTCCGGACTTTTCACACAGGAGTCCAATTTAGTGCTTGATCACATACCTAATGGCTGCCTGCTCCATCGCTGTCGTGTCGACTGGGATAAATCGGTGGCTGGTAATATTAGTAATAAGTCATCGTTAGGATTGTATCAGGCGGTAGCTGATCGAGAATGAGCTGCACAGCTCTCAATGTCACGTGGAAACATGCATCACCAGTCCCAAAATGCTGTGATGTGAAGATTCCGGTTGTTATTGAAATCTTTTATTTCATTTAGTATAAGAGCAATTTTCTGTTGGGGATCACCAAAAGATGTCAAGATGTAAAACATCTTTTCCTCTGTAAAGTAGATTAGTGATAAATAACTTTGAGGTTGAACTAATTCTCTGTGTTGCCAGTCAGAAATGACCATTCCACTGAGACCGCCCATCTAAACTTTATCAATACCCATTATCACTACTTGCTGTATTAGACATTTTAATTCACTTAAAGCGATACTTCAACATTTTGGCAAATTGACCCATGTGCGGATTATAACGTGTCCACCAAAGTGTTTTGGGGTTGTTGGATTTTGTATTTGATGAGTTTGACGAGGGGAACAAAAATACCATCCACTGCCATTGTGTCCGTCCCGAAAATCTTCCCCAACTCACCTCTGAATAAACAACAGCTCGCCCTCACAAAAAAGGTAAGTATGCTGTTCGAAATGACTAAGGAATTGCGCTAAATGGGCCAATTTGCCAAAATGTTGAAGTATCGCTTTAAGCTCTAGTGAATATTACAAGTTTAGAGCCTCCAGGTGCTTTTGGAGCCTGTATGACTTGATGACTGTAATAAAGCTTCAGTCAGCCCTTTGAATTTCTGTGGAAAACATCACATTTGGAAAAAAACATTTGGACGATTTCAGTGCTACAAAAAAGGCTGTCCCAACTAAAAGAAATGAAAACTAAATTTCAGAAAATGACTCTTAAATCTAGAGGGATTCAACTTGGTAAGAGTTCTTCAAATGAGATTTTCATACGTGCATTATTTTCCTTTGTGCGATTTCTTCTCCTTCAGGCACTTGTTTACTTGCAGCTGATAAACTATTCAGACGCTTTGGGGATTTTTGTTTATTTCACTCATCACTGTTCTAAATTGTAAATGGATGTCAGTTCTCTAACGAGTTTTTTTGTCACGTTATTCACTGGAAACATTACAATAACATCCCTCCACTTCATTTGTGTGGAGTGTTATGTGTTTAGAGGCTTATTAAGCAAACACACACTTTCAGAATCTTCCCATGGTTCAAAATGTGAAAAGACTTCAGTCGAATTGACTGTTCCACATGTATCTGGGCACTGGGTGCTCCTCTGGCTGGGTCTCCCATCCTCTCTTGTGTCCTCGTCTTTCCCCGTGTGCGTCATCACTAACATCTGTTCTCTGTGTGATGGTCTCCCAGTTTCCCTGACCCTGGTTCCCGGTCCTCAGTCTAAAAAAAAAACAAGGATGTGTCAATAAAAGCTGACACGGTTTGTGTAGATCTTCATAACTGAGCTGACAGGAAGTCAGTATTTCCAGTCTGAAGCATTTCCCTGAGGAAAATACCGTAAAACATATCCTTTGTTTGTATATTTGGAATAATCAGTTTCAGATTCTATTAAAAATGCACTATAAATAAATAATTTCCTTGTAAATCTTTGGCGTAGAGCAGAAGAAAGACAGTGTGTTTGTATCGACGAGCCTCGTTGACTGTGTTGTGAGATTATTACAAAGCATACATAATAACTGATGAAACTCAAGAAACACAAAACAGAATCACTTGTAAGACGAGATTAGATAAACTGAGCGTCCCTGAGAGGATAAATCTCTCAGAACTGAAGATGGAAGGAGGAACTCTGGGTAAATGATGCAATTCTTTAACATTGTGAAGGCGGGAAAACGTAACTTTCCCCGTGTCTTTGAACCGTTTCAGTCTTTACCGAACTGCCCGAAGACAAACCTCCACCATGAGACCCGTGTTGACTCGTACTGAGCTCTGTGCTGCGCTCTTCATGGTTTTCTATTCATTCCTTGTATTTTTTTTCAATTATTTCATAATGTCTTTGTTTCTAATGTTGCTGTGCATCATTTGAGACTCACTATTAATTCCAGTTTATGTGTAACTATAAGGACTATCTGTTATGACCTTCACTTTGAGTATTGAAAAGATTTCCATGCAAGATGAAAAATATGAAAAATCAGGAAAGTATTTCATCAGTTCATTACCTTCAACTTCTGAGTACCTTTGTCTCATTAAACTAACAGTTGTCAAAGGTAATTATAAGAACTGACAATGTATCTTATTAAATCAATTTATAATGTACATCTGCTTGGTTTCTGATTGGAATCAGATCATCACATATGTCAAAAATGCATCCTGAGCACTACAAGATAAATAGGTTGCATCTAATTTTCCATGCCTGGTAACTCCACTTTTAACAATCGTAATTTTGCCTGCAGATTTAATGATTCATACTTTTTAGAACTTCCTTTCTGTAACAATTTTCTTGCTCTGTTAGTGAAACACGGTAGTAATGGGGTTTTTTCCTGTCATCCAGTGAGATCAACTGGTTCCAGATGGTATATCCCAGCCTGCATGTCCACCTGGAACTCACAAGGGTTAACCTTTGTCCTCATTTTCCACCCATATTTCCCCATGTGGGCCTCAGGTGGGTTCTGACTGGGTTTCAGCTGAAGGCCTAACTTGGTGAGTTGCTAAGGACCCATGTCGGCCCCAGCTGTGTGACTTTACGAGGATCTGGTTGGGTTTTAGGAGATCCATGCCCCTCGTGTGTCCCCCCCATATGGCCTTGAAGTGAGCTCAGGCTGGGTTTTAGGTGGGGCCCAGGTGGGTGAGTTCTGTCAGACCGATGCAGGCTCCACCTATCAGTTCCGATGTGGACTTGACAGATTTTTACCAGTTTAGACCAGTTTCATAAAAATGAATTTGCACAGATGAGGCCCAACTGCACAATTTATCCGAAAGGCACCGAAAAACACGATGAATCTGGATCATAAAGTTGAGACATCATGGAAATGCAATCAGTTTGGGTTTTTCATGTCTGGAAGCTCTAATCTACAAGTGGAACTTTTTAACAGCAAACCTGAAAGAGGCTGTCTGTACGATCGTGTATTCAAGCTAACATTGAGCGAAAGTCATGGTGAACTCTGGAGGGGTTTGCACTAAAAACACATATGCTCACACATTTAAAAAACTCAATTTTGATGTCGAAGGGGCTGGACCAGCACAGTGATCAACTATGTAAAAATGTTACTCTGCTTTTAGGGCGAAAATGCAAAAATGTTCATGTTTAATGCATTGAAGAACAGTTGCTGTTCAGTTTTATATGCCAGTGTTAAGTCCCTCATCCTCATTAAAACAATTCAAATCCCAACTGGAAGACTGGAAAGAGCGGCTCTGGCTGCATGTTTGACACCTCTGATACAATAACAGGCATGTCCTTCAGTCATCTGAATCAATCCCACTGAGACAAGACTTGGAATGTTGAGATTTTTCATAAGTTAGATCTTTACTAATTGTAAAAGTATGAGAGGCAGAAAATTGGAATAACATTTTGGACTTCTTCTTAAATCCCTGTTCCTAAGGGAAACTTGCAGTGTGTGTTGTATATAAATCTACAGCATCCTGCTGTAGCTTGCTCAGACTTCTGCAGAGTGTCTCATTCATTTTAATCAGGTGTGTTGAAGCAAGAAATCATTAAAAAAAATATGTCGGGCAGAATTTCCTCGGGACCAGTTTTCAGAAACCCTGATTAAGATAATTGAATGTGTTGCTACAGGTCTGTAAAAGACCCAAACCTCACTGTAGGAGCTGATTGGTTGCGACCATGGACCCGTGTGATAGCAGCTGGGCATCGAAGACTTCGTAACCATTTACACGACAACGGTTTCACTTGAAAGCACAACATTTTGGGGGTCTCTTCACACAATGGCAGTGATCAGAACCACTGAAAACGCAACTCGCTTTCTGGAATCTTTTTATTTGGCCAATTTCTATCATGTTTTCATGTTGCGTCCTCTTTTCCCGCATCGAGCCAGGGTCCAGCGTCCGGTCTGTACATTCTTGTACTCACCTCAGAGTAATGCTCAAGTTCAGGAGTTGTGGTCCATCATGAAAACTTCCGTCTCTTTCCAAGTGCTTGGATTAAGATTGAATGAAACGGTTTCAAAGGTTTGAGACCAAATGGAGTCGGCTGGTCATTAGAGGACAGCCAGGCCTTCAACAAGGATATAGATAGTTCTGATTCTCTCCAGGGTGCTTTAGCTTTGTGACAGGGGAAGGAGCTCAGGAATGATCCAGGGCCTGAGTGGAGGCCAGCGCCACTTCTGGCTGGAGGGGCTAAATTTCCCAGATGGCCCCGTTTGTGTAAAGTTTGGGAAACTTTACAGAAGTTCTTAGAAAAAAGAGGACTCTGGCTCTGTTGACTCAAGTCTTTGTCAATGTTTAGTGTAACATTAACTTCCTTCACAGGTCCGAACATATATAACATGTATCAATGGAGCTGCTTTAGTTTGATGAAGATGACTGACCCTGGATCAGTAGAATGCAAACTTAATGTTTCAGGTTTCCAAGTCAATAAGTAGAAAAAGTTTGCAATATTTCAAATGTTGGACTGCACGGTGTGTGTGTGTGTGTGTGTGTGTGTGTGTGTGTGTGTGTGTGTGTGTGTGTGTGTGTGTGTGTGTGTGTGTGTGTGTATACATGAACTCTCACAGGGGTGAGAATCACAGGCGGGGGAGGTGAAGAGGTTCTGAGAGATGTACCTGAGTGAAACACCACCGAGTGAGAGACGGAGATGAAACGCCACATAACACAAACTCCTCTCCGAGTATTTTGGTTTGGAAAATAAATCCACAAATGTCTTGCATAGGTTTTACTCAACTCAGATGAAAATACTACCGTTTTGAAAAGGAATAAGTAGACTATAGACTGACTACAGGAGTGTAACAGTGTCTTCAGTTAAAGTGCTAATGCTGTTTTGCTATCTTGAGGCATTTTTTCAGGGAAATGCATTTCAACATGAGCAAGCAGAGGAGATAGAGGAGGGATAAACTCCCTTTAAACAGGAGGAAACCTGCAGAAAAAACACTCAGAGGTGGAGACTTTCTGCTATTCTGGCTGATTTCACAAAACAGAAAGAGAGAAACGGAGAGGAAAAAGAGCGGCAAACAGCAATAAGGTCTCATTTACTGCTGCTTCACTGATCTCTCAGCTGTGAGTATTTCTGCCATAACTTGTTCAGTTTTGGGTCTCTGTTGCCTTGTGTTGTGTACTCAAGTGTCATGTCTCATTTCGTGCGTTCACACATTGAAAGGTCGTTCGTCGGCCCCGACTGAACCCTGTTGTGGCTTCTCGGCTGTGAGCCACATGTTTGACACTACGAACAAGTCCTATCCATTTGACCTAAGGTCCGAAAGCTGAACTTATTAGAAGAATGTTGACTTTGTCGATCACACGCAAAAAGAACAGAACAGTGAAGCAGTAATGAATGGATCAGGCACATCTTAAGAACATCCTTGATGGAGCAGTCAGAAGCACAAAGAGCTTTCTTTGACTCCTTTTTCTCTTTGTGTGCACTGACAAGCAGGTCAAGTCTGAGCAGAAAGGGGTGTTTCCAGTGTGTTTTATCGTTCAGGTACTCGCTTCATGTATTCCATTCATTCTATGTCTTGTTTGAACTTTGAAGTCAGAGGTTTTAGGTGGAGGATTGTTGCTTCAGTCTCCTTCAGATATCTACTGTAGCTTTATGAAACAGCAAGTATTACTGATGGTGCTGTTGGTATTTTAGAAAAAAAAAACAAAAAAAACAACCATGACTAAGCGAACCCGCCAAAAAAGACAGTAATAAATAACTAAACACGTCATTCTTGGTGCGATTTCCATAGAAGGAAAGACTATATTCAACTTTTAAATTTGCTGAACTGTCTTCCAGAGAAGACATTATTCACTCCCGTGAGCTTTTCCATGAGGCGAGAGCGCGCTGAGTGAGTAAAGGCGGCTGAAGATGAAGTAAAAGGGTGACGAAATGGCAAAATAATTAACATGTTCAGAGGGAACCCAATGTTCGCATTTAGATAGACAGGATTGGTCCTGTCTAATTTAAGAGGCCTTCTTTCCGAAGGCGTCCGCTTCTTTCTCCATGAAAAGGTCAGCGTCTGCTGGGAAATATGAGTACCTGTCTCAGTCTGCAAAGAAAGAAAGAAAGAAAAAAAAGGCATGCATATAAAGGCATGGCTTTCAAAAGGGACTCGTAATGGGTATAGTGCATCTGCAAATATGAGACACGAAATCAGCACACAGGAACTCACAAACCGAACGTTTGATGCAGGTTTTTTTTGTGAGGGAAAAGAGAGGAACAGTTTGGACCGTATATAAATTTAACTTCCAGTCATCACAAATATCTTCTCATTACAGCAAATAAATGTTTGATTGGAGGCCGTGAATGGCAGTTTTATCTCATTTGAGCGTCTTGATAGCATAACAGAGGAAGCAGAGCAGCTGCCGGACGGAAGTCTTCGTCCTGCAGAACCTCCATTAATTGGATCGGCCAATCAATCATTTTAAATGGAAGAGCGATTTCACAATAATTGAGAAAAAGAAGCGGGGCGCAGGTCGATAAGGAACCCGCCGCCTCCTCGCCATTTCAGCCGCAGACTCTCCTTTCTTATAACGCTCGTCGAGGGCAGAGTGGACATTCAGAGAACGTTCGTGCATTGTAACATTTGACATGATTTCATTTATCCTACAGGCACACACACACACACACACACGCACACACAAAGTTAAATTATAGACAAACAACCTGGCTCCCAGCCAAGCTCTAAAACAAGCTAATCTCCAGAGAAAATGCTGGAAGCGTACATTTCTGCAATCCACTGATAAAGTCAGTGTCCACGTTTTGAAATGTGTTTCACATTAAAAGGT
Organism: Salarias fasciatus; assembly: GCF_902148845.1. Lineage (NCBI taxonomy): Eukaryota > Metazoa > Chordata > Actinopteri > Blenniiformes > Blenniidae > Salarias > Salarias fasciatus. Next base: position 23,502,528 of record NC_043765.1, read on the forward strand.
AGAGCAGTGTGTCGGACTTTCAACCGTCTCCCACTCAGTTCGGGGATTATTATAATAACTTGAGCCAGTAATTTTTTTTCCTTGTTTTATTTCCAAGAAAGTCAGCTTCAAAGTTTAATTTAGGGTTATTTTGCTTAAAGTTCAAACATTTCAGGGTGCATCAGTGTCCACATGCAGATCTGATATTCTGCACTGTTTAAAGAGGTTTACAGGCATCAGCGTTTCGAGTGAAAATGCACCGTTTCTGCAATTTTTGCTTCATGGCACCATTTTAGAAAATATGTCCATTTATGCTGAAAATTATGTCCATTTACTGGGAAGTAGTTGAGTCTTCAGAACAAATGGTAAATGGACTACACTTGTATAGCGCTTTTTACCCTGCTTGACAGAGCCCAAAGCGCTCCACACTGCAATATCACATCAACCCTTTCACCCCATACTACTGGTAAGCTACTACTGTAGCCACAGCTGCCCTGGGGCAGACTGACGGAAGTGAGGCTGCCAATCTGCGCCATCGGCCCCTCCGACCACCACCTACCATTCACTCTCACATACTAGGCAAGGTGGGTGAAGTGTCTTGCCCAAGGACACAATGCCAGTTTTTCGCCTGCGGGAGCGGGGATCAAACCGCCAACCTTCCGGTTATAAGACGACCCGCTCTACCAACTGAGCTACTGCTGCCCCACAGAACAATGTAGCTAGCTTGCCAAGCCAGGAGTTGGCACCGTTATTTGTTCACGTGTGTGCGTGGTTTCATTACAAAAACAGAGAAATACTACAAATATTAACACCGGTGAGCACATGAATGTTGATATGGACAGATGACCATGCTGGATTGCTATCACAGAGACTGTCAACTCAAAAAATACCAAATCCAGGAGAATATGGACCGGGACTAATGATACTCTGTAGGCTGCCATTGTTGTTTCTCTTCCCTCGTACAGTATTTGCAGAACTGTTTACTTTGGCTGCAGTAGCAACGCTTCAGAAAAGTTCCAACTTGTCTCCGTGGAAAAAGAGTCGTACTGTTTTTGAAAAGTTTTCAGCACCTTTGTCATGTAAACAGATACCAAAAACACAACCAGGGTTTTCTGTTTTCACTTGAAAACATCGTTGTATGAATGAGGCCTCTATAAACTGCTGGATGATCCTGAGGATTTTGTCTGCACAACGCCAGAGCCGTTTCCTGGCATCTTTAAGTGAAGGTGTGGTTGCATGTTGGTATAATGTGATTGTTGAAACAATTGTGTTCTGCATTTCACTGTATTTGTTTCATTGTATGTTTTATCACATCACTGAATGCTCTGTAAAGCACAGTGTCTCAGTGGGGCCACAATAATCCTGCCTTGAAAAATATGAGGCAAAAGTATTAAAAAAAAAAAAACCAAAAAACTTTATGATATTAACCGTGATAAAAGAGCTGTCTGCAGGCAGGACTGTGGTGATAAAAATAGATCTCACAGTTATATTCTGATACTAGAACAGGTGAAATCTAGTCATTTTTATGGATACTAAAACTGAAATTAAAAGTAGTTGATTGAATTCGGCCATCTAAAACACATTTTAGTAGAGAGGCCATATGCCGCCCTAATTTAATCTTGAGTGGGCTGGTAAAATAGTCCTATTATGAAATTGGAACTTCAAAGGTTTTCTCTTTGTGTGTGTGTGTGTGTGTGTGTGTGTGTGTGTGTGTGTGATGAAATCGTCTGATTTTGTTAAACCAAACAAATTACAACAGAAAATGACCTTCTGGTACAAAATGCAGAGAAATGTGAGAAGAAAACCTTCTCGTGTGAGCCAGTTCTCCTTCATCTAGTTCACTGAGGCTGGAGATCGGAGAGGAAAACACCTTCATGATGAAACAGCAGAAGACAAAGTGACCCAGGATCCCAAAACACGTCGGCGCTGACCGTGGTGCTGAAATCACCCATCGGCTGTTGTGGCGCTGCAGTAGATTACGAGTAGGTCGCAGTTTGATGTAAATTCATGGCAACATCTGTGTTGCTCACATAGTGCAAATGGTGCGATACAACTCATCTTAATAAACACTTTCTCGTTTTTTTTTTTTCTGTCTCTGTTTCCCATCATTAAAGCTACTAACTGATCAGCTGTGTCATTAGAGGCTGTCACTGCTCAGTGTTTCATTGTGGATTTACTGTGTTTATTATAATTTCTGGCCATTTAAAAGTCAATTTGAGTCTCTTTGTTGACCTATGATCTTCTTTCATATTTTCATGGGTAAAAGGCCTTCTTACTTTTGAAGCTAACGGTGTTTATCCGGTCCCAAATACTTAAATGTGTTTTTTGATTGTTTTTTTTTTTGCATATGGTCACATACTGTGAATAAGATACAAAAAGTTATTCCCTTTTTAGTTCTGTTTCCATATTTCCAAAGACAGGACAAACAGAAACTTGAATATTTTAGGATTTATTCAAGGAAACCCAATAATATGCAAAGCATGACTGATTTAACTGGACATAAAATTCACTTATAGCCCAAAACTATAACTAAGGACATGAAATCTGGACACAGGGGTTCCACAGAAAGCATTATTATTCTTAGAAAACACTCTCTGTGACAATCAAAGGGACAAAAATGGCTTAAAAGTCTCTGGAATTGCATAGCGATTTGGGGTATGTTTTTTAGCAGCACCAGTGCTATCCACAGAGCTGTTCTGATGTTTTATAGCATGAAATGTCAACATCCTCCTGCATTTATAGTATCCTCTATCTGAATTACAGATTAGCTCACCTGCAAGAGCTTATTGTAAAAAAAACACGTTCAGCCTGATGCATGTGTGTGTAACAAACCAACAGCACTAAAGTGCTTTCTGATGCACTCCAGCTTCCATCTGTCCCAACCTATGGGCAGGTTTTGTGGGGACGCTCGGGGCAATGCTGCTCTGTTGAATGTAGCAATGCCACCATGCAAAAAAGACATCGAATGAGGATAGGATCACTTAAAAAGAAGAAAGAAGAAAGTCTGTTTGTATTCTATGCAAAGTGCTAGAAACAAGCAAATGGAAGAAAACCATACATTTTCAACTCACAAAATTTGAAAAACAAAAACAAAATATGAGTAATAAATAATCAAACACCAAAACACGTCTAGCCTCAAAGCCTGAAAATGTAATCGTCTGAGCTTTGATCGACCATTTCCCTCAGGACAATCCTCTGAGTCTTTTACCAGCATATTTAAAGAAAGGTGTCCAGATCTTAAAGAAAGCTCCAATTTTACATTTGAATCTGTATGTTGTATCTTGAAATCAAACTATTTACAAACACAAACCACTCTTTGCTTTTCTATACTGACTTACTGGATTCAGTTCCACGTCCGCTAGAGAGAATCAACAAACACTGAGGCTCGCTCTGGGGAGTGAAAGGCTTTAACCGTATTGTTCTCTGTAATCCTCAGTGAAGCAGGGTAGATCTCGGCATAACGAGCCCCTTTCGATATTCTGCAACTTCTTCCTCACCTGGTCAAAGTCGCGTTGCTTCTTTTGTGTCGCGGCAACAAGGAAAGAGTGAATTGCCTTTCCTTCAACTGATGTCTTTCAGTCTGGCTGCATCCGTTACTCCTTGGCGATCGATGAAATTATAAAGACTTGCGATCAAAGCGCAGAGAAACCTGGACATCTCCGGGCCCTGAAGCCTGTGTGTCCATAAACAAAGGTGCATTCATCCCCTGCAGCTTCTCCGGCACGCCTATAATCCTCAAGTTTTAACGTCGGCCCCTGTCTTAATCATTGAGACGCTCGGCTAACGTGCTAGCCGTCTTTTCCTGCGCCGGCGGTCAGCAGAAGCATCTTCCGCTGCCAGGATCCTCTGCTCAGCCTCACCAACCCACTCGGTAACGTCTTTCAAGGCTTGAGACGTTGGCTTTGATGTCAAGTGTCATCTTTTCCAGCTAGTCTGCCGGCGGATGGAGGGGTTAGCGCCGTCTGCTAGCATAGCATCGCCAACACGAGGAGAGGCTGCCGCTGCATTTTTCTTTTTAGTGGTGTTTTTTGGGGGGTATCTTTCCAGCTGTTTTGCTTCACAACTCAACCAGGGACGTCACCCACATTAAAATCCCAAAAAACTGCAAGTCTTTTAACACCAGGAACTCCAAAAATACGTGACTACTCGAGCACTTTTATCCCCCGAAGTCCATCATTCTATATTTTACAAAAATCAGTGTGTTTTACATGTTAATGTCTTGGAACCAACTTCCTTACAAATGTGAAACAATCAAAACTAAGGTCCATATACACTGAAAGACAAGGTGAAAAACAACAAAAATGAAGTAATTAAGCTCAAAACAGGCTAAAAACACACCAGTTTAAACAACCTAAACAAACTAAATATTTCCCTCCAACCGGTTCAACACTCTGTACCATAAAATGGTAAATAAATTAAATGTTTGCTGGGTTTACCCTGCAAAAGTGAGGGAGTTGATTTCCATGCAGTCTTCATGCAAATCCAGCATGTATTTTTAATGCGGCGCTGAAAACACGGCGCGCAGGAGGCGCTGCTAATGATTTGCTGGACCAGCAGTTACACTAATAAGCCCCAGGCACTTATTTTAAACAGGTCTGAAGTCTTTATCGACAAATCTTCTTTTTTTTGTGTGTGTGTGAGTGTGTGTGTTCAGGAGCGTCGTAGTTATCCATACACCCGCATCTTCTGATGAATGTGAAGCATACTCGTCTATTTACGGCACAGATCTATGTCTCAATAAACTCCCAAAATGATTTTCTATTAAATAGTTCACAAACCTGCTTCTGATTCCATAAACCTGACAGAGTAAATGGGAGTATTTACTGCCTCTGGTTTTTCTCACAGGAGCATCTACGCGCCCATTCAGCTGTGTAGAAATGTTCCTTTTAGAGGGATCGCCCAAGACATAAAACATGCAGTAGACCGTGCTCGTCTGGAACTGTTTAGTTTTTCAGGCGCAATTTAACTTTAAGACTTCCAGGAGTTTAGAGCGGAGCAAAGAGCCAGAAGCCACGCTGGAGGAGAGCGTCGCGCTGCAGTGGGAGCTCAGGTGGAGGCGAAGGAACGGACTGAGACGCCGTCAGAACACAAGACACGAATTACTGTCCTCCGACTTAGATTCTTTACTTCTTCAAACCAATCCAGCAAGAGCTGGCTGAAATCACAGAGACTCAAATGGATGAATAAAGTCAACCAATCATCTTGATAGGAGAGTTTAGCATGAGGCCTGTTGTTGTTGTTTTCTGTGCGGCTGTATTGGTGTCTCTCCCGTGAAGCTCTGCGTTACCTTGTGCTTTAGGTTTTCTCTGTGTGGATTGTTGCTTCATGGGTTTTAGTTTGTGGTGACCCAGGCTTTGCCTTTGTCTTGCTCCTCCTCCCATTTCCCTCAGTGGCTCAAATAAAACGGGCTTCTCTCTGACCCACGTCAGCGTCCGGCTTACGGAGTCCTCCCTTCTTCCATCTGTAACAATAAGGCTGCTAAAAATGTACAGTTTGTACAAACCTTAACAGATGACATGAGGTTTAGAGGTTTATTTAGAGAATAACAGAGTGCAGTTACAGTGAGCTGGATATTAACTCCAATACGTACATTGTGAAGAATAAAATACCGCACCCCAAACAGAAACATAATGCAATGTTTGGAACGGCTCCAGCACCCATTACCCAATAGACTGACTGTCATTAACTGTACAAATATTGTCAAGATGAATTCATAAGTTAGTTTTCCTTCCATGTAATTGTTAATTGCATAAAAATGAATCTGGCAAACATCTCCAGTTCTCCTGGATTAACAGAAAATGAATATTTTAATAGTGACACCCAGGTGATGCATTTGCTTGACCTTTGTCTTGCTGTGCCTTTGTCCACCGGTCCTGTCACGAGCTTTAAGGCTTTATAGTTCCTAATTAAGGTTGAAAATATAAGACGAGTACCTCTGAAATTGGGTGGAGATTTTCACGGTCCACTGAGAGAAGGTTAATATAGCTCAGGTCTCTTGACTTTAATTCAAATGTCACCACGTCATCAGCGTTTTAATCTTTTCATTAACGGACAGCGAACCGTCAAGTTGGTCTCCAGCTGGAGATGGGAATCAAAACTATTCCAGTTTCTTGGAATAGTTTGAAGAAGAAATCGATGAAAGATGCTGAAATTCAGACCTGCTGGAACGTGGTTATTTCAAACTGTTATTTCAAACTCTTACTTCGACTTCATTTAGAGTATAGTTGTATCTTTTAATTAAAGTCTGAAACCTATTCTGGTGCCACCTTTGGAAAACAAGCGCACGTCGACACTTCTGAGATTGCCTTCTCTATTACATGCTGGGTGAAGACAATAAAGAAATACAACATGAGGCTTTCATTTCTATGTTTTTTACAAGTTTTCATTTAGTTAAGTTTCATTTAAAAAAAAAAAGCCTGGTTTCAAAGAGAAAAGAGTTTTCTACTGCTGAAGCCTTAAGAGCATTGACAGACATGTTGGATAAACATCTTCATAGGAAACTGCTGTAATGAACACATACAGTTCAGTTTGGTTCATTATGCCTTCAGTACCTTTGTATTTTCTTCTCTTTTCCCTTTAAAAAAGTCTGCTGAAAAAAGGCCAACTTGCCTGAAGAGAACAACATTCCTAAGCAGCTCATATGTTCTTGATGGTCAGCTTTATTTTTGGACCGCTTCAATCGGATCTATTGATTCAGGCAACAGATGAGTAACCACGGTATCTTCCAGCCGTTCATTCAACAGATAAAACACACTTCATGACCATCATCTGACTACTCTGCACAGCGCAGCATCTCCTTTGACTACAGCTTCGAACAATCAATAGAAATATGAAAACAGTGCCATAATGATAGCTTCCAGTCTCTCAAGGTAACTAAAGCAGAACCACATCCACATGATCTTTTCTTTCTATCTGCTACTGGAACACTGTGTTCCTGCTAATATTACGAAAACTGGAAGAAAACCCCACCTTAACTTTTACTATTGTTAAGATCTCACAGTCTGCAGGAGTCTTGGGAGTCTCTGGGAACATCTGAGGATGTTGTAAAAAAAACACCTTCCAGAGACATCTTGTTAAAGCGAGTGTGATGGACACTCAGCCTAACAACAGAGCGCCTTGGGTTGGGAAACAAGACTCCAGTGTTTTCCTTCAGTTGTCAGCTTCTGTATCTCTCCCCTCATCTTCATCTCCCCTGCATTCCCTTCCTTCATCTGGGCGTTGGTTTACAGGGAGCTGGAGGGTCTGGCTACACACACAATATGCGCTGTTCATGAACACACACACACTGCCAGTTGTCTCTTTCCATACAGCAGCATCCAGATATGCTCTTTTTAGTTCCTGTTTCAGTCTTTTCAGTCCATGTGCAGTCACCTGGATCCAATCACCTCTCCCACTGTGCCTCTACTGTAATTCCTCATCTTCATTCTGGCCCGGATCCTCAGAAACGATGGCTTCCCTGAGTTCTTGGTGCCTGCTCGGTCCTCCAGAGACTCATCAGGTCCCCGGTTCCACACTGGAACCTGTCGTCCATCTCCCTCCGTCCCCGGTGTCTTTGGTGAAACCCGGTCGCTCTTCCTCTACACATCCTCGAAGAGATGGACAACATCAACAATGGCGGCCTCCAGAGTGTCATGATTCCAGTAGTTTTATAGTTGATAGTCAACAAAATAGAAATCAAATTTTGTCATCTGATCACACGGATGTCTATGTACTTGTCATAATTAATATATAATATTATCATTAATAGCAACAGTACCAACTAACTCCATAGATTTCAGAAAGTTTACATCAAAATGTGAAACTTTATTGTCATGAAAATGCAAAAACTGTATGTTTTCACTTGAAAATGCTGTAAATAGGAGATCATTTTTTTAAAATCATCATTATGGAAAACATGTAGTTCATCCATAGAGCTGCTGGTGTTTTCATTTTTCAGTGAAATTAATCTTTTCATATTTTTCATTCAAAGAGTTTAAAACCAGAATAAAAGTCATTTTTTAGGAACGTAAGCAGCAGGAAGTACAGATTTGTGTTTCAAATTTGATGAGCAAAAGTAAAAAGCTGGTCCTAAAATAAATGCTTCGTAGATTTTTCATGAATCACTCCTCAGTCGAGTCCATTAATGAAAATATTTCTATTTCTTTTAGTCCACAATGGTCCACATCTATCTTTCCCTGCACATTTGCTCTTAAGATGATAACACAGTGTACCACATGTCCCAACCTCATTCTCTGAAATCTCTCCATTGATTCAGAACTGAAATACCTTCCGCTAAAAGCTTTGGATCTTTCTTCTTTGGTATCTTGATACAGAATCTGAGCCAGCCGAGTCTGCTGGTCCACGTTTGAATGTTAGTTCCGTCTCTCTGTGCGGCGCAGAGCACCTCTGTGCAGGCATTAACGTTTATTATAATGTGTCTCAACTCATTTACGCCGGCTCTGCCATCACGGCCGAGCGTCGGCGTCCTGATTGCCGCCGCTTTTTGTTTCTATGTGGAAAATGTGTCACGTTAGCTGTTAGTAACAGCAGACAGACGTCAATGAAGAGGCTTTGTGTGGACATAAAAACAAAGTTCCACTCAAAATCGTCAGTCGTCACACAAGTTCAGCTCTAAATGGTAATCGCCCAATATTTGTGCTCGCTGCTTGTCATTTATATAGTGAGGAAATGATGGCATGCAAGATTTTATGATGCTTTTGAAGTCTGAAACCTGATTTCAGTCAGTATTTTGCCATCGCAGTCCTTCAGTTTCACCGGTTTGATGTGTCTTTTCCCTCCTCGGGCAAAAAAATGTCAGATTTCCATCACAATAATGCTCTCGGGTTTGATCCTGAAAGTGGCTCAGCGTGTCGGGTAAGTGGTGTCCTCGTGAATCGGCGCCTGAATGCATGACGTGCAGACGCAAGCAGGAGGAGGGAAGCTGCTGCTGCCACCTGGATAATGTGACGCTTCGGCGGCAGGAACATCGTGTGGCGTGAGGAGCAGAGCTCACATGAGAGAGTCGGCATCAAAAGGCCGGGAAGCAAACGTGGTGTCAGAAATCTTCTAAAGGACGGAATTTGTGGAGATTTTCCCCAAACGCAGAGTAAGAGAGGAAAATCCTGCTGTAAGGATGGTTGTTTCTCTGTCTGCCTCTCCAGCAGCTCTGTGATACGACTCTCAGAACTGGTATGAACTGAACCTGAGTCTCGTAATTCTGAGAACAGAATCAAAACCTGAACCAGGCTGTGTTTCCCCACCACAATACCCGCCTGTTTTTTACTCATTGCTCTCTAACAGAAGCCACCTCTGAGTCCAGTTCTACAGAAAACCTCCACCTGTGAGTGCGGCTCTGTAGAACGTCTCTCTCCTTTGACGGTGAAATATAGATCAGTGAGTGTGTTCACCGCAGCGCTTTGTGTACGGACATGTCGAGGACTTCCCACCAGTTGACATTATTCGGGCTGAATGGACTAAATATCATCCGCTGACCACGAAGAGAGCTGATCTTTTTCGCCACCTCTGTATGTTTCTCACTCCCTGACATGTTTTTTCTCGCTCATTTTGATCTTATTATATGATTATATTCAGTTTTTCTATCACCTTGGCCACCTTGGAATGTTTTTCCTCTTAAGTAACTTTTTTGATGGCTTTCTTTTAATTTCAATAATTTTCAATTGAATTTAGTTTTATACGTCAGTGGAGCTAAAATGTCACAATTGGATTTGACACAAAGAAGGAAAATCACCATTTTTTGTCTGTACATGTGATGCTGTTTCGGCAGATACGTTGTGATTACCGCCTCTGTCTATGTCTGCCATCATTACTGCAGCTCAACACCCACAATGTCTTCAGAGTTAGCTATCGGTGCCAATAATTTAGAGTTTTTAGAGCACATTTTCTCCTCTGAATTTATCTTTAGAATCTTACTAACAGTTCCAGGTTTGAGGCTGATCAGTTTATAGACTGATCACATAAAGTAAAGTTTTACTCATTTCTGCTGAAAGATAACTTCAAAAATAAAATGTCCAGAGCTAACTGTCTGGATTTGAGTCCTTCCACGTCCATCTTGCTGTGCGGTGAATCTCCAGAGGACCTGTCATTCGGTGGTTATAACCGATGACTGATAACTTGGTGTTCTCACACCGATAACACGAAATAATTAAAACAGAAGATAGATTACTGTGTGATAAGATTGGATTTTCTTTTGTCCTTTTCCCTAGATAAAGGTTGCATGAGCTCATCTCCACTCATCACACTGGGTGAAAAGGGGGATGAGGTGGAGAAACACTTCTAATGGAGAAGGAGTTAGAATTCACCTGATCCACTCTGAGCTCAGCTTAGTAACAGCCACATGTCAGAAATAATAGAATAAATGGTGTTGTTTGGAGGTTCTGAGGTCAAAGCAGTTATCTTTTCTCCAGCTAAAGATAGCGCAGCAATCAGAGATGCTCAGGAGGAGAAGAACTCTGCTGTCAAGTCATCAGAAAACTTTTCCCGTTTACATGGCAACAGTGGAACCCATTTTCAAAAAGTTTCATATCCAGTGGTTCGACCAACATGGTTGCCTAAACAAGGCCTAAGAGAGTGTTTGAAGAAACCGTCAACAAGACAGCGTTAGAAACTTTGTGACTTCATTCAGAAAGTTTTCAGACTCTTTGTTCAAAATGCCAGCATTCTGGTGATTCTGTTGACATGGTAGCAGTTGGAGGTTTGAGCTTAAAGAATTCATTGTTACTCTTCTCCACCAAAAGAGAGCACAGCGGTCAGGGTCCAGAATTGATCGCGTCGACACAAAGCCACGCCGGGCGACGCTGTTTCTTCCACATAATCCTGACAAAAGTCAAAACAATAAAACGCTGCCAGCTGTGCTGTGAAAGCCATATCAATCACAATCACTGGCGCTTCAGAGGAAGACTTCAAGAGCATTTTCGAAACAAACATTGGCGGCACTGATGAAATAACAACAGCGCGGGAAGCATCAAAGGCATCTAAAACAGGACGATTTATCGCCAAGCCAATGAAAAGAAAGAATATGGACGACGTGGGAGAGGTGAAGAGAGTCTGCCAATAACAACAGCCTCCAAGAAGAGATAAATCAGTTTTTCCTTAAAACAGATATATGGAAATTGCAGCTTTATAAGAGGCAATCTTAAAAAAATAAAAAGTCACCTTGGTCTGATTAACACCATGAAGTGTTGTTGGTTCAAAACTACAAAAAGAACATCAGGAAATCTTTGATAGGACTGCTGAACATGAAGTTTTAGACCCATCAGCTCATAAACATGGACTGGAATACTCTGATTAAAGTTCCGGCCATAGAATTTTAATAAGTTCTGCAGAATAGAACCTTATCGGCAATATTAGTGTGTTTATACGTTTTCAAGTGAGAATGGAAAAACATTTAGCCTGGTTGAGCAGTGGGTAGATCAGTGCTGAACTTCAGGCTGGGCTCTGTTGAGTTACTGAATGACCACCTGTTATTCACTTTGGTATAAGAACATAACTAAAGGGAAATCACAGAAACGCTTCACACATCGGTGAGCGTCTGAGACGGTTCCGTCTGTCTTCAAGATCTCTTCATCGCCGTCATCACAGTCTCTGCTGTTGTAGTGCAATTTACTGATATCTGTCACCACTGTGTAATCCTTTCCATCTGGCATTGAGAGATCGGCGTCAACCTTCCGATACGATCTGTCTGCCTCACCTGGATTATTTCTTGTGTATCTGATGCATGTGGAGCAGTTTGGTGCCTCACGTGCTCCGTCTTGATTAGTCCATTTGCAGGACGTCACCTCAGGCGCCCTTTTTCTGGCACTTTTCCATTACAAAATGATAAACTGTCTCCAACATCTTGTTTTGTAGGATTTGTTAAGATGACTGTTTTGCTCCGTTTGGAGAAGACGCCATCCACAACTTGACAACTCTGCTCGGCAGTTTCGGTTTCCTGCATCGTCAGGTGTACCATCTCATTTCATGTTTGGATAACTCTCAGTAATGACTCTATCAACCCTCTATTTATTCCTTCTTTTTGCTTTTAAAGGCCCAACGGGATTTCAGCTGGATGCAGTTTAGCACTGAAGCCTTGGCGACAGCGTATAAAACATGTATTCTTTAATCCCGGGGTTCTGCTGCCATCAATGCAGGCGCCTCTTGTAACGTTTCAAGCCTCGTGTTTGGGTAAGCCGCTCATTTCACCAATCAATAGAAGACACAGGAAAACACTTTTATTCCATCTAAGACGCTATCTCATCATCCCTCCATGTGGACGGTAAAAATGCCGGCGTCTTCCATCAATCCCAGCTTCTCCGTGCTTTCCGCTCGACAGATGTTTGAGGGTGAAACGGTCGGTGGCTCGGAGGCAAAGATATTAAAGTTTCCCGTAAATGTCAGCGGCTCGTGTTTTTGCGGCCGTGTTGTTTACTGAGTCACCTGCTCTTTTGTTTGGTTCGGTTGGTTTTTTTTTATCATTAAAGTAGTTAAAAGTCCCTTCAGCCGAGCTTTCAGGTCAAGATCGCTGTCGCCACAGTTTTAATCCTCGGTGCATTAAGTTTAAAAAAATGGCATCTTCATGGCTTTCTGATTGTGGAGAAACCTTTGGTTTGTCTTCCAGTTACTCAGTATTTCTTTGGCGAGCTCACTCCCGTGACCTTTTGAATTATTTAACAGCCTTCGCATGTTTCACCTTTTCTGAAAGTGGGAGTCCGGTCCCAAACCCGACCTAATGACGACACGGAGCCCGGAGAGTCTTTACATGGCGCCATTCTTCTCCAGACATCTTCAAGTCTTTTCATCACTCTGCAGCTAATAAGGTGACAAATCCCAGCTCCCCGCACCTTTTTATCCGGGGGTCACAACAGTACTTTTCTAGACAATTAACTTTTCATCTTGTGCGACTCAGTTTCACTTCACTGCCACAGTTAATGGCCGACCGCGACAAACCGCATTTATTTCCCAGAGTCGAGGGACCGCGGTGTTTTCTTTTGTTTCGTCTACTTTCGTGACCCAGTTGATCTGTGCAGCAGACCTTTAAATCCAGTAATCTCTTCTGTTAGTGTGCCTCTTCTCAATGATGTGTCGTTCCTGGAATAATTCATGTATTTGATCAGCTGATGTATTTTGTATCAAACACACGCTACCATTTGTTTTGGTTGAAAGTCAGAGACATGGGACACAAGTAACGATGCATGTAGAGACAGCCATTGTTAAAGCAACCGATCTGACATCTGGGCCCAAAACACAACTTTGTGAAATGATTAAATTATAAAGAAATGCAGAGGAGGTCAAACTCAGTGGTTCATGACACAGAATAAACTCGTTCCCTACAGATCCTGTGATTCTACAAAGTGGAGCAGATTAAAAACAGTGAGAATCACATGATTTCCTGTAATATTCTGCAGCTGTTTTTTTTTTGTTTTTCCAAGCCTATCTTTGATTCTAATGGTGTCTGATGGTTTAGGGGAATTCCACTCCTCTGTGGTGGATCGTTTTCTCCTGAGACTCCAGGATCTTCAGGACTTTCCTTTGGCTATTTTTCTTGAAAACACGAAAACAACAAACATATCTGGCACCGTGTTTCCGACAAAAGCATCAAACCGATGTCAACATTTCCTGTAACGAGCGGCTCTCAGGGCCAGTTCAGAGGAATAAACAACAGCACTTATAGAAATCTGAGCTCAATGTTTACTGTGCCAAAAAAAATTTCACTTTATGATGAAGCAATATGCTCAGTTACTTAATTCAAATCACTTTACTTTAATCCACAGTTTTCAAGGGAAAATGGGAAACTTCTGCTGCATGTTGGGGTATAGTTTGCATGACAACGGTACTCGGAGGCAGTGAAAACAATCTTTTGAAAACAGCTCCTGTCGTGGATATTGCGTTATTGAGATTCATGTCGGGTGCTGTTAATGAAATGACTGAAGTAGTAAATCCAAACGCTTTAAGTTGGATGATCAATTAGTCTTTCATCGACTTATAAAAAAAAAAAAAAAAAAATTATGTCTTATTCAAGTGTTTCCACAAAATAGCAGCAATTTATTCTCACTCTTCGCTCTCACTGAAACCTGTTTACATCATCAGCAAATGAAAAATGTATGGCTGATTGCATCTGAGTTTTAGTCGCAGCTGGTTGTAGAAACCCCCTCGGTGCTTTCTGCAGTTGTCAGTCTCTTCAAATAATCACATCTGAACAGTGCAATGGCTCTGGCATTTAAATGTATTTTCTATATTGCGCACATGCTGATTGAGCGGCGTGCAGCAGCTCTTTGGCTGAACAGTTTCCTCCTCATCAGCATCTCCACGGCGCCCTTCACTCTCTGTCTGCTGCATCTATAACTCTGTGGATTCAAAATGGGCACATTTGCAATATAAGTGGAAATTTATCTTGCATTTAAATGCCTTGCAGCTCGCCACAAAATAGACTGGCAAAGTGCAGCGGAGAACTGCACACACACCCGGGAATGTGACTGAAATTCTGATTCCGGAAACTTTTGATGGTAGAGAATGGCTTTTTCCAAAACAGTCTTAAGTGCACTAATGAAATACATATTTAAATTGTTAATGAAGTTATGTGTCCCTCTGCTGGAACAACAACAAAAAAAAAATTGAATAAATTGTAAGAACAGATAAAAGTTATTTACAGCTTCACTCCTTGTTTTCATCAAGATCCATGTGTTTCTTTTTCCTGGCATCTCGAAATTCTGTTTCTCTTTCTCTACAATTGACTCGGTTCAAAACAGTTGCATCACTTCAACAGTAACAAAGAATTTTTTTTTTAACTCAGTTTTAAATCCCCTTTTACATAACAAAGTATCAAGTCAAAACTTAGAATTTTTGCATTTTGGTTTGAGAGAAGTTTTGTGTTTTGACATGGCCGCATTTTTGAAACTATTTCCACTTAAACCGACACTAAGGAACTTTTCAACCTTAATAAAACATTTGGTAACACTTTACTTGAAGCCCCCCTGCATAACACATTATAAGTACATTCATAAAGCATTATAATGCCATTATAACATGTGTAGCTGTAGTTATAAACATTCATAGATGATCACAATGCCAGGACCAAACCCTAACCCTAACCCTAACCCTAACCTTAATCCTATGCTGTATACTGCTGTATAGTGAGTTATAAAGCATTGTGATCATGTATTAGTGTTTATAACTACTTATAATGTGTTATAAAGAGGGGCTTCAAGTAAAGTGTTACCAAACATTTTAATATCTTTTGTGATGATACATCGACTTACAACTAGTTGAATGACCCCTCTGTCACGGGCTGAGGTTGTCAGTATTGCTTTCAGTTGGACTAAGCAGCTGTGAGGAGGCTGGTAGGAACCCTGCACACTAAAAAACTCCAAATGTGCGGACTGCTTTACGGCATGCGTCACATCACGATATAACATTGTTTAGCCATCATTAGATTCATTACCTCGTCGCTATCCGTCCTTCTCACAGCCACTGGAAACAAATGTAGGCGAGTTCAGTCCGACAGCATGCCACCGGAAGCAGCATTTTACGACGTCACGCGCTAGTCCTCATGGGAACTGTAGTATTCCTTCAGGCAAAACACTACCGCTTTTGTCCACTGGCGCCGCCAAAATCAACGAAAACTGAAAGTTCCTTAGTGTTGCTTTAAATGAAAATGGTAGAAACAGTAAAAATGGCAGCTCCCACCAAGATCAGCAAATGTTTAAATGTTTTTCTTTGGCCGTGGTGCACGTGTCCATTTCAGAAGAGTGAAATTTTCCCTCATTTCAGAAGGTGTTGGAACATTTCCAATAAAGCTTCACCTTGGTGGTCGTTCTCAAAAAATTTACAATGTCAGTCGCCCAAAACGCAGCGAATGTCCTGACGGTATGGATGGTCTTCCAAGTCATTCATATACATTCATCCGATTGAGCTATTTTTGTTGATTTGTGTTCTCAAATTATTCTCATTACTTAGCGAAAGTGTTTATGGACGAGTGTGCATTTGATGTGGTTAGAAAAAAATGTGTGTGGGTTTTTGGAAACTAAATAACGTGTCCCTCTCAGCACACACTGACGGCTGAGTGAGGGTCTTTTAATAACGTAACGCTGGCAATGCCTTGGAGAATGGACGCCACCCGGGACGCCAGGGGGTGATCAGGAAGAAGATCACAGAGCGGACGGGCCGGCTGTCACAAGACTATCACTTGAAAACACTGGGGGAGGTGGCAGAGACAATAAATCCCGTTTATCCATCTTCCTGGAAAACAACCACTGCTTGAGCCTTGTGCATTTTTAACGATTGGCGAGCCACTTTCTCCTGAACAAATACACTGTTTTGCACTTTTCTCCTAATTGCTCTCGGAGAGGGACGTTAAACCGCCGTTGCATTGACCACAAAAAAAAAAAAAAAAAAAAAAAAGAAGTGACTGTGGAAACGAGCAGATGTTAAAAAAAAAAAAACCCCAAAAAACCCGGAATTCAGAAGAGAGATGTGAAAGCACTGAAAGATGAAATTTATAGAAGTTAACGACCCAGCTTCTCCCACCAAGGCTTGCAGGCTAATTTCATATTCAGAACCGCCTCCTCCCACTCGCCCGTTACCAGCTGGTCGCCTCACACATGCACACCTCTAAACACACAAAATAAATGATTTTAAACTGATGGAGTTAAGGATTGCATGGAAAATTAAACAAAGCTTGATGACTTTGTGCTTCTTTAACAGCAGCCCAGATGGGGTATTTCCTTTTTGCGGTGGTAGACATTCACGAAAAAAGGCCCAAAGAAAGGAAAGTAGGGAATGTCAGAATTTAGTTTTAGCTTCATGGAGCTGGACCCATCACACACCTGGCGAGAGAGAAACACATGGAAAAGAAATGGTCATGAGTGACCAGGGCTTACTGATGAATGAAGGGACTACAGTACGTGGTCTAACGGAGACGATGCTGTTGACTCTGACCGGCTGCTTTGCCACAGACACGCCGCGACATTCAAGCTAACCTCTGAAAATGAAGCAAATGAGCCACACGGGTGGACTACTGCACTGTAGAAGGACGTGATCTGCTCTGATGGATCACATTTGTCTCTTTGAATCGTCTACCTGATGAATTTGTGACACCAGGATACATCATGGAAGAATTCAAGTGATAATTCCTGAGTCCCTCCTCCCATTTCAGCGTTCCTTCGACTCATGAGACCTACTGAAGCATGGCTGCATATGTTCACCATCTAATGGAAATCATTTTCTGATGGCTGCTCCATCACGATGAAGCACCGTGCCACAAAACACATGGCCGTCTTGGCCGTCAGTGTGTTCACACGTCATTGAGCATCATTGAATTTGCTCAACCAACAATTCCAATCAGCTGCAGTTGGCTTACATGGAATTATCCATCCAGCTGAAGGATTAAAAGACGACTGTCTAAAAATGTAGAGTTGTTTGTGTGAATCAATACAACATTTTTCATGAGAAATCACACATCGGCACTACTAACGGTGTTTGTATTCTATAGCGCCAGGTTCGGCTGAGCGTAAGCTGCATATCATTCAAATAAATATAAATTAGCAAAGCTCATACATTTAGTACACTAAAATACTGTAACTTACAGACATTGCTTTGATATTGGAAAAGGGATAAAGGCATGTGATACATGGATTCCTTTAACTTGGTTTGAAAACTCAGAAGTCTGACTTTATTTGGAAGTAATTTTAACAAACATCTCCCAAGCTGCCAGATCCATCTCACTCATTCAGGTAATAAACACAGAGCAGGGAGACGAAATACCAAAACACAGAAACCTGCAGGCAAATCCACAGTCAGCCCAGAGAAAAGACCAGAGAAAAGACCAGAGAAACGGCGTCCCATAAGTCTTCCTTGCTCCGTCCTACTGGACAGCGCCACCGGCTTCCCGCAGCCGCCACTAAATATGGAGCTGCTTAGAAACCACTGCGCTGCAGGGAGTTTTCTCCCGTCATGATTTTATTGCCATAACTCACGCTGAAGATTGAAATCGACACAAGACGCCGCAGGAAGACACTGTCAGGCCACGAATAGTAAATCAACTCAGCAGCAGAGTGAAAAAACACTCATAACTTTCTGGATGATGGATGCTGGGGATGCATTGACATGTTTTTAAAGGACGAGTACAAAAATGAGTACTAACCTTAAGCTACTTGCCGATTCTGAGTACTGATACGAGTACTTATTAAATGCTGTTGCAGGGTGAAGACCACGGGCTGTTGTTTTCTTGGAGATCTGATTTAAAATGACTCACAAAACTCCTCCCTGAATCATTTAGTCACAGAGTTCCTGATTGTAAGTCGAGCCAATAAATTTGAATTTGTAAGTTTCTTACTGCCCGAAAAAAACTTGGCAAGAGGTGAAACTTCCCAGCGCCGTGTGTCCAAAGAACATCTTCACTGTGCTGATGTGGGTGAAATGTAGCGTGGCGAGCGGTCTGGAGGGATCGATGGCGCGGGCCGCGGCGGCCGGGGCCGGCATGACCGCACACGGGCAAGCAGCGCCCGGTGAAGCCGAGCAGAGAAATGAGGGGATCGATAGAGGGTGGGTGATGATGTGATAGCGGCGACAGCCTGGAAATGGAGCATGGAGACAGAGCGGCGGAATACTCGGCCGCCCTGAACCGTGCGCGGCGGTATTACGGGGAAAATTGTGGCGTTATTGAGTTTTCACTCGCAGGAGATTTTCTTCGGACTCGGATACACCAGTCGCCTCAAACGTTTCACACTCGCTGATCGCTCAAATCGAAGTAATAACTTGTGTCTGAATGACTTATTTGTCAACTTTATCCAATACCAGTCAACCAAACTGTCACACCGGCTCTTTGTCGACGGCGTCGTCTCTGGAATGTACTGGAGCGGCGAGAAAATGAAACGGTTGAGCCGACTGAAACACTTTGCTGCTTTTCTCTTTACAGACACGACGGAACGAACCGTGAGAGGAACTGACAGCTGTGGCACGTTTTCTACTGCACACGAATCGCATGTCCAAACATGAAGACATAAAATAAGCATTTCTGAACCGTTAAGTAGATTTTTTTTTGTTATAAAAATCAGCTGGACGTCTCGGGGAGACCAGTTCCAGAAGATGAGTTGTGTCAACTTTCATTTTTAAAAGGAAGAAACAATTGAAGTGTGATGTTTGAGTTCATTTTCTTCTGCTGGCATGTACAGGGGTGTATTGTGGTTCCCAGAAATCGTTAATCCAAGAACCAGAGGAAGCTCAAGAGCAACAAATGTACAATTCTAATGGTTGTTTCCTTTCGTAAATTTGATTCAGTTTGATTTTCTCAAGAAACCAAAAAAGAAACAGAATTTCTAAAAGCAGAACCTTCAAATCAAACAATGTCATTCTCAGTATTTTTCAGTGTTTTCCAGTGTTGAGCAGCCCGACTCTGAAGGTGTCCAGAGATGTTGTAGGAGTTCAGTGTTTGGGTCTCCACCCAATATTGAACCAATCCCAGCACGCCTCTCCCTTCTCTCCATTCTCTCTCCTTCTTTGTCCTCTCCAGTTGATCATTGTGTGTTAATGTGTGCTTTCAAGAACGGTGAGAAATCCACAAAACCAGCAGAAGAAACAAGCCTGAATGAGCCGTTTCATCTTTCCAGCCTCCTGGGTCTTCAGTAGGAGTGATTTATTGAACTGGGGCTGCATTCAGAGGCTCATTAGCCACCACGACTCTCAGAAGACCCTCAGCACATTTGGGTCAGATCTGTTCATGCCTCACCCTCCAGATAAAATATATTAGCCACAATTTATCCTTCATCCTCTTTGCTCTCCTGAAGCAAAGCGCTCATCTGTTCCTTACTGTTACCCACCTTGACCCCTCTGTCCTCCACTGCTGCATTGATTGGCCATTGTATTCATGTTTCTGTCAATGGTGAACAGTATCCTATCCTTAAAAGGATTTCTCTCCCTTTGACCTCCTTCAATGCCCAATTGTTCCAACCATTTATTCTACAGGCAAATGAACGGCTCCTTTTTGTGGCCACTTTATCTCAGGCTGAAACAAGCAGCCCGGAATCCAATCTTTTTTTCAGGTCTGGCCGGCCCCTCGGGGAACAAATGAGCAGAGTAACTCCCCATTTATAAGCGGCTATCTGGCTATAACCTTGCAGAGAGAGCAAACACAGCTCTGACCTGAAATTGAAATGAGAACTCTTCACAGACGAGTCAAATTCTGTCAGAGGGTTCAAGTGTTTTTCCTCAGGAGGTTCAACCTGTTATTGTATCGAGTATTTTGAGCTTTGCCCAAAAAAATGCATGAACGCGCTAACTTGACTGCTTTAGTCTGTAATTGTGTCACACCTGCTGTTGAAAAGCAAACGAAAGCATTAGTGGCACAATGTTAAATAAACATAGTTAACAAATGCATTGGGTGGGATGGAGGGAACATTTGTACCTCTGCATGATGTTGACTGTATTTTTCCAGACTTGTAAGGCCCTCTTTACACAATGCTCTCAAGTGAAAACATAAAACTTTTATTGTGCATCGTTGCAATGCAATTTTTTGACAATGGCTCCAAAAAAAGCGTTCCAACTCTGTCTCTGTGGAAGTGCACCATGACTCCAGTAAACAGTTCTTCCGTACATATAAAAATAGATGTGCTACAACAATGATGTTTGTCTCCAGTGTCATGACTCCCGGTCCATGTTCTCCTGGGAGTTGTTCGTATTGGAGTTCAGAGTCACCATAATAACAAACCGACTTAGTTGTGTGAATGTAAATGTCCTTGTGCTCACTATTGTTAATGCTAATAGCATATTGTTCTCAGTGTGTATTTGTGCGTGGCTTCATTAAAAAAATATGCAGCAGCACCGATTCATGGCCCAACACGCCAATGTCTTTTTGTTTTCAAAATGCTGCAGTGTAATTTAGAAGTTTAATTGAAAAACAAATTGGAAAATTGTGAGTTTTCACCTGAAACTTGTGCAAAAGGGGCCTTAGTCTCATTCTGTTGTCCTACAGTGACATCTAGTGTTTAGAGTTGGTATGAACCGTTATGCTTGATGACTTCTTTTTTTAATATAATTTGCATGGCCAGTCAAATAATTAAATACAGTCTGAAAAAAATGGTAGCGAGGCTACTAATGGAAATGATGGAGGTGAGTAGGTTGTGGACATTACCCTTCTCAGGAAAAATAGACAATTATCCTTTTAATAGAGCATTTACTGACCTATTACCAAATTGCACTTGAGAGATTTTTTAATTTTCATTGTCATCCCCCCGTATTGACATGGAGTTTCCATTCAAATCTCCAATAATTTATTCAAGAGAAATGATCAGATCTCTGGCAGAGGATCTGAGTGTTCAGAGCATTCCACTCCCATCAGGTCTGCAGCACGGGCATTAGGATCTGCTGGAGTTTTCAACTTGTTAAAAAGGATTTTGTTCTGTATTGTCAACTATGATAATAATGAGTTTTCTCCATAGAACCAAAGTGATTTTGGGATATAATGCAAATCAAGAGATGATGATGTTTCAGTCCCAGAAAACTCAAAACCGTGTTTTACTTGAAGCTTTTCTGTCTTAAAACTATTTGTTCATAGTCCCCTACACAAGCAGCAAATGGAAACCTTAAAGGGTATTAAGATAAACACACCAAACAAACAAAAAAAACTCCTCTACTTCTTCGTTTTTCATCGGTTTCTCACTGGATTAGATTGTCTGACGACATTAATTATTCAGTTGAACATTTTGCTTCGTCGCTTCACTTCATTCTTTGTAAAATCGTCCTCATGCAATCTTCAAGCTCTCTTTGATTTGATGCAAAGAGCAATGTTTAAGTGATATGACATTTGCTTTCTGACAGATTTCTGTTGTTTCCTGACTGGAAAAAAGTGTATTTATATTGTAACTGTGGTTAGAAAAAAGCATCAGACTCACTTTGGAAAATCTGTAGTTTGATCCTGCTGCTTCATAATATGTCCTTTGATATCCAGCCCTATAATAATTACTTTTCCAAATTTTTAAGCTGCTGTAAACTTGTTTTTGACACAATTCTGCTGTGCTTAATTTGCATGGGTTGTCCTTGAGAATTGAAAGTTGTGAAATTTGATTTGCTGCCTTTAAAGAGATTGCATTGAAACAAACATGCATTGGCGGAGAGCTGTCACTGCCACATCAATAAATAATTCACCTCCATGCATGAACACTTGTCATTAATGATGGATTCTGTGGTGTGCACTGAATTAATTGATTGAACTCTGCTCTTTGTCAAAATGAGAACAGCAGCCCGTCTGCTGTTGTTTGCAAAATGTTGAAGCTGATGATGAATTACACTCATTTAGCAAAAGCCTCACATCTTCAGGCTTGGTTGCCTTGAAGTTCACATGCAGCTTTTAGGGGAATCAAGCTTTGTTGAGTGATAGCTGGTTTAAATCCAGCTTATCCTATCTCTCTTTGCAGTCAGTGTGGTCTACTTTTATCTGCTATAAGAACCTCAACGAGACCACTCCACCCAGCTCAACTTTATTTATAAAAGCACTTTAAAACAACCGCCGCTGCAACAAAGTGCTGTATATAAATAGACATAAAAACCTACAAACATAAAGTGCAAGCAATAAAATAATGGATGAGACCATTGGAGATTTAATAACAAATAAATAATGTTAAAATTAACTCTAAAGTAAACAGGCAGCCAGTGGAGGGAAGCCAGGACCAGTGATGTCTTCTTTCTTACTTTCTCCAGTTCGCAGTTGGGCTGCAGCATTTGAACCACTGGAGATGAGCGAGGAACGACTGGCCGACTCCAAAATAAAGTATTCCAATAATTCAACTGAGCTATTATATAAGCATGGATGACTATTTCGAAGTGCTGACATGCAAGAATGGACTTCATCTTAGCCAATTTTCTAAAGTGGAAGAAGCTGGACTTAACCACTGCACTTATCTGTGAGTCCAGTTTAAAATCTCTGTCCAGCTTCAAACCCAGGTTTGAAACTGTTGGTTTCACATGTGGAGTCAGGCGCCCCAAGGGGAGGTCCACCGGAGCCACTCGGGTCAAACACTATTACCTCTGACGTCGTAGCACAGGTGTCAGTGGGAAGGCCTTGTTCGCTCTGAATGGAACATATAACTGGGTGTCATCAGCTTAACAGTGAAGGGAGATACCTGCCTCCTAAGTTTGAGCCCAAATGGCAACAAGTACATTGAAAAATCAGTGGTCCTCAAATTGAGCCCTGTGGAACCCTATAAGACAAAGAAGACACATGCTGCCAGATAGAACCTAAACCATGTACAGTCGGTGCAAGACCTGGACACCCACCAGGTGCTGCAACCATAATATCAAAATGCCATTCTCCACTGTGTTGAATGCAGCAGTTGGGTCAAGCACAACAAAAACCATCACTGGCCAGGAAGACGTTAAAAACCCTGAGCAATGCTGACTCAATACCATGCGAATTTTTAAAGTCAGATTGAAAAACGTCCAGGAAACCATGTTCTTGGGTGCGATTTGATAATCTTCTCCAATATTATAGAAATAAAAGGTACCTTGGAGGTGGGCCTAATGTTGGCTGAACCGGGCCAGGTTTCTTGAGAAGAGGTTTCACCGCTACATGTTTAAGATCAAGAGGGGCGACACTGGAGGGCAAGCTGCTCTTGATGATAGTGACAGCCAGCCGTCCCATGCTGGACAAGATATCCTTAAAAAGATAGGGAGGGGCAGCATCCTGGGGGCAACCTGAAGACTTAACATGTCCAACACATCCTCTAAAGCTGATAAAGTCCCTGCCTCAAAGCTATCAAAAACGTCCTGGGAAGAGTCAGGATTTACATTCAGTGTTTGATCTTTAGACAACCTTGTCTTTGGAGGGCACTGATCATGCAGATTTTTGACAGCACATCACCGAGATACCTGTCCAAGATTGTGTAGGTACCCCGAATGCTACCAAAGCACTTCTGATCCACTGAGTCATGAACTCCCTCCCCTGAATTTCAGGCAGCCTCGACAGATCCCACTATGTTTTTCCTGCCTTTCCCATGGATGCTCAATCATAATTAAATCTAGGCAGTTTGGAAATTGAGGTTTTGAACCTCTGCGTCTGACCGCAGGCTTGGTGGATTACCATTGTGATTGAGGATTATGTTTAACTGATCACGTAGGAGGTAACAGTCTGACTAGGGTGCCATGGGTAAGGTTAAAGACTTGTTAAAATAACTGATGTCTCCCAGTTTTCTTATTGATGTGGGTGAAGCTTGCTCTTCACACAAAGTTAGCTAGGACAAACTGGATGTTAATTATGTATAGAGAAGGAGTGTACTGTTATATTGTAAGGACTGAATAGGACCCACGATGCAGCCATTAAGACTCTGAGACAGAAATATCTAAAAGTTGACAAAAAAATAATGGATGATCCAAATATAAACTGTTCGTCAAACCAATTCTAATTAACGGCGTAGAGGGTGGACAAACTGAAACGTCTGAGTTTCCATCCAAGTACATAATCTTCAGAGACAAGGGACAGACACAAAGAAAGACGAGGCTGGCTTCAGACTGAAAGAGAGAGGAAACAGTTGCGGAACACTGGAAGCCGGGTGGGGAGTCTGTACATTCTACTTCTAATCTCTGCCACACTTGGTACATTCCATTAACGTCACACTGCAGGATTAGGGACCTCCGTCTCCTGTTTGGTGGTCAGACCAGGAAGCAGCTGTTGAGCTGCAAAACCAAACATTTTAGAAGCAAATGAACAAACAGTAAGAACAAGGTTACCTAAGCATCTCCTTCTCTTCTTAACCTCAGCTCAACCTAACCAACATTAAGTGCATGCCGGACCGCCTGATAATGAAATTCAGAATAAAAATCATTTGGGATCTGTAGTGAGTCTGTGTTTGCTACAGCTTTCAAATGAAATGTTGAATATATATTTATATTTTCTTTGCAGTTTTGTGCTAAACTCATAAACGTTATGTTCATAAAATGTGTTTAAATTTGTCGTGTATTCTTATTTCTCTTTTTGTGTGTAAACATATCCAAAAACACTACAACACAGGACTATTATTGCTTGTTCTTGTTACACATCTGTGACCAAAAGCATTAAGTTTTTGGATGCACACATCGTAACTATGATATCAGTGAACATGCATGAAGTATTTATATAGCCAGAATACATATTTTATGCCAGTTTAAGGGGAATGGGTCCTATGGACATGGTGAATTTACAGGAGGGGGGTCTAAAATTAATGTAGAGTGTAGAATCGTCGATCATAAAACAGGCACGTTTGATTTCAGAGGAATTGATGTTCATGCATTGATCCGGGCATCACACACCGCCATCAAGTGTTACGGTCCGGTAATGGCCACATGTGAGGATGAATCCGAAGTCATCTGCAATGCTTACTTGGAAGCTTTGGAAAACACTCGAAAATGTGTTGTTATGTTGAAGGACTTGGGACTGAAGGGCAATGTTTCAAGCCTTCCGTTCAGCCGATCGACTGCCAATACCCGAGCATCTGCTCCCGGCTAATGGGCTGGGTCTAATCAAAGTCGGAGGGACGAGTGTGTCACCAGAGGAGGCTTGATGGAAATGCTTTTGTAGCATGGAAAATAATTCCTACAGAACCTGTTTAATTTTGTATCACTGCAATCAGCATTAGTTTAGTTGATTGAATACAATGCAAAACAAAAATTTCCAAAAATATGATTGAAAGGGAGCAGAAGACAGAATGGATTTATGTAATTTCCCCTTTAATGTCCCACATTCAGTTCAGCCTGACAGGCCTGCAGAGCCACCAGTTTTTCTGTCAGCATTATAGTTTGCAGTATAGTGGTTTTCATTGCTTTTAGAAATCCTGCGTGTTCTTTTGATTCCCTAAATTGACTCCTTTTACCGAAAAGCAGCGCACCATTATTTTGTTCCCAAATCTTAGTTTTATGAGAATCTTTGTTCTTTTTAATTTGCAGTTTCTTTCTCTTTTTGCAGATCTGTTTTTGAATATTGACTACTGAAGTTTGAAGATTTTTAAACATAATTTGTAGAATGCTATAATCTACTATGTTGTGAAAAATTAGCAGTTGTATTCTAATTAATAACAGGTTTGCTGGATCTCTACATAGTTTTTTTTCATCAATTATTGTTAAATCTTTTCAGTAAAATGAGCACTGACTGGATGTTTGCTCTGCAGACATTTTCCCAAACATCATGCAGCAGGTCACATCAGCTGTTGAGGATTCCTTTTGTTTGATGTGATCCTGAATTGTACACTCATGAATTCCTTTGGAAATACAAGAAGTAATGCACAGAGGTTTGAATAATACAGTGATGCCCGTTTCCTCTGCAGCACTGGTATTAAAAAGAAAAAAAAAACAGCATGAGAGAAAACAGGATCTTTGTACAATTGAATGGCTGAAGGGAGAGGACTCCTCCGAGGCTGCAGGAGCAGAAGCTGGTGTTTGTGGATGTTTGGCACAATGTGGAGTGTCCCCGGGCCATCATGCACTGATCCTGCTCTACTTTCCTGCTTTGTGGAGGTCTTTAGCTGGGAGTCGGTTCTGGCAACAAGTAAAAGACGAGCGTGGCCCACTTTAACAGGGAGAGGAATCACACGAGTGTCTGAGCATGCTGAGCTCTAACCGTGGCTTTCAGAGCGCCTCGCACCACCAGGGGTTAATTTCCAGTCTGGGTTCTGTTCTGAGTCGAGATGAGGTTCTCGTAACCATCCATCAATCAGCCCGGGTCTGTCTTCTCCAGCCACCGAGGCCATTCAGGACGGGGACTGCGGAATGGTTTGCCGTCAGTATGAAGGATACGTAGCATTATAGCTCAGTCATTCCAATCAGTCAGAGCACAAATGAGCCTCACGGACAGCGCAAGTCTAACAAAGCAGCAGAGATGGCATTTAAATGAAAAGGCATTGGTGTTAAAGGATTCTCACAAAGGACTCGTACAAAGTTCTTGTTCCTTTTTCCCAGAAGTCCTTAGATTAGTTTCATCATTCTCATTCGCAGGCAGATCTTCAGAGTGGCCTCTTGGTAAGAGTTCCTGACTTTAACTGCTAAAATCTCTTCTCAGGAGAAGGCTGGAGGAGAAGGATGCAAAACATGCTGCAAAATCAACAAGACTCGATCGAGCTTCTTCCATCAAGTCGTTGAGACTCTAAAGTCCCAGCGGGGACATTTCTTTATGCACATACAGTGCAGCCACACTTCTTTGACTCTTTGTCAGTTCACAACACTGGATAATTCAGAATACGCATCAATATTCACAACAACTCATTCAAACATTTTCAAAACCACATTAATGTGACAGTTATTGGCAGCTGCAGCATCCCCAGCACCATCCATTAATTTTCCATTTGGCTTTATCCAGCTGAGAGTCACAGTGTGCTGGAGCCAGGAGTCCCATCCATCACACGGAGAACAGACCATTTCTAGTCTCCAATTAACCTGGAGCTCAAGTCTGGGACTACAGAGAGAACAGTATCAGAGGAAAACCATGAAGGACATGAAGATTCCTCAGCCTGGACTCAGGTCCTGTTTTCATGCACTGAAAACATTCTGAAAACAGCTCCCGAGGTGGAACTGGACATGAGTTTCAGACGCCATTTATACAATCCATTCCAAGAGCTTCAACATAAAAACCTATTCATGGTACTGTTCTGGCTCTGCTTACAATTATTTATTATCTATGAGAAATTTATACATGAACAAGTTTTATTTTTTTTTTTTGTGATCACTCCTAATTGACTTGAAAAAAATATTTGATGACTGGAATTGAAATCACCTTGAAAACTTTTAACAAAATGCCACATTCAGAGGGATTACTTTGCTATCCGGATTATTTCACATTTTCTTTATTCAGTTGGAGAAAATGGAGTTTGAGGATAAAAACTGGATAGAAATTAATTAAAAATGTAATCAATCTTCAGCAACAGCAAGGCTAATGGAATCAATGGACTACATTTAAATCCACAAACAGTGTGAAGCAGATTTCTTCTTCCACCCTGATAAAGTTAGGGAGATTGCTCCTTCATGCTCAGTGACATTAGCAGCCCCACTGGGTGATGAACCTTGTCTAATACGACGTGGAAACCTTTCATGGTTTGACGGAAAGCTGCAATATCTGTGAGCACAACAAGAATTTCAGATGCACGGGGAGACTGTGGTCTAATTTATGTCTGTTTATGCTTTCCTG
This sequence comes from Salarias fasciatus, assembly GCF_902148845.1. Taxonomy (NCBI): domain Eukaryota; kingdom Metazoa; phylum Chordata; class Actinopteri; order Blenniiformes; family Blenniidae; genus Salarias; species Salarias fasciatus. The sequence goes on from NC_043765.1 coordinate 23,530,615, forward strand.
AGTCTGATATACTCCATGTGGAAATTGGGTCTGATGTTTCCTGGCAGATAATAAAAGGCTGAGGTTACAGACGGAATTGAAAATGACTCAAGAAAAATATGGCAGTATGAACGGAGGCAATTAGAAGAAAGAATAAATAGTCTTTTTTTTAATATTTTTTGGAATTCTGAGGTAAGATGACATGCAGCGTGGTAAAAGGTGATCAGATATCAGCTTGAAAATGTGCATAATAAACATGCATGCTGTTGAATGTGAGGAGTTAGAAGAGCTATCAGGCATGGAAATAAACTTCAAAACTGAAGCGGGACACAACTGCAGAGGAGAAACTCACTGAAAGTTGGCTAACATTTCCATTGATGACCTGTGTGTTTGGGAACACTCTCAGTGGGAATGGAAGGTCAAGGTCCGAGTCTGCTGAACCCGCCGTGGCTGCAGTGAGAGGATTTATGTTTCTCTCTGTCTCTGTCCTCTGCTCTCCTGTGTTTGTATCCTCTAACCTCAACGGACAACAGCAGACAGTCTGAACCTCTGATTCTGCTACTGCAGATTTGTTGAATTGTCGAGTTTTCCTTTTGTCAGGAAAATTCTAATTCAGATCAAAATGAGAGGAAGTGAAAGGCTACAGAAGATATTTAATAAATGATTCTTGCAACAAGAAGACAAGTCACTTCACCGTCCGGTCTGAAGGCTGTCCGGAGTTGTTCCATTTGTCTTTCAGTGTCTCGGCTTATATGGGTCGAAGTAAACAAGGCTGATTATGTTCAGACAGATGTTATTTCCTAACGTGCTTTGAGATGATTGTGTTGTATTTGGCGCTACAGATTTAAAATTTAAATGAATTATTCCATGCGAGTCCACCACCTAAAGCTTTCCTACGCCTCTTAATGTTGCGCAATGATACACCAAGCTGCTGTTGCGTGTAAGCTGCAACGAACATTATGTTTTGTTTAACATTACATAGAATAAATTGCCTGGTGCAGCCTGCAATTACAGTCAATTCCAACTAAAAGCCTGAATAAAATTGCAGTCATTAGAGGGTGTGAATGAAGTCCTGTGTAAGGGTTTCATAACTTCATTGCCGTGTTGGTGGGCTAAATGTCAGGCAGGTTACATATGCAGGCTGACAGAGCGGCGCACTAGAGGAAAAGACAGTGACAGCTCACTCCCACTCTGGGATAAAACACAGACCAAGCTGGTTTTATTGTCATGATCTTTGACACGGGGTGGGCACGGCGCTACAGACGCCTCCATTCAGACCTCACAGCGATGAAATGTCCTAATATCATCCGCCTGCATGAGGAGTTAAATGTGTTGATTAACTGAGAGGTTACGGTCTTCTTACCCTGGAAAGGTGCTGTTGCCAAAACTATTTTGTTCTGAAATTAAATAGTTTTCAACCTCATTAGCTCAGAATTTATTTCTGCTTGGATTTTAATGTGCTTTAATAATTAAAACCAGCTGGTGATTTCAATTCCAGTCTGGAGCCTGTATGAGGGATCGTTTCTGCTTTTTCTTTCTTTTTTTTTTTTCTCAACTTTTCTTTCCCCTCAGGAAATCAATATCGTGATAGAAGGAAATTAAAGCTGTTAAGAGCACGAACGTACATTGTGCTCATCCAACGCGCCGGTGTAATGTAAGCTGCAGGGAAGCGCCGCGGTCGTCCTTTCAGCTCAATTCCAGCCTGTGTTCACGGATAATGTGTCAGATTGGTGCTATTTAGAAAAGACTGAGTGAGCAGAGCATTGTGTGAGGTTTCTCTCTCTCTCTCTCTCTGTGTGTGTGTGTGTGTGGGTGCAGCATGTCACAGTCGGTTGTCGTCGAAACTAAAGAAATAAAAGACTGTAATTTGTACATTTCGACCAGGAATAATCCAGTACTGCTAGGAACAGGAAGAGAGTGGCACATTTGAGTTTGGGGATGATAAAGCATGATCGTATGAAGAATATTCTTTATGAACATGTGGAAGTTATCTACTAAATATTATTATAAGGTTTTCCCAGGTGTATTTTTAGAAGAACTCACCTTAAATGCTGTTTGAGGAGCAGAATAGATCAATTTTCAATAAAACACAGTTTCAGAACTAAACTTTTTGATTAATAAACTGCTGTAATAAATGCTGACAGGAAAAATTAAAACCTGCAAATTAGCAACGATGAAATAGTAAGTGTGGTACATATAATGGCTGGAGGCTACAAATATTGAATGACTTTCACAATAAAACTTTTTAAAAGAACACCACGTTGCGGTCAGTAATGCACTAGCACTCTTTACCTCACAGTGTGTGTGTGTGTGTGTGTGTGTGTTTCCTCTGGGTTTTCTGGTTTCCTTCCACAGTCAAAAGTCATGTATGTCAGGTTAACAGGTTAATGACCCTAAATGGCTCCTGGGTTTGAGAGCGAGTGTGTGTGGGTGTCTGTATTGCTGTGTTTACCCTGTAATGGACTGCAGACCTGTCCAGGTGAATCCTGCCCTGGTCCATAGCAGGCTGGGACTGGAGCTCAGTCACCAGGGTTATGAGAGCTCCCAAAAGTTTGTTTTTAAATGTTGTATTTTACCTGGTAGTAATTTGTTGAATGGTTTGATGAGTTTTTGCAATATCCTTTAAATTTTATAGTTTGGACTGAATAAACAGAATCTGAGCGTGTTCCAGAAATCCTACATTACGAATAAACTGCACTGCGCATTTCTGTAATGCGACTAATAGATTGTGCATTAGGAACTGTTTCCCCACACTTCAGCACGGTATATGATGTATAGGAGTACCAGGGAGCAGTATAATGTATGGAGTGCATTTCCATCAAGGTCAGGTCCTACTTTGTATATAATTGAAAGGATTGTTGTGAGTATGTGGCTGACAGGGGCTTTCCATTAAAATCTACCATTATAACTCCGAGAAACGTATTCTCCTTAGCACAATCAATCTGGACTCTGTTTATCAATACCTGAAGTTATGGGTTGGATTTAGGATCATCATTAGTCTTATTTATATTTAATCATAGTTTCATGAATAAATTACTGTCCACCCATCTTATCAGTTTATTTGATTTCTGGTTTACCATGGTTACAAGTTCATTATGATTATTCCTTCTAAAGGAAATGTTGGTGTCATCTGCAGAAAGTAGGAATTTCTGTGATTGAGAAATGATAAATATGTCTTTGATCTAAGTATTGAAAGATATTGGTCTCAACACCCCCTTTAGGAAACCACAAGAAATGCCATTCATGCAATTCATTCCCATTTTGACATATTGCTTCCTTTCTGTTCAGGAGCTTCTTAACACTTCCAGGCAACACACATGATACGGTATATAGTTTACAGTGTATTGAGGATGATTTAATGATTAATCATATCAAAAACTTTTCATTAGATCAATAAAAATTCTTTTTTTTTTTTTCGAGGCATTAGTGATTTGTTCAGTTGCTTCAGTGATTGCCATTTATGCACTTGGTTTTGTTTTAAAACCGTTTTGACTCTGATTAATTATCTGATTTTATCAACCGTGAATGAAAGAGTTTTTCTAATATTGTAAAAAACTATGGCAGTGCGGTTAACGTGTATTTTGTCGCTGTGTTTGTGCCCTTTTTTTTTTTTTAAATAAAGGAATTACCATTGCTATTTTCATTTTATTTGGTAAATGACCCGTTTGAAATGATGAATTACAAATATGGGTTTTGCAGTGTTATTCATTACTTTTTTTAATAATTGGCAAGTCAATGTTGTCAGTCAGTAGATCATTACTTTTACATTTTTGAACATTTCATCACCTCCTGCTCATGTGGTGATGAAAGGAAAATTGGGCAACAATCATTTTTAATGGTTATTTGATGCTGGTCATTACCCTGGTCTGGGATTTCAGCAGTGAACCCTGGGCCAACATTTACAGAAAAAAAAAAAAATTGAAAGTATTAACTGTGTTATGATTGATGCAATTCTTATTGATAAAGTAGTCAGGATAAGCTGCCTTATAGTCCTTGTTTAATTAAGTTTTAAATTATATCCCAAGTTCCTTTAATATTATTCTTTTTTCATATTTTTGCACATTGTTATAATATCTGTTAATGTATTCCTTTTCCTTGGTTTTTAACTTTAAACAATTTGTAGAGATTATTTTTCTTTTCACAGGCAATTCGTATTCCTTTCATAAGCCAAAGACTTCTCATATTTTTACCTCCTTACACAGTCTTCTACTGAGCAGTTTATGCAGGGAAATAAATATATCTGAGAAGTTTCCTCATGCACTGTCCACATATTTCTCTGTAGACTGTGCTCCAGTCCTGGTGCATTAGACGACCAGAGAAGGCATTGATTGTATCGTCAGTTCTTCTTCATTTATAGACAGTTTTTATATCGTCTTTAAACTTCTTTAGATCACCGAAATCCGGGATGAACACAGATCAGTGGTGCTATATTTATATATAAAACACAGGCTGGTGCTGGTTTGATTTTCCGAGATGTTGGTGTTGGTATTATCCATGATTTAAGCATTATGTGATGTTATTCTGCTTTTTTGCTGTGTGATACAGGGACAGACTGTTCATTGTGTCCACAAAGTCATCAGTAAGTTTTTAATTTAGTTGGATTGGGTAGGTCAATATTAATATCACCACAGACAAATAATGCTTTTGTTTTTCAGAGCAAAATCATTTCTCCATCCATTCCCTGAGAATGTCTCTTTATGAACCAGTCGATCGATATACACAACTTAGTTATAATTTTCTTCTTTTCATTGTTAGTCTCTATCATTAGACATTCCATTGTTCCATATATTGTTAATTTCATACCTGTTATGACCGTATATTCGACAGATTTGTGTATATATAAGACAACACCACCCCTCGTTTTATTTTCTCTATTCAAATAACTGAAGTCATAGTCCTCTAGAGGGAAATCAATACCTTCATCAATGTTAAATTATTTTTCATTGCTAGCAACAATACTAAAGGGATGACTGAATTGCTGCAAATAGTCTTTGATGGAGTTGAAGTTTTTATACATGCTTCTGCTGTGGAAGTGTATTATTGACCGTGATTTGCTACTGTTTTCATTTGTCTGTTGTGTAAGTTAATTACAATGCGTTACAGTGGAGGAGAGAAAGTTATTGTCAGGTTCAATTTTCGCATTGGGATCCATTGTGTTGTGCTCTTTGTATTAAAAAAGTGTCCGGCTGATGGAGGTTTTAATCTCCTCTGTGGCGGCGGGCTTTTTTTCTGCGCCGTCCAGGTGTACGTATGAGTGTCCAACGTCCAGTGTGTTGGCGCTAGCATTAGCTACTGCCAGCTGACGTGTTGTGGCTCGCAGCGGCAGACAAGCCAGCACCTCGTCTGCAGGGTCGTTGTCCCAGAAGAGTGAGAGCTAGCTCCGCGAAATATCGGTGTGACGGTGAGCGTGAGCTTAGAGACAAATACATGATATCCACACTCTGAATGAATATAGGTTTGACTGCAGTTATTGGATTTCATTATGTGAAAAAGAAAATCAGTGGGAACATTCCTTAAAAAAACTTTTTGACATATAGTTTGTTGCTGATTGAGCCTCATTTCCGTACAACGCCTTATACAGCCAAAACTGCTGTGGTCAAGCAGCCAGTGAGTTACAACCTTACCGACCGTCTGTGGTGATTAGTGAGACCCTTCAATCAAGACTGTGTTGCTGGAGTATCGATGCTTCTGGCTTAGCGATAATGGAATTTGTTCGAGATCCAACAATCAACAAATTGTCATTACCAAAGAAATTGGACCAGTCTGTATGAAACCAATCCGGATTTCCCTTGCTTACAAATGAGACTTTGCCGTGTCCTCAGGTACTTGGGCACTTATTAGAGAGAGGAACATATATTGAATGGCGACTGAATGTCTACGCTCATTCCATTAAGGAAGGTAACCAATGGGAACACACAAGCTATGGGCTCTAAATGCATTTTCTACTCCTGATTTTTCCGCACTCCGCAGTAATGGATCAACTGTGGAGGCTCCTCACCAGGCAACTACCGTTTAACAACATTTAGAACATACTAAATGGCACGTATTTAGTGGCGCATGAAGCTGTTTTCAGGATAGATTGAAATTGTCAGAGGACCTCTACCTTGATCACCATTATAACAAATGCTCCAATAATCCAATCTTGCCGTTTTAACCATTAAGTCATGTTCATTTGGATGATTCATCCGTTTTTCACAGCATGGACTAATCCTGTAATTGACTTAAACAGCAACCTAAGCTTCCTCAACACGTTGCAGAGCAGAAAATCTGCAAATCACCATCGATCACGTCAGAGTCAGTAACTTGGACTAACTTCAAAACACCTGCCGGCCTCAGTCTACCAGCGGAAATGGAAGTTCCAAAAAATAAAAAATTCCAAATCACTCAGACCAGACATGATAAAGAACATCAGAGCAACCTGAAAAGGTTATCCAGGTTTTTAACTTTCATGGTCGTCATATCCAGACATGACGATCAGCATTTTTTATTTAACAGCTTATCTACAATCAACACATTGAACTTTGAAGCAGTTGGAGTCCTGCGAGCAGACCGTCACATCAGGGGTCAGTAGATACAGCTAAGACCTGAAAACTGAGGCGACGGGTCAGTTTGAGCAAAATCAGACAGAGCGTGATTGACAGCAGATGGCTTTGTCTGGCAAGTCCTGAATCCTGCTGCAGCAATCGGATTGCTGGGTTCGTATTTGGCACAGCTATGATGAAAAACATGAGTTCAATCCGCTCCATTGCAACAATCCTGCTGGTGTTGTGACAGTGTGACAGATTTCCTGGCACACTTTAGACCCCTTGAGTCTCAGTGGAGTATTGAAGCTGACAGTGTCCGTTGCCTTCATGATCTTTTTGGCTGGATCAGCCCACGCCTGCTGGATATTGCTGGATCTCTACCTCACAACAGCTTGAGGGAAAAACAGGCCGATTTGAAGGAAGCTGCAGGACACAGGGTAATTGGTTTCTTATCTTTATGTATTACCAACACAATCCTACGCTGGACGGATTAGAACAAGACTGAAGGATGTTCTGAGTCTACTACTGACTCTCGTGATACCAAGCATAAAAAAAAAAGAATAGAAAAACAGCAAAGATCTGAAGAATTTATTTTTGTTGCACAGCTAGTGAAATCAACCACTGAACCAAAGTAACAAAAGTTTTAAAACCAACATATCTATGTGTGAGCTATTTATGCAGCGCGTCAAGTGAATGAATTATACATATGCATCAAACTGTTACATAAGGAGTCGGAGCATTTTCATTAACTCCTACCTTGGTAGGTCTTTTCAAAAAGTTGCCTTTTCAGTCGTTCTGAGCACAACGTTTGGGTAAACATTTAGCATTTTAATACATTTACACTCGGACAAAGTTGGGCATCTTTGATTTATTTTATTTTTATTTTTTTCCCCCAATATTGACCTGAAAACAGGCTGTTCTGTTCATGTAGAGTGTTTTTTTTTTTCCCCCGGTTTGATGTGATACAGTGATACACAGCTGTTCTCTATTTGTAGTTTCATTTTTCATCATAAATATAATGGCGTAATTACATACAATGATGATGGGAGTAAACCGCCCCATTAGCAGTGGCGTTTTTTTTTGTTTTTTTTGTTTCTGGCCATCTGTTTGTCCTGTACTTTACCCTCTGATGATATAAATTTCTCTTTCTGTGCTTGTGGGTTCTCACCGCGGCTGCTCGTGGATCAAACTGATTCATTGCTGCTTTCCTCGGAGGCAGACATCCGTCGTCTGGCTGGGCAAACGCTCGGGCCTGTGCCAACACGGGTGTTTTGTGCTTTTCACAGCACCGAGACAAATTGTGATGAGGGCTGTTTGGCTGAGTTGAACACTCGCCGAGCTCCTCGTCTCACAAGATATTCTCTTTGACTGGCAGGTAACGACCTGAGGGTCTTTCATTCTTCTGAAGCTCAATAAGTTCAGTCTTCCAAAAAACAGTGAGGCGGTGTTTGTTCTGGTTATAACTGGGAGCTGGATTAAAGAAAAAGACTTGTTTATATGACAATCTGTCCAGTTCAAGAGCAGCAGCATCTGTCAGGAAGATATGCAACAAACAGTCCTTTCTAGGAAAAATGTGCAAAATTAGAATATATGTGTGGAAAAAAAACATGCTGCCGTGAAAATAAAAATACTTATTCAGCTGTTTAAGGAATCATTTAGTCTCATTAGTCGAAATTATTCTATAATGTACTCAAACGGATCTAGATCATCATCTCACACACGAGTACATGTAATATCACATTTACACATGTTTTTATTTATGCAAATCTTGAGGAGCTCAGTTCTGTTATTATTGTTTTTATCAAATATATTGCAAGGTTCTCCCACAAAATCATTGTAGTCAGAATGATCAATAACGTTCCAGAAAGGGGCAACTCACCATTTCAGCAGGTCTGCGTCTCTCATGTCTTCCTGGATACGTAATAGGCTGGAAAACGGATCTCTACAAGGCGCGCTACAGATCAAAAAAGTCATATTGTGTTAGACTTTTGCACGTGCTCGTCCTTGACGTTCCTCTGAAAGGACTTCAGTCCTCGATGGTATCTGGAAGGATTAAGCAGAGTCTTTCAGCTGGATTCGATGGCGTCCCGCCCATCTCTGCACGCTGTCAAGGACACATCCTTGAAAATGAACAACATCCTGCATGTTTTAAGACACAGAATGTTTGTACATCGCGGCAACGCTCATTTGTAGTGCTGAGACACTCCACCAGAACAGCAATATCCAACACCTTCAATGGATACGCAGAAAGGCTTCATGAAAACAAACACCCAAAACACAAGGAAAGTTGACAACAGGTGTATGTGATTGTCTGTGTTTGCATCTTGACGGACTGACGAGCTGCCTGTGGAACAGTGGTTCCTACTGTCACCAAACACTGATTGGAGTTGTGGTTTGAAGGTCTTCGCACAGAGACCAAGACTGGACAGTTTGTGTGTGGGTTTGATCCAGCTATTCCGGGGTTCTCCGACAGTACGAGTGGCACACAATTGAGGTTAATCAGCACCTCTGAAGTGCCTGCAGGTGTGAATGTGGGTGTCTGTGTGTCATTGTCTGCTTGTCTTTTTTTCTGCCCTGTGATGTGTGCAGGGGTGGATCCTGCTTTTATAGCCTGGAATCGGTTACAGCTTGATCTGAAGTTGCCCACCTTGTTCCCACTTGGGGAAAGCTTCGGAGAAAGCTTCTTGAGTTTAAACCTGTTTTTAAATATCCAACCAACAAAGCACTGTGTAAATTCATGTAATCCACTGTGTATTGATGTGTAGACACTAGGGATGGGACGAGATCTCGCGAGATCGAAATGCCGCGAGATTGAGTACGTTTATATAAAGGCAAAAACTCTTTATTACCTGGAATATTGACGGAATAATACATTACATAGCGCACAGCCATATAAACACGTGCAAAACCCCGAATAGGCTCATATTCATATTTAAAAACCCGGTCGAAAGGGATATGAAATACTGAATCTTGGTCTTTTGAGTACACAAACTACTTGTGATACAGTTTAATTGATACGACGCAAAGAAAATGTGCGGAAACGATCGTTCAGTTTTTCTCTTTTATTGAAAAAACGATGCATCGCATCAACGAACATTTTACCACGTCTTGCCGGCTCACGCTCTTTTTCTAACAGCATGCAGAGAGAGCCTGCAGGGGCTGCGGCGCCCTTCTTCCTCTGTGGTGTCTGTGTAAAATAAGGTTGAACATGCAAACAGCGCACCTAGTGGCAGGAAGTGCAAATGCAGTCATGGCGTCGTTTGTGCGCCGCGGTTTGAATGGGAATAGGCGAACGAGGCGGCCGCCAGGGCGCAGTGTACAGCGGAGGGCGCCGTGGCCGTACAAGGGGCCACTCCGTGTTCCGTGTGAACACTGCCCTACGCCGCTCAGACGCTGCATGTGAGTACCGCACCTCTCCCCACAGCTCAGCACCAACCCCCCTCCCCCCCCGGTCTCGTCTCGTCTCGTCTCGATCTCGTGGACTCAATCTCGTGAGACATCTCGTCTAGTGGAATTTGTGTCTCGTCCCACCCCTAGTAGACACATATCTACAACTGAATGTTGTCTTCTATCCATAAGAGGTCTCTCTTTTAAATGAGACTGCATAGCTTCAAGGAATGCCCTGCATAAATAAAAGCAATTAAAATACAGTACAAAAATGTCTGAAAGGTATGTTGAAAAAGGCCTATTTTCCTCCTGAAGAGGAGAAAAAACCAAACTGAATCGGAGATCTAATGAAAAGTTCGAAAGCGTAACTGTATGTTGTTCAATACAAATCAGTCTGATTGATCTCTACAAGCTTGAAGGTGAAGACAGATTAAACTAATCCTAAACGCCCCCCCCCCCCAAAAAAAAATAATCAATTTGAAAAGTAGATAACCCCGAAGGTCAGGAACCGTTTTCCTGAGCGCTTCATTAAAAAGACATGATGTCTCCTGCTGTGAATGGAAATCAGCAGTTTCCTGAATTGCCTGCAGCTCGTCATCTGTGACGACTGGGAGAAGCAGGACCGCCTGATAGCCTCCTAAAAAATGGCAGTGAAAAGCAAAACGCGTTTCCTCCATTTAAAATTCAAAGCTTCAAAGACGTCCCGCGCTCCTTCGAACCTTTCTGTACACGAAATTGCAGCGATTTTGGGGATCATCCATCTGTTTGCCTCACTCCATCCATTCAGTCAATAATAAAACGAGATCCACACACAAAGAGGTCTGAGGGAGCCGCGCACACAAGCCAATCACATCCATGCATGTATTTTCACAAGGGAGCACTTGTACAGACCCACACACTCAGCCGAGCGGCGGCGCGGCCCGAGAGGAGGAAATCTGCTCCGAACATGCAGAGAATGTGAAGGAGCTGCTTCCAATCTCTCCCCTGCTCATGAAACTGTCGACGGCTCACTTCACAGTCGATCAGAGTCGTCACTATTGGAAAATTAGATGTAATTAGTGAACCATCTTGTGGGTATGTGGTTGAATTAAGTGCATTGAGTAATGAATATGCATCTTTATGTAAATTTCATACAGATTATATCCAACACGTTTCATTGCTTTATCAATGTCATGTTAATATAATTTCTTATCTCTTGGCTGAAAGAGGATAGCAACTGCAAAATGGTCCAAAAACAGTCAAAGTGACTGAAAGAGTCAAGTCAGCTGAAATTACTTCAGCATTAGAAAAAACTTAAATTGGATTCTAGAATTTATTTTAAAGGGAAAATGAAGACAATCTAACAAAAAAATATTTTTTTACACACACACACACACACACACACACACACACACACACACACACACACACACTGATAAAACCGTAATGTAAAAAAAAAAAAAAATCGACAGACAATGCTTCTGTAGGTATCACAAAACTATATTTACAGGTTATCCTCATTAAAAAAATGTTTTTTTTAGCTTTAGACTAAGGCTTAAAGCATAAATGCCATGACTGAACAGACATTGGCATATTTTAGTGACCTGAGAAAACAAAAATAGGACTATAGTTGCATTATTTCTCCCATTTTTGAGATAGACAGAATCAGTCGTTTCAAAAAAGAAAAATGTGTACTCATGAAACTGCTTGCTTCTGAGTTGTTCTTTTTGGCAGTACATCAGTTACCATTGAATAGTGAAATATATTTAGACGAAGTTCTTTTGTGGCCTGCTGTCGACTGTGTGAAACGCTGTACTCCTCCCAGAACTTGCACAATATTTTGTAACAGGGCTGGACTGGGACAAAAAAATCAGCCCGGGCATTCTGAGCCGTGCTGTTCCTGGTCCTCACCAGATATTGATGAACAGGTGATGAAGCCTAAGAATGAAAACAAACTTCCTTGTCACAAGCTCAGAGTCTGCTTTTAATGAACTTGAGTGTGGAGAATGCTCTTCCATGGCCCACCTGAGTCAGACAGATGATCAGCAGGTATTTTTATGTAAGTGCAAGGAGACAAGAGGGCAAGTTTTTCCAAGAATCACAGATTTTGGTCACAATCTCAGTTTCTTCTTCCCATCCTGCAGATCCATCCACCGCAGGTCCGGTCTTGTACTTATCTTCATGTGATGCCTTAAGCCTGTCCCTGTCCAGCACAACTTTTCAATTCTCACTGAAGGTTATTTACTGTCGTCTTACTGTCAAATTTGAGGAGACATGCTGAGGTTCTGAAGTGCATTTGTAGGAAGAGAAACAGTTCTGAGCTGGTCAAACGTCCTCAGGTCCAGCCATGCCAAATCCGCAAGGAGAGGACCAGGTGTGACAAAGTGTGTCCAGTACGGTCATATACTTTCTCAGCACTGACATGTACCTCGTCTTCACCCGTCTCTCCAGCTCTTCCTCTTCTCTTCTTGGCTCTCTTTTCAGGTAGTGCAGCCTCCACCTCCATGTCTGCTTTGGCCTCCCTCTCCTCCAGTTTCTCATTTGTCCATTTCACAAATGTCTCTGCAGCTGCCGTCACAGTCGTCACAGTCCGTGGCGATATCTTTGTGGCAGTCACCATTTGGATGTCTGTTCCTTTTGACTGGAGGAACCCGGACAGCAGACTTGTTTGTTTGAACACTCTGCTGTTAACTCAGTTCCATGCTTCAAGAGACACTCTTTAAAGCTTCCTGCTTCGCCAGGCACCCTCCAAAACGTGGCGTTTCTTTGTCACTTGTTCTCTATTAGCTGACATCCGACCGCAGTGGAGTTACTGCTACTGATGTTGCTTTTTAAGCACCTTAAGAAAAAAGCTTCAGCACAGGTCTGGCCTGCAGCGCTCTGGTATCAGTCCGTGCAAATGCAAGGCACACAAAGCAGAACAATAAAAGGTGTTCTTTACAGTAAGTGGGCCACTTCCTGCCAGTGCCATGATCTAAGAATTCCTGAAATATGGCTATAGGGATCGGGACGAGCAACGCCGTCCATGCCCCGACTCTCTCTCCTCGTGTGCATGTAAGCAGGGGAGGATTAAGGTAGTCATGGACCCCTAGGCATGTATGTGAAAAAGTAGAAGGCGTTAATATCCACAAGAATCTGCTAATAAATGTTTGTAAAAAAGAAAAAAAAGATATTTATGTATGAAAGACAAATAAATATTTTAGCAGTTAATTTGAACTCCATTCAATTTTTATGTTAATGAGCAGCATCACATCTCCTGGGAAATCCTAATTAGACTCAGTCTAAAAGATATATGCAGGTGTAGAGGGTTTATGATCAAAATTGATCTAATTGTTTGATTTTCTGTGGACATTTTAAATATGTTGGGCTTTAGCTGTTTCTGAGTAAAAAAAAATACTATGTAATACCCTTATATCAATTAATAAACACTGAAATATTTAACTATCTAACTAATAAAGACTATGGATAATTAAACTTATGAATAAAATATAACTTCTTCAGTGCGTAGATCATTATCAGTAGTTTAACGGTTCATGGAAACCGCCCAGCTGAAGAGAAACCCCATCTTGCTAACTAGCTAGCCAGCATGCACAGCTACTTATAACTAGACCACAGATATAGATTAGACCAAAACTTAATTTATATCGGACACAGGAAGAGGTTAAAATAATAATAATAATAACAATAAAAAAAAATACCAAACAATCCCCGGTATGCCTCAATGGCCAGCAGTCCAGCACTGCTTTGGAAACACATTTTAATGATGACAGACTCATGCTGGTTCACTTTGAACTTATTTCTACTATCTTACATAAACTGATTCCATTTGTTCTTTTGTTTCAAAGTAACCGAATCTGGTCACCTGGACTCAGTTGTCTATTTCCGGAGGTGTTTTTTCCCCCTTGATCCAAGTTGTTCCTTCATGAGTCTGGCAAGAGGACCCAGCTTAGTGGAGCATGCAGCATGAACCGGTGGACTGTGAGCAGTTAAACGTCAGCAGACAATGGTGACTGTCCGCCCACGTACCGCCTGAAAGAATAAGCCGGCGACTGTCTCAGGAGCAGGAGAGGAGTGACGGCGGCCCAATGCTCCTTCAAAGTCTGATTTTCTCCTTGACCGGCACTAAACTGCTCATCAAGCAGGCATTTTGTGTGCAGGTGATGTGGATCTAAGTTGCATTGATGAATTTTAGCAACAGTTATTTATGTGGATGCACTGATACCACGTCTCTTAAATAGGATGAGTACTAACCTTTAGCTATTTGCCGATACCGAGTACTTCCTGATACCCTCAACGGATTCCCACTTGATCACAGGGTTACCATGGAGAGACAGTCACACACACCCATTCAAACCTAAAGATTATTTACCGTCACTAATTAATCTAACTACGTCTTTTTTCATATCTTCAGGCACAGGAAGAGCAGTCAAACCCCACACAGGAAGGTTGCATCAGCTGGTGGGTTTTACCCCCAAACACCCTGTAAATAAGATCAAAAGATTCAGAAAAGCTGGCGACATCCTGAAATGGAAGAAACGGTCCTGCCCATGGGAGGCACTGCAATAAAAACAGGCTTTACGGAATCACACCGTTGCTAGAGCTGCTTCTACTTTAAATTTCATTGTGCTTCGCCGTATAATCATCTTCACCATCTCCAATTCATTTTTCTGTGAACACAATTAATTCATAAAAGATGAAGTGGATCCATTTTTTTATTGCCTCTGAGTTGTTGTAGGATGAATTGAGCAGAACTGGAATGGCTTCCTGTCATCTCTGCAAGCGCTACATTTACCGTCTCATGAATAAAAACTCTTTTGGGTAATCATGGATGCTGTGTCCTTCAGGCTAAAGAAGAAAGCGACTGACCACCGATGCACACTTTCAGAGATAGTCTCTGTGATGGCATGGGACGCATTCAAGTGCACAATACGGAGGAATCTCCTGTATTAGAGGTCTGTAACCTGCAGCTCTGGAGCCACATGTGGTTCTTCATCCCCACTAGTGGTGCCATAAATCTTTCAGGAAATTCCTTGTAAATAAAGATTTCGGTTATACTCTTATTTTATTTAAATATCACATTGATTTTCAAAAGTTGAATAATCTTGACTAATGTGTGGCATTTCCCAGAAAAGGATGAAATAGCTTAAACTGCTCTAATAATGCTGAAAGTGGTTAAAATGGTGGAATAAAAATGATTAAGACTGCTAGTACAGAGGAGGGGTTTTTCCAGGTTAAAGGCAAATGGGAAAAAGGAAAAAAGAAAAAAAAGAAGATAAGGAAATGGGAAAAAATGGCTACTGGAGCTAGAACTACAGTAAAATATATCTAAATTGTACCAGTGGCACTTTGTGAAGGCAACCTAATTCTTTTGCCTGCATAGCTTAATTTAAATGTATTTTCTACATTTCTGAGAATTTACATGTTTTGCGACTCCAAGCAAATTTCATTTGGCGGAAAATCACAAAAATGTCTTTCTTGGTCATAGCAGTTGCTCACCAGTGCTCTACATGAAGGCTCCGAGGTGAAGGTTATTCCCAGGTTTCAGGGCAACAGGTGCAACCACCACATTTTTCGTGGAAAATCTTCTTCGCTTGAGGAAGACGAAACAAAACCAAACAGACCAAATGAAAAGAAGTTTCCATAGAAAGACTCCTGTTACCAATCACTCTGCTGGTCCCGAGTCAAGCTTTCCTTCTCACTTTGAAGGTTGTAGGTTCCATTCCCCATCCACTCTCTGTCCTCATGTCGAAGTGTCCTTGAGCATAGCATTGAACCCCAAATTGCTCCCAGTGGATGGATTGAGCGTCTCGCATGGCAGCTGCCTCCACTGGCGTGGGAGTGCATCTGAATGTGATAAACAGTGAAAAGCGCTTTGGGGAGGAAAAAGGCCTCTATAAGTGAAATTCATTCACCATACATGATAAATTCAATATGCACCCACACAGCGGCGGCGGCGGCTGTAGCGCCAGGTTCTCGTGCACCATCGAGAACCTGGAAGTCGTCCTACCCAAGGACTTTCACCAGTGGACACAATCGATTGGAAGATATTAACGCTGACATTCGACACAAAGTCACCACAAATCACTATTTTTTTTTTCCTCGAGAACAGCTCAATAAAAATGATGTTTGAGTGCTTTCAGCACTCTTCCGAATGTAACTTGCAGCTTTGTCAAGAACGTTGGAGTTCTCCGACTTCAAAAACCTTAAAATGTCAAGACTGTTGCCGTCCATCCGGATAAAGGGCAGACGTGTCCCAGAAGGTCAAAGTGTTGTGACTTAAATAACAGATGACACCAAACCATGTCAGGAAAACCTAGACTAACCTTTGTCTAAGTGGTGGTCTCTCTAGATGGGAATGTGTGCTGACAGTCAGGCTTGGTTGGGTTTCTAATCATCTGCAGAGTGAAATAAATAAATAAATAAATAAATAAATACAGCTAGACTGCACAGCTTGGCGTTTTAACCCTCATGGAGTATGCATACATAACCCACTCCCTGAAGAAGAAAGTTAAAAAGAAATGTTCTGTGGCAACGGCGGTACAGTTTGAGCAACAGGCCCAATCGATAGTTGGCATCTTACGATCAGGCACAGACGGTGGGAAAAAAAAATAAAAACGAAGAAGCAAGCAAACTGATTTTGTCTCTGAAGATGGAGACAAACTGCTTCGATAGCATAATAATATTAAAACAAAAAAGAATCAGCGCACACAAATGAGCGCTGCTGCATTCCTGTTTCCGCTGCATGGTTTTCCTCCCGAGACATTTTTCACGGAGCTCTTCGGGTTCCAGCTGCAGTCTGACTACCTTCTGGAGGCTGGGAGGTTTTCATCTCACTAAGCCGCTCGTTCCACTTCACCACCGCTGAGTTTAGAAATTAGTCTTTTGTTTCTCTCTCCAGCCTGTTGCGGCTGCAAACATATTGAAGAGGGGCGGGTTGTGGAAAGCGTGCTGTGTGATCCAGACACTGACTCAAACCTGAAGGAGATTACTTCTTCTTTTGGAAACAATGTCTTATATTGTGTATTATGCCGGTACTTTGCATACTTAGCATACTGACAACTTATGTAGAGCGACATTCAAGTGTTTCAAGCTGTTTTTTTTTTTTTTTTTTTTTGTTAAATAATGTTGAATTGGGTGTCACAAGGTAATCGCTAGTGAAGTTCTGCTTGTTTGTAAGGTGATAAACCCAGAAAGAGAAATCTTTTTCATCGCTGAGGTGGGCACAACATCTGGACGGACAGGAAAAATGAGCGTGAGTGTTCTGGACACTGTCGGTTTGGATGTTAATAAAAGAGCGAGGCGTTTGCAAAAGCACTGACTTTCATCCGACACACCAACCGTCAGTGTGACAATTAATTATTCTGGTGTAGCGTCTCAGAGACTTTGCCTTTATACTAACAGAGGATGCTTATTCTCTGTTTTGTGGATGTGATGCTCCTGGAATGCAGTCCTTTAACCCCTGGAAGCTCTGCATCAGGGTTAAATGTGTCACAAAGTAGTGGTCCAGGAAGCACTGAAGGATCAGTCACTACACCGCATGTAAACTCATCAGTAGTGTTTATTCTCCAGTGAAAATGACCCATTTGGCACAAACTTTGGAAGGGAAGCTTCAAATTTTAACCTTGAATTTCAAGAAAGCAGATGTTATCACCAAATACTTTTTTGCTTGGTGTCGTCCATGTTTTCTGAGGTGTGCAGAGCATCATGCACAACATCAAAGCATGCTGGGTTTTTTTTGTGTGTGTGCACATTTAGGCACCATCATGTGGACCATGTGTGGACCTCATTAACATGATCTGTAAGCGGACCAGTCTCATTTCATGGCCTGTGTGAGTCTCCTAGTATTCTGTGTATATAGGAATTGTTGGGGGTGAGCAACACACAACACAAATGCTCTGTGAACGTAGCTCGCAACAACAAATAGCATTTGCGTAACTTTTACATTTGGAGCGTAAATTAAAACTGACACTCATCCAGTTGCAATATGTGCAGACTTCATGATGACAACACCCTGGTGAAAGAGCAAGGTGACTCCAGACGACAGTATAAGGAGGGAAAAATCTGTTCCTGGAAAACTTGTAAAATTTGTTCATAATTAATGAAACCTTCGCAGATGTGCAAGTCACCTGTGCCATAATTCACCCCCGTCCCCTTGGAAACATACACCAAAAGAAGCTGGATGCGCCTGATTCTGTTTAGCCTGCAGTGTGTAAAATTCATGTTTCCAATATTGATGAAGTATGAAACTCGACATTTGTCCGCTTCACTTCAGTGCCTCTTTAAAGAACTCAGGTGCAGAGAAGACAGCGGTTATTGTTTTCATGATGGTTTGAGTTGTATGTGAAGGGATTTCTGATTAAAATTCTGTGTTATCTGAAGCCCAGAAAAATAACAGATACCGTATGTCGTTTGGCTTGTCTGCAGGTTTTTCTTCTTGGATTTATAAATTATGTTCTTAAAATGTAATTAAAGCAGCATCATTGTCAATTTGCTGCAAGAACATCAGTCTTTCTGCCCTGACTCTGTTTTCTCCCACAGTGACAAAAAAAAGAAAAAGTTATTTGAACACTTGAAGAACACAAATCAAAACTGAACACGTGTGGTCCAAACGCAGAACCTTGTGGTACTCCACGGGACTTGTAAGCTCTACAATACGCAACTGCTGTCATTATTTCTATTTTTATTTCGGGCAATGGTGACTGAGAGGTGGACTTGGGATTGGAACAGCAGACAGGTCACCACAGTGGATCCCTGACCATGACCCTTGACCTTCATGAGCTCCCCGGAGCACCTTAATGCGGCTGTCCACCACATGCTACAAAAAGGACGGGTAGATGCAGAAAAAGGAATTTCCTCAAGCAGACTGATAAACCGACTTAATGAACTGAAATCTCTATTGAAGAGCAGCACTGTTTCGACATGTTATGATGAGCAGTTTCAAAAGGTTTCAATGGCTTTCCATTCGAATAAATATATACTCTCTCTCATAGTGCGAACAGCTAATGGCAAAATGGTGGTGAAAACAAAATTGCCCACATGTACAATATTGATGAAGAGGCTTTTCAAGAGCGCAATCAGATGAAATACAGAGACGGTGTTGCTTGAAGCCAGCAGGCAGCTGTATTGTGTTGTCCAGTAGATCATAAGTGAAAGCACGGGCTGCTGTGACTAATGAGCCATGCAGAAGATCTCGGCACGCTAACATGAAAGGAAACTAATGGAGGCAAAGCTTTGTGCCGCAGCTACATGCGAGCACTGAGTCCGTCTTAGCAAACATCAATCAAACCAGCGGCGCATTACTATGTAGGACTGCAGCCAGGCTCTCAGATTGATATATGAGGTTGTTATAATGACACAAATTTCTCCTTCACTTTGCCAACCCATACATCTACATTTGAAGTGTACATTATTTAAGTATTGAACTGATATAAGGAGTTAAATGATAAACAGCCAAGAGTTTGTTGGATTGTATCTATGTGTGATGATATTCCTAGATCACCATAAGGTGCTGTATTGCTAAAAAAAAAAAAAAACAAAAAAAAAAACTTGTGATGTCTCACAATAAAGAACAAAATAATCTGCAGCAAAATGATGGAAAATGTGTAAAATAGGCTGGAACCAGGTCATACATGCAATAAATAATAATAAAAGAAAAGCACTTACACGATGTTATAATTGAAACTTGTTTCACATTTTCTCGACAGCATTCTGAAAACAATGCAGAACAATACAGCAAAGACAGAAATGCTGAAAACAATGTCGTTGACAGACATGTCAGGATTTGATTCACGTGTGGCCTCTAGTCTAGTGTTTTGTTGAATTCTGCTTGCCAGTCATCTGCAAGGTCTTGTTTGTCAACACTGATCAGCTCATATTGAAATGAAAAACCAGCTTCAGGAAGAATGCTGGGTTTATATTTTTATTTTAACCTGCATCTATGCAAATGTAGCTTAAGCAATAAGAGTGCAAACAAACTATGAAAAATAGCAATGTTCCTTTTAACAGCAAAGATTCATATTCATGTGATCAACTAAGGAGGCAAAAAGTAAATTTGCGCACCTCCAAAACAGTTTTGAAGACAAATCCTCTGCATGAATAATAAAAAGACTTGTCACTTTAAACTGCAATTTAATGTATCCATTTGTTATTATGACTCCATGTGCGTTTAATGATCGCTACAAAGTCCTGGAGGGAAGGAACTGCTCACTTTACTGGTTTGATATTTAACTCAGTCGCAAAAGAGGGGGAAAAAAAAGAAGAAAAATGGACGCCTGTCCACTTGTCAGGATCAACGATAGCAGGTCTGAAAACACCAAGTATGTTTTTTGTGCAAATCTTGTTGATATGCCAGTGGCACCAGCAGCAGGTTTCTGTGGAAGAAGACATATTGGAAGTGTTTCCAGGTAATTCTAAGATAATAAAGTCTATTTTTTTTACCTTTGGCAACTCAATAGTCCACATCAGCCACCTGATACAGGTGGTGTGTGTGGTGTGTGCATGGATACAGCTGGAGTCCAGACACACAGGCCTTTCTGTACTTTTAACCAAAAATAACCAAACTAAGAGACACAAAGCAACATTGTCTGTTGTTCCCTATATTGAAAACCATCCATATTGTATTTCTTGTTGTCAGTTTTGCTCATTTTGCGTTGCTTTGATTCTGTTTAATTTGTGCGTGCTCGTCTTCTTTTGATCTTTCTACAAACACACTCTTTTGTTCCCAGATGGTATCTCTTTGTTGTGAATCAGAATGTCATTATCGGTGTTCCATGGATTCATTCTAGTGGCATTGTGTTAGATTTTCCCAGTGTTCATGTTGTGTTTTTGGGTTCAACACCAAAGTCTCTGGTTCTCACTGATGGCCTGGGTCCGTGCCTGGTCGGTACTTTCAGTCCAGGCTGTGTTTTAACAGAAGTTCAAAGAATCTGCTGGGAAAAAAAACCTGGAGTAGATACGGTACATTTTTAAGTACCACCTGTTGCTGTTATTTACCCAGGCAACAGAAATGGATTTGTTCTTCCATTCCAAACAAACCAAAACAAATCACTCATTAAAACTGAGCGGAAATTAAATTTGTGTCACTTTTAAGTGAGATACAATATTGAAAATGGTACTGCAGCTAAAAAAAAAAAAAAAAAAAAAAAAAACAGTTTGCACATGTTTTGTGTATTGGCTTCGACATTAAATCGAGGCCTCCAGCCTGTTTGTTTCTCTTGGAAATGGCAATAAAAAAAAAACGCACTCGTCAGATCTGAGTTCTCTGGTTGATCTGCTGTGGTGCATCATGGTGCTGAAACCGAAAGTATATTTAGTTATTTTTAACACGTGTATAGAAACTTCATGGGCATGTTTTACTTGTTCTTTTAAGGAAGGGGTTTTTTGTTTGGACAGCAGGAGGAAACTCGTGCACTGACTGAGAGAACAAAAACCTGGACATGATTTCCTTTTGAAAACCACTAAAACCAGGTTGCAGGTTCAATTCTGTATCTTTCTACTTATGGAAGTGTCCTTGAGCAAGATATTGAGCTCCAAACTGCTGTCAAAGGATAGACTGAGCGCCTTGCGTGGCAGCCGCCTCCATTGATGTGTGAATCGGTGTATGTGATCAACAATGTCAAGCGCTTTGTGGACCGCTCAGAGGAGGAAAAACATTATAAGTAAATTCTGTGACCATCTGTGGAAAGGAACAAAATGATGCTTGTGTTTCAGACAGTTTGCACCACAAAATGGAAAACTTTCATTGCATATTGGGTGTCCGTTTACATGACAACAGTGCTCAGTGTCAATGAAAATATAACTTTCTCCGTCCCTGTGGAAACAGGGGAAAGAGCAACTTTTTGAAAAGGCTCTGAATTTATCGCTGTGGAAGGGGGGAAACCTTAACTTTTCTGAAAGAATGCTACTGTACATGCACACAATACGGCCGTACTGAATAGTTCTTCTGCACATGTTCAGTAGATGGAAAATAACGTTTTCCTCCAGAGTGTCATGACTCCCAGTCCATATTGTACTAGAACTTCATAGATTTAGAGTTGAAAATCAAATTAATGAAAACGTGACTTGGCCATCCGCCCACACATCTGTGTGCTGCCATTGTTAGTTTATAGAATATTGTTATTTTCTGCTTACATGCACCAACTCATGGCCTGGCATGCCAACTTCATTCTTTCTCTTGTTTCTGTGCAAACGGATGCCTTCAAAATGTCATCAAAACACAAAACTTTTCGGAAACGAAAATGCAACAATGATGCGTTTTCACTTGAAACGTCGTGTAAACAGGGTTTTAGTTTTAGCCTCCATGCATGCTGCCAGGATTTAATGAAATGCTTTCTACTGATGACCGAACATCTTTTGTTCAAGGAGGCAGTTACTGTAAAAACTACCCAAAGAGGCAGCAGTGCAACCTCAATCCAGTGTGACTGTTCCAATTATTACAGCAGATTAAATATTAAACAAGTGTAATGCCTTGATGTGCATTTTTTTTCTCTGCAAGCCAGATGAGAGCGCTCACATGTTCTTATGCCAAAGAAAACATAAACACCGATCAGTAGCTTGATCTCTTTTTCCACGCTGTTCCACTGAGAGATCAAAAGAGGGGAAGTACAGGGTAAAGGAAGGATGAGAGGTGTGCAGGAGCCAGTTTTATCAATAAAAGCTACTATAATTTAAATTGTTACACAATGCTGGATGCGAGAGAAACCTTTTTCCTCAGCTGTGTGAGAGCGCTCGGCACCAACTGGACCTGCAGACTTACAAGCCGATGGGAAAATACTTATATCAAAAGCTGTGTCTTGTTGCACGGTCGTCAGAGTGTTATAAATCTCTGCCCTCTCCCATCCTGCAGCAGGAATTATGTGTGCGGTGCAGCGTGCGCTCGGCACATGGCAGCTGTAACTTTCTAATTTACTCCCCAATGATCTCTGGCAGGAGAACACAATCCGTCATCAGGATGTAACGCTGAGTGATATTACGTGCTTTTCTTCACTTCAGACACGCTTTGCTGTCACGCAGTCATGGTTTATTTGTCATACAGTGTCGGATGTTGCTTCCACTCTGCTGCTGCTGAGCAAAAAAAAAAAAAAAAAAAAACCACTGGCATAACAACAACAAGTCAATGTTCAGACACATTCATCTCTTAAATGGAAAGGTGGGAGGTCACCCCATGAATAATTACTCAGATAAACACTAGATACATATTCTGTTGTTGCTTCTGCATCTGAATGGAGTCTTATTAATGTAGACGGTTGAAGTAACCTTGAACCTCCAACCTGGAAGACCAGGGAGTCGTAGGTGGCCCTGCCAGGAGTTTAAAACTCAAACCGACAAAGATATATGGATCTTGGAGACATGTAAACTGTCCCGAGGCGGTGAAGTGGTGATCCCTTCAGGATTTACTCAGGAAACTCTCAAGTGTATATTGGGTACAGATCAAAATGCCACAAATTATAAGCGGGTACTTTAAAGACCTTGAACCATTAAACATTCCTCACAACATAAATTTGCTTTCGACACTTTAATTTGGCGACCATTCTGCGTTAGTCTGATCACATGGTATATGGTTCTCACTTATATAACACTTTCCACCACTAATTGAGTTGCCCCCAGAGTTCTTTACACCGTTAATCACATCCACTGATCCACCAATGGAGGCAGCCGCTGTGCAAAAGGCGCTCAGTCCATCCTCTGGGAGCGCTTGGGAGTTGAGTGTCTTGCTCTAGGACACTTCGACATGTGGACAGGGGAAATGAGGAATCGAATCTGCAACATCTCAATGGAGGGACGAGGATCACTCGAGCAACAATCAATCATGAAAAGGCTTTTTTTAATTTATTTTTTTTCTCATTACCGTTGGCTTCAACTTCAAAGCCTTATTGACAGGATGCATTGTTGCCGTGTCATTTTACTCAGCCTCACTCTCATGACATCCTGCTGTTACCTTTAATCAGCCCTCATGGTTTCTGCCCTGATTTCCATGTTTCTCCTTTTCTCCCATGCCTTCCCTCCCCTCTGTGTGTCTGTGGGTCCATTTCCACATCGATGTTCATTTTCATTGTTTCTTCGGAAAGCTGGAAAGACTGTAGAACTCAACCCGGCACATCCCCCTTAAACGAAAACCCACCATATCAATTTTCAAATTTGTAAATCAATGACTTTGCAACACCTTGCTTCCTTCTCACTAAAACAAACCGAGCATGTTATCATTTCAAACATGCAGAATAAGTCAGCTCACGTCAATTTGTAAATATTACTCTCACGGGCCGTTCTCTGCTCAAGCTGGACCGATGTATACATGTTATGTTGTTTACCACCCTGCCTCGTCTTCGTATGATTCTGATATTAATCCCAGCAGAAAAGAAAAAGCATTAAATATGTATTAAATAGCACAGCACCCCTTCGGGAAATCGCCCTCGCTGTGGGGAAAAAGCTGACCATTTTCTGGCAGAGTCATCAACTTGCAGGAGTCGTCTGGCTTGCAAGGCTCCAGTATGGAAATGCAGCGGTGCGAATCATTGCTAACCAATTCAGACATATCGAGATAAGCAACAACACTGGGATAAGGTCGTATGAAGGTTCCTCTCCTTTCTCCATATGTTAGAAAACTGCTGCCCAGATTGGTCTGTGTCTTTGTTTTGCATTTGGCAACAGCTCCTCCAGGTCCACAACAACAAAAGTTTTATCTCTTACTGAGGTCGTTAATCTTCATCGGTCCATGACTGATTATAGCAGACGCAGGATGTTTCTCCTTGAAGTGGCATTTACTTTAAGTTTCGGTCGGACTTTTTGGCACCGCCGAATTTCAAGTGTGAAGTTTAGTAAACCAACAAAGAATAATGGAACTCTTTAAGGGGGAAATGAATATTTGTCTAACGCTACTACAGTGCAATGTAATGAATTTCTTTTAAATCTGCAGGAATTCTTCTTCAGAGGCTGACTTCAATGTAAATCAGGCCTGAGTTCACTGCTGGACACATTGAAACAATCCATCTCTTCCTTTGTGTTGCTAAAAGTGTGCCTGGGCCTCATCGTTCTGCTCAAAGACAGACTCCCGAAACACACTGAAAGTTTTCACCTGAAAATGGCCTTTTTGTTTCCCAATACAATTCAATAGATTATACATTAAAAATGTAATATTGATGCATTAAACTGTCATATGAGTGTGACTGGGCTCAATATCAGTATGTGCAGCTGCTATTTATTTGTATCTATTCCAAATACAACTGCTGCTACTGTGTTCAAGTCTATTCAGTAAAAAGATGTTCCAGTTTAGAGGGACATCCATGGATTAGATGGGAGAGCGAGTTATCTCCCAATCCCATGGTTTGCAGTTTCATCCTCCATCTCATATCCATGCTGTGTGGAGGTGAACTTGGGAAAGACATTAAAGCCCAAGTTGCCTCCATTTTTGTATGGACGCCCTCACCATTGGTGTTGTGAGCGCATATGATTGAATGTGACGGATTATGTAAATCGCTGCTTCACATCAAACTGCTAAAGTGGCGTGAACCGCCACCTTAGAAAAACCCGTACTCTTCATTTTTTAGCAGTCAAGCTTCGATGGAGCTCAGCATTATTCCACCTTGACCTTCCTGTGTTTTACAATGAGTGTGGATTTCGCCTCAAGCCTTTCAAAAATATATCCAACCCACAACTCAGCTTTCATGCCTGAAAGCCCCCCCGTGCAGACAGATATGGAAGAGCGGGCCTGCCACCCCGCTTAAAGGTGTGCAAATCAATGAAAGAATAGGTATGGTGAGCATTCATGTCGGGGGTGTCGCAGTTCAAGGGGAGGACGCGTTAAAGCAAATTCATGCTTTTCCCGAGGGGTTAATATGCTTCAGCAACATGCAAGGTTTACAGAAAAGAGGAGGGAAATGGAGAAAAGAGGACAATGTTGATGCTGTTTTACCCAATTTTATGATCATGTATGCACTATTTACCAAATATATTGGCTCGCCTGCCTTTGAATGACCTCCCATTCTTAAACCAGAGAATTTAATATGCTGTTAGTCCACCCTTTACTGCGTCCACTCTTTGAAGAAGGCTTTTCATAAATTTTGGTAGCATTTGTGGGAATCTTCGACCGCTGTTCCAGAATGGCATTTGGAGGTGAATCATCAATGTCATGTTGGAACAGGAAGGGCCCATTTCTAAGCCTTTCCTACAAATTTGGGAGCGTGAAATAGAGCAAGATGTTTCACTGTACTGAAGGTTTCAGAGTTGTTCTCACTTAATCCAAGGGATTGAGCCAAACCAACTCAAATACAAGCCCAGACTAGAACCCCTCCTCCATCAAACTTTACACTCAGTACATCAGATCACCAGATGGAAAAGCGTGACTGCTCTCAGCAGACAACAGGTCTCCCCATTCTAAGAGACCGATGGTTCGCTTTACTGCGTCCCATGCTTTGCTTTGCATTTCCCTTGGAGATGTGAAACCCTGGAAACCCTCCATGAAGCTCTCTTTGCACTGTTCTGCAGCTCGTCTGAAGATCACATGAAGGTTGGAGGTGTGTCACTATTAAAATTGGCCGCCATTGCGGACTGTGCGCCTCAGCATCCACTGACCCCACTCTGTGATTTTTTTTATGGCCTAGCACTGTGGTGGCTGAGTTGCTGTTGTTCCCAAAAGCTTCCTTTCAGCTTGACAGTTGATTTTGAGGAAATTGTCCAGCTAGACTTGTTACACAGGTGTCATTCTATCACTGTATCCTGCTAGGATTCACTGAGCTCCCGAAAGTGACCCATCCTCTCACTTTTAACTGTAGGAGTAGTCTGCATGTCGAGCTGCTTGAGCGTATACACCGGTGGCCATGGAAGTGATTGGACCACCTGAAGTCAATGATTTGGAGAGCTGAACAAATACTGTTGGTTAAATAGTGTCTCAGATTAAAAGCATCCAACTTAATGAAGTTCAGCCCATATTAAAGAGTTTTAAGTGGAATTTCAGCTTGTAAATCTGCTGTAGAAACTCAGTTTGAGTCGGGCTTGCCTGAGTTTGTGGGAACATCATATGATGACGCTGATTTAAAATTACAAGCTGGTGTCTCCATGTTGGCGCTGACAGGGCTGGCCAAGCAGAAGAAAGTGAACTTTCAGAGTGACAGAAACTGAAATGATTGGAACTGCAGTGAAGGAGTCCATAAAGAAAATGATCATCACTGTATTACTGTGTACTCTGAAAATTTCATGATGCAGTTGTTTTACGGGCCAAAGATACAATTTTGAAATCCATTTAGAAAATGGCAAGCAACCAAAAAATAAACGTATTCTTAATTGGATTCTGTTATCCTCCAGCATTGTTTGTGCTTCTGCTGACACAACACTGAGACCCGAGTTGAGAAATCAGTGATGCTGCCATAAAAGCTTACATAACGTTTCTACATGTTTGTCTCTTTGTCTCTTTACTCAGCATCACTCTTCTCTCCCCGCTCAAAAAACATTTTTGCAAGTTTCTTTGAGTATTTTGTGGCTAATGGCATCTCACCTGGGCCTAATATATGGTTCATTATTATTGCCTTTCTTGGGTTGTTGCTAAATTGAATTAATTTGCTTTAGGGCAGCTCACTCTTCGTAGTTTGTATTCAGGACTAGTGCAGAGATGGTTTGTTCAGCTTCCACATTTGGATCGATCTCTGGTAAACAACCCCACTCTAGGTTGAATGTGCTAATTTCAGGAGGACAGGTTGGTGTTTCAGCGTCTGAGCTTCTGAGTTTCAAGCTCTGTCAGTTTTCAAGTGGATACGGAAAACTTTCATTTCATTTTAGTGTGTCCGTCTAAAAATATCTCCCAAGATGGAAGTTTATTGTTAACATTATTATGACAGGGCATTATTTTTAGAGCTGAGAGCAGCGACATGGAACAAACACATCAAAGAAACAATTTTTTTGAAGAAGTGCCACATAAGACAACTCTATTCAGTGAAGTTCCATCCATAGTTTTAGCTCATTGTTACACAACTTAAGTATAATTTGTCAATTGCAGGATTTACCTTGTCATGAATCTCACTACTCTGCTTCTGATTGGTTCGTCAGCCCTCATGCTGTGCAGTAGACATCAACATTAACCAATCAGATCAATGAATGCAGCGAGTATTTAGTCAGTCAGAGATAGAGTAAGATGATAGATTCTGCTAAGTCTTGCCTGTGAGGAATTTTTTGAGTGAGTGACGCATCACTGACTGAAATATAAATGAGTACTATATGCTGCATAGCCGTGTATACTCTCGACTACGACACTGGTTGAAAATCACCCATAATTACAATCCCATAATTACCAATTAATACCAAAAGCCCTGAAACTTTCAAAGATTCTAAAATATGTACATAAATGTTTCTGGGAGTTATTCAGATTTGTTTTCTCCATTCAGATTGTTTTTTTTTTTCTTCTTCTTCTCCTGAAGCCACACTTCCATGCTGGCTTCTCTTTGGTCCCGTTGGTTTTTTGATTGTTGGGGGAATCTGCAAATGGCTCACACATGGCAATCCTCTGGGTTCTTTTTTTAACCTTTTACAAAACTGCCAGTGGGTGAAAACATTGGCAGTTTGCTCGTCCAAACCTGCAATTTGTTTTTTGAAGGTAAAAAAAAAAAAAAAAAAAAAAAAAAACAACCCCAAGGTTATTTCTTATCTTTGGGATGATGTCCCTGATGATGACTCCAGGGACGCATTTCTCCATGAGCACCCATTTCATCATTTATTCATAACTTCACCATTCAGGTGAGAGCAACTGTAACATGATTAAATTCATGAAGCTCCGGCAGAAGCTGGTTTTAATAAGGCTTGTTACGGCGTCTCCGGGGAGGTTTTCGGCACTGGAGACCTCTCCATATGGATGTTGTTTTTTTTAAGGATGCATCTTCTTTTAGGGCATCGGATGCCAAGCTGAGGGTGACAGATGTCACACAGCGTCTTCATACCACCTTAATTTAATCCTCAGACTGTTTATCTCTAACGACGAGGTCACACAGAATCGAGGCCAGAGGAGGCAGCTAGGAGAGAAATTTTATCATCGTAACCTCAAAATATTCCACAGGATTATCTTCAAAACATTTTTCTTATCTTTAGCAGAAGACCACCTTGTTTTCCAAGTAAGACATTTTACAGATTGGGGAGTATTTCCTCATGTTTTCATAAGTACCACCTCTGAGGCATGCTGAATGTGAAATTGGATGCAAATTATAAATTGCATAAAATGTTTGTCAGTGGTGTCAACATAAGGCCTCTAACATAAATGCGCATCGCAAGTCTTTAAATGTAAAGCCCAGAATGCAAGAGGAGCGAGGCCAGTCTTAGTTAACTTTCACTGTTTCACCTGCTCATTATCTGACTGATCTCACCGCTTCAGATCAGGTCGTCACCTGCTTCTGAGAAGGCTGATTAACCGTCAGGTTAGCGGCATGTAGTCAATTCCTGACTTAGACCCTGCATCGAGCTACATTCGACACTTTCTGCACCTCCGCCGACACTGTGAATTGAGGAACTGTCACAGAACAGACCTTTATTGAACACTGACACAAGAGCTGGTTTGTTTCAAGAATTAATTAATCCTGAATCTTATGAAAAAAAGTGTTGATCTATCTATCTGTTGATATGATTCTGCTCACACTTTGTACTAAAATGAACAATATGTTATTGATCAGACTGAGCTCCTTCATCATATTATGTGACACTCATTTGTAATATAGCAGGTTTTTAGCCGTAGTCTTAGAAATGATCACAAATTTATTAAATGCTGTTTAAAAAAAATGGTGTGTTAAGCAGGTTATTGTTCGCTTGAGCTATTAAACCACATGAGAATTAGTGAGAACAGTGAAATGGTGCCCTTCAATGTGCCTGTCAAGCCCTGAATGGAAAAACCCAAGGTAATATGGCGTTTGTGCTGGTGTCATCTTTTATGTAGGGTAATTGCAGTCAGCAAAAATAATTGAAATCATGTAATTATGTGGCGATCCTGACAGGCCGAGTCCTTGTCTCGCTGGAATTGGACATCCAGCGGCCACAATGTTTCCCACTCTGACATCAAGACAAATGAAATGTAATGAAAAAATATTCCGGCAGCTCCTTCAAAATCTCAATTAGCCGGCTTCCAACTGCAGTGAATTCAGTCTTTGAGCGGCAAAGAGATAAATAACACACAGCCACAGGCTTACTGTAAGACCATAACTGCAGTGATTGATGTTTTAGTGTCAGAGAACTTTAATGAGACTGCATAGACTGCCTGGATGAGCAAAGTCCTGGTGAGATTGAAACAGGAGATATGTTTCATGTGCCTGGTTTGATTTGGTCTGGTTCAATTGATCAGATCTCTAGCATGGGTCTAAAACCACTGGAAGATTTATTCACCCTCCAAACCCAGTGGCTTCCCTGCTGGTGCAGTCCTCAGTTTGACCATAACAAACAAGGCCGTTTGCCAAGAACTGATAATAGGTTCCTTTGAGGGTTTCACACTGCATTAGCATTTACAATCAGCACGAAAACATGCTTGCTACAGTCTGTAGTGGAGTACTGGAGGAGCACGAGCTGAATCAGTGACTTCCTAAAGCAAGACCATGGTTTGGTTCAGAGCCAGTGATGGTTATGTTCAGAGAATTGAATTGTCTCTTACAGTGGTTCTCAAACCTTTTACAGAAAATCTTCTGCACTGGTGATGGTGGTGTAGGTGAAGGTGGGTAATTCATGGCCATCCAACCACTGGGTCTGTCTGTGACTCTTTCTGAACCTTCCCTGTTGGTCTTGTTTCGCTTTCTCGACCAAAATGCCATTGTCTTGGTTCTTTCATTTTGATTTATCCTTAGATTTAAAAGTGCTGTTGTGAGTTTTGTTTTTTGGGTCACTTCTCAAAGGATATTCAGCTTCTGTTCTCCCTCTAATTACATACTGTTTATGAGCCTGACATAACCCGAGTGGGAACAACAGGTTGAAAGGGAAAATATGCGAATATGTACGGAGCATCAGTTGATGTTTTCTAAAGTCTGGATAAATGCCACATCCTGTGTATTTGTAATATTTTTAGGTGTTACTAATGTGCCTTCAAAAAGATGCCGCAAGCAAGATGTTCGTGACAATACTTTGAAATTTATATCTGAGCAAAACTCAATAAAGTTCGGATTGACAAACTTTCAGCCTTGCAGAAAAAAACACTGCTGAATAAAATATATGCAGTGGACAGTGTGTGAATGCTGGTGTGGATCTGAATGACCTTCGTCCTCACTTTTGGACAAACCCTGAGCTGGTGAAAACACCAAGGTCTCAACCCTGGGGAGAAAATATAAAAACAAGGAGATTCAGGCTTGTTTATTCAAAGTTTGCTGTAAGGAACAAAATAAAGAGGGCTGACTTCACGTAGCTGGAACGACTAGGCATTAAAAAATTAAACCCCTTCATGAATAAATTACAGGGTTGGCTGTTGTTCTGCTTGTGTACATGTTTGCTTTTGATTATGTATTGTTCTTTTTTCAGGAATTTGGCGCCTTGAGATTGCCAGTACTGTATTTTTTAGGGGTCTGAGTCAGTTGATGTTTTGTCGATGGAGCTGCAGGTGGTGTTTCGGAGTGATGACTCTCGCTGCAGAGTGCAGGCGGTTGTTGGAGACTAAACCAACAGCAGCAGATTTCCTTTCACCTGTACGGAAGCTTTTTCTCAAACATTGAAATATATAGTTCTCCTCAACATTGAGGTGTCGTGTTGGATAACCATAGGGAGATATTCTCCAAAACTGTAGGGAATAATTCCTGAAAACATTTTAATTACAGTTACATAGCTTTCACCAGGAACCCACTGTCAGGTCTTGAATAATTGTCAAGAGTAATTTTAGATGCGTGGATGTCAATGATCCTTGTCCTTCTTCACACTTCTTTCAGGTGCTCATTTATTCTGCACACTCCTACTTACTGTTTCCATCTGCGTCGCTGTAAATAGCTGTTTGCTCTCTTGTCAGTTGCCAGTTTAGCTCAGGTTTATCTCAGGTTTCTGCCACAGCATCTCATTAGAGCCTAGTGTTACAGGTGACGGGGTTATCGGCTCCATCATGTCAAATTTCTTGCTTGGAGCAAAATACTAGTTTTCGTCATGGGTTTTGCATCATGTATTTGAACTTCTGAGGAAGTGTAGTCACCTTTCAGCTTGTAAATCTATCTATATGCTTTGACCTATATGTTTCTGTAGCTGCTCATGGCACTTTCTATAAATGTAATCACTCCAACACCTTTGGGACTCTCCCACCTCCCTGCTGTCAGGACCACGCTGTATAAAATGGCATTGAGTGTGGTTACATGGGTGTTTTTAATTCGGAATTTACAAGGGAAAAATGAAGGATTAAATCCTCTTCAACTCTGGGGACTGCAAAGTGTTCTGATTGGACGAGAGCGGCTATGACGTAGTGACGTTTCCCTGAAGTAAACAAAGCATGTTACCGGCGATCGTTCTCTAGTAACTTTGAAGCTACAGTTGTGAAAATGTCCTCATTATTATGCGTCCGCCCCTCCGCTCTTTTCTTCAAATCCATTTCCTCTGAGGCTCCCGTTAAATAAATCTTCTTCGTGCAAGTCGTGACGACACCATCTTGGAATATTGCGTCATCGTGACGGACGAGCATGTGCAGAACAACCGGAATAAAGTCATGGCTAATTATAATTCCACTCCTGACGGAGAATAAACCAGGCGATTTATTTGCATTTAAACTTAATTCTGAATGATCAGGTGTTTACATGGTCATTCGGATTTAAAGAGGAGTAAAATTTCCCATTTAAATGCACTGATTTACAGTCAAATCACTGACAAATCAGTTTGCAGGGACTTGCTTCAATGTGGTGGGACTGTATAAGATATAACCGTAGGCTTCTTGCCAAAAACGTAAAATTTCACAGGTGAAAAGAGTTTTTTTTTAATGGTAAGCACTGTTATCAAAATAAACTTTTCAAGAAGCTGCAGTTCTGTAATTGAGGGTCTGTTTATACTTTTTCCAAGATGATCGGAGCCTTTCAAAACTGAACCTACTGAAATTTTTCGAAAACACTCCAACAACGTCTCCACGGAAACAGGGAAAATTCAACGAACAACTCATGGCCAAACATGCGAACTGCGTCGTTTTCAGTGTTTCTGCCATTTCTGTATAAATGCATTTTGAAAATGTTGCTGTGCAAACGCCAAAATTTTCTGTACCGAACAAAACATTGCATTTTCACTTGAAAGGTTGTCCTGTAAATGGGGCTTTAGTTTAGAGAATGTTGCCGCTGAGTGGTCAATGACAAATAAATGAAAATAATTATTGTTGCATGTAAAATAGATGTTTAGCTTTTGATGGCTTCCTGATAAAGTCCCTGTGCTAGTTTATCAAGTGCAAAATACAATTACCTAACCGTGATTTATATATTATATATTATAATGATCATCATGTGAAGGAAAACTATGAGACGTAAAGTTAATGTCTTCCTGTGGCAGTATACTCTCAGGCAGGATTCTGTATATGATTTATTCACGGGATTTCAATGTTATGCTCTTTTCCTTTTGTGGGTTGACTTTTTCTCGTTCAGTAGGACCGTCCCTTCCGACGTCACACAGAGTGCCTCCTCCGAGCCTCTCGATATTCACCACATCAGCGGATGAAGTTGGGATGAAGAACAATTCATCCTCTGTTTACAACTCATGTCTGTGTTTTGCCTATAAGTGACCATTCATAATCTTCTTATCATGTTAATATTGTGCAATATTTTTAGGCCCCTCTTTGATTTCCCCATTGATTACCCAAACTGAGCACAGTTTAGCAAAACATGAAGTATCCATGTCCTTGGAGTTTCATTTTAAAGTCACAAAATTGCATTTCTTTTCACTTAGAGTGTAATGTGCTTGAAAAATGTCTCAGACCTTCATCTACTGCGGTTGTAAAGGCTCCCTTTGTCTTTTAGGATTGATTTTATGGTTCTCTCATTGGTTTTTAGGTCTTAATAGGCTTTTTCCATTCTTATCTTACAGAATTACTTTTATCTTATGAACAATGTCGAAGCCTCGGGGCCTCCGGCACTGGCCTTTTAATCATTCCCACTGTTAATACAAGAACCTACAGAGAGGCTGCTTTCCAGCATTGCAGTCTGCCCGAGAACCTGAGGGCTGCGGAGGATATTCATGTTTTTAAAATCAGGCTCAAGACCTTCCTTCTTAATTCGCACTTTACGTTAATGCTCACCTGTTGTGGAATTTGAGAAATATTTGTTTTGATCTGCTATTCAGCCTGGTTTTTAATTCTCACTTTGTTTCAGACAGTTTTTTAATTAAAAGCAGCCTTGTGTAACTGGGCTTTTTATGCACGTCTTCATGCACCCTGTGCTATGATTGAAGACCTCTTAACAGCAACAATTTCTGCTTGGAGTTGTGGTCACATTTATATGTGAAAAGCTTTATTTTGAAGTCAATCCTGCAGTCGCAGTGTGAAGCAGTTGTTATTTTCTGCCGGCCCTGGCGGTGTGTGCCGCCGCTCCAGATGATGCTCGGAGCCGAGCACGAGTGCCGGCGTAGTAATAATGCTGATGGTCTTTTCTCAGCCAGGAGAAATCATCAACAGCTTCACCATGGCAACGGCAGCCCGGAGGTGGAGGTTACGTATGAACATTTTGCTCAGAGAGCATTTGCAGCTACAACATATAAACCTGTAATAAACCTGTAAATAAAATTTATATCAGTATGAATGATGATGATACGTCACTGGAAAGGAAACAGGAATGATTGCAAAGCAATGGTATGGAAAGTGTGTATATTTTAAAAACTGTCCTCAGTGTCTCCTGTCGGTAGATCAGCTTTTATCAGTTTTTATTAGTGCAAACCTTTATTCAAATTAGTCAGTGACTGATGAACATCTCCATCATTTATGAAGAATCTGGTCTGGTTTCCAAACTGATAACACAATTAAAAAGCTGTGAGATTCATTCACAGCACAGTTTTAAGGTAAAACTTTTATGGCCGCACTCGTTAAAATATTTTACACCTCGGCCATCTCCCGTCTCTGGTGTCCCCCAGATGTCTGCCCTGGATCTCGTTCTCTTCATTGTGTATATTATCCTCCTTGGTCATATTCTCCTTAAGTATAATATACAAATTCTCTGCTATGCAGATGACACTCAGCTCTACACACTCACTCAATCTTGAATCAGCATATTTGGGTTTTTAAAGTTAGGGTTAAAACATGTCTACTTCGTGAAGCTGCTTCCCCATTGGGGCTGATTCAGGCCACCTTGGACCATTTTCTAGTGAAACTGCTGTGAGTTTAAAATGCTGGAAGACATTCACCGCAGTAAGCTTAGTGCCTGTATCAACTTCAATATAATGATGTTTCACATGTCTCTAAGGGCTCTGGAGGGTTGATGCTCCTAAACAAGGTCAGATAAATATTCTCGGGCCAATAAAAGAGTCTTAAAATTAATGTTACTAACCGGAAGCCATGTTTGAATGGAACACATGAAGAGCTAAGAAAGAAGATAAAGGACCCAACTGAGCTGAAAATCGGGTTAAAATGCTGTCAGATGGACAGTTAGCAGGATGAAGGTCTTCAATGGTTTTAGTGAGTGCAGAAAGGGAAACAGGTTCAAACCGGTGAAAAAGGCAGCTGAGCTTGCAGTAGGAATCGAGAGGTCCTGAGCAGACTGAGGCGCTGGGGGTCTAGGGGCAAAAACTCCTCACAGAGAGAAGAAGAAAAGAGAAGGTATCACAAGGACTCACAAAGGAGTCAATTACATTAAAAAACAACCTGAGGTTTGTGAGCACTTTTTGGAGACAAGTGGGGAGAAATATTCAGCTTTAGCAACTTTAACAGCCTGGTGAAAAATCAGAAATCAATCACTCAGGAGATCCTGAGGAATTTGGAGATTGTCTTTTTTCTGCTTTCCCTCCACCTGTCTGCATGCACATCTGAGCGCACGAGTGAACTCATTCAGCCAAGGCTCAGTCTGTGGCTGTACACTGTGAAATGTCAGTACAGAGAGAATCAAACATCGTCAACTAGACGTCCATAACGAAGAATCCTCAGTCACCTAAAGGTGACAGGAGATGTTGACATCTTTCAGTCTCCATCATAAAAGTTGCACTGAAAAGGTGAAAGACAGTTTTCTGATGTACTTGGATGAGAACATTGAGTGTAGTTTTGCTTTAATTTGTGTGACCAGGACTGAAATGTTGAGAATAGCTCATCAACCGATGCAAAAGTTGTCTCTTCATCAGTTAATTGTTGGGTGAAGTTGAAAAAAACTTCTCAAAAGAACAATTTCTTTTCTTTCCTTCACAGAAGACTTCATGTCACACAGCTGCTTTGTCCTCAGTGACTTCCTGAACTATCTGTGGCCACCGCTTCCCTCCAGACTCTGGAGATTTGACGAGAAATGTGACTGTCTGACAACATAACATAAGAAGTGACGAGAACGGTCCTGTGAAAAGCATTTGGGTTGAATCCCTGATGTCCCTGATGGTGTTGGAAGAGCAACACTTCCTCAGTCTCCACCATCAGCTACATCAGAAGGTGAGACTGGAATTTATATTACCCTTTATTGCAGCTGTTTGCAATATGTTGCCCCCCGTGAACAGTTGTGTTTTTATTTTTAGCTTTGCGGAAAATGACTGTTTCAAATCCCAGAAGGGCTGTTTGGCTGTTTATACAAGGAACGCTGTGAAAATCTGAGACTTCTCACTAGATTTTACCCCCATATTTTTACCTCAAGTCTTCCCCAGTAAAGTTGTTGTTATTGACTTTTTTTTGTTAACCTCACTGACTTGATTGTGGAAAACTTTGACCACTGAAAAACCAAATTCTGTGATTTTTTTTCTCTTTGTGTGACTGCAATGAAGAATTATGTCCACATTTTATACACTTTTCCAAAACCCTCTGATAATCTATGCAGCATTTTTTTCACACACCCAACCTCACAGTATAGCTTTTATGTAACAGGCTATAAAAAAAAAAGTTTGCAAGCTTTAACTGCTGCATCTTGCTACATCAGCTGTTCAGCTGCTCATCTATTAACAGTCCTTTACGATGCATAATCTAATCGATCTGTGTTAGCTCTCTATATTAGTGCGGACATCGCAGTTGTTTTTATTGATAGCGGTTAATATCTTCACTGTAATTTTCACAGACATCAGCTGGTTTCTCGCTGAATATTGCAGATGAGATCTCCATGTTCAAACCAGCCTTGTCCTTATAATATTTAAAATGTTGACAGTTGCAGTGTCTGTCTCTTTTACACTTAAAAATACACTTCTAACCCAGCATTTCATTTTCTTTGCATGAATGAATTAAATGATGACAAAAAGCTACAGCCCATGAATTGGGCCTCCCCACTAGATAGAAATCACTGATATGAGTCTGAATGTTTGTTGAATGGGTAGTGTGTGATTTTACAGCAGTTTTTATCAACGCTCCTCAAGTCTGTTTGTGCTTTTGGGTGTGAATGACCATGTCACACCCCCTCCCTCTGGCTCCAGCTAGTGGCAGGCCTTTGCTTTTGTTTTCTCCCTGCTTTCCTTTTCTTTATTTGGGCGTATGCTTCTGCTGAGTGAGGTGTGGACTGGTGCATGGAAGCAGCTGACTACCTGAGTGCATTCACCTGCAGTGAGGCG
Organism: Salarias fasciatus; assembly: GCF_902148845.1. NCBI lineage: Eukaryota > Metazoa > Chordata > Actinopteri > Blenniiformes > Blenniidae > Salarias > Salarias fasciatus. The sequence goes on from NC_043765.1 coordinate 23,568,081, forward strand.
CGGACTCCACCAAACTATTCGTCTCCCTATAAAGCTGGCTCAGACCACAGTGCAGCGTTGGACCGTAGATCTTCCAACAGAATCACTCTGCTGAGCTAAGTCCTGGATAACGCCCCTGAGGCACCTCTGCTGGAGAAGTCTCTCTGACCTCAGCTCTCTGGGCAGCTGCGCCAGCGTTTCAGCCAATCTCTACACTGGCTGAGCATCCGCGATCCCACCTCCTTTGTGTTTTCTTCTCAGTAAGCTCTTTCCCTTGCTGGGTTGTAGGGGTCGGTTTTCAGTTCAGTTCTTTGTTAGCTCCTTGGTTCCCTTCTGTCCTGGTTAGGGTTGTGTTGGTTAGGTGTCTGTACAGTCCTTGGTTTACGTTCACGGCATTTCTACCCGAGTCTCAGTAGTAGTGTTAGAAGTTTAGAGTCCCGTTTCTGCCCCCGAGGAACTAGGAAGCCCCTCAGTTAAAATTCATCAGTTTTCTATAAAACATGTGAACTTGTGTCCCAGACCTGGACCACCCCCACATTAACACTGACTGACTTAATTTATCCAATAAAAATAAAAATTCCACTTGAATTTTAACTCTTTTTTGGGAAGATCAAGTTATTAAGCAGTTCCAGTAACTTTTATAGAAAAGGCAGAAGCAGCAGTGCACTTCTGAAAATGTTTAAGTATGTTGATGGCTGCTGTGCGCATTGTGTTCAGTTTGTCTGAAATATTTATTCTTCCATGCAATGCATCACAGTCTCCTTCACAAAACCCCATCATTTTTGGGCTGAAAATCGATGATTGACCTTTTGGATTTCGTTTGTACATTTGTTGAGTAATGACAAGCACATTTTGGATTCGTAGGAGGACGCGCTGCAACACATTACTCCTGTAAAAGGTAATTTCACTGATGGAACTCCGTGAACGGTCGACCATACATCATCCATCACAGTCCTGAAGAGTCTGGAGGGCGGCCTTTTGTTTTACAAAGATTTCTTGTGTTTATTGGTAATCTTCACTTCAACATGCCAAACTAGGAGAGAGACTGCACAAAGACAAGACAAAGTCTGTGTTTCTTGCGTGGTTGGAGTTCCAACAGGAGACCGATTTGACCAAAAGAGAGTCCACATCGATTAACAGTCCATTAAACTCACAGCATGACCACTGATGCACAATTGGGTCCAGAATAAAGGAGTCACTATCTTCTTACCACATGCTTAAGTAGCGTGTAAGCGCTGCTTGAACTCATTAGACTTACGCCTTATCAAAACAAAATGGAGAGGTCCGTACGTTTGCCCGCCGTTACATTTGTCACAGTTGCAGCAGCGTCGTCAGACAGCAAAACTGACGTTTTCACCCTGAAACCAGACTCCATGCTGAAACGTGGGATAACTCGTTGCTGATGCGGATCCTCACGGAGGACATGCGGCTGTTTGAACCTGGAGGCGCTGAATAAAGAGCAGGAGATTCTGATTCGCCGAGGCATGCAAGTGTGTCCCAGGAAATAAGAATCAGGTCTGGTTGTGTATTTCTAGACACCTATTACCATATCCTCGGATAAATACAGTTGGCACTGAGGAAGGCGGGGCAATGGTTTCGTCAAATCGAATCCCTCAAACAACGACTGCTGACAGCACCCAGGCACCGCCCGCCGCTCTGTGCACGTGTCATGAAGGTTAACTGTTACCTGGACGGGTTCAATGCAGACGGTTTCCTCAAAGCGATCAATGAATCTAAAGAGTCGGTCTAATTTTTTTTTTTTTCTGTCCGTGTCCTCGAGAAGGCACTTTGACACCAGCTTGAAGCGGTTAATCTCCTGCTGGGAGGAAGCGGAGGACACTGTTCACCTTGTGCTTTGGATACGCTCGAGTTACGCATGATAGTTAATCTACTGGCTCCAGTGTCATATCTGTAGCTGCAGCTCGTCGTTATTGAAAACCGAATACATTTCCTGCTATGCTGACTTTCATTGAGCTGTTAGTTGGAATTTTCAGTGTAAAAGTGAAATAACAAACGCAGCTGTGTCACCAAGTTCACAAGATTTTTTTTTTTTTTTTCATACTTCATGCCTTGATAAACCTAAATTGCACTCATTAATTATGAAGCATACACGCATGCAGACACACACATGCACCTGCACTCAAGGGCTTCCTGACGCGATGCAGAACAACAGTTTGTCATTATCAACCTCATTAAAAATGACACTCATTTACAAACAAGGCGGCGGCAGCCAGAGACTCACTGAGGCTGTTGTGTAACCTCACCCTCATCAAACGGCTGACAGAAACGTTCACGGAGGAAAGCTTTGTACTCTGGCTCATATACAAATAAGATTTTTTTTTTTTAATTATTAGCAAAAGAGAAGATAGAATGTTTAGGTTCCCCCCTGCTGTCACCTGGTTAGAGAGAAACTAATGGCTTCTGTGTGAGGATGATGTTTCTCTTCAAACATGAGAAGATGGCAGATAGACTCATCGGCAGAGCGTGGAAACGTGCACCAACGCGCTCGTCTCATTAGCAGACCGGTTGCGAGGTATCATCTCACGAAATCTTACGAAGGCGGCGGGATCAAAGATGAGCGTGCACTGCCGTTAAAGAGCGAGGGGTCAACCTTCGCGGCCGCCAAGCTCCTTTAATCCAAAGTGCAGTCCTCGAAATCTGGAGCGCCGACAGTGAGTGAGAGGAGGAGTCCGGGCCAATCAAGTCCGGTGCAAGTTCGAGATATTAAATATTGAGCTGCCCAGAAGGGAAAATGTGGGACGACGTACGACTTCGCAGCTGCAGTCTGCCTACCCAAGTGTTCAATATTCAAAAGCAATCTAATTTTTTGAAGTAATTGCAATCCGATTAGGGTTACAACTAATGTGAAAATGAAATGGGGAACTCATGAAAGCTGCATTTTATTAACATGAAGCCTCCAATCGCAAATGACCTTTTTCTTTTTCAGGAGCGCACACACACAAGCAGTCAGACACTTCTCCAGTCAGTGTCTCCTGCCACACTTGTTTTGTACTGACTGCCCCGTTTGGACAATGTCTCAAGTGAAAATTTGCAGTTTTTGCATTTCTGCTTCAGGAAAGTTTCGTGTTTATACAGCAACAATTTGAAAATGACATCTGTTGCAGTTAGCATGCCAGCCACTAGTGGGTGGTGTAGCTTGTTTTTGTAATGAAACCACACACATGCATCGAGTATGTCGGTGTTTTGTGATATGTTCACGCTGATATGATAAATTTGCGATATATTATGTAGCCCACATCCCTGGGTTGGATAAAGCAGGTTTATAAATAAAGTTTTCCTGCTCTCTCTGTGCCTAATAGTGTCTTACAGAAATCTTTGGAACTGTGTATAGTTAACATGTAAGATGGCAAAATGTTTTCAGAGGTCCTTGTTTAATTTTCCAACTTGATATGTCGTCACAAACTGAACTTGCTGAGAAGTTTTGAGACTCTAGTTTGAGCTCTGAGTCCAGAAAACAAAAGAAACTCATTTTTATTCTTTCCCTCGTGTTTTTTTTTAGCCTCTCTTTATCTTCTGCATGCTTTGTTGTTATTTGTTTTTGTGTTTATGGCTCTGTTCTTATGAGTTTCCATTTTTTGCCCTCAGATCTGATCTCTAGATTCGCTCTCTAGAACAGCCTTTTGAATACTGAGTCGCTCGGACTGAAACAGGTCTCTCCCCACTGACGTACTTGTGATCCTGTTTTCTGTCTTTTTTATGTGAGAAAGATAAGATTTCCCCCAATTTGGGTAAACTGGGTAAAATCTTCTAGATTTTGATCACCTTTTTGAAGTTCTGACTAACATGTAAATTTTATTTTCTAGAAGCAGCAGAGTCACCAGCGTACATGTGACGTCACACGGGTACAGAAGACAAAAAAAGGCCAGATTATGGTACGTTGTGGATCAACATATTTGTTTACTGAGTGAGCAGCAGTCTTGTCTGTGTGGATGAAGTAAAATCTGATGATGTGTGTTTCTCTTAAATGAAGCTCTGAGCTGAAGCTAAAGCTAAAATGTCACTGTGGTGTGTGAACACGAAATATGTTATATGAGAAAACCAAGAGTGTAGAAAAGAAATTGAACCCCCAAATTGCTCCCGATGGATGAGGTGAGCTTTGGATTGCAATCACGGGTAACTGTCAACTATAAAACGTATAAATCAGAAGTGTGTTTTCCACGGAGGCCGAGTCGGAGCATTTTCGAAAAACATCCACCTCGGGAGCTGCTTTCCGAAAGCTGCGTCGTCAGCAGATTTCACCACCACTGTCGTGTCAATTATTGGCAGATATTACATTATTGGCCATTTCCACATTATTTGCATGAAATTGATCCAGAGAGCTTAAAGGAAAAAAAAAAAAAAAAAATAAATAAATAAAACTATGTTCCTTCAATATATGAGTAGGAATGTAAATTTGCACAAAAACCAGTCTTCCTCCAGTCAATTCAGCCACTTTCAGGGCTCCTTATCTTAAATGTGAGAGTCTTCCCTCTGATCGCTGCCTTGTGTGTGAGTTAGACAGGCTCCACTTCCTCCCAGCAGCTTCCTCTGTGTATCAGTGTGAGTGATTGAAGCTGTGGTCCAATCCTTGGAGGAGCTCTCCAACCCTCAGGTCATGACTGACTTGGCAGGTATGCAGTCTGCCCCCCCCCGCCCAACTGTAGGATGACAGAAGGCACCCAGACCTCTTTGGAACAGCCTTGAAGCGTGGTCGGTGGCGGCGATGACCCCGAGCGAGTCTGCTCCGTCTCACTGGCAGCTCTCTCGACCGAAGAGCCACTCCCCCGACGGCTGTCCGATCCAGAGCCGCTCTGAAGGGTGTCAGCAGAAAAAAAAGAGCAAACAAACGACTGAGGGTTTTGTAGCCGAAGGCAATGTCAACACAAACTGATACCCATTCAGCAAAGTTAAGTCTTTCCTCAACCTTTGTAAAAAGTTTGTGATTGGCAGTAAAGTTTTCCCACTTCTGCTGAGTCAGCATAAAACCTTGTAAACATGAGATCATTAGTTTTTCATCTGACTGTGTACATGAAAAATGATGCTCTTTCTTTGCAGGTTTGGGTTTTGAGAAAGAAATTGGATGTGTTGTAAACATTCATTGGTCTCCTGATCCCCAACCGTGAACTGAATGCCACACATCACAGACCTCATTAAAGCTCATCTGCCTCTATTAAAGGCTGCGTTCGCTGAGATCTGAGTTTAGCAGCCCTGCTCAGTTATAGAAAAGACTTTTTTTTTTCATTATTAATATAAAGCCTCCTCACAGAATTTTCAGCTTGAAGTCTATTCTGTCTGAAAGCAGCTTGTCTGGTTGAAAGTTGCTTTTCATTGTGATTCCTTATGAGCCGTCCGTGTACAATGCCCCTCCGCTGCTTCATTCAACCTTGAAGACAAATAAAAAATCAAGGAAGAAACTTTTTCAAATTGAAACCAGGGAAACTACTGAAACTCTTTAAAAATTTAACAATGCCAATTTTTTTTTTCCTATTCATCCCTTTCTTTACTAAATTGTTGTTTTTGTTGCAGAGCGTAGCCAACATTACGCACCTCAGAGATGATTTCAGGGACGACCAACCTGAAATCATTTCTGTAGGAGATGATTATTCCTGCTTTCACTCCTAAGAGAAGAATAAAAACATCTTTCTGAGAATGCTGTGCTAATAAACTCATAAGCCACAGTTGAAATACAGAGACAGCCTGGTTGTTGTTGGTTTTTTTTTTAAATCTCTTTCTGCCCAGAGCAACACTCATCACCATGAAAACCTCAATCAATCCAGCCGATATCCTGAGTTTGATGTTAAGCTGCTGCAGAAACGGAGTCTTGAATACTGTTTAGAGGTACGTTTACATTAACCTGTGTCCACAGGTTCATGCATTAACAACAAATCTCACCTCTTTTGTTTCTGCCTCTTTGTTACAGATTCAAGAATTTATTTTGCAAACGCTCAAGGTAGTCTGTTGACGTGATGCATGTATGAAAAAGAACTTCTCTCAGAAGACCAAGCTCAGAATCGTCAACTCCAGCGTCGAGACCGGGCTGCCTTATGGATCTGCAACCTGGAGGACCAACACCAGCAACAACAGCCAGAGTGGAGCTGGACTGAAACATGGAAGCCACAAAGCAAGAATCAGAGGAACACTAATGAGAGAAGGAGCAAAAGAGGGAGGAGTCAGGATTTCAAGACGGGGCTGAATTGGAACCAGGTGGAAAGGAATACAAGGGCAAGAGGAGAAAGACGAAGCACAAAACGAGGGCCGGTCAATCAAAAAGACACAAGTAACCTGTAACTTTTCATTTGCAGCTATGTTCCTCTTGTTCTTGTAAACTCCTGACTTTAATAAACTGAATCTCTAGCTGTCCAGACGGGATGGGTGAGTATTGCAGGTGTAATTTCAGAGCCAGCTCATAGCTGCTTTGGCTACCATGTGAAACGATGCCGTCTCATCATAGACGCCATGAGAGCTCTGATTTGCTGCTTCACACCCCCCCCATGTACTAACTTTATATTGTGGACAGCCAGAACAACGCTGCTCTCCGTCTCCCATTGATTGGCTGCTGATTGCACCACAGTAACCCATTAGGAGACGTTACCTGCCGCTATTAGCAGTTATTGGCTGTAACTCTGAAGCTAGTTATAAGTGCACGCATGCCTCACCGGCGCCGCACATCATAAATCAGGGTTACCGAGGAGCGTGTAATTAAAGCATGTTTCAACCCGATCACGTACGTTACTTTAGTGGGGGCCAGCAGAGGAAGGTACCAACGGCCGGAATCCTCGTGCTGGACTGTAAATCACAACCTGGCGTGACAAAAAGGTAAATCTATTATGGGATATCTGTTGTGAACAGACTTTCTCAAATACAAGTGTGAAACTCATTTTAGTTCTGAAGCCACGATCAGACAAATTTAATCTTGAGTGGACCAAACCGGTAGAATAGAAACACAATAACCTTTAAAACTAAAGTATATGTGATGAACATGCCTATATTTTTACAAACCCAAACAATTAATAACAAAAATTTCAGTAATTTCAACACAAAGGAAATTTTATATCAAACCTTCTGGTGGAAAATAGAGTGAAATGTCCAGAAAACTTCTCCTCAAGCTGTTGCATTATGGGTTTTTTTACAAACTCACCCTGGCAGTGTGGCTTTGAGGTTGAAGCTACTTTGCTAGCTTTCATAGCAGCTCCACCATTATCCCAGCCTGGGTCTCAGTGTTGTGTTAAAAAAAAAAAAAAAAAAAAAAAAAAACGAACAAAAACAAAGTTTTCTTTGAATTTTAATTTCTAAACCAATATTTCTACAAATGTAACCTTTGTAACCATACCCACTATTTTTTTTCCTGATTCCTCTTCTAGTTACCTCCAAAACAAATGCAGAAGAAAACAAATTTAAACAGTAGAATTGCTCTTCGGTGGTAAGGAAAAAAAAAAAAAAACACCTATTAAGGTTTCATAATGTTCAATTTCATAGACCAAACCAACCAAGACATTTGCCTAATTGACCCCATTACTTACCAGAGAGCAACCGACCTATCAGTGTGGAGCTTATTTGGCTCAATCAATTCCTCCTTTCGTTCTCTGGTCTTTGTTGTTTTCCCTTCATCACTTCTGCCAAACACGTTTTGTGTTGACAGTGAGGTGTTCGAACAGACGTCACTAAAGAGACTCGGCAAATGAGAAATCAACCATTATGAGATGCAGAATGACCAACGAGGATTTGAAAGGAACATGAAAACACGACAACAAAAAAGAAAAAATGAGACATAGAAAAGCAGATATAAACAAAAACATGAAACATAACCAACAAAAGATGCAAAAAATTGATGAAAATGAGTAATGACTTAACTACAGAGTGGCGCAGAACAAGTTGAACAATGGAAAAAAATAGACAAGAATATGACAAATAAGCACAAGACGGCTGAGAACACACTGAAAAAGACAACAAAAACAAAAAATTAATGTAACGCAACCACAGAGAAGCATTAAATTATTATAAACAGATGCCAAGGGAAACAGTCAAACTGAATCAAGCAGCAATATGATCAACAAGAGAGATGCAAACGGTGCTAAAATACCATAAAATGATTAAAAAAAAAAAAAAAATCACTAAAAGAAACAAAAGGAAGCCAACAACACAACGTGGAGGCACAAGATAACTGAAAACAACCATGACCAGACACTGAAAAGAGGCAAAGGAGAAACCAAATAACCACAAAGATTAAATCAAAGCCGAGGGAACATTTTCTCAACATGGGGTGCTGAGAATGAAAGAATGAGTGTGGCACTTAACTCGTCATTCATTGATTAAAAAATATACCAGCACAGCTTGACGACACCATGGAAATATTGTCAGAGCAGTTTCACATGGCGTCATTCAGTCAGGAAGCCAGCCAGAAAATACACAATGATTCAAGTGAAGCTTATTTACTTGTAACTATACGGATATGAGTCTCATCAGGGAAACAAAATCAGACAGGAGATCAGTTCTTTAAAAGAGTGACTGAGAAAACACCAGATGCTGGTCTCTAAAATCCAGGGAAATCGCCTATACCACCTGTAAGTCGGTTTCTGCTACACAGAGCTTTCATATTAGAGTGAAATGATCAAAGAATTGATCATTCTGATGCCATTTAGGGATACAAAAGAGGAATCACGTATTTCTTGTGCTGTAAGGTAGGAAAGGTTTGAGAACCCCTGAGCTCGGCTGCATGATAGAGACGATGTGTGATACTTGACCTTACGTCATGTGACCAGCATGACACAAAATGGATCGAGACCATTAAGCAATAAGTGACAGCAACAGCAACAAATGAAAGTTATTAGTGTTTCCAGCGAATTATTCCACATTGCACTGTTTTCACTTTGTGTTTTTCACTCTGTCATTTATTTATTTTTGCATTAAATACATGTTTTGGATGCTGCAGCTCCATCAACGGGCGCTGCAGCACCGTCAGCACCTCTGCTTCACCAAATCCTTACGAAATGAATCCATGACAGTAAAGAAGGCAAAGCAGAGGCATAAGAAAAACAAAGGAATCACAAATTGAACAAATAGATGCAAAACAACCAAATAATTACAGAAAATGAAAACAGAGGCAGCTACTGATGAGCAAGCAGATTGTGTGTCACCATCCGCCGTTACACCGTCACTCTATTCCCATTCTCGAGCCAGCTGTTGCCATAGATACCATCTGTTTTGATTTGGTCTTTACAGGTTTACACACGTTTCACTTGGAGAGCTTTGTGACTTCTGGAGACTGTAAGAGAAGTGCTGCAGTGAAGGACACTCCGTCATCCCATCAGACACTTTACAAATGGTCAAAAAGTGACAACCATCATGGACATGACTTAGGCTCAAGACGTTTCTCTTCGATGCAGCCTATGATCAGGTCAGCTAGGGATTCTAAACTAAACTAAACTAAACTATCTAAACTATACTAACTAAATACTAGTTTAAATACTAAACTATCCACAAAGCTGCCCTAGGAGCTAGAATGCTGTGGGAAGTACGGTGCACTGAGCCCTATCCTCTAATGTCTGAATGTTCCCTTTAGTCCGTTCATTGCTTTTCACCTGTTGTCCCCCCCTTCGAGGGGGAGTCTTCTCCAGTTTCAGTTGCTGACTCCATTATTACGAGGGCCTACGAACAAGCTCCGTCCGGACCGGGAGGACACTCCTGTCGGTGCTGCCCGCGGACTGGCTTCAGTTCTACTTCTGGGATCCGTGGTTCTTGTGCTGGACCGTCCAACGGACTGTACTCAACATAGTCCTAGGCTTTACTTCTTATTGTCTCATGCTAGCTGTTGCCAAAGCTGTCCGTCCCTGGGAGAGGGATCCCTCCATACTGTGGTTCTCCCCAAGATTTCTTCTTTTCCCACTGGGTTTTTGGAGTTTTTTCTTGCCGGATGTGAGGGTCTAAGGCGGTGGTTGCTTCGTTTTGTCTCGTTACTGTGAATTTGATATATGAACATTATGCTTATTCACTGTTTTTATTTTTACCAGCCAATGTAACATCTTGAAGCCCTCTGAGGCAACTGTTGTTGTGATACTGGGATATACAAAAATAAATTGATTGATTGATTGATTGATGACTTTCATTCAAAACTAAACTGATTTCTGAAGAGACAAAGAACTAATAAGAGGCAAAACACAGCCCAAAAGAAGACACAAAACTATCAAGAAGAGGCGATAAATTCAACAAGATGATAAGGAGGCATTAATGAATCAATAAAAGACACATTGATGAAGAACACATGCAAACGTTTAAAAAAAAACATTTTAAAAGAAATACAGAACGACCTCAGGCATACAGGAAATACACTAAGAAATACGAATTGCATGAACGAATCAGGAAATGAGGAAAAACAATGACGAAAGAAACATGATTAGTAAAAGATTTAAAACAACCACAAAAGAGAAATGAAACACAAAAACACACAAAATGTTACAAAGAAACCAGACAGATATAAAATGAACAAAAAAGAGAAAAAAAGTAGACACAAAACAACAAAATGACGGCCAAAATAAAGCTAAACAAATGTTCAGACAAGAAACACAGACAGGAAAAAGGCCACAAAGAGACACAAAAAGAGATACAAAATGATCACAGACAACACAACTACAAAGATAAGATACGAAACAATCACAAAGAGGAAAAACAACTGCTAAAAGATGTAAAACAACCTTAAGAGGATACAAAACAATGGTAAAGAACCACAAAGCAACCCAAAGGAGATACAAAACAACCAAAAAAATTATATGAAACAATCACAAAAATACAAAACCACCAAACTACAAGGAGACACAACACAACGAAAACGTGATACAAAACAACCACAAGACTATAAAACAACTAAAAAAAGACAAAACAATCACAACGAGACACAAAATAACTACTAAAAGATGCAAAACAACTATAAAGACATACAAAACAATCAAAAGAGGATATAAAACATTAACAACGACACACAAAGCAACCAAAAGCAGACATAAAACGACCAAAGGCACAGAGTTAAGCTGTAATAAAATTACAATGGACTAATCTCATAGGAGGACAAAGAAGTTAAAAAATTGTTTAAATATGATGACAAGAACAAAAAAGAAGTGATGAATTAAAAATAAAGACACAAATAATGCTACAATGAGGAGCAAAATGATAAACAGGCAAATAAAACAACCATAAACAGACAAATGACTGTAAAGAGATGAGTGACCGGCCTGACTGGCTCCAGCTCTGACGAGAGAAAAACCTCCTCAGAGAAGCTCTTCAAGCCAGAATAAATCCCGGCCCATATGCAGCCGTTCCCTCCCAGCTGTTTCCTTTACTCTCGTTTTGTTCCTCTTCCATCTCTTCCACCGAGCAGGTAATACTTCGCTGCACATAAATCAAAGCTTTATTCCGCCTTCGGGGCGGATCAGCGCCAGAAATCTGCTCCTGTACGGTGAAGAAACACACCTCCGAGTGTTCGGTTGCTCGCAATTACATCACTTGCAGGAGCGCAAACATTTCAGCTGCTGCTGACCAATTTCTTTTTGCTGGAGCTGTAAAAGAGGCTCCATAAAATACTGTTTTTCACTCAGATGTGTTGCTCCGACGGAGGGCGGCGAGCGGCTTCTGAAGACCATTCTGCACTAAATCAAACCACCTTGATACGACGAGTGCAACTTTCAACACTTTTTGCCAACTTTCTGACCCTTTCCCTTCAGAAAACAGCCGACTCTGCTGGCTGAAGCATCAGGTTGAAATGATAAATAACACAAGAGGCCGCAACCTCAATCACGCCCACCTTTAACAGAGGGAGACAGGCTGATAGGAAGAAAATATAAACTGTCTTCAACAGGCTACAATTTTAGATTGCATTTTGTCCTCCCGCTTATCTAGTGAAAGAGCTGCCTTATAGGACACAAAATGTTTCACCTCACCTTTCAATGCAATAGTATATACCTGATGATTTGCATTTAAAGTTGGGCTCTTTTAGCTTTTGTTTGTCATATTTAGTTTCAGAATCTGTGGCGGCAACCAAGGGGTTCAGATATAACGTTCATTCATTTAAACGGTCTTGTCTATTAAATTATGGTTTGTTCAGAAAGCCAGAAAAAGCAAGTAGAAACAAAATCAACAGGCACTTGATACTATTTGTATATTTCACTCTGTTTGCCAACATTTAAATTGTCATTCAAGCAACCAAATTTGTCATTAGTGCATAAAGAAACGCTACAAGACAAAAAATATAAATCTTTAAAAATAACAAGTGTGAATCAATTTTCTGAATGTGTCAGCGTTGCCATTGTTAAAACCGAACTTCAGAAGACTGTAATTAAATGGCGCTTCGAGACGATTATGAAGCATTTTTACACTGATAAAAGCTGAATAAACCCCAACTCAGACAGGTGAATTGATTGGGTTTTTTTTTTGTTTTTTTTTTTTAAGTAGAACACATTTTAGTTGAAATGCAGATGAACACTGTGGCACTGACACAATATTGTATTTGTTTGCACTTGGGGACTTTCACAGTATAAGATACAGAGTTTATTGAGGACAGTCCAGAGATCCCTGCTTTTAAATCCGCAGTTGCACCTTGCCACAAATTGCTGTGAAATGCACAAAATCAACTATAAACTCAGGTCGTACCTTTAGAATGTCTTTTTGACAGAACATGGTTCACAACAAAATCCAATGTTGCGAACGACTCCTGGGATGATTGTCAATAAATGGCATTAGTAAGTGTGTTTGAAAGACTTAGGGACATTTTACACTGGTATTTCCACCGGATCTGAGCAGATCCTGAGCTCCAGAATGCAAGGGAGGATTTTTATTTTTTGGAGGACCGGCATCTGGTCATCCATGTCTTTACGGGTCCATCATCTTTCGTCCAATCTGTGGCAAGTTGGCTGCCAAATAGAGCCGCTGTGGGATCACGTGTGACTGTTGCAGCTGCAGCGTGCGTCAACCCACAAGTACAATGCATCCAGTTGAAATACAGCCATATATTGCAATGTGGCTAAAGCTAGTAGACATATACATATCTATGGCTATATAACTATGCTTGAAGCTCCTGCTGTGCAGCCGTTCTGGATCCGTAACACAACTAGTGTAAAATGGCCCTGAGGGGGTCTTGATATACAACCTAAGAAGATTGTGTAAAAACCTGTTACTTAAAAGGCTTTAAAATGTATAGGTACATTTTCAAACATTGTGTATGAGTCTTTTGTTGTTGTTTTTTTTTTTTTTTTTTTTTTTTTTTTGTTTAATTGATTCGTAGCATAAATATTAGGTTGAGTAAAGTGGTGTTTCTTCTTCTCCCACATGTCCAACCCCTCCACACATCTCTGAGATGTAATAACCATGTGGAGAGCCTCCCCGGATTTATGCTTGTCCATCATGCCTCGGTGGCTATCTGCAGTTCCTGCGTGAGATTATCCGTTTGATCTAACGTTGTGACCTTTTCCCTCTGATTGCCAACAGACGGGTCAAGATGGTCTCGTCTCGAGCCGTTGGTCCCCGTGAAGCGATGGCTGAGAACCGACAATGCATCTGAACTGACGGCGTTTGGTGCCAAACCGTTTCCGGGGGCAGATGTGCGCCTGGCACCGTCACGGACCCCGAGGCAGCGCCGCCAAAGCACTTCTATCTGAAGCAAGATGTCACGACGCTTTGACAGGAGATGAGGGAGCAGTTGGGCGGTCAGCAGCTGCTTGGTGAATGGATCGTAATGTTCTCCCAAAGGGATGATTGTGATTTCTTTTGTTGCTCAAAACATCCTCTGTGTTGCTCTGAGGAGCCTCTTCAATCAGGTAATAAATGTAATCCCTCCGACAGAAATGACACATCGGAACAAACCACGGAGGCGACACAAACAATGGAGAAGAAGTTTTCTACAACGCAAAACCTGCAGTGACCCGGATGAAGCAGAGGAAATGAAGTTTCAGAGACTGCAATGTTATTCTAATCCTAACAATGTCTTGATGTAGTCCTGATTTAATAAGGTACCACGAGACGAGAGGGAAACGGCAGGGTGAGTGAGACTGCGACGCTGCATGTGCCTGCTGCTGCTGCTGCTGCTGCTCCACCATGACGTCAGATTCTGAGTTTTATGCAACTTTGTGGATAAAATAAATAATTCACAGTAATGACGAATATGAAAAATATTCGCGAATATGTAAAAAAAATCGCGATTAACGATTATTGTAATAGTTGTGACAGCCCTATCTGTTGGTGATACGAAGTTGAAACCTTCAGTAAACCAGGCACCAATCCAAAGGACTGATATGTTATGAACTGCATGATTCTGCTAGTATCAAAGGAAAACTGCTCAAGTGGAAAGATTTGGCATGAAAAAACCAGCAGACCAGCAGCACTCACCATATGTCACGGCAGAAACTCCAAACCCTGAACCGGGTCCAGCGCTGCTTACGTCTGTTTGGAGCGAGCGTGAAGCGAAACAAGGCCGGGGCTGATGTGGCTCCACGTTTCTCTTCCCGTCCCACCATCTGCTTCGTTAGTTTTCCGTTGGGCGCCTCTGAAAATGACACAAAGCCACACGTCACCCAGTGCAACCCAGGCGTCAGTCCAGCGGGGATAATGGGGTTGAAGTTCACGCTCTATATCATAGAAATCGTTGTGTGCATTAGGCAGAAATGAAAAGGTGCGGGCGTCGGAAATGTGCAGCATCTTATCGCTGATAAATACAGACAATACTTTATACAAAAACCTCACAGATCTTTTGGTTCTACAAATGTATTCAGTGAAAAACCAGAACTCAACACAATGTCAATCAATGAGGTAAATCTAATGCTATTGCTAATGAGTTTGGGCAAAGTTTGTACAAATTCACACCAGATAAATGAAAACACCGCCTAATCATTGACACAGGGAACAAAAGAACAACTGCTGTGTTTTGTTTGTATCTTTGCCAAATCTGTTTTCTAGAGAACAAAAAAATACTGGTTATTTCCTTGCATGGTGTCATGAAGAGAAAAAAACATCTCTGATTTGCTTGTTTGACAACTCATTTGATGAAAAGTGGAACAAGAGGGGCGATGCCAGACTGTCTCCCTTCTGGGACGTCATGTTCAGCCTATAGAGACACATATTACTGCTAGAAAACCATTAGAGGGTGAATTTTGCTTAATTTGGGACCTTTAAGAATGGCAAGTATCCGGACAGTCACACGGCCAGAAGATGAAGGTGGGTTGCTATATCGTGTGAGTTTCAACTACTCAGGCCCAAGAGAGTATGGACTGGGAGTCATGACTCTCTACTGAGCAGAGGAGCTGTTTACTACGACCGCAGTGCTCAGAAAAGTTGCGTTTTGACCATTGTTGTCATGGAAACAGATACCCAAATCACTATAAAAGTTTTCAGTTTCACTTGAGTCATGTAAACACTTCCTTTCAGATTCAGACTCAGATTTTTATTTTTTTCCCCGTGATCCCATGTCAAGCCAGACAGCTGCAATTTGAATTTGTTGGAACCGCTCCGCGTAAATCCACCTCTTTCTGAGAAGTTCCTCCTTTGGAAATCAGACGAGCGGCGCTCTGGATTGGTGCCGCGGCGGTTGATGAATTGTGTTCGGTGAGTTCCGACGCATTTGGCTGCATGTGAAGCACACAAAGTGCTCGAACGAGCCTCTCCTGTTCCTGCTATTCTTGTGGCCAGCAGCATGAACCATCAATAAAAAGCAGCTCCGCTGGCAGCCCGGGCCGTGTCAGAAGCGCCGCCATGATTCACAGATGAGGCGTCTCTTTGGTTTTTGAGCCTTCTCTTTCTTTTTTGTTATGCGCGACAAGAAAGTCTCACCTCTGCCAGTTTCCTTTTGGGGTATTTTTTTTTGTGAAGCTGCAGCCCGGAGTCTCCGTTTTTCAGGGAGACCATTCGTATTGCATTGAATCTGGCGCGTATGATTCTCTGCTAATGACTCTTCCACCTCAGGTCGATAATATGACGAAACCACTTTTTTTTTTTCTGAGCCGACTCAGACGACGACTTCGGGAGGTCAATAGGCTTTGATAGCCCATGTTTTTTTATTTTTGTGGATGTTAAGCCTCAGACGTTTCATACGAACATGCCGTGAATCTAAATGAACTCTGGGTAGCTAACTCTCCTCCGTCTGCGCCCCAGAATATCACTGAGCAAACCGGTGTCCAACTCCTTTGAATTGTTTCCAGCTTCAAAGCGTCCATCTCCCACACACTCCGCTCCACACGCTGCGCCAACTTAAATTACAGCTGAGACTTGGCACTTTAATGTGCACCGTCCAATATTTACAGTCTCCACTTGATGGGTCCAAAGGAATGACTGCATTCAGATCTTCAGATAAAAGCTTAATTGACTCTGGTCAAGTCGGTCATCCCAGACGGGCTGTTTGGTGTTTTCTCAAATCTAAATCAACAAGATCTAAACAGCACACACACACACACACACACACACACATCAGCAGGTACAAGAGCACAACTCGGCTGTGCTGCATCAAAACTGAGAAAACCGCATGAAAAATAGAATCTTCACAACCTGGGATGGAGGTTTCTCCCTTAATGAGAACTGCTCAAGTCAGCAAGTTCCATCTAATTGTATCACGAAGTAGGAAGAGTCTGGCTGCGTTAACGATGACATATACAATTCAAAAGAGGTCATACAG
This sequence comes from Salarias fasciatus, assembly GCF_902148845.1. Lineage (NCBI taxonomy): Eukaryota > Metazoa > Chordata > Actinopteri > Blenniiformes > Blenniidae > Salarias > Salarias fasciatus. The sequence continues at coordinate 23,584,702 of NC_043765.1, forward strand.
CAAAATAAAACCCCACAGCTCACAGGTAATTCAGTCCAAACTGAGCACAGGTAGAATTTCACGTGTGCCAGTCAGATGACGTACGGCCAGAATGTCAAAAGTACGGCCCGTGGGCCAAAACTGGCCCACAAGAGGCTCCAATTTGCCCGACAAAAACAGCAAGCAGTAAAAACCTTGATTTTTTTTTTGTTTTTTTTATGTACTTAAGAGTAGCAGACACAGCAATTTACTGAGACCCCTGCTCAGGTATCGGAGATGCTGCCATGAAAATTAACAAACTAGCATTAGCATCAAAGCCATGCTGTCAGGGTGAGCTTGTAAAAACACGCGTAATGCAACAGTCATTGAAGTTTTTTGGACATTTACTGTATTTTGCACCAGAATATTTCATTAAAATTAGCATTATGTTGAGATTGAGGTAGTTTTTAATCATAATTTTGCGGAATATATATGGTTTCATCATCTGTGCTACAGAAGAAACAATAAGTATTCAAAATTTCAATGTGATGGCTATTATGGCACTATTTTACCAGCTGGCCCACTCCAGATGAAATTGAGCTGTTTGCTGCTTCTGAACTGAAAATGAGGGACAACATTTGATTCTGAGGAGGCTCTGAGAGATTTTGAGTGTTTATCTGTTTTTCGTAAGGATGACTGGTGTTAAAATATGCAAAGAATTACAAAAAAACAAAACAAAACAAACCTTGTTGTCTTCAGTAAAGAAAAGGAATATGACTCTGTGACACACTGCTGTATCGATCAGCTCTGCTGCCTCACAGGAAGAAGGTTCTGGCCTTGCAGCATTTCTCTGAGGCGTCTGCATTGTGACTTTCCTAGTGTTTGACCAGTGATGGACTGTCATCTAATGTCGGCTGCAGCTCCTCACCAGCGTCACAGGGAGAGCAGAAGGTTAATGGATGGAGTAAAATTGAACTCGATGCATGAAATCGCTCTCATCGCCTAAACTACGGATGAACCTGAAAGGTATCTGAGGTAGAACCTCTGAGATTCGTCCCTCTTGGTGGAGTCCAGCAGTCTGATGGGTTTTAGACCCATGATTCGTCTCAGTTGATGAACCAAAACCAGATGTTAGTTCAGTTCAGCTCAGCTCATTGCGATTTCAGTCTCTTGGTATATATTGAACAGAGTTCTCCTGTCTTCCGTTGAAACTTTTCAAGGTACGTTTAAAACCTGCTTGCCTTGAAAGATGCATAGAAAACCACATGCACATCACTACTTCCTGAAAAGCACTGATTGCTGTTTGACAATAGATTCAACACATTTTAGTTCAGAAGCCACAAACAGGCAAATTCCATCGGGAGTGAGACTGACTGGTAAAACAGATAAACCTTCATTCATTCACAGAAAAGAAACTAGCGAGTTTCTCACTCGATCAGATTTGTATAACAGGTTGACGTTGGTCAAATGGACATGACAATGACTGTCCCTGAAAATGTAACGTAGGACCATCGATTCAGAGCCAAGACCAGAGAAATCACCGCAATCCTCCCATGATTGTTGTCTTTGGTTTGAGACAAACGAAAACCACACAGTGCGCAGAGGGTATTACTCTATAGAAAATACCTGAGAAACTTCTCTGTGTTTGTTTCTTGAAGCCTCCTACTTTTGTGCAGTGGTGTCCACCAGTCTGTCTTCACTGTAATGTTTCAGAGATCAGCCAGGAAGCGTGCAGCCTTTCGTGGGAGGAGCCTTAGGGAAAGAAAGCTGGGAGCCACTGCTCAGGTTTGACACCTGTGATCAAAATCATTCCTTAAAATGCTATTCTTGCATCAAAACTCAACACACACCAGTGTGCACACTAACAGGCCTCACCTAAACTTCTGCTGACACCATTTTTTACAGTGTTTCTTACATGTATTTGCAGAATTTGTCAATACATAAACAAGATAACACTTTCATATACACTCTCTCTCTATCAAGCTTTAAAGTGGGATTTCCACAGTAATTTGCTTTCAGTTTCTTTGTTGCCCTTTTTTGTTGTAGGATTGGAAAAGTAATATATTTTTATTGTAATTAAGCACTGATTTGTGCAAATCCATCATTCAGTGTAGAAAATTCCTTATAGTGAAGTACAAAAAAAAAAATAAATACACACAATCACTCCCAAAGGTCTCAACATAATAATAAGTAAAACTTTGTCTTTTTACCAAACTCCTCTGAAGTAACATTTCATGATCCTGTTTAGAAATAACTTTAATATCACAGGATGAGCTCAGATTTAGCCTCTTGACAGCGAAGAAAATCCAATTTAGTTGTTTTTCTTTTTTTCTGTCACAATAAACACTTTCACCACCTGCTTTTTCAGGACGGTTATGAATCCCGCCCTCCGCCAGACCTCGTCCACATGACTGGAAACGTCTGAACCGTCTGCCGAACGCGACCCGGGATTGACCTCCACTCAATGTCTCCGCATGCCTCTTTCACCGCTCTACGAACAGACGAGCTGACATGTGGCTGGCGGCTGTCGACACGCCAGCTTCATGCTGGGGGGGGGGGGGAGAAAAAGAAATCTTGATTTGGGTTCAGAGATCCAGAACGAAGAAGGAAAGCTGGACAGCTGCATCGAGACAAGGCACATAGAGCAGCGTTCAGACGCAAGGAACTTCACATTTAAATGTCAAAAACAAATTAAAGGAAAGAGATGCATTAAAGCGAGCAAGAATCTCCACTGAGTAAGAGAATGAAATACTTTAAAATCTCTCACATGATCTCTCATCCTGTTCCCATGTCAGGATCGCGTCCCCTCGTCAGAGATCCCCACGCGTCACGTTGTTCCAGGTACCATCGCTCGACGCATCCATCGAAGAAATGATACATTTTCTACACGAGCAGAAGAAACGCTTCACTGCATCGCTTCAATAATTAATCCGTGGTTCATTTCGGGGAAGAATTTTCAACTCAATCAGTTCCCACTGTGAGTTAAAGGCTTAAAAACAGATCAGACAAACTCTCTGCTTCTCCCAGGTTCATCAGGTGTGTCAAACATATGGTCTGTGGGCCAAATCCGGGCAGCAACAGTCTTCAATTCGGCTGTCAAGCAAATAGTAATTTCAATGTATTTCTTCTTTTTTTTTCATTTCTTAAGAAACGTCGACACATCTCAACATGTGACATCGGTGCTGCTGCCCTTTTTCATTTCATCAGGTACAATCTGCTCCGCATCAAAGAATAACTCTCAAGTTTAAATTCAGATTTAATCAGTGGGGTTATGAATTGCACGTAAAAAAAAAGAGAGAAAAAAAGCTAAATGATGGAATCGACCTTCCCAGGAGGAGGTAGAATAATGTGCACTGTTGAATGTCAGACTGATGAGCGTTGAGTGTTTTCAGGTGTGTGCACAAGTGTTATGATTTCAAGATGTGTTCCCAGCGATACTCGGATATTTCATCTGTGAGAAAACGGTTTAAGACGGAGGTCTTAAAGGTGTTTAAGGCAACCCGGGCAGCGGTTGTTAAGGTCCGGGGGCCAATCAGTAGCTTCTTGTGATTGTGACTGTTATTATTGACTTTATTACATCTAAAATGGTCACATTTTCTTCGTTATAAGTTGTGTGTAGTACAACTTGTTAACTGAGAAACAGTGTTTCACAGAGGCAAACAGGGAAAACATAGTTTCTATGTACTTTTTTTTTGCTGAATTTGAGACATGATGTGATCATGATTTTTGGATAGAGGCTGGGAAAGGACCAGTGACGCAGATGGTAGTGTAGAACTTGTGTTCCTTTGGTAAAACTAGACTGATGGTTTTAGGTATTCTAACAATAAATATTTGATGCTGCATTACTTTGAATTGATTTCTTGTAAATATAATTAAATGTTATTCATAAATGCAATAATTAAGTCATGAAATCAACTTTCAAATCATGATAAAATCTTGAAAATTATTTGAGACGTTGCTCTACTGTTTTCCATTATTAAGAGGGAATTTAAAAAAAATCATTAAAAAATGTGATAATCATAGTCGACGATCTTCTCTGAAACAGAAACGCCAGAACGCTGCATTTTCACTTTAAACTTGTGGTGTAAACGAGGCATGAATCAACATTTCTTGAAATTAAACTTTTTAATGCAGTTTCTGTGCAGTTCGCTCATTAACAATACATAGAATGGAAAATCTAATCAGCATATTTATCCGCTGAGGACAAATTATATGCAATTTGCTCTCAATGATGGCTGTGAATTTTCATAATTATTTAAAAACATTTTGACAAATATAAAGTTGTTGATTTGGTTTGTGCATTGAAGTTTGTTCTTTCATATTTGTTGCTTTTGTGTCTCTCTGGTGGATTTCTGCTCCTCGACTCTCAGAGGTCGTGTGAGTTCTTCCCTCCTTTCACCGTCCGCCGCCTGACGGTTGGGGACTCAGCCTTGAGCCACTTCCTGCTTCAGGAACTGTTAAAGGACTTGGTGAGAGCTTTATGAACACTGTCACTCTCGCGCTGGAGCTTCCCTCCATTTCCCACCCTGATAAAGCTGCAGCAGCTGAACGCTCCGTCTGCCGTCTCCTTAGCTGAACCGGGCGAGGATTCGCAGGCTGTTTTGCGGAAGCCGTGAAACATATAATGTTCCTCCACATTAAGGTGTAATTTGAAATGTCTGTGGTTGTTTTCTGTTGCGGCGTGCGCCGTTTGTCCTCCATAAAGCCCGGTTCCTCTCAAGCTGGTGGAATTTTGCACTTTTCGATACAAAAGACAAACGACGTTGGATGTCTGAGACGGATAATCACAAACCCCACTGTCAGAGTCTTCAGAACAAAGAGAGATCATTTTGTGTCCAAAATAAAGCTAGAAAGGTACCCAGACAAAGAAATGCAGGAGGATTAATGTGATTTTTTTTTCAGTTGCATTTTAAATGGTTCTGAGCACTGTTGTTGTATAAATGGACCCCTAAATGAGACCAAAGTTTTCCATTTTCTAGTGAAAATGTCATCATCTAAACACTCTGTGAATGTTATTGGGACAAACATACACGGCCTTGTTATTCTTGATTGATTTTTAGGTTTATGAGTCGCACTGTGAGCAGCGTGATGGTTATAACCTTCATAACGCTGCTGAAATTTCACAGTCACACATTCTATTTCCAAAATAAACATTGCGTGAAAGGGTCCCATCAAGACACTGAAATTCATTCCATCTCTAGTGATAAATCATACTCGTGCAGCTTCCACTGAGTACATTCCTTTTCTGAGACATAAGTACTGTTCTTTTTGAGTGTCTCAGTAAATGATTATTGTTTCATTACAAAAACAAACAGCGCCAACTCGTGGCCTGGCATACGAACTACCCCGTTTGTGTCGACGGACATTAATTTCAATTCACTGCTGTGTCAAAGTGAAACTTTAATGAAATGAAAACACAAAAATGATACATTTTGTCTAAACGGGGACCTTAGCGACATTCTCTCATTTGGCTCAGGGATCATTCTTTGTCTTCTGAATCCATTTTTGAAGAAGTATTCAAGAAAAACCTTCTTTGTTGTGGTTCGGCTCTTTTGTTACATCGGTCTCTGAAAACATTCCTCTCTGAATGCAATATGTTTAAAAGCCCCAATTTCCATCTAAACTAAATGTAACGCTTTTCAAACTCGTGGATTACGCTCATTTGTCTTCACATGGCCCAGTAGATCAACAATAACAGCAGTGGATTTGAAAGGACTGCTGAGCGCTTCAAGGTTTAAATTTCCTGTGCAGTCATCTGGATCAGCTGAGCAGCTTCTTGCATGAATGTGCTTCTAAGACTTAGAAGGACAACTTAGCTGGTTTCTGTGTGTGTGTGTGTGTGTGTGTGTGTGTGTGTGTGTGTGTGTGTGTGTGTGCGTTCTCGTATTTCTATCCTTGTTGGGGCCAAATGTCCCCACAAGGATAGCAAAACGTGAAACGACGTGCCTTGTGGGGACCTTTTTCCGGTCCTAAGTAGGAGAAACAGTGTTTTCTTGACCATGTTGTTGTTACTGAAAAAAGTAAAAGTGCAAAAACATTTCTTTAGGGTTAGGCTTTGTTGTGGTGTGGGTTAGGGTTAGGGTAAGGGTCAGGGTTAGGGGCTAGACATGAATGGGAGTCAATGGATGGTCCCCACAAGGATAGAAATACAAGACTGAGCGTGTGTGTGTGTGTGTGTGTGTGTGTGTGTGTGTGTGCTTGTACAGGAAGAAACACACCGCTACAAGTGTCCTTGCATCTGAAACAACAGCTGTTTTCCAGGTTTGATTTCCTGGCTGCGCGGCCGTTGCTATCAGATTTTTGCCGCCTGCGCTTGTAACTTCAGAATAGAAAACGATACCAGCCGACGTATCTCTTGTTCGCCATCATGAGCCGCCGCCGCCGATAGGCAGCCTGGTCCTCGCACAGCAGTCCCTCCCAGCTTACCCCTCCATCTCCAGACTGCAAAGGAAACACACCGACGCTGAAGACGACGCTGGCTGGATTCCACGCTGGCTCGCCGTCTGGGTGTGATTTGTCGTCTCTCACCTATTAAAACTGCATTTTAGTCATTATTTATCTCTCTCTGACGTTGATTATCTCTCCTACATGCTCTCTGCCAGACATGCAAATGAGATGAAGACGTTCATTTAGATACCTACACCTCGCTGAGGGATTTGCCAACTTCTGACAATAAGACGGATGCATGCTTTTACAGTTTTGGGCTCATTACTAGCGTCATCCCATTCTGTTTGGGGAATGGGGTCGTAAAGTGGGAGGAAGTGCTGACTCATTCTTCATCTTTAGTTGTAGATAAAAAGGCCGATTAGTTTTTCAAACGGGCAGGATAAAAAAAACTCAGGGCTTCAAGTTGCTCTAATTATCTGTATTAACCCTTTGCCCTCCTAATGGGTGGAGGGAATAATAATTTTCTTTTGCTAAAGGCCCACCAACTGGCCTGGGAAGCCCTGATGCCAGATTATGTATTAAGACTTGTGTGGTGTGCAGATCCAAAGATTTTTTTTTTTCGCTTTTCTGAATGTTTCCACTCACAGTTGCAGCTTCTTGTGTTTCATGATGTTTCAAGTGAAAACGCAAAATGTTTTCACGTGAGGAAAATAGCTGTGTTTGAAAAGCAACATTTTAAAAATGACGTCCGCTAAAACGGAAAGGGCTGAAATGCTGAAAATGATGTAGTTTGCATGTAGTTCCACTAGTGGGTGCTGTTGGCTGTTTTTGCAACGAAACCATGCAGAGAATGATACATTATGTTAACAATGGCGCATTGGATTGCTATTGCAGGGATCTCTCAACTATATAAAGGAATTATCTGCTAAAATCGTGGTGCGCCTGCACAGTAGCAACATTTTCGAAAAGATGGCATTTGCCCCCATTTCCATGGAGATAGTGTTTTTCCAAAAGTTCCTCTTTGGGAGCCCTTTTGAAAATATAACATTTCCAGTGGCTCTGAGCACTGAAACGCCTAAAACGCAATCAAAGTTTTCTTTTTTTCACTTGAAAAGGGCTTCAGTCTTCTGACGTTTCCCCACGTTGAGGACAGATCGCTCAACATACGGAAGACAAGTATTCAAGACCTGTGGCTGTTTCCTCTGGGAGGGACTCTGCTCTCGTAATATCAATCGAGCAAATACCAAACGACAGGCGCACCGCAGAGCAACAAGCGCCACTAATTAAATGGCAGAGAGGATTTCTGTCGGCCGGTTCAATTACACCGTGACGGCATGAAGGGAATCAGGTGAGCAGAGGTCACTGCGGACGTGGATGGTGGCCGTTTGTGACGCGACCGGCGGTCACAGGAGGCGCTCAATAGGACGATGAGTGAAGAAAACACAGGAGGAGGTGAAGATCCGGAGAGGTTAAGCTGAACGATGCATGTAAACATTCTAATGACCTATCTATATTCAAACACAGAAGTATATCTGCTAAGCATTTCATTTCCCGGGGGTTTGGCGGGGCGAGGAGTCAGCGGATAGGTGTTGATGAGTGGCTGGAAAGCGTCCAGGATCAATGAAGCCCGTTGTCTACCCAGGCGAAAACCGCCACAATCACTGTTTGTGTCGCCGTCTCTTTTGTCTTGATCCATCCCAGAGAAGGAGTGTGCAGCCGCGGCGTGACGCGTTCATGCACAGTACGGACAACAAAGACTCTTTTCATGTGGTTGTGACGCTGGAGGGAGAACAGTTTGAATGCAGATGGCAGGTCCAAACGCTTCAGCAACAGTTCCTATTCTCTGTGAGAACCTTCACTGAAAGCTAACCAATCCTGTGAATAATGTGCCACATATTATGTTTTCCAGCTTCTGAAAGGAAACATTTGTGAGGGCTTGCTGCCTGTGGAGACTTGTGACGACTTCAGGATCGACTTCAGGATTGAATAATTAATTTTTCTACCAAAGTGATATGTCTGCGTTCAAAAGACAGATTTATATAAATATCAGGCTGATCATTTGTTTGAATCAAGCGCCAACCTCCCCTGGTAAAGCATGAAGAAATTGTGGAAGTGCAGAAAAGCTGTAATTCCAGAGAAATTCCAGCAGGGGGCGATGATGTTGGAAAAACAGCCCCGGTCTCATTGGAACCCATTCAAAAATGCAGATTTTCGGAGTGCAAATATACATATAAAGCGCCTGGTTTCAGAACATGTTCTGGTCTCAATCACTGGTTTCTACTACCTTTTGGTCTTGACCAGACTCTGAGTTTCACATAAATCATCTGTTGATTTTATTTTATGAGTTAAAGTTTAGCATAAATCACCCTATCACAGCGCGTCCTCTGTCCACGTGATGCGGTCACGTGACAGGCTGGATCCGGCTGCATCCGGGCTTGGCCACGCCACACCACCACAGAAAAGTTCCACGCTTACATGGCAATGTTTTTAAAACCATGTAGTTTTCAGGTTCTGCCACTAGTGGGTGCTGTTGGTTGTTTTTTGGAATGAAACCAGACACTGAAGTATGTATGGACAGATGATTAAGCAGGACTGCTTTTTCTGCTAACTCTCAGCTACTAAACTGTCACGAGTGTTGAAAAAGTTTCAATGGGGGGTGAGGTGCCTAAATTTTACTGCTATAGTCAAGGAAAAGGTTGGATGAGCATCAAATTGTATTGAAATCAAATGTTCTGCCGCTGTCTCAGTAAACACAGGAAATGGCTCCAGTCGAATTCAAAGAATTAGTGAATGGATCAGTGATTGCCAGAGAATGAGTGATTTTGATAAATGAGAATGCCCATTTCATTTCACTCTTAGACAGTCATGTTGCACATGGTTTGTTGGATTCTAGACTGTTAGTAATATTTCCTGGGAAGATCTAAGGAAGTTTTTTAACACAAAGCCAAGTGTCAGGAAGGGGACTGGACCCAGAAGCAGACTCAGGCACAAAGAGTTCAGTTTAAAGAGTTTATTAACAATTCCTGTCCTTGGAGAAGGCGAAGGTATCCGAGGAGTAATCCAAAGAGAAATCAAGAGCAGAAGCAGGGTTGAAAAACCCGTAATCCACTTGGAGAAACACTAGGAGGGAGCAGCATGTCACAACATGAGGAATGAGATGATCTGGCAGCAACACACAGAGGAACGGGGCTTAACTACACCAGACCCCTCAAGAGTTTTGCTGTGCGTACCACTTGAAAGTAATTTGAGTTTCACCAGCCTAATGTGGGAGTCTGTCTGATCAGCTTTGGACCGATCGCATAGCACACACACTCTCCACTCATGTAAGGATTATTCACAAAATGTTTTCTGACACAGACACTAATCATGATGCAAGTGCAAAAACTGACGGTACCAATCGATGATGATATGTTTTAATATTTTACTGTATTTTTATTGCAGGTATTTCACTTCTTTGATATTTTCAGTATTTCTGACTTTCTCTACATTCAGTTAAAGGAAACTTGTGTACCACTGGTGTTTCTCTTCCCACAGCTTGAGAATCAGTGTCCTTGGCTGTATAACTAACATTGTCTGACATGAGTAGAGTCTATTGTCAAACAGACAAAAATTGCAGTGTTTTAGACCATTTTCCCTCAGCCAGGATACACTTTATATTTTCAGATGTAAAATGAAAAAGCAGGAGTTTACATTCTGTTCTTGTTTGGATTCGGACTTCCTCTTGGCAATCCTCTGACGTGCCTGTTTAATGTCAGACTCAAAATTGGCAGGGATTTTCTGTCTTTCTGTTTGCATTGTGATGGACTGATGAACTGTCCACAGCGCAGTCAGCCAGGGGCTGGGATGGCACCGAGCCCACTCGCACTCACGAGATGAATAATCCGACCACTGGCCGTCCTGGATGGATGGATGGATAGATGGAAGGACTTGATCGGAGCTCGTTCTAGACCCCTCCCCCCAATCGTACAATGCACATTAAATAATTGTGTTTTCTACTGCACTCAGTCTTTTGACTTGGCAACATCCCAGAAAAGAATCATCTGCAGATTTGTACACCTGAATGTTCACGCTCTGCACTGATGTGAGAAAATATGCACTCTCTTGTAGGCTTTCTTGAAGTATGGATTCATACAATATGAAACACAGAACTCCCTTAATCAAGCACCAAAACCCATCTCCTCATTCCATATGTGGAGACATTGTTGTGGGTAAAACATTGAAAATAAATTCTATAAAGGGAGTCTGGGTTGGAATGAATTCGACCGACTTAGTGTTTTGGATTAAAACCAGGATCAGTTCTGAATAATGCAGCCAATAGATATCTTTATGCTAAATTGGACCATGTCTTATGCAAAGTGTAGACATCTCAAACATCTCATCAGATTGCAAAACTTAAATCCATCTCCCATTCCACGCCGATGGCTCTGAATGATGGCGTGTTGACATCTTGTAATTCCTGGTAGATCTTGGAAACCCTCTTATTATCCCTCCCTGAAATATTCATGCCATGCTGCACACGTAGCAGCATTTTAGAAAAGTTGCATTTTCCTCTGTTAACATTAAGACGAAGTCAGAACGTTTTCAAAAAGCTGCATCTTCAGTGTCTCTGACTGCCAATGTCACGCAAATGAAAACCCAACACAAAATGAAAATTTGATATTGTCACCTAAAATCTTTGTTATTCAAATAAGGCCTGAGGCAGCAAGTAAATATAGTTGTTAGAAGCAATAAAAAATGAACACACTGTAATATTTGACTGAGACCGACCATTGTGTGAAACTGCAGCTCTTGCGGAGAGTTCCTCATTGTCTATTAAAAGTGGAGCAATAATGGAAAGTTCCTGGGGATCCAAGAATGATAAAGCTGGCCTGGCTGAGGCTGCACCTTCCTACTTCAAGGACTTGAATGATCTGAGACTAAAATCCTGGAATCAGAGGTCTTATGGAGTGATTACTGGATGTTTCAGGGCTGGTTTGACCATAACATGCCAGATGCTGCATATTTTCTCATTCCACTTTGGTGAATCTGTCACAACCTGCTTTCAAACAAGTTTCCATACCTTGAAACGCTTCACAGTCCAACTTAAGGGATTCATGCATAATTATTATAATTAGAATTAATTCCATGAAATGTGAATTTTAAGAAGTTTTCCCCCTGCATTTTGGAAACTGAAAGAAATATTTAATTCATAGTCTGGCTTTAAATGTTCCATATTATGGAAATTTTACTTTCCAATGGTTGAAACTGGTTGGACAACAGTGTTTCTAAGAGCCAGAGTGAATAAATCTAACGTAAATATTAGCGCATTGTACCAGAAAACACACCTTCTGCTAGATCTGGCTTTGTGTTTCCAGCTCAAACAAAATCTAAAATCCATTCACCTCAAAAACAAACCAGCCCAAATCCCAACCTCAGTAAACTCATAGCCATAAAACTACAAAATGTGCAATACCAGAACATGTCATAACCACACAACTGCACTAAATAAACAAAGAAACAACGATAACACAAACAGGTCCCGAAGAACCCCAACTATCCCAATCTGGCATGACTCCTGTATGGACACTTTTAGTCAATCTGATTGAATTCTTTCTGATTATTGGATCAGATTGTCCTGTTTGCATGCACACTGAATAAAGTATGAACGTTGTGCCAGTTTATATGTACCAAGATGTGACTAGATTTATTTCAGTGGATCAATCCCATAATGCTTCGCACCGCGACGTTTGCTGTTTGTGACAAGCTACAGAATCCCAAATCCAGCTTTAGCCAGAAGTCCATCAGTATCAAAAATGGAATTAAATAGAATGACTATACTTGTTGGGCTTCTTTTTCTTCTTTTCTTTCTTTCTTTCTTTCTTTCTTTCTTGAAACTGCAACATCGATTGGTTTACAATAGAATCAGGAAGAGATGAGCACAGCTTGTGTGTGTGTGTGTGTGTGTGTGTGTGTGTGTGTGTGTGTGTGTGTGTGTGTGTGTGTGTGTGTGTGTGTGTGTGCGCGCGCGCGCGTTATGTGGCACAGATTACTCACGAGAGGGACTTCACGACTGGCTGAAATTCAGCATCAAGGCTGGATTTGGGGCAATGAACTTTGAGTCCATCGTCGTTAGACCTCGGACACAAAATGGAAATTTTTGGGAAAGAACTATATAATTTGAAGTATTTAAGTTTCCCCAGCTGACTCTTGTGCGTGCGTGTGGGGATGGGGGGCTGAGAGGTGGAGGCCGACGGGCTGTGAGGTGGGGGTCTCTGAAAATATAAGAAGTGCACGCTTACCTCGAGCGCACAGACACGACTGGCTGAGGAGCCGCGCTGTTCCTCCTCCCTTCTCCATCTGGATAGAAAACTCTTTTACGCAGACACCCAGCTCCTCCGCGCTCTCTGGAAAGTTACCATTTTTGCACTTTCTGCCTTCATTCGGACGCGTTTTGCCTCTTTCTGACGTCCGCGCGATCGCTTTGCGCCGCATCTCTGTGCGGGAGCGCGGCTTTTCAGCACCGCGGACAGCGCCGCAGACGCAGCATGGAGCCGTACACGGTCCCCGGAGCGCAGATCTCCCTGTCAGACCTTTACTCGGTCATCCCCTTCAACGTGACCTTCCCGGACGAGGAGAGCGTCCTGATGGGCGACAGGACGCAGAATTTCACCGGGCGACGCAGCCCGGCCAAGTGCGCCGGGGATATAATCGTGGCCATCTCCATCACGGCGCTTTACTCCGTCATCTGTGTGGTGGGACTTCTGGGCAACATCCTCGTCATGTACGGGGTTGTCAGGTAAACGCTGTCGCTTGTTTTATTTCTCAGATGTCGTGATGTTTCATATTTTCAAAATTTGCGCGTTGCTCTGATCACTGAACAAGCGCAAAAAAGTAAGTCTGGATTTGGTTTTGAGCGCACTAGTGCCCTTTTCCTTTTCAACAGTAAGGCATGCATCGAGAAAATACTGATTTTATTCTACTACACTGCAGAAAATATGTAGAAAATTGTAATTTACCACAAACTTTTATGCAGAAGTTGGCCGGTCTGTGCGTAAATCTGGACAGTAAATGATCCTAAACAGCTCCTTTTATGGTTTAAAATGTTCACATTAATTTAAGGCTACGAGGTAATCCAATTTGAATAACTCTGTCTGGCTTGAACTACCTATCATAAAGCCTCTCTTGGCGTTGAGCCACATATGTTGCTTCATTTTCCCGAGAATACTACATATGACTATATGCGCATAATAAACAAGTTCTCTAAGGTTTTTCTGCATAAACCACGAGGTTGCTGTCTCATTATTTCTGCATGGAGTGAAAACATTTGCGGGTTTTATGCCAAAGATGGGCGCTGAGGATTTGAGGGTTGTGAGACGCGCCTGTCAGTCGCGGATTGTCCGCCAGGTTTTTCTCAGATGCGCCTCAGGGAGAAAGAGGTGACGCTCAGACAGGCTCAAGCAGATGTAAAAAAAAAAAAAAAAAAAAAAAAAAAAAAAAAAAACTCAGCTTTTTCCCCTTTAGGAATGGATAATAAAGGCAAAATATGTGTGCATGACAGACCATTCGCTTGACATTTGCCAATAAAATGTCACATTTAACCTCTAGAGTTTCCAAATCGACACCACTTTCCCTCCCCGTTGCAGAAATATTTGCATTATATGATTGACAGCCGCCCACCTGGCCACCCCTGACAATTCTTCCAGGCCTGTAACCAGGATGATGTGCCTGACAGGCTCCAGCTTATATATCTTTTTGCAGCAGCTCTGCATGCCCCTTTTAATCATATTAATTAGCTTTTAATCTATAACATTCTCCTTCTGGATCCCTCCTCCCTCACACCTCCTCCCTAAACATTAATTAGTCCTGCTGTTAAATCAAAGAAGCGGGCACATTTAGTGTCTTAGTTTCAGCAGATAAGTCAGTCACGCAGGTGCGTGGAGTGTCTGTTTTTCACCTCACAGATGTGACAGGGCCGGCTGGCATTTCTGCAGTGATGGAAGGTTTCTGGAAATGACTGCTGGTGTTTGTTTGACACGCAGGGCTATAGGGAGCAGAGCGAGTCGGACAGGGGGAGGGCAGAGACGGAGTTTCTGCCTTTGCCGATCAGAAATCATGAATAATCACGACTGTGTTTGGTGTATCCACTCAGGAGTCTAAGTGAAAAATCCCCAGATTGAGTGGGGGGAAAAAAAGATGGCGAGACACAAAGAGATGGATGAGAGCTGAGGAGAAACAGTGAATCAAGCTGCTGTTTGCTCGTGACTGAGGAGACTTGTCACTGATGGGAGCGATGGGAAGCTGGGCACATAAAGCACCCCACTGTCAGAATGTATGATCCCCAGCGGGGCATCTGCAGAACTCTGAACTGAACGTGCTTCGGAAATTAAACTTGAAGTCTCACAAACACCAACTAACACTTAGGTATCTTCTGCTGTAAAAAGATAGACAGACATATGACTATAAGGCATGATGCTGGATGTATAATCATCGTCATGGTGACAATAAAGGGTGATATTTAAGGCCAATAACGTGGTTTCAGGTTGCTGATTTGACTGGCCATAGATTAACAGCAGATTGCTCCATCAATGATCCTTCTGTGAATTTTTGGACCTACTAATAAAACACCTCATTACAGAAGTCAACTATTTGCCAGAAACCAGAATTCCTTCAGCTGTACCTTCAAAGACAAAGCTTGTCTCCTAAAGGTCCAAACCAATTTCACAATCTTTTCATCGTGAAAACACGATCGCAGTAAATCCTCTTTTGTCATAAGCTGCCACAAAAGTATTTTGCGTCCTCTCTTCATCAATGTGTAATCCTTCACTAGGACTCCTTGTGCTGCTGTATCCCCCCCAAGAATATTCCACGCCATGCCTGTTGAGTCAATAGTGAAGCTGCTCCATTCCAAGACATTAAGAGCAGAATAGAACCAAGTGCATGTACAATAGAAAGATTAGCTTGTACCGGGGGTGTCAAAAGCCTTATTTTCAGGGAGCGTTTACAGCCCAATTTCATCTTGAGCGGACCGAATTGGTAGAACTGTGCTAGAACAACATTTATATTTAAACTTCAAAGTCTTTCTTTGCACATGAGAATGTCTATATTGTAACAAAATCAACCTTTTGAATCCAAAAGTTACTCCAATCTCAAAATAAATCAATTTACTGAAACGTTCTGTTGCATAAAAGCTTGAACTGTTGCATTCAGCATGCTTTTCACTCTCGCTCTGACTGCAAGGCTTTGAGGCTAATGATGATGATGTCTCAGCTCAGCTATCAGTGTTGTGTCTGCTACTCTGAAGTAATTTGCTCAAGAAAGCAAAGTTTTCTTTGAAATGTTCACAATGCGCTTGGTGCTTTGGCTGGTCAGATTTTAGCCTCTTGTGGTTTGGTCCATTTATGTTTGACGCCCATGGCTTATCCCAACCAATCTCACACATAATGTCAACATTGTTCACAAACGGTGTGTTTGTTGTGCCTTGACAGACTTGATATTTCACCACTATGTTGAGGTAAAACCATGTTTAATGCTCTGTTCATTGTTTCTGATGTAAAATCCTTGCTGCTCAACAGAACATGATGCTTTTGTATGAATATTTATGCACCAAATGGTGCTCATTTGTAAAAGCTGTTGGCTTCATGAAAACTAGAATCTTGTTCCATGAAGCCATTATGTGATGGCTGCAGTATGGAACAGAACATTGCACCGACATCTGTGATTCCAACATTAAACAGGAAGCTTTTATTCTTATTGATACTCAAAAAGCAGATATGTGATTTTAAGGGTTGGTGTTGTGATGGACAATGAGATTTCAGATTATTAACGTAAGAACAGAATGTCCTTTTTTATGTCTATGATATTTGGTGTATTTTTGGTTGCTAGTTAATTGGCTGCTGGACTATATATATATATGGTGGAAGTCCACTTTGTTGGCTAGGTGTTTCACCTGGAAGAAGAAAACACTTTTGGAATTCAAATGTAGAGGCAAAGCCGTTGCTTTAAGCCCCTGAGATGCTTCACTGGGATTTTAATTGAGGCGCTGCCTGCCGGTGTGTCGCATGAATAAAAGCCTGAGTCCTGTTCACCAGTTAATCACCTTGTTCCTTTATTTAAATTCAAAACTCACAGTGTCAAACACTCTCACGCTCATATTTCAGATGCATCCAGACGTGCACTCGCTGCGGCGATCAGAACTGTGTTCCTACAATTAAAGTTGTATCATTAACATTTAATTCTACCTGATGGGTGGAGCTCATTTGCCAGGCTTGCGGGAGTGTGTTCAAAGAGGCTGGATGTCCCGCAGCTACATAATTCAACTGATTTTTTTTTTGTTTTTTCTGCAAAACAACTCATGAGCTTGAGCAGAAATGACGTATTCGACTAACAAAAGCAAACGCTCACTTGAAAGCAGAAACTTATAAATAAACAAAAAACCGTATGAATTTTGGATTTTGACCTGCACACTACACTTCTGGCTCAATCCTCAAACTCCATTTAAATCAGAGTGCGCATGGCTGCTCACGTCAGTGTGAACTGCGCTCTGGGCCGTCTCGCCGGCGGAGAGTCCTCGGCCTGACACAGATCCCTCTGGAGATGGTCCAGTCTGTTCCGCAGGATGGGTCAAGCTCTTATCTTCCAGCTGTCATATTCTCCGCCTCCCTGCTGCCACACCTGTTAGATAAGAACTGCCTCAGTGCTCGTACAATTTATTATCACGCTGCCCCCATCTGGAATCAGTCTCGTGTGCAGGCAGAGAATTAGTTTGCGCTAAAAGGATCTCTATGAGTGGTGTTTCCTTTGAACTGCCATCCCATTTCCACCACAGCGGCGTCTCTCGTATTCACGGCGAACACGATGGACGAAGCTGCACGAACGAATCTCATCACAGCTCTGAGAATCTGAGACAGGAAATTTGGCAGAAAGTGTTGAAGCTTCTTGCCAGCGGGAAAATGACAGTGTGCATGTTTGCGTGTGATGCCAGTCAGACAGTCTGTTTATTTCTTGGACCATGTGGATGTGGTCACCGCTTGTCTTTCCTCTCACCGAGCAGCATTCTTTTTTTTTCTTCTCATGTGTAAGACCTTCAGCTGAACACACAATTTATATACGGGCAAACGTGACTCATCTGAAACAGAAACAGACACGCGAAAAACATCTCAAGGTTATCGGAATAGTGAAGAAAAACAAAACAAAGCTAAAGTCTGTGAGTCGTGAATGAAGTCATGCATGTAGGAAACAAACTGCTCGCAGGAATGAAGAAGGATGACACGTGGAATCTGTAATCTCAGTGGTCTGTAAGCTTCTTATCCTGTAGCTTTAAACACGACCACTTCAGCGTGTGGAAAGGGGAACTCCGAAAAGGAGAGAGAATTATCTTCTTTCCCAAACCTAATCCAGAGGTTTTGGTCGACAGTTTGATGCCTGAAGCTACAGGAGCCTTGCTACACGTGTTGTAGTCAAGTCAATATCTCACCCAAGACTGAGCCAAGACCAAGACCAGAGCATCCTAATGCAAAGAAAAAAAAACTAGATCAGAGAATCTCAAGACCAAGTGAAAACCCTCACGTTAAGAAGTCCAGACCAAGACCAGAGCACTCTAAGACAAAGACAAGACTTTAAGGGGCAGAGACCCAGTAAGGATTAAAACATTGAAAATGTGGTCTTGATATGCCAACCAACAGTAGCTTTGGTGCTAAAGCTAACCTTGTAGGTTTGGTAACTTAATCAAACCATGTTATCTTGTTTCTTAACATTTATTCCATTATTTCTGCCTTAAAGTCAGTTCAGAAGCAAACCAGATCTTACAAATTTCCAAGAGAGGCTTATGTTAATAGATCAGTGTGCAATATGTGATGTGATTTACAGGATCTGAAAGTTTTTGGTTTTATTCTGTCCTTCTGTGGAAGAACAGGTGCTAATCGGCTCAGGCTTCAGCAGAGATGCTGCTGTTATTGTTGTGATAGGCATTTCCTCAGCTTGCTTGCCAAGATTTTTGCTGTTTTCTGTTTTGCATCCCATCTTAGGGTATGTAATCTTTTGTTTTTTCCCTCATTTTTCTTCGAATTTGTGACTTATTGTTACATATTACGTTGCGTATGAACACTGAACCGATACCATTTCTACTAAATCATTCTGCTATAAACAGGGTCTGAACCGTGCAAAACCTTCATCTAAATATTCCTCTTTGCAGACATTGTTCCTCGTGGTATTATGCTGAGTTGATTGCTCACAAATTGGACAGAATCCAATAGCTTTTCCTCTCTGTTAAAATATGTTACACAAACAGGCAAGCTGAACATGTATAGTCAGTATGAGCTGTGGAAAGGAAAAAATAGGGCTATAAGTTTTATTTCGTGTTTGTCATTTGTAAATCTTTCTGTTCTTTACACCATGTCTGTTTTTGGGTTCTGATGTGTGGCACTTCAACGTCATAGCTTCTTCTTTGAGATTGCATAGCGCTTGTCTGTTGTTGTTTGATTAATTGCTTGGAAAACGAAACACCAGTGAAGACCCACTGCGATCAATCACAAGCAGAAATCATTCACGTGGCCTTAATGACACTCGGAACAAGGACAGTCAATGATCGTGGTTGACACTGGCGGCCGTGCATCACTGAAGACCAGGGAGTCTCATTCCATCTTAATGTTTGGAGATCTTTTTTTTTTCTCACTTTTTTTTTCCATGCATGTGAGGAGAAAGTGACTTGACAGCCATGACAGCCACTTAGCAGGGTCTTCACACTATACGAGCACAGAAAACGAGACAACAAGAAAGTGTGTGATTAAGTGACAGATTTGAAAAGGGTGTAAAATTCTGATTTCTTGATACTTAATTGTGTTTCATCATCGTATGAAATATGAGTCAAGAGCCAACCAACCAACCACCCACCCAACCAACCAACCAACCAACCAAGCAATCAACCAACCAACCATCCAACCAACCAACCAGAGACTTCACTGACTGACCAACCAACCGACCAACCAACCGACTAGCCAATTCACTGACCAACCAACCAACCAACCAACCAACTGACCAGCCAGTTCACTGACCAATCAATCTGAACAATCAGATTATAAGGTGAAGCAGATTGTAAATGTGTCATATAAACATCTGAGAGGATCCGCTTCACTTGGAACAGATTCAATTTCGGATTTGATTGTATGAGGCAGTCTGCCCCCTAACATGCACAGTAAACAGGAAACAGGAATTAGGAAAGTCAAACGAGCAGAGGTGTTTGAGGAAAACTTTTTAATAAAAATCTTTGAGAAACACTGAAGAGGCGAGATGACCATAAAGATTTCTGTAGTAGACTACCAGTGGGCCACGAACAAATAAATTAGGCTTCCTTTGAAGTCTCGACTTAAACTCCAGCATTTATCCATCCATCCAGCCAAACATCCATTGAATAATTAACTTAAAATAAAACTATAAATTGTGATAATGACTCTCATTTGGAAGGTATTTGTTTATCTTGAGTTTGGTGTCAGTACCGCTCTTCAAAATAGCTAATAAAGGACCATTAAAAACTGCTATGCTGTCCACAAATGTCCCCAAAGTATTTTTTTAAGCAAATAAATATAACAGACTTAGTTTTAAAAAGAATGCCTTATCTTAGATAACTGAAGAGGATCAACCACTTTGAAATATGATAGAGATAAATGTTCCTGTTGTGCCATTTATTGATGCATCTATTCATCCCTTCATACATCCCTCCATAACCCTTTAATGCTTGTTTCATCTCTGTTGATGCAGATTAGAAGGCACATTATATCAACATTTTACATCGCATAAAGACTTTTCAGGGAAAGAAATATCAGGTTAAATGCTCTGTTTCACCATCACTACAGATTAGTTTCTGCAAGGAGGCAGAAAGTGACAAAGTGGGATCCACTGTGTACGTACGTGCCTGCCTTGCCAGCCGGGATTAGTGTAAAGGGAATGTGATTTCCTCCATTTCTTGAGCCAAGGCACAATTAGGAAAGTGATTTCCATGATAAACCTAATCCTCTCCCCCGAGTCAAAAGCCAGGCGGAATCAAGTGCTTCAAACAGATTGAGATCCAAATTTAAACGCAGCGCAACAGGGCAGCTCTTGTTCATCCTTCAAGAATGTTGTTTTGAATTCGACACATAATGTGTGCTGGGACTCTGCTTGTACTGCTGATGTCCTCTCCAGGCAGGAGGTATTGTTTCTGTCAGCCTCCCCTGGGATCAAAAGCATTACGTTGACTATGAGCTCGCTTCAGATGCAGCTCTTACATAACCCAGAGGTTCACAGCGCTCCTTTGCTGGAGGTGGGAAAAAACACAGACATGGGATTAGGATGAGCAAACGTACAAGGGAGTAGCGGCCATCTGCTGTCCGCCTCGCTGTTTGTCTAGACAGCATGAGACCGAATTAAGTTTGTCGACTCGAGATTTGCTGAATGTGTGTTGAACACATCTCTATGATAAAAGGTGGTGTCATTTCTGCTGTTCCTGCATCACGCCCTATCAGACGTGAATGGTTCCCGGTCAGGTGGCTGTGGTAAAAAATCCAACCCGATCCCTGAGGCATGACTGAAATGTAAAAACAGGCATGAAAACACAGCTGGATGCGTATGATTCACTCATCCCTGAAGATTTAAAATCTCCAGTTAGCATCACAAACATCTTTTATAAATACACAAGTCACTGAAGCACCTAAAAGCTGGGCTTGTTTTAAAGGTTTTCCTCAATATAAAGCGCAATTTAGTGACTTATATTTGCATAGCCAATGTAAATTTGTAAATTTGTTGTCAACGTAAATCAATACAAAGTGATTGTGAGTGCTCACCTTCGGTCTTCCATCACAGTGTTCCCGTTCACACAGCCACAAACCGATGGAAATGATGTGAAGCATCTATCATTAACTGATAAAGAAACCATATCTCCATTCAACAGAGCACCAAGTTTTCCAAAAATATTTCTATACATGAAGTTGTTTCAGAGCTGGACTGATGCATAATTAACAGATACAGGTATGTGGGATTCAATAACCACCAGACGGTTAGAGACATGTTAGATTTAGGATTAACAAAATATAAAAATGTTGAAAGAAAAAGGTGGGATAACTATCCAAAATGATACCATTTTTACTCTAAAAATATGTATTGCATCTGCATTGGGGTTGTTTTGCGCAGACATGCCTGATTGCGTTACAACTGCAATGTCCCAGAAAAACACTTATGGCTGTGGGGCAGAGAACAAGAAAAAAGGCAAGAGGATGAAGGTATTTTGCTGACTCCAAAAGCAAAAACCATTAAACAGGACTAGAGGTTTACAGAGTGCAATGTCTGCTCTTGTTTGTTTTTACTTTTCCTGAACAAGTTCAGTAGGCCTATAACACCCTAGTGCTTCCAATATTAAAAGATTAACCGAAGGTGAAAAAAAAAAAAAACTCTGCCATGAATAACATAAGTAAATTTAACACAGCTGATAATGACTGCAACGTTTGTTTGTACCTCTCCAGTGTTGTTAATGGTCAAGCTCAGATGAGATTGAGACGGTATGAGAGGGGCACCAAATCAAAAATTGCACAGGACCCATCAGAGGCTTGGGCCAGCACTGAGTTGCTTTAAAGTGGGTTTTCCTCAAAACATCTGAAACAAATGAAATATGGAAATGGAAATATAATGAAGCCTCTGGTCAGTGCTTCTCTGCACACATGGAAGGAAAAGGAGGACTTTACAGTAGTAGATCACAGGAATACAATCTCAAACCACCTGCATATTCTAACATACTTCAACAACAGATTGCATCAGTCAATTCAATTCAACTCTTGGTATATGGAGGACGAATAAGTCGAGGTGCTTCCCACTTGTTGGAGTAGGTGACATATCAATACATTTTCATGTCAAAGAAGCAAAGCAGCATCATTCCACTCATGCCCAAACATCATGTGTTCTTTGTAGTATCAAATAAAGAGTTCAGTTGTCTACTGGAGAGTATCGATGACCTTCATGATAGATGTCTGCACTCTCAAAAACTGCACTGACACAGTCGTGAGATTTGGGGAAAAAAAACTGTACCTTAGACCAACCCAATCTTTCTCATTTCTGTAGCTCCTTTCAAGCCTCGTAAACCAAGATATTTGCATTGTAGGTGGTTTCATTATCACTATGACCAGTAGAGGGCACAATATCCCCAAAGTGATACAATCTGTACCTCAGATCTGTTCATTTATAGGACATGTTTCCATTTGTCCAGATCAGAGGCGTCTCAAAGCAATTGAATCAGGTCAACTGGCCATGGTCACGTCTTAAAAGACACCGTTCGACTAGTCCGTCCAGTCAAGGGAACAGATGATTTACAGGCCTGGGGTTTGCAGGCTCTCATTGCCCCATGTGGGATTTTTACCATGCAGTCCTTGTCAGGTAATCAGTTAGTGTGTGATTGACTGTGTGTTGACTGTGTGAAGATATAACGCAGTGTCTTTGGTTTAAGTTGGCTTTTTACCCCAAGTTAGCAGCGATTGGATGAAAGCCTTCAGCAACTCTGTCTGAGTGATCGTATTGTAATGTCTGAAACATCGCGTTGATGGCGTGGATCTGGCTAAGCGGTTGACCAGAGCCATCATGTTAAAAGCAGCCTGTCAAAACGAGGCGTCTAAATGACGTCTCACCAGTGGTTTAGTTTCATTTACATGTCCCATTACTCCATGACTTTTGATGCAGCTCGCTCAATAGCTTCTGCCCAGTCCTGAATTGGAAACCTTGATCACATAATCAATTATAGCCACGCTTTTCCTGCAAGGACATATTAAGAGCCCATTCCCCCCGTAATTGAAACTAATTCATGAGTCGTCTTTTGGAGTCAGCGTCTCTTTCTGGTAACCAGAACAGACATTCTGCAGGGTCGGGATCATCCAGAGCATCAAGCTGGAGCCATGAGTGAAAAATGCAGCAGCTGACCTTTCTGACAGCAGACAGCCGTTCAGCCTCGTTCACATGACAGAGAATTACGATCATCAGTATGTTTTCCTCTGCCCACGTTCTCGAATACTAATATACTTCAGCTGAGTCGACGCCCTTAGACATCTGAACATGTTGACTTTTCCAAAACGAACTGCAGAATATTGGTTTCTTGCATTATGATAGATATTGCATATGAATGAAAAACGTGCTTCATTTGTCTCGTTAGGAACACCTTGAGATGAATGGATTCTGATGTTTCTTCTAATTTCCCAGTCTCTTAAGGAAATGAGGTTTTAAAAAAGTAATCGATCAAACTAATTATCCTGGTCGGTCTCAGAATAATGAGAAAAAAATGCTTTAGAGAGAAGAAAAAATATCTCAAACGAAGAGTCCATGGCAGAGCAGCCCTCTGTGGGCAGTCAAGGGTATCTCCTCCAGGAAGTTACGTTTTGGGGGGGTTTGTTTACATGACAACAGTGATCAGAGCCTCTGAAAAGACACTCTGAAAACACTTGGATGTACGCCGCTATTTCAAGCGATGCATTTTTAGTTTAAACGTCATATGAGCGTTGCCTCAACGTATTGCAGTTCCAGTCCAACTTGCTTCTATCAGATTTTGAATTTGCATTTAGTCTGGAAGCTGATCTCTGCCATGCATCATCTCCGCAGTATTACACACTTTCTTTCTAAAGAAGATGGATTCTAAGAGGGATTGAGGTAAATGGAGCTTCCTGTTATTTCCTTCTTCCCTCGGCTCCCATCTCTTTTTATTAACCCATATTCACAGTGACCCTGGCTTCAGTGAATGCCCTTGGTACGGTATTTTACCTGCATTTCCAGCCACAGTGCCTACCTGCACACAGACGATGATGGAGATGATGTCCGCTGACATAAAAAGTCACCTTAAACGAGCAGTCAATTCATGACAGGTCAAACACAGACAAAACCAGTCGCTCAGAGGCATGTAAAGACTCCTGTTAAACCCAGTACTCATGTTTGAACTGTGGAAGGAAGTCAAAGTACCTGAAAACCATGATAACAATCCAACTTGGCCGTCTGTCCACACACTCCCATTTTTTGTTTCAACCGTTTTGCTCTATATTTATGTTTCTTTATAAAAACAACCAACAGTGCCAAGGCATCGCCTATATTGTTTTCAGTGTTCAAGTGTTGTTTTCAAAATGTTACCGTAGGCTATAAGCGCAAAAAATTTACTGAAAATAAAATGCAGAAAGGATGTTTTCAGAAACGATGTGTTCCTTTCGCTTTCAAATTTTGTGAGGGCGAGCACATTACTATCCAAGTATATTTTACAAGCTCTGTCTGGTTTTACTTGGTCAAAGAGGTGATATATGTGTAAACAAAAACACTCCCTCAGTGAATATTTCATTACAGTAATCATTTGCTTTTCACGGCTTCTGCAAAATTGATGCATTGATTCATAAATGCTGTTTGACAACATAATGTAACGCGGCAACAAAAGCCCACACAAATCAGAAATACCTTCAAGTCATGTTGCTTTTAGGCTTTCTGTTATTAACACAGAGATGAATGCATGGCTGGTACATACCATCCTCACTGCAGCGGAAGAGTCAAGATCAAGATGCTGGTCCATTTTGAACTTCATTACCACGTTCTTGACCTTTTTCTCCACAAATTCAGATTGACTCATGCCTCTCCAGTCCTCGATAATCACAGCCCGCTCTGCCGTCACTGTCCAGTTGTCCATTATGAACCCACGTGACAGAAAGAGGTGATCAGTTATTCCATCCACCGGTTTCTGAATGAACATCATGCCATAATAGTTTGATTACTGACGGAAACTGATGGTTATTACCCGATTTAGACGCAGTAGCCCATTGAAATACAGCATTACACACACAAAATGTGATTAACCCCGGTGCCAATGGCCTGTTTTCTTGGCTGCTTATTTACAGGAAACCAAGAAATCAAGTCTGCACAGCTAATACAGATAGTGGAGTTTCCATTTGTTGCTTTTAAAATTGCAGCCACAGCAGCTGTTATGTAATGCATTGTGTTTATACACTGAAACAACTCTCACTGAACCGGCTGCACATCACAACTTGGTGAAAGCTCATATTCGTTGGAAGTGGATTGATTTCATGGTATAGAAATCTCAATAAAATGGAGCTAACACTGATCATCACTGTGCGCCAAAGAGGATTTTCTGTATATACTGGGGTAAAATAAAAGTCTGTGCTGTTGAACATCTTTTTTTTAAAATCAAAAATGGAGAAAAAAAAGTACATCAGTTATGCTTAAATGAGAGTCCAGCCTCATACATTAAATACGAGTCTCATTTCCAACTGCTGAAGAATTTTCTTTTCACAAATCCCTTTGCAAGTAGGCTGCCTGATCAGAGCCTCCGAAGAGCCAGCTCCAACTATTAACTCAATTTACGCATTTAAAGAAATATCCGGGCTGGAAGGAATGGGTCTCAGATGTTCACAGCCTCGCACAGGGCGCGTAGAGCAGTGAAGATGGAGCTTCTCATCTAAGCTATAAAGACATGGTGTGCAGCGAATATTGCTTTCAAATCCCAACATCCCATTACAGAGACCTCCATAACCAGCTGCTCTAATTGTTACCGCTTGTTCATTAAATTTTAACTATGCGCTCTCTCTCTGCTTTGCGATCACGACCAGATACACCAAGATGAAGACGGCCACGAACATCTACATCTTCAACTTGGCTCTGGCCGACGCCCTGGCCACGAGCACGCTGCCCTTCCAGAGCGCCAAGTGCCTGATGAACACGTGGCCGTTCGGCGAGGTCCTCTGCAAGCTCATCATCGCCATCGACTACTACAACATGTTCACCAGCATCTTCACCCTGACCATGATGAGCGTCGACCGATACATAGCCGTGTGCCACCCGGTCAGGGCACTGGAGTTTCGGACGCCGGCGAAGGCCAAGCTGATCAACGTGCTCGTCTGGGTCTTGTCCTCGGCGATTGGCGTGCCCATCATGATCATGGCTGTGACGGACACGTCAGCAGAAACCGGTGAGATCTCGTTCTTCTGGTATGATTCAACCCAACAAGGCTCAGGGCCCGTTGACAGGTTTTCAAGTGAAAACAGAAAAGTTTCTTTATCTTTTCAGTGTTATCTTTTTGGTTCGTCCTTAGTTTGTGTGGTTCCACACACAGTGTTGTATGTGTTTCTGTCTGTAGGTTGTGTGTCTGAGCGGGTGTGATGGAAACCACATCTCTGGAGGTAGAAGCTGTGTTTCAGATGGTTTGTGCTCGACCCTGTTGAACTGAACAGCTTCCCAGATGGTTGCGGTTCAGAGAGGGCATTGCCGGGGTGTGTGGTCTCCGTTGAGATGGCTCTGGCCTTCTTCCTCTGCCTGCTGGCATAGAGGGTGTCAAGGTGAGGGAGTTGCAGCCTGACGATGTGCTCAGCTGCCTCCACCATGCTACACAGTGTGGTGAAGTCTCTCTTCATGGTTGAGAGTCACCCGGAACAGCAATCCAACATGGCCGTCTGTCCATACGGATGTCCGTGTACTACCTGTTAATGTTTAGAGCGTACTGTTCTCTGCGCGCAGGTGTGTGTGGTTTCATTATGAAAACAACCAACGGCACCAACTTGAGCCTAGCATGCTAGCTACACTTCTCTGTTTCTGCTGTTTCTATATTGTCATCATTTTCAAAACAAGGTTGTAGACCTCCAGTTTAGAGTTGAAGTTTGTGTTTTCAGATGCCAGGGAGTGTCTGCTTGATGTATTGAACCCTTCTTGTTCCTTCTCTCCAGGTGTAACCAGGTGTACGCTGAAGTTCCCTGAGCCCGAATGGTATTGGGACACCGTGACCAAGATCTGCGTCTTCATCTTTGCTTTCGTGGTCCCTGTGATGGTCATCACCATATGTTACGGCCTGATGATCTTGCGTCTGAGGAGCGTCCGTCTGCTCTCGGGCTCAAAGGAGAAGGACCGCAACATGCGTCGCATTACCCGCATGGTCCTGGTGGTGGTGGCAGCCTTCATCATCTGCTGGACCCCAATTCACATATTCATCATCGTGAGGACCATGGTGAAGGTTGACAGCAGGAATCCCTTCGTCAATGCCAGCTGGCACCTGTGCATCGCCTTGGGCTACACCAACAGCAGCCTCAACCCCGTACTCTACGCGTTTTTGGACGAGAACTTCAAGCGATGCTTCAGGGATTTCTGCCTTCCTTGTCGGACCCACGTAGAGCAGAACAGCCTGACGAGAGGTCGCAACACTACCAGGGAGCCGGTGTCTGTGTGCGGTCCCACCGAGGCGGGGAAGAAGCCGGCATGACTAGGCATGGACTGGGTCCCCCATAGCTCTCGCTCCAGGAGGATCCAACAAGATCTGCAGTCGGAAGTCACACAGATCTCAACAACAGAGTTTTGAGAGATCTTTTTAAAAACATAAATCAAAAAAAGATGCATTGCTCATTTTCTTCAATTTGATTGACGTGCTCGACATTCGGAGGAGTTGCAGAAGTTGATGGAGCGGATTCACTCTGATCTTATTTTTCCATGAAAGCATCTCTCTGACAAAGGCAAAGGCAGCAAGGCGATACGGATTACGCGAGGAGTATACGCAAAACTTTAAGCAAGATTATAAATCAACAATTCAAAGACTTTTTAATGAAGCATAAAGGACAAAGCATTGCCTCCAGTTCTCTTGCTTCCCAAGCAATGGGGATGCATTCTACAGCCCATCCACAGTATTCCTGTTGAAGAACAGAGGGTAAACAATGTGCACCAAGAGACATTTAAACAAATGCCTTTTTGAATCGAGCTTCACGATTTGATGGAGTCAGTGTATTGACAGTGCTTTACACAGTCCCTCTGAGGAGAAAACTTTCCCAAAACAAATTAGCCTTACTGAGCAGGAACCACACAAGCCACCGACAGCTGGATGATGAATTACAGCACAGTTTGTTCTACAAGTTCAACCACTCAATAGAGAAGTACCCAAGCGCTGATTGGTACGATTCAGGCAAGCTTTCATTTCCAGAACGCAGCCGCAACAGATGCCTTCTTTTTTTTTTTTTTTGTTTTTCCCTAAAGACCAATCCACAATTCTACTGTCAACCATACAGAAAGAAATGTTTGAGACTCGATGCTCCATGGATTTGAAAGAGCTTGTCACAGAAACATGAAATTTTAATTGAGCTTAGTTTGTGGGATTTTTTTTTTTTTTTGGGCTCAGTCTGGAAAATTCATAGTAGCGTCAGACGTCTGTGGGCTTCTTTTATACTCCCTGGCTTTATACTTTCATGAGCAGTGTGAAGCCTGTGCTGAGCCTCTGAGGGGAATCACTGAAGTACAATGAACCTGCCAGCAAAGGACTGCTGCTGGTGCCCTCGACGCTTGACTCGCCTTCGCAGTCCATTGTTTGAAACAGATGTGAAGCCAAGGGCCGAGCCGCGAGTCAGACTGAGAGCAGCCTTATCTCACTGGCGATAGAGATGACTGTCTGGATGGCAGGAAATACGCTGCTCACACTGGATTATTGATCTACATATTGAATTAGAAAAGCGCCTGTCATCTGTCAGATCGAATATCTTCACGGGGTGAAGACAGACCGAGCGGCGTGGTCCAGGGAGGCTGATTTATGTACGCCGACAGATCTCGACACAGTCCAAGAATAAGACATCAATCAATGAGATGCTGTGAAGTTAATAACCATTTCAAGATGTGGAAAATGATTATTCTGATCATCTCATTTTTAATGAAAATCTGCTGTGTTGTCATGGCCAGATGGAGGTTGAGGAGTAAACAGAAAACCACTAACCGAGTATTTCTTACCCATATGTGTATTATAGAAGTGTAGTTTAACGCCTACGTTGGCCTCTTCACTGCTCTTGCAGAGAGCTGCAGAAACTGCGGTGGACTGCGAAAATGCCTTCACGGTGTACATCATGGGCAATACACCAAACCACACATCATGTTACATGATTGCATTTGAAGTCCAGCTGAGGTTCTCTATTGTTAGCACCGCTGAATGTGACTTTCAGATGATTATATGTGAGCACTTTGCCTTGTCCCATATATTTCACCCTGACAGTCTCACTATGGCAACGTACCGGGCTAGTGCAGGGCCGACTGACCATCCGGTCCAGTGGTTCTCCAGCTGACGCAGGTGAGATACCTGCATTTAGCAGCCCGACGGCCTCGAATCACAGATTTTTTTTTGCCATCAAAGTCTGGCGACCTGGATTCTCAAATAGGAATTGTAACAGTACAGAGCCTTTTGTTCATCCATCAGCCACAACACTGAGCTCCTATTGCTTCTCCAGGTGGTCCTGGTAACCAGGTAACCAGTCGTTATGTTGGACTAGAGGCGCTAACAAGCAGAAAATGTGAGCACACTGCTTGCTCAGTTAACAGCTGCAGCTTCACATCCGCTGAAGTGTTGGACCA
Organism: Salarias fasciatus; assembly: GCF_902148845.1. Classification (NCBI taxonomy): domain Eukaryota; kingdom Metazoa; phylum Chordata; class Actinopteri; order Blenniiformes; family Blenniidae; genus Salarias; species Salarias fasciatus. Next base: position 23,614,381 of record NC_043765.1, read on the forward strand.
CATTGAAGGGTAACGTGAACTTTTCATGTCTGTGGCACTGTTGCTCTCACCAGGATCAGAACAAACATCACCAACTGGGAGGATTTATTAAAAAAATAAAAATAAAAACAGTTAAATTACACGAAAACTAGCGGCTAATTGTACTGATGGTTTACCTAATGGACCATTTCTGTGTGACTCTGTTGTTCTCTGAATGTGTGCTCCACATCTGAAAACTGGCAATATTTTAGTCTTGTCTTCATATAAGAGCTGAATATTTATTCAAAGGTTGGAAAAATTGGAAAATAAAAGTCAAAAACTGTGAATTTGTAGATGTCATGAAACTTCTGCATCTGATCAAATTTGACTGAAGGCTGGAGGAAAATGAGGTGTGTCTTTGGTTTCATCTTTCTACTTTGCAACCAGATATTTTACAGCCTTGCTGTTGATTAACTCAAAGTGAAAGAAAAAGAAGAGAATAACGGGAAGTGAAGATTGCACAGTGATAGGTTTCTGCTCTGCTTTCAGATTCAGATATTTACCTGAAAGGATTTCCGGCCTCGTCCCATAAACACAGAGAAACAAAACAATAATAAATACTGACCACTCTCTGCATAGCAGGAAATTGCCTTTTTTTTCAGTGTGAAACATTCCTCCAACTTTTCTTTCTTTAACTTGGACTGTACCTGAGTGTATACAATCACCATGTTTAGCTTTGACAAATTGCTGAATATACTTATGCAGGATGTCTCATCTGCCTCTATTTTTGCAAAATCACAATATAATGAAGAATGTACAGAATATATCTTCAACTGTGACAGATCAGGGCATATGAAAGGTAGTAATTATTATGTAGAACTGATTTAAATGCTTTTGATGAAATGTGAGCTTATATGCATGATCAAATATCCCTATGTGACTTTGAAGTTACTTGGAAACGGCCTATTATGATTGTTTTGTAATATTTTCTCACAGTGTTTGAGCTCCATCTTGTTTACCAAAGTGACCATTCCAGAGTATTCAGAGGCAAGACGAATAATGGCATAATTATCAAACTCATCAAACTGTTTTTCCTAATAAATATAGCGATAATCCAAAACTGCCACCATGAGCAGAAAAAAAACTGTATTGTTCAGAATCTTTCCCTGAAAATCATAAGTCCAATATAGAGCCAGGAAAGATGAGCGCTGCTTTTAGTTTAACTTGCGTACACGTCATCAATAATCACCGAAAAGGAGCTGATCGATGAGTGGTTGACCTGATAGACGACTGACTGGTTTCATTCATCTTCAGTACTGCCTCATTCAACGATGGAGTAAAACCGAGTGAAGCCAGAGTGCAGGGAGAGTCGGACTCACCAATGAAGCCCCGTTTATGTGACACTTTCAAGAGAGAGTGAAAAGCTCTCCTTTCATTTTGGGTTGTCCGCTTACACAACAGTGGAAAACGCTGAAGTCGCAACTTTTGAAAACTGCTCTCAAGGTGGAACTTTTCTTCAATGCTCCGTCTCCATGGGAACGGGGAAAAAAAACTACTCTTTGAAAATGCTCCAACTCCATCTCTGTGTAAACAAAGGGGAACACTCTGACTCTGTGGAAATGCAACTTTTTGAAAATGTCTGCCTAGGTGGAACTTTTTGGAAACCCTCCATCTCCATGGAAACCAGGGAAAATGCTACTTTTCTGTAGCATTGAGAGGCACCACGACCGCCGTAAATAGTTCTTCTGCACAAGTGTGACGAAATGAGCGAACGATGGCGCCGTCTGTCCATACAAATGTCCATGTACTTGCCACCGTTATTGATTATAGCCCATTGTGTGTTTGGCTTCATTACAAAAACAAACAACAGCGCCCACGAGTGGCCCAAAAAGAAAACTACATCATTTTTAGTGTTTCTACTGCTGTCATGTAAATGGATGTTGTTTTCACAACTACGCAGTGTTGACAAGAAACTTTCAGAGAGAAAAAAAAATAGGGTTTCACTAGAAATGTTACGTAAACGGTGCCTGTTACCTACAACACCTAAAAAGCCAGTTGACTCTCCAACACCTGCAACAGCATGGATAGCCGTATTAAACCTTGAGCATTCTGGGGGTTTGCAGACAAACACCATTTACCAGTTGTTGGCTTGGTGTTGGCTTGGGAGTCCATTTGTTCTCTTGAAAGAAGCTGTTGTCTCTGAAAGATGGATTTCATTTCTGTTCCGATGGGATTGGGTATCTTTCTTAACAACAATGCCCTCATCCAATGGGCTCCAGGGGTCTTTCGGTGAAAGAGGTGGAAAGGAGAGCGCTGCATATCCTCAAGATACCGTAACCTGCTGTGGTGGCACACAGCAGGATTACACCTTTAATCTTTAATTTATCATCCATGTATATGCAACATGCACACAGTGGGGAATTATAACAGGATGCATTTTAAATTCAGCCCATCGAAGATTTACAGTCAGCAAAGTGGATTGAGTATTCTTGTCCGTATATTACCCTGGTTTTGAAAACACTGGTACGTTGAGTACCAAGAGTACGAAGGTTCAAATATTTGTTTATTATTATTATTAAGCAATTAGATAAAACAGAGTAGTGCATGACGGACTGTGCCAAGAACTAAAAATAATTAAAGACAAAAAATTGTGGACTGATGAAGAAAAACCATGGTTTGTGTTAAACTTATCAATCTTACTTTAAAATTGCATAAAATGTAAGAAACATTGTTGGGAAAAGGGGCTTTTTACTTTCCATGAGAGGGTAAACTTAAGGATCCAGACGATGTGTATGATCCCAGAGGACGCTGCGCTGCAATGCAAAGCTTGGAAACAGACATTTCCTGAACTTTTATGTAATTCTTATGTAGCTTTCTGTGCCTGAATTTAGGCGTGGAGCTGCAATGAAAACACTGAACTGAACTGAACTGAAATGACAATACTTGAGAGTTCACATGGTTTGATCGCAGTTTCTTTTTGCAAACGCCTGTAATTTACCTTACATCTGTATTTTTGGCGCTTTTGTCATTTTCCACTTTGATACATACAATAGATTAACACTGTCAGCTCAATACTATTGATGAATAACTGTACATTTGTGTAAAATGCTGATTTGCTGTATAACCATTGACCGCAGTACAGTGTGTGAGGCGATTTCTATCATGTTGTTTCTCAGCTTCTCCTGGTGCAAATGGCGTTGTACAGGACATTTCTAATACAGCAGCTGTGTTTTGAACATAACTCCAAATGTGGACACAAATAAAGTGGATATAATGAATCGGGCAGGAAGGTGTGTGGTTTTTCTTTTTCTGTTTTTGTGGTGTGGGACGAGAGAAGAACTTTCCTGGAGACGAGAGGAAGTGGGTAGGCATCCCATTTTCTTGAAAATGATTGGGCTCATAATGGAATAATCCATCTTGCATGACCGTGATTCAATTTTGAAAGCTGAGAGTGCTTCAGAGTAGACATGCAAGTCATGGCGGACTGCATTTCCACGGACATTCAGATAAACACACAAGAGGTGACCCCCGGCGTCTCCGGAGTCCCGGAGCGTGTCGTCCGCCGCTATCAGAAAATTACACACCCCGACTCCGAGATCTCCTCTACAAATTCGGATCTTCGGCATCTCACCGTCGCCTTGGAGACCGGCGGCAACTCAGCCACAGCGAGCCCTCCAGTTAAAGAGTTCAAGAGTTTTCCTTTAATTGTGGAGGTTTCCGTCAGCAGGAGACACTTAACAATTAGCTCAGACTGTTTCATTCATGTTAGCAGAGAAGTCTCCTGGCTGATTAGTGGAGGGACGGCAACCTGACAACCGGGGGAAACGCTCAAATTTCTGATGTGGTATTCAGGAACTTTAATGAATGCATTGTAACAGGCTGCAGCACAACATAAGTGTCTTGTCAGAGAAATCTCAAGGTTAATGAGCAGAAACTGGAGCAAGATGAGACAATGATTCAGTCTTTGTTAATGGAATATGCCAATAAATCAATAAATTAAACATGCATCTTGAATAAATCCTAAGGCCCCGTGTACACACCGTTGCGCTTGGACCTTTTGTTTATATGTAAACTGAACTTCAAGTCACTGAAAGAGATCCTGAAAACTCAGCACAAAGTGGAAATTTGGAAAAAGTCTGTCTTCGCCTTCATATGAAGACAGAGGGAGACAGAGATTAACGTCACAGTATGGGACATGTGCATCATTAGCATTATGAAAGTTTGCTAGCTGCTGAAGTTAGCTATCCGACCAGCTGAACAGGTCTGCAAACGACTGTTGTGAAGTTAAGTTGGTTTATGGTTTAAAACTGAAAGCAATACAGAATACTCTCATTCAAAATTGACCTCACCATAACATGCAAGCATATAATTAGCAGAATAGCACTGCCAACGACGCTAGCATAATAGGGTTAGCATGTTGGTGAAATGGTTCGTGCTGCTGGTAATAAAAAGTTACCTGGTTCCAAACAGCTACATGATCTGATGATTTGGGGTTTGTCACTCTGTGGGTTTTATCCAGGAACTGCAGCTCCAGCGAGTTTTCAGCTCTAAAATGTCCCGAAACGTGAGCGTGACTGTTGTTTGGTTTAGCTCTGTGATAGACCCGCAGCCTGGATCGTGGATGCCGTATTAGTGTTTAGAACTTGTCATTTGGTCTCATAAACCTGCTTGATGGAAAACAACACACCTGTCAGTCTAAGCTCTGAGGATAATTAGAAACTGTTGTCTGCTTCCTGCAGCATGTTAGTTTTGTCGTTGGGATCGTGTTAGCAGGCTAATATTGACTATAATAAACTCAAAGCAAACAGCTTCACAGTGTGTGAAAGTGCGGCACACACGTCTGGTATTCAGGCCACATTTACACATAGATGAGTATTTACAAAAATGAATACTTCCACACAGCGTTTTCAAAAAAAAAAAAAAAAAAAAAAAAAAAAAAATCTACACAAACTTGCTTAGAACTCTCTTTAAGAGCTGCTATGAGCAAGTTAATCTACAGGGGGCAGTGTAGTGAGAAGCAAAACGCCATGCTGGCCATTTAGAATACTTGAAAAAACACAACAGAGGTTGCATACATGGGATGCTAGCACTGCTGAAACTGCCCCCACCATGTTGCCGACACTTGATTTCTGTCATATTATGATAACAATGACTTTTGTCCCTCCATCCTGACAAAAACGCAGTTACATCGATGTTACAGTAATAATTCTACACACGGACGGCATGTAGAGTGTAATTTACTGACTTCCAGTCGATAATCTCCAGAGTTTTATAATTGAAAGTCATCGTAATAGCAATCCAACTTGATCGTCTGTCTATGTGCTGCCATACCATATGGAATCACAACGCTGTTATAGTACAATAGAAAAACCTTCATCAGTATTGTATTTCACAGCAAAATATACCCAACAGAAAAAGAAACACAGTACAATTTAAAGTATATGTAGTAAAATCTGCAATAGAGCTGAGGGGAAGCAGAGAAACTGTTGCAGTGGTGGGATAAACAGAGGGCTGATCATGGGCATAAAGCATGACGACCACAGCTGAGGAACAAATTTAGCCAAAGATTCTGGAACAAATGCCGTTACAGCTGGACAAAGAGGAATAAATGCGATTTTTACACCAGCATGCTTTGTTTCCTCTTCATGATGCAATTTCTGGCATTTCTGATTTTTACAACATGAACCTTTTGTCCACTGACACTGGATCCACATACTGGAGGGTCAAAGACAGCTTCCCTGGAAAGGTTCCGGGTCTTGATATTTTGCCTTTCACAGTGAAAATCAAAGGAGAAGCTCGAAGAAAGGTGCCTGCTGTCTTTACAATGAGGGAAGGCAGAAGGAGGTTTTGGGATTGAATGGAAGGAACTGCTGACTGGCGGCGAGAAAAAAACAGGCTTATGTGGAGATAAATCCCAGAGCTGAGAGCGTGGCGGAGAGGAGGAAGGCTGAAGGCAGGAGAAGCTGGACGGAGCAGGGAAACAAGCACGGGTCCATTATGACTGACACAAAGGAGCCTGGCGGTGGCACTCCCGATAAGAGCAGGTCAAACTCTCCAAATGCAAAGCCAAGCTTCCTAATCTCCCCCAGCACACGATGCACGGGACCATCCTTCACTGGAGGAACAAAGATAACGTCACACCGCGGACATATTTATATATATATATAGCCACAGATCGCCACAGATCAAAGCTCAGACCAGTCAGCATGTCAAGTGGCCGTCTGAGGTTTGTGGTTTGTGGTTTTTTTAATGGCATGATTCTGATTTTCGTTCCCATTCTCAGTCGTTTTTCTCGTCTGATTGTAGAGTATTTACTCGTCTCTTGTCGCCCACGGCGTCTTGCTCACTTTGTCGTTCCAACTTTGCTTCTTGCCTTGAATTGTTTATGTTGTTTGTTTCATGGGTTTATTTCTTATCTCTGCTCTGCTTCTTGTCTCATCCTGAACCTTTCACAGGAATCCAGCCTCACCTGGATTAAGGAGCTTTCATTTTACCAATAAAGGTAGACTGAACTCTTAACAAAAGCAAACATACTGAGTTAGAAACAAAGAGTGGAGATGTTTCAGGGTGACTTTGAGAAAGAGTGCAACTTTTGAGGCCATTTCCCATCATGCAGCGGGTAGAAATCCTGCAAGAATCTCTTTATTTGTTGACGTTTACAATAAAGTTTGAAGTGAAAAGGCATCATTTTGGTGTTTTTGTGTCAGAAAAGTTTTGCGCTGACACAGCAATGTGTCAAAAATGACATTTATTTACCCGGAAATGGCAGAAACACTGAAAACAGTGTAGCTAGCATGTCAGGCCATGAGTTATCGTTTTTTTTTTTTTTTTTTTATAATGAACAGGGTTTCAGAGAACAATACACTACAAACATGAACAAGTTGGATTATTTATTACAGGAGACTCCCAACTGTAAGGTCAGAGGCAGTTTTAGCTGTGGACGATGTGGACAATGTGCAGAAGAAGCCATCTCTGCACCTGTGCACACCTGGCATTTATCAATACGTTACTATCCACACCCAACCCTCCCACACCCCCATCCCACCCCCCGGGCGACGCTCAAGATGCTCACCCAGGGCGCAAAATAAGCCCGAACGCTCCTCTGAGACAAGCGACTCCCAGGAAAATACTTTAGCATTTTGGAGTTGGCAGCTTATTCGCTGTGTACACAGAGACGGATTTGGAATGTTTTCAAAAGGTTCTGCCATGGGAATCGCCTTGAAAGACAATTACATTTTATGGTATAATATAGTATTTTGCTAACCCACCCCAAAGCAGAACCTGCTCGCTCTCTGCCCCCAGCTGAGCGCTGTTCGTGTTGCAGCAGCTGAACAGATCTTATCCAAATGTGATTTCCCTCAAAAAATAAATGCTGCTGTAATTTCCTTTGCCTTCCGTAACCCTGCGTCTGCTCAGGAACTTTTCCGCTGAAGTGCACGAGTCTCGTACATGCATTTCCTCCAGTTAAGTGGCCGGTTGAACACCACTGCAAATTCTCTGAATGCAAATGAGGAATTACAGGATTTCCCTCTGGTGAAGCAGCCCGAACTGAGCCAAATGGCCGCGGCATCATGTGGGCAGTATTGATTAAAAACAGCCATTCAGCTGCAAAAGAGGACACAAGATAGGCACAAATGGGAAGACAGCGCGAGGGGATCTTTCATTTTCATCTAAAAGCATACATTAGTTACATGCATTGATGACGTTCGGTGGAAATGCCGCAGATCACAGCTCATGAACAAGCGATTGATAACGAGCGGCGCGGACGGCATTATGCTCGTTTCACTGCGCGGAGATTAGAAAGAATGGCGGGAGAGAGAAGAAAGAGTGCAGTATTAGCAAAAAAGAGTGTAAGAGGATTAGGGGGGGGCAAAAAGCGATGAATAATGTATGTCTGATATATGTGTGAAGAATGAGAAAATACTGAAATACGTACAAAGGGAGACAAGCAACATTCAAGTCCATCTTTTCTTTTCTCTGCTTTTTTTTGTGTGTGTCATATAATATTCTGTACGACATTTCACTTTAATTAGGAACAAGCAATAAATAACAAAGGAGGTGGAGGAGTTGGTGGATATAATGAAGTTAATGAAGGTTTTTCTGGCCTCTTCCTCATTACGCAGTTTATCACCAGCTCTTATTTTCCATTTCACTCCCAAGGTGACTGAATTCATTCGGAGTTCACCTGCGTCTGAACCGCCTGCCTGAATGATGGATTTCACCGCTCCTGTTGTTGTGGATGAGGTCTTGATGTTTTTCGACACATTTTCATAAACTCTGACTTCCACTCCGAGAGCGGCTGAGCCGGCGCTCGTCTGACTTCAGCTGAAGACTTTCTATTTTTTTGCACCACTCAGCCGCGACAGCAACACCAGCAGGACTGGTACTGTGTCGACTACATGGAACCGCAAAAGAAAAAAAAAAAAAGAAAAAAAGTTCAGTGCTGCTCGATGATTGATCTCAACTTGTAGGAACTTATATCGTGCTCTTGATCAGGTTTGTCGCTGAACTCAGTGTGGTTTGGATCCCAGCTGTCTGTCTGTCTGTCTCACACTTTTCTCTCCTTGTGTCTCCGAACTACAACAGCAGGTCACCCTATAACCCTATAAATGCTTTATTAAACCCATTCTTGATGGATTTTAATCCTTCTCAAGTTAAATTGGCACAGGAAGACAGACGGCAGACTGACTGACAGGTTCAATCAGATTACAACTGTGTTCTTCATTTTGACAATGAATCAGCATCATGTATCCAAAGACCAGATTCAAAAGAGTCCATTCTAGAATATATGTAACAACTTATTCATAACAAACAGTCTCATTGTGCCTTGCTTCCCTTCTTATCAACATGGACTTTATTCAGGAGCAATCCCAGCTGCCAAAGCACCAGAGGAAACCTGTAGAGACACAGGAGGGGACAGAGAGAGACTCTCAACAGAAGCTTCTCAAATATATCTTCATCATTTATATTAATCTATCTATGCCTGCCATCAATAAGCTTGTCATAAAGCCACTCTGAATATTTCAACATACCTTTTTTTAAATGACAGCGGAATCATGGTGCTGTTTTCGGTTTGCCACGCTTCGTTTCCCCCGACGTCCGGCTCGGTCTCTGTCGCTGTGATATGTAGGGCAGCATGTAGATATCGGCCACTTTCACAATCCGATCTCTCAAATTCTCCGTCACTGAACGATTTGCTCCACCTGGATATTTCTTGAGCTATCACAAAGCCGGCCTTTATTACAGCTTCACCTGATTTAGTCAGATTTGTGAAAACTGACCGCTGTAGCCTCTTTTACGCTGTTCAAGCGTATCGGTGCGCTCCTCGCCGGTGAAGGTTTCATGATTGGTATCAAAATGGCGTTTTAGTCCTTGAGCATCGCATCCACCCACTCGCGGATCGGAAATATGGCTTTATTCCACCAATGAGGTACAATAAAGTAAGTGTTTTCTCTTCACGACATGTTTGTTCTCCAGGAGCCCAGCTCCTGCTCCGATTGGCCGTCATGGCCTCCTCCCCGAGACCAAGAGAGATGAGGCGGTAAACTAGTAACAGTAATGCATTGCTGGCCGCCATTGGCCCCTGGGCCACACTTTGAGAACCAAACAAATAAATCCAACAGCATTGTTTTTACCATTGTCTTTATCTTATCACGTCACCCAGTTTGCAAAACAAATTGCAAACGAAAACAAAATATTAGAAAAACAATATTAATACCTTCACCATAAAATCAAAATCTTGTGGATAAATAGTAATACAAATAATGTAGCAACCAACATCAAACTATTAAATAACCTCACAGTTTGCAACAGTAGCTCTAAACATAAGTTGTTTTTACTCAATGCAATAATTGTATAAAAAACTGAATAAAATGCCTCTTCTGAGGTGGAGGGGAAGAAGGAGCATTGATATCTGTTGATTACTCAACATTTCCAGAGGTTGGACTTAAATATATAGATATCTTCCTTTTGAATATGTCATTTTCCCAGATTCTGCGGCGCCCTCGGGGCTTTCCTATATAGCCTAATGGACCAGTTGGCTCTGGCGACCAAAATATAACCGAATTAATTTTTTTTTTTTCGAACAAGAGAAATATTCATTGCCTACCGGCAAAGATGGTGATGCCACCCTAAGTCCCGACGGAGAGAGGGGAGAAAGTTACTGAAAGTGACGTGTGACTTCAAAACACACGGCGAGGCTTTAAATGTGAGTTAATTAGACTGAACGTCAGTGGAGGGACTCATTACTGGTTACTGGAAGTGAGGAAGAAAGGCTGGCTGTTGTGTTATGCTTGATGTGATTACACTGGTGTTACTGCACTCTTGCACTGGTAGCCTGGGTTGGGTTTTTTTTTTTTTTTTCTTTTACATAATAGATGTCAGATCTCGCAGCCCAGTCTCATTTTGATGGCGGATCAAAAGGGGGAAAAAAAAAGGTTTGGTTTGGCTCTGATGGTCACGCCGGTCATCTTTTTACCCCGGGGCTGGCGGCTCGTTTGACACCACTGCAAATCTGTGTGTCAAAATGTCCTGAACCTCAAGATTCTCCCACTAATGGATGAGCACCTTCTATAGCAGCTCTGTCTCCATTAGTCCGTTTACCCTTCACCATCGAGGAAACGTCTGAAGCTCTGGGGCTTCACAAAGAAAAAAAAAAAATTGATGCAATTTGAAGGGACAAATCAGACACTTAAAAAAGTCTTTTTTGCTATAGTTTTAACCATTTTACCTAAATTATTCCTTTCAGTGGAAGGGATAATAATAAATATCTCACTTCGGTCCTCGGTAAGCAAAACTCTGAGAAATTAAAAATCGTCTTGGAGATACAACAAACAACTTTGAAAGGTGATCTTCACATTTCATTTTGCATTCACGCGCTGCATGTCAATATATTTAACCAAGTCTGACTTCACGAGAGGTTAGTCCTCTAAATCACAGCTAGTCGAAATAAGGGGCAAGAGAAAGAGCACTGTTATTTAGCAGAAAAACCCTGAAAGACATGAACAGTTTTCTGCTGAAGCATGAAGTGTGTTTATATTCTGTATTCACATGATATGGTGCTCATTGTTCTGTTTTTTGACCTTTTAGGGGTCTGTTTATGTGATAACGGTGCTCGGAGCCACTGAAAAACTTTTTCGATTGGCTCCCAAGGTGGAACATGCAGCACTACAGTCATATCAAATAGCTCCCCCACAGGTGCAAGAAAGATTTATTCATAATAATCAATGCAGTGTCTGCTATTTGCTCTTGGATTTGACAGATTTTCTCCAGTAAAATCAACATTTACTGACCCATCACCTGGATCACATGTGGAGACACTTTTTGCTTTTTACAAACAGACACTGAGTGGACCAAAACGATGAAGTAAGACAGATTATAGTAGATTCAGTGTTTTACAGTGTAAGTTTTACTACAGAAAAACAGCACCCACTAGTGGTCCGAGAGGAAAACTACATCGTATGTGTAAACCTTTTTCAAAATGTCACCATCTGAATGCCAAACCTTTTCAAACCGTCGCCGTGTCAGTGGGGACTGAACCACCTCTCCTCCCCATCAGCTGGTCGCCTTGACGACGTCTTCATGTGTTGACCCACATATTTGTCTGCAAACAATTCATATTTGACCTACGCAGTGACAATCATCATATCCATGCAGAGTCGAGGAAGATTTTTTTTTTGTTATTTTCAGTTCAGTATTTTGCTACGTAGCTGGGAGCTTGTTGTGAAACTGTTGCCTCTTCGTGTTGAGATGAGCCCACCGCTGTGGTTTGGCCATCTGTCAGCCAGCTGGACGCATCTCTGGGGAGAAGGGACGGGGAGGACAGCGCAGGACTACAGAGCAGCGGGCATTTCCATTCCCGTCTGGCTCGGGAACCCACCGGGATCCCCCGGGAACAGCTGGAGGAACAGGCTGGGGGTCGATGGCGGCTGTTCCTCTGGAATCTGGATGCAGGACGTGCTTCTTCAGACGCTAGATGGTTAGTTTTCCACCGGAAGCTAAACCTCGGTGATCCCACTGGTGCAGGGCCTTGGCTGTATCTGACAGTTGTTGGCATTACTGCAATATTTGTGTGTGAGTGATATAAGTCCATAACCTTCAAAGCTTTTTTACAAGAGCATTCAATTTTGCACGCTTCGTATGGGATCTGAGTGAATCAGGCCGCGCTGCTTTTCTGTAGTTTTTACTGACAATGTGTGGACTGAAGGTGAAACTTTTAGTCCTCCTCGTTTCTTTGTTTTGAAACTTCCATTGTTGCAGTCCGCATAAAGAGAGCTCAATAAAGTATTTCATCCTTTTGTAGAAGGACATTGAATCACTGGCATCTCAACAATTCCTTTACAAACAGCCATGTGTACTTCAGTGAAACTTTAATAATGCCTCTCCTCCGGAGGTTCAGGGTGATCGGAAACTTTAGATGTATCCCTGAAATTTGATAAAGGCTTGAAATTTTACTGATATTTCAACATAAACCTCTACGGTTTTTATTTGATTTATTTTGACTGGCACTTGCCAGATATCCATGTATTGATATCATTACAGGTCCGTTTAATATCAGAATGAAATTTGACCAAATCAATGAAACCATAAATTGAAAGTCAGCAGCTTCTAAATCAGTTGATTTTTTTTTTTAAATTTTGAGGTACAGTATCCAGTCCAATCCAATCCAATCCATCTTTATTTATAAAGCACAGTTTAAACAAACCCAAGGTTACCAAAGTGCTGTACATTAAAATAATCAATAAAATAGACATTAAAACAGACAACATAACAATGAAGGGTAAAAGACCTGTGCACATAAAATAAACTATCTAGGTGGTGTTAAAAGCCAAGGAAAAGAGGTACGTTTTAAGAAGAGATTTAAAAGTGGCCACAGAAGAGGACTGCCTGATGTGCAGCGGCAGTTCGTTCCAAAGCTTAGGGGCGGCAGCAGCAAACGCTCGGTCCCCTCTGAGCTTCCGCCTTGTTTTGGGAACCCTCAGGAGCAGCTGATCTGAGGGATCGAGTAGGTGTGTACGGGTGCAGAAGCTCAGAGAGGTACACTGGGGCAAGGCCATTTTGGGCTTTAAAAGCAAATAAAAGAATTTTAAAATGAATTCTGAAATGGACAGGCAGCCAGTGAAGTGAAGCTAAAATCGGTGTAATGTGCTCGGACTTTCGAGTGCCAGTTAAGAGACGAGCAGCTGCATTCTGCACTAGGTGCAGACGTGCAATGGAGGTCCCACTGACCCCCATGTAAAGTGCATTGCAGTAATCAAGCCGAGTGGTTACAAAGGCATGTATTACTGTTTCAAAGTGCTGTCTGTGCAGAAAGGGTTTAATTTTAGCCAATTGTCTTAGCTGGAAAAAAACTATTTTTACCACAGCTTTAATCTGGCTGTCAAACTTTAGTTCCGTGTCCACTTTTACTCCCAGATTATTAACAGTGGGTTTGGCGAACTGTGCCAGAGAACCCAGGTCGACTGGGGAGATCATGGAGGTGCTACCAAAAACGATCACTTCAGTCTTGTTCTCATTAAAATTTAAAAAGTTTCGAGCCATCCAGGCTTTAACGTCATCCAGACAATCTAGAAGTGGCTTAAGAGCGGAAGAGTCAGCCTTTTTAAGGGGGACATAAATCTGGCTGTCATCCGCATAACAATGGAATAAAATGCCGTGCTTCCTGGGAATGGACCCAAGTAGAAGAAGACATAAAGAAAATAAGAGTGAGCCCAGTACTGAGCCTTGTGGAACCCCGCAAGAGAGAGGAGCAGTGGAGGACACAGAGTCACCAAGGCCGACACAGAATGACCGGTGTGAGAGGTAGGACCTGAACCAAGCCAGCGCCGGACCCCTGATGCCCACCCACTGCTCCAGGCGAGCAATTAAGATATCATGGTCCACTGTGTCGAAAGCAGCTGTTAAATCTAAAAGAACAAGAATTACAGAGTGACCAGAATCAGTAGCTAAGAAGATGTCATTAAAAACCCTTAAACGTGCTGATTCTGTGCTGTGCAATGTTTTAAAACCAGATTGGAAAATTTCAAGAATGCTGTGATCATTAAAAAAGTCAAAAAGCTGAGAATACACAATCTTCTCTAAGATCTTTGATACAAAAGGCAGTTTGGAAATGGACCTAAAGTTAGCCATTACAGTGGGATCCAGTCCAGGTTTTTTTAATCCGTGGCTGCACAACTGCATGTTTAAACTGAACAGGAACCACCCCTGATGACAGACTGCTGTTAATAATACTTAGTAAGTAAGGCCCAAGAGTGGGGAAAACCTCTTTAAAAAGTTGAGGAGGGACAGGATCATTGGGCGAACCAGATGGTTTTAATCCCCCCACAATCTCTTTCACAAATGCCAGAGTCACCGGCTCGAATGAGTCAAAGACAGCAGAACAAGGGAGAAACACTGAGGGATCAGAGGCTGAAGGTGAAATAAGTGCTCTGATAGAAGAAACTTTATCAATAAAAAATCGCAGAAAGTTTTCACACACCAGGGGAGAGGGTACAGTACATTACAGTAGACAAATTAACACATATCACCTGATCTAATTTATGAAAACAGAAGTAAATGTGTGTGAGCTGATCTCCTGAGTGTTGCATAATCGACTCAGTGTCGGTTGTCTGTAAGAAATAAGACAGACTGACCTACAGCAGCTCTTTAACAGCCGCTAACAACACAAGAATGACTTCTCACATGCAGCTAAGTGGAATAACTCCACTTTTCTTCAAGAGCTTGTGAGGCATTAAGGGTACATTTATACACTGGAGCTCCCAAAAAAAAACACGGTTAATCCTTTCCTCTAAACCGTGTGTTGCCTAAATCACCCCAGCAAGTAAACTCCGCCCCCTCAGGGAAGCTCGGATTTGCTGTGTGGAAACAGAGCAGACAATGTTGTGTTTTGTTTGGTGTGTTGTTATCGCACAACAGATGCCACTAAGCTGAGACCGAAAGCCCCTGGCTGAAAGTTATATTTGCACACAAATGCTCAATCCAGGTGTGAAGGAGAGCGGCGGGAACATCGACCCTGCAGGAAGCAGCTGCTGAAGCCCGAAGTCGCAATTAATTGTGTCCGCTCATCATCATCCTGCGGTATTTCTTACATTTCTGTTTTTATCTGTTTTATAGAAATGATGGAATTCACACGTCAGGACAAAAACCCTGAAACAGAAAAGACATGACAGACATAACGGGGTGAAAATAGCATAAAGCACATACAGTATAGGGAGAGCGGAAAGACAGTCGAAACGTCTAGAATCTGATCTGCGACAGGAAGAACAAGCAGACCAAGCATCAAACTGCAGGGAGAAACCCGAGCAGAAACACACTTCTACAAGAGGAATGTTGAAAGTTTTCAGAAAAGTTGTCCTTCAAAGGAAGACTTCATACTTTCACACTCAGAGTGCATTTGAAACTTTTCAGTGAGGAGTGTGTGTGTGTGTGTGTGTGTGTGTGTGTGTGTGTGTGTGTGTGTGTGTGTGTGTGTGCTACATGTACTCATCCGGAACCAATCACCATTCTCTTTGATCCAAACAATGATGGATTCCACCATGAAAAAAACCAGTACTACTCTTCCTCATCCATCTTCTATGGACCCACTTTAATCCAGACCTGGATCCCTGATCACACCGGGAACGAGGGTCGGCTCTGACCAGTGTGCGATAATCACTGAATTTGTATGTCTGTACTGTTTACAATCAATAGTCTAACAAAAAAAGACTTAATGTGATGTGATAATTTGTCCATTTCCTGAAAGTTTTAAATGCAATCTGTTTTTAATTAACCCGGGAGGCAGTTAATCCCATGTGAGCCCCTTAATGAGCACGACCGGCCGAATGGTCGGCTGCATCCGCCCCACCAGACGCTCCGGCAGGACGGATCATTGACACAAACTCAGCAGACTCTGTATCGACTGCTGCAGCGCGATCGTGCATCCTTCCTTCAGAGAGGTGAATCCACTGGTCACTACGGCAGTCCTCATTCAAGATGGCGGCCATTAGGCCAAGGCAGCAAAGGTTCTAATGTTCATTCTGTACTGACACCATAAAGAAATGACTGCTAATAACCTGTTTTGTTCATTTGCTGCCCCTCCAGCTCATCAGCAGGTTCCACAGCCGAGCACCGAACAGGACGAAGGGATTAATTACCGTAATTCTTTCATGGTGAAAACAGGAAAGTATCAAATGTTTCAGAGATTACTGTGTTCATTCTGATTGTATTTCATGTCATACCGCATTTTGTATAATTGTAAGAAATTAATAAAAACACTTTGTACAAAAAAAAATAAGAACATCGATAAGAGAAAGCAGCTTCATATGCTGCAGCTGACATTCAGTTCAGTTGGAGCTACATTATGCTAAGACGCCTCTAACAGTGCATGCATATAAAGTACATGCATTTGGATCCAGGTGTTTCAAGAAAATGCTGCCGAGAGCTGCTGCACACCGTGTCCAATATTTGGAAATTGCTGCATGCGATTATGTTTCGGGCCTCAGCTGAAGCCGTCATGAGCCCCGCAGAAAGCAACCAGCCGCCGGCGTCTGCCAGCAGAACGTGACTGCTCCGCCGAAGATTGATTTAATCCACGTGGCAATCCTCTGAGCGGGTCTGATAGGCCACGCCTGGACATAATGACCAGGCTTAGCCCACAGCATGCAGCATTTCCTGCCCACCTTATCGGACCCTTGCAGGGTTTTTGTATTCTTTCCTCTGGGCTGTGTGTGGCTGTCCGTGATGACGGATGTGACTTCCCCACACTGCTGGAGTGTGTGCGGCTGCTTACACTAAAGAAGAAGCTCACCAATGGCATTACCTGCCACCCGGCTCACTGTACTCGGTCTGCCTCCCCGGTGGAAGAGACAGAAAGATCAACAGTGCAGTGGGAGCAACGAGTGTTTCCCGTGTGGCATCAGAAAATGGAAAATAAAAGCCTGGACATCTAAAAAGAAAGAGCCCTAATAATAAGCTCACACTGAAGGCAAAAAAGTGAAGCAAGGCTACAATATTAGCTTAATTTTAGAGATGAACACCACCTTTAGCTGCTTGTGAGTACCTTTTACCAGTGATTTACAGAATATTGTTTTCTGCCTGCATGTGTGTGTGCGGTTTCATTCCAAAAATAAACAACAGCGCTACATCCTGGCCTGGCATGTTAACTACATAATTTTCAGCGTTTCTGCCATCTCCATGCAAACGGACATCATTTTAATAACGCTGTCATGTAAATGCAAAACTTTTTTCTGAAACAAAAACAAAAAATATTTGTTTTAATTAGAAAACGTTGCTGCATAAATTGGACCAAAGCCGTCGGCTCAGGGAACGAGGTTCGAACTTGCTGCCTGATACATCCCACTTGTTTAAAAGCTTGAGGAGATTTATCTATCTGTCTTCTGGATCATTTTATCCGACAGATATTGCTGAAGTTACTTCCAGCAGACAGCGAAATACACTGTGGCAGACCAGTCCGTCTCAATACAGACAGAAACGTTATCGTCAAGAATTTACTGTCACCAATTAAACTCAGATTTATTGATTCCAGCAAAACATGCACCCTCAGAGAAAGACATAAAAATCTTTTGGACATCCCACAGTTAATAAAACTGACAGATTGTAGTTTCTCTGTCCACAGGACCTGGTCAGCATGGCAGAGTTGTCTCCGTCCAAGCTGTGAGGAAACCATCCCACAGCGCGATACATCCAGCCCTGATATGGCCCAGCAGTCACAGCGCTGCATGTTTCCCCCCCTCACTTTGCACGGAGGAGTCAGTATGAAGTCCCCAGCACGCTGTTATCTACCATTCAGCACAAAGCTGAAAAAGTAAGGCGTGGAGCCCCAAGTTATCAGAAAAAACACCGACCCAGGAGTCCGAGGGCCGAAGCCATTTGGAAGATGATGTTTCTTTGCCATGGATGAAGGGATGTCTGCATAGAGGCTAATAAACCCAGCGTGTGCTCCCTGACTTTCCCACCATGCCTTCGAGGAATGCACTAGGGACAGATACGAGTACTGTCCTTAAGCTACTTACTAATGCAGAGTACCAATTAATAACGAGTACTCATTAAATCCATTAAACCTAATTTATACTCTATATGCAAGTGATATACTAAGGCTGTGCTTTGGAATAAGCCACCTCTGCACAGCATCTGAGACGACAACACACACACACACACACACACACACTTCTAAAAGCCTTGAAGGTTTCATGTTGTGTGTACTATCCCTCTCTTTTTCTTGATATTTTACATAATTTACAGTCTGTCTTTTGTCATTCTCAATATTAAATAATCTATAAACCGTGGACATCGCTCACCCTATCTTGTCATCAGTGCATCCCCAATGTTTTCTTTGGAAGTGAACACAATCAAGTTTCATTCGCTGTAAAAATTCGCAACTCTGCCTAACTTCGAGTTTAAAATGTGCATTGTCCAGCCTGCAAGTGAAGCAGCATTAACGAAGATCAGAGGGAACCTTTAATAGACGTCAAAGAGAAAGTTAAAGAAAACAAAGGAGGGCATTTTAGATTTTTGCACAATTGCGGTTTTATTTTTTCAGCTAACAGCAAATCAGCAGCTTGTGGAGTACTGTTAAATTGTTTGGTGCATATAATCACTCACACTTTGCAGAGATGCACCTCACTAATGAAGCAATCCGTTTTAAATGAGTTAAACTAGACAAATATCAACAAACATTTGGTCTCTCTTTCCAGGCTTGGAGAGAAGCGTCTCTTTTCTGCCTGTTTTATTCTTTTTGTAAGTTCATTTCAGGCAAACCTGAGGCAGATGCAGCTGAGTTGGTCAAGCAGGTTGTCCTTCAAACCAGGGGTTCCATTCCCTGCCTCACCGCGGTGATGAGTCGAGACAGTCCTTGGCACAAGTCTGAATCCTGAGTTGCCGCCAATTGTGAGCTGGTGTCAACATTTCCATTGAAAACATATGCAATGGTCAGAAGTGTGAAATTTTCAAGTATTGCCACAAGTTGGCGCTGTGTATTGGTTTTGTGATGAACACACGCGTGCAACAATAGGCTATAAACATTAGCCATGCTGAGTCCAACGACCAAGTTAGACTGTTAT
This sequence comes from Salarias fasciatus, assembly GCF_902148845.1. NCBI lineage: Eukaryota > Metazoa > Chordata > Actinopteri > Blenniiformes > Blenniidae > Salarias > Salarias fasciatus. The sequence goes on from NC_043765.1 coordinate 23,633,394, forward strand.
TACAGTGACTGTCAACTCTAAAACTACCAAGTCTGGGAGAAAATGGACTGAGAGTCATGACTGTGGAGGAAAATGTTGTCGTTCATTTACTCACATGTGCAGAAACAACATTTCCATCAACATGGAAACCAAGGCGCACGTGATGCAACATCAAGAGGACCAGCGATGAGAGTCTTTAAAATTATTGAGTGATAAAAGTGGATTGTTTTATATTGATTATGCTGTAAAACTTTGTAAAACACAATATGATGAATCGCTTAAACCATGAATGGAAAGAAATGACAGTATCTGCCAATATATATATATATATATACAGTATATATATATATATATATATATATATATATATATATATATATATATATATATTTTATTATTATTTCTGTCATCTAACTTTATTACCTGTGTCGATCGTTTGCATCGAAGGAATGTGTGGAAATCTTTGAGCTGCAACTGTGCCATCGCTCATCTGGACTCATCTGTGTAAAAAATATGCAAAAAGGAAGTTGGAAGTTATGAGATGACGGGAAAATGTGCCTCTTCATTAAAACAAAGCATTATTACAGCAATTTAGAGACGGCTCTGTCGTTATTTGGTGAAGCGGAGCAAGTACGGGCATTTAAAAGGATAAAATACTCAAAAGCACTTCAGACAAATGGTGGGTATTCACCTCTTAAGGTCAAGTGATTCACTTTTTCATTAATGAATAAGAAATATCATTTAAAATGTCAAGTTTTTCAAAGTGTGCCAGATGGGGGTCTTGAAAAGGGGGCAGGGTGAAGCGTGATGTGAGACTCTTCAAGGTGAACAGAAAGCCTGGCGTATGAGGAGGAATAGCAGCGAGGAATAAAATCTCTCATGTAGAGACACGTGAAATGGAAAGAGACTTCTCCCAGCGTACCAGGGCGCGTAATTGGTAGCAGCAGGAGCGGCAACGCTGTGCGTGTACCAACCACCGGCCTGTAATGTCACTTCAGTACATTATTGGTTTCCAATGTAATTGTGTTGCGTGAGTGGAAGCGAACTGCACCAGTTGCTGTTTTGAGACAATCAGACAACGGGGAACGGGGGAGCAACAACTGGCGTGCGGCAAAATCTAATTTGCTGAGATGTTGGCCACAATCTGGTGGGAAATTCACACCAATAAAGCACGACATCAACTGTGGCAGGCCTTCCATTTTCCATTGAGCTACCCTGATCAGGAACAGGAAACTCAATTTAAAAAAGGCTTTTCTAAGATTTGAGTAATTTTCTGTTTCTGTTCAGTGATTTATTACTGCAGGTTCACGCTGTATTGGAAACATATTCACCCAGGAATCGGCTGTATGCATGTTTTGAAACACGGTTTGCTAGAAAATCACATTTTAAAAGTCCTGAGTAGAAACAATTCCACTGCAGAAGGGACATATATTCTACTGTGAAAATATAATCAACTGCAATGTTGCTCAATATACAGTATATTCATGTAGGGAAACTGAAATATCATCTTATAACAGAACGGTTGAAATAATGAATATCCATCAAATATTCATCCTTAAAGAAAATCAAGTAATTTAAGAAATATTCAGCTATAGGAGAAGTTTCTTTAATTACTTTTATTTATTGACATTTTACGGCATTTTACATGGGAAGATAGCAGTAAAAATGGCTTTATGTTGACAGTTTAGTCACTTTCTGGAGTAAATAATTGTTTTGTTGTGAAATTATCCACATTTTCATCACATATACTCTGAGCCACAACAACAACAAAGTTTACATTAAAGGGTTTTTTATCATTATTATTATTATTATTATTATTATTATTATTATTATTATTATTATTATTATTATTATTATTGCACTTCTTTAACAGTCTGCTCCACTCAAGATCAAATTAGCCTGAAATAAAAAGGATCTGACACCAGTGGACCCAAAGTTCAACCAGAAGTCCAATCTGACAGACACCTGAAACAGCTCCTCACATAAATGCATGATATAATTTCAGGTGACTGTCTGCGTATGAGGTCAGAGTGCAAACCACTGCAAAAGTTAAAAACAAATTCAAAGAAACTTAATGAAATGAACTTATTTCAAAAACTATCAGCAATGAAAGTGTTAAAAAGTAGAAATCACATCGTGAGCCATTAAAAAAATGGAAAAAAAGTGTGTTCAACAAAACATGGAAATCAAGGCTTCCTCCTTTCTTTTTCCTTTTATTTTAGCAGCTGCAGGAAAGCCAGAATTTTGTTGAATGTATTCAAAGTACGTCCCGGTGTTGGTGGCTTCATTTCATTACCTACATGTCCAAGCACCGTGACTCCATGCCTAATGAGGGGGAGGCTAATGGAGGTTTTTCTAATGAAGCAGAAGGATATTAATCAGGACAAAGACTCTAAATGTCACCGATACAAACTCTCGTCTCTCCTTTTCTGTGTATCCTCTCCAACCTCCTTTAGAAAACACCCCCGACCATTTGTATGAGAGACAAAACGCCTCTCTCTGCCCGGTAGTGTCTTCTGGTTTGGAGTTTAATGGATTTACCTGCGATATGAATATTGAATTAACATCAGATACTCCGACTCATTAGTGAAGGTGACCTGATCATTGGAGCGAGATGAAGTATCCCATTGCCTGAGAAAATTATGCTTCAAAAATCGAGCTTCATGTGATGGTTGTCAGTTCCAAACGTCTAAAAAAAGATGCTGTATTTTTTAATAGTTTAGTCATGGTGACTGTCTTCTCTGGGTGGGACTGACGACATACCAGCTAGGATGTTTTTTTTTTCCTTTTCCAATAACTCCAGATTGCAATATCCACATGAGCTGTTATCAGACTGGCTTGAGGATATACTGTAGCTTCAGTGAACACGGAGTATCATACAAACCAAATTTCCCCCTTTCTTCACCGTGGAGAGTGTTTTAAACACACAGCTCCTTCACACAGCCGCAGCTCTGGTATTTTCCCCAGAAGCCTCCCGCTGACGGGTTATAAGAAACATGCACACACTGCAATGACAGTAATGGGTCATACTGTTTATTTTTCTTCATTTTGAATGATAGATATATAGTAACACTGTCTTCTTTCCTCTCTGGATCTGCTTTGTTCCATCTGATGTGGATTTTTAGAACTAACTGGGCTCAGATACTGTCAGTCATCACAACCAAACTCAACGAAAAGAATCCCGTTCTTCACTGTGACTGGACATTGATTTTTTTTAATTAATTTGTGACTATTAGGTAATAGATAGATATTCGTTAAGCTACTCTGATACCTTGGTTTTGTAAAGTTTAGTCTTGTTATGAAACAGTTTTTTGCAAGATAACGAAGAAATGCAATGTGAGAAAAGTTGAGTGAAGGCAATAAATTAAAGAATACTACAGTTCCTGTGTAGATGGTACAAGTCATCCCCCATCCTGATCCCAGGAGCCGGACTGAGTGGCAGGTTAATGAAGTAACTTGTTTAGTAGCATGGGAGTACACTGCTCGAGCACGAAATCAACTGGCACAGCCAGAACCCAGAACAGAATCATGCTTCCTTAATATATTTCTAAACATCCAAGAAGGAGGACGTACGTGCACATTTCTGAAAGTACAACAAAGGCCAAGGCCGCTTTAATCCACGGGCTTACCTGGGCTGAAGCTCCGGTGCCTACCGAGTTCAGGGGCCTATCGATAAGCTGGAAAAGTCGCATTGTTGTGTTACCGATAAAGTTTTCTGTCAATCATTTTATACTTCATGTTTGTGGCTGCTGATTGATCCAAATTAACCCTTCGCTAGACCCGCCCCGCCTCCCTGTTGACTGACCGTTTCTACGTCTATCAAGCTTCACCCCTTGAGTGACAGGTGGAAAATGACGGGGAAAAAGAAATTTGAGAGCGGTGCTCACAAGCGAAAGGTGGTTCGCGAGAAAGAGTCACGAGAACAAGAATTACTGAAGAGCATCCCAAAGCTCACAGGATTCTTTGTGACTAATTTGTGACGAGAACGTAAATTTAATAAGTAATGACAACAAAAACTAAAACAAAATCTCTAGACATTATGAGCTGACGAGTAAAAATGTGACGAAAACGCTGACGCTGGCCGCCGAACAGGCTGGGTTACAACAACCATCTTCATGCCGGGCTCACTGGCTCCGGTACAGAGACGCAGCACCGCAGCACTGTCACTCAGTGCCATGTTTGTTGTTGTGCTTCTCTTCTTCTTCTTCTTCTGTGATGTTTTGGCAGCTTGCATCCCATTGGTTGCATTACCGCCATCTGCTGGTCATTAGAATTGGAGCTTTTTTCTTGCAGGTTGTCATTTGTTGTCAGAATTTACAGAAAGAACCTGAAGTTCATGCATTAAATTTTTTTCTAACAAGCCTTAGATATTATTAGATATTATTTATGATACAAGAGTCATATGATACATTGTAAATTTAAATATCTAAACATAATTAAAAATATGCTTACAATGGAGTTTTTACAACCGTAACAAATATCCTTTTGCACTTCTGCTACTATGGTTTTATGTTGTGCTGTTTTTATTTGTATATTTATGTTGATGTAGCACTTTGCCCAAGATAAATTTCTCACTGGGACAATAAAGTTATCTATCTATCTATCTATCTATCTATCTATCTATACTACAGTACAACAAAACTGTCAAATTTCATCAGGACTAAAATTAAGACTAAAACTAATCTCCACAGACTAAATTTTAACTCAAATGAAATGAAACAAAAAAAAAAAAACTAAAATGTGAATGTAACTAAATTAAGTCTTTGGTGAGTGACAAAGGCCCAATCCCAATTCTCTGCTTAATCCTCACTCCTCAACCTTGGTCCTCAATCTCAAATTAAGTGCTACCTAAAAACAAGTGTTAAGGAATGTAATGTCACTTGGAAATGGGACAACCCTTAAAGACAGTTACGTCCTTGGACCACAGGGGGCAGCACTGCGCAAGAGGGTAGAAGAAAGCCAGAAGTGCAGCGTTTCCTGCAGGAAAAAAGTTTGGCCTGGGGGGAGCGTGCGCGGCGGGGAGTTTTTTGGCCGTCGGGAGGGTGCTAGCGGCCAACGCGACGCTTCGTTGGACCGTCCGAAGAAGAGAGAGCGCACACGCGTGGACCGCTGTTGTTTTTTCCCTCTCCGTTGTCAAGGCGCTGCAGAATTTAGCGCGGTAGCGGTGGTGGTGGTGGTGGTGGTGGGGGGGGGCTGGCAGCAGTAATACTTTTGGTCAATGATCCATAACAACGCCCTTTATAACTGTAAGTAATGCACCCTGCATTAGAAATATTTAACATTTTGCATGTGTGACCTTGTTAATAAATGCATTCAAATGAATTTTCTTGATTTCTTTCTAATAGCCTTTGCAAATACGTATTATCTGTGATAGAAAGTTAATACAATTACTCCCAAAGTAATATACACAAGTTTTTATTAATAAAATAACAGCAAAACGAACTATTTAACAAGCATTCTGGATTCTCCTTAACTCCAAGGTAGGTCTGGTAGAATCTCAAAATTAAGGGAGATAACGTCCCTTAGTCTCGCTCCTTTCCTCAACTTGTTTAGGAATGGGACACCACTTAACCTCACGGGAGCGCGCATTTTGAGGAATGAGGAGTAAGATTGAGGATTAAGCAGAGAATTGGGATTCGCCCTAAGACTAAAATTAAATGAAAAATTCATGTCAAAATGAACACTGGTCCATTGAGCATGACATCCTTCATGATTTGGATTTCAAGGACACAATCAAAGAGCACACACACACACACACACACACACACACACACACACACACACACACACACACACACACTCTCTCTCTCTCTCTCTCACACACACACACACACACACACACACACACACACACACACACACACACACACACACACTGAGGAGCGGCAGCTTGGTCACCGTTCAAGCACAAACCAGCACGAAGAGACGGAGACAGAACCAGAGTCCAAAATGTTCAGTCTGATCTGACGAGACTAAAACACTTTCAGTCAGGAGCAACGAATCAGGAAACATCTTTTGATTGACAGACTGTCCATGTCTGAGAACCACGAGAGGAAGATCCCGTTGACACGACGACGATTCAGGTGAAAACACAACGTTTTAGCTTATTTGTTTCAGTAAAGTTTGATGTTTACACGGAAACGCTGAAAACGACGTAGTTAGCCGTTAGCATCTCCGGCCCAAATGTTGTCACAAAGTGCTGTTTTTCCTCATTCCCTTGGAGACGGACCGTTTTCGAGAAGTTCCACTTTGGGAGCAGCTGTCAAAAAGGACCACCGTTGCACCGCTGTGGAAAGTTTTGCTTTTCCACTTGAAAATGTTTTCGGTGTAAACGGGGTCTGAAACCGACGTGAGGCCGGCGTTCCAGTCAGGTGTGACTGGATTCTAGACTCTTCCAGCACGTATTTACTGACTGACCGGCCCATGGATTTCTTTTATTTTTATTCTTTTTATTTTCAATAAAACAGACGAGTGTCTTCATAGTGGAGAATATGGATCTTGATCATCTGATCAGTGGTTCCTTCAGGTCTGGGGTCAGAACCGGGACTCTACTGGATCAGCAAGAACCGTCACAGCTGTAGGCTGAATCGGTTTTAAATCCACTCCAAGTTCCCCAGCTCTTCTCCAATTAGAAAAATCCTCTCATTATGGACTTTATTAACATGTGCAAATCTACTTGAGAGAGCCAGAGGCTGAGGAAGACCTGACAGCTCCCCAAAGGGGATCCCAGACCTCAGTTTGGGAACCACTGAACATGATCCTCCAAGGATTTAACTCTGCATGAAGCTGCTGCAGAAATCTACCGTAAATCCTCCAATAATGACCTGTATTCCATTAAAAGCCCATCTCCTTTAATGACCGGGTGCATCTTTGAAGAAAGCTCATAAAAGCCGCCCCCAAATACAAGCCTGTTTTTTTCTTTTCTTTTTCTCTGTGAAGCGCTACAGCGCTGTATTGACAGTAGTCTGTGCTACGACGCCAGTCCTCCTGGTTTGGCGACTGTGTGTATTACACGTGTCCGGTAAAAACGGTAGAGGGATCGAAAACATTAAACTCAATGAGATTTAATTTTTTCACATCGATTGAAAAAATAAATGAGCTCAGTACATTTTACTGGGTTCAAATTGACACAAAAGATCTTCCTGCTCTTTTTGAAAATTTTAAAATACAAGCCTGTCTCTTATACATGCCTCCTTCCATTAAAAGCCTGGTGCCATCTACAGTTGAGAGAAATAAAAGCCCCGGCTACTATAAGAGGATTTACGGTATCTATCGCCGTATTTTCTCGCTCCTCGTCACATTTGAAACACTCTGCGTTGATTGTTTTGGCTGCATCCTTTGGCAGGAAGCTGAAATAAGACGCTGAAATGTTGAAGAGCAACATGAACATTTTGGAAGAAGAAGCCAGAGGGCATTAAAGCAGAGAGGCTCTGGTGAAAGCAATGCAAAAATCACACATCAAACCATAGAGAGGAACAAAGTTCTCTTCTACCCACATCTCTATGCACTAAAAGCAGAATTCATGACACTATCGTTTTGTCTTTAATATTTAATGTTTATTGAAAACTTTAAATGGCAGAATGTTTTGGAAAAGCCCAGAAGACGTAGTGAACAACATGCGGTCTGCTCCACCGACCTCAGGATCCCGTCCGTGCTCGTCCTGTTTCCATCATGGATCCTTTGTTCGGTGTGTCTCATCGTCTTCCTGTGGATCGCCTGTGTCCTACCTGCCTTCCGCTCAGTGTGGAACGCTGCCAGCAGGCCTCCCAGCAGACGGAGTGTTTGGAGCAGGAAAAGCTGAAGCTCCACAGGTTCTCCAAGCTTCACAGCAGAGGCTGAGAGAGCTGCGGTGGTCTGAAGGAGAAAACACACCGGAAGGAACAGGAACAGCAGCTCACAGGAAAAGGAACAGCTGGAGCTCCAAGCTCAAATAGCTGCAACCGCTGAAAGGATAGCAGGATAGAAGGACTGTGTCCTGTCAATGCTGCCTGTTCCGGTGAAGGCCATGCAAGGCGGTGGCAAACCAGCCAAACCAGGCCAAACCAGCCGCTGCTGCGAAAGAGTGAACTGACGAACCATCAAAGTCTGCAGGACTTCAGCCGGAGTGTCTACGGAGAACCTTAGCAAGACAAAAGCTTTGGTTTCTGCAGATGAGAAGCAGAACAAATTGAAGAAATGTGGCCAGAAAAATAAGGAGGCAGGGTTACATTGAAGATTCCTGTGTGGATGCCTCAGAGAACAAAGGTAAGAAGAAATGCTGATGAAAGTGACAGAAACGTCACCAGGAAGCTCAAGGAGGACAAAGAAGGAAGACTTGCAATCACAATCACAAATACGTGATTGGTCATCCAGGGGAAATGGTCAGGAATGTCCTTTACAGGAGTCCTGAAGCTCAACTTCTTCTTCTTCTCCTTCCCTGCATTTGTCCTCAGTGTTTTGGTGTTGTCTGTCCGACTGTACGACTCTACTGGATAGAATATGAGCAAAAACCCTGGAAAAAATATCCTGCATTCTTGGTCACTTTATAATGTTCTTTTTTTATTCGTTATTCGCACATTTCCTCAATGCACGCACACGAACACACACACACACACACACACACACACACACACACACACACACACACACACACACACACACACACACACACACATCATCATCATCATCATCCATGGTAACATAAAGTCTATTCTTCTTCTTTTCCAGTGTCCCTGTTCCTTACTAATAGACACTTTTTTTAACCTATTTGTGCTTTTTTTTTTTTTATTATTATTGAATTGTGAATGGAAATTAGCATTATTGTTTTTACTTTTTTTTTTTTTTTTTTTTTAATCTGTTTAAGCTATTAGTGCCTGGAATTTAGCTCTTTTCTTTCTTTTTTAACCTAAATTTATTCAGAATTTTTTTCTTCTTTCCCATTGTCCGTCCCCAGTTTCCATTCAATTTCCAAATGTCTGTCCAGCTGAGCGAATTGGACAGAAATCAGTTCTTCTGGCTCTTCCGGCTGCAACAGCTGAACAGTTTCCTCCACCAGCTCCACCGGCACGACTTTTTAACCAGTTTCACCGGCTCCACCGCTTCTACCGGATCATCGGATTCTACCGGTTCAACAGACTTCACCTGTTCAACGGACTGTACCGGCTCAACGGACTCCACTGGTTCAACGGGCTCTACCGGTTTAACGGACTCCAATGGTTCAACGGACTTCACCGGTTCAACGGACTGTACTGGTTCAACGGACTCTACCGGCCCCAGTGGCACCACTGGTTCTGCAGGCTCCTCTGGCTCCACCGGCTGAACCACTTTCCCTGTCAACAGAAAATGCAGAGTCAGAGTAGTGAGTTTGAGGGGTTTTTACACACTGTTTAAAACAACAAACAGCAAATCAAGCTGCTTTGATCGGCTCTGATTTTGAGGAAACAAATTAAAACGTGTTTGCATTATGCAGGTTTGGTATTGAACACCGTCAGCTCACCTGGCTCCACCCTGTTTCGCTCCATCGCTGCTTTCGCTCTCGCCTCTCTTCTTCTCTGAACGTGTTCTGCTTCAACAAAAGAGAGAAATAGAGGAATAAGTAGATTTTACATACAATTTGAGAGAAAAAAAGGTTTTTCTTGCATGATGAGTTTCCTTAGCTCAGGAGGAGACCTTACCAGAGTCGCCAGCTCGAGTCCATCCACGACATCCTTGAGCCCATAACCCCAGACCCAGGGTCTGGTTTGGGGCCGGCGGCCTGGGAAACTCTTGATTCTGCAAGAGATCAATCAAGGAAAATCCGTGTATCATTCGTTCAATTGATATTCAATTTAGAATCAAAAAACAAAATATTGAAAAATGAGTCGTTTTTCCTTTTATAGTTTTTAAAATGAAAAAAAATAAATGAAAATTGGTTTGTTTTTCAATATCCCGTTTGTTAAGACAGATCAAATAAAGGAAAGTTGAAATACGACCACAGAACAGACTTTAATGTGATTTTTCAATTTCTTCGATCTCCGTGACCCGGAAGTTCTATCGTCTGTGTTTTGGTTTTTGTCGGCGGGAAGGTGGGTGGGTCACGGGACCCTGTGGGTCAGTTTAAGGCCAGCACACACTACTATACACTACTACAGAAGGATCAGGCTGAATTTTGCCCCGATCTTCTCCTCCCGACCGAAGCCGACAAGGTCCGACTGTCGGGAGTAAGATAATGATCTCGGGTCTGATCTTCGTGTAGTGTTCGGGGGGTTCAGAGAGATGTTTTCCGGTCGGAGCCTCTCGGGAGGCGTCGGAAGGGGAGATCGTAAATAATGAACATGTTTAATATTTGTGATCGCAAATCCTGTGGTGCGTGGAGCTCTGAGAGGCGCTGATCAGCTCCGAGCTGACCTGTCCACACCCTCGAAATAAAGCTCCCTGATTGGCTGGTGCTGCTGCTTAAAAAAAAAACCCCTCTCAGCTGTCAGAGATGGAGACATATGTGATATATATTCACTATATGACAGTGAAAGAGAAAAGTCAGAACTCCTAAACTCAGCAGTGAAGAAAGTGAGAGGTTAATCCTCAATAACTGGGTCGCTCCAGGATAAACTGTATTTCCTCCATTCAGACCCAAACTCAGATCTGCATCGCAAGTCCTGCATTAACCATCACGGAAGAATGAGGAAAAAAAAAAATGAAAAAAAAAAAACAAAACAACAACTTTAATATCCTGACTCCGTGCCTTCAGAGAGACGAGCGACGCATAATGAAATTTACCTAATCAAAGCTCCACGAGATTTTATTCTGGTGTAAACTATCCAATCTGGGGACAAAAAGAATGATTTAAGATATTTGGTGATTTAAAAAAGTAGCTTTGTCAGAGTCTGCTACTGCTCTTAAGCGATTAGGTAAATTTCATTATGCGTCGCTCGTCTCTCTGAAGGCAGGGAAAGTTGTTTTTTTTCCCCATGATGGTTAATAGTGGACATGAATTCAAACATCGGGATTATTGCAGGACTGGCGATGCAGATGAATGAGCAGATCGGAGTTTGGGTCTGAATGGAGGAAATCCAGTTTATCCAGGAGCGATCCAGTTATTGAGGATTAACCCCTCACCTTCTTCACTGCTGAGTTTAGGAGTTCTGACTTTTCTCTTTCACTGTCATATAGTGAATATATATCACATATGTCTCCATCTCTGACGGCTGAGAGGGTATTTTTTTTAAGCAGCAACACCAGCCAATCAGGGAGCTTTATTTCGAGGGTGTGGACAGCTCTACTCGGAGCTGATCAGCGCCTCTCAGAGCTCCACGCACCACAGGATTTGCGATCAGAAATATTAAACATGTTCATTATTTACGATCTCCCCTTCCGACGCCTCCCGAGAGGCTCCGACCGGAAAACATCTCTCTGAACCCCCCGAACACTACACGAAGATCAGACCCGAGATCATTATCTTACTCCCGACAGTCGGACCTTGTCGGCTTCGGTCGGGAGGAGAAGATCGGGGCAAAATTCAGCCTGATCCTTCTGTAGTAGTGTATAGTAGTGTGTGCTGGCCTTAAACTGACCCACGGGGTCCCGTGACCCGCCCACCTTCCCGCCGACAAAAACCAAAACACAGACGATAGAACTTCCGGGTCACGGAGATCGAAGAAATTGAAAAATCACATTAAAGTCTGCTCTGTGGCCGTATTTCAACTTTCCTTTATTTGATCTGTCTTAACAAACGGGATATTGAAAAACAAACCAATTTTCATTTATTTGTTTTCATTTTAAAAACGAAAAAAGGAAAAACGACTCATTTTTCAATATTTTGTTTTTTGATTCTAAATTGAATATCAATTGAACGAATGATACACGGATTAAGGAAAAGCCTCATTATCACCATTCAGATGCAGCAGCACATCACAAAAAAAAGACAGAAATTAAATAATTTCAATTAATGCGATTAAAACAGACAGCCCCAATTAAAGCATGTGTTCTGATTCAACAAAAGAGTGAAATCGAGGAGGAGACCTTACCAGAGTTGCCAGCTGGAGTCCATCCTCGACATCCCTGAGCCCATAACCCCAGACCCTGTGGGCGCAGCTGGATGGTTTCATCCACAGGGTGTTGTGGGGGAGCGGAGAGCTGAGGCAAAGGCGCCAACGGCAGCACAGGGTCTGGTTTGGGGCCGGCGGTCTGGAAAACTCTTGATTCTGCAAGAAATCAATCAAGGAAAAGCCTCATTATCACCATTCAGATGCAGCAACACATCCCAAAAAAAGGCAGGAATTAATTATATTTCAATCAATGCGATTAAAACTGACATCCCTCAGCTGTTTTGTGCGCATGCTCCGTGTGCGCAAAACAGCTGTGTGCACGTTGCATGGTGCAGGGTAGCATGTGCATAGATTTATACAAATTCTAATAGTTCTTATATGCGGTCTATGAGTGTGTGCGTGTATGTGTGTGTGCACGCGCACACATCTAAATATGCTTTCACTCACCAAAGCTGCGGACTCACTTTTAAAGAAAGGCGCACGGCGGTTCTTTATTTAGATAAACTTTGACGACCTTCATTCGTCTTGATTTCCGATTGTTAGCCTTAGCTTTAGCGTCTCCCTCAATCTGTCAATCACTAATCAGGACCGTATCACAGTCTGCGACCAGGACCCGCCTACATCAGCAGCAGCCAATCAGCTCTCAGTCTGGAAATGACGCTGCAGGCTGAGCCCCACTTGTCAAAAAAAAAAACAAAAAAAACAGAATAAAACGGAAAAAATGAATAAATAAATAAAGAATAAAAATTGCTCTTTGTTGTAGAATTTTTGGTGAAAAGAGCCAAGGTGTTGACGCTGCACAAGGAGGATTTATTCAGGGTTGTAGAGCTGTTGTTTTTTTTTTCACTTTAGTTTGGAGGGTTTAAAATCAGCTGGAAATTCCTGAGCTCTTTCATGTCATTTTAAAACAGACACCATGCAGGTTAACATTTTTCAAAAAATTAGACTGCCTTGCAAATACAGGTTGTCTGATTTCTTTAACCCTGAATAATCATCCTAAGGGTTTTCCTCAAACCTGTCAATGGCTCAAGCAGTGACCTCTGACCCTGCATGCAGCTGGCAGTCTTGGGGAAATCAGTTTTCTCACACAGGCCTGAATCACATCACTGCAGCATTATCCAGGAAACGGTTGACAGGTGGATCTTCTGGCCTCTGCTCAACTACTGAAGATGGAAAAATAGAAATTTGTTTTGACAAGTTTCCAGAGGTGGAAAGAGTTCTGAAAATCTAGTAGTGAAGTACAAATACTGCTACACTGATTAATGCTCAATTACATGTAAAAGTGCTGGTGTCAGAAAAATACTGAGGAGTACAAAGTATGTTTCTAGATAAACTGCTCAGAGTATTATTTCATTTTAACCAGAGGATGTTTTACTGAGTTGTCAGTAGCAGCCATCTTATTTGATTCGTCTGATACAACGCTACGTTTAAAGCCTTTTCTCAGATGAACAATGGAAAAACTCTGCCAAGACAGTTTGTCTTGTGACCAAATGTTAATATAATCAGGAATTTATTTTTAATAAATGCATTCCCCCTTTTAAAAACATTCATTGTTTTGCTTTATTTTAGTTTTAATTTTTTAAATCAATATAATTTCTAGATTATTTAAATTTTTAGATTGCAGAGTGAATCCTTCTCAGGGAATCAATCACATCAAAACCTTTCTCTTTGGTTAAAAACCTGCTTATTTTTCCTGAACTCCCTGTTCTTCCTCCATAGCATCAAACTCATCTCTCTCTCTCTGTCTGTCTCTCTCTCTCACAGTGCATGCAGGGAGTGATTGGTAGTAGGAGTGTGTGAGCTTGTGGTGTGTGTGTGGCGTTGCTTCTTGCGTGTTTTTTCTGTTTGTTTAAGTTGTTAATGTTCACTTTCACTGTAGTTTATTGATCACAGAGCACATTTATTAGTTTATATCGTTTTCGGGTTTCTTGCTGGGTTTTGCCGTCCGTTTGGGGGTCTGGCTGCTGCCATGACCACCCTCAGGCAGCTCACCCGCAGACACGGTGTCCGGGTTGTGGCCCCGCCCCCTGCGGCGTGGAGGACGTGGCTGTGGGGGAGAAGGCGGGCGACGATAATGTGAAGTCAGTTGTGGGGATGAACAGTGCCGTGGTGATCTTCCTGGACCAGGTGGAGCAGGCCAACGCTGTGGTGGAGTCGGGGACAGGTTCGTCCCGGTCCAGCCAGCTGTCCGGGTCGTCCTGTCCAACGTCTGATGGTGAGGTGGAGGGACGGGTGGAGCAGGATCAGGGTGAGGCCGTGACAGGGGAGTCTCATAGTGATTTAAACAATGAGGCTGAGTGGAGGAGGGAGTGGAATTTAGTTCACGCCAATAAAACTCTTCTCATCAGGCCAGATCGTTTCCACTGCTGCTCAAACATTCGACTGCTGTTCCAGCTAAACGCCTTGAAGATGGACAGAAGGAGTCTGAAATACTCGGCTTGTATTATGTTTAATTGAAGAAGAGAGCCGGTAGCCTTTTTTTAAGACACCTCCAAAATGTACAACGAAAGCTGAATCGTTTATTTATTCAGAATACAAAAATACACATCTCAGTGACTCCAAATCATAATAAATAGTTAACCATGCATTCTAACCATAAAAAGGCACAGAAAACAGTCACTTAGTAGTCATAAAAATGATCAACTGCTTTACCAAAAATCATCCATTTAGTAATAAGGCCCCATTTCCACGACAACATTTGAAGTGAAAACATCTAGTTTCAGTTTCAGTTTTGCATTTGCACAACAGCATTTTGAAAAGAAAAGTTAAGTAAAGTCCCTTTACAAGGACACCACTTTCAAGAGAATTAAAACATGGTCACACTGAAATAACTGAATCTTTGTTTGGTGAACAGATTCGGCGACCTGAGCTAACCAGCTACTCTTTCTGCTGTCTCAGACTGTGGATGCAATCTTTTTCAAGCAACAAAGTGCTGGGAAACTCCTGGAGAGCAACATGTTGATGTGTAAATACAACAGGTCTGATGGCACAATAGTGTTAACTGGATTTTCTCATAGTTTTGGAAAAATATGAGCGGAACCAAATAAAATGGCACCGTTCTTGGTGAAATTTGTTGACTATGTATAGTGTTACATTGTTACATATTCTTGCTCATTGAAGTAAAATAAAAGTGGTTACAACTTATGAATCAGGAAATAAACTTGGACTGGGAGCTGTGAAGCTGTAGTCAAGACCACTTAACCCAAGACCAGAACATCCCAAGACCAAGACTTAAGGGGCCAAGCCCCAAACAAAGACCAAGACCAGACCAAGACCAGACCAAGACCAGACCAAGACCAGACCAAGACAAGACCAAGACAAGACCAAGACAAGACCAAGACAAGACCAAAATTTAAATGGGGCTGAGACCGAGGGAAAATCAGGACTCGTGTATCCCATGACCAAGTTGAGCTCAAGGCATTAAGGGTTCTGAGACCAATCAACATCAAGACCACAGCACCCCAAGACTAAGAAACAAGAGGACTTTAAGGGACAAAATCCCAATCAAGGCCACGACCAGATCATTCCAAGACCAGGACAAGACCAAGACTTTAGGTCGCCAAGACTGAGTCAAGACCAAGACTGGAGCATCTCGAGATCAAGTCATGACCAAGACTTTAAGGGGCTGAAACTGAATCAAGATCAAGACGGGATCATCCTAAGACCAGGACAAGACCAAAACTTTAAATGGCCAAGACCGAGTCAACATCAAGACAAGAGCAGCCCAAGACCAAGACAATAACAGGACCTTAAAGGATCAAGCCCCAATCAAGGCCAAGACCAAAACCTAAAGGGGCAGAGACCAAATCAAGACCAAGACCTGAGCATCTCAGGACCAAGACTTCAAGTGGGTGAGAATGAGTGAAGACCACGACACTGAAAATGTGGTCTTGAGTACTAGAACACTCTCTTTCAGAACATTCAGACCTGAGCCAGATTGTAAAAAGTCTGAAAGCATCAGCGTTTAATCAAATTGCTACGCGGGAACACTGAGGCGCGGGGTAATATATTCTGGGACGGTAATAATGTACACGTTGTACAATGATCCTAATGGGGGGCAGAAGAGGTAAAATGTTGCCCCCAGCTGGTTAATGTGGCCGCGGTTATTACAGTAATTTCCACATCTGTGGAGGGTTTCATATTGCAGTATGGGAGCAGAGGGAATTAAAAGTGTATTTTTAGTCCAACCGTGAGGAGGTTTCAGACCATTAAACTGAGAAACACCGAAAATTCAGGTAGTCAAACAGGATTCATAGAAGGACCGTGATTATTGCAGACACAGCTGTAGTTAATGTACATAATTTTTTTTTATATTGTCTTCATTAGTGGAGTCTAAATCCTTATATCCCTATTATAGCTATTGCAGATTACATCCACTGGGACCAGAAGATTAAAAAAGATGCTTAATTCCCCAATGATATCTTCAAAGTAGGACACGCTCTCATGGACCCATGAAGATTATCCATGTGGCAGCAGCTCTGCACATCACATTCATCTTTTTTTTTTTTTTTTTAACTCGTATCATGTGCCGTATGTGAGACTATTAATGATATCACTGAGTCTGATTAAGAGTGCCGGTAAAACCCAACATCAATCAGCAAGTATAGATCTGTTCCAACGAGCAGTTTATTTCTACCTGCATATATTGATGTTCCAGTGTAATTTACCACTTTCATGCATTAACAGGTTTGAAACTGACAACATACTTAATTTTTCAGGTGCCACCTGGAAAGATTTAAGGAGAAACAACATGAGGAACAGTATGGAAATAGATTATTCAATCCCTGGAGTGAAGAATGGGTATAAAAGAGACGCAGGATGTTGAAACAGAGCAGCTCATTCAAAATGTTAAACACTAACCTGCCCAAATGCTGATTATAGGAAGAAATTCTGATAATAATGAACATGAAAATCTATAGAATTCTATTTTTTTGGGGGGGGGGCGTTGGGTGTATGTGTCCTAAAAAATAGATAATCATGAAAGAAAATTAGCATGGGAAGTCAGAAATTGAGAGTTTATTGAGCTGTTACTTCAAAAATTTACAGAAAATCCTGTCAGAAATGGACACACAAGCATATAAGCAATATATGGACCAAATGTGAGCTTCATTCCAACACAGGCATAATTTATTTTGTATCATTATAGCAATCTTCGTATATTGGTCAAATTAAGTATTGATATTTTCAATACACAGAAAGCCAGAATTTCAAGGTAAATTTGGGTCCCCAGTGACAAAACTTACTGTCAGACCTCCCCAGTTTGACAGCATGAGTATTTCTGCCGTTCTGAGTTTACATCTTTCCAACTCGATTTGAATGCAACATGAAGAATTAACAAATCTAATCACATAGCACATACACTTTTTGTATCATCAGACATGTCTTTGAAAACATTTCTGAAACAAAGTGTTTTCACTTGAAGTGCCATGGAACTGAACCTCAGTCACCAGGCTGCTTTGCACGATGCGACTCAGACCTGAAATCTTTTAACTGGCAAATTCTGACAGTTAATCAATGAAATTTCCTCTCGATGCCGCCAGCTGTAAAGTTTTGCCCACATTCAGGGGGTGACGTGCAGCGAGAGACAGACCCTCCCTCTGATCCACACAGTCCCCCCAACTCTTCAGCTCATCCATTTCTACCACAAGTTGGAATAAAATTAATCCCCCTGCAAAGTGTTTAAAGCTCCTTCACTGACAGAAAAGCTGGAAACACGTCGAGTGAGCGTCTTTGAAGTCAACGCAAAGCCGAGACTGGAACCTCACGCCGCGCTCGGTGGGTTTCACGCCACATTAAGGTCGAGCCCGCATATTTAGCACCGTTCACCACCATAAACATTCATGAAGAAACACAGGACACAGTGTGTGTGACCTACAAAACGGTCGGCGCATCCTGTTAGTGGATCGGCTCGAACGGTGTGAACGCGCGGTGAATCGCACCCTTTGGAATTACAAGCCCCGGACATTATGCAACCTGCTCCTGTGCTTTATTTATTATTTTTTTTACTATTATTATTCAAATAAGCACTACTCGCATTAACTGACTCTCTTTTCTTTAACGCCAGTGATTTTCCACACGACCCAGTCCATGCTTGTTTAGTGCCGAGCGCTGCGGCTGAAACCTCTCCACTGGATTGAATTAACTGAATAAAGTGAAAAGATTCTCTGTTCTGTGACCGTACAGAACTCAAATGCTTGTTTTTCATATTATTACATAAAAAGACAACATGAACTGCCAAATGTGGGCTGCAGAATCTCTTATTACCAATTATATAGATGATTCAGTCCTTCTTTGTAATGAAAGCTTAAAGCAATAGATCTTAATTTGGGGAATTTCTCAATCTAATCACTTTAGTTTTTAGATTTGATGATTAAAATGCAGCAGTGGATAAAAATTTAACTTATCTAAGTTATTACATAACCCTCTGCAGGCCTCAGTAAAGATAATGTTGCAGCATTGACTGAAAGAGGGGAGATGAGACAATCTGGTTGTGTTTTTATCAATACTTCAGTTTGTTCTACACACTGTGTTTAATAAACTGGGGCAGAGTGAATGTTTCCAGCAGCTTTCCTCTTTACTGCAACAAACCATTGAGTACACTTGCAGTTGTAACAGTGGTAATTTATTCAGATCTGATATCGGAAATTTGTGTGATATTTACATATATATTTATACTGTTATAGCATAAACCTGGGGTGTCAAATACATGGCCTGTGGGCCCCAACTGGCCCACAAGAGGCTCCACTGTGAACCACAAATTTTGTGAGCTAAAAGCACTGTTAACCATTCGCTAGACCCAACCGGTAATATAATGGTAAGTAAGAACATGAAAAATGTGACCATTTTGGATGGAAGGAAGCCATAATAGCATGAATGTTCATTTGATTAAGGATTTCCCAGTGACACCCTAAGAGACTTTCAAGTTTTTATTTATTTTATTTTTTTTGTTGCTGTGGTACAGATTATATATGATGAAAATGTTTATATTTTCACAAAAACCAAGCCAATTTTAATTAAATCTTCAGGTGTTCAATACAGTGAAATGACAAAAAGCCTTTTCCGTAGCTGTTGCATTATGCATGTTTTTACAAATGCTTGGCTTTAGGGTTACTGCTGGTAAGCTAGCAAGAAGATGGCTAGCTTTCATGGCAGCATCAATGATCGCTCAGCTCAGGTTTTAAACAGTGTGTTCAATAAATCAGTGTTTTCTCTCACATTTTTACCACTTGTTTTTTGGTTTGGCTGGATTGGACCCCTTTATAGGCAGGTTTTGGTTAAGAGTTAATCAAATAAGTGTTTGACTTATGAAAGGAAGCAATAAGCCCTTGTTTGTTCCTCAAAGTTTCAAACTGTTAGTGAACAGAGGCTGCCTGTGTTTTCCATCAGCAGGCTTCAGGCTTCCTAAGAGTGTTTTCTGTTCTCAGTAGACATCTCTGAATTGATTCACTAATGAATCTTAATCTGTCGCATCTGTCCTCAAAATCAGAAATACTAACGAGAGGGAACAAAACGTGCAGCGCTTGTCATTCATTGCTTGACGTGAGCGTCTAACCGCTCTGCCGATCAATACTTTAATGATCTGATGTGGTCTCAGGCGTCTTCAGAAAGCAGCCTGGTCCCTTTTTCCAGAGGGAGGGGGGGGGCGACGGCGCTGAAGAGAACATAATGCAGGCAGATGACAAAAGACCGGGGAGACTTCAAACAGCTCTTTAGTGGCAGTCTGAGAGATGAGGAGTGCAAAGCAGCGTGGCCATTGATCAACAGACCAGATTACAGTCAGCCGTGAGCAGACGAGTTGTGGAGTCGCTAATATGTCTGGAGACGTCGGTCCCCCGCCTCTCCACTGTCTCCTAATGCCGCCGCGCCGCTTCGTGTCTGGGTACTCCACCGATACTTCAGACTCTGAGGAATCCCCTCTGGAGAAGAGGGTTTTGATTATAGGGAGAAGAATAGAAGTTAGCTCCCTTCATCCAGATTTAGAAAGAGTTTTGTGTGTTTTAGTGACATGGAAACTTTTGCCACTGGATTTATAATGACAGATTGGGGGGGGGGGGCACATGGGATGTATTTTAGGATGTTCGAGTGTCACTCTTTGTCTTGCCTGTTCTCTCCTCAGATCCACACGAACTGTCCCACCACTCAATCTTATTCGATCTGTTCTCAAAATTCCAAAATCTTGCAGATTCAAGGAGAACCTCAGAAACTTCCTAATTTATGAAATGGTCCCTGTATACCAGCTGCTACCAGGATATAATATGTTTGAATCTTTCTGTGCACAGGAACATTTTCTGTGTTGTACACTGGCCAAAAATATCAGGTATACCTTGCCAGTGGCTGGTTGGATCCTCTTTGACGATCAGAGCTGTTGAAAACTGTTGGAGATACTGAAATTTAGCATTGAACTTGTGTTACACTGAGTTCCTAGCATGTTAATTGGCTAATTAGCAATTTATATTAACAAGGATTTGAACTGGTGCGCCACATAAAGTCGTGCTTTTATGTACGAATATGTAGAATGCGCCTGCTGATCATATGGATGAAACACTGCAAATCATTTTAACCGCATGTTGCAGAATCTTGCAGATTGTTTTGACCGACAGGTAACAGCTGTGTCGTTCCAGTGACCCTTTTTGTGTGATCCTAGCTCTTTCACAGGCTAATGCTCGGATGCAGCTCATCTAGTATTTCCTGTGTCATTTTATCAAAATAAAACTATATGCATTTTGGTCAAGTTGTGCTCAAATTACCTTTTTGTAAATATTTTTGTAAATACTGCAGCTGTCTGATTGTGTGATAGAATTTATTTCTTTGTTCTAACTTGTAAAGAATATTTTTTTCGGCTGTGAAAAGCTTTTTCCCTCCTCTGCTCAATTTTTATGGAATAAATTCTGTTTGATTCAATTTCCAATTAATTTTTTTCCTTCTCTCTTCAGGGTGAAATTACTATTTTAAACATTGAAGTGATACTCCTGCAGCTGATATATTCAGACAGGCCAACTTGTCCTGAAAAAAAAAAAAGTCCAGTACAAATCAGTGTTAAACTTTACATGTTATTGCCTTTATTATGATATTTTCACCAAGATTACATGGAGTAAGACATGCTGAGCACAAGAAACATCCTTCTCCCTTTCTGTGGCGTGCACGGTGTTTAAACAGTTCAGCTCGCAGGGTAATTGGTCCATCTTGTCGAGCAAACTGGAGAAAAATCCTGCGTCGATACTCTCTGCACAAGAAGGCCATCGCTCTTCAATACTGTGCACAGGATGCTGCCAGAATCTTTAATTCTAAACATTGATTACAAAGCTGCTGAATGCACGTTTGATGCCCAGTAGAAATGAATCCAAGGTTACTTTTTATGCGAGGGAATGGTTCATGGCAACCATGATGAGACCAAACAGCTTGTGGAGATGATGGAAATCTTTTATTAAAAACTAAACAAAGAAGAAGGAAAAAAAAACTCGCAGAGCTCATAGTTCACCATGCCTCTGCACTTTCAGCAGGATTTCTTGGAAAAACACAACCTTACATCACTTTCACGCCGCTCCTGGAAGACCAATTACTGGAGCACAAATCACAAAATGCAATTAAGTCCTTCACCGGATAGGAAAGTGCCGGGGCCATGCGGCCGTGGCCCCGAGCGGTAATAAAACAAAATGTTCTGAGAACACGGAAAGGCCAGTGGTTAAATATGTACCTACATTAAGAAGATAGAGGTCTGTGATGCCGTTCAATGAATTTAGCACATAAACCACACGCCTCCTGACGAATGCAGCTCCTCTCGTCTCGCTCACTGTAGACTTTCTGCTGACTCACCGATGCACCCATGCTAATCAGATGCAAAGCATCGCCGCTCGCTAAACGCTGGGAAGACCTTGCCTTGAATACTCGTGGCTGCGGGGGATTTATTAACCATATTAAAGCCGATATAAGATCCACCAGAGGATTTTCATATAAGTAGATGGCAGAAGGTCATGCATTGTGAGGAATTGAGATATGTTTTGTTGTGGTTTCCTTTAAATGGTTCATTTTAAGGTTAAAGACAGGATTTATTTTTTTGCATTTTCTACTTTGTAAATACTCTTTTTGTTCACACTTTGAAGAAAATATTAACTTTTTTTTTTTTGCCAAAGGCCTTGTTGACACTATAATGGTGCTCGGAGCCACTGACAACGCAACTTTTTGGCTAATGACGCTTTTCCGACACACATTTCCAGCACTACTCGATCGCTTTCCTTTACAGCAGAGTATGACCTTGATGTGGGTTGAGCCGTCATATGGAGGCGACCCGAAACGCAAATGGCCTAATTTGTTCTACGTCACGTCACTCAAATCCTGAAATACTGTCGTATATTGTTAAAATGAGTTTAACCACCATTTATTCCAGTAAAAAGGAGAACATCAACTATTATTTTTGTTGCGTTCAAGTGTAAAACAGTGCTGCGAACAGGAGATAGAAAAAACAATGGGACGCTCAATCGTCTGTCCCACTGAGCGCTCTCCACTGCGTCCTTCTTTTATTGGAGTGTGTGTACTCAGAGATTCTGACAGTGAAGGTACCTCGTTACGCCCGCAGAGGCAAATCAAACAAAACAGAGGAGATGGAGCAGCTTTAGAAAAGGCTGCTTCTGGACAGAGCTTTGCGCGTCTCTCCAAATGTGCCGTGAGGGCTTTCGTATTTGGAGGGCCGTGAAAAATGACATTAATCTCTGTTCAGTTGGCGTGAGCGTTTTCTCTTGGAAGCTAATTTTCTCAAAAGAAAAAAATGTAATTGGTGATTCTATAAGCTGCTTTCTCTCAGTGCCTGAACATTTTCACGGTCTGCTGGAGAATGTTTCTCACATTTCGTCTGGAAGTGAACTGGTGGCGAAAGGTTCCAGTGTCTCTGAAGATGTGTTTACATTTTCAGAGGAATAATAATACATGTTGAAATGTGAAAAAACACGATGCTGACTTACATTCTGAACTTTGCATAGAAAAAACAGTTGTTTGCTCAAATGTTTGCACAAATTACAGTATGTAATATTTTACTACAAAAACACTGAAGCATTCAAAAGGACATAATATGATTTCTGTTCTCTATTGTATCCAGACTATCTGTCCACAGTTACATATTCCATATGTGCGGTACCGACTCCCAGGGGCAGTTGATGTGGATATTCTTCAAGACACACCACTAGGTGGTCCATGCAAAGGTATAAAAGCCCCAAGTGTGCATGGTTTCACTGACTGATTGATTTCCACTCTGGCAGGAGGAGAAGTGTGTGTAGGAGTGTTGAGGAAGCCTGGAAGGAAGCTAGACTGACATCCACTCACCTCTGTGTGAGCAGGAGAGCCGGTCTCCAGGCTCCTCTCAGGATAGATGGTCTGATTTCCTTCCTGATGTCCATTTCTTTCTCTTTAAACATGAAGCTTTGGAAGGGGTACCGATACCGATACCGTATTGCACGACTGGCTCTGCTGACGTACCCAGGTAAAGCCCGCCACCAAAGCTGGTAGCGTTGGGGAGCCGCTTGGGGTGGATCACCAGGTTTCTCAGCTCACGCACGCCGCATGTCCTCTCGTCTGTCCACGACTGTTGTTGGATCGACACAAGATGTACGGCTGCCAGCGTGCACACCTGCTGATCCTCCTGCATGTCTACAGCAAGCATAGAAGCTTCAACGCACTGCCTCTGACCAGTTGAAGCCACCATAGCAACAGTTAGCTTTTCTGCTACAAATAGAGACAATGTGTGAGGGCTCTTCCGGGTTTGCCTGCTATGTCAGTACGGCAGCTGGGAGGATGTCTCCGCGGGAAAAATGCCTTCATGATTACTGCGTGCAATCAGCAATGGTGATAGATGCATGAGCTGCTGTTGCTTATCAACTAGGTTGGGAGAGACCCGCTGTCGTAGGTCTAGGTTGAACAACATGGTCAAGAATGGAACCCTGGAGGCTGATCCAAGGGGTTGCTTGGCTCCACTTCCTCAGTCTTCTTGCAGTGTGTTTTACAGAGTGGACATATTACTCTGTGTGGAGAGATAGTCTCTTCACTCAGAGAACAAAGGTTACCCTGTAACCCAACAGTATCCGTACATTGCTGTATTGATTTCTCATTGATTTTGCAGAACCTTGTGACTGTGCGAAACCGCCTGACAATGTGCTAACTTACATTTAAAACCAGTCAAATCTCAAACACGGGGTTGAGATATTCCTATGGATGTACCGGTTTCGCAGCTCGACTTTCTCCACAGCCGAGTGGGGGAGCTTGCTACGCAGAGCGAGGAAGATGAATTTCCAAATCCAACCCAGGTGTGAGCAGTGACTGTGATTGATTCCCTCCTGTGAGGAGCACAGTGTGTGGCCCACTGCATTTTAGAAAAAAGAAAAAAAAACATCAACAGCTGACTACAAAGCCATGCTGGGCCGAAGAGGAGCAAGAAACGACAAGCCTCCGAGAAATGTAGTGGAGTCAAAGTCACAAGTTTCACAAGAACATGTACTTTGTTACTGTCCATCATTGCGTACCTGCATGCATCAATATGTCAACACGGACACGACAGACAGACAGACCACAGAGTCCGGCTGTGTTTCTATGGCTGAGCCAGCTGTGCACTGTCCGTCTTTCAGTAATGATACAGATCAGGACTTTGGAAGGATATTCAGGCCTCGTCCACATGGAGACAAGTCTTCTGTGAGCACTTTCTGATGATATTTCCAGCCAGCTCCCAGATGGTATTGCTCCTGACCTTTATCCTGCATGTGGTGTTACGGCTGCTGCCTCTGTGTGTCTTGGGTTTGATCCTGTTTGCCTCCCCCAGGTGTCCAGGGGTGGTGTTTTTCTTTTTTTCCCCAGCTCTTCACCCATGACCTCACCTGTCCTGCCAGCAATCATCCTGGACACCTGTCTCCAATCAACCCATCAGCCGATCATCCAATCAACCTCCAGTCCGGCCCATATATATATAATGCTTTGCACCCTGTGTGGGGGTCTGTCTGTGTGAGAGGGAGAGATCACTTGATCATTTTGGAGAGTATTTTTGACACTTCGGCTGAAGTTCGTGACCTTTTGTTTTTGCCCTCCTCAGCCCAAGCTATTGTTTGATTGCCTATTTTTGTTAAAACCTACCTGTCCCCACCCAGTGTGTTTTTGTAGACTCCCCCATTTTTCTGTATTGTCTTCTTCCCTGGAGAAGGGCTCCAGGTAAGACACCCCAGGGTCTACATCCAGCACGTAGGTGACTTGCTGTCTATACACACTAGGTAAGCGTGGGCGGCTGCCACGATCTTCTGTAGCAGGCAGGTAAGGTTCAGGCGTAGTTAGTTAGTTAGGGCTAGTCACTGGTTAAGATAGTTAGGGTCACAGGGTCGAGGTGTAGGGGAAGTTTAGGGTTTTGTGTTTAGTGGCACCGCCCACAGGGCCCTTCTCCTAACGTCCTCCTGCCCTCCATTAGCTCTCCCCATTTTTGTTTCTGCCAGCCTTTTGTTTAACGCCTGCTGGCTGCGTTCTGGCATCTTTGTTAAAATTTGTAAAGATTGTGTCGTTGTTTCTGTTTAATATCTTTTGTTATATAAATTCACCTTTTCCTTTGGAAAAGGCCACACAAACTCTCTTGTACTGCACCGTGTTTCGTCCGCACACCACCTGTAGCCTGGTTTACATCAGCCCAATAGGCCTGCGCATAAGCGTTGCGTTTTCCCCCCCCGCTCCTAGCTTGGCCATTTATAACTTCTTAAAGGGGGGAACGTAACATGTGGTCACACTGAAATCAAATGTGTCTGTGGTGTGTCAGTGTTACAGCTGTACTACCGATGAACATTCATCACTCTTGAATTCCTGATCTTTCTGATGCTTTCAGTCTCGAGAGGCTGTCTCAAACACCAACTCATCCAAACACCATCCTGTTCTGCATGAAGATGTTTCCTGCCGGATCCCTCAGAATACACACTCACATCTCAATTGGGATTTTCTAATTGGAAACAAAAAGGCGAAGTTCAAAGATGGTGTGTTCAGAGAGTGCATGAAGGGTCAAAGGGTCATGTCAATGTGATGTTTGCGTTTGCGCGAGGTGAGCGTCAGAAGGCACCACTAACAGATTCAGTCATAAATGAGGCAGACTAAACCGATGCTGTACTTTTCGTACTTCATCTGACGGCCACTCGAATTATTACCCAGAGAGGTCACTGTGAGACAGAACAGGTCGAGAACTGAGGGGATTTTGTAGCCACTTTAGAAATGTCATAACTGAATTGAGTGCTTGTTGACTCTGAGACAGTCTACCGCTTCCTTTCATACTTCAATACTTCAGCATTTCATGTCCGACGTTCACCAGAAGTGACTTGCTGTGCAAAATGTAAATTTATGCAGGTCGGCCAAGAGAACTACAGACGCTGATAAAACAAGACGGGCTTGTTGTCACAGTATTTGACCAGCAGGAGTCTAATGGACAGATTGCAACCCGGTACTGATTGAAAATAGTGGAGACAGATCTGCAGACACTCAGAGTTTGATAAGCCAGTGAGAACTAATCTTTATTAGCGTTCCTGCAACTTTCTGAAGGATCTCTCTGAAGAACGTTAGATTACCATCCATCACTCTCTGACGCCCTTCACTTCTCTAAGCTGTAGGAGTGATTTAGTTAAGGCACTTAATGACTCATTTCAGGGGTATGGAAGTGATTCATCATTTATTGATGACCTGTGGAAAGATATTGTGGGGAACTGCGAGCGATTGAAGCTACAGCAAGCAAGAGGCATCAAAAAGTAAGCTCCTGATTGGGTGGATCCATCGTAACGGCTACAAGAGGTCAGCTCCGATACAGGGATGGTGATGAGGAAACCTGTAGGAAGACAGTCTTCTACCCTGGAGACACGCCAATACCACTTTTTTAAAGTACGAGTGTAATCTTTTTGCTACTTGTCTAGTGGTTTACCGAGCACCGATCAGAGATACCGATACTGTTATCGGTATCGGTGCCTCCAGACTGTACTGGACGTTTTTCCACGAACCAAAGCACCGCTAATAATGAGTGCAGCATGCGAGCAGCTCCTCAGCTCTTCAACCCATTAAAACCCATTTGCACTGAAGCAGGGCAGATAGCAGGCTGAGCAACCTGGGCGTCCGCAGCGGTGAGGATGGAAGAGTCGAGTTTCTCAGCATGCACAAGTTTCTCAGACGGTTCGCCAGCGAGCACAGAAATCTGAGAATTTATCTCAATGAAAATGAAAGAACACATTATCTCTCCTGCATTATGGACTCTTAAATTTCAATTTAAAGATATTTTTATTTGTAGATTTCACAGTTTGATTTATGTGTGTATTGTAATTCCATTTTCTTTGCATAAAATCATTAGTTTGAACTGCATAACACACAGTATCTGCTTCATGTTAGAAGCAGATGGATTTTATTCCAGATTAGGGTTTTATTTCATTGTAGGTTAATACTTTCAAAGTATTGCAAGTTGAATATTCTGTGGAACACATCCTGTTAGTTTCTTTTGCTGGAGGTGGAGATGCCATCCATTAATTGCAACAACAACAAAAAAAGATCCAATGCACACTTGTAAATTGTGCAATCCAACTATGCATTGTTTAAATCAAGGGTCTCAAACTCATTGTAGCTCACAAAAACCAAACACTTACTATGGAGAATCACCACAATTGGAAAATAAAGCCAATTTTTATGGACCTTCTGGTGAAAAATGTAGTGAAATGTCCAAGATTGGACAAGTTTTGACATTGGGCCAGATTGGAGCCTCTTGCATGCCAGTTTTGGCCCACAGGCCTGATATTTGACACTCCCGGTTTAAGGCAAAATGCTGCACTGAGCAGCTCTACTTCTCACATCAGATGAGAATGTGGTGTACCTGGATGTGACCTAAAAATGTAAGAAATTTACATTTTTAGGTCACATCCAGGTACACCACGAAATACCGTGTGACATTTAATAGTGGAAGGTGTCCTTACATTTTTTTTAAAAAACCATTTCTTTTCCAAGGAACGACAAGATCTGTCATTTATACAAATACCAGCGCTGACTTTGAGCCCAGTTTTAGTTTTCTGTGCTACCAGTGAGCCTGGAGCCCTTTTCAATCTCACCGATGGCAGGTGAAGGCAGCCGAGGAACGACGGGGGGACTTTGAAGATCGCTTCACTGATAGTTGGCCGTGCCGCTTTAACGATGTGGCTGATAAGCAGGGCAGAATAGTGAAAAGTCCTAATGGTGTAAAATATGAGGAGCGGGATTAAAGACGTGCTTCGGTGGTTTCATCTCGGTGACTCGAGGCGGTGACGGAGGTTTTACACGGAAGACAGACACGTTCGTGGAGGCATTAATGCTTTCGTGTGACAGCAGACAATGACAAAGAGCGAGCCGCATCCACTATTCATGCACTTTTCTCATTGGATCGTATCAAAAAGCAGCAGACAGATATGACGGCAGTTTCATCAGAAATTAGATTATAGAGCCTCACGTGGTGACGCTTTGACCTGAAAGCTAATGGGAAAGACGTGTTGTTGAGTTTGATGAGATTTTTAGGGGGGAAATAGGTTTCAAAAGTTAATTAAAGGTACATAATTTGAACGCCTCCAAAATCCATTGAAGTGACAAATGGATGAGAGGTGTGACAAAAGCAGCAATAACAATAAAAAAAAGAACTAAAAGGTAAAGTAAAAACAGCATCTAATGAGAACATCTGTTTTGTGACATAGTGATGCGAATCTCTAGATTCAAGCTCAGGAGGTTCCAAGTCTGGTTTAAATGCTCTCTTAGGGCCT
The DNA here is from genome assembly GCF_902148845.1 of Salarias fasciatus. Lineage (NCBI taxonomy): Eukaryota > Metazoa > Chordata > Actinopteri > Blenniiformes > Blenniidae > Salarias > Salarias fasciatus. The sequence goes on from NC_043765.1 coordinate 23,662,129, forward strand.
GATTTACTTAAATCTAGGGATGGATCGATACTGATACTGATACTGATACTGATATCAGGTATCGGGTCTAATATATACATGGCAAACTTGTAATAAAATAGCCTCAAGCAGGTAGACAAGAGAAGGTATACGATTTTTGGAGTTTTGGAGATTCTTTACAATTAATGAGAATGAAAAAATTAAGACTGATTGTTACAATATGGAATATAAATTAGCCTTAATGGTATATAATAAGCGAGTAGCTGACTAGAATCCAGTATCGACTGTGCCTACATGGATTCGGCTTTGGGGTCCGGGTGAGTCCCATTAGAGAGACCTGCTGAGTCCCTGCAGAATGATCCAGTCCATCACCTCACACCCCTCAGACTTAAAACGAGTCACAGAGCAGACAGTGGGATTGAGTGTGTTCACTAACAACACCATGACTGGCATCGCACACAAACAGGAGTATTCAGATGAGATTTTTGGGTTATATTAGTGCTGCTACAGACATAAATTGAGTTGAATTAATCTGTTTCTTTATCTATCTATCTATCTATCTATCTATCTATCTATCTATCTATCTATCTATCTATCTATCTGCCGGCATTTGGATCCGTCATGGAGGATCTTGGAAGATAAGTTTGGGTCTTTTAGGCATAATTACTGGAGCAGCATCCTCGGTTAGTATTTCCCTACGTGTTTCAGACGCTCCCCTGCTCGAAAGCATCTGATTCAAATGAAGGAGTTGTTATCAGGCCTCTGCAGAGCCGGATGATATCAGATGTTATAAGCTCTGTTGAAAGAAGCTAAATCACTTCCAAAAGCCTTCGCAGCTCCGCAGCCGTTATGAAACCCTGTGTGAGGCAGTCGTGCTCGTGTCTCTTGCCCCAGGAAATTGTCCTGTTTTATCTTCAGAAGCAGACAGTCACTGCGCTTTATCACTCTGTGATCAGTGCGTTCTCAAAAAAAAAACAAAAAAAAAACCTGTTTTTCTTTCAACATCACGGTGGGACGACCTTTTTTCTGCAGCGCAGGTTCCTCTGCGTCTCACCAGCAGATGACTCACTGATAAATCAAGAACAATGCTAACAGAAAGCCGAACTTTTAAATGCTTTCGATTGTTATGTGGGAGATGTTCAATGCACTCGGCAGGGTAACAGAAAGCCCACACATATAGAAAAAGCAATAAAAAACAAGGATTTCTGTAAGCAGATGGTAATCCTTCCTGAGGGATCGCAGCATCTCCACCCGATCACCCAAAACGTCTGCGCCGAAAGAGGCGCAACTCCCTCACAAGTTTACCAACTCCCATAAAACCCTCCTAACTTTTAATCGCCGCCACCTCATAATGTTTTCATAGTTGTTAAACCCACACATCTGCGCCTTCATTCCTCACGTACAGCAGGTGAAACGCAGGGCAGAACTTTTTTAATCTTTCTTCCTGGCTCGAACCACGTGTCGCAGTTCCATAATAAAATCGTAACCCCGGCCGCCATTGTGAAAGGTACCTTTGATTGGCTCCTGATGTGGCGTTTTGCTAGCTGTGATGCCGATCGCTCCGTTGATTTTTGCAGAGGGAGACATTTGCCACGATATGTCAGGGAGGAAAGTGTGGCAGGTGGAGAAACTCCCTGGGTGATCGGGAAGGAGAAAAGTACCAAAGGTTGCTAGGGAACAGAAGTAAAACTTGACAGCTGCTGCAGGATTGAGTGTTGAAGATCTCCTCACCTGAGGAAATAACATTGGACGAGTTAGAATAATGAGATTCCAAAAGTTTAGAAAGGTGAGAGCGTGCGGCTGTAATATGAAACGAAGAAATACCCTGCCTTCTATTCCCTCTATCCATCGATCAACCGTGGCTCTGAGCGTCTTCATCTAGATTAGGCAGCTGGAGTTTATCCCAGCTGATGTATGTGTGGAAGGCAGGGGGCGTTCAAGGTTTAACAGTGTGTATGTACTGTATCTGATTCGAGCCGAGTCCAAAGTGTGTGGAGAATTTAAACTTTTTTTTTTTTTTTTTTTTAAACAAAGTGTCCAAGAACGAAGGCATGCAAAAAGTGCAACTGGATTTACAGATGACTTTCAGGACAACTTTGAATGGAAACGTACAGATACGATGAAAACCAAGTGAAGCTTCATCTGAGTTACCCATTAGATTTACCATGAGAGGACAGACCTGAGTCCCGGCAGTCTGCAAAGTCTAGATTGATTATTTTTGATTATGTTTATCATACATTCAAATGTATTTGTTTTTACTGTGTGTATGTAAAGGAGATAAAAACAAAAAAAGGGTAATATCATTGTTATAATAATATCATACAAAATTAATTGATAATGACTGGTTACCATAAACACCCAAAAGAAACTTCAAATACCGTTCAGGAAAAACCTTATTTCCATTTCTTTGGTGTTCATATTGTATTAAATACGTTTTCTTCTTGTTCCTCTACCTGAACATAATAATTTCCTAGAAGTGATACGTTTTACAACAACCCGTTTTAATGAAAGGACATTAAAGGATCCTCCTCAGAGCATTCATTTTATCCTCCTCTGATCCTGCTGCTGCTATGAAATGATTCTTTAAGTCCAAATATCATGTTGGACGAATTGACCTGCGCCCTGTGCTCCTGCCACCATTCTGCTTTTAACAGCTCAATATCACAGTAGATTTTTATTACCTCGAGACAGCAACGCCTCTCTTTTTAAGCCCAGCATGCCTCTGGGAGCGCCGATGTGCGGTGAGCGGTGTATCTACTACCCAAACAGCACGGGCGCGAGATGAGTAAGTGACTGAAATATCTGCAGGACACATGACAGCACTCCACCGTGTGTTTCCTCAGTGGAAAACCATTCCAGGGACACAGATGCCATACAGGAACCAGAGAAGCCCTCACAGAGAAACCCAGCGACGCCTCCACGGTGTGCCATGTCTTTCGTGCGACCGGCCGCAGCATCGATCGGCAGATTGCTTCCAGTTTGCAGACACGTGGTTGAACTGAACAGAATTTCTGAAGAGCGAGCCATTACAGATAAACGCCTCAGTCTTTTAACGACACCGGCAGCGTCTGAAGGTAAAGCCGGGTGGCGGCTTGAAGGCCTTGAAACACATTCAGGAAATGGTTAAAACCATTCTGGAAAACGTGAGGCGCAGCGTCCGAGAGGCTCCGAGCCACGAGGAGGCAGGAGGACCCGGAGCTGCGTGAGGGTAACAAGGTGGAACTCCATTTATTGTTTGATGAAAAGCCTCTTTGGGCAGAACAATGCCGGCGCTGCCACATTCTGCTCGGTTCACGCCGGGTCCACAAAAAAAAAAAAAAGAGCTTCATGCTCAGAGGGGGGTTGGAAGAAGCTGGTGGAAGCCTCAGAGGATTAAAGTACAGAGGGAGATAAAATAATCATTTAAAAAGCCTTTTACCTCACACTATTTCCAGTTGGCTGGAATTTTTCCAGATACGACATCTTCAGGAGATTGTTTGTACCTGATCCTTATCCGATCTGCTCCTAATGCAAGAGTCTGAGACACTCTTAAGTCTTTTTTGCTGTAGATTTAAATTTTGTTTGCCACATCCTTTTTCCTTGCACTTTAGGAATTCAGGATTTTGTCAAACAGTGACATCTAGTGGTGGCAGATGATACATTTTGATATATATGTAACACAACCAGCCAAAGCACTTTTTATGGCATTATACCAACTGGTTTATTTAGCTTTTCTGCAGGATGATTTTAATGACATACTGAGCACTGGAAGACCCCTCCTAAGATTTTATTGAGCTCTTTTTTTCTCCAATTTTGACAAATCCAATCAGGTTCTTACATCAGAAATCAGGCAAGTAATGAAATTAGCTTGGGAGCGACCGGAGAGTTTCCCAGCTCGCTTTTGATAACGCTATCTACCAAATCTCCCAAACTGCACAGTGTCTCGCCACGTGACATTGGACTGCAGCAGTCTGGTATCGTTTCATCTGGCGCTCCTCCAGGGAAACCCTCACGTCTTTAGTCAACAGATCGAAGATCCGACAGTACGTGCTGAACTGTTTACCCCTCTGTGAGTTAAGCATGTTTTATTTTGGTTTGTTTGCTTGGCGTGGGGCCCCAGCGTATTGAGAACTCAGCAAAGCTTTGCTAATTAGTCTAGATTGCCAGCCATGAAGTGGCAGTCCTCTAATTACACCGCAGTCACCACCACGCCTGTTTGCTTTCTCCGAGTGTCTCCGGCAGAGGATGGCTGGCGCGAGCAGCCTGTTTGTGTCTGGGAGGTGATGGGAGACGAACGAACCGACGAACGAACTTCGACGGGGAAAGGTAATCACAAAAACAACACTAAAATTGAAGGATGTGTCTTGAAATACTTGGCAGGAGACGAAACGAATCGCTTTTTGCACTCCTGTGAAATGTATTAAATGCGAGCCGTGGGGCAGCGAAGTGTTCCCGGTCTAATAGCGGAGCTGATAGGTAGCCATTGGAGATCCATTCCATTTGGACGTCGCACCGCTCCTTATGGAGAAAGGCTTTATACAAACAGGCAAGCTCTCAGTGCCTCTGAGCGCTTCCCCGCCTCTCACTTCGGGCTTTTCCTGTGATATATTCCCTCCCTCTGACCCCCACTGCTTCGCTCTCTCTCCCAGCAATTCCCATTCCTTTTTCTAACGCTGCCGTTTTTCATCAGAGCTATTCTCGCAAAGGCTCCGCTGTAGATGAGTTTCCAGCAGCCAGATAGTAGCAAAAAGACTCATAATAGAGATGTGGGACAACTCATGATGGAGTCAGGCAGCTCAATACAAAACGCCTTCAATATCCCATTCCACTCTGTGCATCAGATCTTATTATTATTTTTATCAAAGGAAAATTGTATTTTTCGTAACTTTAACTTTTATTTGGCATTTCTACTGAGGTGAAATACTACAAAAGACCTCTCCATTGGATTATTCCAATAAGCCAATCACAGTTGAGAGTAACTTTTAATAGGAATCCAACTTTGTCGTCTGTGTGAATGTCCCCGGTCTCCCACTGATAATGTTTATTTTTCTCTGCAAGGCTGTGTGAGTTCATTTGAAAAGTAACCAACAGCATCCACTACTGGCCCAGCATGATAACAACATCTTTTCAGTTTTTTAACCATTTTCATACTGTGTAAAAGGGAAACATGCAAAAACAAAGCATTTTCAGTTGCTGTGTTCCTTTAATAAACCACCATCAAAACACAAGCGCTATTTAAAAGAGCTCAAAGTGTCATCTGTCATAAAAATACACAGTGTTTCCACAGAAAGTCAAATTAGTGTCAACACACATCACACAGCGTTCAAAAGGTCATCTTGAAAACACAAAAATGATGCGTTCTCACGTGTAGCTTCGTACAGACGAGGCCTATGGCGGTCATCAGCATTCTCACATTGCAGCCAAAAAAATAAATAAATAAAAAATCCAGGCTAGTGGGCTTTTCTGTACGGAGTTTACATGTTCTTCCTGTGTGAGTGCTTTGGGTTTTCTCCAGATGTTCCCCTCCCTGTGCTGAGCTAGCAGCCTGTCCATAGCGCTCCAGCCCCCTCGCCACCCTGAGCTGGATCAAGTCATTCAGGAAATGGATGGATAGATATTTGTTCTGTACCTCACAAAAACGCTGTATTTGATGTTCGTATTATGGGTCACATTTACCAATTGGAAGGAGCTCTTTACTTCGCGTGACTACTTTCTAGAAAACGGCTGTAATGCTGATCAGACTGAGCCTTGAAATTCAATCTTTCTCTGAGAGCTTCAGTCCACAGATGAATGAATGAAATAAGGCGCTGCACAACAGTGCTTACTCAGCAGCGCAGCACTCCTCTTCTCGTACAGCACTCACACCATTCAAATGGTAAATGTGCAGGGACAGTGTGGGCAAGAGCAACGGTGGTTTACTGAAGCCATAACACTGTTGCTAACAGGGTAATAGTCCGTGACTGGAACGTAGTGAGTTGAGGTTCAGGTTTTACCCAAACACGTCCGATTTTCCTCACATCAAGATATCTCAGAAGGCGGTTGCACGATGGACTAACAAAGGTCGGATCCCAGCACAGTGTTATTAATCTAGTTGTAGAAAAGGTGCTGAGAGCATGTCTTTGATTGAACGAACGTTGAGCTATTTGCTGCACTTACGCACAGATTAGCTTCTGCTAAAACAGACAGCTACATCTGAATAACTCACATCTGTAATTCTTTTGGTGGAGATGATCGTAACATTAAAGTTTGGGTGCTTTTGGTTGTTACCTCCTGCTGTTCAGAGTGTCGAGTTTGACATTACTGCAGCAGTTTTGCTACAAACAGGTTGAAACTCCAGAAACAATATCAGCCTGTCTCGCTCCACTGCGTAGCATCGACGTTCTTCACCTCTGGAAGCTCTGCGTTGAGACTGCATATGATGCGAGGTAGGTCATCACCATAACGCCAGGGGGCGTAGAAGGATCTGCCGACACCACATGAAACTGGGTAGGGTTTTGTTTCATGTCCATTGGAGTGATTTAGCAAAAAGATTAACAGTGACACTGTGAGTTTTTAGCTTTGGGTTTCAAACCATCAGCCTGGAGCGGCGAGGCACAAGCTAGCTCCCTGCACGGTGTCGCCCTTAGGTCAAACTTCTTGCCCCCGCCTCTGGACGGAGTGTGCCCTTCACTTTTCCATTGAACACCTTTTCCAATGAAGTAGACATTTACTGCACCACCCCTGGATCAGGTGGAGTTTCTTAACGCTGGATGACGTAGCAGAACGGACCAATCACAGCCATGGTGGTCTGGGCGCAGTGTGGACAGGTAGCCCTCGCCGTCACGCAAATCTTATTTCACCAATGATCTTTTGACTGATAGACAGTACATCCATGTGCTGGTGAAATGAAGTTGATGGTTTCTTTGTATTATTTACCTGTTTTAAGTTTTCGCATGATCATTCTGGAGACCGGCCTGGACCAGTTTCAGACCACAGCCGCCTGCAGTACTTCAGTGTGTGTGTGTGTGTGTGTGTGTGTGTGTGTGTGTGTGTGTGTGTGTGTGTGTGTGTGTGTGTCACTCAGTACTTGCCCTGAAATGGACTGGTTACCATCCCAGGATGTATTGTGCTTTCACTCAGTGTCAGCTCAGATTGGATCGAGCTCGCTGTAATCGGAGCCTAATAAAGCGCCTAAAGAAGATGGATGGATGGAGGAGATTGCACATGCTTTAAATCAGCCATTTCCAGCTCTCTGAGAAAAGGAGTGGACACAACCAGGCACTACAGCATACCAATGCACAAACGCAAGAGCCTTCATCTGATTCCTCCTCAAGGTTAGTCGCTAATGTTTTAATCAAACATAGAGTACATCTAAAACTTCATCTTACAAATACTCTATTTACTCAGAGGATACATGGGATAATATTAGAAGACATCAGGCACAGTTGCATCACTCACATTTTATCACATTACAACCACAAATTTACATGGTTTTTTTGGGGGAGATTTTATGTGCTAAGGCCAACGCAGCATGACACATAATTAAAAAGTGGAAGGAAAGCACCCTGAACACACCATCCCCACTGTGGAGCACGGCGGTGGCAGCATCATGCTGTGTGGATGCTGTGCTTCAGGAGGGACGGTGAGGCTGATCAGTGTTGATAGGACGGTGGATGGAGACAAATACAGGCCAATCCTGTTGGAAAAACCCTGAGATCGAAGCGGACATTGACCTTCCAACAAGACAATGACCAGAAGCATGCAGCCAGGGCCACAGGGGAAGGGTCTGGATGAAAGCATGCTCAGATCCAAACCAAAGTCCAACTGGAATATCTGGGAAGTCTTGAGAGTTGGTGTTCACAACCATTCTGCTTCTATCTGTCTGAGCTGAAGCTGTTAAGCGAAGAGGAATGGGTAGTAGATGTGCAAAGCTGGTGAAGTCTGTTAAGTTTATTTGTCAATATATGGAAAAATCTAAGTGGTATGAAGACCTTTGCAAACCACTGTAGCACCATAACAACAAAGCAGTGTTTAAGGTTTCTTTTACCCAAACATCTTTGGCTCGATTTTTGTTTTTAACTTCTTTTTACTTTTACATTTTTGAGAATCAGTCATGCTAAAGACACATAATTGGAGAACCAAAATCACTCTAAGTATAGTAGAGATAAGTTAAACTTTTAGAAAAAAAAACAAACAAAAACAAACAAACTTTGGTGTAATCCATAAGAGTGAAAGTTGAAAGTGTTTCAGAAGAATCATCAAATTATCCAAATTTGTTTAACTAGCTGGGAGTTGTGCATTTTTCCCTACAGCTGTTAGGTTTGGACTTCTTCCATGCAAAAATGATCACAAAGCGACTTTTGAAAGGAGTGTTTGTAGAGAGTAAACTGGTCCATGCAGCGATGGTTCCAGTCCTCATTGCAGCAGGACTGTAAATAAACAGGCAGCGTAAACAAGGACACTGAACGGAGTGAAGGATGTACTGTGTGTGTGTGTGTGTGTGTGTGTGTGTGTGTGTGTGTGTGTGTGTGTGTGTGTGTGTGTGTGTGTGTGTGTGTGTGTGTGTGTGTGTGTGTGTGTCTTCTACTCCCACATCGTACATCCACTATTCCCAAGAGCAGAGGTGGCATTTCATCTGCACTGTGCGACCTGATTTCTGGGCAGGGAAGTCGGTTGACCTTTCAAAAAACCGATAACAATAACTTCAGCCGGCTCCCCGTCTCCTTGGGTCGCTCTCACGGGCAGACATCTAATTGGGGTAATTATGAGTGAGATTTTATTGGGTATAATGATCAAACCCCGTCCTCGGCGGGGGAATCGGTTGCGGGGGCCTCGGCGCTTCCCTCTGCAGATCCAGCGTAGATTCTTTCATCGTGACCTTACAGGAAATCACATCCCCAGCAGAAACAGCATCAACCTGGGAGCCGCTGAGACCCCCCCCCCCCTCGATGGGGAGAGGACGTCTCTGAAATTGATGCCTGCCTCTGTGTTTCCCTCCCCCTCCCGCCGGGAGACAGGCGGCCGGCTTTGTTACACTGGAATCTAATTACAGTTTGGCGTCGGGGCTTCCCCCGAGAAGCGGCCGCTGTGAGACCCCAGAGGATCCCTAACGATGACGGCAGAATCCCATCAGCCCCGCGGCCTCCTGCAGCAGATCTCCTCGAGGCTCGGCGAGGTGGCCGGGGTTCTTGCTTCTCTACCCCGATCAGAGCCGCAGCCGCGGATCGCTATGCGAGCGCCGTGACGGCTAAATGAGAACTAATTAATCTCTCGCGTGTTCGAGATCCTTAACTCCCATCCCGACAACATAATCCGCAGCCGACGATCACGAGGTCGGTTCGATCGGCGGTTATCTCTTGATCTGTCGCGTAAACGCCGCCTGCCACCGAAAAATCCACGCTTCGATTAGCTCCCCGGGAAGAAGGATTGGACATCAAATTTTCATGGCCTCAGCTCAGTCATAAATATTCAACGCTCAAATGGAGGAATGAAGTGGAGTTCAGCTCTTTTTCTGTTTTTTTTTTTTTTTTCCCTACCGTTCCACCAGAACAGAACTCAGTCGTCAGCAGACGTGGATCAGAGCTAATTACTCATTTGCCGCCGTTAGGACGGTTTTGTGTCACATCAGCTTGATGATTCTTCATCCGCGGGGTTTTTTTGGGCAGAGGCGTCTTCGAGGTGGGAAATTAAAGGTATAAATCATATTTCTGTCAGATGTGATTCGGTTTGTTTGTAAATTAAAATTCGGCTGTGTTTTCGCGGAGGGTAACGTCAAAAAACTCATTTGATTTATTTCTGCTTCTCGGCCATTAACAAGTCGTCTGCTGTGATTCAGAACGACGAGACGAACAGTGATTTACCTTGTTTCTTGAATTTTAAGTTCAAAACTTATATTTATGGCTTTAAAACTTGGTGTCTCAGAGTCTGTGGGCTCGGCCTGCTCTCTGAGTTTTGTTCATTTCAAATGAGAACAAGTTTTCCTCTTTTTTTTCCACACGTTATGAAAATTTTCAGCGTGTAGTTGGCTGTGTTGCCAACCGGGCGACTTTATTAAATCTGACAGCTTCCCGAATCCTCTCAGCAACTTTTTGTGTCATTTTTTTGGAGCCTACGTTCAGAATACACAGTGGGTGAAGCATTAAAACATTCATAATTAAATTCACGCGCATCTTTTTGACTGTGATAGAAAATCCCATATAAGAAAACACGCAAACTCCACAGAGAAGGGCTCTTTAAAAAACACAAACCAACGTACGACCCTACCCTCCATGATACTTTCAAGGTAAGTCTCAGATTCACAAAGGGTGATGAGCCCCAATTTCAAACATATTTATGTGTATTTCATGCGAGGAGGAAGCTCAACTTCAAAAATTGATCAGTGATTAATTTAAAGGAGCTTTTTTTTTTTTCCAGGCAGTTAAAGCAGTAAAAACAGATGAACTGTAGTTTATACAGCCTCTCGTCAGAGAACCCTCGGTTCAGGTGGGGAACGTTGGGGGGTTGAAAGCATCTTATTTTATGTAGTGATAGGGTCTTTCTGCTTTTAAATGAGCCATTTATCTCAGTTTCTGTTAAAAATACATTCTGGTATTTTCAGCTTGTATGTGACGTCCAAGCATATGTCAGTTTTGGTCTCCATGATGTCAATCTTTATTCCAACACTGAGTTTGAGATCATGCTTCACAACCTCTTTCCTTCTTTACCACTGTAAAACCTGAGTGACCCCCCCAAGCCCACCAGACCCATTCTATTCTGTGGTAAGGAGCTGGTTTTCTCCAGGAGAACGTCTTTGGCTTCCCTCTCTGCCTCAGAGTGTTTGATGGTCTGGTGCTTCAAACCTTCATTCGCCAGTTTTTCAGGATTTTTTTGTCCGATCTTTTGATGAAAACATAAGGTTTGTCTTTCGTTTTAGCCTCACATCCTGCCATTTTTTTTTTCTCCCCCTGCTGATTTTGCAAGTTTACCTCTGTGAATATTTTGAAATAGTGTTTTCCGATATGTATTTTTGAATGAAACATTTTCAAAGTAATTTCTTCGACTGAGTAATTTCATAATAGAAATTAATTAAATCCAGATTCACCTGAATGCTGTCCCCCTCTTTATTTTTTACACTTTTTCCAGATCTGATGGCTCTTGCAGTGTGTCATACGCTGTCCTGTGAAGGCTTGGCTTTCAACCAAGCGGGGTGTTTTCTGTGTGTTCGCTGCAGACCTCTCAGCTCTGCACTCGCTGACTCCACAAACGCTCCCTCTTGTTTACTGCTGCGGTTTCTTCTTGCTGCGCTCTCACTTCCAGAGGCAGATGGCTGCTCGCCGCAGAGTCTTCAGGCTGTTTTCCTTTGTGAAAATAAGTATTCTTCTTTGTTATTCTCAAACACAACGCTCAGCTGGGTTCAGGAGAACATTTTCACCTGCGAAGCTACTGAAAGTAAACATATGGTTCGAGTAAATTGAGCTTTTGGGAGTTTTTGAGCAGCAGATATGGCGTTTCAATTTGTTTCTTATTAATAAATAATCATTTCTGACTTTGAGGATGGAAATGATGGAGGCGAAACAGGTGGAGTTTAACAGAAAGTAAATCTATTTCACATTTTCTCCTCTAATAAATCAATTGCTAATGGTCATCGGGCTGTACATGTCGCCCATCTGGCAGTATGATCAGAAGGCAGCAGTGTATCAGATGGCCTTCATATTCAGCCCCAGTTCTTTTACACTGGCCATAACATTCCCTTTTGGACAATCTTAACTTGGCGAAAGCCACACTGATATGTGCAGCAACGGATTGCTTCACATGTCAATCTGGGATTTCACTCGGTAAATCCGTTCGGGGAAGGAGGGACTTGCTGTAGAACCCTTTGCGTAGTGAATGTGCGGATTACAACGTGTCCACCAAAGTGTTTTGGGGTTGTTGGATTTTGTATTTGATGAGTTTGACGAGGGGGAACAAAAATACCATTCACCTCCATTGTGTCCGTCCCGAAAACCTTCCCCGACTCGCCTCTGAATAAACAACAGCTCGCCCTCACAAAAAAAAGTAAGTATGCTGTTCGAAATGACTAAGGAATTGCGCTAAATGGGCCAATTTGCCAAAATGTTGAAGTATCGCTTTAACATGTCCCTACAAGAATTACTTGAACAGTACAACTAAGATTTTTTTTTTTTTAACCTTTACTTATACAGGTTATCCCATTGAGACCCAGGGTCTCATTTACTTGTTTCTCTCACTTTTCATTGTCTTATAATCCATACATAAACCAATTCACACATTTTACTCACAAAATCCTGGTTTTTAACCCAATGAAATGCATTTTAAATTAAGCACTGTGACATTTTCAACTTGTTTCCTGCATATACTGATTACAGTACACAACAAAGTTCACACAAAGGCTGACCAGAGTACGCAGTTCTCTCTTTACTGTCGCCTCCAGTAAGACACTTCTAATTTGGTATCCACAACACACACTTTCAACATTAAAACCATCACAGTGCAAGAACCGTCTCTCAGTAGTTTCTGGTGAGATTCTCTCACACGCTGCTCCAGGTTATCCAGCTCCGCCGGCAATAGGACTGACTAACAAACCGTCTTCACTGCGTTTTCTCACAAATCTCTTCATAGACCAACCGGATACGACCCCCTCAATCAACATTTTCAGCCACTGACGTCTGCTTTTTACATTCGATTTAACGACCTTCCACTAACCTGTGGTAGAGAACAGAGAAGACGTGCTGAGCCGGTTCACTCCCCAAACCAAATTAAACCGGGGTGTCTGTTTTCCTGCCTGTTATATTTTCGGCTTACACCTTATGTACTGACAGCGACGTGTTGCCGCACGGCTCCGGGAAATTTGCAAAGCAAATACGCACAATATAATGAAAAGAAATTAGCTCGTAAGAACTATTTAACAAATTTAAACAGAAGCATATTTTAGTATTCAGATCCAAAATTGTAACACAATCCGACAATCCGAGAGAAAAATGTTTTGATGTGAGATTACATTCCATCGGGAAACATCTCAGCGCCGAGACAAGACAGGATAATAGGGATAATATTCTCCTCTACGTGAAGCTTGCTTACATTTCTAATGACTTATTTGTATCTGATTCTCTGTAATTGGAAGTGAGGATGAGGTGTTTATGGCCTGAAGTCTTCCGCAGAGAACTGGATACTGTAGCAGGGCTGTGTAATTATATCTGCATCACGCATTTTCCAACTCAATTGTTACATCAGAAACATGGAAATTCATAAATTATTCAGATGTGTTCATTTTGTGGAGATGTAAAGAGCAAAACGGCGTACAACGCTGCGCTGTTAATAGTTTATTGACAATTTAGTGTCGCATGAGCATATTAAAAACAGAGTCTATGTGCTGAACGCCGTGTAAACGTTTAAAAATTTACTTTTTTTTCTGCAGTTGTGCTTTCTCCAATTTCCATAGAAATGGAGTCAGAGCGTTTTCGAAAAGGCAAACCTTGAGAGTTGTTTTCCAGCAGTGTCTTCATGTAAACAGACACCAAAAACCCACCCAGACGTTGTGTAAACCGGACAGTTGTTATTTAAAGACACAGCGGTTCAGTCCTGGAGCCTCACAGGCTGGAAAACAGCCGATCAGCGTCCCGTCTCGGGCCGGACGGGGTCCTCAGGGGCCGGTTTGGGCCCGTGGGCCGCATATTTGACACCTCTGAGGTAGCAAAACATCAACAATGTATGTGTGTGTGTAAAAGAGAGAGAGAGAGAGAGAGAGAGAGAGAGAGAGAGAGAGAGAGAGAGAGAGAGAGAACACCAAACATCATGGATTAGAATCTGGTTGAACCATGTCTTTTTTTTTTTTTTCCAAAGTAGTTCAACTTTCCTCTCGTCTCTTTGTCCTCCCTGACTCTTGACTCGGGGAACGAGCTGCCCTGAACTTCACGTCTCGCTCTGAAGAGTGTGAACAGACAGCAGGTACAGAGTGGCGACTGACTCCACCGCAGAGACGGATTTTCAGCGGCTCCTTCCTGAACGACTCCTTCCTCAGCAGCTCGTCTCTTTGAGCTGCTGTGTTTTGTTTTGTTTTTTTTCTCGCCGTGCAGGATTCCTCTCTGATCCGTCTTCTACTGGCAGAGTCCTGCTGGGGCCCACGAAGACACCCTGAAATCCTGCTCGGTGCCTCAGGTCAGCTGATCAGCTGCTCCTGGAGGTGCCGAGGTCCAAGCGTCAGCTCAGAGGGGACGGAGCTTTTCCTGTTGTGACCCCTAAGCTATGGAATGAGTCGCCACTGCGCATCAGACCGGCCCCCCTCACTGTCCATTTTTAATGTTTTCTCAAATGTCTCTTTTGCTGTTGTTTGCTTTGTTCTTACTGCATTTTATTCTTGCACTTATATTTATGGCTTTGTGCAGCAGTAGCTGTTTTAAAGTTTTATATAAATAAAGCTGAGATGAGCTGAAACGCTACTATTGTTAGTACGCCGTGAGATGACAACACCTCATCGGTGTGTCGGTGGAGACAATCACCTTCTATCATGACGACAGCCGGAGAATCAAAGTGATGTTCCATCAGCGCTGCGTCGGAGTAACCAGTTAATGACGGAGACGTTTCCACACAATAAACATGGCTCCCCTGTTGCAGTGCAGCAGCGAGTCTCAGCTCTTCAGCTGACTTTAGAAATCGTTAAGTAGATAATCTTTTTTTTTTAATGTTCATTTGCAGATAATAGAGCATCTTCCCCCAAATATCTTAACAATGCAGGTAAATTTAGATGCATTTATTATCAAAATGCATTAAAAGTGGCAATTATGTGCAGCCTAATCACTGATGCTAGTTTTTAATTAATAGTTTGCATTCTTACAGGTTCCAATTCGTCATTTGAATTATTTGTGAAATTGGATTTTAATCAGTTTTTCTTCCTTTGTAAACAGTTACAAAGAACAAGGCATGCTGGGTAAAAAACAAGAGCCCCCCTCCACAAATAGAGCAAAGGTCTGTTTGAGGGCGATGCTCACCGAGGTCGTCCGTTTTAGAGAGCCTGTTGTTCATTTTCAGGATTAAATGTTGATTCATTCAGGTGTGAAATGTCATAAAATGTCAACAAAACAACAAAAAGCAGGTCACCTGGATGACAGATGCCCAAGAAAACAAATCCACTTTACTCCAAAAAGTCAAATAAGTCATGAGAAGCTTGATATTTTGACTTTTCTGAGAAATAGTTTAAATGTTTAAATTGTTTATTTCAGTGGTAAAAATGAGTCTGTGAGAAACACGTACGCTAGCTATCCAACTCCGTCTTTACATGCATAATTACAAATAACTATTAAAGCAAAACATAATTTGCTAGACTTTAACTAGCAAAAACTATCAACTATAAGCCTGTTCGGTCTGATTTCACACCACATACTGATATTATTCAAGCTTTAATGTTGAAAATGTCAGAGTTGAAAGAAATCCGCTCAGAAACCTCAAACCAAAGTGAAAGACGTTTAACTGGACTGACCTAACGCTGCCCTCATCTGGTCACCAAGAACAAACCAGGCCGCCTTCCAATGAAAATCACATGATAGTTTATTCTTAGATTGTTCAGTTACAGTGTGGTTGCAAAAAAAACAAAAAAAAAAAAAACAAAAAACAAAGAAAAAACAGTTTAAAGGTCTCTGTATCAAAAAAGAAAAAAAAAATCTTAACCATCTCTAGTGGAAAATAACATTTGAGAAATACTTTACAATTAAAACATTTCAGTAGTTTACAATATAAAGTCAATCAAATCTACACAGTCGATCTATAATACAACTTGCAGCCAGTGACGGACTCGCTTGCATATATAAAGTACCATAAAAGAGCCAGGAAAATCAAAATATGTACATTTTCCCGCTTCAACAACTTTAATTAGAAACTTCTTTTAAATTTTTCCAAGGAACGTAAGGTGCCTCGTTAGTCTAGTGATATGTGCGGAACGATCAGTAAAAAGCACTCCAAGGATTTGTACGTCTGGGAATCAGTGCCGATTTTAAATACGATCTTTCACATTTCGTCTGAGAGGTGAGTCGGGTCCGTGCGGGTAAGGCGGGCGCACCTCCGTACAGTGTTCGTACCGTCAGCAGGGCTAAAATCAAACTCTGAGGGGAAGTAATGTACAGGCGAAGGCACGAGGAAGAGGAAGAGGAGGAGGAGGAGACGCTCCTCTTGGCACCGGACGAGCTCCTTCCGGCTTTGGCTCGGTCCTGGGAGGGGGCCGGTCCTCCATCCTGACCCGGTCTGAGGGAACCCGGTTCGGTTCAGGGCCGGTGGAAGCTGTGGGGGGAGACGGAGGTCAGGGAGCTCTAGAATGAGAAAACCAACCGGCAGCGACGAGGCGAGCGCTGCTCACCGGGTGTAGATCCGACTGTCCTCGTGAACCTCCATCTCCGAACTCTTGAATTCGTTGAGCTCCTTGCGGATGGCGGCCTGACGCGAGGAGACATGAAAGACTCTTTTATCACGGGGGATCAAAGCGTCTCGTGTTCACTTTATTTTCTTCACATCTTTGTTTCTCTGACAAATCCAGCATTTAGTGCGAGCCACTTCCCATCACACGGATGAAAAAAGACAACCAATGTGTTTCTCTTGAGATAAAACAGACGTCTTTGGCTTTGTAGGACGGTACCACGAGCTGGAAATCAAACGGATCAGAAAGACATCATTCTAGAAAACTCTCAAGGTTTTACAGTCTGTATCATTACAGCGTTATTGCATGTAGATAGGAGCATGGTTGTGAACAGTCCCGATACGTAGAGAAGGAATAGTCCCAACAGGTATTTAATAGTCACTGTTTGGTCTGGACAGTTCCAGTAAGACAGGGGTGTCCCCCTCCGGTCCTCGAGGTTCCCCTTCCTGCATGTTTTCACTCTCTCCCTGCAGCAGCACCCCTCAATGTCGCGTTGAGTTCACCCTCAGGCCCACTAACCAGTCCCTCAGAGAACACTCCTTCCTGCTGAATTTGGTTCTGGGACTTGATCTGAACCAGCGGGCTTCAAACTGATGAGGTTTTCTCGAAGCTCACTCGCTTCCACAGCGAACTGCTCGTCTCTGCTGACGTGACATTTACAGCCTCACTAGTCTTTTGCGCCGGAGTCGCCGTTCGACTGAACCCATTGAAGATCCGGGCCGCGCCGCGCCGCGGAGGGAGAGCTGCACGCCTGTCACTCTCAGTCCTAATGGCTTCGGCGTAGCTGCAGTCCACTTCTCAACGCCGTCTGTCTGTTGCTGCACCGAGGCACAGTCACCTAACTCACACTTAACCTCCAGCACTCTCTAATAGGTCAGAAACTTCCTAAAACTTGATTATCTGCCTTCATTTTTTTTTCTTGTATTAATGGGTAAATATAATCTACCTCTAACAGTCTGGGAACGAAGCCAGCAGACTGTTTCTGACGAATTTGACCTTTAATTGTTTCCAATTTAAGCCAGAAATGGGAAAACAGGCGCTTTGCTATATCTGATTTAAAAAAAAAGGAGTCAAATAATTGTTAATCCCCACTGTTTCTCAAAAAACTAGAAGAAATGAGAGGTTCTGTCAAAGAGAGACGGAACCCTTCCAGTCCAGAATGAGAGAAACGGACTCTCCTCCCTCCTCTCCTCCGATGATCTTCTCCGAGCTCCGCTGGACCGGATAATTCCTCTGATCAAACCCAACCTGCTCCTGCGCTGCATTCCCAGGATTCCTCCAACAACTCCATCTGCTCGGAATGCAAATCCCCTCGGGAGGCGGAGGGGGCTTAAGCTCACTGTGGCTGAGCTGCTGCAGGTATAAAGAGAGAGTGTGTGTGTGTCTGTGTGTGTGTGTGTGTGGTCCTCACCTTGTCGGCCGGAGTGAGCTTGGTCCAGGGTTTGTCGGCCCGCCGGTCGTAGTCGTGGGCGTGGGTGGACTCCACGTACTCGTGGAAGCGGAGGATCTTCCGGGCCTGCAGCTCGGCCACGGTGGGTCTCTGGGAGAGCTGGCGGCAAAACCATCGGGAGAGGTGTGAGTGTGTGTGTGAGTGTGTGAGTGTGTCAGTCTCTACGTCTTCATACTAAACGCTACGCTGCAGTCGCATCCTGCCTGCTGACCTTCCTGGTGAGCCTCCGTTTGATCTCGCGTCGCTCCAGCAGACGATCCTCTTCGTTCTTGGCTGCAGGGGGGGAGAAGAGATTCCATGAGGAGGAGGGGGGGGGGAGGAACACTGCAGCCAGTCAGGCAGATTTCACCTGAGCTGCCGTCGGCACGCTGCCCCGGCGGCCATCTTTAATCGGCGCCGAGCCGGCATAAGGCCCGGCTTTGTTTGCAGAGTGTTGGGAGTGTTTTTGGGGACCAGGAACAGAACGTGCTGACAAACATGTAAAAGATCCTCTACTCTCCCTCACACTGCAATACAACAGGATGGGGGGGGGGGGGGGGGGGGGGGGGGGGTCAAACATGAGGCCCGTGGGCCAAATCCGGCCCTCAAGACGGTCCAATCAGCTTTTGTTTTGTCGTATTTTGAATAACGTCCTCCTGTAATATTGACTCTATTTTATTATACTTACTATATTACATTAGAAAATAACATCTAATTACTCCTAATATAATAGTTCTGATGTGTTTAAATGAACTGATCATTAAACACATTGTAGAGACTCTGCGGGATTCAATAAGTTCTACTTCTGCTCTCTCCTTTTCAAACATGCAAACAGGTTATACTGCAGGTGAAGGTTATCGTTCCTCTATTATACTGGACTGGTAAGTTTTGGTCACATTGTGTGTTTTTGACTCATCTATTTTGTGAATTTCTGCTCACTTCTGGGTTTCAAACGTCCTTTAGTTCACTTATGTTATTACTTATTGGATTTGTTGCTATATTTAATCTGTTTCTGTCTTTTAATTCTCATTTTCTATCACTTTATGATGACTTTGTATCCCCTTTTAATGATTTTTACGTTGTGTTTGTGGCTGTGTTGTGTACTTTTACATCCTCTTTGTGGTTGTTTTTGCTTTTTGTTCATTTTCAGATCCTCTCTCTGGTCAGATTTGTTGCTACCGATTAATTTTTCCATCACGCGTCTGACTGAAAATGAATTACAGGATTTTGGTACTTGTAATTCAACTGTGTTTAGTACCCTGTGATTTCTATTTTTCGGCTTTTAATCATTTTTGTATGCCTAACGCAGTAATCCTTTAACACACAGTAATTCTTAACTACAAACAGAGCTATGTAAACAATCCTTTGGCAGTAATATTTGTACAATTACACCAATATCACATCTAATGTTTCATGAGAATTCGCTACTTGACGATTATTCTAAATCTGTGAAAAGTGAAGTTACTCTTCATTCAAAGCTCAGAGTTGAAATTAAGATGGCCGGGCTCTTGATTTAAGCAGTGACTGAGCTGAGAAGTGTGTGTGTGTGTGTGTGTGTGTGCGAGGAGGAGCGCCTCACCCTGGAGGATGTTCCTCTGCTCCAGCTCCTCGGCCGTCGGCCTCTGGCTCAGCCGCCTGGGAAGACAGAGCAGACGCTCGGCTCCAGGATCCACTCAGACCGTTTCGGCGGCCGCGGCCGGCGGGTCTTACCGTGTCAGCGTGGTGCCGATCTTGTCCCTCACGGCCACCCACTGCTCCCGGCTCTGCCAGCTCATGCCGTCCTGGTTCTCCGGGTTGTCGTGCGCCTCCCTCTCCTGTCTCTCCAGCTTCAGGGCCAGCGTGTCCTTCCTCTTCACCCGGCTGGCCAGACCGCCTGCCACACAGCGAACACACACACACACACACACACGGGTTAAAAGCTCCCTCATGTCCCTGATGCAGAAGCGGCGGCACTTACCTGTCAGTCCGTCCTCCAGGAGAGAGATGTTTACATCAAAGTGTGAGAGACGTAAACAACACAAAAACATGTTTTCTGCTTTTCAAAGTCGCCCAGTGAAAGGAAAAACTGAACAGTGGGCAACGTTCACATCTTTCTAAAGGCCCTCAAGGGACCTAACGTGTACCTACACACTGAGAGACTGTTGAAAACATGTGGAACATTGTTATTGTGAACATTTCTGCTATATTTCAACCTCCACTTCCTTTATGTTACCGATCACGCTGCAGTTAGTTATTTTGCGTCTCTATTTGCCATGAGGCATAAAAATGTCTCACACAAGTTTTTCCAGACGTCGTTTGCAGAATGCCGCCGTCTTAAAATGAAACTTTTATGTGATGAAAAACTCAAAAAAACGACGATCAGCCAACAAGGTGAAGATGAGCCGCTCGGTTAGAAAAGAGGATTTCATAAAGTGCTGATTTTACAGTGAAGGAGGGAAAACATCCATCCCACTCAAGTTAAATCAACTGCGGAATGAAAACAGGGATTCCTGGTGCGATGGGTCTCGGTTTAACGGCCCTGCTGCCTTGCTTCTTGTCACAGCACGCTCGCTTCTCCGCGGGCGACCGAAAAGAAACATCCAGAAAATCCATCCAGTTCTGAAACTTTAGACCTCTGTCTCACACTGGGGTTCCCACTCATCTCTCAACAGTAAAGATGGAGGAAAATATCAGTTTTTCTCAATAAAAATCATTTAAAAATAAAACATTTGTCAATCTCAGAGGTTACTGAAGTGTGTGCTGTGGCCCCCTGGTGGTCTGCTGTGGTATTGCATGTGGGCTGTGACTGGCTGTTTACAGCAATTTTCAGAATTTCCTGTCAAAAATGATGATACGGGTGATTAAATTCAACACCACCATCATTTCTGTGAAACATTTTCACCATTATCCTCATGTGCTGCTCTGATTACTGTCAACTTGCTCGAACAATGGAAATTTCCAGAAGAATCATCTTGAAGTTGGTTTTTCTCTTCGAAGCCGCGCTGGGCGATAAATCGAATATACTCGGTGTCTCCGGGTTCTCTATGCCATGTATAAAACGACTACATTGTGAATATTCCAGTAGACATTGTTGCACAGTTGCTTTTAGCGACTTACATGAACAAACAGGATTTTCTCACTTTTTCTCATAAAAAGCCACAAAAGAACAAACCAACATAAATACTGCTATTAAAATCTACATCGCCAGCGAGGCTGTGACTGGTACCGGTACTCTGTACCGGTATTTTCCGGTACAGAGCGTCCATTAACCCCTGCGCTGCTCCGTCTCGCTGAGGGTCAGGAGGCGGGGCGCACCGCGGACCGTCGGCGGCTCGCCGTCTATTTCTACTTCTTCAAGAGAAACGGCTACGAAACAAAAACACCGGGCCGGTTTGCTCATGATTAAATGATGGGCCGAGTCCAGCCGTCCTTTCATTCCTGGAACCAGTTATTTCATCAAAGCTCCCCGGAGCGCCGTGCGTGCGACGCTGAAAGAGCTCCATTTCAAGTAAATACGCTTTAAAAGCCACAACACAGGGCGACGCGGGGCATTAAGCATTTATGGCTGCAGCTGCGAGTCAAGGGTTCGGGATCGAATTAAAAAAAAGGTGGTTTGATGTGGAAAAGCTGCTTTTTTTTAATGTAATTCAGGAGCCACACACACATTTCTCTCCTTGCCGAAACGCTGTTGAGGAACTTACTCGGAGGACCTTCCTCGTCCTCGTCGTCGTCCTCGTCCCTGTAGAGGATGGGGCCGTCGGAGTCGGACTCCTCCTCCTCCTCCTCGCTGTCCCCGGGGCCCCCTCCCTCGGGGATGACGCTCACCCGGGGGTCTCCCACCATGGCCCTCCGGCTGCGCGCCTCCAGCTGGCGAGGAGGCCTCTGAGGCTGCAGCTTCCTCATCTCCTCCTCCAGGTCGAAGTCGTCGTCTTCCGGCCTGCGAACCAGCAAACGCTCCCATGAATCACACAGAATGAAAAACCATTCAATCTGACCCCAGGGTTTTCAGCGTCAATGCGGATTTAAAATGTATGAGTGGAAAGCAAAGCTGTTTCGATTAAGGCCGATGAGTTTTTAAAGAGTGGAGCAAACTTCCACCAGGATACAGAGGAGTCAGAGGGACGGCCTTTACCACCGTTAGTTATTTTTCCTTCTAAAAAGATAAAACTAGAATCATTTTGTTGAAAACATATTCCACAATGTGAAAAACAATTCGGATGTCAACGAAAACTGTCCTGTGAGTCAAAGCATGGGAGGTTTGAGACTAAAAACGCGTAATAGTTCAGTGGCGTCGGATCATAATAAACTGGTAGAGGTGCAAACTGACATGTCTTGGAGTTGTATGAAAAAAACAAAAATAAATAAATCAACCCACTCGCGGCTTCAGCCCAGAATGCATCATCTGAGCTTTGTGTGTTTTGAATGCGTCACGCAAAACAATTCCTGTTTTCATCCTTTATTAAAAATTCAAATGCCTATTTTTTCCTCCGGAGCAAACTGAGTTGAAACGCTTTTTGTGGTTTGCTGGAATCTGGGGAACGTCAACAGAGGAGCAAGTAAACAGCCTCACTGAGCCGCAACGTGCACAACAGAGGAACCATGGACTGAAGTATCTTTTTCACCGGTTATTCTGAGGTTTGTCTGGATATGTAAAAGTTGATTTAGAATTGCAGTTAAAAAAAAATCTCACAGTCAAGTTGCTGCGATTGGTTCCAAACCCTAACTTAACCCCTGACCCGATACTCACAGGCGTAGCGGTTCGATGGTGATGGGTAGCGAGTGGCGAGGGTTGGTCCCGGCCTCCGTCAGGAAGTCCGGTGGAGACTCGAACAGCAGCGAGTGGGCCCTCTGGGAGCTGTCCGGGTTGAGCTGCACCGGGCCGGGGCTGGCCAGAGCCCTCTGGATCAGGATGTGCAGGGGGATGGCCGGGGGCTGGCTGGGGGGCTCGGTGGTGGGGCTCGGGGGGTCGGTGTGCACCGTGGGCACCGGGCCGGCGGTGGAGCCAGCGCCGGGCGGCTGCAGGGACTGAACCCTGGGCGGAGACGGGGGGATGTGTGAGGGCGGAGGAGGCAGCAGCTCGGCGGCGGCCTGAAGGGATAAGTTCATCCTGTCGTCGCCGTTGTCCGCTCTGGAGGGGGCGGGGGGAGCGGGCGCCGGGGCCGGGGAAGGCTCGGCGGCGGCGGGTATCTCCGGGACCTGTCTGGGTGGGGAGGTATCCGTAGAGTGCCGCTTGGTGACGGGGGTCATCCTCTTCGGCGGGGTTGGGGGAGAACGTTTCGAAGGCGCCGGGACGACGATGAGGCCGCTGCCGCCCTGAGAAAGCTCCGCTGTGGAACACAGAAGCCGGAGCAGAAATCAGTAACAGAGACAGACATCTGGCGCCACACAGGGGGGTGGAGTTAGTCTGATTAACAATGGCAATCGAACAGGAGACCGTGGATGGATGAATGAATTAAGTGAGGGAAGCGTGATGTTCCAGGTGTTACGAAGCTAACAACACATCAAAACAAAAAACAAACAAAAAAAACTTTCATTTCAAAACAATTAAGTAGAGCATGCGTTAGTTGAGCTCCAGCCGGCTCCGTCGGCGACACCACTCATGCAGTGCGGGTGTGGTAGTTAAGATGGAGGTGAGGGGTTCCACGTGCGCCGCCGCCGCCACTCTGCGGCCTTTATTAAAATGCTGGAGTGACGTTTCGCCCCACGCTGGGTACCTGAGTAGGTCTGGCAAGCCGTGTGGCGCAGGTACACGGGCAGAGACAGGTAGAGGCCCAGCTCGCCGTGCCGCTTCCAGCCGGTCCAGTAGCAAGGCTGCCGGACCTTTGAGCCCCTGTGCAGCGAGGAGGAAGCTGGCGAAAGTGAGCGGAGATGTCAGGGACGGGGGCGGCGGGTTTACATTCCGCGCCGGGAGATAAATGCGAGAGGGTGCTCCTCCGATACGTGTTTGTCTTGGCTTTACACTGTCCAGAAGCGAGAGCGAGCATCAATCACCGGGCGGTAAACAACTTCTGTGGAGAAAGAGCTGCGCAACAGATAAGAGGCTGCTGTATCAACCGACTGCTGCGGCGTGGCGCTCCGACATGACAAACACTCATTCCCATCATTTCCAACTCGTTTGAGGAGTTTAACAATAAGACTTCACGAGAAACAAGAGCAGTTGTACTTCATTGTCAAGATCTGGACTGGGTGTAACTCCCGGCTGATGCACAGAAAGAAGCTGCAGCCAAGAAATGCCGGCGTAGCTTTGAGATATAAGGAAGGAATTTCACTTTTTCCTGAGAGTTTGAGCTCTGAGAGGATGTTTGAGCTGTAAAAATCCCCTCTCAGCAGAAAACTAGCTGACATTTCGATTCTTTAATATAGTATTTCAAAACTGAAAATTGTAAATATTTCATGTATTATAGCTTTAATTTTGATTGAGGCAGATTCTTATTAAGTAATGTATTTACAATCAACTCGGGTCCCGTTAACATGACGTAAATGAGTGGAAAACCTCTGTTCTATTGTTCTCTTCCCTACATGAATACAACACTGTTTTCAGTGTTTTTTTACACATAAACAGTTTTCATAAAAGTGAAACTTTTCTGAAATTAAAACTCAAAATTGATGATTTTATGGTGTAAAGGGGGCCTTAACGTAGCCTCGCGTAACAGAGAACCAGTCAGGATGTCCATGTCTTATAAGCCACTGTGTGGAGTGTGTCAGTAGGATGTGAGCAGGGGACGAAGCAGCATTGATCCCAGTAAGATAAATGGGAAGAATCACCTCAGCCGGCAGCTGCAGCTGGCTACTGGGGAGTTTATCAATAACATGTGGTGCTGAGAGCAGCGGGGAAACGTGAGACTTTAGCTGTTTACGGCCAGAGACATGCCTTTATTTCAATCTCTCTGATCACTGTGCCATCAGTTCTGTTTATTCATGTATTCGCTGTATGGAGACATACAGAATAACCTCATCCCGACGTGTTGAAGCAGCGTGTGCCGGGTTGCGACATCCGACTCATTGGCCGGTCGACCTTTCGTTTCTGAAATCCCAAGTCGCCCGGTGTGGCAACCGATAATCCAATAAGACCACCAACAGTTCAGGCCGCGATGACTAAACTACTCTTAATACCAGCGTGGCTTATTCTGTAACGTTTCTGGCAGCGTGAACCGGCTAAACGGTCACCGCTGCCGGCGAGTGTTCTCAGTGAAGAGCGCTTTGTGCCGACATGTTTCGACACTTTCCGAGCAGAACGATAATTCACCTGATCTCCGGCGTGCAGGACGACACACTGGGTGTACTTTCCTTTATAACCAAAAGACAGAATAAACACTGAGAAAACAAGCTGCTCAGGCCGTTTCACGGTGTTCTGGGAAAATTTAACAGCGGTTATTTACTATTTCACAAACTACAGAGGATCGTGAGGCTTTGCAGACTGAACTGTGAAATCACTCCATCAGAAGAGAAAAGAATTTATTCGTACTGTTTGGGGAAAATAGTTAGCAGCTCTGGCCAGACGTATAATCTTGCGAGACTCAAAGAATATTTTATTTTGTAGTGTTGTGTGTGAATGTAAATAGATTTTTTTATCTTTTAAATGCCATGGAAACGGTAGCTCTTATCGAAAATCCCTCATTACCGCTTGTTAAATATGTCAATCAATCACTTTGATTAACTCGACGAAGGCAGGGGAGGGAAACATACTGACAGTAAATGACGAACAGGGATTTCTCTGGTAAATGAGCTCGGAAAAACTTGATGAATGATGTTTGCTGCAGAAAGCGGCACTACACTGACACCTGCTAAACGGAGACCTCCCCTAATGAACGGCTGTGGAACGTGTCACGGTGACCATGTGACTTCAAAATAAAAAAACGCTCCCAGGAAGAGCCGCCGTGGCGTGCCGGGGCACAAGAGACGTGAACTCCTGCCGGTTTCTCTATCCGCCCTGCAGAGACGCGCCGACAAGCCGCTGCGTGTCTGCTCTCCAGAGGCGGGCGGACGGACGCACACGGCGGATGCGCGCCGCCAGCAGTGGAAAACGCCCACACAGCAGCAACGCCCGGCTCGGGAGCGAGGAAGGCCAAGAGGTAAAGACACTGCAGGCGATTTTTTTTCTCTCCATTTCTTTCAGTGAGAAAATAAAACCTCTTTCAACTGAAAAGCCAATGTAAACAGGCCACTGCTGTGCGAGCAATACAAAGGATGCTTTGACACGCAGGAAACAATACCTGCTATTTAACCAGTTCTACTGCAAGAGTAATGCTCTTAACGCTAATTGGCATTGCGACCCCGAAGCGAATCAGGCTGGCTCTGCTCGCCGTTCTGGCTCGCGCCGGGAGAGGACATTAGCATAAAGCTGACTCTTTCCCAACCCTGCGCTGGAGTGTCACTCGGTGCACATTAAAGCTCCATGGCATGTGGGTTTCTAGAAGCTTCATGTTACAAGTATGGAAAATAAACTTTTTAAATCCGTCTGTCACGGCTCGCCAAGTGTTTTAATGAGGTCTGAGGGACTAAAATCACAGAAAAGTATTTTTTTTTTTTTTAAAGTCTCCCTGACACGCTGCAGCCTAACGTGTGTAATTTGACACCAGCCTCGCTGTTATTTTAGCTGCTGACGAGCCTTAGATGTCCTTTGCCAACAGAGACAGATTAATCAAATTTGTGGAAACCAGCTTTGATTTCACCTCATCCTTATTATTATCATGAGACAGTTTGGTATTTTTTCACTGAACACATCTGAAACTGTCACGTTAATTAAAGAAATTGGAGTTTCAGGTTTCCTTGAATGATTTGGTTAAGAACGTCTGAGCCTAGAAGATATGTTACGTGACTGTTCTCAAATGAAATCATCGTCGTCTAAACGTCACTGTCTGAATAATTTTGTTTTTCTGAAACTTCCAAACACTTCTCCTACATTTTTTCGACCATGAAGAAGACACAGACGGGGGAGCGGACTGTAGAGAGAGGCTGTGAGCGGAGGGAGACGGAAGACGAGAGACTCACCCAGCAGTGCGGGGTTGCTGTTGCGGTTGGTGGGTTTGGGTGGGGGGACGGGAGGCTGCTTGGCGTGGGGAGGGACGGGGGGCGGCGTGTCGGAGTCGGGCACCGGCGCGGGCCGAGACTGGTCGTCCACTATCAGGGACACCGTCCTCGGCGGCTTGGCCACGGCCGGGGCGGCGGAGGATGAGGAGGAGGAGGAAGAGGACGAGGACGAGGAGGAGGATGAGGAGGAGGGCGGGGTCGGAGCTCTGTCAGCTGATTGGCTGGTGAGGAATTTGGGAGGGAGCAGAGCTTGCTTGGGGTGAGGCGGGGTCGGGTCCTGCTGGGAGTCCGGCGCTGGACGCGGCTCGGGAACAAAGCGGACGACGGCGGACTCTACAGACGGGTCACACAAAGACACACCAACAAGGGAGGGGGTCCAATGGAGAAGGGTCAGGAAGTCAGACAATTAACCTTCAGGGAGGGTAGACTGTACATTCAACACAGAGCAGACACTGAGAAAGGTCAAAGATGTGCACAGGAAGATTTCAATGACTCCTGTGTTGCTTGAATTTAAATATCGAAGCCCCGGGTTGACCCTACCAGCTCCACGACCCTGCTGGAGTTGATGTTAAATCATTCACCCAGCACCGTCAGGAGACGACTGCATCACAGCAAAACATTCACAGACTGTCTACTGAGAAAAAGTCTGAAAAATGCAGACAGGACACATTTGTGGTTTGTCACATGTCAACCTGCCGTAAGTGAACCGTGTGCTGAATTTCATACTCGAGGCTAAAGCAGCTGGAAACCTGTTAAATACAGCAGTTTTCTGAACCGAGCTCAAATATCCACACCGATGCTCCACGAAGTCTGGACTGCAGTCGGACATTCCAGTCTGTGGTCAGACCAATAGAACATTTCCATCCAGCCTGAACGATCCAGGGTGTCCACAACAAAGCATTCAGTATTTAAGTTAATAACATTGGCCTTGGCGCAGGTGGTTGTACCCAACAGTACAGTGAAGCCAATACAGTTAATAGAGCCCTAAGCCGTTCTATCTCTGGTACCTAACACCATTGCCAATTGAGTGGGTTAGATGTCGGTTGATTGGTTTAAGCGAGGTTGAGGGAAGATCTCACCTGCACGTTCTCTGAACTCCGCTGGCGGGGCGTATCTGGGCAGCGTGGTCCTTTTGTCCGACTCCGAGGCGGGCCGGGTCTTCTTGGCGTCCTCGGAGGAGCTCTTCTGGAGGGGAGG
This sequence comes from Salarias fasciatus, assembly GCF_902148845.1. Classification (NCBI taxonomy): domain Eukaryota; kingdom Metazoa; phylum Chordata; class Actinopteri; order Blenniiformes; family Blenniidae; genus Salarias; species Salarias fasciatus. Next base: position 23,690,097 of record NC_043765.1, read on the forward strand.
CCTCAGGTCGATGTCGGACTGAGGCCTGAAGCCTCGTCGGGACTCGTCTAGAGACAGCTGAGGGCCCGGCCTCTCCCGCTTCTCCTCACGACGCTCTCGTTCGCTTCTCTTGTCCCTGTCCTCTCTCCGCTCTCTGTCTCTCTCATCTCTCTCCGCTCGAGCGTCTTTCCTCTCCCTGTCGTCTCGCTCTCGGTCGTCTCGGTTGTCTCTGTCGGGACGCCGATCTCTGTCGTCCCTCCTGTCTCTGTCATCGCGCTCCTTCCTCTCCCTCTCCTCCCTGTCTCGGTGTTCTCTTTCGTCGCGGTCTCTCCTCTCCCTCTCCTCCCGATCTCTTCTTTCTCGTTCATCCCGATCCCTCCTTTCCCTCTCGTCCCGGTCTCTTCTCTCCCGCTCGTCCCGATCCCTCCGCTCTCTCTCGTCTCGGTCTCTTCTCTCCTTTTCATCCCGATCCCTCCTTTCTCTCTCTTCTCGATCTCGTCGCTCTCTCTCGTCCCGATCCCGTCTTTCCCTCTCGTCGCGGTCTCTCCGTTCTCTGTCTCTGTCTGTTCTTTCGTCTCTTCTATCTCGGTCATCTCTCCATTCGCGCCTCTCTCTAAAATCTCTGTCTTCTCTCCGGTCACCGCCTCCATCTCTTTCCCGTTCGTCCCGCCAGTCCCTCCTTTCCGCATCCTCCCTCTCCCTCCTGTCGTCTCTTCCGTCTCGCCTCTCGTCTCTGCGGTACCGGTCGTCTTGCTGAGGACCTCGAGGTAAAGATCCTCCCCTCTTCTCCACATCTGACGGCAGGCGGATCCGCCGGTCCGCGTCCACGGCGAGCCGCGCGTGAGAGTCCACGTCCAGAGGCGCCCGGTTGCTGCGGGAGGCGTCCGACGACGCCCGGCCCCGACCCCGCTCCTCGGGCTGAGGCACCCTGAGGGCGTTCCCCTTCAGGTCGGAGTCCGCACGAGACACTCGCTCCGCGCTTTCCAGCAGCTTGTCCACGTCCATCGGCACCGGGTGGCCATTTTTAACCGGTGGGCCTTTGACGTGGTTCACATCGTTGCTCTCTGTTCAACACAGGAAGCAAAAAAAGAAAACACAGAAAGTGTGAAAGAAACAAAAACAGAACGACTCAAGTCCCATTTTTAAACTGAAAACACAAAACTTTGTCCTGGAGCCACTGAAAAAGCAATTTTTTGACAACCGCATCTTTTCTGAAACGCTGCTGCTTGATGCGTTTTCACTTGAACCGTTGGCGTAAAAATGAAATCTTAATCAACACAATGTTCTCTGACGTTTAGGGAACAGCCCACACATGCTACAGTCTCGTGTCACCACCCACCGTTCTCTGGTATTTCCTTGAGAACTCCTCTGTCAATCAGCTCTTGTCGACTCTTCCGAACAGAAATCTTTCGTTCCAAGGCTGAAGGCAGGGGAGAAAAAAAATACATCACAAAAATCAAAAATGAGGGAAGACACACACATAAAAATACAGCAGATAAATCGCAGAAAGCAGAATTCATACCTATAGATGCCTCTGCGATCTTCTCGCTCGGTTTCTTCTTCCTCCACTTCCAGGGTTTGAAGATTCGTCCCATCTTGGAAAACTTCCCTTTGCGTTTACTTGGCGGCGATCCTCCACTGGAGTTTCCCTCTTCGCCTCCTGTCGAGCTCTGCTGCAGGTCGACCTCATCCTCTGTACGGACACAGAAGAGTTCACAGGTTGACACATCTACCCGAAAATCTGTCGAGTAGACGATGGAGAAAACGAAAACATGGCAGCAAAGAGAATCACTTCGCAGAGTTGAGCTGTTGGGGCGCATGAAGCAAGACGCAACCGAATAGAATTATGGTAATGACAACATACGTGTGCCCCAATGAAGCACAGATAGCTTAGTGGTGGATGGTCACCATATTTATGTTTCCACATCTCCAGCATATAAAACAACATGATAAGAAGATACAACTCCTGTAAGATTACAACATGTGAAGCATGCAAATGAAATTCATCTGTTTACTGCTGTATAAATAACATGAAACCAAACAAACAAACCAACATGCATCTTTAAAACAAAGTATCACGAATTGAAGAATGACTCCTGCCTTAACCGACAAAAAGACCCCATTTCTGTGACATTTCCAGTGAAAACATGGCTTTCACGTTTCACTGAAGTTTTGCATTGGTATGTCGCATTTACGTTTGTTTGTCATTTCAGTAAAAGTTTTGAAATGTTGTCGTGCAAACGGGGCTTAAGTCAGTCAATACGATGTGTCATGAACCAAAAGACGCCGTTCAGGGCAGTGATCAAGTCCAACAGCTAAACCTTTCCCCATCAAAGTGCTAAAAGTAATAGTTGTTGCTTTCACTGAATCACAGAAGAAAGTGTTTGCTTGTCATTTTGTTAAAATGTAAAAAGCATGCAATCAGCCCGCAGCTGACAGGGAGACATTCCAGGTTTTGAGGCCAAAAGCATTTTGAAACAGTTCTTTGTACAATAACTGCAATCACCTACGCAAAAAAGCAGAGAAATACTGCTTTCAATCGAGGCATCAGTCTCTGCAAAAGCGATAATCTGAACCATTACAGGTACATTTACAGTGGAGCCTCATCCAAGTGACAACTATAAGTCAGTGGAACAGCTGTTCTGAAAGGTTTTGCATCACTTATAATGAATGTTTGAGAGTCTACCTACCAGAGCTTGGTCGGGGTAAAATCTGAAGAAACGAAGCATAAAACCCACAGCACCAATGATGTGTGAAAAGGGGGTGCTGCTGTCTGTGCAGATGTGTGTGTGGTTTCATTACAAAAACAGAGAACAACACGATATAAACATCAATAAGGGTGAGTACACGGACGTCCGAATGGAAAGACGACGAAGTTGTATCGTTATTCCAGGTGACTCCCAAATATAAAACTATGGAACATGGTGTCATGACACTTTGGAGGAAAACATTACTGTCCTTCTACTGACCATGTGCACAAGAACTAAAGCTGCATTTCATCAGTTTTCACAGCGATGGAGTCAGAGCATTAAAAAAAAAAAAAAAAGTTCCGTTTCCCTCCATCTACATGGAGTCAGAATATTTTCAAAATAAAAGTGCCTTTATCCACATTTCCATGGAGACAGAGTGGGACCATATTTCTTTCGTATACAGAGGTGGAGTGAAAGCATTTTGCAAAAGTTCCACTTTGGAAGCTATTTTCAAAAAGCTGCATTGTCAATAGCTCCTGAGCACGGGGGATTTAATACGCTTTCACTTGAAAACGTCATGCATCTCAGTCATAAAACATGGAGACAAATTCCTTGATAAATAGTCGAGAAAAATAAGTAAACAATTTGAGAAGTCAAAGCGACACTAAGGAACTTTCAGTTTTCGTTGATTTTGGCGGCGCCAGTGGACAAAAGCGGTAGTGTTTTGCCTGAAGGAATACTACAGTTCCCATGAGGCCTAGCGCGTGGCGTTGTAAAATGCTGCTCCCGGTGGCATGCTGTCGGACTGAACTCGCCTTCATTTGTTTCCAGTGGCTGTGTGAAGGATGGAAGGTAATGAATCTAATGGTGGCTAAACAATGTTCTATCATGATGTGACGCATGCCGTAAAGCAGTCTGCACATTTGGAGTTTTTCAGTGTGCAGGGTTCCTACACCCTCCTCACAGCTGCTTAGTCCAACTGAAAGCAATACTGACGCCCTCAGCCCGTGACAGAGGGGTCATTCAACTAGTTGTAAGTCGATGTATCATCACAAAAGACATTAAAATGTTTTATTAAGGTTGAAAAGTTCCTTAGTGTAGGTTTAATACTGACATAAAAAATGGATCAAATGGAAGCGTTTGTGTGACACAGTTAAGTTACAAAAACTTCACAAATAGGGGGCCACAATGTTTTGATATCAAAAAGGTAATCAAATCATCTTGGGCTTCGGTGACATTGTCAGAGTTGAGTTTGTTTTCTCGGAGATTTGGCACGCAATAAAAGAAAGTGGAACTGAACAATATGTTATGAGGCAACACCACAAAAGCATCCAGTCAAGACTGGATTCTGCTGCCAACTGCTCTGAGGACTCAAAACAAAACTGTGTGTGTGTGTGTGTGTGTGTGTGTGTGTGTGTGTGTGTGTGTGTGTGTGTGTTTTCTGGCTGCAGCAGTCACAAGGTTAAATTCCATATGCAGGGCAGGGCTCTGGCTCCAGGCTGCTGGCACACTTGTCCATCACGATCAAGGATCACACCTCCAAACAAGGCCGGTCCAAATTCCGCTTGTGCTCCCTGCCACAGTGAAAAATGGACTGTCTTTTCACAGGATACTGTGAATTAATGGGACTTTTAGCACAGCGGTGATGCCAATACAACCACTTGCAACCTCAATAAAAAACTAAATATATAACCTTTATTGAAACAGAGGACAGAGGAACAGAGGAACAATATGTGTCCATTTGAGACAGAAACCGTGACTCAAAAATACCAGAGCTGGTCTAACGTGACCGAAAACCGAGAGACAGCAGTCACTGGGTGGACTCGGCTATTATAATTCTTGGGTGATGAGTTGGAAGGCAGCAGCTGGTTACGCAACAGAGCAGGGCAGCAGCCTGGAGGATGTGCTTTACAGGAGGACAGGGGAGCTCATTTACTAAGCCGCTACACTCATCACTCCCCCGTGTCACCACTAGATCTCAATGGCCATGAAAAACAGATTTCTAAGACGTACAAATTCTTAATCCAAAGGCAAAGCAAGAAAACATTTGAGCACACTGTACGTGACGGGAGCATTTCACTCATACTCGCCTCTAAAAATAGACCGCAGACATGATTTACAAGCACAAGTAAAAAAAAAAAAAATTACAACCTACAGTCAACTAGTGTTACTTCATCAGCCAGAAACAAGCAGAGCGCCTATTAAATATGAGCCGCGCGGTAAACGGTAACCACAAGTGGCTGCTTCAGGACGACAAACACTTCATCAGACACCGAGCACCAGTCTGCTGGAAACAGGGTTTCTAACACATTACCCAAACTCGGGCGCAAAGCTGTTACGTGTTTCATCAGACACATGAAATGTGCTTCGCAGCAGCAGCAGTTCTGAGTATCCGTACCTCTCTGATCTACCCGCTGCACCGTTGCAGGTCAATAATGTCAACGGATAGCTGCGTCCGCTGCTGCACTCCCCACGTGTTATCAGCATGAGTCACGCGTTGATGTTATCGGTTTGCCTTCCAACACTGACAACAAACTAACTCAGTTTAGCAACATCAATGTCACGATAATGACCCACTCCGTTCCCGAAGCTCCCAGGATTCAGTTTGTTTAGTGGGAAAAGTTGATGTCAGTGCGGATGTTATGATCCAGAGGGGGACGAGAACGACAAAACTTTGTAATGAGGAGAAGCTAAAAAAAGAAAAATTGGGGCTGGTTGGCTGTTTTTGTCCAACTATTTAGATGTTAGCTTCATGTAAATTATTGTCTTGGGAGCTTTCAACATAAACACATAAAGTCAATCATCCCTATAGATCCAGTCAGTAAATATTCAGCTGAGCTAAAAGGGAGCAGCTGCATGGAGGCTGTTACAGCCCGTTTACATTTTCAAATACATCTATCAAAAAGTGAACTCGACAACTATATGAAAACATATTTTTATAAATGATACTTGATAGATAACCTTCATTTAGAAGTGTTATCCAACTTCAATCTACTCTAAAAGAAGTAGTTAAAAATTACTTTCTACTGGAGGACATCATCAAAAGGCCAAATCCAAAGAGCACTGAAATTATTGTTCTTACAGTCTGAAAATATAAAATTCCTATAATCAGGCTCCCAAGTTTCCCAGTAGATATACTGAGGGGCTGACGGGATGACGAGGCTCCGTTTACACGACAATCTTTTCTAAGTGAAAAGACAAAACTTTAGCTTAATTTTCACTTGAAGGGTCTCGGGCTCCTCCGCCGTACAACACACTCACGGATTGATCGTATTAAAAGAGTTAAATGTAAAATTGAGGTTTAGAGGCTTGTGAAGATGTGAGATTTCAGTGGTACATGCTCACAGATGCGTGTCCACCAGTATGCGCATCAGCACATGGATCTATCTCTTCCGCTAAAATCTTTCTGATTGTAAATGTAATGTATTTCCTTTCAAAGGCACACGGTGTCCTTGCGAACAAAGCATCAGTGAAGAGCTCTGAACTGTCTGAACTGCATGCACTCTTGCCCCTGTACAACTGAGAGGCACATCAGTATTTGCACTTCATGGCATTTTCTGTCTCCGCTACACGTCAGCAGACAATCACATTCAGTTAGAAGCCTTGATTGCTTACAAAGCAATAACTTATGCATGAAGTCTACAAAACATTTGCTTGATCAGTGCTTAGAAAGAAAAGTCAAATTCTAGAAAAAGATTCCTCTTTGTTCTTCCAGACGGAGCCTACTGGTGCTTCAGTTTTAAACGCTAATACCGTCCTGGATCAAATTTAATACCGCCATTAGCAAGATTAAAAAAAGCGTTTTACAATCCCAAATATCAATTTATAATGTCATACTAAAAGGAAATAAATATTACAGTTAATTCAAAATATACGGCCAAGATTTCCACACAGAACTGGTGGAAGTCAAGAAGTTGAGTAAGTAGCAAATCCAGCCACCGAAGGAAATCTCGAGTTTTCTGGAATCAATAGACTCAACACTCACCAAAAACAGTATCATGATGTTTAAGTTGGTTTCCACATGTGTGATAAATCTCTCATCAGATCAGTGTTTACTCTGGAGTTCAGTCAGAAGCTCCTCAATGATTGAGTACTTTTGTTAAAATACTGTTTTTCCTTTGGAGCGTGTCATCTCTCAGTCTTAATGTTCCAACCTCGAGTCCCCATCCCCCCACAAGACAAAGTGCCCTTGAGCAAGACATTGATCTGAGAATTGCTCCCAACGGGTGGTGGGTGGATGTGATTAACAGCGTAAAGCACTCAAGCAGTGGAAAAGCACTACATAAGTCAACTCCAGTTCCCAAACAATCGCTGCTGTTTGGTAATCTAAACTGAGAAGAGGAGCTGAATGAGCCGTCTTCATCCAACACCTGCTTAGTTATTTCTACAAGCTTAAAGCTCTTTTTTTTCCCTGTCATTTAACGTCAGTCGATCCATTCCCCACCATTACAGTCAAAGGAGACAAACAGGAATTCTTCATCAACAGGATTCTTTCATCAACACCACACCTGACTGATTCCAGCCCAGCTGTACCTGACGGATGGACGGACGGGGGGGGGGGGGGGGGGGGGGGGGGGGGACGGCCGAGCCGCGGCTCAAACCACAGGCTGCTGCTTTGTCAAACGCGTTACCATTTATACATGATTTGAGCCTCATGTCTCCAGGATGCGTTTTTCAAAGCTGAACAAGATTGTGTCCAGGGTGAGCAAACAGGAAGGCAGGGAGGGGAGCTTTAAACATCAGGGGGAGGGAAAGAAAAGTGTACCGAGTGAAGGTTAATGATTAATGCATGGCGCTTTAATCATCTACTAGAATTTGATCTGTCAAGTGTAAAACAGCTGACGGCAAACGTGAACCGCCATTGATTCGTGGCAGGAATCCAATTCCCTAACATTTTACTGTTATAAGGACAGTGCTGATTGATCAATTCCAATTCCGCAGGTGGGCAAGACGACGGCTGGAGAGAAAAGGTTACAATGAAAACAGAGAGATTTCTCTTAATCTTGAACCAGAAAAAAAATTGAAAAAAATACAAAAAAGACCGAAACATTTTGTTCAATCTTGAGAAAAATGCTCTGGTAGTGTAACACCACCGCTTTGTGTTACACAATCTGAACCACAGTGGACACAATGACAACAGCTTTCCATTTGTGAAATGGGTGTGAGAGGCAGAGAGGGACATTATTTGTTTTCTACTTAGCTAAAGCCACTCTTACATAAACTTCAGTTAGGCTCTGTTTCAAGCGCTGCCCATTCCGCTACGTGATTGACTGCAGCAGACCGCCGTGTGTCCTGGACTTCATCGTGAAGCTCTGCAGACACTCAATAACACCCCATTCATCTGAATCAAACAGAAAGATATGACGGCAGACACCGCAGGTGAAGGACGCCGTTTTACGACGTGCTGAATGAATGAGATCCACACTGAAAATGGATGAATCGCTATAGTGCTTTTCTTCCAAGATGTGAAAACCCATGAAGAAAGAAAGTCGATGAGGTGAATCGACTGCGACTGCATTCACACGTATGCAGATCACAGCACAGTTTTAATCAAAGCTGCCGCTCATAAAGTGCCTGCTCTGGGATTTCAAGTCTTGCTCAATGTTGCTTCAACATGTTCGGACTGCTGATGGTGGGATCAGAGGATTAACTTCAGCACCTAAACCAAAACTTCCCTTTGAAGGGTGTGAGACCCGTTTAAGACAAACAGCTGTTTGATTTTGACTGTCAAATCTCATTCATTTCACCATAAAATACACTTCTTATTCTGTATGTCAAACAATCATCCTCTATCTTACTATCACTCTCTCCTATGTTCAGACCAGTGCTTGTTTCAGGGATAGTCGGCTTCATCCGGGCAGGTGTGAAAGCTCACCAAAACTGTGGTCCACCTAAAGGCAACGGTCTTGGTTCACTTGCAAGCACAGGAGCAATCCAGCAGATAATTCAGCGCACATGACGTAGAGCGCAGTGTGTTTTGGGTAGTAAATAAAGCTAAAAGCAGGAATCCAAAGAAGCAGAAAGCAGAATCAAAACATTTCCTGCTGCATGCCTGATGTTGGTTTGGGCCAATCTCAAAAGTTCAGCATGAAAGCAAACCAAACAGGACTGTGCTGGAGCCAAACCACCCAAACTTCACAATAACGTCCCAACAGAGTGGAAGACTCTGTTTCTGTGAAATCCACTTCTTCCCCTGGGATCACGTCAGGTCTTCCTTCTTTGTCCTTATCTTGCTATCAGTAAAGCTGTCGGCCTTTACGCAAGCATGTGCATACTCCAAACGTCTGTCAGTCAGCTGCGGTAAGCACGGTTTTTCCTATCTGATACTACAAACTACTGTACACTGAGTCATAAACCACATACCAGCACAGAAAGCTTCACATGCGTTCCTAGTTTCTATCGGTTATCTGAGAGGAATGTTTGTTTTCACAGTCAGTTCTCCGTCCAAGACAGTCTTGACCTTTTAAAATCTGGCGTTAGTCAACTAGAATTGAATTGTTCAAGGAAGAAATATAAGTAAATTTCGAAAACATGTTTAAAAGAGAAAAATATATGAATGTGACTCATGAGATCAGTTATTGGAGGGATGAATCCACCGATATCCCACCTCAGTCCAATCTGTATCACCAGTTTTCTCATGAACCTAAAACATCTTTTTGTATCTCAGAACATCAATGCGAGCGACGCGCCGACACCGATGGAGTGAGTACGCGTCCTTTAGAAGAAGCGGTGTCAGTGAATCCCAAATCGACACCATTGTGCTTTTCGCCACTGCTTCAGAAAAAGCCTCTCTTATGGACCGATGCATTTCCATTTAAAATATGCAGTTATTCACAGTCAAGTTTAAAGAAACATACAGATGCGAATACGCCACTCTGAACCATCTGTGTCATCACCGTGGCGGTTGATGGAAATGTCCACTTTGTGGAAGAAGTGCTCATGATTTCAAAACAGCAGCACAAACAGCATTCTGGAATCAGAAAAAAAAAAATTATCTACAACCACAGTGCACATGTGCGAGTGCATCCCTGGTATTTTCCCCGTGCAAATGACAGTAGAGAGAGGAGCTTTTTTAAATTGGTTTGACCGATCTTTCCTGAATCAGCTGGCGTATATAATAATGTTTTCAACTAAAACATGCTGCTGTTTGCGAAGAGAATTACTGATGCTGAGCAGAAAACAGGTTTCATCTGCTGATGGCCATTAAATCCAATGCATCCTGAAAAAACAAAAACAAAAAAAAACCATTTGGATCATTCCATCTCTGCAGCATGTGAAGCGAGGCCGGCCGTCACTGACGCATGTGTGAAATCTCACGTGTGAGAAGTGGACGAAGAGAAGGCCGTGAACTCTGCTCCGATCACCGGCTCTCGGCGCTATTTCTGACGCGGCTCGGCCGCCGGCGGGCGTTAAACTGTGAGGAGTGGCCGCGCGCTGGCACAGAAGCCCCGCGACCTTGCATAACAGCGAGCGGAGAGAGGCGACTGCGGAGAGCGGAAGAGGCCAACCACTCACGGGGTGACTTGAAGGACAATAAAGAGGCGAACCGCACGGCTGTGCAGCCACTTGATGAAGAAAGGCTTGCAGTGACAGACCCACTGATTGCGGGAGACGTCATCGGCCGCTGCGAGTGCAGAGCCAATCAAAGTGTGAGGACTAATAGCAGCAGGAAAGCAGCTGCTGCTAATGCAGCGCTGCGAGGACCCCTCTGGTCTACATGACTCATCCCAATCACATGACGCTATGGAATAGTCATCAATCCTCCTCAGATCTACCACCAGCTCCTGCATCGTCGTCACGTGCCGAGTGACGCCACGCAAGAGAGCGAGCACACAGCTGGTGTTGAAAGTAAATATGTAACTAAGAGGACGGGCTCATTGGCTTTGCGTTGGAAAAGCTGTTGGAAAACATGTGAAGAAATCCAACACATATTTTAACACCAGGTTTCCAACCTGCCCTTACAGAGAAGACAAACTTCAACTGGCAAAATAAAAGCCCGCAGGATGAAAGCAGTGGACATTTTTTTTCCTCTCTCTCTCTCTTTTTTTACAGGTCTGAATCCGAGTTTCCGGCAGGTTTTACCCAACAGCATTCACAAGTCAGACCAGTTGAGGAGACAGTCTGGGCAGCACTAATCTCTATGAAGTTTGGCTTTTTTAGATGTTCAAACATCTCATGGATGCATGAAATTTCAACAATACAAATTAAAAAAAGTCTACATTTTCAGGAAAGAGGTTTCTATGGTCCACAGCAGTCATGAGGCTGCTCTGCTTTAAATTCAGTTGTGAAAAGTAAAATTGCTTGAACCCTGATGGACTTATACAACAACTATGACAATATTGTTCAAGAATATAGTCCATTTTCTTCCTTTTAACACAAAATTACACTTCATCAAAAACAAAAAGAATGAAGAACTGCTTTTCCTCACTGATTTTTTGACATCAAGTCTACTATCATACATCTAATGTACATTAATACTGAGCTTGACCAGCACTCCTTAAATTCCTCCCCCATTACTAATCCACTGAACAGAAGTCTCACACCAAACTGGCCAACCAACCAAAACAAACTAAAGATTACCATCAAAGAATTTTCTTGTTTATTTTCCCACATGAGAAATACCTACAATAACAGGAAAAAAGCCACATTGTTGTGAATTCCACAATTTCCTTCAGATTCCTCCCCTGCCGCTCAGCTAAACATCCAGGACGTGCTGTGTCCGAACAAGAACACGGCAACAAAGCTTTCATGTCAGGGGCGTCAAACATGAGGCCCGTGGGCCAAAACCGGCCTGTACGACACTCTAAAATGCCAGGCAAATGGTAAAAATGTCAAAGGAAACAACACAACAAAGTCACACTATCAGGGTGAGTTTGTAAAAATAAGCATAATGCACCAGAAGGTTGAATTAAAATTCACTTTGTGTTGACATTGCAGTCACTTTTGGTATATTTTCATCAAGTATACTCTGCACCACAACAAAGAAAGTTTAAATTTTAAATATAAAGATTATTAAGGTGTCATTTTACTGATCCAGCCCAGTGGAGATGTGTGGAACCACAATGTCTTTGACAACTCTGATCAGTCAGTTTACTCAGATGTGTTCAAAATGCAGTAAAATCCAGTCCTCCAGTTATTTTGTTCGGGAAAATGCGGTTTAGTAAAAAAAAAACCACAAGGAAGTCACTAGAGCCAGATCAGACGACACACCTGGTTTGTCACGTTTGTTTACAAGAGGTGGCGTTGCCCCGTGGGACGCACTTTTCTGCATCATGCGGTCTGATCAAAACACTGGGGTGAAACTGATGCTACGGGATCAGTCATCAAACGAGACGAACACGCCGGACTCTTAACTCTGTGCAAAAACAAACTGTCCAAACTCTGCTTCAGACAGTTTGTTATCGTCTCAGGCAGACGGACAGAGACAGCCTTGTGGTTTCCCGTAGACACGTGGACGACGGCAGAAATCTAAAGCATGTGTGGGGCTGGTGTCAGTTGGTGCCTTGCACCCCTGCGAACCTCCCGCTTGGCAGGCGTGCCTCCGCAGATAGCCGCGGAGCCGGGGGTAGACAGAGGGAGGTTTTGTGCGCTTTGCGAATTTCACAATCGCCACATTCCATCTAGGTGCATTCTTCTTACACCTGTCTGTGCCTGCTCGCCCTGCAGTGCCTCTCCGCTTTGCTGAACACCTGCTCGGTACGTAACGCTCCGGCGACTCTCCTGCTTCTCGGGGAAGGTGGCGCACCTGGCGGTGGCGAGCCCTCGCCCGGAGTGGAGCTTCCGACTCACCCGTGCTGAGCTGGGCCGGCTGCCGCGCCGCAGTCTCGCTGCTGGCGCTGTGTCCCATGCTATGGCTCCTGTCCCCGCTGGCCTGCCGGGCGCTGCCTCTCCAGAGGCCCGCGGCGGGAAGGCAGAGCGTAAAGCCACCTCGCGTCTCTTTCCCCTCAACAAAACACGGCTCCGGTAACTCAAGACCGTCTTGACTGCTGACTTGCGTCGCTGACTCTTTCTTGTCACTACAGTGTTGCCCTGCTCCCCCCCCCCCCACTCCTCTTACTCCCTCCTCCTCCTCCTTTAAAACACAAACACACTCTCTCACTGACTTCTTAGGTCCCTCCCTTCATGGAGCTCTGACTTCATAAATAAGGTACGCCAATAAGGTAATCCAGCAGTCTGCCGTGGATGCCTTTCATTCCCCAGAGCAGATTTTTCAGGGGCAAAGTTCACAGCGGGAGGGCTTTGAGGCTTGGCCGGCCGGGCCGTCAAGCCTTGAGGGATTTGCGATGCAACTGGTGGGAGGTGGGTGTTGCTACTCCCCCCCCCGCCACCTTCTGCCAGCACCATTTTACAGACTGACAAAACAGTATTCCCTGAAGGGCGAGGGGGCGGGGCCTGTGGGCCGAGGTAACCGGAGAAGTGGAAGGTGAGCCGGGCCGAGGTGGAGCTCGACGGCGGAGAGGAGGAAGTGACACGGCGCAGGTGTCCGGTGACTCTCATGGAGAGGGGGGTGTTGTCCTTTTAAACTGCGGATGATCCTACAGATAGCTGGTGAAATGCTGCAGGCGTATTTTCCATTCCTGGATCTGTGAGGAAGGACAACTTTTATCCACGTCTTCTACTGAAAACCAGCAGATTGCGTGTTTCTTTTCTCTTTCTTTTGACAATCTGCTCTCCGTCAGAGAAGTTCTTGCGTTTGTTTTCTCTGTCCACTAACAGGTTTGTCCTCCAGGAACTCGACACACAACGTTACTTTCAACTTCAAAGACTCGGCGGCTCCGTCTGAGCACTTTAAAAGAAGGACACTGCAATATTCCCCTCGGCTGTGGGACACGACGCTCGTCTTACAGTCTGATTTATTTTATCTGTGTAGTCATCTTTCTTCGTAGCTTGTAACCTCTGATCACTTAACTTTTGGATTTAAAGCTGATTAGAGACTTCTCTGTTCCAGAATCTGAAATCTTTGTGTTGCTTAACTAATACAGTGTACTGAGTCCGTGTTTATTGGACATTTGTCATTAATAAGAATATCTACCTCCTTTGAAATAAAAGCAAATCTTGCACCTTGGCCATTACTTTCATTACATTGGTCATTTCGGTCGGTTGACGAGGGAAGAAAAGTGAAAATAATATATTTAAAAAAAGAAAAAAAAAATCAAATTAATTGCTTAATTATTTTATATTTAGGTCATGCTAACACAACGTTTTGAAGTGAAAACTAAAAAACTTTCGCTGCCTTTTGAGCATCTGTTTCCACGTCACTGAATGCTTTTCAGGAATTCTTCCATTTCCATGTAAACAGATATAGTTTTAAAAATGCTGCCATGTAATCAGGGGACTTTTCTGAAACGAGAACTTGAAATGTCATGAAGCTTCAGCAGAGCAGCCATAAATGAAGACTTGGCAAAAAAAGGAAATACAAGATGCTGTTGAATCTCAGAAATTAGCAGTAGCAAACGAGGTAAGAATAATGAACAACACAACAGGAAGTTAGAGTGCGGATCACATATTTCACGATGTTAAAGCTTCATCACACGAATCACAGACACTTGAGGAAGAGTGTTGACGAATGAGAGAAAACATTTTTTGGTGCATTGGCCGACACATTTTTTGTTTCTCCTCTTTTTTTCCCCCCAGATCAAAGTGAATCTGCGAATGGATGCTACACACACTTAGAAACCTCAAGGCAGAGCGGTGTGATGAAAGCACTTAACGCTATTTGTAACAACTGTGCGTATTTTCACATGACCTCAAGGTGTTATTTTATCTTTAAATTATGCTTTCTGATCTCATTTCACGCCGGTGATACCACACGTCCAGGAGAAAGCCGCTATTACTGAAACCGGCGGAGGTGAATGGAAATCAAACGGCTGCCGTGACCTATGAGTGGATTGGTTAAACCGGGCTGGATCCGCGCTGAGCCGCCAGCCGCTGGGTTGAATATTCATCAAAGTGCGCCTTCTCGGCGTTCGCTGTTCCACTCACCTTCCCGGCTGAATCCACTTTAATTGCACGTCTGATTTCAAGACCACTGTCACACATTCTAGAGGCAGATCTCGCCACTTACTACATAGACTTTGCTTTGATGCAACCTCAAATTAGAAGTTTCTTGAAGATTTTAGTATTTTTTTGGAAGGATTTTTGTATATTTGTACTTTCCAAGTATGAAATGAATGGACCGAATACTTTTTTTTAGCTCAAGTTTTTGTGAATTAATCCATATTAATCACTTTTTCTTGAATTTGCAGAGCCTACTGTTTGCCTAAAATTCATTCAGAGGACAGAATTTAAGACACCTCAAACATCTTTATCAGGAAAGCGTGATCTGGTTTTGTGCAATTAGTGTGGGGGAGCTTTCCTCAGCAAGTCAACAGATAAATATTTGTATATTAAAAGAAGTATTCTGCTGCTACTCTTAGTTGTTCCAGAAAGTGAAACTGGGAAAGGAGGGGAACGGGTCCTCTGACTGGAAGAGAAGTTGCTCCCTCTGCAGGACGGCGAGCGCTACAGCAGGGCCGCACAGCTCTCAGGAATCTGTGGAATGTCAAACCAACGCTTTTTGGGAATCAGGACAACCCCTCCTGAAAATCCCAGGGAAAAGAAACGCACATGGCGACCTGCGACGCGCCACGGCGCTCAGACTCGGCCCGCTCGTTTCCAAACAGCGGCAGCAGATGGAGACAAACGCATTACTTCAACCCTGACAGGTTGAAGTGAGACTTTAGAGACGTCAAGCTGATGACTCAGGGGAGTTTCAGTCCAGCGTGTCACTGTCACATCCCGTCCTCCTTACACACACGAGTCGGGTGACGAAATAAAAGGATGTGTGAGGGTTGCTCAATAGGAGCGGTTTATTTTTACTGCCCTGGACGGGCAGGGATGAGGAGATCAAGCCGCTCTAATCTGTCCCTGCGGCGGCTCAGGTCTCCGTAAGCGCCCTGTCCCGCCACTTCAACGGATATTTACCTTCAATCTACTGGAAAAATAATCAACAAAACCAAAAACATATTTACTCACGGATGTGTTCACACTGCACGGCCATGTCTCCGCTACAGCGCCGCGACTGGAAACGGCAGCTGCCGAGGCCCCACGGGGAGCGGGCAGGTGAAATGATCGGGGTCAGCGGCGACATGTGAGAGAAGCCGGCAGCTCTGCTAACCTGAAGGTGTGTCCTGTGAGTCAGGGCCAATGGGACGGCCGCAGGGACACACAGTGTGACGTGTCACATGGCCAAGCCCCTGAGCAAACAGCTCCGTGACCCCTGTGTCCACTTCTGCCAAGACACACCACTTCCCTCGTGGTTTCACAACTTTTTACAGAAAGACAAACGCGCATAACTCACCAGAATTACTTCTGAATCTCCATTACAAGACAAAGGCTTGATAAAGACATGAGCAGGAACAGCGGCTTATCAAAACTACATCAACTATGAGTCATGGTTTTCCTTAACAACCGTTACTCTGTGTTCCAGATTTCAACCAGAGAACGACGCATGTGCCCAACACATTTCAGTTCAGGCACCACAAACAGCCTGATTCCACCTTGAGTCACTCAGACCGGTAAAACACTGGCTTAATAGCCTTTAACTTGAAAATTGACAGTTTGTCCTTGTTGGGGTGCAACATCAAGACAATTTCTATGAAACCTTCTGGCACAAAATGCAGAGAAAAGCCCTAAAAACTTCTCCGATAGTATTGTGTTTTTTTTTTTTTTTTTTTTATAAACTTCCCCTGACAGCATGACTTTGAGGTTAGCTTCATACCAATCAGCTTAGCCATCTTTCATGGCAGCATCAATGATATCTCAAGAAATGTGTTTACAAAAAGAAAAAAAAAAAGGCCTCTTGTGGGCTTCTTTTGGCCCACGGGCCTCATGTTTGACACCCCTCACTCCAGAGTTTTAACCTCATAGGCCTGTTTTCTGAAAACAGAAACATGATGTATCGGTAACGTCCAGGAATGACAGCGCCGGCAGCCCCACTCTATGATGATGCCTCCGCCATGTTTACCATAAGCAGGATGGGACTGAACACCTGTCCACAGTCTGAATGTGTGTATTGATCAACTGTGACGTTTTCAGCAGAATGACGCTGAAAACAATCACCCCTGGTTACATTCAGCAGATTTATAATGTCTTGCTTGAACACTTTTTTGTTAGTCTTTTTATTATCTTCAATGTTTTCAACAATTCTTTTTTTTTTTTTTTTTTCATTCCGCATTTGTTCATGAAAAGCACTTTAAATTGCCTCGCTGCTGAAATGTGCCACAAAAAAATACAGTTGCGTTCCTTTATTAAAAGTACTTTTTGGCTTCGTTGGGTAACTGCGGCAATTTGCAACCCGCTGATTCGATTCTCTGGACGGAGTATTGTTCCATTTGCAGCATTATGGTCATATTGTAAAATGTAGACTTCAATATTCGGAGCCAATAGCAATTCCAGGCCCCATAAACCTTGGTAGACTATTAAAAAAAAAAAAAAAAAAAAAAGTCACCAAACGTTCTTACCGGGGTTTTCCATCACCGTGTCCAGAACTCAGCACTCAGCAGATCCTGCAACAAACACAAAGATACACTCTGTAAACAGAACATCCAGTTTCATTACAAGAACTGTATATTAGAGATCTTACAGCTATTAAAGGTTTTTCTACTGAAGAGGATTAAAAACACAACCAGAGAAGAAGAAGTTAAATAAGTTTCTCCAGCCAGCGAATCCTGTTCATTTTCTCTTATTAGCCGCTCAATCAATGAGTGGCTCTCAGGCCACTTCAAGCAGATTAAATGTTCTCTGAGGCTAACGCGGAGCAGATTGGCGTTTGAAGAAAGAAAGAAAAAAAAACTGTTATTTTTCACAAATGAACTTAATGGCGGCTGAGTTAATCAAAGCACTAACTAAAAATCCATTTGAGACGAAATCAAGCCAATCAGCCGGTCTCATTCTGTGGAGAATGGCCCTTCGACGAAAGGCAAGGGGATGAACAAAAGACGGAGCCGTGCGCGCTCTCAAATGAAAACCTTTTCTCCCTTTGTGCTGCTGATGCGCTGTCTGAGTCGTACACACACACACACAAACACACACATTCACAGCTTCCTAGGCACATCTGGCAATGAGTAGCTTGTAATAACTGCTACTGTGTGACAGGAGGGGACGTTGGACTGCAGGGCAGAAGTCCTTGAAAAGCCAAACGGAAAGCTCTGTTTATTCAAAGGGAGTGTGGCGACAAGGTCATTTCCAAACCGCGCGACGAAGCAAACAGCTGTTGCATTGATAGGAGACCGACAGGGACAACTACCATGATCAACTCTGGCATATTCATTTATTACCGACGTTCAAGCACGTTAAAAGTCTAAAACGCATTTAATGTTTCGACGGTCTGATGTAAAATCATGTTTTGAATCTGTCAGTGTGCACGGGGAATACTGCACTGAAATCTTGCAAACCGAATTGAAATCGCAACATCTGCCAGAAAAAACGCATTTTTAGATGTTTTATTAAAATCCTCCAGTTCTGAGTTACTACTGCATGCAGTACACCCTTTTCAACATTTTCTGAAACAGGTACAGGATGTGGAATATCTGTATTCAAGACTGTCTTAACAGAGGTGCCCATGAAAATGAAAACTCTGTTCTTTAAATACATTGAATTAGTTTTAAAGCTGGCCTGTTTTAGGAGCCTTTATGTTTCCTAAGCATCTTATTGCAGGTGGTTTTTATGAGGGCTACCGTCACAAAGTCTTTCCACTCTGAGCTGATAAGACGTGACATTATGACCACGGATCTCCTCTTATCATGTCATCTCCTGTCAGTGAACATCACGTCCTCCACTGCCAGCGTAACGTTTCAGAAAAGTAAATTCTGACAGAGAAAGTAAAAACACGGAAGAGACTGTTCCAACTGTTGGTGCTGAAGATGCTCCAAGACGCCTGTAATGCAGTTTACTGGATCAGACTGGGAGAGATGCGTCTGAGACTGAGAAGCACTTCTAGAGGAAATAGAAAGTCAACGTTTCACCCACTGACTTCTCAACACATTTTAAGACTTTTTTTTTTTTTTTCCTTAATAAATTACACAGATCTGGTTCCAGACAGTGGAGGCTGGGAGTCAAGAGAGTCAAACTCATTTCAGTCTGAGTCACATTCAGCCTCTCAACCTATAAATGATGACAACTCTGTCAATTTCTGTTTTAATGAATAAACGGAGAGTTTTCCTTTCCATGGGTCTCTGATCATGACCTTTGACCCCAGTAACACTGAAGCATATCAGGTATAGACATGTACCTTGAAAAAAAAAAATCATCAGAAGCACTTTTTCATTACTTCTACAACAATGAAATCCAAATGAATCCTTTAATAAAGTAAGAGATCTGATGTCAGTTTACCTTTTGGGATATTACAAAAACAACACATGGCAAAAGAACTTCATCTCCTGAGAGTTTAATCACTTCAAATAACAAGCTCATGTCTTAAATCAGGTGTGTCCAATTTTACTTCAGGGGCTGCATGCTGCCCAATTTCATTTCAAGTGGGCCAGATGGGTAAAACGGAGCCATATTAACCTTTACATTTAAACTTTACAGTTTTCCTTTGCTGCAGCACGAGGAAAACCTGATGAAAATATCTATAATCCTGCTAAACCAAACAACTGCAACTGGATATTTCGATGATCTCAACAAGAAGCCAATTGTAATGAAACCTTCTGCTGCAAAATACAGTGAAACGTCCAAAAAGTGTCTCCTGAAGCCGCTGCGTTATGTATGTTTTTTATAAACTCACCCGGACAGCATGGCTGTGAGGATGATGCTCGTTTGCCATCTGTCATGGCAGCACTGACACCTCGGCAGGTCTCAGTGTGACAAATGTGTTCAAATATTTAAAAAAAGTTTAAAATGGTTATAATTTTCTTGCTGGTTCAGCGAGCTGAATTGGGAGTCTCTTGCCGGCTGGTTTTGGCCCCCGGCCCTTATGTTTGACACCCCTGGCTGAAATATTTCTAAAAAGCATTGAAAGTTGTCAATACATTATTATTATTTGCATATTTGCCTAGAAAGACGTTCAACAGCAGCACCGAGCGTTTCCCAACACAAAGAGTTTAAAGGGAACATTGAAGTTGTTAAAATTCCTCTCAAGGAGCATAAATCAGCCCACAAACTAAACAGGAAAACACACGAGGATAAATCTGACTTGATGCTGATCACGCTGATCATGATGAACATTTCCTCTTGTCAAGACTCTAATTTGGCTTCAAATTAAAGTAACTTAAAGCTACAAGAAAATCAAGCTGCGTGCGTGTGTATAAATGTAAGTGTAATTAATCATAGTTTTTACTTTTCCAGCTGATTTTTGTTAGAAGTTCTGACTTCACGAAGACGACGAGGGTTTCTTTACCAGCCTCATTAGGTCCAGTTTCACTCCATGAAACGGCAGAACGGGCTTTCTCCTCCTTACAAGCTGGTCCACGAAACGCCGCAGGCAGACGGGTCGCCGTTATCTGGGACCGCAGCGAGTTTTAAAAAAACCAAAGTCCAGACTGAGGCGTACTGTACATGGAAACGGGAGACGCCTCGATGAGGAGGAATTCAAACCAACTGCGCTCAACGACGGGATCTAGCTGCTAACTCACAAATGTCAAAGTCCTCGCAGGTGAGGGGGGAGGGGGAGGAGCCGGGCGATGAGGGCGACTAAACAACAACAAGCTGACTCTGTGTTTATTTCGAAGCGCAGCTCTGCGTGCGATTGGTCGGAGGCGGCGGGCGGCTGCGGCGAGGAGGTGACGTCGGCGGAGGCGTGGCTTCATATCACAGCTGAACTTTGGAATGTACAAGAGCCTCCGGAGAGCGAGTTGGTTCGACCCGACCCGTGACACTGAGTGGGCCCAGCAGGGGGGGGGGGGGGGGGGGGGGGGGGGGGGCTCAGCTTACCTTGACTGAAAACCATTGATCACCGATCAGAACTGCAGACTGCCGGCGTCTTCTGGTTCCAGCAGGATTCCTTCCTAGCAGAGTGATCACTCCTGAAAGGAAAAACATGCAGGCGCATGAATCAGGATGACACATCGTCAACTTCCTTCTAGCTTCTCTACAGGGATAAAAAAAAAAAAAAAAAAAAGAAACCCTGCTGAGTGAGCTGCTCTTTAATTTGCAGCATTAATCGATCCTTTGGTGATCATCACAAAAACATGAAGAGAAGTATTGTTTCAACCTTCAAAACAAGAAGAATTGAGCTTTAAACTGGAGCAGCAGGAGGAAGGAGGCCGAACCCGCCCCCCTCCCCCCTCCCCCCCGCCGCCTGGTCAGCTTTGGTTCAGTCCGACTGGTCCGACAGGTCTGAGGTTGTAATGTACACACCAGAAACACACTGCGCACATATTCAGACCTGCACTGTACGGCGCCGCCGCCGCTCGACTGCTTTCGTGCTTGGGTTTTCCAAAACTGCTCTTTAAATAAAACTCAGTCATCAACAATAAGATCTTCATTACTGACGTGTTTTCTACAAGTTCCTATGAAACGCTGCTCGGCCAGGTTGACAGACTGTCTGGGTTTTTGAATAAAAAGTCTTAATCTGACACTTTTTCCTGGGACTCAGGAGATCGATGAAGCTGCTATGTGCCCTACTTTACCAAACACAAAGGGCTGCGAGTGCTGACGACACATTAAAAAGGTTACACCCACAATAAAGAGGATCAAAACAGAACAGGAGCGGTCATGGCAAGCGTCCAACTGAAGCACAGATCTACAGGTCACTCGGACAGTTTTTTATGTTTCAAACTTTATAACTTTATCTCTCAGATAAATTCTTTACTGCTTAAATAAGTTCCTCTCACTACTTTTTTTTAATGTATGGTATATATGTGTAAGACGTGAATTGATAATTGTATTTTGAATAATTCACGGGTCGCGTTTGTTTCGCGTGTTTGGTAATGAACGCATGAATGTAAACATAATGATTCACGTTTAATGATCGTTCCCATTCTCCTCAACCCATCAGCTCCAGCTGCAGCCACGATCATCAGGTTATTTAATCTACACTCACGTGACGAGAGAGAGCGCCATACATCATAGATAATAGAGAGGTTTCAATGTTAATTACGAGACCTTAATTTATAGAAACACACGCTCATTAAATGTTTCTACTTGAACAGTGGAAAAACAGCCAACCAGTCAGTACGGGCTCCACGTAGTCGACTATTACTACTTTAAAAAAGCAAAAATTGCGTGTTTTCTCTTGAAACACAACGTAAACAAGGCCTGAGCACTGTACTGGCAAAACACACACTTGTTTACGTTTTGTGCAGAGGAGCAAAGATAATTTAGGGCACAACCGTGAAACGTCAGATTCATTTAACGCAGTCGTTTAAATAAATGGATGCTGCTGATTACTAATCGCATAATCTATCAAATCGCAAGCTATTTAAAAGTGATTAGAACTTGATTTAGTCTGCTCGCTTCTTGAGAGGGAAAAAAAAACAAAAAAAAAAACAAAAACACAGCTTCATCATGTATTATGCAGCATATCCAACCGGCTGATACGTACAAATAATTCAGGAGATAAAGTCCTGCTGCACTCTCAGGTAACCCTGCGACGGGTGAGCGCACGTGCACGTGCACGGCGGCGCGCCGGAGGCCTCCACACACACACACCCCCAGTGCTGTCACTACTTGACGGGGACACGGCCTCGCCTCCGATTCAGCCCCACATGGACCGACGGCAGGAAAAAAGAAAAAAGAAAAAAAAAAATGCGGTGCAGGTTTAAAGTACAGCAGGAGCCAGATTTTCAGGTTCGGTAATCGGATCTAGCTTGTGGTATTTCAGCACTTTCACATGACTATAGTAGACCTTTTTATCTGTGAAATGGGAGCGAGTGATCAGGCCTGGTTCGCTACAATAAATACCTCCGAGAATGAAACAATATTGGGCACGCTTTGTGACGGAGGAGCCTGAATCCATTCTGCGAAAAAAAAACCTCAAACCTGTTTCATGACTTGTTTGAGCTTCTGTCAGACTAATACGCTGCTGGTTCTCCAGAGAGTCGGCATGCTTTTTCAGTCTTTGGGGGCCAATAAACAAAAAGAAACTGTCAATGCACTTCCTAATGGGGCCCCTTCTGGTGCTCCCTGGATTATAAATGGACACTCAGAGACTCTTACTTATGCAACTATGCAATTATACAAGGCTGCTGTGTTCCCATCGTAATAAAGCTGAAAACACAAACGCTTGAGTGTGTTATATTGGCATTTTAGAATTTATAACTGTGTTCTTTCACCCCTTGGATCCACTTATTTCCAGACTTAACTCCTTCTTCAACATATGCCGACGTGCAGCTTGGTCACTGCTGCCGGTGATGTGAATTATCGATTCATCCTGCAGTCCTAATAAAAATGTCTGACATGTCCTTAGTCCTGTAAGACCTGTAGCAAAGGAGAAAGTCGCTCGGCAGCATTTACAGGTCATAGTGATCTTAACCAGAAATGTTCCCGGAGGATAAATTATTTGGCGAATTAATAAAATTGATTTCAGGATAGTCAAGTCAAGAGTGTAAAAAAAAATAAACGATCCCCATTGAAAGTGAGTAGATCTGTCGGATTGAATGATGTGCTTTCATGAATCATTATTAAGCTACATAAAAAGGCATTATGATTATTAAGGGGGGAGGGGCAGTTTCCACGTTCTCTCAATAATTGGGTCAGTCCTCACCCCTCGTGTCCCACTATATTTAATTAAAAGCTGTGCTCCACAAAACGCCTGGTAAATGTGCAGCTACCAGTGTTGTAGGACTCAAGATCACATTTTCAAGGGCTTTAAGGTCTCAGCTGCTTGAAGTCTAGGTCTCGGCCTCTTAAAAGCATAGTCTTGGTGTTGAGACGCTCTTGTTTTAGTTTCGACTCCATCCAGACCCATTTAAAATCATGGTCTTGACTCAGTCTCAGGATGCTCTGGTCTCAGTCTTGAGCTGGTCTTGGCCCCTAAAAGTCTTGGTCCTGCCTTGGTCTTGCCTCAGTCTTGGCACCTTAAAGTCTCAGTCTTTGACTCGGTCTCAGACCTTTAATATCTTCGTCTTGGGAGGCTGTGGTCTTGGCCTTAGTTTGTTTTTTTTTCCTCTTAAAATCATGGCCTTGACTCACCCCCCGATGCACACTGGATGTGGTCCGGCTGCAGAACAGCCGCGGTCCGGACAGCTGATCCATAGTCATTAAAATCAATGCTGTGGTGCACACCGGCCACAGTCCGGCTCCGGAGTCTCTGCGGAGCTCCGGTCTCTTTCCGCGAAGATCCTATTTTTCCGGATGCCGCAGCCCTACCGCGTCAATTCAGACCGAAGAAAGTTGGGTGCTGGAAGGAAACGCGATACGTGTTCCAAAATAAGTGACTTCAAAATAAAATCTGTGCCGTGTTTTTGCCTTAATATTCTATTTTTTTACTTCTTCTGGTAGAATATAGAACAAACAACGTGATGTAGTCATTATACGCATTAGGAGAATGAACGGTTTTGTACTTCGTCACTGCTGAAAAGTCAAATGACACCAAAATGGCTCAAAACAGCTCTGTGACCGGAGCAGCTCCGTGTTGCCAGATTGGGCGGATTTGTTCCAAATCAAGCGTCTTTTTTTAACACATCGGACGTGTTGATGAAATGATTATGTGTTTATGACGTGTTTTTTATCATACAAATACGGTTTTAACGTGCATTTTCAACCGAGATGGCGGTTTGGGCTGCTTTCTAGTGAGTAAAACGGGTTTCATATTGTCTACGGGGGATAACGACAGATCTGGCAACCTTCTCCAGCGGACTGTAGAGACACCGCAGGCGGTGTGAATCACAGTGCTGCGGTCTACCGGACCGGAGCCGGATTGCAGCAGGAACGCATCCAGTGTGCACGAGGGGTCAGTATCAAGATGTTCTGGTCTCGGTCTTGAGCCGGTCTCCGCCCCTTTAATGCTCCTTTAATGTCTTGGTCTTGACTCAGTCCTTGCCCTTTAAAATCTTAGTTGTGTCTTGAGTCTTGAAAGTTTTGGTCTTGATTCAGTCTCAGCCGTGGTCCCTTAATGTCATGGTCTTGACTCAGTTCTGGCCCCTCAAAGCCTTGGTTCTGCCTTGGTCTTGCCTCAGTCTCTTTAAGGCCTTGGTCTTGGGATGCTCTGGTCTGGGTCTTGACAACAACACTAGGATCTACTGCAGGAGTGTAACACTGTTTAAAGTATTAACCGTTGATAAAATGCAATTTCAGCAGCTGCCATGTTGACGGCACCTTGTTGTCGACATGCTTGTGGATTAAAACGGGAAAACTTCATACCAGCCTCAGAGCTCCCCTTGAATCTGGAGGATGGGTGTTTGGGCACTTTATCTCCTGAAGCTCACACTGCATCTAATCTGTGACAAAAGTGTCTGCCACCGAATGAATGAATGCAAATGTATGTAAATTTGAAAAATGCTGCACGTCCAGACTTGGAACAGCTCAGCACCGCCGCTCAGTTCGCGGTGATTAATGGCATGAATATAAAATCCAATCCATACCAAAGTCCAACAACCTGAAGGAAACCTGCTGAAGTACAGTTTCCTCTTTAGATATATCCGTGTGTGTCTCAGGTTATGCTATTCCAGCCACCGCTTAAAATCAGCTGGAAGTTCAGAAACTTCCACACAGCACTGTTTGTTCATTGTAAGCTCCCAATTAGCTCATTAAGAACTCCCAGTTCATCGGATAAAGAGCTGCGTGGAGGCCCGAGGAGCACAATCACCCATTGTGCCAAGTTCATTCTGCAGAGCCTGAAGCCAAGCACACTAATGCAGTTCACTCCAGAGAGAGCAAACTCAGTACATCCCACTAGAAACATTGAAACTATGTCTGTTTTTTTCTCAATACCTATACAAATATTCTCAAAATTGACCAGAGAAGAAGTAGCAGAATGTTGCACAAAATGTTCTGTGGACCTCAGATATTTTCTAACCAGATTCACATTATCTGTGACAGATTTGATTGTTTTTTTAACAGAAAGTGCCAAAAAGAATTAAATATATTAATCCTAAAATGAGGAATAATTCGTGGATATCCAACTTGTTATGCAAAGAATTTAAATTTATTTCCATCATTCTTTTAACTATCTTGATTTACTTTATTTAGAAGGAAAAAAATAGGAAAAAAAAACTTACAAGAATCAAAATACTGAATTCAGGTAGCGTGGGTCAAAAATAACAAAATTTAGCATTTCTCCTCTAATAAAATCACACTTCTGTGCAGCTTTGAAAATATGTTCCAATCCTTCTCTTGTATTCGCATAAAAAACACATTTTTAAAATAAATTTCATGTTATTTCTGTGCTTTTGAGATACACTGTTATCTATCCACAAACATCATCCTTATCAATGCATCAGCTATTTCCTGGATTAATCACTGACTTGTTGGTCCTTAAAATGTCACAAAAAATACTAAACAATGTACTAGTGTTACGAAAAAACTCTACAACACCCAGTAGAAGTGTTCAGTTCACTATCATGGCAGACCAAAAAACTTCCAAACTAAATCAAATACGCAGCGTGGATGAAAAATATTAAGCTTTAAACAACACAAACTTGAAACATAATGATGAATTCAGTGGAAAACTAAGTTTCAAACACAACAAGAACATTATAAATCATTCCAGATAATATGTGCTCACAAGTTTTTAATGATGGTCTCTGCCTATTTTTGATAGAAAATAGGGGGAGAACATCTGATTCCTAAAAAAAATCATGAAAATGTTGTATTGTGTTTAACAGTCAAACACTAAAACACAATAGTGTACAAGTTATCACAGCGGCAAGAGCCCCTAAATATGCACCTTTATGCACGGTTGTCACAGAGTGATCATACCAGTTCTGCCATTTTCAGATAAGATCTGTGATCGCCACAGAAAGCTAGGACAGCAGAAAACCACTCGCACAGCATATCTAGTGTGTTTTAAACTAGATCGACCCACTCCAGAGTGCTTGATTTAGCGAGCTATTTTCCTTGGCTTCAAGTTAAACATCAACCCTCCCTGTGGCCTGGTAAACAAGGTTAGGTCTGCCTTTCCCACCGTCCAAAATACCTACAAACCCTTGCAAACACATGCACAGACTTTCTGCACAAGAGGGAGGGAGGGAGGGAAAGCGAGAGAGAGGGAGAGATGAGAGGAGCATGACTGACCTGATCACAATGCAGCCGATCGAGAACAAATACAATAAAGTGCAGTTTCCTTTTGTCTCGTTTCTGAGCCTGTGCAGTCCCAGCAGGGCGTAGATCTCTGCCTCCAGCCCGGCTGCCTGTCAGAACAAGTAGACAGGCCTGTGACAGGAATGCAGAGGAATGAGAGAGAGAGAGAGAGAGAGAGAGAGAGAGAGAGAGAGAGAGAGAGAGAGAGAGAGAAATAATTCACACCTGAAGCTTCATCCGGGTCCTGCTGGTATCACCTTATAATATGACACCTGAGACACCTTAAGAGCTCTGATACACATAAAAACACGAGCAAAACCCACAGCAACAGGTTTTAATGTGTTATTAAGAGTTAATCAGATCAATATAAACTTAAATAAGAATGACCAGAAACTTATTTTTGATGGTTTGCTCCCGGATGTTCAACCAGGAGCTAGCAGACAGGTACACCACGGCACAGGTAGTGACTCAGAAAAGTCTACACTCTCAACGACTTCAATACACTCGATCATATTGTTTCTATCCTATTCTTTCATGTTTTTTCTCCTCATAAAGTTCGATTTGTCAGTTAAACAGATCTCGGTGGCTGTGTGTGCGATGCTAATCCTCGCGCTGAGGTTAAAGCAGGAGGCAGCAACAGGTGGCTACTGTAGCTTTAGCTTTGTTTGCTAACGCAGAAACATGGTGAACAAAGTTTTCTCACCTCTTTTCCCCCCCACAGTGACCCGCTTCACCTGTGTGGAGACGCCGCAGACGGAGTTCCTCAGCCTGTTTCTTTTTTTTTTTTTTTTTTTTCCTTGTTCGCGTCGGAGCGGTGGTTAGTTTTGACACTTGTCGCGGCTGCTGTCCATCACCCAGACGAGGCGGAACTAGCTCCACTCCACCTCCCTCCCCGGACCCGAGCTCAACCCTCAAAATGGAACTTTTAAAAACGTCCGTGGGCCGCTGCGGCACAGCTGCATCGTCCGGACACCGCTCCGGCTGACGGGACACGCGTTAAAAAAGCAGCGAGTACCAGCGTTTCCCCACACTTCGCCAGTCCAAAGGTGTCGCACGGTAACTTGGCTGGGAGGAGGATTAGAGTTCTGCGCATGCGCACTGCGCGCACACCTCAGAAACCACGTGACCGCGGTGTTTTGGGGTTGTTGTGGTTTGGTGGTGAAGGGGTTAAATCACGGGGGTTAAATCACGGGGGGCAAACACACGGCCCGCGGACCAACACGGGACGTGCAGATAAGGCCAAGAAACAGCCTGAAGATGGTTTAAATGTCCTGGGTTGTGTTTCTATGTCTTTAGAGAGGACTAGTTTGTTTTATTTGTTATTTGATATGAAGGCATCTAAATTACTATCAAATCTTTAGCTTTTGTATTTTTTTATTTTATTTATTTAGAGAGGCAAGTTAAGACAAGGCCAGTCATATTTATTTCAATCACACTATTCAGACACAATAAGACAATTTATAGTGTTTAACGAGAAAATACATTAAAATGATGGGGGGAAGCCATGAAAGGCATAAAAGTAGAAGTTAAAAAAATGAAATAAAGGGAGAATTAATAAAATAAGTGAACTCTAATACTAGATAGAAGAGACTCAACCAGCTGGTCAGGAGGGCCAGCTCTGTCCCGGGCCGCCCACTGGACTCTGTGGAAGATGTGGGTGAGAGGTGCCACTGCACCGGATGGTAGAGGAGCTCAGCAGCTCCCTCAGTGGCCGACTGAGACGCCGTCAGTGCAGGAAAGCGCAGGCCCTTCATCAGACTGTACAACTCTACTGTACAGAATACGTGCAATAACCCTGGACATAATATCCTGCAACCATGGTCACTTTTTAACCCCCATAAGAAATCAATGACACTTTATAAACCATTCACTCTGCTGCACTAAGTACATATTTGTACATATTTGTATATATTATAGTTTCTGTTATATTTTAAGATTTATGTTGTACATACAGTTAGATCTTTCTATTTTGGTTTTCTATTATTATTCTGATTGCGATTTGCACTATTTCTTATTCTCATCGTTAATTTGCACCTTACATTACTTTTTGGTAATAACACAGTTTTTGTAGTTAGGCATTCCTTTGACGCTCGTCAGCTTCTATGGGGTGATAATGTGATCTGGATCATAAAGGTTTGTGTCATAAAATCTAGAAGTGTTTATCTATTTCAACTGATTTCTGTGTTACATGATGCACTGACTGATTTTTCTGTCCATCGTTTCAATTGATTTGGAAGGAATTTGTTGATTTTATTATCATTTTGTTGATTATATTGTTTGATTCATGCTTGGTTTTGAGCAGTTCCCTGATTCCTGAGTTGGTGTGAGAATGAGCATCAAGCAGGTCGTCTCTTCACCTCTCCTTCTCGTCTGTGTTCTGTTTTTCTCTCTTACTGTCTTTTATGAGCTGTATATGACATTTACGCTTCATCTCTTTTCCATCAGGCTCATGCTGTTATGTTGGATAATAACTATATTTTGCCATATCATAACCATATAATTTAAAAATAGTTTATCTTCCAGCAATCGGGTGTTGAAGAGCCATCTAAGCATGGGACCAGGTAAATCGTCAGAGATAATTATACTGTGGATTGTGGGATTGGGTATTTTGGGTATCACAAAGTTGTTTAGTGTAAAAGAGTCTTTGGCAGAATATGTTTACGAGCGCTGAAAGGAGGATGAAACTTCTTTCACATTGGGATTGTTCATTCTCTAGATATCGGTCTGTCATATAGTGTGGACGCAGATTGAGCTTCTGTTGTTTGAGAAATGTTCAAATTGAGTGGTGTGTCTGGCCAATCAAACCTGCCTCAAGATGAGGGTAATTTTCACATGTTTGATCTCTTAATGGTTCAAATCAATGGTCCAAATCCAGTGCAATGTTTACTTTTCACATCACTAATGATTAAAAAAAGTAATAAAACAGGTCATATGGAGCTATTATATGATCAATCAGTGTGCAGTTGTAGTCATCTGTGGCCATTTTGGGCATCATCTTGAATTAACTACTATCATACTGAGATTGTGAAGTTTAATTATGAAACCTGTAATCAATGACTTCTTTGTTCAGAAATAAAATTGCTTCTTCATCATCAGATTTACATTTAAATATATCCCAAATATACAGTATATATCCGTCAGTCAGGAGCAATTTTTGCAATCAAGATTGCACCAAACTTGCATTTCCAGTCGTAGAAAAAAATCGAGGAAGTGTTCCACCTTGATTTTGAAAGATGAGGAGTCGTATTACAAGAATACAAAGTAAAATCTTCACCTTAGGCGCTGCACTGTGAGAACAGGAGGTTCAAAATACCTCAATTAAACATGGAATCCAATGGGAACAGTTTTTCAGCTGTGTGCAAAGCCTTATTTTGGCAGGCAATTAACAACAAATCCTGTAAGAAATATCAGAATAGGAAGAGTTCATCCAGATCTGCACGACACCATGGTTAGACAACAAGCACAAACAAAAGTTCCAGCAACCTGCTGACAGCTGACGTTGATCTCTGAGTCACTTTACACGGAAAAATAAAAGAAGTACAATCAAGCCTGGAGTTTTCACACATAAACAATAACTGTCAAACAGCTGACGCAGAAAATGGGCGTGGTCACGCAGGAAAACAAACCATCAAAAGAACCTGTACTGGGTGTTCAAGCCAGAGCCATCTTGCCTGGTATGTTATGCTTCTCTATCCAGATGCATGTGGGTGTGAGACGGCCATTTCCCTTCTCACTCTGTAAACTTTGATTTTTGCACACCTGCACTCACTTTCACTGGAACGCTGGTGAACGTTTGGAGGTAGTGTGAGGAGTGAGATGTGGCCGAGACACCAATGTTATTTTGACATTACTAAACTGATTGTTTGTGTTTTTATACTCTGCAGAAGAGTCAAATGCATCCAGTGTTGTTTAATAATGCTTCAAACTTCAGTAATTCAATCAAAAAAGATTTTAAAAATCTCAATTGGCTCTTAATGGACGTTATCGTGCTGATGGGTTTTTATTCAGCGTTGAAGTATTGTTTTCACACCGCTGCTTATTGCAGTGTTTTCATGAGTCATAGTACCAGCTTGACTTATGAAATTAGCCTGGAGCAAATGTTTTCACATCTGCAGACACGTGCACGCAGTGATTTGAAGGTTTGCAGGCTGATCAGTTCTGATTATGAACAAGTGTATGCTTTACTTTCAAAGTTTATGCAACTTTATTTGATTTGATTTGATTTGGCAAGACAAGGCCGGTTCAGATTCAGAGTGCTTTACAGCCACACTAAATATAAGATGGATAAAATCAATCCATATAACATAAATTAAAACCTCATTCCATCCACTTCGAAGGACACATCAAATCGAAGCTTTATTTGTATAATGTTTTTCATATTGAACAACGCAAAGTGCTTCGCAATATTTAAAACAAACATACAATAAAAACGTGTAATACAGTAAAACACACACAGCCACACCTTCACTGTCATCATATACACACACTCTCCTACTACTGCTGCTAACAGTACAGAGACATGGCGCTGAAACCATGGAGAACACCACCACTGAGGTCGTCCACACCAAGAGAAGTCGTAGGTTTCCAGCGATAACGACTACTGGCCTGTCAGCACCCGGCCCCCCAGCCCCGCCAGACCGGGGAGATCCCCACACCGAGGTGAGAACCCCCCTGGCCGCTCCCCGCCCGAGGATCGCCATCGGCCGCTTCATCGCTCGACGCTCGTCTCTCAAGTTGAAATAATTAAACTTTTCAAGCGAATTTGCGCCAGGACAGTCTATCAGCCAGGAGGCTGTCATGGACGTACTGATGTAGGGCATGCAGTTGTTGGTGTGATGCCACGGCGAGCGCGATTTCTTTTGTTCACCGCTGCTGGTGGAAACACAGCGTCGGCCTGAAGTAGCGCTGGAACCGGCCGTCGTCCAGGCGCAGCTCCTGCAGAAGACAGTGGAACTCACCGAGCTCATACCGCCTCCGTAGGGTAGCATGCATCCAGAACGATGCCGACGCCTCGCCCGCAGCCGAAGCTCACTTCTTCATGCCAAATACAGAGCAGCGATTTCATTTGCGCGAATGCAGTCGCGTTCACCGCGTCCGGTGGAAACACGGCGTGAGCGAAAGCAGGAGTCCTGGATGGCTCGCCAAAGTGGTTCGAAAGGCGGAGCTGTGAGCAATGCGGATTTAGCCTCCAGCTCAGCCGTCAGCCGTTTAAAGACCAAGTATCTCAGAGATCTGTGTGAGCAGTGGAGTCTCATAGATTTATGGTACAACACAAGCCGTACGGTCACTCAGCGCCCAGATTCCTTACTAGCGGTGGCTCTGGGTTTACGTCCTGGGCGGGAATAGTCCAGAGTACCCCCGCCGGGGTCGTCCTCCGATATTTCAGTCCGTAAACACGGCGGCTGCTCTGTGCTATAAAACAGACACACCATGGCGCTGATGGGGATTGTTAACTTGGTTTTATACGGTGTGGACGTGTCAGATCACACTGATGAAGATGTTCACTGACTCAAAGGTTTAATTTATTCTGATAACTTTTGACAAATTTATGCCTCCAACTTTAGTTGTTGAAAGAGAATTTCAAATGGCCCCTTTGAAATCCAGCCTGTTGTGCTGATCGGTGTTTATGGGCTTAACATTATTTTTATTTTTATTTTGCTGTCATAAGGGGATGCTCCGTGGAGCAGTGATTGGTGGACCTAAATTGCCCCTCAGTGTGAATGTGAGTGTGACTGGTTCACTGTGTGACAGGGGAGTACAAAGTAACTCTCACCTCATTGACTCAGCCGTTTTAGTCGCTGGGATTTTTCTTGTTTTCTGAAAATGTTTAAATAAGACTTCAGCAACTGTGCTACAAGGGCAGCGGAGTGTGAGAGTGTGTGCTTTATGCGTGAATCGCCGGATCGGCAGGTGAGGTCAGCTCAGCACATCCCTGTTTACACCACGATTCAAGTGAAAGCGTTCGTGCGTTTTTGTTTCATAAAGGTTTCGCCTTTATGTGACAATACCTTGAAAATGATGTCCAAATACATGAAAACGATGCAGTTAGTGCGTTGGCCCTCTGGAGGGAAACATTGCTGTTATCGTCCATCTGCTGAGCATGTGTAGAAGAACTACTTACCTTATGTACCTTATGTAAGTATGCACAGTTCCAATATTTTAAAAAAAAGTTGCATTATTTTCTCCGTTTCCAAAGAAAAGGAGCCGAGCATTGTCAAAAGGTTCCTCCCTAGAATCCATTTTCAAACACTTGCATTTTCATTGGCTCTGAGCACCGTTGTCCTGTAAACACACACCCAAAGCACTGAGAAAGATTCCCATTTTCAACTTGTAGGGCTTTAGTTAGATAAAAAAGAAGATGCGACACTGGTTACAGGTGATATCAAACGCAAGTAAATCTCCTTCTATTCTACCCACTCATACATGAATTAAACAATGCAAAATAGATAAACAAGACAAACTTCACATGGCTGCCTTGCACATTTGTCAAGTCTTATTCTGCGGTCTCGCCATCTAAAGTAGATTTCTACTTCAGGTGTAAAAAAAACAAAAAATCTGTCAATCATATAATATTGCAGGTGCAGAAAAATAAATAAATTAAAAAAGGTAGCCTGTCACAGATGCCAAAAAAAGTGAGGTCTCCAGTTTAAAATCTACAAGCTTAGTATGTTCAGGTTCGAGTCAATGAAATGGGTTCAGTGGCAAAGTAGACAGAAATTTGATGTAAATAATAAAAAAAAAAAATCCCTCTGTAAAATTTATTTCGTATCCATTCCAGATTTATTATGTGCTTTCAAGTGTGAGGGATCAAAAAGTGTTTTTATCTTTTCAGAAGAAGCAGTAAAAGTTTGAATACTGTGATCTCTCCTGGGTGTTTGAAGTGCAGAGCGTGGGCCGGCCTCTCTCAGAGGCCCTGGTTCTGTCTGCCCTCTGCTGGACTGGTAAAGACTCTGCTTCTGCACCAGCAGATTGGATCTGAGCGTCTCTCATCACCACGGCTCCAAACTTTCCACCGCATAAGAAGTTTTCTGCCATTTACATCCGGATCTAATAGGAAAAACAGGAAGGGAACACAGACATTTTTTTTTTTAAAGTTATCCAAGAACAAGGCACGAGATGCCAGACCTGATAGTGAAGCTGTTCAGTTCATTTATGAGCCCTTTGTTTTTTGCTGCAGCGAGGAAGTAAACACGTGGTGCGACCCTGCTGCCCGCGGTGAGAATAGCAGACGGACGCATTCCCAGTCTGACGGTCTCAACGTGTTTTCTTTTTTCTGCTGACTAACTGCACTGGAGGAGGCCGCGAAGGCCAAGTCAGACAAAAGCGATCCCGTCTGCGACCTTTAGCGTGAACCCAGTCCGACCCTCCGCCACCCGGACGAGGTCTCCCACCCGCTCAACTGTGTTTAATTATAGCAGCTTTTTATGACTGGCATTAAAGCTGAGAGAGTGGAGTCTGCCACCAGGCTCCGCAAGGGCTTAGACATGGGAGCAATTACCCGTGCACGTTTCAAGAGGCCCAGTCTACAAACCAGCCATAATATTAAGACTACCTAGTTAATATTTACCACTAATCTAAAGGTGATAACTTGAAGTTCCAAGCAGATTCTTCAACATCCTTCCAATATAATGCATTATTTGGAATGAAGGAGTCTCCATAACAGTTTAGGAGTCCAGCACACGAGCACTTCCAGTCATATTAAGATAGCAATGGTCTAATGGAGCATCAAACCACATCTCACCAAAGACAAAACCAACAGTCTCATCAACTAGTCACATTCTCCAAGTAAAGCAGACTATTGAGTCAAAAGGAGAATTCATTAATACGTCTATTGTACTGATTTAGAGTCACCAAAAATATGTTTTAAAGACTTTGGTAGTGCTGCAAGGAAGACTCAAACTGCCAGGCATCGTCATTATATTAGGAGCAAAAGAGAAAAAAATCCAAAACCCTGGAGCTCACAGAAGACCAACAGCCTCAGAAAATGCAGGGACAGGAAGGCAATCCATGCAGAAACACAGGACAAACCGACAACCAGACACTCAAAAGAAACCCCAGTATAAACCACGGATCACACACTCAGGCACAGGTGAAACACATCAGGGCAGCAATCTGACACCAGGAGAGGAAGTGAAGGAGAATGAAACCAGAGATAAAGTCAGAATCTCAAAAAGAAAACAAGAAATGAAACATATACCCTTAAACTTTGGGTCCAAACAAAAACTAATAGATTACAGGGTCTGTGATCACCTTTAGGTGTGACTCAGGGAAGAGGACACCCCTTACTGGGCATAGTCCCGTGGGAGTCGCCACTTTAAAACCAGGCAAATGTTATTGGTCAAGGGTGTTTCGGACTAATTGGTTTCCCTTTTAACTGGAGACCTACTTTATTTCATGTCCCATGTTGCTGGTGGATGTTAAAAAAGGCCGTGTTAGATCTTATATGAGTCTGATTTCAACATCTGTTGTTACTAGCAGAAGAATCAGGAAATGCTAAAGTCCATCACCAGTTAACATGGAAACCAGTTAATACACCATATTGATCGCTTTATCAGAGATTTTAACAATGGAAAACATACACAGACACACACAGGAAAGCATGAAATGCCCAGTCAAAGGACATGTAGCAGCAACTGGATTCGCTTTTCTGGGGATGACAAACAAGGTACAGCACAATGCAATATTTGTCAGAAAAGCATCTCTGTCAAATCCGGGACGACAAACAACTTGCTTCATCTTAGGAAAACTCAGGACCAACAGTAGCAGAGTCAGATGTCAGAAAATAATGGACTGACTCTGGCACTTCTCTAATAGAGATCATGTGACGTTCGCCAAGGAGCCAGTGTTTTGAGCGGCTCTTTGAAAGGAAACGACTCTTCATGAGCCGGCTCCCTTCAAAGAGCCAGAAATCCCAGCTCGAGCTCCCACGCCGCTCTGATCTTCAAGGAAAACCTCATGTGAATACCGTCTACTGGCACAAAGGACACTTTACCATCACGTCCCGCGTTTGTTGATTCAGACCTACAGTCTGTTCATCCATTTACAGCCGCCACGCAAGGCGCTCCGTGGGGAGCCATTGGGCTTTGATGCCTTGCTCAAATCACTCTGCAACATACCTGCAGTAGTAGAATGGGGGCTCAAACCTGCTATATAATTTTCCCATATAGAAACGACACACTGACGGAGCCACGCCCATGTCCTAACATTCAGGATTTTATAGTTTTCTTGCAGACTTTTGCATTAAAATCTCTGCCAATGTTGCATTTTTCTGATGCATGCCTGAAAAGTTTCACAACTCACGATGACTTACACTGCCGAAAAGAGAATGAAACCCTATGCAGCAGAGCACGTTCTTTTCTGTTTTTAGCAGATTTGGCTGAATCATGCAGAATGTTCTTTCTTGGGTGCATTTCCTCCCAAAAATCAGCGGCGTGATCTCGCACAGCCCTCCCTCGTATTAAACTTAGAAGCAGTGAACAAACAGAGGAAACTGGCATCTGTGCACCCTGAAAAGTCAAACTATAAATATGCCGGATCGTCTGGCCATTCTGCACGTTGTATAGAACCTGCACAATGCCACGCTGTTTGATTAGTTACACCCATGTCTTCTGTTCTATTATTAGTGCGTCGGACTGTGGCTCAGCTTTTGTGTCGTCTCGTTTTAGATGTTCATTTCCTGCGACAGCACTGGATGGTCTGATGATAAATGTTGTGGGTGAATGAGAGGGATGAGATCATTCGTCTACCTGTCAAAGTGCAGATTATTAAAACATTTCAAGGCACCACAGGAGCTTCGTGCTTTGTTCCACTCAAACTCGTGGAAATAAAAACAATGGAAGGTTGTCAGTCTGAAAAAAAACAAAAAAAAAACATGTTTTCTGTAATGTCTTTGAGGGTGGAATGAATGGAAGTGAAAGAATGAGTGAATCTGCTCTGCTTTAATCAGAAATCGAAAGGGAAGAAACGTGTGTTTAGAAAAAAAAGCTAAAAGGTTGAATGATTATAGGTGAGATAAGCAAAAAAAAGAAAGAAATGCTGAGTATTTATGTAACATTTTAAAGAGAAAACTGAAAACTTGTTGTGTTTTGTGTGTCTGTTTTTCACAACGGCCAGCGAGGACTGCAACTTTCCGAGATGCTCTGATTCCATGGAAACAAGGGAAAAACACGTTTTCTGAAACACTGACTCCATATTAATGGAAACAAGAGAAAATGCAACTTTTGTGAAATGCTGCTACGACTGCAGCAAATACTTCTGTGTATGTGTGAAGTTTTATTTGAAAAAAAAAAAAACAACCAACAGCCCCTACTAGTGACCCAAGATGATAACAGTATTGTCTTCAAAACATTTCAGAACATTTTCTGAAATAGAAATGACGCATTTTCACTTAATTCACACGATTTCTTTAGAAAGCAGTGATGCAGGTTTTTAGGTCGGGTCGCAGCTAAATTGTGAAAACCTCCCCTTTAAATCCTCAATTCAGAATGACAACTGACCGTGCTTTAAGAGTGGAAAAAGTTAAAAAAAGAAAAAAAAAAAAACAACATACAACAGAAATGTGTGCTATAGACAGCAGGGAGGGGAAACATCAGGCCAGATAATAGCGCGGCCCACGCTTTCCTCGTGTCGCCCAGCAGGAAGCAGACAGGAAAACAATAAGCTCATCAGCGCGGACGCAGAGGCTGATTACGGCGTATCACGATCTCACTCGAACACCAGATAAGCTGCAGCAATCCTGCAGAACAGATTAAGGGTGACTCACGATCATCAACCTCATTACGGGCCTTTAAAGACCTGCATGGACCCGTGGCGCACCCCCGAAGTGACGCCGCAATCACCGCACAGGCTCATTAAGTTCAATCAGCACTCAGACACTTGAAACCGATGGTGCTGTTATCCCACAGCGGCAGAAACAAATGAGTTTTCAAACCCGCGCTCGATAGGATGCTCACGGTGTGGCCTGAGAGCGGCGGGAGGTCAAACACTTCAAAAAGCAATGAGGGGACGAGTCGAACTCAAAGCATCGAGTCTGCGGAGTCAAGTTCGTGTTTATGGTGCATCGCAATGTTTCAGCGACGGCGAGAAGCCATTTAATGATGCTGATTTAATCCTGCGGCTTTAATATCATAGCGATCTGTTTATATGTTTCCATGACAACATTTCAAGTGAAAATGCATAGTTTTTGTGTTTCCGTTTCAGAAAAGTGTTGCGTTGACACAATAACGTTTTGAAAACAGTGTTTGTTTACAGAGAAATTGTTAAAACGATGTCGCTTTTGCAGTGAAATCACATGCAGAGAACATACACGTGAACAATGGCGAGCCCAAGGACACGTGACCGTGTTGGATTGCTTTTCCAGACGGCTCAACTATATGACGATCAAATCCCAGAGAATATGGACTGGGAGTCATGACACTTTTTAGCTGAGATAGGACAATTTAAACAAATTATATAGGTAAATAAAACAATACTTTTTGTAATTTTGTATATAAACACACTATATGTGTAGTAAATCTAACATTTCTGAAGGTTTCTCTGTTATTCTGTAATGTAATTTTCATGATAAATACCAGGAAGTCATCAGTTTTTGCATAATTGTTTTGCATTTCCTTCAACGTATAGTCCCTTTGGGTTTTTTTTTTTTTTTTTTTTTTTTTTTTTGGCGTGTGTTTTCTTTTCTTTTCCTGCATGTTTTTTCTATTGTAACATTTAGACACAAGGCAGTTAAACAAAATGCTTCATAGTAGTGAGGAAAATATCAAAAATATACTGATAAGCAACCTAAACAAGTAAAGATGGACACTAATAAACATCTTACGTTTTCATTCCAGTTTAGCTAAAAAAAAAAAAAGAGCCGACAGAGCACAAACACGCCGTTACCTCCGGTTTCCTCACATGGGTTGCAGCTCGGGCTCCGTCCTTGCTGGAATAAGCGTATGGATGACTTTACAGCAGTGTGAAGGACAGTCTGAGCACCTGCCGTCTGCAGGATGAAAGCTGCCAGTGCAACAGAGACACATAAAGGAAGAGTTCGGCAAGAGAGTGAGGACGAAGGGGATTTAATCAACTGACAAGAGATGAGAGAGGAGGATCTCAGATGTGACGGGAAAACTGAAAACAGCGCACGAGCTTCAAGTGATAGAAATCACTCGTGATGCAACCCTCAAGCAACTTGCTAATACTCTCCTTTTGTTATCTTATCCAGCAGTTTGAGGCTCACAGATCGGCCCCGATTCCTGTTAATACCGTCAAATCCAGCGAGCAGCGGGATCGTTTAGTCAGACGTTACCTGCAGTTTAGCCAAAGCCACATGAAAGCAACGTGAAACCGCTCACTCAAACAGAACATTAGCGCGACTTGTTAAAAGGGGTCGAGGAAAAGTACTGAGGCTTCTTCTCTAAACAAATAAACCGGAGAGGTCAGTCGCTCCGTCTGCCGGCGCTGACACGCCGTCTGCTCACCGAGATGTGACTGTACTCAACAAACGCTTCCAGAAGATTTATGCAACGCAACATCAAACAGCGATGGCGCTGACGGTCTAGTCACAACACTTCAGCTGATTCCCTTTGAAGAGGGCGAAGAACAAGCTGCGGAATGATAGAAGTCATTAAAAATGACTGTATTCTTCCTTTGTCTGGGTTTTTAATGGGGTGAGTTCAGGATGAAATCACTCAGAAACTTGTCGTCATATCGTGGAATAAATGAAACCTGGAACTGTCACATAACTGAATCACCTTTTAAAATCATATAGTAATCAAATGCGCCCAAAGCTACCACCTCCAACTGGAACCAGGGTTTGAATCCCGATCCTCTACTGAAACCTGGATCTGCAATCTAATCCCCTACTTGAACCAGGGTTTCAATCCAGACCTCCTTATGGAATCAGAGTTTGAATACCAATCCCCTATTAGAAACAGGGCCTGACTCTAAACCACCTACTGGAACTAGGGTCTGAATCCAGATCCCCTACTGGAACCAGGGTCTTAATCCAGACCTCCCACCTGGACCAGGTTTTGAATCCCTCCCCACTGTCCATTTGTCTGTTCTCTCCTTTTTTCTATTTCTATCCCCGAACACCAACCAGAACAGCAGAAAGTCTCCACTTCTGAGTCGAGTTCTAGAAAGTCTCCATCTCTGGTTCTGCAGGCTTCTTCCACTTGATCTTCCTCTGAAGACTGTTCTGTGTTTTGTGCTATAGAAATAAAATAGTATCTTCTGCCTTTGCCCTCAGTTTATTACGAGAGGCCAGTCATGTAATAAATTCATCAAATTATAATGTCAGACATTGAGATGGGTGTTGTTGTTTTACATTTGGAAAAAAAACTTCTTTTTTCAATCTTTTCTTTTCACTAATTGATATTTTCACCTTGAAGACAGAATTAAAAATGTATGGCAAAACATGCCTGCTCAAAGTATTTTTTAAACAAAGTAACTGCACCTTGCTGAAGAACAATGTGTCCAATATTTCACCAATATTCAGCGAAAATGATGTCCTTTTTAAAGACATTTAAGCTTTAGGTAGTCAAATATATGTGTGTTTTTGGTCATGACAATGCCTTTAAGTGTGTTTGTTATGATTAAACAGGGTGTTTTACACTGACTTTTAATTATTGATATAGTGTTAGATAAGACTCTGGAATGTTTGGTATGCCCTGAAAATGCTCCATAAAGGGTTAACACATGCAGGCTTGAATGGGTATGATGGGTAGGTCTTCAGATATGTGTTATTGGAGATTGAGTGAATTCCTGAGCTCTTGAAAGACTAAAGGGAAATCAAAAGATCTGCTCAGGTAACTGTGAGAAAAAGCAGTTAAATGTTTATATGCAAAGATTTGAATATGTGTTTCTGAGCTCTGAATAATAAATGGACAATCAGGGGATGAATGGTTGACCAGGTCTTCAACTCAACATCATATTTTGGATTTTCCTAAAGAAATTCATCATTTTCCGAAAAACATTTTTCTGCAGAAACATTTTTACTCTTTTGGGGTAAAAAAACGAAGCAAAAGAATCACTGTTTTCACATAGTGGATAACATGAATCGCCATATTCTTATGTGCTATCAGCAGTCGGCTGGCCGATCAGCTGGTCCAACAGAAATAGGAGATTGTCAAAAGTGGTACAGCTCATTATTATTGAGGACATTGTTGAGTCTGTGCACTCTGGCTTCTGTGCTCCAGTGGCTTCCTTTTTCCAACAAGCCTTGCATAGCTTTGAGTCTGACCTCACTGTTAGAATGAAGCTTTAAAGGCTTCATTCTCCACCAAACCCAGGCTAAATATTTTCCCTTTGATACGATCAGCTGCCAACCCTTCAGTGGAGCGATCTGGCTTTGTTCAGGGACGGATCTGGAGAGGTTTTGTGGAGTAATATAGAGCATGAGTGGGACCAGGAGTTGAACTTGGGGTGGAAAGGAACATAAAAATTAAATTCTTTACATCATGTCGGTTTTGAAGTGTTGTACGGGGTCCTAAACACACAACTTCCTTGGTGTAAACAACAACTTGTTGTATCTTAAGAACTCAGGTAACCTTGATGGTCAAATTAATAGAGAAATGAAGACTAAATCGATTCTCAATAAAGTATACTAAGCTTCAGTGATTCACCAAGGCTCCGTTTACACCACAGTGTTTTCAAGTGAAAATCAAAAATATTTGATGCATTTCGGGTGTCTGTTTTCATGACAACGGTGCTTGGAGGCCCTGAAAATTTTCGAAAATGTCTTCCAAGGTGGAACCTTTTGACGAAAATCTGACTCCATCTCTGTGTAAACAGGGAACAATGTAATTTTCTGAAAACCCTCAGTCTCCGTCTCCATGTAGACAGCAGAGATTCTACTACTGTGCATGTGGACCACAGCTCAAATAAATACTTTTTCTATACATGCGCAAGTAGATGGACAAAAACATTTCTCTCTGGAGCGTCATGACTCCTTAACACTCTCACTTATAAAACGTTGCAATATAAATGCAAAACTTTTCTGAAAGGAAAACGTTATAGCATATCAATCTAAATTTGGCAATTAAAATAAATACACAAATAAATAAAATAAATAAATCAATGAATTTAAGTTGAAGTTGAGCTGTCACAAAGACAAAAATTGAGGAATAAGAAACTAGAAATATCTGATAACAGCATCCATGAATCAGAACTGCTGTGGACCAGCTGAGGAGATGCAATCATAAAGAACACAATGACTTTCTGGCCTAGCAAATCATGTGTTATAAGCTATTTAATCATCATAGAGTCAATTCACCTCATTACTGAACACAATATCCACGCATGAATACACCAAATGGACAATGAGTGTGATCAGACACGATACTCAGCGCCCTGAGAGCCGGGAGCTGACAGCACCAGCAAACTGAAGCTTCATCCTAAATCTAACCAACCAGCTCTTTGGATCGAGGTCAGTTTTGCAACACTGCTATGCACCGAGCTGTTTGACTTTAGGGAAGATGTGTTGACTTTCTTACCTGTGACCGAGTTTTACTGCTAATATTAGAATTATCTAACACACCTGTGAAGTAATGTTAGCGTTGCCTCACACTGACACTTGCAGGCTAATCTTTACTTACTAACTTGTTAAGTCGCGGATTTGCACATATCATACCAAAGACAACGACTCCAGACGTTTAGCAATACAGATGCAGACAGATGGCTTCAACAAAGGGAAATCCTCCTTTATTGGCTTGACCATGCGGTCTGTCCCGGAGGCGGCCATCTTGCTTCTCCCCTAAATGGCCAGCTGGAGTTTTTTTTAGTTAGGCATTTTGAATTGAAGTTCAAACACACTTCATTGATTGCCTGTCTCTCTCTTTTGCTCTCTACAAATGTTTTTCTCTCTCACACTCACGCTCACACACCCACACACACACCTGAATTATTTATAGAGTCCAAGTGTTTTGTTTGCTTTGCCTCTTAATCACACCGCTTGTCTTACACAAAGATAAATGAAACATTAACCTCTTGGGCATCAAGAACTGTCAAGTTCACGAATTTAGTCATTGTTATTAATTTAATTATTAATCCAAATTCCTAATAAATACTTCAGTGTGTTTTATGAGACTGATATAAAAAAATTTGCTATTATTTCATGTTAGCAGGTGTTGCCCTGAGGTCATCTGATACATATCAGATTTCAATTCTTTTCATAATGTAAAACTGCCTTTAATAATTATTATTTATTATCGATAGCCAAACTTTCCATGATGCTGGTTCACAAGAGCTCCTTGACAGGGCATGTAGGAAGTTGGATTTCAAAGAAAGGAGTGTAGGCTATTCGGTTCATGTTTTGGTAAACTCAAGTTATCACTATTTTCGTCTGATGTCCTCAGAGAATACTTTCCAGCAGCGTTGCAGAGGAGCATTAGGAAGCGATAAGACCTGTGACTCAATCAAAGCCATCTTAAATAAACCTCCACTGTGTCATAACAAACAAATGTGTGAGTAATAACCACATAACAAGCTCCGTACCGCGACAGCGACCATGACTGTTGGCCAAAGCGCTCTAATCATTCCATCCTTGAGAATACGTAAACATTTATTGCATTGTTTTTACAATGTTTCCTCTTGGTATCGCTGAGGGACTGGAACAAAAGTAAGTGTAGAAAAAAAGATGATTACTATTGCAACTACACATCACGGGTAGAGTGAAACTAACCTGTCTTAGACTCCACTTACATGACTATTGCCAGTTTCAAGAGAAAACATGAACAAATGTGTGCTCATGTGCAAAGACAACAATACACTATGAACATTAACGATTTCAAGTGCAAGATTATTCATGTGGCTTTCTCCCTTGTGTCCGCGGAGACGGTCAAAGAGGGGAAGCACTCGGCACCAGATGTTGCCGTTTGTTTTGAGAGATCAGTTCAGGTCAGCAGCAGTGAACGTTACTTATTGCTGGTGAAGCAGTGTTGACATTAAAGTCCCAGAGATGCACTGGATTTCATATCGTTTGGCAGATTTCACTTTATTCAGCAGTTTTTGCAATTTTGTATGATGAACTGTAGAAAGAGAAACTTTGGGATATTGTTATATGTCCATCATCCATCCATCCATCCATCCATCCATTTATCCATCAATCCAATCATTCATACTTTAATCGATCCATCCATCCATTAATCAGTCCATCCATCCATAATCCATCCATCCATCCATCCATCCATCCATCCCACTTGAACAAAGTTTCAATACTTCAATAATAATATGATCATTT
Source organism: Salarias fasciatus (assembly GCF_902148845.1). Lineage (NCBI taxonomy): Eukaryota > Metazoa > Chordata > Actinopteri > Blenniiformes > Blenniidae > Salarias > Salarias fasciatus. The sequence continues at coordinate 23,734,146 of NC_043765.1, forward strand.
CATTTTTTTAGTCCAAATATGTCCTTAAACATGAAATTTACAAAAAACTGTGGTGATCAAGAAAAAAGTATTTTAGATTAGACCGACCAAACCGCATCTGGTCCCTCTTTATTAGGTTTTATTCAGGTATTAATCACATTGGCTTCGGGTTTTGCTTGGCTTCCTGTTCCGAGCACAAAGAATTCTTCTGTTGGAATTATTCAGTTAAAGATGATCTTCCAAGAACAGCATGTACCGAGGGGCAACTATTAGCTAATCTAGGGAAAAATAAGAACAAATTCCCCAATGAGACTAAAGACTAAAGTCCTGTTCAGAGATGATGAATGGTAAACTCCATGCTCTTTGTTAGAAGAACAAAAAAGTGACATTGTTTAATTCTAGTGCAATCAGTCCCACATTGTGCCATATTTTGGTGGAGAGTGATTCCACCCTTCCTCCAGCCACCCCCTCTGCTGTCACCCTGAATAAAGGCCGTCAACCTGGGCGTCCCCTCCTGATAAGAGTCAGGGTCGGAGCCCGTGCATCATGGAAAAGGCTTGTTTTGTGGCAGTTGTCTCGAGTTTGATGGGAGATTCCTGAAAGCTATAATTAGTTAACTGGAAGATCTGCAGAGTGTCAGATATATTTAGACTGAAAAATAAAACAAAGGTGGTGGAATTTGTGGGAATGGACACTGATAAGGTGGAGGTGTCTGCACTGTTTATGAAGAGGATAAACAGCCGAAGGACGTTGGATCGCTTCCCTCCCCGCAACATGTACAGTGATGACATGTTAGTGTTCGGACCGAGGTGGAATTCGCCCGCTGGAATCTACATTCCTCTGAGAATACGGTCATTGTAATGGTGTAGAGTGGAGAAAGTCGACCTGAAGGGAAGGAGGTGCCGCATTAAACCCTGATGAGATGGTAATGTCTGGGACTTCAGCCGTCTGCTGCCCGGGGGCCGCTGTGAACACGTTTGAAGATTAGCCGCCTAATTGTGTTTACGAGCGTTTAAGGAGGCGGTACAAATGAAGGGCGTCATTACCATGCAGATCGCACCCGTCGAATGCTCTTTAATGGGCTGCAGCACGGTGGCTTCCAGACGGGCATGCGGCCCCCGGGCTGAGGAGACAGGTGGGATTAGGTGGGTTGAGGTGTGGGTCAAATAGGGGATTTGTGCAGGTGTTGGGAAATTATGGCGCTTTTCCACCAGTCCCCTCTTAGCCCAGCCTTTCCTAGTCCAGTCCTGGTCCCTGTGTGTTTCCATTACATTTTAGTGCCCTCATACCAGATACTCGACCGGAAGCCTCCAGTCGAGCTGGTTTAGCCATCTATGGCCGCAGAGAGGCCAGCAACAGAAGGGAGAATGGCATCGACTCGATCACGGCTAGTGAGTATTCGTGACTTAAAACATTTTTAATGTTACTGGAGCAGCTGGCTGTAAGCTCACAGAGAGCAAACAAAGATAATTTGCAAGTAACGTCGTGGTCTCCTGTTTGCATGCAGGCAGAGCGAGCTGATTAGCCACAGCTAGCTGATTAGCCATCGATGCTAACTCCTTTCTCCTGTTTTTTCGCTTTTTGCTGGAGCATTCCTGCTGGTCCCCAGCGTCACCGCTGCCCCACTGAGGAAAGAGATGAGCCAGAATGTTTCCTTCAACCAAACACTCCTTGGTGCTGGTGACCCATCCCCCGCTCCATGTTTTCCTCTGTCCTGGGAGAGGTGGTACTGTACTGTACATACTTTGGACCGAATGAACATTTTTGTGATTGTTGGCGAATGTGTCATGATATCATTAAGTCTTTTATTACACTAGTGGGGAAACAGTTTCTGTTTGTCTCATAAAAACTGGAGTTTCGTGTCACACTGCTATGACGACACCACCCGCCGCAAGACGGTATGATGTGTAATGGAAAACAACCGGGCAAGGCAAACCATGAGGAGTAAGGCCAAGCAGGGATTGATGGGAAAGCACCTTCAGATAACACAGGTAAAAAAGACACGACAGAGCAAGACGAGGTTGAGTTTGCATGGTCAGCCTGTGTTTGAGTGGTTATTCTAGCTGCAAGTCATGCTCTTTAGGTTAATTATTGACTCTTTAACAGGCGTCTCTGCAGCCATGTGTCTCTTCTGACCCTCTGTAGTGACTCATTATCATTTTGATTTGATTTCATTTGCATCCCAGGCTATTTTTAATGACTGATTTCCTGGCTAAAAACAAAAGTAAGTAATTTAATTCAGCAACTTCAGTAGTGGCTAAAGAAGTTAAAAAGGTTTAAATAAATAAATAAATGAAAATAAGAAAAATTAAAGCGTCAAAACAGATGAACTTATTAAAATTGTTTAAATCAATAAAAAGTTTTTTTCTTAACAAAATACATAGGCTACATAAAAAAGCTAAAACTGCTCAACTTTTTGGGGGGGAATTTTTTCTTTCTTTTTGGGAATTTTAACCACAGTGGGCCGGATGAGAGCCTCTTGTGGGCTGGTTTTGGCCCATGGGCCTTATGTTTGACACCTCTGATCCAATGCGTTGGGTTTTTTTTCTTGCCATGTTCTTGAACAACCTTGAATATTATGCTATTGCAAGGTTAACAAAAAAGCTAAAGCAAGCTTTAAAGAACCTGATAACTCCTGCCCTCATGATTTTGAAAGTAAGACGTTATTGACGGTTCGTCCTCCATGTTTTGTCTCGGCTCTTGTTAGAATCAGATTAGGGCCCAGAACACCAGACCTTTCCCAGAAACTTGAAACTTCCTTGAAACATTGCTGATAAATGAAACATGTGCTTTTACAATAACTGCAAGCATGATGCCCCCCTCCCCCTCCCCCCAGCATTTATAATAAATGACATTAAAAAAAAAAACAACAGATAATAGAAACTACTGAAAGTAGCAGTTATGGAGTTCATATCAAGAGGTAGTTTTGACTAGTTCCTGTTTTACAGAAAGACAAACTTCAATATAATGACCACGTGCGTCTTTTCTTTAAAATAAATCTGTCAGATTCAAGTAAAACTGACCGAAATGACATGAACAATGAAGCCTCCATCCAGTGAATGTGTGGGATTAAAATAATTTTTGAAGTTGATATCAGCACCGTGGGGGGTGGGGGGGGGGGGGGGGGGGGGTTTACACAGAAAGTGCAGGTGGAAGAAGTAACTTTAATGACGGCTGCATTCCATTTAGGTGAGCACACATGGTGGGCTACGTCTGGGACTCGCAAATAACTGAAATTCATACCTTGAAATACTTTCATAACTTCTTTTGCACACACACACACACACACACACACACACACACACACACACACACACACACACACACACACAGTTCAGTTTATCTTGCCTGGATCGCATATTTCCCGCCCTGCTGACCCACATACTCAGTCAAACTGTAACCTCCAGGGGTTTAGTGGATAAACTAAACTAACTAAAGTTCCCAGACATGTTTGAAGTCACAGTCTGATGTGTGGCTTTGATATTCACGCTAATTTAGCCTGCCGTGTCTTTCCAGTAAAGCTCCGTATTTTAGATGTCAGCTCCAACAAATTCAAATCAAGTTATTTAATAGTTGAAGAGATTTTGGAAAATTCATCCATTTTTTTGTCTTTGCAGAGGTTGTGTAGTTTGCATGTTCTCCCTGTTTATGCAGAAGTGTTCTCACCCACTCTGAAAACATGCACGTGAGTTTCACTGATGTTTTCTCTCAGTATATTGTATATATGCATTTATAAGTGTGCTGTATATTATGTATTTTCATGTATCCACATTTTGCATATTTGTGTATGCACATGTGCACGTAAGTATGTGCTATAAATAGCCAACAAGATTTGAAATTGTTATTTTCTACGTGTATTGATCGCATTACTATATATCTGATGAGTCATATTTATTAATTCACTCTATTTCAAGGTTATTTTAAGCATTAAAGCAATAATTCATGTGAATGTTTGATCTTTAAACGTTTGCAATATAGCTACTTATTCATTTATCTGTCGATGCATTACTTTTACCATCTGTATAATTGTCAAAATGTTACATTTAGCATCATTGATCAAATTTAGCTATTTATCTGAGTTACAGCTGTCAATACATTGAGGCAACGAGTTAAAAAGCCTGATGTTTATGAACAGGTTTTGTGAAAAGGTAATATCATTATTTTGAAGAGAGCGACTTCCTAAAGTTGGGGAGCGAGGGGAGGGGGGGTATATGTGGAAACAAATTCAAAAACTGGGCAAAAATCATTTTGATTTCATTTTTTATTCAGTTTAGAATTTCAATATTTAAGCCGATTTCAGTAAAGTTCTATTAAAATCATGCTTATTTGACAATGCAATGCAAGTCTGCAAACCCACTTTTAGCAGTTAATGTCATTTTAGCTGTTTGAACCATTATACCTCTTTCTCTTTATTTATTTATTTTTTTATATATTAATCCCTTTTAACCTGTTTTAGTAGAGTATCTCATGTAAGGTTTAAAGTCAAAGCAAAGGTGAAGATTAAAGGAAGTTTTCCCACTTTTCCAACAAAGGGTTAATCCCACACACTTGATTCGAACCTGTAATGTTTTACAGTGAAGTGAAAGTTTGTGAACGGCATTAAGAGATTAAACCCTTTTTTTTGGGGGGGGGTGAGGAGTGAGGGTGAGGAGTGAAGTCACATTTTCTCTCAGATGGGGTCGATAATCCGTCACGCCTTGGTTAAACCGAGGAATTGCAAAGGAACACTCCTCCTACACAGCAGGTTACACACTGAGTGTGTGAATCAATATGCAGGCCGATCAGCCTCACGTTTAGTTTGTTTTGTTTATTCTATTTGACCTCAAGGAGGGTGTGGAAAACGACGTTTTTTTGACTCCAGTAAGGTGAAAACTATATGAGAAACAATAAGAAAGGAAACAAAAGTCCTGCAGGTGGGGAGGTGGTGGGATTAATGTTCGAGAGACTTAATGAACGACCCGCGGAGGGACGAGGGAGTCCCCCGAGGATGACGGCCTGACGTCAGCGGCACATGACTCAAAAGTCCTGTCGTGAGATTCGGCGGCAGCGATCCCACTTTCTACACAGTAATTCGGGCTCACGCAAAACCATCATTAAGGGAGAAACCCTGTTTACGGTTAAACTGGCTTCCAGAAAAAGCAGCAGGGATCAGATCAGTCGACTCTGGAAATTACACATCCTCCTCAGAGACCTCTTTGACCTCTTCGGGTTTCACATCGGTTCTCCAGGAGAATAAATAACAAAGGCTGCAAACACAAAGAGACAGAGAGAACATGCAAACACACCTATAAGGGTCTATGGGAGCAGTGGGAGAAAACTGAACAAACTGGAAAAAAGAAACCCTACATGTAAATTCAACACAGAACTAAACTGCAACTGCATTTAGTTGATTTTTAATTCAGAAAAGATATGGATTAAGACGAATCTGAGCCTCATGCATGAAGAGAAAGTGTAAAAATGAAAGATAAAAAAGGCCTTTCTGTGAGGATTTTGCATGTCTCACCAGTTTTCTCAGGGTACCCCGGCCTCTGTGCAGCATAATGTAGGATGAACCTGTGACTGCACACTCTTTACACCCTCTTTAGTGGCTCACCGAAGCTTTCACATAATTATAAGTATATATGCATATGTTTATTGACACATCAGAGGTGGATTTATAGAGCGCTACCTCCTGACTAAATGTTAAAAACAATCAAATAACTACAATAATGGGAAGAAAAGGCTTTGAAATGAAAATCAGTATGGTAACTTAAATGGCCAAAAGAGTTTAAAATACAAAAAAAAAAAAAAAAAAACCCAAAAAAACTACTGAATTAAAATAAAAGTGAAACCACTAAAAATAGATAAAATGTTTAAAATTCGAAAATAAAGACGTTTTAAAAATTAAAGAAATGTCTAAAAACACGAACAAAAAGGTTAAAACCACAAAAAAAAGCTCAAATTAGTAAACTGCTCACACTGTATAAATAGAAAAAAACAATTAAAAAAAAGTCCATCCAATGTTTTACTTCAACTGTTGATTCTCATTGGATAAAAAGCGTTGCAGTCGTTATGTAAAAACTTTTAAAACCTGTGCGTCTGCTCTCGGTTGGACGTGCTCTTCAGCACTGCCTCTCCGCCCTGCCTGAACCCGAACCTGAGCTGCTGACGCTCCATCGTCAGGAACCTGAATGCTGAATTAAGATCTGAATCGGGGAGTTTACAGGGTTTTTTTTTTTTTCTTCGCAGGTTGTTTACGCTGCGGCCGAAATGTAACAATCGCCACATCTCGGCGTACGTGTGCCGCAACACAGAAGGAGATGACAATCTGCAGGCCGGTGAGAAGCGTGAAGAATGCCCTCCAGTCCGGGCACGCCGGCCGGGGCCGCATTAATGAATAAAGATGTGTCTTGTCTGTTTGCAGACGGAGGAATGTCTGCAGGTCTGGAAGGGGAGGAGAAAAAAAACAACAAAAAAAGCAAGTCTGAGACAAATGGTTTTCCCGAAGGAAACTCCAACCCCATAAACAGAATTTGAATGATTGCGCCGCTGCTTAATGAGGCCGACCTCTGACCCCGGTGAGGAAGCATCCAGGAATGCTGGCTATTCAGATCAGCTATGTAACTGTTTATCCCCCACACGGCTGTGGAAGCAGTGGAAAGTCTCCCGCCTCCTCCTCCTCCTCGTCTCCCCTGGCCAGGCCGGCTTCCTTCCTGCTGGTCCTGGCTCTTTGATTATGGCGAGACTTCTTGTTTTTGGTATCAGCGGGCATGTTTTGGAGCGGCGCGCAGATCGGTCGGCCCGTCCCCGAAGCCGCCCGGGTCCCCGCGAACAAACCCAGGAAGAGCAGGAATGTACCGAGCGCGGCCTTTACTGTAATCGCGGCCAGTCGGGGGCTGGAAATGCACGGCGGGCGAAAACAGTGGCTGTGGGAGGACGATTGTCCTGCAGACACAATGTCGTAACGAGACGTTGGAGAGCACATGCACATATTACTGTATTATCTGAACGTCTGAAGCAAGACTGGTGACGGTTCCAGTAATTGTTTAGGCTTTCTCTAAGATGTTACTGTAATGTGTGAAAATTCCCTGAAACATGGAGAGAAACAGCAATAAGACGATGGCAGACGGATCAGTTCCTCAGGAAGTGATTGATCTCAATATAAGATTTATTACAGGTTTCACTCATCAAGGATTGATCCTCTGACTCTCCTTCTACCAACGGCAACTAGCTGACAGAATGGGTCAAATTAACAAGAGGGCAAATTAAACTAAAATACCTATAATCAACTAAAAGATTTTTTTTTTTTTCAAAAACAGCCAGAAATAGCTAATGATGCTAAAGTATCCCATGAGGTTAAATAGCTAAATCAGCTTTAAACAAAATCTAAAAAGCTTAAAATGACAACAATTTGCAAAGAAAAAAAACCCAAAAACATCTGAAAAGTTAAAATACATTAAGGCCCTGCCTACAGCACCGCGTTCTGAAGTGTAAAGTGAAAACTCTCGCTGCATTTTGGGTATTTGTTTGCACAGAAATGGCCCTCAGAGCCACTAAGAATGCAACTTTTTGAAAATGGCTCCCAAAGTGAATTTTTTTGAAAATGCTCTCAATTCGTCTCTGTGCAAAGTGGTGAAAATGCAGCTTTTTGCAAATCCTCCACCTCTGTGTACACAACTTTTCTGAGATGCCGCCACCGTGCATGAGCACTACAGCTATAGGAAACACTTCGTCTGCTCAGTAGATGAACAATAAGAACAACGTCTGGCTCCACAGACTCCAGGTTCTCCTGGACTTGGTAGTTTCCATGTGAATGTTCACATTCCTCCACTGTTAATGTTTATATCATCCTTGTTCTCTGCTCACATGTCTATGTGTGTGTGTGTGTGTGTGTGTGTGTGTGTGTGTAGTTTCATTGTAAAACCAACTCCTGGCTCGGCACCGCACTTTCAGCATAGCTGCTGTTTCCGAGTAAACTGGTATTCTCAAAACGTTGCCGTGTGAATGCAAAACTTCTAAATTGAAAACACTTATCCACTTGAAACAGTAGCTGTGGTTACACGGACCAAAATTAATCTGATTAAATGGCGACCTGATTAAATTTGCAGCATATGAACAGCTTCAATCTGATCCATCGAAATGAATGGGGTCATGTCTTGGTGTGTATAAACCAGCGTAACATTCCAATGACTTTTTCCAGCATTCTTTAAAAGGGCCGGTCTGTTCCGAGAATCGGAAAGAATTCAATTATTAGTCACAAAAAAGTGACCATGTAAAGAGAGTCTAAATCTCAATAAAGGGAAAAAGATGATCACAGGCTAACTGGCTTCGGCAGGTGTTGCAGGTGGCCGGCAGTCTGCAGATGTTCGAAGCTGATGAGGTTGACCTCCTTTCCTCTCCACATCCTGGTAATTTCGAACACTTCTTGAATCGATGCACAGGAAGAAATTAAAAAACAAGTCGTGATTCAATGAGTTGAATGTGTTTGGAGAACACAGCAGGAGAGGAACTGCCGAGACTTTTCACATCCAGCTATCGTCCAGTCATAATTTACCAGCATGCTGACGCGAGGAAAACAAAAACACACATCAGGGCAACAAGGACTGAAACAAAGCCGCGCAGTGCATCCAGTGTTATGACAACGGAGCGATTAAGGCCACAATCTCAGCCCCGCATCCAGCCCCTATCAGTTTCCCTCCACAAACAGCGAGCATGCTTCTGTTTTTCCCTTTGTTTCTTTTCCTCTCTCCTGCGCTGGAGGAATTCGAGGGAGGAATGCGGAGAAAGCATCCTGTTTTCACCGCGCGGCCTTAGTCAGCAGCGCGCCGGGGGGTCCGGCGGGCGGTCGGGCGGGCGGCGTGACGTCGGGAGGAGAAAACCGATCCCGGGTTTAACTCATTAACCTGGAATCGACCGATCCGGAAAATTCCACACGTATTGCCGGCGTCCGCCGTTCCCGAAGCGCCTGACCTGCAGCCGCAGGACGTCCTGCAGATAATGGGGGGAGACGAACGTGTCGAGCATCCTCTGCAATAAACAATTTCAGAGCGCAGGGAACAGCGTATCTTAAGTAAACATCGACTTAAGGAGCGACGACGCGACGGAGAGATAGCGGCCTCACGTTACGCTCTGGACAAAGAAATCCTGTGTGTTTGGTGTGCTCTCACACACACACACACACACGCTCCGTCTGTGTTCCCTTCGCTCTAGTTAAATGTTGCTTCAAAGCAGGTGGCGGCTTGCAGAGGACCCGGTTGATCAGGGACAGTCACACATGTTCTCCACGTCTAATGGGACAGAACTACCAAAACTAAACCTTTTGATTCTCTCTTATGGTCTGATTCACTAACATCGTACTTAGAATGTGGAATTATAATTAAATATATTGGACTTTCGCAGCATGTAAATCTGAAATTGGCAGAGGAAAATATGCATTCTTATTGGTAAATGCTTGAAATTTGGGGTAAAACAGAAAATTTCATGATAATAATATAGTTTATGTTTAAAAGTCGTGGTGGGCCAGCTGAGAAAATGACTCTCTTCTTTTAAAATTCATGAAAACCAGACACAATCACAAAACAATGCAAACGTTTTCACATTTTACATTGATCGCATAGTATGATCTCAATCCACGAGACAATCTCGATATTCCATAATCTTGAAGTTCAATGCGCTAAACTGAGTACTCCATTTTCTCATCTGTGCATCTTGTTAGATCTGAGTGAGCTCTTGTGATCTTCAATCAATCAATCAATCAAATTTTATTTCTAAAGCGCCTTCCAACTGCCAAATGGAGCACAAGGCGCTTAACAGAGTAAAACAAAATAAATAAGTAAAAACACTTTAAGAAACAAAGTACTGAAAGGGGCTAAACATCAAACGCTAAATGAAAAAGGTGCGTTTTCAGATGACATTTAAAAACATTAAGTGCAGTGATAGACTTTAAATGCAGAGGAAGAGAGTTCCAGAGCTTCGGGCCAAGAACAGCAAAAGAGCGGTCACCAAACTTTCTATATCTTGCCCTGGGGACAACCAAGGAGGTGTGGCTTGACGAGCGTAGAGTCCTGGCAGGTTGATAAATTTGCAACAGCTCTGAGATGTAAGGGGGGGCATACCCATTAGTAGCCATAAACACAAACACCAGAATCTTGTATTGGACTCGGAACCGCACCGGAAGCCAGTGGAGAGCTTGAAGGACCGGAGTAATGTGTGAGTATTTTGAGGAGTTGGAGATGAGACGAACTGTTGCGTTCTGAACCAACTGAAGTTTATGGGGGAGCGAGAGATTCAGTCCAGCGCAAAGGGCGTTACAATAGTCAAGTCTTGAGCTGATGAGAGCATGAGCGGCCTTCTCTAAATCTGCCCGAGACAAGAATGGCTTAACTCTGCTCAGAAGCCTTAGTTGGAAAAAGCCCGCCCTCACAACAGAACTGATCTGCTTTTCAAAGTTAAGTCCATTGTCAAAAATCACACCCAGATTCCTAACAGCAGAAGCAAATTGTGGGGTGGATGAACCAAAATCTGGGGAACTGTGGGTTGGGTCAGAACTGAAGTGGATATATTCAGTCTTTTCCCCATTCAAATGAAGGAAATTCTGTGACAACCACTGTTTGATGGTGTGGAGACAGTTATTGAGGGGATCTAACGCAGAGCGATCATTATAGATAACTGGAAGATAAATCTGGAGATCGTCTGCATAAAAGTGAAATTGGATGTTGTGACTGGAGATAAGTCGACCAAGCGGTAGCATATATAATGAAAACAGAATGGGACCAAGGATAGAGCCTTGAGGCACTCCAGACGAGAGAGGAGCAACAGAAGACGCAAACTCATTTATATGTACCGTGAAAGATCTGTTTGAGAGATAAGAGGAAAACCAGTTGAGAACCGCACCCTGCAGGCCTACAGTGTGTTGAAGTCTGGAAATGAGGATGGAATGATCCACGGTATCAAAGGCAGATCTTGTGAGATCCCATGAGTGGAGACCTTCAGGAGATGAGACTCATCAGTGGAAACGACCGATACCTGATCTCATTTCACCTCAGCCCCTTTGTTTTAGAATCCATCAACCACATTTTATTGTTTTTCTGCTGGGAAATAGGTTTTAACGCCAAGCATCAGCGAGCTACTAGCTAGCTTCCTGCAGCTTGTCGTCCAGAGGTGGTTCGAAGCAATGCATAGCATTTGCGTGTTGTTTAAATTAAAGGATTTATTCACATTTCATGCCGGATTCAAGCTTTTCATTTAACAGGCGTGATTTTTTTTGTTTGTTTTATTTTTTACCTTTCAGGCTTTTCTTCTGATTGTTTTCGATGAAATCAGGAGAAATGAATTAAATTACAGGCAGCAGATGTTCAACAAAGAGTCCATGAAATCTCTCAGCTGGACCTTGAGAAGTTTGCATAGAAACAAGGAAGAAAATGTATTTTTTTGCTTTTATCAGCCGGGTGCTGCTGACTCAGCTGTTTCATATCTTAAGTGTGGCTCGGTTGCTTTGAAGGGCTGCTGGAAAACCACAAGCTGTAATGTGACGTTGGTTTAGTCATAAAACCGTCTAAAACAGACGCAGCAGACCGCCGCTTTATCCCGGTTTCCAAGTCAGCTGCATAGATATATGAACTGTTAAACAGTGAACAATGAGACTTTATATTGAAATAATGGAGAGAGAAAAGGATGCTGCAACTTTTGAGTAGCTACTTTTAGTGAAATAGTAAAATGTTTAACCTTCAAAAAGAAGATAAGAGTTTAATAAATGTAGAAAGAGTTTGATATATTTACTAAAACTGCAACTTCTGTTGAATCTATGAAATGATAGGAATGATAATTAGGAACTGATAGCATCTATTTTTATAATTTTCTCTCATTTTAACAGATTCAAAGAGATTACAGTTTTTCCGTTTATTATTCAATATTGAATTCATGATTTCCAATGATGGTAAAATGTTTTCTTGATTGAGAAGATAAAAATGTATCTCCTTTTCATACAGGAATTAAAACCATGTCACTTTTCTTAAGCTAGGTAGGCTAGGCTAGTCATGGCTAACCTAACGATTACATACGGTGGCGATAACAGTGATTTTTGCCTCGGAAAAAAAAAAAAGAATAAATGTATTTACCACAGTGCCAAAGTGTCTTAACAACTGATAAACACAATAAAAATAGGATGTGCATCTCCAGAAAATCCAGAAAGAAGAGGGAATATTGAGTATCGGCTCAAAATTAAAGCAGCGTATCCGTCATGTTTTCCCTTCAGTCCTCTTCATCCGTCTTCTTTACTAAAACTGATACTTCCAAGACATCTTCTATCAATCATTGTTATAAAAGAGTCACATTTTTTCTTGCAGTTCACCTATAAAATGAATTTACGCGTTGACAGTGTTGGAGGAGGACGACGCAAAGGATTATGGGAAATTGCCTCCTGGGAATTTTTTTTCCAAATTGAGCTAGATTATTCTTGGTAGATCTGCATTTCTGTGATCTTATCATCAAGACGTATCGTTTCTTTGTGGTTTCTTTTTCGTTATTGTCTTTGTTGAAGCATGTTCGGTGTTAACTGTGTGACACCGTGAGCGACAGGAATGTTGCGGTGAACCAAACCCCTCGGATTTCTCGGTACCTGTTGGTACGAACCTGAGAAAACTTGTCTGAGTTATAGCTGCGCTGGTATTGCTTCAAAACTTAAATTCTGCGGTAGAAACCGAATAATACCTTGACTTCTCTAGGAAATTTAATAAAATCCCCCTGGATGCTCATGTAAGACCAATGTATTGTCACCCTGATACAGATGTTTGGGTTTGAGCTGACATTTATCTTAAATCCTTTCAGTTCGGCTTCAGATATGTTGAATGAGAAGCATATTACGCTATGCTCCAAAGTTCAACACTAAGCCCTGAAACAGTAGAAATGATGTGTGTGTTTGTGTGTGTTATCAGTATTGAATAAGATAAAATAATGGATGGTTTTCTGGGACATGCTATTAATAGCTGAAGGTCTGCTGAGTCACATCTGATACCAACGGGAGGAAAAAGAAAACATTCTGAAAAAATCATTTTCATTTTTTTTTTTATTTTATGAAACAACACTTAGTGCATTGGCCATAGAAATAAATCCAAAAATATCTCTCAATAAGTTACAGAATAAATAAGTTGATATATTTACAAGAGTAAACTTTACATGGGTAATCTGTGGTTGATCGCGTGAGGATGAGTGATAACTGAACACCTTCATCGGTTTTAGGGTGATATCAGTCGAGCAGGGCTTCATTGCACAGACCAAAAAAAAAAAAAAATCCATTAGCCTTTGACTAATTACAATATGGTACAGAGTGAAGTGAACATTTGTCAGAGGAGGAAAAACAATTGGATTTTTTTGGCAAGCTGCACATCATTGAAACCTTCTGGCTTATCTTCAATCAAAACATTAAACAGAAGCTATGCAATAAACACTGGGGCCAACACAATACACCCACTGTGTTACTGTCGTCTGTGTGTGTGTGTCTGTGTGTGTCTGTGTGTGTGTGTGTGTGTGTGTGTGTGTGTGCAGGAGCTGACAATGGAGTATATATAAGGCGTATTGTTTGTTAGAGAAATCCCAAAGAAACGACCTTCATGTTGCTGCAGGAGCAAGTGCCAAGAGAGATCCTTTTCAAGTACTGCCCGCTCATTAAAAAGCTATTTGCTATTTATTTGCCCCCCCCTCCTCGTAAACATGAGGTGGGACGGCAGATCGCAGCTCTGATACAGAGGAATATTAAATAAGACCAAAGGTCAGCGAAAGACCGAGAAGTTTTGCGGACGTTTAAATAAACATGGGCGAGCGTTTCCCAGGACGTGACTGAAATATTGATAGACCTTGTAGTTCTCTGCATCGAGGTGCAAACAAGACACACCCGTTTTATCCATCACAATCAGAGCACTGCTTAGGGATGTCTTAGTTCCCATGTCCTTGGTTTGGACCGGTCCTCCTTTGGTATCCTAGCTTCGTGCTCCTAGCGCCGACGCATCGATTCAGTTCTTGATCCACCGGCTTTTGCGTCTTGCGCGTTCCACCTCGGCATCTTTCGAAGCCAACGGGAGGAGACATTTCCGATCCTCTGTGCTGAAACCGAAGTCAGTCTGAAGACTCTGAGGATTCTGGGAGTTTTCTCAGACAGTCGTCTTGCCTCTGGGCCTCTACCTCCTCGTCCTGCTCAGGAAGTCCTTTGCTGTCACCGTGTTGGTTTTGACCACAGATCTGCAGGAAAATCAGAATGAAACCAGGTTAGACATGCTCTGTGTGCCCTTGAATTTATCACCCCCTTCCCCCCCAAGAAAAGTTAATTCTTTAAGTGTTTTCTCATTACCTGAGGGAGGCCAGGAGCTTGTTCCTGTTCGTGCCTGCAGATCCTTCCACTGTGCTCACGGTATCAGGCCTGCCATCACTGGAGCTGCGATACAAAAGATACAAATAGAGCATTAAGATGAGGATAACAATCTGGCAGAAAGCATTTAGATGTTAGCTCCCGGTGAACCAGCTGAACCCTCTAGAACCCATCTGTTTCCAGATTGCTGTTGGATAAGAGCGCCGGGCGAGTCTTGCACGTTCTCAGATAAGATCTGAAGACGTTGACTGATTCATAGCTGTGGTTTCATGATCACAATGATTCAAAGACGCGACCGACGCCTCTTTGACACGAGGCAAAAATGTAAACTATCCACAAATTGTAGCACTTCTTTAATAAACCTTGGGGATTTCTTTTCAAGGCCGCCACGGAAATGAGGGTATTTTTCTGGCTGCCCTCGCTGTGACTGCTACCCTCATGGTTTTCGCCGGTTATCTCAGACTCCATCGTGTCGTCACAGAGACACCGACTTCTGATAGTTATCCAGACAGTACGTGAGGGGAAGCGCCGACCGCCTCTGCTGTAGGTCCGGGTAAGACAGGTGGAGGTGCTCACCTTTTACCGCAGAAGCCACGGCAGGCGTCGTCGGATGGATCGAGACATTCGCACCGGTCGGCCGAACGCCTGCGACGAGACAGGGGACTTCCAAGGCCGTAGGGAAGGAGTTTACTGCGAGAGGGGGGGAAATGAACCTCGTTAGATGGTGAAATCCCCTTCAGGGAGGTCAGAAATGACACCTGCTCAAGTTCAGCATTCCGATCCTTACTTTGGAGTGTTGACCCAGATGATGTCCAGGTGGCAGAAGTAGATGCACTCTTTGTCCTCCCAGTTGTTGCAGGAGCAGCGTTTGGTCCTGACGCGGTGCGGATGCTGAGTCTGAGTCTGAGCTGGCAGCTCCGCTCGCTCCGAGACGGGCAGTCCACAACCTGGAAAACACAGGATCCACAGGTTAAACCAGGCCGGATAATCACACGCTAATACTAACAAACCACTTGGCAGGGAAACCGTCAGAGATCTCGGGATTTGATCCAAGTGCAAACAGCTCTGCAGGGCGGCCCAGTTCCAGTTGTTTAAATAACACGAACAGTGTTTTGTAACAGGTGAGGAACTTATCACAGTGAGAAATTCTCTGGAACCCGGCTCTGGTATTTTATTTACTCCTGACGTAACGCCCCCATCTAGAATTGTTCTGCTGAATCTGTTTTTGCACCACTTTCAAAAATCTTATAGAAAACAAGAAGAGGAGAAGCTGCTCACCTTCACGCAGAATGACGATGATGGTGATGATGAAGAAAGTCGGTGTCTTGAGGGAAGCCATTCCTGTCTTGATGCTAGATCCGATGTGTGAAGAGGAGCAGCAGCAGTTGGTTTTTACACACTTCCAAGGAAAGGTGGCGGGCCGCTGTGTGTTGAGTTGCTGAGGCTGGAGAGCAGCGACAGGTGATTTGTGTTCACGTCCCAGCCTGGAGCGTCTACTTATACGCCTCCTCCTCACCGTGGCCCCTCCTCCCTCTGTGTACTTGACTGTTGTTGCACAACCCCCCCCCCCTCCACTCAACCCCCCTTAACTCCCCTGTAAGACGTATGGCAGGTCTGAATAATAGAGATTTTCCGCTGTCATTGTTTTTGGAGCGAGCAGACAGAAGCCTCTGTGTTCTGCTGCTGTTTAGGATCCTTAAACCGGGCTGGAATTTAATTCAAGTATTGAGTGTTTTTGTTTTCTAATCAGAGTGGAGATGTATCTAAATAGCATTTATGCCATCACGAGGCAAGACAGTGCAGGACCTAAACTTTGAACCAGCGAGCCGTGTGTGGTTATTATCCTGGAAGCTGCAATTTGAACAGACAAGGAACCAAACAAATGAGAAATCCAAGACAATTATTCACACTGGAATTAGGCGCAGTAACAATAGTAGTTATGTTGGAGGAATGTGAGAGTTCTCCCGAGATGAATATGAGGAATTCAGTTGGTTCGTTCGAGTGAGGAAATGTGTCACATCGAGGAGGAAGAAACAAAAAAAAAAACAACTTGAAAATCAAATAAATGCAGAACATCCGACTTTTTGATAAGATGGCAAAATAATTATTAGCTGCTATTTTGTGTGATTTAATATTTTAACTGCTGAAATTGGTCTGTTTTATAAAGTTATGTTAACTTTGAACATTACAAATGTGAATGTAAAGTTGAGCTTTTACTTTCAAAGTCCAGACTTTGTCACATTGTGTGTTACTTCATTTTTTGTTTTTCAGTTAAAACATATGAAAAGGACAAACCTGCTTTCAAAACTGAAAAAAAGAAGCATGAAAAGAAAAAGAAATGAGGAAATAAAGCTGAAATATTGTTTAAAAAAGTCATTTAAGAGTTAAAAATCAAAATATGTAAACAACCAGTGCCCAAAATGATAAGGCTGGTGTCAATTTAACAGCAACCACTTTTTTTTTCCATGTTGTAATTTGACACCAGCCTCATTATCGTTCTCACTGGTGTTGAATTACAAGCATCCGCTTCAGGTTGGTATAAGATTACATAGTATTGAACAATACTGTCAGTGGCAAAAAGCAAAATATGCAGCCAGAGTAATCAAGAGGCTGGTGTCAAATTACATGCAGGAAAAACAGTAGCTGTTTTAGGTACAAAATTTTCTCAGAAAACAACATTTTTAATATGTTTTGTAAGCTTCTTGTCTGCACTAAACCTTTGAGTTAGAAGTTTGATTTATGGATTTGTATCAAGTGTTTCTGCAGGAAAGAAAGAAAGAAAGTCGTTTACTGTAACCCACACCTCAGTTTTCTGCTCATTGTTTCTTACACCAGAAAAGTTTACTGCAAACTTATTATCGTATTAAATATACATTTGGAAAGTATTACTCCGTTCTGCTGCTGACCTGTGAAAACTTAAGTAGCAGTCAGATTATATCCAAATTACATCCTGAGTATCTTCATAAAAGAAAAATAAACTAATGAAAACTACTCTTTGAAATATCAGGTTTAAAAGTATTTAATTCAATTTCCATCTAAAGTTTGATGTCTGCACAATGGAGCTCACAAAAAATGCCAATCTAACTTCCTGCACAGAGAGATTGGCTATGCGTTTCATGAATAGCGCAAGATTTAAGTGCAAAATATCAACATATAGGGAATATATAAAACCAAATATACATTTTTCTACTTAGTATCCCAACATGAGTTAATGTTTTCCCCATCAAACATCACTTACTTATAAGTTCAAATCATTGAGATTAAAGCAACATTTTCGTGCATCTCTTTTTTGTATGTTTGTAGTTTTTCTACACTTGTTAATCATGAGGTTGTTGTCTTTCAACTTTCAAAATAAATTGTCCATCTCTGGTCATTCAATCCAGTTTAAAAGATGGAACTTCAAGTTTTTGATCAAAATTTATTGCATCTTGTTAAAGAATGTAAAACTAAATCCAAAAATAAATAAAATGTCAATTCATTTTCCACTTGTCGTTTTTAAAACATCATAATGTGTGTCGCTCTGGTGAATAATGAACTTTCTGCACAGTTTAACACCACGTGTAATCTATTTTCCTTCAAAACAAAAAAAGGAAGCACTTTTTCCAGCTGCACTTCATCATCTTCACCTGCAGGGGGCGCCTGCTCTGTTAATTCATGTTTTAAATAAGGAAACATAACATGCATCCTTTTCATATTTACTACATTTTATACAGGAATGCACATTTCCTGCACTTTGTCCATATTCATTTTTTTCCCCCTGCAAAGGAAGTGATGGCTTTGCTTCTGCCACAGTCTGACAGAGGATGAGAAGTGTGGGGCTACACACACACACACACACACACACACACACACACACACACAGGAAGGTGGGGTCAAGGCTCTGTCATCCCACACAGGCAGCGTGAACACGCCGTGTGTGTAGCCGTGTGTGTAACATGCTCTGACCTCTGTGAGGAGATACCCAGCCGCCTGCACCATCAGCTCCCTGCAAACCACACACACGCACAGTGAAACACACACACATACTGCACTCGAAAAGTTAATGCAAACGGCCTGAGGTGTTCGTCCCTCCTATCAGCTGCATCATGACTGACATAATTCGCGTCCGGCGGCTCGGAGCAGCTCGTCTGATGCAGATGACGGGACGCCACCGGGGGGAATGGAGGGGCTTCTCCATGAGGGAGAGGAGGCATAGATGAACACTTTCAAAACAAGAAATGACCTGGTTTCAAACACTCACAGTTCAATCTCAACCTCCAAACACCTGCAGAAACCCTAACTCTCATCCATCGACCTTTACAGACCTGCTGCGATCAACACGTTTTAACGTGAAAATAGAAGAAATGCAAGTCTTCAAGCAAAATTTACTCATGAGTCAATGTTTACACGACAACTTCCCAAAATGCATCATTTTTTAATTTTAGAACACAGCAACGTTTTGAAAATGTCCGTTTCCACTGCGACAGCAGAAATGTGAAAAACGTTGCAGTTAGCATTCCAGACTAAACCAAACACACACCTGCACACACAGAACAATACGCTACAATTATGAACAAAGGCAAGTTTTTGGAAAGTTGTTTTTTTTTTTTTTTTTGCATTTACATGTAGAGGTAGCTGGGGAGTTTACAAAAAGTTGCATTTTCCCATGTTTCCACCAAGTTGGACTGTTTTGGAAAAGTTGTGTTTTCAGTGACTCTGAGTGTGTAAACTGACAAATAAAATGTAATTGAAGTTTAGAGTAGAACCTGTCAGTCTTGATATGTGTGAGGTGACAGCTCTGTATGAGGTGCTGTACACACACAACTCTGAAATCATGCGTAATTGCACATACTACCTGCATACACACAGATTTAAGTCTCACATACACACACCATCAACATCTTGCATAAATACTGGTGAAAATTAAACACATGCTTCTAAAAAGCCAATGCACACACATGCAAAACACTACATCCGTCTGAATGAGTGGTAACAGTGCTGTGTGTGAGAGATTACGTGTGTGTGTCAGTTCATAGTGTGAATGAGAGGTTGAATTTGTCGAAGTGTGAGCCGACACTGGCTACAGGAGTCTTTTTTAAAGAGTGTTTTCGACATCAGGAAGACCTTTTCAGGTTAATTCAGAGATTCTTCTGTGGATTAAAAAGTGTGCAGCATCAGTGTACTTAATGAAATGACGGGATTTTAAATGTTCCTGACAGAGTTTTGGTGTTTGATCCATCCATCTACCTCGCTCTCCTCCATCCTTTTCGTTTTTTTCTTCATATAATTTAGAATTTGTTATAGACTGTGTGAAGTGTGTGAGTGCCTGGGTTGTTTTTGCAGGACGCATTGAGACACGTATGGCTGTTTCTGATGTGTTGATGGATCGACAGTCTGTTCCACAGGAACACCAAGCTTTTAAAATGAAATTAATTGTGGACTTTTTTTTTTTAAGGAGGTTTTATCTATTTGACCACATCTCTTTAATGTCCTGCCATCAAGACCAATGCAAATCATGGGATAAAACACGATAGCAGCTCATCACACATCGTTTACCATACATGGTGTTAAAGTGCAGCAGCAGCAGAACGCTGACCCCAATACAAAAAAAACCAAAAAAAAAAAACAAAAAAAAAACAACAGGATGGAGTTCGATTGTTAGAGTCACGGAGGATGGAAACATCTGACTGATGTTGAGGAATTCTACATCAGAGCTGCAGCGGAAAACTAGAAGATAGAGGAAGCCGGGGTAAAAAAACAGCGGTGAGACAGACGTATCTGCGCAGCGTCACTGTTCGGAGGGGTTAAAGGGAAGGGGAAATGCCAAGAGGATGTCACAATGCAGCGAGACTGGCATTTGACCAGCTATTTGTTAGAGGGAGGGGATGGAAAAAAGAAAAAAAAAAAAAAAGGAAAACAAAAACGGTCATGGAGATTAAATATTTGCAGACATGAGGAATGAGATGGTGCCTCCTGTCCGTCCATACATGGAGCATTAAAGGCAAAAAAAAAAAAAAAAAAAATAGAGCCCTTATCTGCTGCTCACTTCCGTCTGCTGCTGGAGGCGACGCAGGAATGTTCAGCGGTGTGATGATAAACAAATAGCAGAGGTGTGATTGTAGAGACTTTTAAAATTCCTCCGAGGTGACTTAAACTGACTCAGTCAAGAAAACACCTCCCGTTATGCAAGTCACCGTTCATATGATGTGACGTGGAATGTTATGTGGCACCAAAGGTAATGAGGATCACAGACTCTGAACTGGTCTACAGTAGTGTGGACTGGAAGCGACTCATGTGAAAAAAAACCTGCACAGGTCTCCAGGACACATCAGTACTGTTTTGTGTTGACTGGAACGCACAAGTCGAAGTGAATGCATTTCCTAGCATCAACAGCCCTGTTAACTCAACAGTCTAACAAGTCAGAGCGTTTTCTAAAAGCTGCATTTTCATTGTTTTCCAGCACCGTCGTCGTGGAAACGTAGCCCAAAACACAATGATTTTACTTGATGAGGTTGTAGATATGCCTGTTGGACTACCTGTTACTGCAAATTGCTATTTGGCAGCAGCTCAGTGTATGCAGGCACACTGACGTGGTGAAGATGAGTGGTGGAAGTCTGAGGAGAGCTGGAGAATGGGGCCGACAAGGTGATTCAGGGACTTTGAATGTGACATGATTCTTCATTCCTCAGAAAATAGACCTAATGGGATTCTCACAGGCGTTTACAGAGAATGTTCCAAAAAAGAGAGAAAATATCAAGTGAGGAATTATTCAGTGGAAGAAAATGTCTTGCCAGAGACCAAAAGAGAACGGACAGGCTGGCGGGAGAAGAACCAAATCAGACATGGTCTGCAAAAGAGAATCTCTGAGCTTTTCCGGTGGTCTTCCAGCCCTTTAAACCCACATCGACTGTCTCTGCTGTCAACTGACAGCAGGAAACCGAGGCCACAGTTCACGCAAGGTCACGAAAAATGGACAATGCTGGATTGGAAAACTCTTGACGGTCTGATGAGTGTCCAGTTCTGATGCCACATTCAGATTTCCACTTACTGCCCCTGGTTCAGCCACTCATGACCACAGTGTAGCGTCGTCTGATGGAAAACACAACAGGTCACAGAGTTCAAACGATCTAAATGAGGAACTTTGTTGGAACCAAAAATAAATACAGGTACTTTTGGTCATGTCATGAGTTTGGCTCTCTGGGCTGATGGCTTTTGATAACGAGATGACGATAAATACATCAACTTCATAGCTCCCTGCCTTACTGTTCTCTTGTAATTTTTTATCTTCACTGAGAAACTGTAAATCAGAACCGTCTTACCGACAGCCTTAAAGGACGATCAGTCAGCGAAAGGTTTCCTTTTGATCTCGGCAGAATCACTCAGCTCAGCTTGGGATAACGTCACCTCACAGTCAGGAATGTTCCTGACAACACATCACCCTGCTTCCTCTGAAGTAAATAAATAACTTGGCAAGCTGGTGGTAGAAAACTGCTTATAGGTGACTCATCCTGCAGACATCCCCCCCTCCCCCCCCCCCGGTGCGAGCCGGACCTCATCACGGGCAGATGGAGGCTTTGATAGCAGCATCACATCATCGAAACTACGAGTGGAGCGATGAGGGCTGCAGCCACACCTGCCTGCAGCAGCGTGCTGCTACTGAGCCATCGGGGCCTGTATCGGTCCAGCCGGGGGGATAAAAGAGGCTTAGCTTGCATTACACGGCCGTCCAAGGTTCAGCTAACTGTCTTTTATTGCTGAGATTTCTCAAGTGTCTCGCGGCCTTCGTCAGTGAGCAGCACATTCTGAGGAAGTCTGAGGTTTTCTCGGGTATTCTGAGCCTCTTTATAGACGACTCACCCAGTAAGGACAGAGTTCGGAGACGGCAGAAGAAAGTAATCTTTGGCTAATCAGTGAAAAGAAATAAAGCAATGACTCACCGCTATTCACAATAGGAATGAGTTTAAAACTTCAGTCCATCCAGAGGCCTGGCACCACCAGACTTCCAGAAGAACAAGCTGCATTGTCTTTAGATCTGGGGTGTTCGGTCTGTCTTTGCTGCAGTGAAGTGGCACAAAACACACCGTTTGGAGGAAGCTGTTGTCAGTGCACTTCAGGATCGCTCACCGTGGTCGTCCAGACTGTGTTGCTGTCTGTGGAGGCTCAGTCTGAGCTGCCATTTTCATCAGCTCGCTGGTCTGGAGACCCCGTCGTCTGTCTTCCCATTCGTCTATCACCCCCTTTATGTTTCGGTCCCTTCGTCTCTTTTCTATCCCGATTCTTCTGTTCCCTTGAATCTGCCTCCACCTTCCTCCCTTAAGCTTCCTGCTTGCAGCACCTGTTGCTCACTGATCGATTACTGATTGGTTTGGTGAGTGTCTGTTGCCTTCAAAATCAATAGGAAATAAAAACACGCCATGCAAAACATTAAAATCCCTTCATTAACACAGTTACTTAAAAAAATAAATAAATGAACTAAACCATTCAGTTTTTTTTTTTTTTAATATATAGAAACCAACACTGACCCTGTCACACACACATTTAAAATTTCAACAGGAAGTTTTCAGTGGAGGAAGGAGTGAAAAACAAAAACGGTCTCAAACAGGACTGTATTCAAATCTTTTACACTGAAATAAAGTCAGTAATTTGGAGAAATTTCAACTATCTGAAATTATGTTTGACCTGACGTGTCTTGCGTCTGCCTGAAACCAGAACGGCGGATCATAAAACAGCACCTCAGGTATGGAGGGATGATGGTGATGACGACGATGATGATGATGATGATGATGGTGAAAGTATTTGGCTGAACCATCTCTAAGTGAACAGATATCATGAACAGCTTGTGTCTTTCCGCCAGAGCGTCTCTGTTGTCAGATTTCTCAGAACTTTCAGGCTCAGAAATGAGCTTTTATTAGAATTTCCAGGATTTTTTTACCTGAAACTCAGTGAAGTTACACAAATTGTGTTCATGATGTTTATCTTTTTTTAACTTAATTAAATCTCAGCTTTGTCTGTGGACTCACGGCACGTTTCCACGACAACCACAAGGCCAGAATACAGCAGTTTGGACATTTTGTTGTTTTCCTCTCGTTGCCCCCCCCCCCCCCCCCTCCCTCCAGCACACAGACGTCATGGAGGTTTCTTTGTTGTTCAGGTGCTGCGGTGACTCCTGCCTCATTCTGGCTCTTTGTTTCAGGAGTCTGTCACATGATGAACTGAGCTGAAAGCTTTAACTTCTATGCGTCTGTAAAGAGGAAATAAAATCTAGACTATATTGAGCTGTAAATAGTATGGATGAGCGAATCAACCCTGTCCCAGAATTTAAATGCATAAAAGTCAAAATGAGGCTGAATTTCTTAGTTTTTTACTACATAACTGTGGAATTTATACATCAACTCATTGCTGGTGTTTTATCACTGCACACTATGACAAGTTATGAATTGAAGTTCATTTATGAGTTTTAGAATATTATTCCACATTTGTTAGCAAGTTGCTTTAAACTTTTTTTTTGTTTATTTATTCATCTTTAACATTTTTAACAATAATTTATCATTTTTCTTTTACTTAAACAACAAATAAACTTAGCTATGTTTATGAAATATTTCTATGACTTGTGCATTTTTTCAATCACATGTAACTTATTAACTTTTACTATCACCTTTGTTTTAGTGCTGCTTTCTGCCTGTTAGTGCATAAAACCATTTCAGATGTAAAGTGATATGAGAATAGAACAGAAATCATTAGTTTTCATGACATTATCTGGTAAACGGTTGTTGTTTGTGGTTGTTTGTTTTGTTGTGGAGTCTTTTATACACACTGAGGTCTGAATCACTACAGATTCATCATGCAGAACCTTCACAGTATAAAGATGAGGAGATCAGCTCAGAGACGTTCAGCTGCTCTCTACTGACATCAAGTGGCCACATCCGGTACCTGCAGGACCTGGGAACAGAGAGGAGCCGAGGGACAGAAGAATTCTGAATGACAGCATATATGAAAGAACAACAAAAAAAATACAATTAAAACAATTTATCCTGATGATTTTTTTTATTTGTTTCTTTGAAAGCTGATTTCAATTTTAAATGATGCGAAGTTTCTGGAGAATCTGAAAAAAACAGACATATTAAAAACAATGATCCTGTTTTAAAAGTGTTTATTGTATGAAAAACTTGGTTCTAAGTACCGGCAACTATAAGTTAGAATTTCCTTTTAACATTAACAACAAAAGCACTATCATTGCATAATCTTAAACTGTGAAGAGTGGCAATATTATAACCCATAAATTCAAACTGCTAGTCTCCATAAAATATAAACTTCAGCCTGATACTGATTGCTGTGATCTGCTGTTTGACAATTCTTTCTTTTTAACCCAAAAACATTTCTGAGCCAACTCAGAACAGAAGTCACAGCAGTCATTACCGACAGGCCGTTCATGTAACATTTATTCAGTTTTTTTTTTGGACCATTTAAGGCAAAATTCTGACCTTGTGCATCAGAGAAACTGTTTTTGCTTCAATGAGTTTATTTTCTTGGATCACCGTTGAGAAATATTCACCTCTGCGGACCAGGATAGACCCCAGAGAGCTGCAGGTTCACAGACGCTCCAATCCACATCAAGAAAAATGATCAACTTCTCTAATTCACTGAATTTCAGTTTGACCCTACAAACAATTAATTAACAAAAACATGTTTTAACTCAGTCTACAGTCTTTTAGTACTCAAATATGGAATGGAATTGATCTGTATTAAGGTAGTTTCGAACCTGAAGCTGATATTTCCCTCCTCAACATTATGAAATCCATCTCATGTTTCATTTTTCTCAATCATCGACACTCCATGTGTATGATTTACCAATATTCTTGGCTTTTTATCTCTCATTTTAATTAAATGTGTCAATTCTTATTGTACTCTTGTACCGTATCTAGAGTAGCCTTTGTAAACTCATTAATGACATTATTATACTAATTACATGTGCTTATATGTATGATAGAGTAGTTCCAGTTTTAAATATACAGTATGTGTGCTGTATGTTCATTTAATTCTATTTTTTCCTTTGTTACTTTTTGATATTTTTGCTCAGATGAACATTTGAAAACATGCTAAATTTTGAGTCTCAAATTTCTTCATTTTTCTGCTCCCAACATATCAACTTTGCAGACAAAAGGTTCATTTTCTCCACAAATGTTAAACAACGATTACTCCTGAGTGATGTATCCCATTAATTTGATTTATTTTGAAGATTTTAAACCAACTAATGAGCTTTTTGACTCCAGTTTGGGTCAAATTTTTAATTTATCACAACAAATATCATTTAATTACATATTTAAAAAAAAAAGATTTGTGAAAAAAGTAAAACTTCCTTCAAAATTTGACTTAAATTTAGCTTAAAAAATTAATTAAAAAAGTTTTTTTAAACCTAAAACCCATATCTCTTACAAATGTTTCAAAATCACTTTAAACTTTTAATCTTTTATGTATAAAAGTGACAATAACTGATGAAACACTGCTGAAAAACCACGCACACACCCTGCCGTTTTCATATAAATCTGTAAAAATGAGAAGTTTAATGGCGAACATGAAAATGACAGTGATTGTATTCCTTTATAAAAGCAACAACACAAAAAATACACGTAATCTGTTCATGAAAAAAAACCAGGTGAAGAGAGTCGGCGCTGCAGCTGCCGTTGCGGGCCGGGGGGGAGGGGTGGGGGGGGGACGGGTCTCCGCTGGGGTCCGGAGGTCAGTGCAGTCTGAACGAGTCGATCGTAACCCTGCTTCTTCGAACACAAAGACGACAAAAACGACGGGAATCCGACAAATGATAATCAGAATCGGAATAACCAGAAGAATCGGAACGACGATCATAATAGTCACAGCCGTTAAAAATGACATGTCAAACCACAATCTTGACATAAAATTGCACTTCAAAATACTGTTGGGGGGGGGGGGGGGTGAATAAATATCTGTGGTACCTTTCTATATCCATTTTGGTAATACAGTACATTGACACAGCAATAGTATAATAGAGCTGCTTGACGGGGTTAATAAGGAAACCGATTAAAACTTCTTGTCTATTTTCATTCCAGCTGCTTTTTGCATATAGTACAGAATTTTTGCATAATAGCACGTAAAATAATAAATAAAACACCGATGACATCGAACGAGAGGGTAGAAAAGATTTACAAAACATACTGCATATCTAACATCCGGTCCGTATATATTATTCATGTAGGTACATAACAGCGTCATTCAGAAGCGGTGCTCAAGTGCTCTCGTCGCTCTCCAAGTCTGTTTTTTTTATGTTTGTTTTTTTAAGTTTTTGCACTGTCCCTTGTGTTTAGGCTCCGCCTCCTATCAGAGCTGCGCCTGCGGGGGCGGAGACTTTTTTTGGCCTTGAGAGGTCGCGGGGTCGAGGCGTCTCTCGGTGGGGGGCGTGTCGGCGTCCGGGCCGGCCGGCGACGTCTCTTTGAGAGTATCCCGTCGCCGCGGCGGGGCGCCAGGGGGGTTAGCGGTCGCCGCCGCCACCGCTGCCGCCGCCGCCGCCATGGGGGGCGGGCTGGTCACCAGGCTGTACAGGGGGAGGGGGGAGCGCGGCTGGATCATGTGGATCCCCCCGATGGGGATCAGGAGGCTGGGGGCGCGGCCCGCCTGCTGGGAGTGCAGCGGCAGGTGGCTCAGGAGGTTGTGGGTCCCTCGAGGGCGGGCGGGAGGCGGAGCCACGTGGGTCACGACCACGTCCTCCACGGACTGGAACAGAAGGACAACAGCTCAGTCAGTCAAACGATCACACTTCACTCATTCCCTTCTGCATTTACGCATCGAACTTACAAACTTTAAATCCAAAATCTGCTTGTAGGGATTTAAAGTTGATTTTTCAGATCAGGCGTCCGACCACGGCGGTTTATCCTTTAATAATAGGTGAGCCAGCACTGAATTCACTTATGTTAGAAAACTAATAAATGTAAGGATTTAGAAGTGTCTCATTTATTTACATATATTTAAAAAAAATCTAGCAATATACATAAAGTTTGAAAAAGAAGTTAGGAGTGCACCAACAGAGTCATATCAAATATGGCTTCATAGAGAATTGATGGATAAATTAAAGCTGACAAAAAAAAAAAAATCAACAAACGAATGTTATAAACTGCAAGCTCCAGATCACCAAAAACCCCGAGACGGAGAGGAAACCCAACGAGTTTATCCTCAGAGACAAGAAACCATTTCACAATACGCTGCGTTCCTTCAACTTCTTGTCTTCATAACAGTCGGACGAGGGACACGTCCGTCCCGAAAAGCCGCTGGAGCATTTTCACAAAGTTGTGAGTCAAACTTTCCGAGTTGGTTTTGTCCTTTTAGACGGTTCAAGCAGCCTCAATGTAAAGTTACGAGAAGAGAGAAATCTGTTCTTTTTCTCAAGGTGACAAGAAGAACAAAGAAACTTAGTTCTAGTCGAAGAACAGAAGAGATTTTAGACTTTATCAGAGAATCAAATGCAGAACTAATCTGGGAAAAGAGTGAGTGCTGGATCTAGGCATATTTACTGTGATGTTTTTGGGTGGAGAGGATTTCATATAAGCCCTCCTCTCCTTCACAGTCAGATTTTATTTTGTCTTATTTTTTTGTTAAAAAAAGGTTTTGAGGTTAAATTTACATGCGCAGACACATTTTGAGGGTTAAAAATATTCTTTAAAGTGTGCAGACCCCTCATATAGTTGAAGAAAAGGCCCAATGAGGGAGCTGTAAATAATATTTATGATCTCGAATGCTGTATTTTCAACTTTAAGGAGTTTCTAAATGTACTTTTCCTCCGGCCCTTCCCTTCCAGTCGCATGTTTTCTTTACATGCGTCAAATATTTATTCGACTTTCCTCAACACATGTAGCTAGCATGCAGGGTGTGTGTGAATGTGTGTGGTGGGGGTTTCACCATAACACCACCACTACTTTATAGCAGGTGTGTGTGTGTGTGTGTGTGTGTGTGTGTTTTTTTTCCTTCTTATTTTCTCAGTAAAAGTGAAGCTCCTCCTCTTCAACGTGTGGTTCCGATGCCGGATATTTAGGAGCGGCCAGCGTCTCCTTTTATCAGCGGCTGCCCAGGGAAAACATGCTGCGCCTATTTGGGATCGCTTCGGCATTATTTTAAGACCCGGGAGCTGCAGACTCGATTCGTCTGCTAGAAAACAAGAGAGTTGCCTTTTTTTTTCTTCTCCCTTCCTTTCCCAATAAACGCGCGACTTTTAAATAACCTGGCCTGCGCCGGACTATCTATATTTGTTCTCCGTGTTGACTGACTGGGATTTAACTGAGCCACACAGGACTGACTCTGTGAGCCCCGAGCTGATTTATTTAAAACCGTAGGCTAAGCTAACGGAGCGGGACGGTGCGGCAGGTGAGCGGGAGCCGCGGTTTGAACAGCCGGGGGTGATTATGGGACAGGAGAGCGGCAGGAACCTGAACGAAGAGGAAACAATGGCGGACGTTACGTCAGCGAGGTTCTGGAGTCGCTCACCGGTCTGGAACTGCGCCGAAAACACGTCTCCGCCGCCGAGCTGGAAGGCCTGGAGGGGTCGGCCGCCGGGGGCCGGACCGCCACGGGAGAGACGCCCCGGACCGGCGAGGCGGGATGGGTCTGACAGGTGGGCGAGGGCAGGGCGGGGGAGCGGCGAGGGGAGGGGCTGCGAGGCGGGGACGGCGGCTCCCTCCGGGGAGTCGGCGGCCGGCCGCTGGGGGATCGGGACCCGGCGGGGGACGCCGAGGCGTCGAGGCGCCTGCGGGCGAACATGGCCCTCCTGGCGCTGGCGGACATCTTGGGGGCGGATTCTTTGGGTGGCTGGGGGCTGGGTTCCTGGCCTTTCACAGCTGCTGGGCCTCTGCTGTCCTCGTCACGTCGGCCCACCGGCTCCTTGGCGGCGTCCTGCTCGGGACGTCCGGCTCTCTGCGGACCAGAGAACTGATGCTCTGCCCGATCGGGACCAACTGATTCGTCTCCTGGAACCCCTGCAACACAGGAAGAGAAAGGAATCACATTAACAGAGAGGCCAAAACAGTCTTTAATTAAAACTTCATTTTAGACCGGCTCCGGTCATCGTGGACCATTTTCTAGTTAGGCTGCTTTAGGTTTAGACTGCTGGGATTTGACCCTTTGAGAACCCCGGGCACACATCGTGTACCTTCATGTCTGTCCTGGGGGAGTCGGCAGGCCTCTGGTCCGTGAGTCTCCGGTCCTGGGTGTTCAGCAGGAAGACTCGCTGGGAAAAAAAAATCAAGAAGGAGAAAAGCTTTCGAGAGTGAAGTAGGTTTAAAAAGAAACAAATCGTTACGGGATGTTCTTACCGGTGGCTTTGAAAGTGCTGCTGCAGCGATTACAGTCACAAGGCGTCGAGTCTGTGGAGAGCGCGCCGAATCCAGAGTCCTCACACGGGCTCTTCACTCCACCTCCACCTCCACCTCCGCCATGCGCCAAACTACACTTTCTACTCGATCTGTGGGCGTGAGGAGAGGAAGAGCTTTCACTTCGGTCCTCAGAGCGTTTCCATTTCAGTCACCTATTGATGCCGCCGCTCTCAGGACGGCGGCGATGATCAATACGGGGAGCTGGACGGACAGACTGTGCTGCCCTTCACCACCTGTGAGCAGGTTTTTTTTCTTTTTTTCTCTCTGTTTTCTTTTCTGCTACACAGGGAGCTCACACCGAGGCAGCTGGTGCCCGGGGTCCACCCCTCTGTGTGCATTGAGGGGTCCCTCAGCGAGGCATCCACTTCAACTTCAACAGAGCAGCTTTCATAAGCCGAAAACCAGACCCCCGCCCACACGGCCGCCGCTCCACGGCTCGCAACCCACTGCCGAGGGCCGGCGACGAGGCTCAAGGTCCGGGCGCTGCCGGCCAATAAAAACAGGCGGGAGAGGGAGGGAAACCCTGAGCCCAGACCAGCTGCTGCTCCAAATAAACATGAAAAAACCCGGCGGAACGAAAACACGTCTCCACGACAAACAATGGTTCTGGTTATAATCGGCTGCTTTTTCCCTCCATTTCCACCACGGGTGGAGAAACACGGCAGGTAATCATAAACGCCGGCCAAAAAACTTTCAATTTAATGAAAGAGAAACACTTGACGCCTGTACATTTTCACTCCCACACCATAACAGGCACATACATACACACACACACACACACACACAGGGTTTTTTTTATGCAACACAAAATCACACCCAAGATTCAAGTGTCGGTGCCAGAAATGGGAAAAAAAAGAAAGAAAAGAAAAAAAAAAAAGCAATGCTCTGCTACCTCGCTGCCTCCGTTTTTGTCTTTTTGTGCCTCAGACAGGCTGAACAGACAGAGAGAGGAGCGAGCGAGTGAGCGAAAGGATGAGTCACTCCTCCAGGAAGGCTGCGATGAGCGTCAACATGAGCCAGAGCCACAACACGGATCTGTTTGCAAGGCGCGCTCACCAACCCAAAAGAAGAGACGCGCTCACAGATGGCATCGTCCCTGCACTCCCGCCGTCGTGCGTTTACCTCCGATAGGTAGCACGACCGGCTAGCCGCTCTGGTTTAACCCTCTTCTTGTGTGTGCGGACTGAATAAAAATAACTAGAACTGTTGTCTCACAGTTCCAGTACGACTCTCCTGTTTTTAACATCGATTCTGCCAGATTTTGCTCCATTGATCCTGTTATCATCTGCAGCAGCAAGGCGAGGCCGAGCCCAAACCGCAGACCGTCTCTCGGCTTCAGATCCCTCACCTGACAGCTACCACCCGGCGATACGGCGTTTATCTCCCATATTGTTGCCATGGTTACTCACATTTTAATTTGCCACTCACATGCAGTATCGCACATTGATTTAAAACAGTGCAGCGTTTTGAAAGTGAAGGCCGAGATGCTCCATTAAACAAATTGAACCCGACAGAAGTCCGGTCGCGCAATTTATAGAGACGCGTCAGTCGGGACGGAGGCGCATCCAAGAAGCGCCTGCTGTACTTCACTATGCCCGACGGGCTCCATTCGCCAGACGCAAACTTCCCGGCATCACACCTCGTCCCACCTCAGACTGTCACACTGAAAACAAAACCACAAGAACCGACATGAGATGGAAGCATTAACCTGCCAGCTTCAAGGAAAAAAAGATCATGGTTCCAGGAATTAAAGGATTACAGAACAGGTCTAAAACCAGGTCCCCAAAACAGAAACTACAAAAAGAAACATAACTGAAATAATCCAAAACCACAGAAGAAGTGTAATATAATCATAAAAGAGTGTAGAAAAACTAGATGGATGTCCAACAAATACAGGATATGATAAGAAAATTATTAAAATGACCCTTTATATAGATGTACGAACCACAACAAGAAATAAAAAAACAACAAAAAAGTCAGTATATGATCTAAAAGAAACACGAAAAAACCCTCACCTCTTAAAATAAATACAAAATCACACTGTTTAAAAGATGACGGACAGATATAAGTCAGCCACAGCGACTGACCACTAACTGTGTGGACTAGAAGTACAAACAAATGTAAAAAACACTTGTGAATGAGCTGATTTCATCTCATTTACTTGAGCACAAATAAATGAGTTAAATTTAACCTGAAGTACAAAAGTCAGCTGTTACAGATCTGAGACTTTCGACTGAGGAAAAATAAACGCAATTTACACTCATTAGAATTTCTAGAAATTTACATCTTTTAATAAGCCATTATGTAAGTCAGTTCAGACAGTGTAAGGAAAGATAAGCCCAGATATTTATGTTAAAAAGTGAAACTGTCTGAAAAGTAAGTTCTTGAGTTAAATATGGATATATAAAAAAAGATAGTTAGAGACCACAAACAGACAACCACAGACATAAAAATGCCACAAAGATAAAACAACTGATCTTAAAGAAACACGAGAACACCGATAGAAAAGAACTAAGCAGAAAGACACACTACTACAGGAACTTTAAATAGTTATAAAATAGAAAATCACACAACTTCCAAAGACACAAACTGATGCACGTTCTAATCTTCCATTACATAATCTTTCTTTGTCCTTGACTCATGCTGCATGTGCACAAATGTTCATCAGCGTGGCACCGACAAGCACACACACACACACACACACACACACACGGACATGAATGGCTGCTATGGCTGGTGTAAATGAATCTCTGCAGGAGTAGAGGAAGCTAGGTAGTTTCTTGGCTTCGGCCCTTCAACAGACGGACTCTGTTGGTGCAGACAGCGCACACCAAGGCCCAATCCAACATGGCGGACAGACAACAGGCCTCTGATCAAACCGTGCTTTGTGACGCAACCTTCTCCACGCGGCCGGTGTTGATCGGAAGCCAATATGTCACCAGTGAATCTCGTGTCACGAGCTATTTTTTGAGATTGGAGGAGGCATTACTCACCCTCGATCAGGGACCCAAACTTCGGGGGGTTGTTTATTTCTACGGCATGAATGGGCCATGTCCTCCTCATGATTCTCATCCTCCTCCTCCTCCTCCTCCTCCTTCTTCTTCTCTTTTTGGCTTGAGGTGTTGTCGTGTGCTGTCGGTCGCCCCTTCTCCTCCATTCCCTCATGATCTCTGAAGGGTGACCGGCTGTCGTAGACCTACACTCGAAAGAGACATGGGCAAATTCACCAACTCTGCTCCAGCATGCCCAGGGAGACAAAAATTGGGAATTCTCATTGAAAGATGTGCATCATAGCAATTGGTAAAATAATTCTCTCTCTTTAATGATTTGCATGGTTGCACTGATTGAGTTTTTGCCAAAACTCAGAAACTATTGTAATGAATTTGCAAATGTCATTTGATATCTCACCTTTCTCACTCATTCAATATTGGAATTAATTGGTTATTTTTTTTCTTGTCATGAGCAGTAATTACGTGTGTTAAGTGTAATAATTACCTCAGTGGAGCGGGGTCTTTTGTTGTCCTCTTGCTCCATTTCCTCCGCTGTTCTGACGGACATGGCTGATATAGTGTATATGGAGGGGCTGAGCCTCTGCTTACAGTGCAGCAGGGAGAGAGCTGTTTTGCTGGAGAGGCCAGGTGGATTGGGGTCATACCCGCTGGTGGACCACGATGAATACACTGAGGGCTTCTGTTCGTCCAGAGCGGAGGGGTTTGGTTTGATGTAGTTCAAATAGCACCAGCTATTACAGGTGCTGGAAAGCAGACTGGGGAAGGAAGGGCCGGCATGCGAGACAGGAGAGCAAACAGCTGGTAGGCATGACTGAATCTCCCGTTTGAGCTCTTGATTGCACGTGTCTATCGCCGCCTTGTCAGCAAATTCCACCTCCTTTTCCTCCTCTTCTTTCACTCTTTTCTGCTGCTGCTGGGACTCAGGTGAGAACTCGATACTGTTGGAAGGGGAAAGCATGCGCTTGTTGCCCCCTGAGCCTGATGTCCTCAGATCTTCGTCAGACCACACCGGTTGAAAATCTGGGCTTACATTGCTGCGGTTCCTGTAATCAGTTGTGGAAACACCCATGCTATGAGAGACAGCATCAACTGCCTCCTGGGGGATGGGGGATGTGGCCTGAGACAGCGTTGTGTATATTGCGCATGCTGGGGTGAGGGTGTCCGTCTGGAGGCGCACCGCTACTGCTGGAGATGTGGCTGGCCTTACTATTTCCAGACTGGAGGTGATGTGTGGGCCTGCATGCTGAATGTGAGACTGACTTACTCGAAGCTCTAAATAATCGTCGTGCCTCGGGGGGATTTCTAGTTTCAGTCCTGTGGACATGGGAAGATAGCGGGCTCTGGCCGCTCCTGATGGTCCATGTGACAGGTAGGGCTGTGGTGCCTGAGGAGTGGTCTGCTGAGAGGCCTCAACTTTTGCAGCTACAGATGGGTCATGAGTACCTGGCAGCTCTTTACTGCCCGTCAACTGAATATTTTGACTGAGTTTCCACTGGGAGAAGATCTCTTTGCATTGGGATCCCCCTGGATTACGCAAGACTGTATCACTTGTTTGCGGAGATGAGGAGGAACCACTGTAGTACCCAGAAGGTGGAGTTTCTTGAGATGTTTGGGACGGACTGAGATGTTCAGGGCTACGTCTTGAGGTGGTGCACTGCTGCTGCTCCTCCTCTTCGTCTGGATCTACAACAGCAGAATGTTTAAAAAGGAGACATTTTCGTCTTTCCCTCCAACCAACTGCAGAACGTTCAGGGGACAGACAGCTGTAGTCAAAAGACTTGCTGCGGGTCTCAGACATAAGAACACTCGGCTGTGGTTCGTGAGGGGCTTGCTCTGATGCCGAGCGTCTCATTTCTCTGTGCTGATGCACTCCAGGCACTGTCAGCATGTGAGGAGCTCTTGATCTCCTCAGTGGAGTTGATGCTGATGTGTCCATGTCTGGTCTGTTTGGCTCTTCAAAGGATGTAGAGCGACTGGATGCAAATGAGGTACTGCTGTCCTGACTAGGGCTTCGTGGCAAGGAAATGGAGTCAAAACTCGAATCCCCTGAGGATTGTGCAGCTTCTGCTAGACGCAAGCGCTTCTTCTTTGGAGGAAGCTTTTCAATCGGGAGCTGAGCCAGTGAGGGGCTTCTCTGGGGCCACTGAAATTCATCAGGCTTCTCTGATGGTTTCGCTGTGACGGCTGGCTCCACTGAGGTCTCTGCACCCATGTTGGGGTCCTCAGTCACCAGGATTTCTGGCACTTGCACGCTACACTGACGGACGAGGTTTCGAGCTGTAGGTTTTGTTGACTTTTGCTGTGGTCGATTCTGAGGCACCTGCTGAAAATCTTCTGGAGGTGAGGAACATTTCACTACCTCTGCACCTTGATTCTCACTACACAAAGATTCCTGTTTTTCAAATGAACTTGTATGTTGAATTACTGAACAGGTTTGCAGCGCAGGCCTCCTGGGGCTCTCGTAAGCAGCACTGCTATCCTCTTTACTTTGCCCTGACAAGAGGGCAGGGGATGGTAGTGAAGGAGAAGAGGGGTCATCAAATTCAAAACTTTCTTCCTTCCTTCTCTTTCGCATTGTTAAAGCCCTAGCTCTGACAGCATTGCTAGCTAGCTGTGGGCACTCCATTTGACTAATTACCTCTTCGTTTCTGGGATGATGAGCGGGGCACGAGCTCTGCTTGTGTTTCTTATAGCCTTCCCAATCCTTGCATCCAATGCCACAAGCCTCACACTCATACGGCTGTGGTTGGTTTTGTTTGTGGTCAGGCACAGTCGTTGTGCTATCAGGGTAAAACGAGTGAGAACTCTCGTGTTCTTCTTTTGTAAATTCAGATCCGAGTGGAATTTCAATGGCCGGCTGCCTTCTGAGCATCCCGTAACGTCGAGGCGGCTGTGTTTCAGAGGGCGGTCGCTCATCGAAAGACTGACTTTGTCGAAATTTGTTGGAGGAGTCAAATGAACTAGCTGCTGATGGCACTGACTGACTTCTCAACAGAGGGGCAGAAGATGTTTGGCTAGCTGGATGCTCCACATTCATGGATGCATGATGAAATTTTTCACACGGTACACCCATGGTGATGGAACCGCTGTTTTTATAGCCCAAATCTCCAGCTTTAGGGCTTTGAATTAAAGGCTCTTTGATGCTTGCAGTCTTTTGAGACTCTGAACTGTTCTTTCTGGAAAGAGAAAATCTCCTTGGTTTCACGCTGTCGATTTTACTAGTGTCCACCACTGCCTCATTGATCGTGATAAGTTTGGTGATGTGCTCAATTACCTGTTTCTTGGGCACTGTGAATGAGAGGTTTTTGTCCTCCTGACCAGTGGGATGCTGGTTCTGTTGCCGAGGCATCCTCTGGAGGTGTCCAAGACGTCCATATTTTCCCAGGATGATCTCTGCATAACTTTTGGCACTTGTGTTTGGGGGGCTGTCTTGTGATTGCTCTGTACTTTCAGAGAGGGAGAAATAGCCTGATTCTGTGCTGCCTCTACTACCTAAAATCAGAGATGATGTCTTATCATCAGAATCCTGAAGAGCATGTTTTCCTCGACTGAGACGCAGGGCTAGTCTCTTCTTCACTGCGTAGGAGTCACTGCTTCCTTCAGTGCAATCTTTGGCCCTGTCTGTTTCGTTACTCTTGATTGAGGGTACACTGCCTTGTCTCTCTGTCAGAGAAGAAGCTGATGATAGCTGTCTTGTTTCATCCTCTGACTCGGTTACTTGCTCCTCTAATGATTTAGGCTCTCCGAGTGCAAGTCCCGCCTTCACCCTGTGGGTATGTGATTTGCGATGCTTATACAGGTTACTCTTGGTCTTAAAGGAAAAACCACATGGGGCACAGGGATAAGGCCTTTCCCCTGTGTGCGAGCGAATGTGTTTCTGGAGGACACTTGGCTTTGCACATGCACGGCCACAGTAACTACACACATATTTGCCAGGTCGCTGGGGCTTACGCTCGCGTTTCTGTTTTGGGGTGCCCTCCTGAGTTTCTGACTTTGACGGTGCAGAACCACCTGCCGAGGTTGATGGCACTCCTGGCGACGAACCGGAAACTGAGGGCGCCGTTGTCGCATCGGCCACCTCTTGCTTTTGTTCTGGTGGTGTATCTGAGTCAACGCTTTGTCGCTGGTGCCGAAGACGTTTGCGTTCGGGGTTTTGCCTTCTGGACTGTTTGGGCTGCTGGGAGGTGCCATGAGGCTTTGTGGAACCGGTCTGCTGTTCCTGACGGGGCTGGGAGGGAGACTTGAGCTGCGGGCCTCGCTGAGGAGACTCTGGTTGACAGTGTTCTTGACCTCCGGACGGCTCCCCAGTCGTCAGGCGACTATGCAAGGCCTCCATAAAATGGAAGGACAGCCTCAGGTGGACACGTGGGATGCGTCTGCCTGAGCCAGGCTAGATTTAAGGCCAAATCATTCACTGAGAAAATGGATTATCTTGAAAGAAACTATCAAATGATCCACTTCCTTCGACAATCAGGCCTCATAATTAGTTTCTTGGTTTTCTCAAACTTCACTGCTTGAAATCGACGCCATCAAATGTGAAACAGTGGCACTGAAGAGCGCAGCTGTGATGTGTCAGGTGGATTTGAAGGAGTCTTCTGCCATGTTGACCTGAGGTATCCCATCATGTAGCAGTCGGCCAGTTTTTCAGCTTCACACTCAGCTGGTTCGGATGAATGTCTGATTCCTCTTTCTTGTCAGCGAAGAATCTGTGAAAAGAATAAAGAAATAAATTATGATATACAATAGCACATACAATTCAGTGTTAGCAAACAGACGACCTTCTGAACCGCCACTCCTGCCAAATATTGATATTTATGTTGTATCTGTTACATAATCCCTCTATGTGTCATAACAGTCATTTTTTTC
This sequence comes from Salarias fasciatus, assembly GCF_902148845.1. NCBI lineage: Eukaryota > Metazoa > Chordata > Actinopteri > Blenniiformes > Blenniidae > Salarias > Salarias fasciatus. The sequence goes on from NC_043765.1 coordinate 23,771,708, forward strand.
TACTTTCCTTCAGCTGCTGACTATTTTAAATTAGAAGTGTTTATGTAATATTTTGTGGAGAAAAAGATATCAGCATGCAGTGAGTGAAAGTGATGATTTTGCTGAACTTCGGTGTGCACCGACTGTGACTCCAACTTCCCAATAACAGAGTTCTATGCGATCTTGGTGGTCTCCTGTGATTTTTATTCTCTTTAATCAGGCAGTCGCCGGTTATTTCAAAACCACGGTCAGCAATTTTTGTCTTTTTCAACCACATCCAGTTACGCAAGTTCCACCCACTCCAATAGACAAGACAGTCAGATGCTTCTGTTGTGTAACAGAGTGGAAAAAAAATGAATGAAACGCGAAAGATGCTGTTGTTCTCTGATGGAAAAATTGGATTGTCCTGTTTTGCTTTTTTCTTTTTTTATGGATGATTCATTTGAGATGAGCAAAAGAACAGTGGTTACATGAACTGAGTTCTACTTAAAGCTTATTTGATAATATGTTTCGTACATCGTATGACCCATCCGTCGGTATTGCACTGCCACAGCTCGCTCTCCTTCACTGCCTGTAATTCCAAAAGGCAATTTAGGATATTTTAAAGGGGTCGATCTAAACAAAGTGGAGGGACGGCTGAATAAGCTGAGAGCTCGTACACAAGGTGACTCAGTGGAGATGCTGAAGAAAATTCCTGGTGTTGTTTTGTGCCAGCATACTGAAACAGTAAACAAGCCATCCCACGCACCCACCAGCTGGTTTCTACACCCACATTCTGGTGGAAGACGACGAAGCTGTTGGATAATATCCAAATTACTGATAGCAGGTTAACAGCCATCTTTAGTTCAGCTTGTGGGAACAGTCATGCTGCTTGCCAGTATTCGATCAAAACCAAGACTTCAAATCTGAAATTCCAATCAACCAAGACTGTCAGACTAATACTGTCGTCTTTGCGATTTAAACCTTTAAAATATGTGGCATAAGGAACAATCCATAGTATTTATATATCTTCGTAATAAAAACGATGAAAATATACACCAAAGGTTAGGAGGAGACGATCTTCTTTAGAAGGAGGCTGATGGGATATTTTTAAGAATCCTGATACTCTCATTATGGCAGCAAACTGTCAATGTCTGAGTTCAAAGTGACGTTTCAAGTGAAAACGTGTTATTGTTGCATTTTTGTTTAGGATCGAGTTTTGGGTTTAGAAGGAAACATGTCTGTTTATACAGAAACAGCAGAAATGCTGAAAACAATTTAGTTTCTACGTCTGGCCACTAGTGGGAGCTGTTAGTTGGTTATTGTAATGAAACCACACTCATGCATATAAACATGAACATTGGACATGTATAAGTTACACATTCTAGAAACATGACATGAATTTGGTGACACTCATTTACATCCGTCCAAGATGGACCAATGAGAAGACTTTGAGGTACTGATTGTGGAGGCAGCCGCTGACTGGGTTGAAATATAATTAGTTTACAACTCACGTTGTGCAAAGTAGTGAATTTGTGCGGCAGTCTTGGGACACGCGTGACATTAAACAAAATGATGCTGATTGTGCACCAGTTTCCAGCAAGTCAGGCAACATTCAAACATTCAAATTTTTCACACTTCGAAAAGTCCACAGTTCACATAGAAAACAGTTTTGAAATGGTACCTATTCACATTGAAACGTCTGAAGATAACCTGAGGTCATTCCTCAACACCTCACAAAATCAGCCAAAACAAAAGAGCCCAACCAATTTCCTTCAATCCCAATCCAGCTCATTCTTGACTCTCAGCGTCTCCGGGCTGAGTTGGAAAACCTCACCTCTAGGTGTGAAATGAGAGGCGCTAACACCTGGCAGCCCTTTACGATCATCTGTAATTGCATTTGATTTGGTACCAAATACAAGAGTCTTTCTAGAATCCAGGGCTCTGGAAGCTTTATGGACAAAAGAACTGTTTTCATGATTTTACACCAAATAAAATTTGTCTGGAGCCACAAAACATGCAAATTATCTAAAATAGAGAGAAAAAAAACATTTAAAAATATTGCTCTTTATTTTAGTTTTTTTTCCATTATCCTTGTTTTTTTTAATTTATTTTCTGTTTTCTTTTCTTTTGCCCTCTCTTCATTTCCCCTCAATTTTTCTTTTATTTCTTTCTTTATTTTCCTCAAAGCAAAGGATGTCGTCACTGTTTTACCTTATTTAGCTGCTGTTAGCCTGGAGACTAGACCACTTCTGAAAGTCAGTATGGAACTCAATCAAAATTAAACAAAATATTTATCTACATTACAGACTCTGACAGCTTGAGGGAACCGCTACAAAGGAGCTGAAGAGCCACACGTGCCGATAGAGCCATAGGTTGCAGAACCATGTTCTAGAGAAACATCTATCTTGCAAACCTTAAGTTAGGTTCTGAACTCTTTCCACCTCCACCGCCTCTCCCCAACCACCAATCACACAACAGCGCATGCACACACACCCCTGAGAACAGCCAGTTAATTCCACAAGCGTGCCTTGGAATTGTTGGACAGACACAAGGAGAACATGCAAACTGCCGACAGGTTTGAGTCTCCTGTGAGGTGACAGAGCAGAGCACTGCTTCAATGTGAACCTCTATAGAAGCGATCCCTGAACGAATGAACACAGCATCTGTTTGATTACAGCAGGTTTCATGGAAACCAAGCGGCTGTGTGTCTTTTGGGAAAAAGTCAATTAATTCCTGTCAGGCTATATATGTTGTGGAAAGAATGTTGAAAGACAGAAGAGAAAGACAGAGAACAAAAAAAAAAAAAAAACATGAGAGAAGGCTGTGATCTTCAGCCACGAAATGTCATCAGTTCGAGGCTTTATTTACCGTGAGGTGTAACAAAAATGTGTGAAGCCGCAGTGACCTTGACCTTGAACACCGGCTGCCACATCTTACTAAATCATCATACAGGAGCATTTGTGGCGAACGTGAGGGAATCTTTCCAAGACTTCACAGAGAAATCATATATGTTATAATATGTGAGGGCATAATGACCTTGATATCTGACCTCTGTCCATCAAAATTAAGCCAATTAATCAAATTCAAGAAAACCCCTTACGTCATTCCAGAGATGCCCCACGAATGAGGAAAGGAAAGAATGAAAATCTGAATTCTGCTGGTTTGAAGTCAGCAATGAGAGGAATCTGATGTGCAGGCGAGTAAATCCAGTCACTTAACCAACTATTTACAGGTGAAATGAATGGTGCAGGATCCAGATGCAGGGTTATATGTTTAAAAAAAGCATATCTTTAGTCTTGCTCAGTCTAAACAGTCTGGTGATTTAACAATGAGAACTATGGCTGCACAATATCAGGTAAACATGCAAAAATATTGTCAGCTGTTATCAATAATGAACAGATTTCACCTTGAAAACATTTTTTTCTTGTGCATCTTGTTTCAGCGTGCGAAACAAAGTTTATCAAAGTTCAGTCAGTTTTATATGAAGCCGATATATCATGAACGATATTGTGATTGTGACAAATTTGCAAAATATCGTGCAGATCAAGTTGGAGCTAAGATCCTTTGACCACTGTCACCCAAGTTCATGGAGCATCTATTCATGCTGGAGCTGCCCGACATATTGACAATGGTACCTTGACACACACACGCGCGCACACACACACACACACACACACACACACACTGCACACAGCGATCCACCAATCACAATCGTTCTTAACCAATTTGCAGAAGCAGACCACACCCCTGCATATGCAGTGACTTTCTGCTCACACTGAAAAATGAGCAGTGAACAGGTTAACTGTCAACAAGATGGCAGGAGTGCAGCAGAACTTAAAGTGCTATTCAACTCATTTGTTGAAAATTACTGTATGTTTTTTAATATTAAAATATGTATTGCAGGGCTAGAAAAATATCACAATGTCAGTTTTTTTTCCAAAATTGTGCAGCTAATTAGACCTGGTTTTTCTGTGACTGAATCAGAATCAGAATCAGAATCAGTTTATTGTCATTGCACAATGTGCAACGAAATTTCAAGCAGCATCCGCGTATATATAGTTTAAAAGAACAAGCTAACAATGGTGCAAATTTAAAAGGAAAATATAAATAGAAAATAATCATATATAGAAAAGAACTTGCAGTATTTGCAGATTATTGCACATTTCCATCAGTGCGTGTCTGTCAGTGACCCTGCACAGTCACCTTGATTTTTTTTACCTTTCGGCCACCAAAATTATAAAAAAAGGATCCTCAGATTGTGACAAATATCCTTCAGATGTTTCAGAGATGTGATATTAATGAGAACAGGATGGACCAGTGTGGTGACTCTAAATGATCAGTGACTGTCTCGAAAATGTCACAAAAGCCTCCCAAAGACCAAAGACTGAGCGGGTCGTTGAGAAACATCACATCCAACTGCCCAGCTAACCTAGCCACACATGCTAATGCTGAAAACATGGAATCTTCCGCAAAGGCAGTTGTTACCATTCAAGCCTCAATCAACTCGTTTTGTGAAAAGAATTGGGTTTCTGCTGCCTCTCTACGCTGAAAGTACGGCCAAAGACAGATATAGAGGATGGACTGCTACCTAAAAAAAAAAAAAATGCATTGTGGGAATGAAGTCCCAGTGAATCAGGCTTCATATTAAAAAGTGCACATAGCTGACAAATATTAATGCATCCATTATTCGGGCTGATCGTCACACTCGTGTTTCCTCATCAATGCCTTCCCTTCTCCACTGGCAGCAATGTGCGCCGCGAGAATAAGCTCTCTTCAGAACACACCTGAAAAGTGACAAAGACATGCGAAAACGTCTGTGTCTCGTGTTTTCGATCCTCAGAGCGCGACCGAAACGCAACAAGCACACGGGGACAGTTCAGAAAAACTCACATCCATTCACGCACAAGAAGGAGAATATTGTATAAAGGGCTTTTTAAAAAATCTTGTCAATTTCCTCTTCTCACACTAATGGGCACCCAGCGGTGGTTCCTATGGTAACGGCCCTAAACCATGTGGTAGCAGATGGAAGGAGAGCTGGAGGGCTAAATTTATCTTCCAGCATCCTCACTGACTACACAGCGAGGGTGGAGGGGAGAGAGAGAGAGAGAGAGAGAGGGAGAGAGAGAGGGAGGCGAAGGTGCCCCCTTCCTCCCAGAAGCTATGCTTTTTTGGAGAGAGAACACATTTAAAAAAAAAAAACACAAAAGAAGTCTTGGATTCGTACTACACTGATACTCCTCCGTTCTTTCCGGTGGAATCACGAAACAGAACGAGAAAAGAAACAAAAGCTCAGGATGGGTCGAAGCAAACAATTTCTAAACAACTGGGGGGGGAGAGAATGGTGCAAGATTATAAAAACTCAAAAAAAAAAAAAACCACTCAGGAGCGTCAGCATCATGATGAAACGCAGTGAAAAGACATTAATCTTGCAGAATCATCAAGCAGCACCAAAAAAAGGCTCCTCTGTTGTGCTTCTGTTATCAGGCTGACGGCAGCGCTCTCCAGGGATGGAGGAGAGAAGCCTCTGGGAATCAGTACACACACACACACACACACACACACACAGCATCCCTCTGTGTGTGTGTGTGTGTGTGTGTGTGTGTGTGTGTGTGCACTCCGGGAGCGCTCCCACAGGTCCACCAGGAGGAGGACACGCCAAGCGCAGGGGAGGCTGGATGCTCAGCACAGTGGAGCTCATTCACCGCTGCCAAACCCAGCCGGAGCGTGAACGCAGCCCACGACCCGCTCGCCGTCTGTGTGCGTGCGTGAGTGCGTGCGTTCGTGCATGTGTGTGCAGCCTCTGCTTCATTCACACGCAGACACACACACGCACACACACGCAGACACAGAAATAGGCTGCAGAAGATGATCTGTCTCTTACCAAAAAAAAAAAAAAAAATGTAACGGTCTTGGAGTGTACAAATGCACGACTTGTGTTTTTCCACTCCGCACGCCGGTGTAGCTGCCTTCTGCAATAACAAAGACATGAATGGAGAAAATCCCCCCGCGGTCCCCCCGCATCACGTCACTCGTCTCATACAGCAAAACCTCTGCAGACAAAAAAAAAAAAAAAAAAAAAAGCCATCAATGGGGTTCGGGTTCCCCCTCCATCACCCGTCTTTCCCCCGTTACCTGGTTGCAGGTGGTGTTGTCCTCCGATTGTGAATGACTGACGACAAGAAGAGAGGTGACGGGAGGAAGGAGAGGCAGAGGAGAGGGAGGGAGAAAGGATGAATGAGAGAGAGAGAGAGGGAGAGCGAGAGAGAGCGAGGGAGAGGTAATCGAGTCTCCGCTCTACGTGCACTGGGCTGACAAACAGGTAGCCGAGTATATTATGCGTATGAATGGAGGAGGAGGGGACACTCTCTGCCCGTCCATCTCTCTCTCTCCCTCTCTCTCTCTCTCTCTCTCTCTCCCTCCCCTCTTCTCCCACCTCTCGGTTGCCTCTCTTTTGGGTCAAAGTGAAGCGGCACCTCCTTATTTGGGAGTTGACGTAAGCTTTTCATTTGGCAGGCAGTGCCGGGCTGCACAGCTGGCAAAGCGGTGAGAGGTAGAAGGAGGAGGAGGAGGAGGAGGAGGAGGAGGAGGAGGGACGAACTGTTTCCCCATTCAAGACTGGCTTTGGGAGAATTAGGAGGTGATGCTGGAATGAGAGGGATTGAAATGTCTGACATCACTCTTTATTCTCCCCCCTCCTCCTCCTGCTTTTTTACCCCAGCTGGTGCAGACATGTGGGGCACTGAGGGAATACCAGCCGGCGAGCCGCTCATCTGGCCGGCGCGCGAAAAAGAAGGAGTGCCGGAGGAGGAGAGCAGCTCCTGCGGCAGCACAGAGGGTCCTTGTGACTGTGGAAGCGAAGCGAGGGAGCCAGCTCCTGGATGCGGCGCTGCCAACAAATGTGTTAAACAGCAGTACCTGACCCTAAAAGGCAACGCCGAGGCTGTGTTCACACCGAACGGCTCCAAACCAAACACCGTGCCTCAGTTTGAGTCCGCTCGTGTCGATAGTGAAATCACATCCCGAACAAAGCAAGAGACAGAACTGACTCGACGCCAAGGTTCAGGCCAGGCTGAGTTACAGCGTCTCGAGGCAAACAATATCAAATGTTTCCATTGCATTGTTACATCCACACTGTGCTCAGAGTGACTGAAAACGCAACTTTCTGAAAATATTCGGACTGCGTCTCCATGGAAACGGCAGAGAAATGCAACTTTTATGAAACGCTGCTACTGCGCATGAGCTCCACGGCCGCAGGAAAGAGTTATTCTGCAGACGCACGAGAAGGTATTACAATAGCTACCTGGGACTTGGTAGTTTTAGAGTTGAGAGTCATCTGTAAAAGGAATTCATCTTCATTGCCTTGGTTGTCAGCTCGTGGCCTAGCATGCTAACCACGTCATTTTCAGCGTTTCTGCCGTTTCCGTGTAACAAAAACAATGCATCTTCACGTGAGACGTCGGTCTGCTGGTTTGTTGCACACCAGGGTCACTTCTCGACAAACAATCCGCCAAACAATCCATTTGAAGTGTTTCACCCTCAGGAAATGACACCCCAATATGACCGGGACAGAGATGATTTTGGTAATTGCTAAAAAAACCCCACCATAACTCCACAGCTGTTTCTGAGCTTGAGACAGTTGAAAAACAGGCAGAAGGATATAGAGCTGTTCACCCATGAAATCATTATTACAAGACTTCTGGAATTCTCCAATCCCTGACGAGCTGCAACAGTGAGTCACACATTTAAAACATGACCTTCACAGTACCGTCGGGTACCAGATTCTGAAAGCTGAAGTCTTCATTGAAAAAGTGGCAGAAACTGTCTTTAACTGCACATTTTTTATATATAATTCTTCATCTAAACAAATGTAAATAAATCCAGTCATTCCAGAGCAGATACCATCTGAAACTGAAGCTCACTGGCTTGAATATTGGCCTCACCACTGTTTTAGATGAATGCTGGACTAATACTTCAGTAAAGACAGTGAAAATGCTAATTAATGTGCTAACTACAGCCGCAGGCCAGCGACTTTATCAATAACGGCAAAACGTCCAACCCTGATGTCTTGAATATCCCTCAAGAAGTTCTTGAAGTCCCGATCGGTTCTCACAAACTCAAAGACGAACTGGAGAAGTGGTTCAGTCGTCTTCTGATGAGCTTCAACAAGTCCTTCAATATCCAGTAACTCTAGTCCAAACTGTCTCATAGATACTTTTAGATGCAGAGTTGAGCTGAGACCTAGGACCTGCTGGAGTCCTGTTTGGCCTGAGAACATCTGCCTGGGACAAGCCGGACCGGGACGACGACTCATTTTCTCACCACAATTCAATCCCGTCCATTTCCATTCATTTGCCACCGAAACACCAAGTTAGATCTCAATGGTCAGAGAATGAATGGCTGCAAAAGGCGCTTAACTTCATTACGGTGTTCAGTGAGGAGCAGAGTGAGTTCAGAAAATGCATTTAGACCGTAATGTGGACATCCTGTGACAACCAGAGTCATTTGGAAAATGAAATTTTCTCAAAGATGTATGGTCAAGTCAGTGTCTTGATGTCTTATCGCATGATTAGCTAAGAAAAGACCCAGGAGGAATGCTTCACTGCAGCTTCACTAAGGATCTAATTGGGGTGTTTGATCGGGATATATTTTCTGTTTTCTATTTCCATTTAACAAATGGCAAATATATGGCAATAAATTGTCATATACCAATACCAATACTATCAGTAATTTACACTTATTGTAAAACATCACAAACACTGAATTTAAAAATCAGACATTGCTGGAAGGATGTTCTATTTCACGAATTTGCACAGGTTGTACCAAAAAATGTTATGCACTAATCAAACGGCACTTGTACGAAATGCTATTTCAGTGAGGCTGATTGAAATGAGAGCCGCCCCATTTCGACGCTTTCAAAACCCCCGGTGCTTCAAAACGCCGCTTTCCTAAACACGAGCCCAGAGTGAACGCTTTCAGGTGTCGCTGCCAGCAAATGACACGCCGCATGAAGAAGCCCAACATTAAACCTTCACTCCAGCAAGATTGAGGATATGTTTGGTTACTTCCAGTTTTTACAAATAACATCTCAAACACTTTGACCATTTATGACAAATGTTTACCGAGGCCTGAAATCTGCTGAAAATAAAGGTGATTACTGCCGACGGCGCGTCCCGGGATGTTGTCATATTGCTGGATGAAGACTAATATTGGCTCTCGCTCCACATGGTCGGCCTTTCCGGAGGTGACAGAGTGACCAGTGTTGGGCGCCACCCGTGCAGCCGGGGCTCGTCCGGACGGCCCCGTCGCAGTCTGGACAGCTTGCTGCCAGACGACAGGAATGTAGGGCGAGAAGGCCCTGGAAATGAAAAGCTTCACAATGGCGTCCTGCTTTCCCTGTGAACTTGTGATCTGCAGCCATACAATACGTCAACATTTAGCGGCGGCTGAATAGACGTGGGGGTGAAAAAAGGCCATTGAAGATGCAGTCCCCTAATTTCACTCTAACCGCCGTTTCATTTGTAAAATGGAGTTACATCGCCTGGTAGGCTGATGTAAGCCTGCGGCGGAGAATAAAGACTATTTTCGAAAAAGCACAGAAGGTTTTGTTTGCATTGTTGCCACCAAGTAATAACCACCAGCAGGCGATTCGCACCTAATTCATCTTTTACTCACCATAAACTTTGCCAGCTTTTGTGCTGGGCTGCCACAAAAATTACATTTTCCATTGTTAATTAAAAAAAAAAAAAAAAAAAAAAAAAAATCAGTTAATGGAAGGCAACACTTTAAAACAGGCCAGACAATTCCCCGAGTTTCATCACTTTGGTCTTCATCTCCAGAAAGCCTTCAGCCGAACGGAGGATCCAGGCTGCGGCCCGGGGGCAGATCAGGATGTTAATGCCTCTGGCTGGATGAAGAAACACTAATGTTACGGTGCTGCAGTGATTAACAGAGCCTCAAGGCGATCACCTGCTGGCGTGTGATTTCCAGCGACGGAGGAATCGGACAACGGATCATATCGCAGTTTAAGCTAGGCAAGGTATTGACAGCTAGCAGTGTTTTTCAATACAGAAACAACAGCACCCACTAGTGGCAGAGCTTCAAATGTTTCACATCTACAGTAAATATGAACACGTGTAAAAACTCTTATCTTATGTCGCATTAATGAAGTTTCCGCAATTGAAGATAATTGTTTTTGTACACAGTTTTACTGGTTCCAGCTTCCTTTTCCAGCATTTTCCAGACTTTTTTTTTTTTTTTTTAATTAATTAATAATAATTATTAATAGAATAGAAATGCTACATTGAGCACAGTGGGGAATTTTTTGAAGCCTTGCTCCACACCGAATAAATAGGAAGAAAGTTGAACATCGAATACGACAGAACAAAAATTAAATAAGTAATTTTAAACAACAATATGTCCAAGGTTTACCAATATAAGCACATAAAGGATGAAATTAACTTCCCCCCCAATTTTTAACCTCTTTTTCCTTTGTAGATTCAAGTAAATTGAGCAATTTCTGGGCACCATGCCACCGTTCAGGAGAAGAGAAAACACAGGCAGTGTCCTCCTCGGCATCCCAGAGGTCCACAGCTTCACATATGGCTCCTGCACACCACTGAGGCAGCAGAATCTGCCGCTGCCTGCTGGAGCAGCGGGTGGTCCGCAGCGAGTCAGCCCGCAGTATTTAATGACCTCTGAAATACCTCCTCACTGACGGCTTCGCATGTGGTATTGTGTGTTGGATGCAAAACACGTCGACGGGAGAGCAGACTGTATGAAAACAAAACTGAAGAGGCTCTTTTTTAGCTCCCTGGAAACAAATATAGCCGATGTCTCGAAGGCTATTTTATTTTACACTCGTGTTGTGTGTGCATACATGTGTAAGCCTAGCCAATAAATCCCAGAGTACACCCAGAACCACAGAGTCGCTTCGCCCCCCTCCAGACACGACCACCGACCAGAACCGGACAGATGCCCCCTTCTCAACCTCAACCCCCAGGCCCCGACAGCCGCAGGAAGCAGCAGAGCGACCGACAAGAATCCCTGTAGCCCCAGCAGGGCCGGCTGACGGCTCGCCTCCCGATGTCCCGACAGGTCTACCACGTTGACAGATGTTGTGCAGAGCTCAGCTGTGGTGGGCGGTGCCGCCGTGGACTCCGCTACCAACTGTTCCAATAACATACTAATTCCACGTGTGTACAAATGTACCTTTATGAACCCCGAGAAGCCCGTCTGTATGCTCAAGGCGTCATAATTACTATTTTACTGTGCAGCAGAGCACTGCCGCCGTAATGTACATATTCTACAAAGTCTTCATGGACGATGTGAACTGCTACAGTTCGGCTCTCCAGGTGCTTTTTTATATCACTGTTGGTCATTTATGGTCAGTTGTGTTGGGTTCTTAGCTCTTTCAATGAGTTTTGTCATTTCAAGCTGGTACTGCTATTTAATGTCATAGCATTTAAATTACAATAAACATGTTCAATCACTGAACTCTCTATAAATAGTCCCAATTTAGAGATGAAACCCAAGCGAAATCAAACAAGAAATGATTCACAACACAGATTTACAATTTATATGGTGACAATAAAAGTGGAGGGTTTGGCCACTGATCTATGACAATAAGCCAAAACAGACTTTAAAAAAAAAAAAAAAACAAACCTAGGATAGAGCTCAACCACCAAAGATATACATCAATCACTTTACTTTTTGAAATTAGAAATTCATAAGAATGGAAACATAAGGCGGCAAAATTGTTGGTCAACAACAACCTTAAAGTAATAACGTATAAACTCCCTGACTTAAATCAGGAAGGAAATCTAAAAACGTATTTTTCGTAAGTCTCACTGGTGCTTAAAGGTGCCTTAAGGAGTTTGCACGTTTTATGTGAAACAGCGCCCCCTGCAGGCCTTGGGCGTAATGCAGCTTAGTGAAAAACTCGTCCCTGTGGCTCGCGTGCACGGAAGAGAGGAACTCCTTCCTCGCTCGTTTAGAAGCGCTCAAGTAAGATTTAAGTTTCTTTTACCTGGTGGAGTCTGTGCTGGAGCTGTGGCAGTGCCAGAAGCCAGTCTTTTCTTACTTTCTGGAAGCTCCTGCTCAGTTGTTGCTCACTAAGCATCTGGCGGAGTAATGGCGGACAAAATGAAACCTAACAAGTCGGAGCGCGCATTACGTCATTCCTTTCAAATTCTCCCAAAAAAAATGCTGGTGCCGGACCGGCACTGTGACTTTCAAGTGACAATTTAGCGCTGTTAGAGGTACTTGTAATGAATATGTCAGGGCACATTGTACACATCATTAAAAATGTGTAACATATTTATGGTGGAAAATAAGTATTTTTAAGGTTGTAAAACTCCTTAATGCACCTTTAAGGTGCATTTATTGTTCTATGTCCAGACGTAGCAGCATTATCTTGTCATACAGTGACATCTAGTGGTCCCAAATGGTACGTGACAGTATATTTTCATTTATTACAGCATTTAGCAGCTTCTTTGTGAATGTAAATAGTTCTTCAGCACATGCACTAGTTGATGGACAACAACAGCGATGGTGGCCTCCAGAGTGTCACGACACCCCGTCCACCTGGTTGTTTTATAGTTGACACTTACTGGGGTTTGAAATCAAGATAAACAATAAACTCTGTGCAAAACCAACTCCTGATTTTCACCACTAATCTACAAATCCGTTTCCAGTTCACTTCCTGTTTGATCAGCGTCACAATGAACTTCACAATTTCCCCAAAATCTGCCAGAAATATCAATAAATCAAATAGAGGACGCCTCTCCCTGCTCCAAAGGCAAATTAGAAACAGGTTATCGTCTCCACATATCCGGTTACTTGCACCAGTATGAGGGTAAGTAGATGATGTTGTGACATTAGCCGGCCAGCTAACGTTAGCCACATGCTAATTTTCAGCTTTGTGTTTGTTTCCGGTGTTTTTAACAGTCATTTGTTTTGCTAACTGTATTAACTTTATGTCCCCAATACATATCTGTATTGTAACAGGCAATGCAGGCTTTCAGGACACACAAATTCTGTCATTTTTTTCAGTGTGTTAAACACCAGAAGAGACGTCAAACTTCAGCGGGGAAATGACAGTTAACACTGAGCTCTAAATGATTAATTACTGCTTAGAGCAGTTTTAACCTCTCTGATGAATTCAGTCGCAACTGTCAGACGTGACGAACGTCTCCGTCTTAAAATTTTTCAGTCACAGTTAAACGGCGCTCTGCCAGAACAGGAGGTCATTGCCGGGTGCAGCTGGTGTTGAAGTTTCCTCCTCTCTCATCTAAATCACCAGTGTCAACGGCAGTCTGATTCTTTTTCATTTATCTGTTATTTTTCTGCACTTGATCTCGAAACCTCCTTTACGCCTGTTTAAGAAGCAGGAGTGCTAACGGGCCGCGCTACAGGGACCACCGCAGTGTTAACCGTCCCCCTGAACTGTGTCGGTGAATGATGTTCTGCGCGGGTGGTCCGCCGCCGCTGCCGCCGCCGTCCTATTTTGAGGCGGGAAAAACCCGCCGCTGAGGCTGCTGAGGGATGTTGACCCGAAGGGCGCGCTGATGAAAGATTTCTCACGTCCAAACGCTGACAGAATTTCATTTTTGGATTAGATGTCACGAAGAACAGAGGTCGAGAGATGAATGTATTTTTTGCAGGTGAAGAAGAAACCTTTTCAACATGAGAAAAAATGCCTCCTTCACTGCATCAGTGATACCGCTTGCATTTCAATTGACTTGAATATGATTAATTCTTCAGTTTGTTACCAAAAAGATTTTGATGCAACTACCATGAAGGAAACATAATGCTTCTTTGACAACCCATTTAGGTGACGCTTCAAGTGAAAACGCAACATTTTCGCTTTTTTTTTTTTTTTTTTTAATATTTACCCCATTGACTGTATATTAAAGACAGACAAGGCTTACATGACGTCACCGATAGCGTTTTGAAATCCCGTTTTGAAGGTTTGAGCAGGACGTCTCCATATTGAACATCTGAAACCTTGCGTAGATGTGATTGGTCCGGCCTGTTACATGACCGCATCACATGGAGAGAGGAGGAACTGAGATTGGGTGATTTATGCAAAACGTTATCTCATAAAATAAAATCAACAGATGATGTAAATGAAAATCAGAGTATGCTCAAGACGACACGGTTGTAGAAACTAAATAGAGACCAGAACATGTTCTGAAACCGGGCTTTTAATATGTTTATTTGCACCGTGAAACTCAGCATTTTTTAATGGATTCCAATGAGACCCGGACTCTTTTTGAAACCAACATCATCGCCCCCTGGTGGATTTTCCCCAGAATTACAGCTTTTCTGCACTTACGCATTGGATTCATTTTGCACAACTGGAGGTTGGCGGCCGGTTTACACAGAAACGTTTTGAAAACGATCCAGTTCGCATGTTGAGCCACGAGCTCGGGCTGTTAGTTGTTTTTGTAATGAAGCAACACGCAGAGAACAACACACCGGGAGTCAAGAAACTCTTATGGTTTGTCATGTGTAGAACAACTGTTCACCACGATCATGAAGCACACCTGCTGTAGCCGCGTTTTTCGCCGTCTACACAGAGACAAAGCACCAGCATTTTCAGAAAATTTGCATTATTCAGTTCCTCCGAGCAGCACTGTCATGTAAACAGACACACAAAACACAACGGACGTTTTGCATTTTCACCCAAAAGTTTATTTGTGTCAATGGGGCCTTAGCAATATCTGTATATATACATGATAATCATGTGTTTACATGTCAGCAGGAAGTTACTGAACGTTTAGGATTACACCTGCTCAACAGTATGTAATAGTTTCATCACTGTTAAAAGAGATGCTCAGTTTAAACTGGCAAATCTGAAGGAAATGAGGTCAGATTTAAACACAAAGTGAAAACAGATTGTTTTAGACAGAAGATGAACTGAGGGGATTTATAAGAAATCGGCATGAAAAAAACACTCAGTTCTTTCCCCCAAAATATGAATCATAAAAACTACTCTAACATGTAACTTCAGACTGTCTATGTGTGACAGAAACGATGTGTTCAGGGACATCGAAAACACAAGGAAACTATGAAAACGTGTAAATGAGACTTAAATCAATGACACTGCCTTAATCACATGTAAATACATTTTGTTAAGTGCTTCTTCTTGAGGTGCTTTAAATTGTGCAAAACCAAACAAAACTACCCAGCAAACCACAGTCGGCGCGGCGGGGCGAGCGCACAGTGCATCAGAGCCGCACCGGGAAGCTGACGGAAACCAGCGAGTAGCTGATAACAGCCCCGTGCGAAGAACTTGGGACGCGTGCGGCCGGGCAGTAACTCCGCATGATGTGATATAACTGGGATGGATCAATACTAACACGGTTGAGCCTGATGCATCTGGCCAGGGCCTGAGTGCGTGTGTGTGTGTGTGTGTGTGTGCGCGCTGGGTTAAGCAGGATACGGCCGACTGAAGTAAATCCCAGCCCGCTTTTAGTCCAGCCGGCAAATAAATAAATAAAGAAATAAGTTGGCGGGAAGGGAAACAACAACAACAAAAAAAAAGTAAAGTTTCTGACCTTTTATGCAGCCAGTTTTGTTTGGGAAGTGCGCCGCTCGGATCGAAACCAAAAACAGTCTGATTGTTTTTTTAATTTATTCTCTGGGCCGTGGATGCAAAGCAATGTGCTTGGATCTCCAGGTGATGTAATGCAGAGAGAGAGCGGCCATATGTTCTCCTGTTTCACCAACAGTGAATCAACAGACAGGGGGACGAGGCGGCCTGCCAAACGGCCCGCCTGTTCAGGAATCCATATCCCTCACACACACACACACACACACACACAAACAAACACACACACACGCAGGCTGCTGTGACTAAAGGCAGCGGAAACATTTTGGTGATGCAAAGCAATAATTGGGACGCGGCCGCCGATGATACCGAGGTCTACCTGCAGGTACGGCGGCTGAGTGGGCAGGCCGAGCTGCCGCCGCCGCCACCGCCGCCACAGTCTCCATCAGGAGGACAAAAAAAAAAAAAAAAAAAAAGACCTGCTGAGGGACGGATCCAGGCAGACCCACAACACTCCCGTTACGCAACACAAAAGCCTGCAGTCCGCTTCCATACGGTCCCCAGGAAAACACGACCTTTATCCACGGTGACAATGTCAACACAGCCCGACCCCATGTGGCGCCCCAGGCGGGATCCTATATGGCGCCCTGCGTCCACCTGCGATTTCCATACGCCTACAGAACAGCGTTATTTTTAACCATTGTCTTTTATTTACAAGGCAACATATCACCTGATTTACACGGTTCAAATAACACAGAAAAAAATCAATATAAACTTGACTGTCATTACTGTGAATTATTGATTTGTAGATGCAAAAAAGCAGTAAAGTTATGATGAATAAAGGGATATTAATGATAATGTTCCCAACATTTAACATGCTTTAAGTATGACACTGTGAACAAGTGGGACTAAAAATGGGATGTATGAAAGAGTGAAAAGGGAAGAGGATTTTGATTAAAAACAGGAAAAACACTAACTAGCCTGATGTAAATTATTAAAACAAATCATAAAAGTGAAGAAGAGGCCAAACTAGACTCATGCAAAGGATTATGGGATATCATTTCATGATCAGTGTAGTCATCCCTGTTTGTTCTGCATTTCTGTGATTGTTTCACGGTCGGTGCCATGGGATTTATGGTAATTAGTTTTAAATTTAGACGTGGGGGAGGGGCACCCTCGGTTCATGACTTGTGTCTAGTCAACCACTTCCCAAGATTCCCGGGTCGACTTGAGATTCCTCAGTCTTCTGATGGCTTATACTTTAACTTGCTGGTCTCGTTTTAACAGACTAAATTGAGGCAAAACCTCCAAAACATGAACTACCTGTTCACTTCTGTGTTAAGATGTAAGTCCTGAACTGAAGACTCACAACCCTCCACTGTATTGATGACACTTCAGAAGCCTCATTTTAAAGGTTAAAAGTGTTTTTTTGCAGCTGCAGGTGAACTCCATTCAAACAGCTGAAACACCCAAAACACAACTGAAGTAAAACCACATGCAAGAGCAGCAAACATGCAATATTTTTTTTCTTCTTTCCACCACCGGCTTGAAGACGTACTGTATACTGGGACTTCATGAGAAGAAAGGCAGAAGTGGAACGAACAGCGTTACACAGCTCGAGTCTCCTCAACAGCGACGCCTCGGGGCGGATATTTACGTTATTAGTGTTTCTTTTTTCTTCTTTTTTAAGGACAAATAACCAAATGTGCCACTTTTAATGGTCTCATGGATATTAAACGTGGACGTCTTGAATTGAATGTTTCCAGGCTGTGAGTGTGTGTCTATGTGTGTGTGTGTGTGTGTGTGTGTGTGTGTGTGTGTGTGTGTGTGTGAGGTGATTTGTGAATGAGAGCTGCTGCTGACAGGCCGTCTGCCCGACAGGCTGCTCTCTCCGCGGGGGTCACACAAACCAGAGACCCTTCCACCTCCGGGGCCGACCCACGCCGCGTCCATACGCTCGCCGCCGGGGTCACTGGCGGCATCCCACTCCCCCCCCCACTCCCACACACACACACACACACACACACCCTCCCCCGCCCCCGGGCGGAGGTCCTCGCCGCTCACGACTGCCACGCCTGACACCCGGGCGCACGGCGTTCACGTGCCGCCGTCTCTGCCAACACGTTTTCCTGTGCACAAGCACGTGGGCAGGCGAAGGCGTAGACAGAGATGTAAACACACACACACACACACACACACACACACACACTGAGGAGAGTGTTTCCTTTCATTAACAGAGTCAATTTCCGCTCCCGTCGTCTCGGGCCGGCTGCCGGCGGAGAGGAAAGCTGCTCGCCGCTCGTGGCTCTTTTGACATTTAAGCCGGTGTCTCTGTGGAGGGAAGTCCCCCTGATTGATGGTGGGGGGGAGGGGGGCACCCGAGGGTCCCCCCCACCCAACGCTGCATGACTCGCTGGAATGTTGTCACCCCAATCCCTGCATACGGGGGGGAAAGAGGGGTGTGTGTGTGTGTGTGTGTATGTATGCGGCGCACATCCTCCACACACAAGAGGAGCGCCGCTGACATGACACATCTTAAATCATGCGCCGAGGAACCAGAGACTTATTGCCGCCGCAGAGGCATCCACTTAAAAGAAAAAAAAAAAAGAAGAAGAAGAAGAAGAAAGAAAAGAAAGAAGGAAGAAAGTGGATTTTCTCAGGGACGCGGAGTTTGATGATCTATGGCTCTGGGATGAGATCTGCTCCAGTAACAGTAATGCCGGTTCAGCACTTCCCACTGTGGGGAACGGAGAGCGGTTATTTCCTGCTTCCTGCTCAAACTGAAGCGGACGGTCACAATGAATTGGTTATATATTTGGAGCTGCTTCCTCAAACCCGGAGGGATGACCGTAATTTGCACGTTTCCGAGCCGGAGCGGCGTTCCCCCGGCCCTCCCGGCCTTCGGGGGCTCGTCGTCCGGCGTGCTTCAGAAGCTGCAACACACCTGACTCGAATTAAACAGTCAGCGACGGATTCCGCAGAAGGCCGGGAATGACCCATTTTAATGAAATCACACCAACTGGAGCAGAAAGAGCGCGCTGACTTCATACTCGCTTGGCGCCGGTAAAGGCGGCGTCCGCTTGGGGTTTCCCCCCCCTGCCCCCCCAAAAAAAAAAACAAGGTTCCAGGAAAACAATGCGTAACAGTTCATGGAGCTGCTCAGGATGAAGGGTTGGCTACAAGCTGATATCCAGCCATAAGGAGGTTATCGCCAAGTTCAAGGGCCACAAACAGTCCAGTTTCACCTTGAGTGGGGCGAATAGTTGCTATTATAACATTGAGTTTAAAGTTAAAAAGTTTTTCTTTCTTGTGGCGCAACGTCAAAAACCAAACAATTACAACTGAGAATGACTAAAATCTCAACATAAACCCAATTTTAATGATGTAAAATACAGTGAAATGTCAAAAAAAATCCTTTGTATTTTGCTTTTCGACAGCTCCAAAGCTGAAACTTTTTGAAAACGCTCCAGCTGTCTAGGTGGAAATGGAAGAAATTGTAACTTTTCTGAAACGTTTGTTAATTTGGTTTGTGTGTTTGGTTTCACTCTGAAAAATAAACAACTGCGCCCACAAGTGGCTCCACGTGAGAACTGCATCATTGCAAGCGTTGTAAACGGATGTCGTTTTTAAAAAGTTGCATTGCACATGCCGAAAACGATGCGTTATCGCTTGAAACGCTGTCGTCTTTTCACATAAAGTCTGTCTATGACAGTAGTTCTGAAGACTCTCTGCTTTACGCAGACGGTCTGTATCGCCTTTCTTCTTGTAGCTCGGGGCTCGGAGGAGCGACGAGGACGCCGCCGGCCGGCGAGGCTCTGGAGACATTTCACCTGCTACCAAGGACACTGTACGGCCTGACACTTGAGGGATGAGCCGCCCTCCGGCGACTCTGTAGCGGTGAGCGGCATGAATATCAATGTTGTCCTCCGCGGCTGCCGCTGCCCTTGGCCGAACAGAGAGACCTTTGAGGGGGTCCGAAAAACCTCCGTGTGGCGTTTCATAATGCTCGGGCACGCCGGGGGGACTCCGGGAAAGTGTTTACCGTGCCCCCGCCGGACGAGTCCAGAGGCCACAGCAGGGGGTCTGCTGGTGGCCACAGTCGGTCCGTTGTGCTCCGACGTCCAGCCTCGTGGAGAGCTCTCAGACGGGCTCGTCTGGAAGTCGCTGGAGATGCAGTGTCTGCGGCCGAGCGAACGTTTTGATTCTCACTGCCTGTCATCACTTATTGATGTGGAGCAGCAGCAGCTGGACGGACGCGAGGCGCGGAGCAGCCTCCCTGAAGGCCGCTTTACGCACCTGCTTCTCGGCCCATTCACAAACACCACTTACGCCTTTTTACGGCCGCCTCAATTATTGATTAATTTCTCGATCACTGTTTATTCATCCACAGACAAACAGCTTACTGCATGGATTTCACTTGAAATTAAAAGAGTTAAAATATCAGGAAAAAAAAAACATTAGTATTTATGTTGAACTGACCAATAAGTTGTGATTCTAAAAACATAAAGACGGTTTAATATTGCACTGGCCTGGTTTTACTTACAAATTGGTTGCAAAGTGGCCTGAAGTTGCTCATTTAAATGTACTATAAGAACCATAATAAGACACTTTTCTAGAATCTAGGGCTGTGTTTACGTCTGTCCATACACTCCCCATCTTCTGTTTATGTTCAACACCTTTAGCAAAATGTTGCTAATGTTGCTAATTTCCTATCTCATTCCAGCTACTTTTGTTACTTTCTCTGGTTGCACAGGAGCGATACTGAACAACACTGCTCCCACAGGTCGTCAGTGGTACTGCTCCACACAGCCGTCCTCGCCACTCTGCTCAAACCTTTGGCCTGTCGAGTCAAACGTCCCACAAGAAACGGTAAAACAAGCGATTCTCAACAAAAAAATTGAGTGAAATTAGCCAAACAAAGCTTTTCGAATAGAAAGCTCCACCCATATATTTTTGGAATAACTCCAACTAAACAGGCTCAGTGATTAGCACAGTCTACATGGGAAACACTCTGCTTCTCCAATAAACAATGGCTTCAGGGAAATATTCACGTTCTGTAACAGTTTTTTTTTTTTTTTTTTTTGCGATCTGTTGAAAACAAATTTACGCACCTATTCAAAAATTCATAAACTTAATAGTAGAATAGAAAATCAGCACATAAGATGGATGTTTTCAACCACAACAGCCATCTTTACTGCAGAGAGATGCTGAGGGTTTGTAATGTGCATCCTTTCTGAGGTGAAGGACAACTCTGACACACACACACACACACACACACACACACACACACACACACACACACACACACATACAATATGACAATACCCCACTGCACTCTTTTCCGTGGGGGCCTTTCGAGGGAAGGAACTCCCCCGCGGAGGTCAGCGTCTGACAACAGACTGCCAGAAGAAAGAGAGAACAAACCCCGAGCTCCTCCTTTGTGACGGAGGGAGACAGTAGTAAGACGTGACTTCCACAGAGGCCGCCTCAGGTCTCAGCTGGGAGCTTTACACTGAAATCAGTTCAAAAAAATCACACAGATCTCTGCCTCAGTCTGACACGTTTCTCTGGAAAAGAACGCATGAGACACACAAAGCAGCACCCTCCACATCACATATAATCACACTGATCAATCGATCCCAGACTCCTCGGTGTGCTCAGAAATGTGTTGGACTCATCCACGGAGCGATCACGCAGACGGTGAGCAGAGAGGGAAGAAAACGCTCTGTTGTTGTGGAGTGTTTTTTCGCAGCAAAGCGAGCCTGGGCTGTCCTCAGATGCCCCCTAATCCAGGCAGCGAATGAGAGGAGGATTTCAGGGCAGCACGGCTCATCCACACACTCAGCCACTTTCCTTGTTTTTTTTTGTGTGTGTGGACACAACCTCGCTGCATGTTTATTTGATTTCAATTAGAATGAAAAAGATAAAAAGCAAATAGTGTGGCTAAAAAAGCCAAATATCTAATACTGGGGGAGGGCTCAGATTATCCATTTGGCCCAGATAAAATAAGTGGCATCCAAATCAAGCCAGCAATTTAAGCCCAGTTCCCATTATGTAATATTATTGGCGATTTGATCCGTTGCTGCTTACCAGAAAAAAAGAAAAAGAAAAAACGCCCTGGACGGCTCCGTTTCTCAAGCATGATGTCATGGTGTTTTTTGGTTGTTGTTTTTTTTTTTTTTTTTGGGACATGTGCCTTATTCCATTTAGAAAATCGAATATTTTAGACAATACCTGCCTAAGAACGAGATAAGTGCATTCAAAATGACAAGTTGGTGGATTTTCTAATGACATGGGGTTCGTTTGAATATTCGGCATTGTTGAAATAATCGTTTTTGATAGATTTCATTTCATTTCCAAAGCGTTCGTGTAGGTGAGTGATAGATTTATCAAGTAAATCACGAATCATGATTAAAAAAAAATGTCTCCACTTAGGTTGTCTACAGGTATTTCATCGATGAATAATTCATTATATAAACAATGAAATGCCTGTTTTTGTTGATTCCTTGAATGGATTCGTGATTACGCGCAGTGGCCAACAGGGAGACCAAACGGTGCGCACCTGGGTGAGAGGAAGATCCTCCTTCAACGCAGGATTTAAAAGTGCAGATGGGGAGGATGAAAATAAATAAAAAGGCCTGCTAAAATGATGCACAAACTGGTGCGTGCCCATGCCAAGGCTGGCAGCGTGCACTGCAGGGCGGCGTAACGCTGAAGCCCCTCGGTGCGTAAAAGACGCTCCTCCGGTTCTCTCCTCCGTCAAGTTAAACGGAAACACAGAAATGTGGACCGAGGAAGCGCCTTCAAATTAACACTGTGCTCACCGTATCCACCCCACAGCCGGTAACGTTTATTCTGAATCGCGAACGGGGCAGATTTCCTCTCATCCTCGCGCTCCGCGCTGTGCCACTTGCCGCAGCTGCGCGCCGCCGCCGCCTCCTCCCTCAATCAGACAATGAATGGATCCAGGTTATTATTACAGAGGGGGGGATTGGGAAAACCCAGGGCCGGACCAGGACCAGGACCAGGACCAGGACCAGGACGCCCCCCCCCCCCCCCCCCCCACACCCATCCACACACGCGCATCACTGCGTTTCCTCCACACATCTCTCTGCCGCTGCATCTCTCCCTTCATCCATTCAATAACGACCGAAAATAAAACAAGCCCGAGGACAGAATCCGCACGTGCGAGCTTTAAATTGAACTAACCTTCAGGCCGCGTGCCGGCAGGAGGAAGGCCCGCCTCGCTGTCAGCGCGTGAGAGCTGTAGATTACCTGCAGGATGCTCAACTTCACTTCTTCTCTGCGGCGCGGCCGCGGCTCCACGAGATGCGTCAGGCTGGCGCGCGAGACGACGAGCACCGCGCCGGAAGTCACAGCAGCGGGACTCCAGAATAAGAGCAGGAAGCGCCTCCACCTCCTGACATGCAGTCCAGCCAAGCGATCAGGAAGGGAATCTTAAAAGTAACTTCAATACGGAATTAATTATTTAAATGGAAATAAAAAAATACAAAAAAAAAAAATCTCCTGCACCGATCATCCAGTCCCAGTTCGCCAATAAAGGGTGATAGGCACTGTTGAATTAAGTCTTTAAGACTTTTATTGACAAAAATAAGAACAATAATCACTTATTTTAATTAAATTGTGTATTTAAATTAGCAGCATTTATGTATCATGTATAAAAAAAATAAAGGTTTCTCCCACAAGGAGGCACTGATGTGACAGTCAGCAGCTTTGTGTGTCAATGTGCAAACCAAATGAGTACATTGTTTCCAATTTAGCTCTAAATGTGTGTTTTTGCCTGATGTTATTAATGTTTTGTATAAGAATGCTTGGGCCGCATGGTGGTGCAGTGATTAGTGCTCACATGCATCACACTGCATGTTCTCCCTGAGTGTGAATGGGTTCAGTCTGGGCACTCAGGCTTCCTCCCACGGTCAAATAACATGCATGTCAGGTTAATGGGTAACTCTGATTGGTATTTAGTCCTTTATTGGCACATTTGCACTTCTGCTTCCATTTTTCTGGCTTAAAAATTCTTTAAACAGGACTACTGGTTTACAGACGCAAAGTCTGCTGTTGTATTCCTTTTCTTCTCCTGAACAAGTTCAGCCAGACTCCGCCGTACCATATGAGAGGTTAAAAAGAAGAGGTATGGTGCGAATAACACAAAAAAATAATTAATGCAGCTGATAATCAGTGCAACAATCAATCAATCAATCAGATATAAGGACAAATTTGCACAATGAGGAGGGGGAAAAGACCTGAGCTCTTCCACTGACTTCTCTTTACAAATGTAAAAACAATATTGTTTTAAAACACAATAGAGAGAAATAAAAATCAACTTTGAACCGTTTTTGCAAGAAATAAAAGAGAAGAATTATTAAGTGAATAGTGAGATAACAGTTGATCTGGTACAATTTCCCGCCATACTACCAAGAGACCCCGCCCCTTCTCGGTGACGTCATACATTAAGCGTTTCAATAGGATTTGCAATGAAACTTTAGAAATTCTTTTAAATCTCATTATCATTCATTCAGCTTTTTTTTTTTTTTTTTTGCCTTTTTGAAACTGAATTATGTAAAATGTGTGTGAAGTTAAACCACAGAGGCGTTTTCGACTGAATGACATCAGTCTTGATGGTATTTTTACTCATCAATTATTCAACAAATAGCAGATGTCGTCAGTTCTGAATCGATCTGACGACTGAAATGTCCATTTTCTTCCGCCGTCACGTCAGAAACGCAACATCAGGGCGTCCCCACGCCGTGCCGAGAGGGCCGGCCGGCTCAACTAATGAAGCCCACCGGGGCGTTTAACACGTTTTGTTTTTCCACCCGTGTTGCCAGGTGAGCCCGGGCCTCGGAGGAGACGCACAAGGCCCTTGTTGACAGCGGGAGAGTTCCCCCCGATGGGAGCTTGAACCTATAACTGGCTTATGCAACTGATTAGAGCCTCATCCGGGCGTTATGTAACAGCATTAGGGCGGCCTGCTGCCCACAGCTGGGCCGAGAGGGGGGGCAAGGGGGAGGGGGGGGGGCACTGCCTCTGTCACCCACAACAATGTGGGTCAGCCCACGACTTCAGGCACGAAACATGAGGATTCACGCCGAGGTGCCGCAGATATAATCCCACAAGTATTGTTAACAGCGCGGTACAGAAAGCCTCCGTTCATTAATTCAGCAGATTACTCGCATAATCTGGTAAAATTAGGCTGCTTTGCCTTCTGTATGAGGGGAATACAGCCGAGAGCGGAGAGCAGGGGCAGTGGGACGCCGTCTCCGCAGAGGATTTGATATTTTACTTTTAAGTTAACGAGTCATTTCAACTGAATGTAAAATAATTCTACTGGAAAAAACAACTTTGGCAAAAACTAAAACCCGCTTTAACAAGACAACAGCTTTAAGTGAATATGTAAAACTTTGGTTGTGCGTTTATATGTTAATGGTGCCTGAAAACAAGTTTTTGAAAATGCTCCAGAGGTGGAAGTTATAAAAAAAACAAACTCTTTTTGAATGTAAAAGGGGGGAAATGCGACTTTTTGAAAACACTAAAACACCAAAACATTAAAACACATCTTTTCTGAAACGCTGCTGCTGCTCATGAACACGCCGGCCGCCTTGAAGAGTTGTGCTCCAGCTGATGGTCAATTAGGCAAGTTTAAGCCACAGAGACACATGCAATTACATAAAAATCATACAAATAACATTTAAAGAAAGAAAAAAGGTATATCAAAAGATGAAATGGAATTCATTGCAAATAAAGCACAGAGAAAAGTTAGAACAATTACAAGGAAATCAACTTGGTCGTCTGCTTGTTCTCCCGTTGTTGTTTTCGTGTTTTGTTCTCTGACAACAGCGGCGACTCTTCACGGCCCAACATGAAATTGAATATCGAGACATTAAACCTTTCTGAAACAAAAATGCCAAAATGAAGTGTTTTCATTTGTCATATAGACAAAAACTGTAAATCTGAAGATTTTACAGATGATTAAAATTTTATCTTCAACAGACGCTGGCTCCCCCCCACCCCCCCAAAAGAAGAAATATCCAACAATATTTGTATGAACCATAGAGATTCTGACCTTAACTGAAACTATCTTCCTTATTTGTGAGTTTCGTCTTTCCTCGATGACCGTTTACAGTCATACTTCGGTATCATTGTTCAAAACAGGCTGTGTTTCAGGATTGTGAAAGTGCAGTTTTCAATCTGACCTCTTCACCCCATCCAGACTCTGCAGATGAACGACAAACTGCAACATCGTCCTCTGGAATACAAACACAACGCTCAATTCTTTGGTCCTATTTTTTCATGAGTTAAACTCAAAGATCTAAGTTGTCTTCTGTTTTGATGTTCAAAGAACTGAAAAAAATCTCAAAAGCGCCTCTTTTGGTCATGAGGGCTGCAGAACTGACTGTATGCATGACTGATGGTGTGAAAGCAGGAAACTCTTTCCCTCCACATCATGTTGTGTCTGTGTGTGTGCTGCATCACAGCGGGAACACTATAAATCACATTTGAGCAGCGTCATGTGATGAATGACGGCGGCGCCGGAGCCTCCGGGAGCCTCTGCAGCTGATGGCTCCGTGAAGAAACCCCGAGTGCAACGCATGAGCCAGCGGCCGGTAAAAATAAACACAGAACACCCAACCAAGCAACTCTACAAACGCTACAGAGCGGTGGTTTGAATAAATCCTAGATAATTATCAAATCCAGCTCAGAGAGCCTGTGATGAGAGGACCAACAGCTCCACCTGCAGGACGGAGCCACTAACTACACTCTGACACACAACTCCATCAGATTGGCTTTTATTCCTTTAAAAAAATGACAAGAAAGTTTTGATTGTGAATAAAAAAAAAAAAAAACAATAACAATGGTCCCTCTGAACAAACTGACTGCAATATAACAATAAAGGCACTCCTGTTACAAAAACTGGCACAAGAAGAAGAAGAAGGAGGAGGAGGAGGTTAATCTTGAAGGTGTAGTGAAAGAAACCCGTCAGCTCTCCGACCCCGCTAAAGGAAACAGCGCTCTGGTTCAGGAGGGACTTCTATCTCAAGCTGAAGCTGGCGATGCTGCGGCAGCGTGGTTGTGAGTGAGCGCGGCGAGCTCGTCTTCTTCCTGGAGACTTCAGCTGAAGTCTCTGTCGGGGAGCACCAGCGGCGCCACCAGCGTCCACAGGTACAGCGCCAGGCCCAGCCAGCTGGAGCAGATCTTCACCCAGACGGCCGGCATGGACGTCTGCATGGACTCGTAGTCCGAGTTGGGCCTGGGGAGGGAGGCGGAGAGAGGAGAGAGAGAGAGTCGTGAAGCGTGTGCGGCGCTCCTGGCCGCCGTGGCGTCGCCGATACTCACTTGTACCAGTTGGTGAGGGTCATCATGATGTAGAGCGAGGCCAGGAGGAGGGAGAAGTGGAAGAAGGAGTAGCTGTAAGTCACGCCCTCCTCCTCGTTGTCCACGGCGCGCCGCACTCCGTCCTCGCCCGCCGCCGCCTCGTAGTCGGCCGTCAGGCCCTGGCCGTCCTCCGTCTGCATCAGTTTGTTCACCTGGGTGTTGTTGGACGAGCGGATGCTGACGGCGGAGACAAGATTGTTCAGGTGAGCAGAACAAAAGAAAGACAAACTACTTCCTGGTCAGTGGCACAAGAGATTTTGACCTCTACCTGGCATAAAGAGTGCAGAAGAGGAAGATGATCAATCCCACGATGCCCTGCGCGTCCCACCACTGCACGTTGCCCGGGGCGGCGGTGGGTCCGGGGGCCGGAGTGGGGCTGCTGGCCTGGACCAGACTCAACAGGCTGGGGTTACACTGCTTGTCTGAGATCGGGAGAGGAGGAGGAGGAGGAGGAGGAGGAGGAGTCAGACTTCCAGGGTCACTTTGTGAACGTTCTGCTGCCGAGACTCACCGGGGTTGTTGGTCATGGCCGACCAGGTGACGTACATGGTGTAGAGGGAGATGAGCGAGGCCTGGAGCAGGCCGGAGCTGGGCTGGGCCTCCTGCGGAGGGAACCAGTCACACTCATTCTCATTTAGGTTCTACGAAGCAGTGCAATTTGACACCAGTCTCTTTGTGAAGGGTTCGTCCTCCTGACCTGGACTTTGGGCAGGATGGCCACGATGGACACGGCGATGCAGAACAGCAGGTTGAGGCTGATGAAGACCTTGTGCGCCACGCAGCCGTCAGCGGTGGTGTAGAAGACGTAGAAGAGCACGACGGCGGTGAAGGCCAGGGCGTAGTGGACGACGGTGAAGGACAGCAGAGCTGACGGAGGGAGAAAACATCACAAAAACAATAAAAATGAACTGGATCTTTTTTTTTTTCTCATTTTAAATGAGCACAAATAGTTGAGTATGTTGAGCCGTTGTCTTTTACCTGCATACCAGCACTTGCTGTTGCCGTTCTCCGCCTTCTCCAGCCAGGACTGGTTCCAGGAATGGGCGAAGTCCACCAGCAGGATGAGCTGGATGATGATGAAGATGAAGGAGCCCACCACGCCGAAGTAATACCACACTGAGGAGAGGTCGGGGTTTAAGACACTCGGTGGGCGGTTTCTGTCCGCCGTGGGTCCGGGTCGTCCATACCTGTGGTGAAGGTGCCGTCGGGAATGAAGAACGCTCCCACGGTGATGCCGACCAGCGCCAGGAACTTGAAGAACCAGAATCTGGACAGAACATTTCACCCGGTTTAGAATTCAAGTCGGTCACGATGCCGCAGCGTCTCATCCCGCCCCTCGCCACGGCGGCACCGACCCGTTCTGGATGGCCGCCCGGGGGTCCTTGCTGCTGCGCACGCGGATCATGATGATGGAGAAGAGGAAGAAGAAGCAGGCCATGGCGAAGCACATGCGGTACACCGACTTGTAGCCCACGATGACGTCGCAGTTCACCGTCCCCGAGATGATGGAGTCGCTTTTACAGAAGCCGGGGATCTGAGCGGGTCGGAGGAGACGCCGTTTGGTGAGAACTCACAGCAGCGGTCAGAACAACCACGGGAAGTTTAGATGAGAGGAACCTTTTTCAGATGATCCTCCATGCCCGGGAGGATCATGATGATGGACACCAGCGTGCCCAGCAGCAGCAGGAAGGAGAAGGCCAGCCGGCTGATGGTGGAGTTGTAGGTGGAGGGGCAGCATGACGACAGGAGGCAGGAGGCCGAGCCGCACAGGCAGGACGCCTGCAGACACGACGGCGATTGGAACAAAGAATCACTTCCTGCTCGGAATGAGGGAAACTAAACGGCGTGTTGTCTGTCTACAAGCTCTTCTCTTGTTTTATTGAGGGATTTAGTGAGACAGAGCAAAAGATGAGGAATCGATGCGGCACAAGGTTTGATTTTCGGACTGCAAAGGACAGAGACGAGTCACCTGACTGAGAGAGAAGACTAACAGTGACACAGAACTCAAACCTTCTCAGCCACGGCTTCATTCAACCAAGTTCATATCAGGAAAAGCCACCACAATGACATCTTGTTATCTGAGGCAATGTTACTGATTAAATTCTGTGTAATCACTCTGAAAGACTCATGAATCAAGCTGCTATCACATGATTCACCAATGATTTCTGCTTCTGCTCAGTGATCAGAGAGTCCAAAGTGTTCATGTCGACAGACAGGGGCATCCCTAGGTTTTTTTTTTTCCGGGGGGGGGCTTAGCCTCCGGGAGATAAACAGGATGTAAGAACACAGAAAACTTATATGAAAGATTTAAGAAAATAAAAACCCACTAAATTGCAGACAAAGATAATTAAAATGGACTGAAATGGAGCATTGTGATTTTGGCTACCAAAGTGGGAATTTTGGCAAAAAAATGCAGCTGATCCATCATATTGTCTCTTTTCAAGACGTTTAGTGTGATTCCATTCAATCCTCTCAATTTTTTTTGTTTTTCCTCTTCTGGTCAAAACATTTTAAAATAACAAAACATTAGCTGGTCGGCCTAATTTAATCCTTCCAGCTTGACTGTTCCAGCTGTACACTCTTTAAAATGCTCTTAATCTTTAAACCAGAAGTTGGAGGGATCCTTTTAATGATTGACATGAACTGCACACATAAGAAGAGGCATTTCCAGCAGTTTATAACACCTTCACATTTCCACTTTTCACTCTGACAGACAAAACTGTACATCCAGTCCTCGACGAACCCTCCTCTACCCAACCCTAATCCACACAAATCACTGTAACTGGATGAACATAATTATCGGCTGATCATTCGCTCCAGTTTCACTTATCGAACCGATACAGATATGTTAAAAATGATCGATATCGGCCGATACCAATAAGCCGATATATCGTCCACCTCGAACTGCGCAGCAGCAAATCTTTCATATGTTTGCCAGCGCATCACGAGGATCTATCCTCAAACCTTAAATTACAGTCATCTCAATTACAGACTCTGCAAAAATATAGCTATAAAATAGAAAAACAGGGGAGCAGTAACAAAGAGGGAATGAGGAAAAACAAGAGTAACACACAGACAATAAGCTTCCATTCATTCTGTTCCTTCAATCATAGCCTTTTAAAGCATTCTTCAACATACCGATTCAAAGAAATGGATAGAGAAATCCAATCGTGTCAAATAAATAATAAGTGAGCGTCCCTGGGTGGGCTCGAACCACCAACCTTTCGGTTAACAGCCGAACGCGCTAACCGATTGCGCCACAGAGACACGACATGCTGCACTGCATGAGCTGTAAATCATCGCCGTCAGCACTCCCTGTGCCGCTCCGTCCCCGAGCAGCGGCGGCGCCGTGCATACCGCTCACAGATCTAGGTCAGCAGGTTCGCTTCCCACTCCCGTTGAGCGCCAGACGCTGTGCATCACACACACCGACGTGATCGCTGTCAGTGTTATACAAACCGCGTACCGCCACACACACACCGGTGTGGGTTACACGCCAGCTGAATTCAGAGTGTTCAAATGAAAAGCATCAGCAAAAAAGTGGTATTGTCATGAACATTGTGGTGACTATTATGGCCATATCGGTTTGTTAAATGTTTCCTTGCTGTGAATGAATTCATCCCTACTTCAAACCAATCGCTTTTTTACTGGCAAACTATGTTCGATTTTTATATTTTCTTCTTTGACATGTACAAATGTCACTCTGAAGACCTCAGTGCTGACAGACCTAGTCATTGCATTCTCTGGTGACCCACCCAGGGGTCCTACACCCCAGCTTGAGAACCAGTGTTTCGACTGGTGCATGCCAGAGGTACTGGAGCCAAGCCAGCCTCCATTTCAGAGTAAAAGACAGTGAAGACAGCTGCCACGCAGCTTCACAGTGTGGGCATACACTACACTGACCTGACGAGCGTACTGTAGAGGTCTCAAAATAAAAGTGACATTCCAGTTCATGAGATATCATCTTATCTTAGCTTCGATGGTTATCATGATTTACATTATAATATCCGAAGTGGCTAAATCAAAACTAAACTTCTATTTGCCACTGATGCACCATGGGTTGTGGTTTATGCAGATAAAAGAATCATTGCCCACAAAATTCCGGTCAGTTTTATCTTATCCAAATCGAAGGTTCTTTTTCACAGACCGGTGTGTTTCTTTGTTTACCTTACTGACAGTTTCGACAGCTGTCAGCCATCTTCCTCAGAGTGTTGTCACTGATGTTGTTGTGACGTATCTTGTGAAAAAGAACCTTCGATTTGGATTACACTTGGAAGACCATATGAACCTTTTTGGAAGAGTTTTATCTTAGTTTATTTATTGAAGCAAGCTAGCAAGTAGGAGTCTTCATTTCCTGCTGCCTCTCTTGCTCTGGTAAAAAACTATCAGATCACCCAGGTGCATGCTGGTCCAATGCCTGCAACCTCCCTAAATAAACTTAAGGTGGCCGTGGTAATTAAATCCACAAATGGAAAATAATTTGTCATTTACCCCAAAACAAACATGCAAAATAAACAAATAATAAAGCCAAACAGAAACACTACATGCAATAATAGGCAATAATAACCAAAATAAAGATAATGAGATCTCATCTCCTGGAACGTCACTTTTATTATGAAATATGTTTGAGTCTGGTAATGCTTAGTATATGAGCGCACAGAGAAATAAGGTGGTGGTGGCTGGTTTGACCACATTCTGCAGCCCCAGCCAGCTGTGGCACGATTATGGTGTGTGTGTGTGTGTGTGTGTGTGTGTGTGTGTGTGTGTGTGGGGTTAGGTAAGGTAAGGGGAGGCAGCCTTTGATTTCCAAATCACTGATTCCTACGAAATGTTACAGACAAAACCGAAACCATGCAGTGGCCCACTTCACTGTGGTCACCTGACTGGCGGCTTTCATCACGGTATAATAACCCACCGTAAAAACCTGACTGACACATATATAGGGTATATACATCATCATATACATATATCAAGCTCGTTTGATATAAAATGTAGTTTTATAATTTTCTCCACAACCCGGAAACTGCACTTCTTCTTTTTAAATCCACCTGACAAACACAAGATGTTTTGTTAAATTTTAAAGCTAATTTTAGTTTGAGATGTTAGATTACTTTTATTTTTATGGGGGGTGCTCAGATAAAGTTCACTTACAAAAGAAAAATCGATTCTTTTCCGCATCTTGACTGAATAATAATTAATAGAACAGTAAATCAGGACACTTTAACTTTATATTAGAAGATGGATAAAATAAAAATAGTCATAAATAATCTTTAAAACGCTCTCATGTGGAAGTGTTTTGGGAGGAAATGTAAAATATATTAGCAGGGTTCGTACACAGCGTCGTGTGTTCGACGCAACGTTTTCCTAAGGTCTAAATTACCGAGGTCTCTGGAAAACAAACACAAACACAACTTCGAGACGAATACTCACGCAGCTGGCGAGTGAGCCCAGAGCCAAACACGCTCCCATGTCGGTTTTAATCAGCTATTCCGTTGAAAACTCAAAACTTTAAGACTTCAGGAAGAAGCGGAAAAGTAAAAATGCAGACGTCAATCGTCTGAAGGGAATTGTTTCCGCACTCGGGAAAGATTTTCAGAATAAACTATGTCAACCCATGTTTCCCTCTAAAACTCTTGAATCATGTGATATCGTTGCAGTTTGACAACGTTTACATCTAAAACACAATAATTTTATTGATCTAAAATCGATGTTTCGGTGCTGTTTTAGTGCAATTATAATCTTAAATTAGAGTTGTCTCCGCTGTTGAAGTTTATTTTGAATATAACTATGACTTCCGGTGGCGTTTGTTGTTGGGCGTTGGTGAGCGCTCTTCTGTGACGTCATCCCAAACCTATTTTGATTGGTTCAGATAGTTGTCAGTCAAACCGTCCAGCCAATTGGAAGTTGCTGCGCACCTTCAAACACCGCCCTTTCACAAAACAATTCATAATAAAACCTCTAAGAGACAAATAGACAGTAATCTCACTGAAAGCAGCTGAAATGTCTAAAAGAACTTAATACAGAATCTTGCAAGATAAGAGAAATCATGAAATGCAACCTAAACTGAGGCTGTCCAGAAAATGTCTGACTCATCCTTAAAATTCTCAGCCTTATAAACTGATCCTCAAAACAGTTCTGGGTTCAGACAGTGATAACACGGGAAATTTCAGTGACTTCTTATCTCCCTCTATCGTCCATGGGACTAAACAATCTCATGAAAAGCAAGCAGCCTTTATATTATTTTTCAAAAGAACAAGTCACTCAGCAGTGAGAGATTTAGACTGCAGTTCACATGAAAAAAGTTAGAATAACTAATTTTTTTGACCATATTTCCTTGAATTGTTGTGTTTATCAGTTAAAATTATGATGACAGTCACTCAAATGACCCGAAATTCGCTAAACACTTTCACTGAGAGAATTAACTCTCCTCTCTCATCGAAGATGGATTACAATAGTTTGGGGTTGCACATTAGTTTGACTTTTTATTTCATTTTTACATTTGATTTTCAAATGAAGTCAGTTTTAGTTTCACTTCTTCAGTCGAGACATGCTGGATCTGGCCAGCTTTGGTGAAGCTGTTTGACAACACAGTGTCTGGCAAAGTTTTACAATTAAGAGAGTATTCAGTAGAAAAGGCACATGTTTTGTTTACAGTTTTTGTTGATTTCAATGACTGTTATGCAGGGGCAGGTCATTTCTGATGATTATTTGGGCAACAAAAATTACAAACTCTCTGTCAGATGGCCATTTATTGCAGCAGCCTTAAGAGTCACGGTAAATCGCATAATTTATGAACTTCAAATCACCACACAAAATCACCAATTAAATGTTCAATAATGACTTTATCTGAAGCATTTAACTTAAGTGGAGCAATTTCACATCAGAAAACACTCCTAAATGTGGAAATTGAACTATCCACCATTTTTAAAATTGAGATGCTCAAGAGAAGGCCAGTCCCATTTTCTCTTCAATGTTGAATAGTCCAAAATACAGATGGTCACAGTAGGATAACTGTGACATTTTCAAGCTTCAAATGAAACATCTGACCCTCATAATTCACCTGTACTGCACAGTAATAAAAAATAAAATGTTGCTATGACAGTTAAATGAGTTTTCTCTCCTATTTCTTTTCTTTGAGACAATTGCTAACCCTGAGCTTCATTTCACGATTAATCAATATTTAGAAAAGTTAATACCTGACAGTCCCTTCATTGATTAATCGTGATCAAAACTGACAGCACTAATATGTTTGTGCATAATTAGCTCTAAATTCCAGAATGCTGTTGCAGTAAACCAAGGTGAGCAGGTGGGGCTATATGTCACCAGAAGGGACCACAGGGAAAATATTTACAGTATTTTACTTTCAGTGAATATAGCTTTCTCCTAAATTGCATAAAATTAGTGTATCATGACTTCAGTCATGCTATAGTCCACTTCAGGTTGTACTTGAAGTGCACTTGATCTACACCTGTAGTCGCATGAGCCACTTCCAGACAACACTGAAGAGGCAGGAAGTGGATCTGGGATCATGAAAGATGTTCTCAGCTGCTTCTGACATGAATTCTACAAATGACGCACACTTGATACAGCAGTAAAATGCTTGATTTTTCTGTTTAAACATGAAAGGCAGTCGGCGGGATCCTTTAAAAAAGTTACCAAGACTGTCAGTATCGACCAAACCTGCAGTCCTGTTCCTCGAGCAAGTGCTTTTCAACTATGCACTTTGACCTGAAAGCGCATTTTATACAGCTTATAAGCAGGGAAGGACGTGACATCTTTGTGTCTTTGTGCCAGCAACAAGTGATTTTTCCACGGTTGAGTACAATGACCTTGTTGATGTTCTTGACAGCTACGGATGCAGGAGGAGAATCACAGCTAATACTCTTCCTGTAATTGTTGAGGAAACAGCACACAAAGAGCATGTCCAAAAGCCAATGTTTATGTCTGATTGCTGGAAAGAGATCACCCATCTCCCATTTCTAAGCAGTTTGTCTCTTATCATGACAGACAGACCAGCCACAGATAGTGGATGTGCAGGAACATCGCATCTATTCTCCATCAGGAGACGGCACGGTTCAAAAACAGTTTCATCATATGGAAACTGGCCTTTGGGAGTTCACTCTTCTGCACACAGCGACCTCCTCCATGGAAACAGGCTCAGGTCTCATCCTCAGCACCCTGCAGCTCTGGGAACGAACACATCGAAACTCTCCAACCCGATGCTGTGTCGCCACTTCATCTTTGTCTGATTTTGAGTGAATTCCATGTGTTGACAGCTTTGGACATTCCTGTTTTAATTTGCTTCTAAATGTATCTACCTTTGTGTTAATTCCCCATATTTATTTATTTTCCTTTTTAATTGTCTGTAGTCATTTGTTAACATTTAACCCTATTCATGTATTTCACATGCTTTTTTCTTCTCCAGATTCATTTATTCCTGTTTCATTGACATATTTCTTCACACGTTTCTGCTTCAATGTGAGTGCTGAACTCATGGGTTTTTCCTTGATCAGAGGGCAGAGAGCATTGTGTATGTCTTTCTCTAACACTGTATTGAGGAATGATTTTAGGACGTGCAGACGTCCTCACAGAAGGCGCAACACGATTAATTTCGGGGTCACCAACAGAAGATTAAAGAGTGAGGATACGGGGAGATGAAAATGCCAGTAGTGAGGAACAAACCCAACCCACTCATTTGCATCATGAAGCAGAAATGTATGAAGATTGTAACCAAGAAATGCAGAAAATAAATACACTTCAGTGAACAAACAAGGGAAATCACAATGGGGAAAAAATATACATGAATAAAATTTAAAAAGATTAAATAAATACAAGAACAAATTACATTTAAAGGGAAGTCAGTAAATGGTTGAAAATTGATAAATCTACATTTTCTAATGATGAAATATCTATAATTATGTAGAAAATGTTGCATGCCAGAGCAGGTTCATTCTTTCGATCCATTCATTTAATTTTCATTAAGGCAGTTTTGATCCTGCTTTTTTATTATAAGAGAAGACAACAGTGAACAGAAAACAAGATGGAATCCTGGGTCTATAAACTGATCTTTACTTCATGTTGAACAAATGCAAGCATTTCTCCCAGGCCACACTGGTTCCTCCTCCTGAACCGACTGAAGAAAGTCTGATGTACAATTTGATTCCGCCCTCCTGGCTTTGTTGTGCTGAACAAAGTCAATCAGGACTTTGAACCGAGAGCAAACAAGCAAAACAAAGCCTGTGCTGGAAAAGCTAAATAGAGTTGCTCAGCTTTTGTTCTTGATGAGTCTTTAATTTCACAAATTCAACATAAACCAGTCTATTACATAAAAGTTTTTGAGCTGTTGTTGTCACAGGTTAACTATGGCAGGAATGGGGCAAAAGTAGCTCAGGTTTGTAAAGTGTGCAGACTCTTGGAAGAGGGTAATGCTCCATTCTTCATCAAATGCTGCCCCCCAGTGGTCAGAAATGTAAACATAACAGGTGAGATAATGCCCATATCTCATCTCAACAACGATTAAAAACAGATGTCTGCAAACTTCAAACTAAACAGCAAATGGAGTCCACTTAACATTTTATCCGCTGATTTAACAGCCGTCAAAACGCTTTACAATGTTCCTCACATTCACACAGCAAGAGAGGCGGCTGCCATGCAAGGCACTCCCTCCAACCACTGGGTGTAGTTTGGGGTTGCTCAAGGACACAGATGGCGAATTAAACTTGCAACTTTCAGACTGAGAGATGACCTGCTCTGTCAGCTGATCCACAGCCGCCCAGAAGAGAAATATTTGCCAAAGTCTCAAAAGACAAATCAGGTTAAGCATAAAGTTTTGCTGCAGCTGTATAAATGCTGGAAGAATTTAAACAATTACCAATGAAGTGTCAAGACATTTAGCTTGTCATAGACATGTGAACAATGACTTCTCAACCAAAATTTTGATTTTTTAAAATATTCATTAAATTTAAATGAATGCAAATTGATTAAAATCCTTAAAAATATTCTTCAACTTGTGAAGACAATAAAGACCACAAAATGATCACATTTCTTTTCATTCTTTCTTTCTTTCTTTCTTATTTTTTAACAATTATTGGTAGTTTCACTGATATGTTTTGGAAACTTAGTAGTACTTTTGATACTCTTACTTGACTACCCTCCTGAAACCCTAACCATGCTTTTAGTCAAGATGTGTCATCCCAAATGATTTAAGAAAAATTCACTGGAAAAGTATATTGAAACAAGATATAAATCATGATTTTCAAGGTACAAGTTCTTTAGATGAAGTGATAAAAAAAAAAAAAAAAAAAAAAAACTGAAAATATAACCAAGTAAAAGTTGCCTCACAACAAAATTTTCTCAGCTTCAATGCGCACCCTCAACTAGTACAGGGAAATATACCAGGTGGGAT
Organism: Salarias fasciatus; assembly: GCF_902148845.1. Taxonomy (NCBI): domain Eukaryota; kingdom Metazoa; phylum Chordata; class Actinopteri; order Blenniiformes; family Blenniidae; genus Salarias; species Salarias fasciatus. Next base: position 23,809,021 of record NC_043765.1, read on the forward strand.
TTAATGCATAACGAATGATTTTGACAGCAACCTGAAAGTCACCGCCGATGTGTGGACCAAACGAAAATCTTTTCTTGTCTTGTCATGTCATCATCCAAGCTGGCAAATCATTGCAGTCGCTGGAACAAGAACAAGGTTGGGCTTCAGTCTACCAAATGAAGGCTTTTGACCGGTGGAGAGACTCACTGTCACAACACCATCATGGACGCTACTGTGTGGAAGCTTTAAAAATCATTATGGTTGGGTTTTATTCTGCTGCTCTGGAGACTGACTGAACCACCTCAGGAGCAGTGAAATGACCAAAGACAAGACAATAAAAGAACTCTGCAGAGTACAAGCTGATCCAGGACCTAAGCACAAGACCACCAATACTGACTACATGGTAAAGAGACTCCTGGAAGGGCGCTGTCCACTCCCTGCACTGTTAACAGATCCTCAAGCAACTGAAAGTGGTCATGGGTCATTTTGGGGCTGATAGGTTTCTCGAGCTAGAGGAATAGAGGAGTTCTCAATTATCCAGCTTACAGTAGATATGGTTACATTTCACACGTGCATTCAGGCCAAGTTGTTTGTTAGCTGACAACAAATGAGTCAGTACTACCTACAGGTGGTGAGGGGAGCTTCAACTGCTTTCTGTCTTTTGAAAGAGGGATTTGAATTGACTAAGGCCTTTTTGACCAAGACCACATGCTCTGTTAGAAGTGAGGTCAAGTCATTTGAAAGTAAGTCACATCCCAAGGTGGGCTTGGTCCAGCAGCCAGACTCCCTCACCAATATGCGCCACAGAGACAGTGACTCTGACAGTGGGCGTGGCTTCAAAGTTCAATCAAACTGTGCAACAAATAGGAAGTTACTGCAGTCCATCTTGTGAGAAACCTGTTTTTCCCATGTGGACCAAAACTACAGGACCATTGATTCCTAGAGTTCAGGTAACCTCACTACTCTATTGAGCTCAGTGTTGTGAATGGCAAGTCAGGTTCCACCGAGAGTTGAACTCAGATCGCTGGATTCAGAGTCCAGCGTGCTCACCATTACACCATGGAACCACGGACAATGTAGCAGAATCTTGCATTCACACACATCTATGAAATATTATAGCTTCAGCCGGAAACATTGCATAATTTCATGCATTTGCATTCATACACTCATTAAAAAGCAGTGAAATGCCCAAAGACAAGACAACAAATAAACTCTCCAGAGTACAAGCTGATCCAGAACCTAAGCAGAAGTTCAGCAATACTGACGACATGGTACAGAGACTCCTGGAAGGGTGCCATCCAATCCCTGCACTGTTGTGAGATCCTCAGGCAGCTGAAAGCGGTTATGACCAGTCAGATTTGAGGTGTGATTGGTTTCTTGTGCTGGAGGAGGTGTAGCAATGTGAGACAGTTCTCAATGACCCACTTTACAGGAAACTTAATAATAATGCATTAGTTTTATATAGCAGTTTTCAGGACACTCAAAGACGCTTTACATTGCATTATTCATTCTCTCCATACTGGGTGGTGGTAAGCTACTGTTGTAGCCACAGCTGCCCTGGGGCAGACTGATGGAAGCGAGGCTGCCAATCTGCGCCATCGACCCCTCCGACCACCACCAACTCTCACAACTTTCATACTAGGCAAGGTGGGTGAAGTGTCTTGCCCAAGGACAGAACGACAGTTTTACGCCTGCGGGAGCAGGGAGCAAACCATCAACCTTCCGGTTATAAGACGACCTACTCTACCAACTGAGCTACTGTCGCCCCACTTGGTTACATTTCACACGTGCATTCAGGCCGAGTTGTTTTTTAGCTGCTTCAGTTGTTTCTTATGCTTCAGTACTACCTACAGGTGGTGAGGGGAGCCTCAACTGGTTTCTGTCATTTGGAAGAGGAATGTGAATTGTGAAATGCCTTTTTGACCTTGACCACATGCTCTGCAGAAGTGATTCCAAGTCATTTGCCAGTAAGTCACTTCCCAAGGTGGGCTTGGTCCACCAGCCTTTCAGTTAACGGCCACACGCTCTCACCAATTTGCGCCACAGAGACACGTGAAAAGTGTCTTACACGTGAGCGTGGCTTAAAATTTCAATCAGATAGAAAATCAATTGTGACAGTACTACAGTTTGTCTTGTGAGAAGCCTGTCCTTCCCAGTGGACTGAGGCACACGGCTCAATAATTGTAGGAACAGAGGTAAACCCGCCACTCTGTAACGGGCTTAGTGTTGTGAACGGCAATTCAGGTTCCACCGAGAGTTGAACTCGGATTGCTGGATTCAGAGTCCAGAGTGCTCACCATTACACCATGGAACCACTGACAAGGTGCCAATATCTTGCTTTCACAGACATCTAGGAAAAATTATGGCTTCAACTGGAAACGTTGCATCATTTCATGCATTTGTATTTCTACATACATTAAAAAGATTTATAAAGAGCTGACTGGTGAAGCGGCAGTGTGCTGGGCCCATAACCCCGAGGTTCCTTGGCCATTATCATCCTCTGCTAAAGACACAGTGTGTTTTGTCATCCAACAGAGATGCAAAAGTCAAATAATGAGATTCAGCGATTCAACACATGACCAATTGAGAAGACGACGTTGACATTTTACAAACAATTTTAAACTCCTGTCATTTGTTTACAGTGCCATTCATGGCCCGACTCCTTCCTAACACTGTGAGATTTGAACTATCCGTGAGCATGGCAGGACCTTGCTTTCCTCAGGTCAGCTTCTGTTGGAAGGACCAAGGTTTGACGCAAACAGTGGGGTGACTGTTTGTTTAGCTTTTGCTGCTCCCAGACTGTGGAATTAAAAGCCCCTGACATTCTCAAAATGACTGATCTCTGACTTTTCAATGCAAAGCGGAAGACCCATGTGGTTAGATTGACTGATAATTCTGACCAGGGTGGTCATATTGTTCTAAGTTGCACATTTTTTTTATCTGTTACTTTTTCTATTTTTGAACGGAGGCTTTATAATCTACAGAATGATGGTACTTTACTCAGCACTTCACTGCTTTCCATAACCTAAAACCTGTTTAATTTTTTTTTAAGTACTGTTTTCCTGCTCTGTTTTATAACTCTTTGGTGAAGCACTTTGGCTACCTTTTGGGTTTTATAAAGAGCTCTGCAAATAAGATGAGATTGATTGATTGGTTGATTGATTGATTGATTGATTGATTGATTGATTGATTGATTGATTGCTTCTGGCCCATCATGTTTGTTATATCTGAAAAAAGAGGCCACGCCTATGTCCAGTGGGCGTCTCTGTGGCGCAATAGGTCAGCGCGTTCGGCTGTTAACTGAAAGGTTGGTGGTTCAAGCCCACCCAGGGACGTTGGTGATACCTTCTTGGTAGGTTTGAAGTTCATGAGTGTGACTTAATATCACCTGCTCATGTGTCGTGGAATTTTATTTTAAAAAGTATCCTAGGCCAGTCACGGTGCAAAAAACCCCACAAACATATATTCCAGAAAAAACGTAAAATCCTCAAGTATATCCGTTCTTGGTTCTTGAAGTCTTCCATCGTAGTTCTCCTCAGAAAAATCAGGCAGAGTCAGAGTCAGAATGCAAAAGGAGGACTTTATTCCCAAAAAACCCTCCGGCAGCCAGGTTGACCAAAAGAACTGACGCGTCGATCGCTCTCCGCTCCATCTATTTATACTATTTCTTGGGAGTTCGTCAACTCTCCATGGACTCTTCGTCAAGACACAATTGTTCCCCCCTCCCTACAAAGGTCAAGGTCCGTGACCCCTTGGGAGGCCCTCTCAGCCTCCATCAAGTCTCCATCAAGTCTCCATCAAGTCTCCATCAAGTCTTTCCAAATGCCAGGTGTTGTGCAACAGATCATAGTGTCACATTTCTTGTCCAATGAGCCTCATTTACACCAGAGGGAGACAGAGAGACAACTGACCTGTAGTCTTGACTTTAGAAAAAACAAACTGTCCAGCTGCCAAGAGGCTGCCGTAAAAATGAAACATGGCAGGCTGGCGAACAGAAAAAGGATACATGTCTTTTCTACGCCTGTGTCTTACTAGCATACTATAACTAACAGAGACATGCATTACATGAACAATAGTAAATAACATAATATAATAAGCATGATGTAAAGAATATTATAAAATTATTCTACACATGCTACACTTTTCTCTCGTTGAGCTTCTTCCATCATTTCAAAATACGCTACAATCAGATCTCTGTTCAACTTCGTGTCACACTGTTAACTATAGTCTAACCTATTCTTGGATCACTTTCTGTCATCATACCTGTGCTGACGCTTCCAAAGTACATAAATTCCCTCCTTTTCATTAAGATCTGTCGATCTTGTCAAGCTAACGCCACAAACTAATCAATACATTTTGAGAATGTACAAAGCCTCATCCAAGATCAGTGACGATGACCACTTGACACAAAACAATGACAGTCAACAGATTCAACGCACACCCTCAAATAGTACAGGGAAATGTGCCACGTGGGATTTGTTTTGAATGTACTGTAAATGGGATGAAACATTTTGACTAAAGAAAGTACTTAAGATTTTAAGTTTCTTTTTTTTTTAATGTTTTTTGCAGTTTTTTATTTGTCCTGGTATCACTATTTATCTACAGTCAATGGTATTTTTTGTTTTTTGATGCAACCTTTATTTATACAGGCGGGTCTCATTTTCAAGAGTTACCTGTTGAGTGGGTATCAGCAATCACAAAATGAGACAAACAATCTGCTGATGATTTCTTGCCATTTAGATAACTTGGACTTTCTCTTCATTGGCTCATTCTCTTCAGCTAATTCCTTTTCTTCAGCGCCATCCTTTTGAGAGAGCCCAAAAACAACGAGACAAAACACACAAGGAGCGAACATGAGGAAACACGGGATGTCAACATGCAAACATAACCTGATCATGTGAAGACAAGCAGACAGTCGGCTAGACTGCAGGGACAGATACAGACAACAGGAGGAGCTGAAAACACACAGGACAGACGGGGAGTGGAAAGAGCAGAGGAGACCTGACTCTTCAGCTCAGCTCCTTGTTCTAATACTCGGCTGTTATTCAGCTCCTTGTTCTTGCCACTGTTTCCTTGGGAACATACTCAGCCTCACTTGTCAATTTGTGTCCTTGACAACTGGTTTACAAGCTTCTCTCTCATCCTGGCACTCGTTCCACTTGACTGGTACTGTTAGGAAGACATTACCGGGGTCAAGCTGGTGTCTCATGCTGAGCTGAAGAAAAACAGACGAGGATCAGTCACAGAGAAGACCTGTGTTCATGTGGAAACCAGTTTGTATGTTGTGAAACGGTATGAAAATCACTCAGTCAGAATCATTAGCTCCAATGGTGTGATGTAGAACACAAGATGAAAACCACTCAGCCCCCCCTGTGAGACAGCACAATGAAAATATGTTTGTTGCGTGTTTTCTGGACTTCCTGCATAAAAAAACTGAAAGAACTTGAAACAGAAAGAGCATGAAAGTGATTGTTCGTCTCCTTCGATCGCTGGGGAAGCCAGGAGCAGAAGAGGACCTGCAGCATTTGTTCCAGACCCTGACTAGATGTGTGTCTGGCGGCAAAACAAAGAACAAATGGCAATACAAGGCAGCAGGATGCAGAGGTGCTTCAATAGCCGAGGACCCGACGGGTGGTGTCCGTCTGCTTTCATAATGATGACTCATCAATCAGTAAATTAATCAGTTACTTTATTTATGCAGCCCACAGGCTGACCAACATACTTTACCGTAAGAAACAAGAGCATAACTTAAAAGCGACACAATCACTTAAAATGTACAATCAATCAATAAATATAAACAGCAGCAAAACAACACTAAAATATACATTTAACTATTTTTGGATCCCGCAAGTTTCGAAGCTCCAATAAATAAGGTGGCTCAAGCCGGCTAAGAGCTTCAAAAAATAACATGAGAAGTTTGAAAAAATTATGGACTGGAGGCCAGGAATGGAAAGGCCGGTTAAAAGACACGCTGGAGCATTTTATATGACTTGCAGGTGGCTGATTGAAGTCCAATATAAAACATATTGCTTTAATCTAATCTTCAGATGATAACAGCATGAATAGCCTTATTAAGGTCGGTACAGGTTACACAAGGCTCAGCGACTGACGAGACATAGTTGAAAGACACTTGTTCTGACTGCTGTCTATTGTTTCACGGTGTTGTCACTCTATTGTATGTACTGTGTTTTTAGTATTTTATTGCTCAGACCTTATGCTTCTATTCTTATATGTTCAATTTTATCTTCAGCTGGGAGCAACCGATCAGAACCAAAAGATTGCTGATTCATTTTTGCTTTTGCGACTATTTAGTTACAGTTCATAGTCGCTGTGGCGGTTGGTTTTTAAAGTGCACACACACACACACACACACACACACCCACACACAGTCTTGTATTTCTATCCTTGTGGGGACCGTCCATTGACTCCCATTCATGTCTAGCCCCTAACCCTGACCCTTACCCTAACCCTGACCCACACCACAACAAAGCCTAACCCTACAGAGATGTTTTTGCACTTTTACTTTTTTCAGTAACAACAACATGGTCAAGAAAACACTGTTTCTCCTACTTAGGACCGGAAAAAGGTCCCCACAAGGCACGTCGTTCCACGTTTTGCTATCCTTGTGGGGACATTTGGCCCCGACAAGGATAGAAATACAAGAACACACACACACACACACACAAACACACACACACACACACACACACACACACACACACACACACACACACAGACAAACAGGCCATCTTATCGTCACACAGCTCACTTCATGCGTCAGTCAGCAGATACTTATCAACTATGTGGTAAAAAATATATATATATTGCACGAGAGTCTTGGAACACTGTCATTAATGTGGAACTAATCTTCACATATACAGAACTTTCAGTAATTTAACAGGATTTTTGCACTTCATCCACTTATTTATATGTCCAAATCCATTCAATCTGATACCTGCAGAAATTAAAAAGAAAAAAGAAGCTCTGTTCAAATGAAACTGGAGTCCACCGTGAATAAATAACCAAGCTATACTGTTCCGCATGCAGGAATTGGAAGATTAACTACTGAGGTACAAAGAATTGAATTTTCTCCTTGTTGTGTAACTCCTCGATGATGGTGTACTCGTGATTCCCAGCGTGCGGTCCTGTCCTCAGCTTCTTGTTCTTGATTTGTTCAAAGTAATGGTTCCAGTTTCCATCTCTGTCAGCTCCGAATCCAAAAACATTGATCTGGAGAAACAAACATAAAGACATCTGTATTATTACAACCACAAACTCAACCATTTTAAGAACTAATTCCTTCCAACCTCCATCATGCTACTTGAGGCTGAAGATTGGGCAATAGTTTTTATCATGCTTTTCCTATTTTCTTTTATTAAAGGGTGTATGTATGTAATGTTGTGGGATATGTGCAACACTGTTATGTCATTGTTGTGGAGACGTCTTTGTTGCCATTGTGGTTGTCAGGGCATTTGTGGCACAGTTGCTAAATCCAAGACAAGCTTTCCTGAGTGGGACAATAAAGTATATTTTATTGGTTTGTGTTGTAACGGATCAATAACTCCAAGGCAAACACAACAAAATTACTTATGTGCAGTGTTTGCAACTTGTACATTCTTTAACATATTGCCCCACTCTTTTGTCTGAGATCACCAAAATGGCAGATTGATCCTCACTATTTGCTTTTCACTGTGAAAGACGTCAGATCCGGAACGCACCTCATCACACATCTGCATGCTGAGAGCGACGGCGATGAAGCCGGTGGACGGATAGCGGCCCTTCTTGTCCAGCCAGGCCTCATGGACGTACCTCATGAAGGCCGGGTTGAGGATCATCACCTGTTTTCAACCGGGAAAAAGCCCTTAGACTCAATGCAATTAAGGATTATTTCATATCGGTCATATCGGTAAAATCACTCACCAAGTCCTTGTTGGCGATCCTGTTGCTGCTCTTAGCTCTGTTTTCCAAGTGAAAGAGAGAAGAGAATAAATTGATTATCAAGCATTAGGCATCAGGCTTTCTGAAGCAGCAGGTGGTAAGAATTCCTTTCTTTCTTCTATTTTCTTTAAAGTATATCCCCTCAATCTGAGCTGAAGTCCAAATCGTTCAAAGCAGAGCTTCACAAAGTAAATTTGAATTGCAATATAACCATATGTGGAAAAGTTTGGAATAGAAAGTTAAACTGCTGTTTTCTGAAGACCCACATGGCGAATCGCAATTTTCTTTGTTTCTTTTTCTGACCAATAACAACAAGTTGCAATTAACCATGAGTGGTTAGAAAAAGGCTAAACAAAGGCAAAAAAAAAAATAAAAAAATAAAAAAAAATCATTGTTTCTTTAGTTTTATCAACTGTAAGTTCTTGAGCTCCTGTTGAGGTTCCTTCACCGCTAGCTTCAGTGTACGACGTGAATCTTAAAAAACTTTGTTTTCTGTGTTCAGACAAGTTGGATCTCAGTGTACGATGTGCACGAGTCAACGTGATAGATAGACAAAAGACAAGATGGTCATGGCATGGTAAGAGACGACCACCGTCGCCGTTGCTGTTAAGCTCGGTGGAGACATGTTCAACGTACTTTGGATTAAACTTATTTTCGAGCCACTGCAAGTCGTAGATGTTGAATGGGACGAACACCAGTCTGGAGGAGTTGTCCAGTCTCATGGCGCTCTGCGGATACATGACATGATGAGTGGTTTTCTTCCCAACGTCTTCTTCGTAGCCTTTGGTCAGTCCTCGATTCATTCTAAAAAAAACAAAAAAAAAAAAAAAACAGAGAGGGACACATGTTTAATGTTTCAATGGTAAAAGTACATCCTTGGATAATGGAGACAGTGCGGGGCGCAGGATGCTTCAGAAAGAGGTTTACCTTATAACGATATCATGTCCGTCTATCAGAGATCCATAACTTGATCCATTCAGATTCCCAGAGTTCCCCACCACGGCACAGGTCCTGCAGCGGTCCGGGCTCGATCCCACCACGCCCGGAACACGTGGGATCACTTGAAACAGTTTGCTGAGAGTCGCGTTGTACAGAGTGAAGTTGCGTTTTTCCCACTGCACACCCTAGAAAGAAAGAAAGTCAGTTTCCAGCTCAATCACATGGAAAGCCCAACATGAGAACATTTATTTAAAATCTGCTAAAAGCAATTTAAAGGCAAAACAAGTCATTCAGCAGTTCATCGAGCAGTACTGAGTCTTTTCAGCACTTACCTTCCACCATTTAAAGTCATCCTCTGAAGTCTCATAATCCTCCGATAAGAAGGGTTGTGGAGCTGAGTTGATCAGCTCCCAGAACCAGGGGTCCCCGTCTGTTAGACACTGGGGGCAGGAGCAGACTCGGGACTTCTCGGGCTTGGAGAACGACACGGTGTTGTACTGGGAATGGTGGACGTACAGAGCAACCGCCATCATGTACAACAGGAGAAAAAATGCAATTTTACATTTTCTCACTCTGCTCATGATCATTGCTGCCTCAGTGTGGAGACGCTCGGGTCTGTGGGCACAACAGGAAGATATTTACTTTGAAAGTGTTTCACATCAATGCAGAACTTCAACAAATTCTACTGAGTTCAGCAATTTGAAAGTAGATGCAATCCCATGGCCAGTTTCCCCGCTGTCTCAGACTTTTATAATTCACAGTGGTAAATCATTCTTGTTTTATGAATGCAGTGCTTGATCCTCCCCACCAATCAGATTCTTTATGATTTCTAGATAAATGTGCTCAGTGATATTATGCAATGGAGTGATTCTCTTATCACGTTATTATGCACACGACCGATCGTTTTTTAAGCAAGTCGAACCCAAATGTAACCCTTTCAAAGCTTTAAAAAAATAATTCTTGAACCTGAGGAATTACGCCAGTTTTATCAAACAGTAGTTATGAACCAATGTTGGTTGTTCCTGCTGAGCTGATGGAGACATTTCTGCCTTCAGGGCTTTCTTCACTCAAATGAATCAAATGAAAGAAAACTATTTAAATCTACATTTAAATCAGCTACACAATGGTGTTAAATGGTAACTGTATAAGAAATATGACAAAAATCCTTGAGAACAAAACCTAAAGTTAAGAGGATCCTGATCTTTCCAGATGATGAAATTAGCATTCTGAAAAAGAGCTTCAATGTTTAAATTTGTTGTTTAAGGAATCTCCTCTCCTACGACATGCAGTGAATTTTCAGACTTTAACTTCAAAGAAATTAAGCGCAGCTCGATTTAGAACTCCAACGAAGATAAGTGTGATTTTTTTTTTGAAGGGATTGTAAAGTGAAGCATTTTTCCTGCTTGTACCTACCAGAGATCGAAGAAAAGGCGCCCGGGTGACGCAAGAGGAAGGAGGAAAGTAATGAGTTGAAGTTCCACCTGGCGCAAATAAAGCTTTTTGTAATGCTGCAAATGGGTCCCTTGAAAGAAGGGCTGAAAAAGAAAAAGAAAGTATAAAATATCCACTCGAGATCAGCAGCAATCAGTAGAGCTGACTACATAACACAGTGACAGCGTCCGCGTCTGTTAGCGCTGTTCTCAAGCTTTACGACTCCCGCAGAAGTTTGATAAAGAGTCCAGATTCCATCCCACATAAAGCAGATAATTTACAGCGTCCATCATGTCAGACAGCTGCTCATAGACTGAGTCATTGTTGAACATCGGTTGCATTAGTTTGTTTGTCAATTTTCATTCTGTCAAATATTTGCTGAGCATTTCTATGACCCTACTAACCAAATGCAGGGATGAAGAAATGTATTTAATTTGCAAATCTGTATCCAGAATAAAGCCGATACCATAAATTAAAGTGTTGAATAGTGTCCAGGAGCACATTTTTCACACTTTTCCCAAGTCTTAACATTTTTAAACCAGTACATTTCAGTGGGATTCATCTGACCACTCCAACCTCCCGATTAAACGATAAATATATTATTGTTTCTTTTATTCAGACGGTCAGATATTAACCAATTTTACTGTTATGGCCCTGTCCACACTAAAGGCAACTTTACAGATATGTGCACCCACACTGCCGAACAGGAATATTGATCATGATCCTATCGGTTCGAATTTAAAAGAGGAAAATTCCGTCCATTTTCTGCATGATCTAAACACACATTGGCAATCTACGTGACGACATTCTCGGCTGAAATGTGTTCCATAGTGAGTAAAGAGACACATATTAAGTCCCATTTTCACACCTCCTCCCATTATTGTGCAGCAGAACTCAGTGTTGGACTGCTCACCCACTAATAGAGAACCTGAGTGTAGGGGTCTGACTGCAGTGTGACTCAATAGTTTTACCCTACTGATGATGTGTTATTGCAATAGTAATCCTCAGAGGAGGTTTTCGATATGGGCGACATGGGCAATTGCCCAGGGTGGCATTCTCTAGGGGACGCCACGGGAATGAAGAAAAAAAAACATTTATTTGTGCTCAGCGCTCATTAGGCCATATTATGGGTGACAAATGAGCAAATGAGCGCCCTCTAAAGGCGGGAAGTCGGGGGGGGGGGGGGGGGGGGGGGGGGGGGGGGGGGGGGGGTGGACCCACACGTAAATGACTGGAATATGTGAAAAAAATGCAAAAAATAAAATCTGCGTAAATTTGTTCACGTCACGTGACTCCAGACCCCGGTTGATTTACGGGTGAACCGTGACTGGAAGGTGCTGGCAAAAGATAATATTTTGATGTCCAGTCTTTAATGACGATCAGGGATCCAAGTAAGACCAAAGAAGCCAGGTGTGTGTGTGTGTGTGTGTGTGTGTGTGTGTGTGTGTATGTGTTCTTGTACATACCCAAAAGTAAGGACCAGAATTCATTTGTCACCAACAGAGTGAGGACGTTTTTGCAAATGAGGACATTTTTGCCGGTCCTCGCTTTTCAAAAGGCCTTTTTTGACCTTTTTGAGAGTTAAGGCTTGGTTTTTGATTTAAGGTTACAATTGCGTTTAGTTTAGGTTTAGGGCGTAGGTTAGGGTTAAGCATTTATTTTTGATGGTTATGGTTAGGGTAAGGGGCTAGGAAATGCATTATGTCAATGAGTGTCCTCACGATATAAATACAAACGTGTGTGCTTGCGTGTGCGTGCGTGTGCGTGCGTGTGCGTGCGTGTGCATGCCAATGTGCCATACAGGGACATTCCATAAGAATGTGCACCACCTTTGCAGGACCTCAGGATATTCAGAGGACTGATTTGAAGAAATGAAACATGTGGAAATCGTGGAAACATTTCATTTTTAATAGCTTTGACACCATCGGAAGTTTATGAAAGGATTTATTTAGAGAAAAAAAAAGGCATGTCATGATGTGATATCAGTTTTTGTTTACATTTTTGAGGCAATTGAAAAATTAGAAAAAGTAAGAACAGCAAGACAATTAATATTAAATTTAATTTCATTTATTTTCACACCTTATGACTGTCTCACAAACGAATACATGAAAAAAATACCCTCAGAACATTACAGTTCATGTCGAACTAATCTTAAAATATTCATGTTTCAATGATTTTTTTAAAAGAGAAGTCAAGGGAAAAAGTCCGTTTTCACATTGGATCTGAAGATACTTCAATGGAATTTGACAAAGAGTGAAAGGAAACAGAAAATTAACCCTCTGAGGTTTCTGCTGTTTTTGGAGCATCTGGAATTATTCTATAAAAGTGAATATAAAATCGAAACTCTGTGATGCATAATCATGTATTAGACCATTAGAAGAAAACGTAAAATGGAAACTTAACCAGAAAAATCTATCACAAAATGGAATTACATTTTTGACAAAAAAAAGAAAAAAGTTCTTTGAAGTCATATTTACAAGTGAGAACAAAGAAACAAATGCTGTCACACAAAAACTGATTTAAATATCAAACTCATTTAAACATCAGAACTCATTCATCAGATATTTGCATTCAATAAACTGAAAATGAAATAAGATGAGCACTGAAAATAAAAAAGCAATATACACTGTTTGACACAAAGCAGTTGGAAAGTTAACTACTGAGGAACAAAGAACTGAATTTTCTCTGTGCTGTGTAACTCCTCGATGACGGTGTGTTCGTGATTCCCGGCATGATTCCCCGTTTTGAATCGCTTGTTTTGTAATATTTCAAAGTAATGGTTCCAGGATCCGTGTTTGTCAGCTCCAAATCCAAAAATGCTAACCTGGAAAAACAAATGTTTTATTAGCATTTGTCCTGATTCAAATTAGTATCGTCCACACAGATTACACTTTTAAAGTGCCAGTTTCAACAATAAACCAAGGAGTTGTTGACTGAACACTCCTTGATCCCCTCTCACTGTACAACTTAAGACCAGTTGCGCTATGGTGATGAAGCCGGTGGACAGATAATGGCCTTTCTTCTGCAGCCAGGCTTCATGGACGTACCTCATGAAGGCCGGGTTGAGGATCATGACCTGGTTTCAAACACAACTGGTAATTTCAAACATCACTAATCAACTCATGCAATATTGTAATGGTGCGTTCACACCGGACGCGTTGCAAGCGTCACGGGCGTCACTGACGCCTCAAAGTTGACGCGTGTAAAGTGTGAAATTCGACGCGTGTTCAAATTACACACGACACTTGCAACGCGCGGCAGCTCATTGGCGGGAGTGGGAGGAGCTTCTGTGTCCTGTCTTCATGTTGACAATAGCGGATCCCATCGAGACACTGGCCTGGCTTTATTTGATAAAGAAAGCCAGAAAACAGCGTCGTCAGGCGCCTGTGTGATGTTTTTGGGTTCATCCCATCCTGCAGTGGCGTTCGCAATTTGGCAAATTTCACCATTTGCTCCAGGAGCTGCATGAGGATGAGGCCAGCTTTCAGTGGTACTTCCGCCTCTCCCGGGCCCAGTTTGATGACCTTCTGGCCTATATTAGCACTCTAGAGATGCGTGGATTGCGGTTGCACCCGCGGATAACCGCGGATCGGGCGGATGACATGTCGAAAAATTAAGATTTTAATTACATTCGGGCGGGTTGCGGTTGAAGCACTCAAATTAAAAAAAATAGCAACTTCAATACACCTAAACACTATTCTGCGGATGCCGGGCGGGTTCGGTTTTGAAAATTGATTAAAAAAAATCGTTCATATGGGGGATAGCGGGCGGATGGAGATTTTAAGAAGCGGTTGTGGATGGAAAAATGAGCCATCCGCGCATCTCTACAGCGCTCAGAGTGCTTGTCTGTGATTGGATGACGCTCGGCGTTGACGCTTCCAAAGTTCAATTTTCCCAACTTCAGGCGTTGACGCCTGCAATGTGCGAGCCGCGCGTCGCCAATGCTCGAAAAGCTCAAAAAGCGATGCTCAAAAAGCACCTGACACGCGTTAGGTCCGTTGAAGCTCGTCCACCATAGACTTTGAATGTAAAAGCGACGCCCGTGACGCTTGCAACGCGTCCGGTGTGAACGCACCATACGTTTATGTTTATATCAACACAGAAAAATACCCACCAGATCTTTGTTGGCTATCCGGTCGGGGCTCTTAGCTCTGTTTCCCATGTGACACAATAGAGGAAAAAATACAGGGAATTGATTAACAAGCATTAAGTAGTTTGTTTGAATTCCAGATGTAAAGATATACACAATCTGCATCTGGAGCTTGTATTCAAGCTGATGGTGCTGAATGTTTCCTCTTCCTTCCACACTATGTGAGGACTAAATCAACTGTGCCGCAAGTGAGATGATGAGCCTGCTTCTTTCAAGCAGATTTCCTTTTTCTTGCAGTGTGATTAGAGACTGAACCACTTCAATAAAAGCACAGACAGGACCCGTGTTTACTCACTTTGGATCAAACTGTTTTTGGAGCCACATTAAATCGTTTATTTTGTAGGCGAAAAACACCATTCTGGAAGAGTTGTCCAGTTTGACGGCACTATGTGGATACATGACACGATGAGTGGTTTTATTTCCAACGTCTGCTTCAAAGCCTTCAGTAGGGCCCTTATTCATTCTGAAAAAAGCACAAAGGGACACATGATTCATTTTCAAGACGGTAACGCTATGACAATGAAAAAAAAAAAAAAACTATTGCATTAATGGAAGGAAGAATTCCAATAAATAATCTGGTAATCTGAGGTAATAATAATAATAATAAAAATAAAAATAATAATAATAATAATAATAATAATAATAATAATAATAACAATAATAATAACTAGAACTGCAAGCAGTGCTGATAGGGGGCCAAGCCTCCGGCGCAACTCGGACCCCGGATTCAGCGGAGCCAGCTGAAGTTCGTCATGAGGCACTATGGGCTCGGTGCACGACCTGATGCCTAACCGGAAGTTTGCCACGATGGACCCCGGGCTCAGCGCAGGCGTCAGGACACGATCCGATGCCAAACCCCCACCAGCAAGGCCCACATCACACTCACCATACCTTGTGCAACTCTGATCAACTTTTCTTGTCACTTGATGTCTCTGTTTACTGCGCCCCCCTTTGGTGAATTTTGACCAAAGTTAACACACAGCCCCTCATTGACTTCAGACAGAAGTTACTTGAGTTCAATGTTGATAACTGTGACTTTTTAACCATACATAAACTACTATGAAAAGAGTAAAATTATTTAGAGTTCATGTTGTATTCCAAGGCATACATTTTTGTCACTCTAAGACAAAAAGGGAACAATAACTGGAGAAACTGCTGTGAATAAATGCATTTTGTGCACTTCATCACTCTTCAACAGGGAATAGCAGTGATAAGACAGACACCGTTGTTAATTGTAATCTTAAATTTTTGTGTCTTTTAGTTTAATATTTTTGGATTTCATTTGTTCAAGTTGTAAGCAATTGTTGTACTCCATCTGGAATACACAGGCATGATTCATGGTGAGTGTAGTAACAAAGTTTCACCACAAGATGGAGATTTCCATTTGTGAGCACTATCTCTGCTGCAAACTGCATCACTATGTCTATTTACAGAACTCATGAATTAAAACTAATTCCCAAAGCATACTGAGTGACTCATTTAAATGTGCGACATATTGTTTTGGAAGAATTTGAATCAAAACGCTTGTATTTTTCAATAAAGTCATCCTATAGTTAAAGTGCTGTCTGTATGAAATTTTGCGCCTATTATTTCCAGATGGGTTTCACTAAAAGTTATTAAAAGAATGTTGGCACTCCAAAAAATGCACTGGTGATAACCAAACCTTAAATGTTTCCACTTTTCCTCAATATTTATAATTTTTTTTCCTATAACTATTATATTCAATATACAAAAAGCACACAAGGATTAGAACTATGGATATCCAATAATGTCAGGCTTGGAGTCTCATCTTGATAAGGCTTCACACATGGAAACTTCAGTCATGTCAGATGTAGAGAACTTAATTTTGTAACATTTCTGTAAAACTATTGCAGAAGATCTATAGTAAAAACCATGTATGTATAAAATCAAGTATCCTGAGATCAAAGAACATGAGATTTGAGACACATGACCTCTTTCAACTAGCATAAGCAATATGTACATAAAAACAAGTCTACAACTGAACAGATAGGACACATAAGACATCTGTTTTTGGATTTTACATTCACAAGACCTTGAAATGTTAGAAAATGAGCAGTTTTTAAAAGTTGTGCAAAAATACATGTAATTACACACCCAAACAAGGGAAAAAAATTCAATGTAATAGGACAATTGTCAAGTGATAAGAAAAAAGAAAAAAACACATTGTATTTAGTTCAATTTAGCTTTATTTATAAAGTGCCAATTGCAGCAGACCCAACAGATCCACATGAGCAAGCATAAGCGACTGTGGAAAGGAAAAACTCCCTTTTAACAGGAAGAAACCTTTGCAGAACCAGGCTCAGAGGTGGCGGCTTTCTGCTATTCCGGTTGGGGTGAGGGGACAGAAAGAGAAGGAGATAGGACAGAGCAAGAAATCACATGTGTGCCTTTTTATTAAATGTTCAATTTGTAGTCATTGTCCTTGAGCAGAGGAGGCTGCTCAGTGTCTGTAGTCACTGTTTGTCCTGTTTCTGTTGTCTTTCTTCCTTTTGTTCTTGTGTGGGCCATATGCTTGCTGTTCCTCTTGGGGCGTCATCTTTCAGTTCAGCTTCCTTTTCTGCCAGCTCCCTATGATGTGTTTCTCTTCGCTGGACCTGTATTTTGGAGTGAGAAAGCAGTTTTCAGTTGCTGATCAGCATTAATTGGATCTGTTTTATACAAGTGATTAGTCACATTGTTTTACACACCTCTGAAAGCAGGGAATCAATCGTGTCTGCTTCTGCATGTCTTTAGGTTTATTGACAGTCTGGGACTCTCTGGCCTTTTTCTGGATCGGGTCGGTCTGTGGCCTCTTGGTTGGTCAATCATTCTGCTCCAACTGCTTGTTGCACTCCTGTAAACATATAACTCAAAAAACCCCACACATTTTCACACAGGTCCTGAAGTGTAAAACAGTTAGGGACACGTCTGTCGTCACTTATAATAACATATAAATAACATACCGGTTATAATGTTCCCCTGCACTATAAAACTGATTCATACAAGCATCTGCATGAAGTTGAACCCAGAAATGATATCTCAAGTGCATGATGAGGGTTGCTAACACATGAAAAATTTCATAAGCTCAATAAAAGAGCCCCACCCCATGCGGTACTACAGACTTTCCACCTTCAGAGCTGAATGTTGTTTGCCCTACTTAAAATGAATACAAAGGCATTCATGGTAACTGTAGTATGTTGACATCAGTTGGATTTCGACAGTTGCAGCGTCGATATCTTTAATGTAAACATGATCAATCAGTGTACCGTTCTCTGTTGTCGGACAAGTAACGATTTGACTGTAGCCATGTTGTGTCATGAAGTTCTCCATAGACTTTGACACAACAGCATTATCATTAAAGTCGCCCATTATTATTTTACCTCCTGATAATGCATTAAAGTGACTGACTACAGCACTGAGGTTTTGTTTAAACAGGCTAATTTGGTATGATGGTGGTCTGTACAGCACTATGTAATTATGGTTCATAGGCTGAATGTTAAAAATTATTGCTTCCAACTCACTGCATGGCAGATTGATAATGTTGGAAATGATGTGGTTTTTATGATAAAAGCCAACACCGCCATGCTGTTGCTTCTGTAAAGCAGAAAAAGCTCCCTGGTTACTGTAGGATTGGGACCTCGCTTTACAGTGAAATGTCCATCCTGCCATGTCAATGTTACCCTGTGCTGTGTTGTGTTGCAGCCATGTTTCTGTGAGACACAGCAAGTCAGCATCTAACATCCTGCGGTCGTGTTTCAGGTCTGCTATGTGTGCTTGTAAGCCTTGGATATTAAGTAAGCAGACTTTCAGAGAGGCATCTGGTCTTGTTAATGGAGTCTCAATGTAGTTTCCCATTTTCTGCAAACAATCATCTATGTCTGTTTTTGCATAAATAGCAGTGGCTTTAAAATCCTGAATAATAAGATTCTCTATAGATGTAACGCGGCTTAAAGCGACGTAAGCTTGGCCAGCAGAGAAAATCTTTTTAAAGGACACCACTGCTTTCTCTAACGTTAAGCCTTGCACTTTATGGATTGTGCAAGCCCATGCTAGACGCAAGGGAAACTGTCGTCTAATTCCACCTCTGTAGGGGACTTTGTCTTCGTCAAGCCCAACCGGTGTGGCGTTTTGAAGACCAGGCACTGTACAAGGAAATTTAGCTCTTAATTTACTGCCAATCCTGTCGTCATCAAATTTCACGTAGATAAGTTTTGGGACTTTGGTTTTCTCATCACATTTGATAAGAGAAACAGTGCCAAGGACTCCATTAACAAGACCATCACAAGTGTCTATGTTTTTAATGAGCATAACACGAGCGTTTGGAGCGATACTCAACAATGCACTTAAATGTGTGTGTTTGTTGAAAGCATGTGAAGTTGTCTTTTGGGCAAATCGTCCTGTTTGAGGATTTTTCTCAAAGTCCTGTGCTTTAATCTGGACAACATCTGAACATACCTTGTGTAACATCTTAAAGTTGTGGGCATCTACGTCACTGTTTGTTGCAAAAATGTGAAGGTCCTCTGTGTCATCACCCACGCCAGTCTGACATTGTTTTAACAGTTTTTCATCTTGGGCGTTGAGTTTGTCTCCTTTTTTATGTTTTCTGATGCGATTTAGTGTCACAGCAAAGTCTTGATTTTTCTGTCGCACTATTTCTGTCAGCTCTACATGTTTAAACGTACTGCCCCATAGGTCGATCCCTGCTTGGTCTGTGTAAAGAGGTTTTCCTTTTACCGGCGGAAGCTGGTAAAAATCTCCAACAGCTATTACAGACACATTACCAAAGGGAGCAAAGTCGCCAGATTGTTTAATTTGCCTCACTCTGCCATGTATGTATGCCAGTAATTTGTGATCAACCATGGAAATTTCGTCAATGATCAATATTTTGAGATCTCTCAAAGCAGCTCTTAAAGTATTGACTTTTTCCTCTTTTAGTGGCTGATACGGCAATGACACATTAGTAGGGATAGCAAAGGTGTTGTGTATTGTAGTAGCATTAATGTTATAAGCAGCTACACCTGTAGGAGCAGTAAGCAAAACATGAACGGCATCTGGATTATGTGACAGTCTGGCTAACAGTCTTGTGGCCTCGTAGTACAAAGCTTTAATCAAGTGGGATTTGCCTGTGCCCGCCCCGCCCGAAAGGAAGACATGAAAAGGTGCAGGATTGTGACCGTTTACTGTATCCAAGCACCACTTCTGTATTGTGTAAAACACCTGTGACTGTAGCTCATTCAGAGATCTCATGATAGTTTGCGCTTCAGAATGACTCATTTTCTGTTTTGGGAACTCTATGGACACAGGTGTTGTTTCTGGTTGTAAATCTGGAATAACGTCTCTTTCCGTAGGAAACAAGTCTTTGTTAGCAGTCATTTCCTCCACACTTTCTAATCGTTCTAGTTCTGCTTCAGGACATAGATCAGCCCAAGCGTCTTCTGGGAAGCCATCACATTCTAAGGCTTCTTCACAGAGTTCCAGTGCTTTAGCTTCTTTTTCAAACTTGGACCTGTTCAAATCAACCACTTCTTTTACAGATTTAAGTTCATTCCTGCTGGTGGTGACAGAACCAGTGTTGTAAAACTCTTGAAAGGATACAAACTGTTTGGGTTTCACCTGTTGGTCTGTATAATGAGGCAAGAACAGCTGAAGCAAGCTTTGATAGTGCTTTTCAGGATATTCTGTTTGAGAGAAGCGAGCATATCTCACAACAGCCGCATTTGTCCTCGTCCTCTTTTTTACCAAACCACAGTCATTACCCAGTTTAATCACATTCTTTTGACATTTTTCACTTTTGGGCACAACTCTGTATTCTGAAGCAAAACTAGCGAGACACATGTCTTTAAACTCATCTGTTTTAGGTCTGCTTTTGTAACGATCAGTAATGCTGGTCATCCAGATTTTGTCCGAGTTAAGGTCTTCTTGTTCTGCTCTCTTCTGAATTACATTGAGAGGAAGACTCATCCTGACTATATTGTCTCCGGTTGGAACAAATACGACATTTCTGGAGCACTCCTTTAATCGCATGTTGGTGAGACGATATACACTTTCTTGGGCAGATACTTCTCTATTATGCAAAAAAACACTTCCTAACTTGTTAAGGGCCTGTTTTGCATCAACATTTTCCTTTGTTTTCACCTCATTCTGTGCATGTTTAAGTAGCAAACCCATTTCCCTTTCTGCTTTTGATATATAGGAGATGATATATACTACACAGGCATATGCATCACATACAAACTGAATGTCTAAATTTGCATTCCAACAACGCAAGAGATCTTTGTTGTATTGATTTACCCAAACGTCATCGACATTTCGTTTAAGAACGACGCTAGTTTTTTTGGTAGTTAACTGCATAGCCTTTTCAAACACTGACTGATCGATACCCATGGAGCTAAAGAGAGCATCAACACTGTCAAAGGTTGCTTCTTCATTTGAAAGAGCGACTTTAACTTTCCTGATGATCTCTTTTGCTACTGTCGCTGGGTCAGTTGTTTTAACATCAGTTTGCTGCTGTGCTCCGTTAGAGTTATCCTGTTGCTCTTGCTGCTGCTGTTGTTGCTGCTGCTCTGTTTTTGCCTTACACAAAAATGTTTTGTTGCTTGGAGGTCGCGGAAAATTAAACCTGCATGGTGTGCCCTTCTTTTTACAACTTTTAGAGTGTTTCTTGCTGTGCATTTGAACACTGGACACAACCTCATGCAGATCATCACTTTCAGGTGGGAGGTCACATGTTACATATTTATCAATAAAGTCTATGACCTCCTGATCTGTGTTCCTGCCAATCTTCGGTGCATTCTCCACCCAAAACAAGCAATGTGTGTGTGGAGATCCACGCTGCTGAAACTCAACACGATAAAAGTAGTCAATAATCTTACCGATTGGCTGAGCAGGAGACATGATCACGTCGTGTAGAAAAGAACGAAACCTATGGTCAAACATTCTTGCTGCTGTGACAGGATTATTGTTGAGCAAATTACATTTTTGGGACCAGTCCATCTCATCTACATTGCCTTGAACATTTTGCACTTCCATAAAAGTTTGCATCAATTCTGTCCAACGTAAATCTGCTGATGAAAAGGAACAGAACCAGGTAGGAATACCGAGCTGCTTGACCATAGCAAACAAGTCTTTCTGGACTCGCTGCCAAAAGACAGGTGTTCCACGTATAGGTTTCAGAAATTTGTAGCCCATGTCACAACGTAGCACATTATTTACAAAGTCTGTACTAGCAAGCATTGAGGATGTAATCTGACTGCTCTCTCCTCCATGATGCCCTTTTCTTAATGCTATAGAAACATTTGACACAACTTGATTAATTTCTGATAAGTACTGTGCATAAAAGATGTACTCTACATTACTGCCAAATCGACCATCAGCATTAAGAATTCTAGCATTTAGATAGCGACTCAGTGTCAACTTGTGCGGTCTGGTGTCATGAAAAGTACCAGTTCCCTTTGGGAAGAGAGCAGGAAAACATTTAGCCTCATTGCTGACATCTGTAAGCAAACGTACAGGAGTGTTACCTTCTGCTGGGGCTACTGATAGAACACTGTCAAAATGGTGATCCAGTACTTCCTGTGCAACATCTACTGGCTGCATACATGTGTCCAAGTACATGCCATGCTGCTGCTGGTCATTAATGTGCTCGTCCTGTGTGTCGAAATCTTCAGCGTCGTCCATTTTATCATCATCATTTGTGTCTTTTTCAAGCGGATTTGTCCAATCAGTATTAATTTCCACATCTTTATACCATTTGTTATTCTGTTTTAAGTTTTCCAGTGCACTATGAACTTTACTTGTGTTGACATATTGATATTCATAATGTCCTTTGTAGGAGAGTTTCCTTTTTAATTTAACTCGAATCATTAAATCCTGATTTTCTAACCTAGGAAGCACATTAACAGCATTGGTGTTTGATGGAACACAGGTCACAGGACCGTGGACGCCATTTTGTCCTCCCTTGGGTAGAGCTACTAGCTTCATGAAGGGAATATGCGGTGCTATTAAATGCTGTTCTAAAGGGTTTAGTGTATTGAGTTCTTGTGGAATAGGATCTAATTGCAGATTATTAATTACACTTTGATCAGGTACTTTTCCACAAATTATTTTGCTGTTGCAGCCATGACAAATCCACAGTTTGCCAACATGTGTCAACTTTACAGTGCAGTCTGCAGTACATTTATCACCACATTGATGAAGATATGTTAAAGTTATGCATTTATCTGCTACTGCAGCTACTGCAGCTCCCTTCTTTTCATAACGTTCTTTATTACATTCAAGTACCTGACGTTGGAACAATAATTTATGACAGACACAGCAAACATATTTTGGCCCCTGTTTAACCATTTCTCTAAATTGTTCAATAACAAAATCAATATCATGTTTTTTCAGAATGTCATTAAGTCTTTTTTCCTGGTTGCGCTTCTTTATAGACTGGGCATACACTGCGTTTGATTTATACTTTTTAACGCCATATTGTTTAACTTGAGCACGATGCCCAGGAGAACTGGCATATTTTGAAATGCTCCCATGTTTAAATTTAGCTCTGACATGATCATCTGAAGCATATTTTTGTACACCCCTCTGTATTACTTTTGCTCTAAACTGCTCATCTGAAGCGTATTTTTGTACACTTGTCTTTATTACTTTTGCTCTAAACTGCTCATCTGAAGCGTATTTCTGTACACCCCTCTGTATTACTTTTGCTCTAAACTGCTCATCTGAAGCGTATTTCTGTACACCCCTCTGTATTACCTTTGCTCTAAACTGCTCATTGGTAGAATATTGATCTTTAATAGCTTTTATAATCTTAACTTTGTGTTCTTCATTTGTAGCATACTTATTAACACTAGCCTGCTGTAGTTTTTGTCTATATGTACTGTCAGTTGAATATCTCTGTTGTACTTTCATTATTTTACATTGCCTAAATTCACTGTTATCAGCATATTTCTTCCTCTCTTCTCTCTTCTGCTTCTTATTACAAGCTTTAGGAGTGGAAATGACATCAGATCTCGACTTTCCATGGTTAGTTTCACCCAAGGTTCTTAAACTAAAACATTTACCAGAGATATCTTTCACACATTCAATGGGTTCATAATGACATTCATTGCAGTGTTTGATATAAATCGCTTTGTTTCTAGCTGCTGCACCACTTGAACCGTACTTTAACCACTTCTGCTCACTATATGTATAAATGTCAACATTAAACAAATTTGCAGCAGCCTGAATTTCAACTTCCGTAGCCCAAGTACCAACATATTTCATGCGCGAATCATTAACATACTGCTGAACAGACGTAAACTGTTCTCTAACAACATTACGGTACACATCAGGATTCTGTTCAACATGCTTCACAACAGCTAAGCGAACAGTTCTATGATGTGACTCGAGACCACTAAAGACATATGACAGAGATCGAAAGAAACAATTACCATCTCCCTGAATGTCAATGGTAGTACATGGTTGTGGCTGTTCAATATCTAAACAATCAGCAACAACATCCTCACAACTCAAACTGGGCACAATGTCAAGTTTGGTGCAGATTCTCCTTTTGTCGGCTAATGTCAAACACTTAAATGTTACATTGCTGGCATTTGTCTCAGACACTAAACAAACTGATGATTCATCAATGTCATCAGCCTCTGTCAGTGTTTCAGACTGCTGCTCAGTCTCATCTGATCCTATCCCTGCTTCAGACTGCTGCTCAGTCTCATCTGTCCCTGTTTCAGACTGCTGCTCATGATCTGCTGCCTCTGTCACTGTCTGTGATGATACAACAACAACCTTAACACCAGTGACTTCAAAAGGCTTTACACTATCAGGTGCAGCATTCACATATAGTGAGTGTACAAGGTTGGTGATGTGTGTGTAGACTGCATCCAGTGTATCATAGCATGCAACAATGCTAGTGCCATCATGTTGCAAACCACCATCAGCACCACGTGCGTGTGGATCAAACACGGCAAACTGATCCCGTTGCTTAAGAACCGCACAGATATTCTTCTTGATGTTCAACAAACAAGCATCTGCATTAAGCATGGCCCTCTGGAAAGCAACATCTAGAGGCATGACATAATCCTGAACAGCAGGGTGATACTCTTCTACATCAATGTGTCCACTTAATGACTCCATGTATTCCAAACAAAACTTTTTGTCAAGTAACTCATACTCTGTAGGCAGCTCTTTCACCAAAATGTAACCTTTACCTTCTAAAACACTAACCTTGTGCTTGTCCTTCACGTAAGTGTACAAGTCATTACCATTCACCAAAACATTGTCCAGGTCAGTCGTTGTCCAAGTCCAAGCACTCTTTAACACATTAGTCATAACTGCAGTGATACTATTTGTGGCACATTGCTTCCCTTTGTTTTCACCAAAACGTGGATTGCCCTGATTAAATGACCCACGAATAAAAGACCTGACATGGTCACATTTCACGTGATCCTGGACATCATGGGCGGCATCAGACGAAGTGGGAGTATCATTGTCATCCACGTGGTCCACTGGTGTTCTGTCTGCATCACAGCCCTGATGAATAAAACACACAAACATTTAGGCATTAATTAAAGTAGCTATACAAGAGCTGAAAAACTATATCACAATATGTACACAAATGTGTCAAATGTTGATTATAATATAAACCCAAGAGTTTGTTACAAAGTTCAAACAGTAGGAGAAAATAAGTAGCTTGTGTGACAACACATAGGTTAGCTATATTTATACATATGCTTCCACTGAGTAGAAACAGTTTAAATGTCATTCAATCTAAAGCAAGACAAACCTGCTGCACATCCTCTGCCTGCCGCACAACCTCGACCTGCTGGTCCATGGTTCGCTCCTAAAAGTACAATTATGCCAAGTCACTTAACATGCTGTAGGTAATTTAAAAATTTAAAGGCAGTGTTCAATTAAAGATAATACACGCAAGGAAAAAAGAAACGCAACACTCAGTTTCGGGAATAATTTTATTTCATTTCGTTTTTGAGTCATTTTATTTTTGAGATCCGCCTGTTTTATATGAACCCGACATCCATTTCTAATCCTCAGGCCAACTTTTTTGGCGTTTACACATTTTCGAGTCCAATAATACAATTAAACAATATAGCACCCCCCCCCCCCCCCCCCCCCCCGAATCAAAAGTGACAGGAATTGCATCAGTACGGCTTATTGCATTAATTATGAATGGTTCTGACCAACACTGGCCTGTGGTGTGTCCCAATCACATATTACACACACAATCAGTCAAGTGGAACAAAGAAATCTGTTCACCTGTCTTTAAACTAATTTTTTTTTGGAGTGAAATCATGATGCTAATTCATTCTTCCAAATGCGTACCTCTGGCTCAATCAGGCTCTTCTGGGAGGCAACAGCTCTTGGGCGACGTTCCCTCACAGTCTTCTAAAATAAGAGAAAGACAAAAAACATATTGAAATCATTTTTGGAGAATTACTAGTTTAAACTATATGAAACAACATTGCTCGTGATTGATATCATAAAATGTGTAAAATCATCAAGCAGAAAACATCAGATGTTTCAAATTCAAAACATGCAATTTACCTTCTGGTGTGCTGGAACTGGTTTGGAAACAGGAGCAGGAACATCGCCATTGTCCAACACATCCAGGAGTTCTCTGCTGAACCTCACAGGATTTAGCATGATAGAACATTCCTTCAGCACCACGTTCCCCTGACAAGAAGAGACGATGATTAGACAACATGTTACCAAACAAGTCCAGTTAAAGTTTTATCAATAAATCACTGCATGTAGTAAAGATGACAAACCTCCTGCTCAACGACCCTCTTTTTAGCAGCACTGGGCCCATCAAGGTCAGCTGGTCTGGTCGTCTGTAATTACAAAGAAAGGATTAATTATGTGAGTCATTTGAATTACTCAAAATACTGTCAACCACACAATTACAGTAAACACCACATTACCTTCCTGGTGTTTTCCAGTGACTGATCAGAAGGAGGTTTGCTGGCCTTCTCCATCACTGTAGCAACACGAACAGGCGATGGGATGGGAGAAGTCTTGGCCACCAGCACAGGTCCTTCCTCCTAAGAAAAATAAATATATGTAAAAAAAAAAAAAAAAAACACACACCATGAAACACCTTTCAGAACTCATATATGCCAACAGTAACTGATGAAATATTAAAAGAAGTCACTGATTAGCATTACTCGACTACTTTTTTCTCAAACAAAAATAAATAAATAAATAAATAAATACATAAAAAGGTAATATTAAATATGTAAAGACGTACCTTTGGATTGATCACCCTCTTCTGGGAGGCAACAGCTCTTGGGCAACGTTCCCTCACAGTCTTCTAAAACAAGAAAAAGACAAAAACAACATATTGAAACCATTTTTGGAGAATTACTCAGGCTGATAAGACAAAATGTCACTAAACAAGTACAGTTAAAGTTTTATTAATAAATCACTGCATGTAGTAAAGATGACGAACCTCGTGGTCAACCACTCTCTTATTGTCAGAACCAGGCCCATCAAGGTCAGCTGGTCGGATCGTCTGTAAATCCAGCTCAGTCACTGTACCAAAACAGATCGGCAATGGGATGGGAGAAGACTTGGCCACCAGCACAGTTCCCTCTTCCTAACAGAAATAAATACATGAAGAAAAAAAAAAAAATGAAACCTGTAGACTCCTTTCAGAACTCATGTATGGCAACAATAACTGATGAAATATTAGAAGAGGTCACTGATTAGTATTACTCTACTTCTCACTAAATTAAAAAAAGGCAACATCAAATATGTAAAGGCATACCTTTGGATTGATCACCCTCTTCTGGGAGGCAACAGCTCTTGGGCAACATTCCCTCACAGTCTTCTAAAACAAGAAAAAGATAAAAACAACATATCAAAACCGTTTTTGGAGAATAACTCAGGTTGATAAGACAACATGTCACTAAACAAGAACAGTTAAAGTTTTATTAATAAATTACTGCATGTAGTAAAGATGATGAACCTCGTGGTCAACCACTCTCTTATTGTCAGAACCAGGCCCATCAAGGTCAGCTGGTCGGGTTGTCTGTAATTACAAAGAAAGGATTAATTATGTGAGTCATTTGAATTACTCAAAATACTGTCAACCACACAATTACAGTAAACACCACATTACCTTCCTGGTGTTTTCCAGTGACTGATCAGAAGGAGGTTTGCTGGCCTTCTCCATCACTGTAGCAACACGAACAGGCGATGGGATGGGAGAAGTCTTGGCCACCAGCACAGGTCCTTCCTCCTAAGAAAAATAAATATATGAAAAAAAACACCATGAAACCTGTAGACCCCTTTCAGAACTCATATATGCCAACAGTAACAGATGAAATATTAAAAGAAGTCACTGATAAGTATTACTCTACTTCTCAAAAAAAAAAAAAAAAAAAAAAAAAAAAAGAAGGTAATATTGGATATGCAAAGATGTACCTCTGACTCGATCACCCTCTTCTGGGAGGCAACAGTTCTTGGCCGACGTTGTCTCACAGTTTTCTAAAATAAGAGAAAGACAAAAAAACATACTGAAAACATTTTTGGAGAATTACTCAGTTTAAACTATATGAAATAACATTGCTCGTGATTTATATCATAAAATGTGTAAAATCATCAAGCAGAAAACATCAGATGTTTCAAATTCAAAACATGCAATTTACCTTCTGCTGTGCCGGAAATGGTTTGGAAACAGGAGCAGGAACATTTCCATCTCCCAACACATCCAGGAGTTCTCTGCTGAACCTCACAGGATTTAGCACGACAGAACATTCCTTCAGCACCACGTTCCCCTGACAAGAAGAGATGATTAGACTACATGTTACCAAACAAGTACAGTTAAAGTTTTATCAATAAATCACTGTATGTAGTAAATATGACAAACCTCCTGCTCAACCACTCTCTTTTTAACAGCACTGGGCCCATCAAGGTCAGCTGGTCGCGTCGTCTGTAATTACAAATAAAGGATTAATTATGTGAGTCATTTGAATTACTCAAAATACTGTCAACCACACAATTACAGTAAACGCCACATTACCTTCCTGCGTGGTCTAACGACTGTCCACTCTGAGGGTGTCTCAACCACCTGGGGGAGGTGCTGAGGAACAGGGAGTGACGACCTTGCTGGGACCTCTGGCTCTGGCACTGTCTCATTCAGCTGCAGGTAGGCAGCCGTCCAGAGCAGCTGTGACAGAATGGGCATTCCGTCACTGTCACTGAGGTGAACCTGAGGAACACAATGATAAGATTGGTTGACAACTTTCTGATTGAAAACATGGATCTGCTATTAACTTAATATATCAACAAAAAGGTCAATATGTCAAAACTTCTACTAAATAAATTTTACTTACACCATCACTGCACCACAGTTCTCGGTGGCACGTGGGGAAATGGGAATCAGTGTCCAAGTAGCGGATTCCTTGGAGAATAAATAAAATTATACATTTAGTTTAGATTCAACTTGCAACTTTTTGTGAAGTGTGTACAATCACAATGAATTCTACAAACATTTTTTACTCTGCTTAATTACACATTTTCCTTGATACAATTAAAGTACACATATTTGCCAATACATACCCATCCGTGCTGCAACACGATGGTACTCCTGGCTCAGAAGTTTCTGGTGGTCCATGGTCATGGTCAGGCGCCGGGGGAAATCCAGGACACACACCTGACAAATGTACATTATCATTTTACAGATCATGCAGCCGATGCATTAACACTGTCACTATCAGACATAAAACACATTTTGAACTCAGGAAAATACACTTACATTTGGCCAGCGCTTGCAAATGGAGTACAGGAGCCTCCTGAACTCCTTTGCAGCTTCCTCAATGGTCTGGCTGGCAGTCAAGTCATTGCCAGGAGCCAACAGACAGACTGCCTCTGGGATCTGAGGGAGAACAGCGTGTTCAACCTCAGTCCTCAGCTGCGCTGCTGAGGCCCCCGGCGTTGACATGAAGCCAAAGGACAAGCATCCCTCTGGCATCTGGACGAACCCATCTACCAGTGCACGTAGATGAGAGTCCCCAACAACCAGAATGAACTGGAACAACAGAGAAATCATTTTTTAGAACAACAATCTACAATTACTCATCACAAAGATAATGACTGAGTAAATATTTCAACGATATTTACCTTTTTGTCTGGGGAGTGAGCTGGTACAACCAACTTATGGCTCTTGTCTGTGAACGGTGAAGTTGGCCAGCTCAGAACCGGATGGCGGTACCCTGTACCACGGACTGTATAGGAAACATACACAATGCTAAAATAAGACTCGCTTTATCTTTTAAAAGTAGCAATTGTGAATTAAGTGCAAAGTAGTTCACACCAAAGCAACTGACACTTTACAATATGAACTTAACAAGTAATGACTTACGTGCTTTAAAGGTGGTACTGCCAAATCGCACTTCCGGATCCTGGCGGCGCCCAGTGAGCCTCAGCTTCGCAGCTTCAGACCGTCTGTAACCTTTGCCCCTGGGCATCTAAGAGTGAAGAGAACAGAAATACACTTAATGTCAGCATAAACACATTAAAACACACAAATACAACTGATGAAAATGATTTATTACTTTATCCAACATTAGGGTAATCTTGTGAAAACAGAAAATATCCTAGTATTCATTACTGTGCAACTGTCTCATACACACAATGTTGTAATAAAGTACAAATCTATAAAACATGAACACGCCATATCATCAGCACATGGCTATTATAACACCCTAAAATCATTGTGTTTTCTGCATTAAAATCTGATCTCTTACACAGCTGCATTTGTGCTGTATTCACCAAAATTCACAAAATGATTGGGGTTTAACTTCACAGTGTGTTAGGGAAAAACAAACTACACATTTTTAATGCAAAGCTCATGTCATTTTAGGAGCACTCAACAATGACACAACTACACACTCAATTAACGCTGAAGCAGGCCCACCTAACCCTCAGCAGCACTTTCAGAGTTTTAAGTATGAATAAAAAACGTGTAAAAAATATTTCCAACAGTGCAGCTACAACCTATATACTATTGTGACAATTGAACTATAGACGACATGTAGTATTTTTAAGGTGCAAACGTGAAATCGTGCTAACAGAAGACACTATGAGTGACAGAGTAGAGAGCAGAGAGCTCACAATGATAGCATTCTCACACACACACACACACACACACACACACTATTACTCTGACCAGAAAACAGTCCCAGTCTCAAACACCAATAACACAAACGCTTAGTTATTACACTAAAACAGATGTTGAGCCCTCCAGTAATGCATGGATCATTTGCTACCCAGCTGCGCAGAAAAAAAATTTAAATATGCAACTATTGGCTGTGCAGTGCGCAGGGTATTTTATTTTGTAACATTACTGGCACACCGTTGGTCACTTCCGGTTGTGTTATGTGCAGGGTCTGACTGTTTAAATAAAAAAAAAAACCTAACAGTTGTGTTCACAGCGATCTCTAAAAACGGGAACAATCTCAAAATACTAACTGCATCTTTAACAATAAATTATTTCACCCCTTCAGGACACTTTCCATTTAGTGAAAAATTACTAAAAAAACAATCATTACTTGGTTTGTGCATGACAACCACACGGGAAAAGCGGAATGCTTGAAATAATGTCAACTTAAATTATAATAACTGACAATAAAGTACTGATTTTATCAAATTCGTGGTCGGAAGCACACAGAAATGCACCACAAAATGTAGAAACATTCTCACACAAAGGCGTAATCATTACATTACTTTACGAATGTCGGACCTTCTACAATTCCAGAAACACCTGGACACGAGGTGACCAGTTACCAACTAGTTAGCTTAGCTCGATTTCTGGAAGTCAATAGGAATCAAAGCTGGACTGAGGAGTATGAGTATTCCTTTAATGAGTCCGTATTTTAAAAAAATCAAGGTATTTACTCACCCTTTCTCGAAGGAAGGTCCCAAAGAATAGCAAGAGGCGGAGAGACAAAAGGAGAGGGGCAGAGAATGACGACTTTCCAGCCGGAACAAACCGTCAAAAAAGAAGAGGATAAACGGAAAAATCGCCACAAAAAGCAAGGGAATAAACGAATATTTTGTCCAGAAAATTCGTTATCCGATGGTAGCTGGTATCCGTTTGTGTGAGGATAAGGCAATAAAAAGAGAATACGAACGAGCAATGCAACGGACGAGCCGATCAGCGTTGCGGGTTTTTTTCAAATTTTTGGGGGCAATTCCGGTGACAAAGCCGGAAGTGACGCCTCACTGTGCGCACCTTCTTCCAAAACAGACATGGGGAGGTCAGCATTAACCATCGTCTGAAAGCTAAAATAAGTAAAGTTATTGGCAAAATACCAAGTATTGAACAATTAAGCAAGAACAAGGCTCTGGCTTGGTGCCTTCCGAACAGGAAAGGACGTTTTCGCATGGTTTTTCCTTTAAAGAACACATTTCGATAAGGTATTTGTTTTGAAGCGCTGATTGGCTGAAATGCGCTGTCAGTCAAAACAGTAGTGCTGCGTTCAATGAACGAGTTGATCGTTTGAACGGCTTTTTTTTTTTTTTAAAAATCAATGACAAGAGCCAGTTCACAGCTGTCTGACAGCCGTTTCTATGAGAAATTATCCACGGTTCCTTCACGTGTCTTCTGTGTGCTTTATGAGTCCAGCTGTCACCGCTGCCTTCATGTGAACGACTGGGTTTCAGTTTTCCGCAGCTCGCTCCAGTCACTGAACGCAGCAGCTATCTAGCGGAAGAGTAGTGTCTCGAAACCGGAGAGGAGACGGTGTTTTAGAATAACTGGTTTCCCTACTAATTTGCGACTGGGTTTCTTAAACGTTCCATGTTGATGGTAGATGTTACAAACCAAACCAAAAGCCAGGTCAAACCTTTTATGACTTTGTTTTCTACATCTATTGCCAGTTGCAGCAGAAGCAGGAAGTGCTAAAGGAAGTCTTTCACCAGGTAACAAGGAAATCAGTTAATCTGAAACACCGCACTGAAGCTATATCAGCGGTTTTATGGAAAAAACACACTCACACACATACACAGTGTGCGAACTATACCGCGGCTGTCAGGGTGTCATAGCACCCCCACGCTTCAATAGTGAGGACAAGTACTGCAGCCAGGACGGCATCTTTATTTAAATGAAGTAGTCATGCGCAAATTGGCCAAATTCTGCACTTGATCCATGATGATGATAATACAAGAATAACAACAAAAAATCAATCAAGGAAATACATGGGGGAAACAGCATTTTGCCAATATTTAGGGCCCCTCCCAAAATTTCACAAATCATGTTTTCAGGGGGGTTTATGTCTCATTAAGGGGGTATGAGACCCCCTGGTCCAGCCTGCGCGCCCGCGCACACACACACACACACACACACACACACACACACACACACACACACACACACACATACACCATAAAATACTGATGGCAAACTGAAGCTTTCTGAAGCAACAAAGCTTTCAACAAATTGTTTCGAAAATAGGTTAATTACTCTGAGCTTTTCAGAGCCCCACAAGGACCCCTGGTGGTGAAATCAAGGAAAGCATTTCATGTGTCAGAGCTTACAAATTATGTATGTATGTATGTTATGCATGAGCGAATAATTAAATTTTGTTTACAACTATTGAATGATTTGTCCACATCACAAAAACATAATAAAGAATAGTAAATTGGCAACTCTGTAACAACGTGCGTGCTTGTAATCAGTGGTTGTGCTTGTGGACAGACCCCAGATTCACAACAGAACAGGACAGCAGAAGTTCACCACAAAGACGACAAGCTTGGGGTGAACATGAGCTGACATTTAACATTCACCAACAAGGCCCGAGTCACACCCACCATATGTAGTGCAACTCTGATGAACTTTCATGTCACTTGATATCTGTTTATTATGCCCTCTTTGACATGAACTTTCATGTCACTTGATATCTGTTTATTATGCCCTCTTTAACCAATTTTGACCAAAGTTTACACATTTCAGACAGAAGTGAATTGAGTTCAGTGTTGAGAACTCTGATGTTTTAACCATACATGCTTTGAAAAGAGTAAACTACTCAGATATCATGCCGTTTCCGTTCGTCTTTCAGTCTGACATTGTAAACACAATACAGTTGAGGTCAGAGTGTTACATGCACTTGTAAAGAATATAATGTCATGGCTCTCTTGACTTTCCAGTCATTTCTACAACTCTGATTTTGCTCTGATAGAGTGATGTACTCTATACACAACTTCACCCCTTCCTGAACTTCAGGATTTTCCTTGTTTGCTGTCTTTCATGATAGGAAAAGCTGATTAATGCAGGTGTGTCTGACCTCTGTAACAACTTCAGACACACCTGTATTAATCAGCTCATCCTATCACGAAAGACAGGAAACAAGGAGCCTCCTGAAGTTCAGGAAGTGGTTGAGTTGTGAATAGAGCCTATTGGACCAAATACTTCTTTGTCACAAAAAGATTCATGAAGTTGTTCATTTGCAATCTCTCAGTTCACACAGAGAAAGCCTGCTTTCACCACAGACACTGCTCACAAACAATGAACTCCACCATGTGGCGACTGTTGGTTACTACACCTTTACTGGTTATACCCCTAAATGAACTATGCCTGTTTATTCCCCTTTTTTTAGTGATTTAGTAGCAGAAGTGGGCATGGCCTATGTCTCATGATGCCACTGTGCTAATGGAACATGTCGACATCAAGTTTAAGAAGATGTGATTTGAAAGGTAAAAATTACGGGTCAAAATGCGTTTTCATGAGTTATAGTGCCACCTAGTGGCCAATGTTCACCAAAATGGGCTGATAGACCCACAGTCATATGACAACCAAGCATCTCAAGTCTGGTGGTGTTAGCATTTATTATGACCAAGATCTGTGAAGCCATGTCTTTAGCTAGCTAGCTGGCAAACATTAGTCAAGAACAGTTTGCGCAAATTTTAACGTAGCAAAATTCTTTTGATAACTTTATGTCAGCCCCTAGCTGCAGTTGGACACCATTAATAGGCCACGCCCACTTTGACTAATCAAGATTAACTTCAAGACATTACCTCAGGAGTGAATTAGGATCATACCTACCAAGTTTAGTAAGCATCAGTCATGCCGTTTAGGAGATATAAATTTCCCATCTTTACAGCGCCACCTAGTGGCCAGTGCTCGCGGTATTGGGTTAATCCACCCACAGTCACATGGCAACCAAGGATCTCAAGTTTGGTGGCGTTTGCATTTATTATGACCAAGATCTGTGAAACTTTGTGTTTAGCTAGCTAGCTACTAAAGTTTAGTCAAAAACAGTTTCCGCATATTTTAACGTAGCAAAATTCTTTTGATAACTTAAGGTCAGACCCTTCTGAAGACTTTATGTGCTGGTTTTCACGCGGATCGGACAAAGCCCCTGTACGGAGTTCGCAAAAGTATGTTTTTCAGTTTTTGCGATCTACCGAAAAAAAACTCTAGGCGGAAATGGGCGTGGCCTATCCCAGGTGATTTAGTTTGACTCAGAGAATCTGAGGATATAAGTTTTTTGAATGTGCGACACACGGGCTGGGAGTTACAGACCAAAACGCGTTTATGTGGCCTATAGCGCCACCTGCTGGCGGACTCATTTTATTTTTTGCGTATTCCGTCGGACCATGGTTTGGGACCAAGCCACCAAATTGCACCACCCTCCCATGTACGGTTTGGGCTGCAGCGGGACTTTTACATACGGAAAAAAAAAAAAAAAAAAAATAAACTAGAACTGCAAGCAGTGCTCATAGGGGGCCAAGCCTCCCGTGCAACTCGGACCCTGGACTCAGCGGAGCCCTCAGAATCTCGCCACGAGGGACCCCGGGCTCGGGGCGGGCGTCGGGACACGAGCCGACGTCTAACCCCCACCAGCAAGGCCCACGTCACGCTCACCATACGTAGTGCAACTCTGATCAACTTTCACGTCACTTGATGTCTCTGTTTGCTGCGCCTCCCTTTTCACCAATTTTGACCAGAGTTAACGCACAGCCTCTGGCTGAATCAGACAGAAGTGAATCGAGTTCAGTGTTGAGAACTCTGATGTTTTAACCACACAGAAACTGCTTTGAAAAGAGTAAATTACTCAGAGATCATGCCGTTTCCGTCCGTCTTTCAGACACAAAGTGCCTACCATGAGTTGCTGCTTGGTTTTAGTCATGTCAGGTCACTGAGTAGACACACAGGCTGTTTTTAATACTGTCAGTGAAAAAAGACAGTATGACATTGTAAACACAATACAGTTGAGGTCAGAGTGTTACATGCACTTGTAAAGAATATAATGTCATGCCTCTCTTGACTTTCCAGTCATTTCTGCAACTCTGATTTTCCTCTGACAGAGTGATGAACTTTACACACAACTTCACCAAATCCTGAACTTCAGGATTTTCCTTGTTTCCTGTCTGTCATGATAGGACAATCTGATTAATGCAGGTGTGTCTGACCTCTGTAACAACTTCAGACACACCTGTATTAATCAACTGATCCTGTCACGAAAGACAGGAAACCAGGAGCCTCCTGAAGTTCAGGAAGTGGTTGAGTTATGAATAGAGCCTATTGGATCACATACTTCTTTGTCACAAAAAGATTCATGAAGTTGTTCATTTGCAATCTCTCAATTCACACAGACAAAGCCTGCTTTCACCACAGACACTGCTCACAAACAATAAACTCCACCATGTGGCGACTGTTGGTTACTACACCTTTCTTGGTTACTCCCCCTAACATGAACTATGCCTGTTTATTCCCCTTTTTTTAGTGATTTAGTAGCATGTCCCATGATGCCACTGTGGTAAGGTCACATGTCGATGTTAAGCTTAAGAAGATGTGATATAAAATGTAAAAATTATGGATCAAAATGCGTTTTCATGGGTTATAGCGCCACCTAGTGGCCAATGTTCACCAAAATGGGCTGATAGACCCACAGTCACATGGCAACCAAGCATCTCAAGTTTGGTGGTGTTCGCATTTCGCGTTTGCATGGCTTATAGCGCCACCTAGTGGACGATTAAATTGATTTTTAGCGGAGTGGGTTGCGTCAAGGTTCTGAACCTTCCCACCCAATTGCAATGCCCTCCCATGTACGGTTGGGGCTGCAGTTGGACACCATTAATAGGCCACGCCCACTTTGACCAATCAAGATTAACTTCAAGATATTACCTCAGGAGTGAATTAGGATCATACCTACCAAGTTTAGTAAGCATCGGTCATGCCGTTTAGGAGATATACATTTCCCATCTTTACAGCGCCACCTAGTGGCCAGGGCTCGCGGTATTGGGTTAATCCACTCACAGTCACATGGCAACCAAGGATCTCAAGTTTGGTGGCGTTTGCATTTATTATGACCAAGATCTGTGAAACTTTGTGTTTAGCTAGCTAGCTACTAAAGTTTAGTCAAAAACAGTTTCCGCATATTTTAACGTAGCAAAATTCTTTTGATAACTTAAGGTCAGACCCTTCTGAAGACTTTATGTGCTGTTTTTCACGCGGATCGGACAAAGCCCCTATACGGAGTTCGCAAAAGTATGTTTTTCAGTTTTTGCGATCTACCGAAAAAAAACTCTAGGCGGAAATGGGCGTGGCCTATCCCAGGTGATTTAGTTTGACTCAGAGAATCTGAGGATATAAGTTTTTTGAATGTGCGACACACGGGCTGGGAGTTACAGACCAAAACGCGTTTATGTGGCCTATAGCGCCACCTGCTGGCGGACTCATTTTATTTTTTGCGTATTCCGTCGGACCATGGTTTGGGACCAAGCCACCAAATTGCACCACCCTCCCATGTACGGTTTGGGCTGCAGCGGGACTTTTACATACGGAAAAATAAAAAAAAAAAAAAAAATAAAAATCCTTTCAATTACAATAGGGTTCCCAGCCTGGCTGGCCTGGGAACGCGTATGCGATGCATACGCGCTCCCTGGCCATCCGTGGCTTGGCCCATCCGTGGCTTGGCCCCCTAATAAAAATCCTATCAAATACAATAGGGTTCCCAGCCTGGCAATAGGGTTCCCAGCCTGGCTGGCCTGGGAACGCGTATGCGATGCATACGCGCTCCCTGGCCATCCGTGGCTTGGCCCCCTAATAATAGGTTTCATTTGTAATACACTTTACATTTGAAGACAAATCTCAAAGTGCTACAATAGGCACAAGGTTAAAACAAGCACAGGGTTAAAAACATTACAATACAGCATACTTTAAAAGCAACATTAGCGCTGGTATGCCTTTCTAAAACGGAAAGTCTTTAGTCCTTTTTTGAAAGCTTCCACCGTCTGTGGGGCCCGAAGGTGGTCTGGGAGAGCATTCCACAGATGAGGAGCTGCGGCTTCAAAGGCCCGGTCACCCATGGTTTTGAGCCGTGTCCTGGGCTGAACCAGACGGTGCAGTTGGCCTGACCGGGTCCAGGCAGAGGTGTGTGGTGTGAGCAGTTCAGTGAGGTAGGTGGGGGCCGCACCGTGCAGACAGTGATGGGTGTGCAGGAGGATCTTGTACTCTATACGGGCCTGAATGGGAAGCCAGTGGAGAGTGTGAAGGATGGGAGTGATGTGCTCATGCTTCCGCACCCTCATCAGGACTCTGGCAGCGCTGTTCAGTACATACTGGAGCTTTTGGAGGCTCCTGCCAGAGATCCTGACGAGGAGTGCGTTACTGAAGTCCAGCCTGGAGGAAACAAAGGCGTGGACAAGCTTCTCTGTAGCAGGGAGGGAGAGGGAGGAACGTAGTCTGGAAATGTTACGGAGGTGGAAGAAGGAGGTTTTGCAAATGGAGGCAACGTGATTGTCAAAAGAGAAGTGGGGGTCAAACTTGACCCCAAGGTCTGTAACAGAGGGAGAGAGGGGAATGGTGTGACCAAGGAATGAAACTGAGGTAAGAGTAGAGGAGCGAAGTTGATGAGGAGTACCGGTTTGAATGGCTTCTGTTTTTGAGCCATTAAGCTGCAGGAAGTTTTGACTCATCCACGCCCCTATATCTCCAGGCAGGAGCTAAGGGGGGAGACAGAGGGGGCAGGAGAGCTGTTGGATGAAATTTTGATGTAGAGTTGTGTGTCGTCAGCATAGCAGTGGAAGTTAATTCCATGCTTGCTGACGACACGACCAAGGGGAAGCATGTATATGGTAAAGAGGGAAGGACCTGGGAGGTTTACCTGATAACGATATCATGTCCATCTATCAAAGATCCATAATATGATCCATTCAAATTCCCAGAGTTCCCCACCACGGCACAAGTCCTGCAGCGGCGTGGGCTCGGTCCGACCACACCCGGAGTAGGAGGGATCACTTCAAACAGTTTGTTGAGAGTCAAGTTGTAGAGCTTGAAGTCGCCTCTCCCCGGCTGCAAACGCTAAAAAGAAAGAAAGACCGTCTGACAGAAGGTATATTATGGTGACATGATGTGATCAGACCAGCTAAATCTTTATCGGCCAGGTTTTCTGCCAATAGTATAAATGTGAATCAGTATTTACCCTCCACCACTTGAAATCATTCTCTGAAGTGTTATGATCTTTTGACAGAAAGGGATGTGAAGATGAACTGATCATCTCCCGAAACCAGGGATCTCCTTCTGTTAAACATTTGCGGCAGGCGCAGACACGAGACTTCGAGAGCTTTGTGTGTGGCAAGGAGACGTCCCAGGAACGGAGAAGAAACACAGAGGCCACCATCATGGTCAGCAGGGTAGAAAGAGCCGTTTGACGTCTTCCCAGTCTGTACATCTTCTTGGCTGCCTCAGTTTGGGACGATTCCAACCGGTAGGGACAACAGGAAGATCTCATCTCCAAAAAAATCAAAATTAGGAGCATCTTTATCTGTATAGATGGTGACATCAGTGATACTGTGGAGCTCCACCCATGGCCGTCATTGGCAGCTTCAGTGTTTGAACATAATGCCTGAGTAATCACCCGTTCAAATTACAGTAACTTTATGGTATGAAGTGCTCAAAGATCAGCTGCTGTTGCCAAATGCAATCATGTTTTTAACCATTTGCTGCTCCATGACGTTTTCCTGAAAAATAAGAATAAAATATCCCAAACAAACTGAAGATAGTTTATCTTATTCAGCTAAGAATCCTAACTCAATCAGTGGAGAATAACAAAACATACATGGTCATCCTTTGCTAAGTCAAATAAACCTCTGAATTTAAAGGACATGGGCTGTGAAAAATGCCTCTGTAATGTTAAATTTAACGGCTGCTGCTGTACAAAGCATAGGCTCGCTCACTGAAACAAAGTGAAT
The DNA here is from genome assembly GCF_902148845.1 of Salarias fasciatus. Lineage (NCBI taxonomy): Eukaryota > Metazoa > Chordata > Actinopteri > Blenniiformes > Blenniidae > Salarias > Salarias fasciatus. The sequence continues at coordinate 23,848,664 of NC_043765.1, forward strand.
AAGGATGGCAAAACAATGAGAATAAAAGGAGAATCCTGTTTGCTCAGAAACCTTTGATTCTTGCAGTATTTTCCAGATTGAAGTTGATTTTTGTGATGGTCCTAGTATCAATGCTTGATTTCAGATATAAATTCATAATTACACACAGATCTTTGGCTTGATTTCTTGTCCTGAGCGTCAAGAAGTCAAGACGAGCGCTGATCTTTATTCTTTCCAAACGTGAACCTCAATGAAATTAGGTTTAGCTTCAGAGGTTTGATGAATATTAACATGTCTTTTTTTAAAAAAAAAAAGAAGACTGTGGCAGTAAAACATGCTTTCCTGTCATACTAAGTGACGGAAGAAAAGGCTCCTGGGTGAAGCAAACAAAGGATCAATCATGTGACGCTGCCTCTATAAAAGTTGCACGTCCATCTGACGGAAAAAAAGTTTTCTCTGACGCTTTGAGGACAAAAACGGAGCTCTGCAAAGAACTTCTTGAAAACAAAACAAGGAAAATTTCCAATGGAGATACTGCAGCAAAAGCTATTGCTCCAGCTGACTGCACATTACACAATGATAGTATTCTGGTTTCAGGTTTTAATGCTCCACGTGAAGAACGATAAAGAGTCCAGATTCCACTTCTCATTAAACAGGCGTTTTCCTGCCAAAAAGCATTTATTATGTCTTCACAGTTTCTTTAGTAAACACATAGAGTCGTCATTGATGCATTGGTAAAGCTTTGACTGTGTCGTACATTTGAAAGTAATGAAATACTCATGTTACTGTAATGTAAGGTTTTGGTTTTTCCCTCAAGTTCACCTTTGATTTGGCTGCTGAATTCTAAATTCTTATTGTAAATTCATTGTTGGGAGAGAGGACAAACGCCAGATCAAGATTCAAGTTTACGTTTATTCAGCAGTGTGCACCGTCAACACATGACGTCTTCTCCAAGTCCGGGGTCTCCTGCCATCTCCGGAGGACCATCAGGAGCCGGAGCCCTGAACGTGAAACTCTCGTGGGGGCCCGCCTTCCTTTACGTCAGTTTTATGGCTTCTTCATATGTCCATCTGTTATCAGCTGGCTCTACCAACCTGACCTCACCTCCTTCTGACCCATCTGACAGTCTGTCCGGTCAGGATCCGCATGTTGTTTGATTTAGTCCATATCTCTGCGATCCGACCAACTGACTTTTCCTTCTATTACGTTCTCAGAAGATCCATGTGTGCACAGTCCTGGAGCAGACAGAGCAGGACATGCTGACGACCTTTTCTTTCCCCACTGTGACATTGACCCTGGTCTCGCCCCAACTCCTCAGATTCCAACATCCCATATTTTAACAAAGTATTAGCTGAAATACATATATGTATTATATATATGTATTATATGTATATAAGTCTTAACCTTATATATTTCGTAACATACAGTTTGACCCAAGTCTTGTACTTTGCCACATTGGAAATGCCTCCAGGGCAGGGCATTCTGTTGGGCAGGGCTTTTTGTTTTTCCATTTCTTATATCATCAGTCAGTGTGCTTGTTGAGTTCTTCTGTGTTGTGTGTGCTTCTTGTGCTTAACTCCAAGCTACCTGGATAGCGATGGAGCAAGCTGGACAATATGTAAACCTTAAAAAAGATAAAAGCTTTGGTAAAGCAAATCAAACACTCCTTTAAATTTCTGTTTCAGTTAAATCAAGAAAGCCATCCAATTCCCCAAAAATCGAAACCCAGCATCCAAAGTTCAAATCAGAAAATCAGATCTCAGCAAGAAATTGGAATTTCAAACCATTGGCTGCAGGCCGCTATGTTGGAAAATTGCATCATCATGACAGATGAGCTTGAGCAGAACGACTGTAATGAAGCCACGTCTAGTTTACAAATAATTCTGCTCCTGAAGGACTATAAACTGGCCGGTTTGTTCACATTTTAAGTTAATTTCGTTGAAAGATTTCAGGTGTTTATATGGTCAACTTAGAGTGGAATTAACTTTTATTCGAATTTAAAGAGGAATGAAAAGTCACATGTAAATGTACTGACTTTGGCTGCTCTCTCCAGCAGCATGTCACTCTAAAAACCAAACAGTAAAATTGGGTTTCAAGATTACTTTTTAAAATGGACAGATCTGGGAATAAACCATTCCAAAACTTCAGAACAGCAACAGGCAGCTCAGAGAGATAAGGCATATATTTAAAAACAAATAAAAGAAACAAATTCTAAAACGTAGTGTACAGACAGCACCCTTCCAGGAGTCATTGTAATATACAGTCAAATTTTTTTTGCACAGCCCTTTCCAAAATCCGAAAGGTACATAAAGTGCTTCACCAAAGAGTTATACAACAGAACAGGAAGACAGTACTTAACAAAACAAAACACAGTTTTTTGGAAAGTGGCGTAGTGCTGAGGAAAGTGCCGTCATTCTGTAACACATTAAACCCTCCCTGAAAAAAACTAAACAAAACAAAAGCAATGGATAAAACTAAGTGCAACTTGAATGATCAGTCAATCTAAACACATGGGTGCAGCCTTCCAGGAGTCTCTGTACCATGTAGTATTGGTGGTCTTATGCTTAGGTCCTGGATCAGCTTGTACTCTGGAGATTTATTTATTGCCCTGTCTTTGGTCATTTCACTGCTCCTGAGGTGGTACACTCAGTTTCCTGTCACACCAACCAGTTTCTTTTTGCTAGGCAGAGTAGTAGAATAAAGTCCACCCATACTGATTTTTAGAGCCTCCACACAGTAGCGTCCATGATGGTGTTGTGACAGTGAGTCTCTCCACTGGTCAAAAGCCTTCATTTGGAAGACCGAAGCCCAACCTTGTTCTTGTTCCAGCGACTGCAATGTGCTGACCACGGCGGACACCTGACAGTTGGCCTGTCCTCATGGTCCATGATTTGACTTGTCAGCTTAGATGATGACATGACAAGACACTCCAAAAATTTCCTTTGGTCCACAAGTCAGCGGTGACTCTGAGGTCAGTGTCAAAATCATTTTTTGTGTATTAAATCCCACTTGTTACATTTCCTTGTGAATTTGAAGGTGTGCATTGGATCTGTTGAATGTCATTGTTTAGTGTCAACATAGACGGATTATCATCACCAAGGGCCCTGGACACAAACTTGTCATGGGCCCACGGCCACCATACAAACAGAGTGTGCGTCACACACACAACACTGGGCAATACACAACCACAAAAAAAAAGCTCTGGCGCTATCCACGACACTCGACCCAATGATCCAAATACATATATCAGCACTGATGCACTTACCAGGCCACCTAACAATAAAATACACCTCAAATAAAATATACCTAAACTTATCTAAACTGCTGGCTTTTCCCTGGCCTTCCAGGAAAAGTCCTGGTTAATGTCATTGAAATCCAAATCTCAGACCAGTTCAGCTTCTATGGCCAGCATCCCGCTGCTCGTCTGAGCAGTGAGGTGCAGTACAACTACCACTGCTGTTATGAGTAGAACTACTATCATCTTGCCACTGTTTTCTTGAGAAAAATGTTGAAATGGTTGGTATTTGTGACACCAAAGCAGCATTTTTGTCCTCTTTTTCTTTCCCTTAGCTTTCGTTTTTCCGAACAGCTGAGTGCCCGCTTCTCCATTTTGAAAACAAACTGTTGTAAAGTTGTACATACTTTTTTTTTGTTTGTTTGTTTTGGACCAAAAAAAAAATTAAAAGCCTGGCCGAAGGCCCTTATTGGCTCTTGGGCCCTGGACACATGCCCACTTTGCCCATGCAGTAATCCGTCTATGAGTGTCAAGTGGTCATGGCTATTTCTCTTGGAAGAGACGTTGTACTTTCTCCACATGAATTCATGACTTTGTGGTGTCAGCTTGACAAGATTGACAGATCTCAACTAAATGCGGTGAATTTGTGCACTTTGAAATTGTCAGCGCAAGTATGACGACTGCAATAAGCCAGTGATCCAAGGACAGTGTTGACTGTAGTTGTCAAAGTGACGTGACGTTGAGGAAAGACTTAAAAAAACAAAGCACATGTTTTTGTTCTGGAAAGTGACGTAGTGCTGAGGAAAGTGCCATCATTCTGTAAAATGTTAAACCCTCCCGGAAAAAAACAAAAGAAAACAAAACAAAAGCAACAGATAAAAATAAGTGCAACTTAGAAAAACATGACCACCCTGGTCAGAATCATCAGTCAGTCTAAACACATGGGTCTTCAGCTTTGCTTTATTTTGTGTCAAGTGGTCATCGCTATTTCTCTTGGAAGAGACGTTGTATTTTCTCCATATGGATTGATTAGTTTGTGGTGGTAGCTTGATAAGATTAATAGATCTTAACTATATCCGGGGAATTTATGTACTTTGGAATCATCAGCGCAGGTATGACGACTGTAATAAGGCAGTGATCCAAGGACCGTGTTGACTGTAGTTGTCAGAATGACGTGAAGTTAAAGAGAGATCAGATTGTGTCTTTTGAAATGATGGAAGAAACTCCACCTGGAGAAAAGTGTCACATCAATGCAGACAGGTGATGATCAGTCATTCCCATGACTTTCAAACCTGCCAAGAAGAATCTCCAACGTCCCTGGGGGGGCTTGAACCACCAACCTTTCACTTAACAGCCGAATGCGGTGACCTATTGCGCCACAGAGACATCCACCAGTAGCAGGTGTGGCCTATTTTTTCAGAAATAATAAACGTGATGAGCACGAAGTATTGGTGCTCAAAGTTCCACTGGGAAAGACACACTCCAATCAATCAATCAATCAATCAATCACATTTTATTTGCACAGCCCTTTCCAAAAACCAAAAGGTACTTAACGTGCTTCACCAAAGAGTGGTAAAACAGAACCGGAAGACAGTATTTAAAAAAAGATAACACAGGTTTTTGTTCTGGAAAGTGGCGTAGTGCTGAGGAAAGTGCCATCATTATGTAGACTATTAAACCCTCCCTGAAACAACTAGACAAAACAAAAGCAACTGATAAAAACAAGTGCAACTTCGAAAAATATGACCACCCTGGTCAGAATTATCAGTCAGTCTAAACACATGGGTCTTCAGCTTTGCATTGAAAAGTCAGAGATATGTCATGGTGTGAATATCGGGGGCTTTTTGCTACATAGTCTGGGAGCAGCAAAAGCTGAACAGTCACTCCACTGTTTGTGTTGAACTTTGGTCCCTCCAAGAGAAGCTGACCTGAGGAAAGCAAGGCCCTGCCATGCTCATGGAGAGTTAAAACCTGAGACTGTTAGAAGAAGCTAGGCAATGAGTGGCAATGAAAACAAACAACTGGAATTTAAATTTATTCTAAAATGTCGTAGTTGTCTTCTCAATTGGTCATGTGTTGAATCATTGAATCACATTTTTTGGCTTTTGCATCTTTGTTGGATGAGAAAACAGACAGTGTCCTCAGCAGAGGATGGTATTGGCCAAGCAACCTGTGGGTTAAGGGCCCAGCACACTGCCGCTTCACCACTCAGCTCTATATAAAGCTTTTTTTTTTTTTGTGATCAATTTTTTTTTTTTTTTTTTTTTTTAGAAAAAGAAAAGCATAATACTGTTCAAAGCAGTAATACAACAAATTAGAGGCATTTCTTCTCCGACACTCTTTTAAGATGACCCCCCCCCCCCACCCCACAATTGGCGATGTTCCCTCCCCCCCATGATCTTCTTCATTGCATGCTCAAAGAAAATATACTAGTACAGCACACCATATCTTGGTCTCATTAGTGCTAAGTAGATTGAAGTAGAGAAAAAGAGGACAAAAACAAAAAAAAAAAGAGAAAATGGCAGAGGTATGCGTCTATGTATACATACCCGCTGCACACGTACTTAGACTATACATATATAGACACACATATGCATTCACATAAGTATGTTGGTATACATTCAAACACCATAATAATAAATTACTTACTAAACCCAAACAAAGGTGTTTAAACAGTTGTTAAATTAGGAAATAATAAAAGACAGGGTCAGCGTTTGCATATATATAAACGTACGGATTCCTCAAGTCAAGTCAAGTCAAGTCAAGTCAAAGTTTATTTATATAGCACATTTACAAGCGGCATAGCCGTGCCAAAGTGCTTCACACAAGTGCAGAGAATAAAAGCAATCAAAAATGGTGAAAAGACAAGAATACACAAACATTAAAACACATCTCAAACTCCAACACCAAGGAAAGACCTAGCTGAAGGCCAAGGCAAAGAGGTGGGTCTTCAGCAGCGATTTAAAAATTGCCACAGACTCAGCAACAGGGATGTGGGGGGGAAGGGAGTTCCACAGCCTCGGGGCCAGGGCCGGCTCTAGGCATAGGCGAAGTAGGCGGCCGCCTAGGGCGCCACGTCCCGAGGGGGGCGCCGCGGTCGTACAAGGGGCGCCACGATGCTCTGTGTTCCGTGTGCCCCGCTGTGCAGCGGTCCGACACACCGCGCTCCTCGGCGCTGCCCGGCACTGATCGGTATTGTTCGGCATTGCTCCTCAGTGCACCCCCCCCCCCCCCCCCCCGCTCAACAAATGTCGGACCGCTCGAAAAGCACGCTCCCAAGGGGCGCTCGTCTCGGGCTCGCCTAGGGCGCCTCTGAAGCCCGGGCCGGCCCTGCTCGGGGCAGTAACAGAAAAGGCTCTGTCCCCCCTGGATTTTAACCTGGGAATGGTAAGAAGGCGTTAGTCAGCCGACCGTAACGCTCTGGAAGAGTTGAGGGGGCGGAGAAGATCGGCCAGGTAGGGAGGGGAAAGGTGGTGAAGTGATTTAAAAACTGTTAAAAGGATTTTGAAATCAATACGGTAGCGGATGGGGAGCCAGTGAAGGGAAGCGAGAACCAGGGTGATATGAGTGTGTTTTTTGGTGGAGGTGAGGAGTCGAGCAGTGGAGTTCTGGACGAACTGCAGGCGGTGGAGTTGGGTTTTATCAATACCAGTGTAAAGACTATTGCAATGATCCAGGTGAGAGGTGACAAAGGCGTGCATGGCCTGCTCTAACCCCGCCTGGGGAAGGTAAGTTTTAATTTTGGCCAAGGTCCTCAGGTTGAAAAAACTTCTTCTGATGACTGCGCTGATCAGCTGCTCAAACTTGAAGGAACTGTCGAAGATCACACCCAGATTCCTCACAACTGGCTTGGACTTCAAGGCAAGAGTACCCAGGGCGTTGGAGTGAAATGCTGGGGTGGTTTTGCCAAATCCAATAACCTCAGTCTTATCCTCGTTGAGGTTGAGGAAATTGGCTGTCATCCATCCTCAAGCCAGTAAACCCTTTACGGCTGCGGCCGCAGAGGTCCATGTACAGATTGTTTTCTGGCCAGCCCCGTGCATCCTTGCCACTGACAACTCCATATAAATTATGCTCAGGAATGTTTGCAACCATTGGGTGCGTGTGAGTGTGTAAGGAGGCTTCCAGCGTAAAGCCAACATTTTTTTGGCTGCAGTTAACCCTGCTAATAACGTACGGTTTTGTGTAGAGGAGAGGTTCAGTGATGAGGTGTCGTTGAGAAGCAGTACCTTCGGCAAACATGGTATATTTATGAGCAACAGATCTGACAATATAGACGATACTTCTTTCCAAAAGGATACCACATCAGGACACTCCCAGAACATGTGTAAGAATGATCCCACTTGAGCTAGAGAACACAGATCACAATTGGGAGACTGTACAATTTTCATGTAATAGTGTTTCCTTGGTGTAAGGTACATTCTGTGTATGAGTTTAAAGTGTATGAGTTTATGATTGAGGTTTTTTGATGTTTTGTCTAAGTTGTCCCATACATTAGACCAACTTATTTCATCACTGGGAGTACCAAGGTCTCTGGTCCACACTTGGTGAACAGCCAGAGGGCCACATGAAGGTTCTAATATGAAAGTGTAAAGAGTAGATACAAGGCCTCTTGATTTCACTCCCACATCTAACATCTTGTGTAAGTCATGGGTGGGAAGGGGAATACCCCAGGGCACACCGTAGGCTCACATCGCTGAACGAAGACGTAAATAAAAGAAAAAGGACGCACCTGGGAGATTGTAAGTAGTTCGAAGATCATCAAATGCTCTCAGACCCATGTCATTGTATATATCAGCTATAACATTAATTCCCCTGTCACTCCATTCTCGAAAAGAAAAAGGTACCCCTCCAGTTAGAAGAGAATAGTTGTGGAATATTGGACTTTTTTTATGCCACTTTAGCGCTGAGCCCGTCTCCTTCCCCACTGAGTGCCATACTGTCAAAAGGAATGACATAATAGGACCCAACTTATGTTTGTATTGTTTACTGGAAAGCCCAGAATGAATTAAGTCTTGAAGTCGGTGAGGAGGGGCTAAGTGTTCTTCTATAGGCCTCCATGATGTTAACGTCGGGGGATCGAGCCAATTAGAAATTGGCTGCAGCACATACGACCAAAAGTAATATTTAAAGTTAGGGACTGCTAGACCTCCATTCCGTTTATTACGCTGAAGAGTAGTTAGTTTGATACGTGGACGCCCTCCTCCCCAGATAAATTTTGATATTAATTTGTGTATCTTATCCCAATAGCCTCATGGTGGGGAAAGGGGTATCATGTTAGAGTAAAAGTTCACTCTTGGGAGGATGTCCATTTTAATAATAGACACGCGCGTTTGTAAGGAGTTTGGGAGGTGCGTCCACCTTTCCAAATCGGCTTCCACCCGTTGCATTATATCAAGGAAATTTTTACTTGAAGTGGAAAAGAGGGAGGGATATATATTTATACCTAAATATTTAAAGGTCTTAACTTTTGGTATATGTGCCGGCAACAAGGCAGCTGCAGAGAGGGAGTTAAGGGGCATCAGCAACGATTTAGTCCAGTTTATTTTGTATCCTGAGATTGAACTGAAGTTCTGAAATACTTCTAATATTATTGGAATAGATTTTGATATGTTATTTACATATAATAAAATGTCGTCCGCGAATAGTGATATATGATGTGAGCTGTTGCAGAAAGATATAGGTGAAAGAGATGGATGCTGCCTAATTGTCTGTGCGAGGGGCTCAAGAGAGAGAGCAAATAAAAGGGGAGAAAGAGGGCACCCCTGGCGAGATCCTCTTGATATTGGAAAAGGTGATGATATAATGTTCCCTGAGAAGACCATAGCTGATGGGTTGGAATAGAGTGCCTTAATCATGTTAATAAAGTTAATACCCAGACTAGAGGTCGACCGATTTATCGGCCGGCCGATATATTAGGCCGATATTTGGACATTTTTCTCCATTGGCCGTATTTTCTTTTAAAAAGCCGATTTTTGATCCGTTGTACAAAATGACGCAATTTTTGATCAGGCACATGTGCGGGCAGCTAAAGCTGCCGCTCAAGAAAGGACCCCTGTGGCACGCTGCTGCATTCAGTTACGTCAGAACGGAGCGTGCCCGGTGGAATCCAAGCTGTGGGAAAAACCTGCATCTGTTGCATCTGCAATGAAGAATGGATTTGTTGAACGTTTCAACGTTTTTGTGGCTCTATGGCTCTCCAGTCTGCAGCTTATCAGTGTTTACTGCAGAAAAAAAAGTTTGGCCGGGGAGCGCGTCGTGCCGCGGTGCTAACGCTGCTAATGCTGCCGTGTTCGACCGTCGGAGAGTTATTTTTTTCTTATTTTTCTCTGTTGTCCGGTCGCTGCACAATTTAGCGAGGGCAGGGCGCCCGGACTGAAAAGGTCTGGCGGAAACCCTGCATATTGTTAACTTCAAATGCTACTTTGTGATCAGTTTTAGCAGTAGAGATTAGCGTGGTCTGAGCTGACTTTACTTGTGCCTGTTCAACCCTGTTGGTGAAAACACACCACTACTGTAGTTAACAACAGAACAAAGTAAATAGGAGGAAATGGCGAGAGTAAATAAAAGAGTAAATAATCAATCATGGGGCTTTTTCTGAAGCATGTATTAGCCACCCGCAAATTCCTCTACACATTGCATGACCGGAGTTATGTTTTTATTTGTATGTATGGCTTTTTTTTTTTTTACAGCCTTGTTTCTGACTGCTTTTGTTCAAATTACATTAAAGTTTAAATTTCTTTTTTGACACCTTAAGAAGAGTGTGGATTTTTACTACTGCTTGTTGCATTGTGTGTTTACTCAGACAACATATTTCATTGTTTTGAAAGCTGAATAAATGTTCAGAGGACTGGACACGACTTGTTGTAATAGATTTCTTTTAGTTGCCCAGAAATTGCTGCATTTCACAAAAATGTGATAAATATATATATTTTTATTAAAAAATCAGCCTAAATATCAAATTGGAAAAATCGGCTATGCATATCGGCATCGGCTGCCCAAATTTGGAAAACATCGGCATCGGCATCGGCATCGGCCCCCAAAAAACCCATATCGGTCGACCTCTAACCCAGACCAAATGCTTCCAAGCCTGACCAAAGATAATTCCATTCAAGCCTATCAAAGGCCTTCTCTGTGTCCAGAGACAGAACAGCACATGACACATCCATATCTTTAGCAAAGTGTAATACATGTAGAAGTCTACGTTTATTATCAGCTGCTTGACGTGTTTTTATAAATCCTGTTTGATCGTGGTGTACTAATTTAGTCATATGTGTCTCCATCTGAGAGGCGAGAACTTTAGCGTATATTTTAATTTCAGAATTTAAAAGTGACAGGAGTCTGTAACTTCCACAAAGGGAGAGATCCTTATTTGGTTTAGGAAGGATAGTGAGGATAGCAGAATTGGCATCTCTGTCAAAATACGCCCCTATCCACAGCTGTGAGGATCATATCGAGCATGTGCTGACCCAACTCTTCCCAGAAAAATAGATAAAATTCTGGAGGTATACCGTCCCACCCTGGTGATTTCCCTTTTTTCATTTTCTGAATGGCCTCCTTTAATTCCTCAAGTGAGATGGGTTTCTGCAAATCGTCATTATCCTCTTGGTTTAAAGTTGGAAGATTTGCCCTCTGTATGAATTTATTGCATTTGTCCTTGTCTAAGTCAACTTCAGACCTATAAAGGTCAGAGTAAAGCTTTTTAATGAGTGTATGAATACAAATGCATCAAATGATGCAATGTTTCCAGTTGAAGCGCTAATATTTCATAAATGTGTGTGAATGCAAGACACTGTTGTGCTGCCAGTAGTTCCATGGTGTAATGGTGAGCACTCTGGACTCTGAATCCAGCGAGGCCTGGCCTGGCTTGCCATTCACAATGCTGAGCTCAACATACGGTGGTGATATTACCTCTGCTCTGGAACTCAGTGGTCCTGTAGTTTTAATATCAGTGCTCATAGTCCACATGGCAAAAAACAGGCTTCTGACATGACAAACTGCAGTAATGTCCTGTTAGCGCAGATTGATTGAACTTTGAAGCGACGCCCACTTGTCAGAATTGCTATCTCTGTGGCACAAATTGGTGAGCGAATGTGGCTGCTGGACCAAGCCCACCTTGGAATGTCACTTATTTTCAAATGACTTGACCTCACTTCTAACAGAGCATGTGGTCTTGGTCAAAAAGGCCTTAATCAATTCAAATCACTCTTCCAAAAGACAGAAAGCGGTTGAAGCTCTCCTCACCACCAGAAGGTACAACTGAAGCATTTGTTGTCAGCTAACAAATAACTTGGCCTGAATGCACTTGTGAAATGTAACCATATCTACTGTAAGCTGGATAACTGAGAACTCTCTCATATTGCTGCACCTTCTCGGGCAGAAGAAACCAATCAGGCCTAAAATCTGACTGGCCATGACCACTTTCAGTTGCCTGAGGATCTGTTAACAGTGCGGAGATTTGATAGCACTTTTCCAGGAGTCTCTTTACCATGTAGTCAATATTGGTGGTCTTGTGCTTAGGTCCTGGATCAGCTTGTACTCTGGAGAGTTCATTTATTGCCCTGTCTTTGGTCATTTCACTGCTCCTGAGGTGTTTCACTCAGTTTCCTGTCACCCCAACCAGTTTCTTTTTGCTAGAGAGAGTAGTCGAATAAGTGTGCCCATATTGATTTTTAAAGCCTCCACACAGTAGCGTCCATGATGGTGTTATGACAGTGAGTCTCTCCACTGGTCAAAAGCCTTCATTATTGCAATAGTAATCCTAATACAGATGTAGATTAAAAGGCCAAAGATGACGCTCAAGGGTTCCAGTAAGTCAAAACAAAGTTGTCATTGAAGAATTTCCCCACTATGTTGAACAAAATTGTTCCAATTTCATTTGAGCCAGTTGAGCCTGACACATCTCACTGAAATCTACACCTGACACAAGGCTGGGTGAGAGTTATGAGCAGAAGTAAGTGTGTGCGTGCCTGTGTGTGTGCGCGCAAGCACGCCAATGTGCCACACAGGGACATTCCACAAGAATGTGCACCACCATTGCAGGACCTCAGGATATTCAGAGGAGTGATTTGAAGAATTGAAACATGTGGAAATCCTGGAAACATTTCACGTTTAGTCGCTTTGACACAATCGGAAGTTTATGAAAGGATTTATTTAGAAAAAAAAGGCATGTTGTGATGTGATATCAGTTTTTGTTTACATTTTCTTAGGCAAATGAAAAATTAGAAAAAGTAAGAACAGTAAAACAATTAATATTGAATTTAATTTCATTTATTTTCATACCTTATTACTGTGTCACAAAAGAGTACATGAAAAAACCTCAGAAAATAACAGTTAATGTTGAACTAATCTGAAAATATTTACACGTTCCAATGTTTTTTTAAAAGAGAAGTTATGGGCGACCCGGCCCCGGATAAGCGGTAGAAAATGGATGGATGGATGGATGGAAGTTATGGGAAAAAGTCCCTTTTGACATAGTATCTGAAGATACTTCAATGGAATTTGACAAATAGCGAAAGGAAACGGAAAATTAACCCTCTGAGTTTTCTGCTGTTTTAGGAGCATCTGGACTTTTTGTATAAAAGTGAATATAAAACTGAAACTCTGTGATGCATAATCATGTATTAGACTGTCAGAAGAAAATGGAAAATGAACCAGAAAACTCCATCACAGTATGGAATTGGATTTCTTTAAAGTCATATTTACAAGTGAGAACAAAGAAAATAACACTATAATGCACAAAGCTGATTTATATATCAAACTTAAATAAACATCAGAACCTATTCATCAGATATTTGCAGGCAATAAACTGAAAATGAAATAAAATGAGCACCGAAAACGAATAAGCAATATACACTGTTTGACACAAAGCAGTTGGAAAATGAACTACTGTGGAACAAAGACCTGAATTTTCTCTTTGCTGTGTAACTTCTCGATGACGGTGTGTTCTTGATTCCCAGCATGCTGTCCCGTTTTGAATCGTTTCTTTTTGATTTTTTCAAAGTAATGGTTCCAGGATCCGCGTTTGTCAGCTCCAAATCCAAAAATGCTAACCTGGAAAAACAAATGATTTATTAGCATTTGTCCTGATTCAAATTAGTATCGTCTACACAGATTACACTTTTAAAGTGCCAGTTTCAACAATAAACCAAGGAGTTGTTGACTGAACACTCCTTGATCCCCGCTCACTGTACAACTTAAGACCAGTTTATAATACATGATGAAAGACATTGCTGCAGCATTTCCTCCCAGATCACAGCATTTACCTGCCTTTACTTGTCAAAGAGAAACAAATCCCAAACCTACCTCATCACAGATCTGTAAGCTGAGCGCTATGGTGATGAAGCCGGTGGACGGATAATGGCCTTTCTTCTGCAGCCAGGCTTCATGGACGTACCTTATGAAGGCCGGGTTGAGGATCATGACCTGGTTTCAAACACAACTGTTAATTTCAATCATCACTAATCAACTCATGCAATACTGTCTGTTTATGTTTATAACAACACTGAAAAATACCCACCAGATCTTTGTTGGCTATCCGGTCGGTGCTCTTAGCTCTGTTTCCCATGTGACAAAATAGAGGAAAAAATACAGGGAATTGATTGATTAGCAAGCATTAAGTAGTTTGCTTGAACTCCAGATGTAAATGCAATTACATTTACACAATCTGTATCTGGAGATTGTGTTCAAGCTGATGGTGCTGAATGTTTTGCTCTTCCTTCCACACTATGTGAGATTACATCAACTATGCTGCAAGTGAAATAATGAGCCTGCTTCTTTCTAGCAGATTAGAACATTCTGGACTGGATCAAGTCCTCTACTCAGCAACCGGTCCGAAAGTCAGTGTTTGGGAAACACGAATTCCAAAATGGAAACAATGCAAGTTTTCATTTCTTGAAACAGTGTTCAAAAAGGACTTTAATACGTTCACACACAACACAGTTTTCCTTCTTCTTGCAATGTGATTACAGACTTAACCACTTCAACCAAAGCACAGACAGGACCCGTGTTTACTCACTTTGGATCAAACTGTTTTTGGAGCCACATTAAATCGTTTATTTTGTAGGCGAAAAACACCAGTCTGGAAGAGTTGTCCAGTTTGACGGCACTATGTGGATACATGACACGATGAGTGGTTTTGTTTCCAACGTCTGCTTCAAAGCCTTCAGTAGGGCCTTTATTCATTCTGAAAAAAGCACAAAGGGACACATGTTTCATTTTCAAGACGGTAACGCTATGACAATGAAAAAAAAAAAATATTGCATTAATGGAAGGAAGAATTCCAATAAATAATCTGGTAAACCGAGGTTTACCTGATAACGATATCATGTCCATCTATCAAAGATCCATAATGTGATCCAATCAAATTCCCAGAGTTCCCCACCACGGCACAAGTCCTGCAGCGGCGTGGGCTCGGTCTGACCACACCCGGAGTAGGAGGGATCACTTCAAACAGTTTGTCAAGAATCGAGTTGTAGTGTTTGAAGTTGCCTCTCCCCGGCTGCAAACGCTGAAAAGAAAGAAAGACCGTCTGACAGAAGGTATATTATGGTGACATGATGTGATCAGACCAATTAAAGCAACACTAAGGAACTTTCAGTTTTCGTTGATTTTGGCGGCGCCAGTGGACAAAAGCGGTAGTGTTTTGCCTGCAGGAATACTACAGTTCCCATGAGGACAAGCGCGTGGCGTCGTAAATTGCTGCTCCCAGTGGCGTGCTGTCGGACTGAACTCGCCTTCATTTGTTTCCAGTGGCTGTGTGAAGGATGGATAGCGACAAGGTAATGAATCTAAATGAATGTAATGGTGGCTAAACAATGTTATATCGTGATGTGAAGCATGCCGTAAAGCAGTCCGCACATTTGGAGCTTTTCAGTGAGCAGGGTTCCTACCACCCTCCTCACAGCTGCTCAGTCCAAGTGAAAGCAATACTGACGCCCTCAGCCCATGACAGAGGGTCATTCAGCTAGTTGTAAGTCGAAGTATCATCACAAAAGATATTAAAATGTTTTATTAAGGTTGAAAAGTTCCTTAGTGTAGGTTTAAATCTTTATCGGCCAGGTTTTCTGCCAATAGTATAAATGTGAATCAGTATTTACCCTCCACCACTTGAAATCATTCTCTGAAGTGTTATGATCTTTTGACAGAAAGGGATGTGGAGATGAACTGATCATCTCCTGAAACCAGGGATCTCCTTCTGTTAAACATTTGCGGCAGGCGCAGTCACGAGACTCCGAGAGCTTTGTGTGTGGCAAGGAGACGTCCCAGGAATGGAGAAGAAACACAGAGGCCACCATCATGGTCAGCAGGGTAGAAGCGGCCTTTTTACGTCTTCCCAGTCTGTACATCTTCTTGGCTGCCTCAGTTTGGGACGATTCCAACCTGTAGGGTCAACAGGAAGATCTCATCTCAAAAAAAGTCAAAGTTGGGAGCATCTTCATCTTTATAGATGGTGACATCAGTGATACTGTGGAGCTACACCCATGGCCGTCATTGGAAGCTTCAGTGTTTGAACATAATGCCTGAGTAATCTCCCGTACAAATTACAGTAACTTTACAGTATAAATTGCTCCAACATCAGCTGCTGTTGGCAAATGCTATTCTGTCTTTAACCATTTCCTGCTCCATGACGCTTTCCTGAAAAATAAGAATAAAATATCCCAAACAAGCTGAAGATAGTTTATCTTATTCAGCTAAGAATCCTAACTCAATCAGTGGAGAATAACAAAACATACATGGTCATCCTTTGCTAAGTCAAATAAACCTCTGAATTTAAAGGACATGGGCTGTGAAAAATGCCTCTATAATGTTAAATTAAACGGCTGCTGCTGTACAAAGCATAGGCTCGCTCACTGAAACAAAGTGAATAAGAATGGCAAAACAATGAGAATAAAAGGAGAATCCTGTTTGCTCAGAAAACTTCGATTCTTGCAGTATTTTCCAGATTAAAGTTGATTTTTGTGATGGTCCTAGTATCAATGCTCGATTTCAGATATGAATCCATAATTACACTCAGATCTTTGGCTTGATTTCTTGTCCTGAGCGTCAAGAAGTCAAGACGAGCGCTGATCTTTATTCTTTCCAAGCGTGAACCTCAATGAAATTAGGTTTAGCTTCAGAGGTTTGATGAATATTAACATGTCTTTTTTTAAAAAAGAAGAACAGAATGTGTAACAGTAAAACATACTTTCCTGTCATACTTACTAAGTGACGGAAGAAAAGGCTCCTGGGTGAAGCAAACAATGAATCAATCACGTGACGCTGCCTCTATAAAAGTTGCACGTCCATCTGACGGAAAAAAAAGTTTTCTCTGACGCTTCGAGGACAAAAACTGAGCTCTGCAAAGAACTTTTTGAAAATAAAACAAGGAAAATATCCAGTGGAGATACTGCAGCAAAAGCTATTGCCCCAGGTGACGACACATGACACAATGATAGTATTCTGGTTTCAGGTGTTATCGCTCCACGTGAAGAACGATAAGGAGTCCAGATTCCACTTCTCAAGGCAGTTTCCTGCCAAAAAGCATTTATTATGTCTTGACAGTTTCTTTAGTAAACACATAGAGCCGTCATTGAACGTGAGAAGCATTGTAAAACTTTGACTGTGTCGTACATTTGAAAGTAATGAAATACATTTACTCTTTTACTGTAACTGAGGAAGTTTTGTTTTTTTAGTATTTTCTAATATTGTCAGTAATTTTTGAACTACTTGATTTCACTTCTCCTCAAGTTCACCTTTGATTTGGCTGCTGAAGCCTAAATTCTTACTGTAAATTCATTGTTGGGAGAGAGGACAAACGCCAGATCAAGATTCAAGTTTACGTTTATTCAGCAGCGTGCACCGTCAACACATGACGTCTTCTCCAAGTCCGGGGTCTCCTGTCATCTCCGGAGGACCATCAGGAGCCGGAGGCCTGAACGTTTCCCGGTCTCAGCTTAAAGGGGAACGGTCGTTTTTACAATCTGGACCTTATTTCACATTCGACACAACAACATTTACTCACCCGTTTGACTTTCGTGTGGTTTGCAGTTGGTTCGGAGATAATTAGATGCTCCCATATCCATATAACGGCAGTGAGCGGGGCACCGACATGCAGCCGTTACAGACGCTCTTTTCTCTTATGTTTGTTGTGAGGTGGTAGATACATGTAAATTTATTAAGTCAGCATCACTTAGCGCTATTGGGAAGTCTGTAAAGCGGCTAGATTGAGCAACTTTCTGGGAACTCTGAAGCGATGATGTCATCACACTGCGCCGTGGCGCACATTCATTCTGTTTGTTTACATGGAAGTAGCGTCTCTGCTCTGCAGTCAGACCACGGCATCTCGATCGGCTTTTTTAGTCAGTCAGAGTTTATTTTCAGCTGGTTGTAACTTTGGTACAATGGTTCGAGTGTGCATATATCCTGGCTGTGAAAGTTAAATGACAAGCTGGACGTCATTGAGCTCACAGGCTCCCACTTCGTGACCGAGATTTATTGAAGCTATGGCTAATAGCGCTCAACACGGACCCCAGCATCAAAGTTCCAACTTAACCACATTTGGATTATCGGGTGTGTAGTGCCCACTTCACATCTGAGGACTTCTTCCCAGTTCAGGAAAGAAATGAAGGCCAGAAGATCCAGAGAATGAACCTCAAAAAGAATGCCATTCCAGCGGCTGCAGGAGGAGAGCAGGTCGAGGTAACAAGACGCTAACGCTATTCATTTTTTTCTTTACTAATGTCTAGAGGCTGGGATGTTTACTGTTTAGTTCAATTGAGCAACAACAAAGGATGATACAAGTATATCTGTCAATGACAAGAGTTGTACATAAACAGTAAAATATTCTGTACACTGTTGCTCAAAAGGAGTAGGAACAAGTTTATAACATTCTAGCCAACTCTAGACATTAGTAAAGAAAAAAATGAATATTATTAGCATCACGTTACCTCGACCTGTCCTCCTCCTGCAGCCGCTGGTATGGCATTCTTTTTGAGGTTCATTCTCTGGATCTTCTGGCCTTCATTTCATTCCTGAACTGGGAAGAAGTCCTCAGATGTGAAGTGGGCACTACACACCCGATAATCCAAATGTGGTAAAGTTGGAACTTTGATGCTGGGGTCCGTGTTGAGCGTTATTCGCCATAGCTTCAATAAATCCCGGTCACGAAGTGGGAGCCTGTGAGCTCAGTGACGTCCAGCTGGTCATTTCACTTTCACAGCCAGGATATATGCACACTCGAACCATTGTACCAAAGTTACAACCAGCTGAAAATAAACTCTGACTGACTAAAAAAGCCGATCGAGATGCCGTGGTCTGACTGCAGAGCAGAGACGCTACTTCCATGTAAACAAACAGAATGAATGTGCGCCACGGCGCAGTGTGATGACACCATCGCTTCAGCGCTTCCGGAGAGTTGCTCAATCTAGCCGCTTTACAGACTTCCCAATAGCGCTAAGTGATGCTGACTTAATAAATTTACATGTATCTACCACCTCACAACAACCATAAGAGAAAAGAGCGTCTGTAACGGCTGCATGTCGGTGCCCCGCCCGCTGCCGTTATATGGATATGGGAGCATCTAATTATCTCCGAACCAACTGCAAACCACACGAAAGTCAAACGGGTGAGTAAATGTTGTTGTGACGAATGTGAAATAAGGTCCAGATTGTAAAAACGACCGTTCCCCTTTAAATAAACTCTCGTGGTGCAAAAGCTATTGCTCCAGCTGACTGCACATTACACAATGATAGTATTCTGGTTTCAGGTTTTATCGCTCCACGTGAAGAACGATAAGGTTAATAACAATGAGGAGTCCAGATTCCACTTCTCATTAAACAGGCGTTTTCCTGCCAAAAAGCATTTATTATGTCTTCACAGTTTCTTTAGTAAACACATAGAGTCGTCATTGATGAGAGAGACAGATAGGATATTATATGTCAAACGAAAGATTTATGGCCCCCAATAAACCCCTCCCCTTGCCATTTGTCCACCATTTGTCCAGCGTATGTCCACTGCGCATTTGTCCCCCCCCCCCCCAAACTTCCTTCCGTCTGAGGTCTTTTGAAGTTTTTACGACGGGTTAGGTGTTGACACATCTGAAGGGATGAGAAGGAGTCAGACAGTCGGTTAGAGGGGGTGAATTTATATTGTACCCGGAGATGGCGGAGAAACGTGTTATGAAGAGGTTATATTACAAGCCGAGTCATCCTGGTAGTTTCGGTGGGGTAGAGCGGCTTCATAAAGCGGTTCAAGATGAGACGGGAAAGAAAGTTAGGGTGGAAAATGTGAAAGACTTTTTATCATCTCAAGACTCCTATACTCTGCATAAACCGGCTAGGATACATTTTCCAAGAAACAGAGTTTTTGTTACAAGACCTCTCAAACAATTTCAGGCAGACCTTTGCGATATGCGAGCATTAGCCGATGAAAATGATGGGTATAGTTATTTACTCATGGTCATCGATGTGTTTTCCAAATTAGCGTACGTGCGAGCTTTGAGAAAGAAGACCGCGGCTGAGGTGGTGTCTGCCTTTGAATCCGTCTTTCGTGAGAGCCAGACGCCTGGAAAACTACAGACTGATGCAGGAAGAGAATTTTTCAACAAAAGTTTCAAGATTCTGATGAGGAAACACAACATCATACATTTTGCCACAGCCAGTGATCTAAAAGCCTGCGTGGTTGAAAGATTTAACCGAACGTTAAAGACCAGAATGTGGAGATATTTCACTGCTAAGAACACTAGACGGTACGTGGAAGTCCTACCAGACTTAGTAAAAAGCTATAACAACACTCACCACAGCAGTATAAAAATGCGCCCGGCTGATGTGACTAAGGGCCTTCAAGTGTTTCACAATTTGTACGGTACGCCTACACCACGAGACAAGAGAAAAAAATAAATAAAGACAGGATTTAAGGTTGGCGATGTTGTCAGAATATCCAAGTTGCGAGGGGTCTTCGATAAAAAAAAATACGAACAGAGTTTCACGGATGAAGTATTTACGGTGTCAGAATGCATTCTGCGTACTCCGCGTGTATAAGATTATGACGGCGAAGTGATCGAAGGTTCATTCTGTGAGCCAGAGCTGCAGAAAGGGAAAAAAATAGACTCATTAACATTTAACTCATTAACATTTCTCAATCATACAATTTTCAAACAGTCTGTTAGATATTACATTTTACTACAAACAGATATGTCCGGGTGTCTGTAGCACTTTAGGTGGTTATATGACCTTTTTAAAGCTCTCCAGAGGTGAACCTAAAAATTATGATCTAAACAAGAAACTCAGGTTTCATCTTAACATGTAAAGCAAATAATCAAAAGTGTTACTATTTGTGACCTGAAGATAACCAAATCTGCTCCTAACTTGAAATTTTAAGTTACTGCTCTCAAAACTCTGAAACATGTCGTGTCCTTTGTGATAAGCATCGTGAAATTCTCTGATATTTCCCAGTTAACGTGATCACTGGAAAACCTTTACATCCACCCAAGTTCTAATATATAGATCTGAAAATACAACTCAAAAGGAGGTAAGGTTTTTAAAAAAGTGTATAAAATACAAGAAAAGGTATAAATGAATAGTAAAATCATTCAAAGACAGAGTCTCATTCTAAATATTCAAAATAAAGCCACACAAACTTAATCAGGAAGCGTAGACACGCGCTTGAATAAAAACAGAATAACTGGTTGATAATTTTCACAAACTCAAATTCAATTTTCTGTATAAGAGACAATAATGATGTTGTCGATGTACGCCAAACAAAACCGAGTCAGCAGGTCATGTCAGCTTTGAAAGCTGCTGTCTCACAGCTGCAGCGTAGACGGTTGGACTGTCTGAAAAAAAACAAACAACATTAATCTTGTAAAGCGATATTGTTGGTCACAGAAGGTGAAACTAAACAAATCCTATGTATTCCTGTGTACAGCAGAATACAAATACACAACTGTGTACCATTTCACTCTGGCTGCTACTGATACTAAGATAGCATTAACATCTGGTACAACCGGAGTTAAAGGAATGACGCTGAAATTTATTTATTTTTTCTGTGCAAATCTGTACTTCTTTGTTCCTGGTTTCAAAAATGGGGTTTATTGGGGTGTTGTTTGGAGACAGACATGACACTCCTCGTTTCAGCAATGATTGAACCACTGGTCTGATCCCCAGTTCTTTTTCCTTTGATAAGAGATACTGTTTAACTCGAACAGGATATTTCGCATAGTTAATTGTTGCTTGATAAGGCTCCACAGCCAGCAATCCCACATGATTTGCGAGGACAGATTTTCTTCCCCTTTCTAACAAATCCACAGAAACATTACAAAAGAACAAAATATGACAACCCCTTGTAAGAGCAGCATTTATATCAGAACAAAGAAAGAACAAAATAAAGTGCTTAGTTTAAGAAACAAATACAATCATCAGCTTTACATACCTTCTCCTGTAGCAATTTCTTTTCTGAACAGTCTCAACCAGCTGCACAAGAAACAGAATTTCAACTCAATATACATTTTCTCACTCTTTTTCTACTCTGACAGACAGTAATCACTCCGTGCTGCAGTTTGCGCCGCTGTTTTAGGTGGCGTAAAGATTAGTTGTGCGTCAACTCTTGCCTGTATCTGGTTTATAGCACTCCCTACATGTAACGTGACTCTGTTGCTCGTCTGATACTTTAAAACTGAACCATCTCTGAATTACTGAGCCACTGTTTTTTGTTTTTTTTTTTTTTCTTTTACTGAATGGGTTTTTATTGGGGTGTTGTTTGGAGACACACAATGACTCCTCGTGTCAGCATTGATTGAACCACTGGTCTGACCCCATTTCTTTTTCCATTTGATCAGGGATACTGTTTTAACAAACAGGATATTTTGCATAGTTAATTGTTGCTTGATAAGGTTCCATATCCAGCAGTCCTACATGATCTGTGTGCTGCGTCCATAATTTAGATGGAACAGACGCTCAAACTGACGGAGGTTGTAACAACACATCCAGCTGAATGAACCTCTGCTTTCATTGTATTTTGCAGGATTTTAATGAACAAAAATGCAAAGTGTCCTCATCATACGACCAAACAATAATATTTTAGTTGCTATCTTCATCATCTGGTTGTCTATGAAGAAACTGGTAACAAATGTCAAGCATTTTAGTCCCAGTGATCACTTGTAACTGCACTTTGAAGTTTTTACGATGGGTTAGGTGTTGAGGAGATGAGTAGGAGCAAGACAGACGGATAGAGGGGGTGAATTTATATTGTACTGAGAAAAGCGTGCCATGAAGAAAGTTAGGGTGGAAGATGTGAAAGATTTTTTTATCATCTCAAGACACCTGTACTCTGCATAAACCAACCAGGGTACATTTTCCAAGGAACAGAGTTTTTGTTACAAGACCTCTCAAACAGTTTCAGGCAGACCTTTGCGATAGGAAGACGGGCTCACCTTTCCTCCTCTCCTCTCTTTCATCCTCTGGTTGTCTATGAAGAAACTGCTAACAAATGTCAAGCATTTTAGCTACTGTCCCAATGATCATTTGTAACTGCACAGATGAATGGTTCAATGTTTCCGTGCACATCTTTTAATAATAACATCAGTCCCTCTGGAGAGACAAACAGTATTTGTGGACTTTCTACTCTGTCCGAGAATGGTTTATCTACTGGTCTGCTTGATAGAATGCTAATGTTCTGATTCCCTCTATTGTGAACAGTCAAGTCACCACATCAACATTTAGCAAAACAGAGGCTGCTTTCTGCCAAACAGTGAAATACTGTCCTACCATCTGATGTATGTTTGGAATGTTTTACTGTTACTCACTCTGGAGCACAAATTCTATATAATCTTAATTTTGATAGCATATCTTTTTCCTAAAAATGAAAACATTTCTAAATCACAAACACATGTTGAAATTTCCAGCCATCTCTCTCGACCGGTAACAGTTCTGACAGCGGTTCTCTTGGAGGGACACCAGAAATGCTGACAGTTTGAACAGTGTCATTACTTCATGGACATTATATCTCCTGTTGACGAATACAAGAGAGAAATGCACCTACATTTCCGAGAAACTTTTTTGGTTTCCCTTTAATGTTTAAACAAATCTTTGGTATTTTCTACCGGTGTATTTGAAACTTGTGCCTGAATAACCATCATTATTATTATTATTTGATCACCGTCAGCGTCCCAATACTGTCGGCCGCTTCATTGTGTAGAAGTTTTTCTCCACAGAAAGGAAACTGCTCTCTGTTCTGGTGTAATGTTTGTCTTTGGTACTTGTTGAGTTTTGGCCTTGATTCAACACATGTGGCACTCCGGTGGGTCTAGCTACTTTAGCTTCATCTCTTTTTTTTCTTTTCCTTTGCTCACAGTCTCTGATCATTGAGGTTTCTTCACCCTTGCCAGTGTTTGGTCATTAGTATTACGTATTATAATAACGTCAGCCCCTAAATCGTCGTTGATTTGGTCTCATCCTGTCTCGTCCTCATCCGCTGAAGCCTGGTTGTGTTGATACAGACGGTCTATACTCTCCCAGAGTTGTGTATTGTACAGCATGAATCTTAGCTTTTTCTTTTTTTTTTTGCAAACAATCCAGTAGCATCTAATTCTCTAGTCCTTTTCCGTAATCCCACAGGACTCAATGAAAACACGTCTGGGGTTGCTAATTCTTTAAAGTATCAGCATCCTGTGTTCCCAGTCCATTAACGATCATTGACACAAAGAAAGGTTCAGCTTTATGCGACACTTTTAATTCTGCCTTTTCTTTCCAACATTGAAGAAATCTTTCTGCATATTCAGACACCTGTTCATCAGTCCGTTTCTTACAGTGAAGTACCCGTGTTATCACATCTGCTAAAGTAAGAAGCTTTTCCATAACTTTGTCATGTATCGTTCACCATAAAGTCCACTCATTTGAGAACAGGAATTCCAGAGCAGTTTTTCAGCATGATCTATTTGCACAGGGGGGTGACTGACTCCATCGTAAGAATAAAGATGGGTTCACTAAGGAGCAGGGAGTGGTTGTAGTACAGGCCTGCAAGAATGCCCCGGAATACAACTGGCCCCCAAAAAACAGCAAAACGGGTCGATACTCAGATGCTTTAAAGAACATTCTGTGAGAAGACACGGAACGAGGGAATCTAATCTAACTTATTTCTTTCATCCGTTTGTCAACTTCTCTGATTGACCTGACCAGACTAAATACACATTGGAAAAAAACTCTGTGGAAAACCACAAAAGCGTCAACTGACGCAAACAAATGGCTTTAGCACCTCTGCATGGTGAGGCTGTAAGGCCTTATTTGTACTCACTTCCAGAATCAGCACCTGTAGCGAGCTTCAAACACTCACAGCCAGACTGAGCGTCTCTACAGGCCTGATGTGCTTCTCACCTCCAGAGAATCATCGTCAGCGTCCAAGTTCCTTCAACTTCCTTAAATCAGACACAAAATACGCGTCTCTCTGCTTTTCTTCACCTAGACAGGACGCCACACTGTCAAATGACTTCCTCAGATCAGAACACACACACACACACACACACACACACACACACACACACACACACACACACACACACACTTACGGTTGGGTCGTAAATGGTTCGTCAGATGAGGGCAGGCCGATGAAGGGGGGTAGAATGCTTTTTTCAACCACCATTTTGTCAGTCATGTTTTTACAGAAACACTGAGAAAACCAGATTTTTTTTTTGTTGTTTTATTTAAAAAAACACGCACAAAGCAATTTTTTCTACCAAGTAGGAGGGAAGAAGGATTACTATTGCAACAACACATCATCAGTAGGGTAAAACTAACCTGTCTCATGACGGACATGAAACTGAAAAGGAACACACAACTTAAAGTTTCTTTAAAATTAAGAACAGTATGCCCAGCTACAAAGAAATGATGACATGCAAAACTAAAGATAAGATTAGATGGAAAAAACAATACTGAACACATCAGGACAGCTCCAGGCCTGCCTCAGTTCTCATTCCAGCATTCTTTCACAATTCCAAGCTCACCAATTTTCACAACATCCAGCCCGATCAGATTGTCGTACACATCTGCAAAAGTTTCCACAAACTTTTCTTTGGATCTCATCTCTCTCAGCAACGTCTCTGCCACAGTTTTGACTCGCATATCGTCGATTTTAATGTTGCGCATGAATAACAAACATTGAATAGCAGGAATGAAACGGTCGGTACACAGTTTTTCCATCAGACGGCAAAAGTGAGTTTGATAGAAATATTCGTCCACCTGCTGTAAACAAGGATGCTGTTTCTCATTCGGATGTCTGATCTGACATCCGTAGCAAAGCTCTTCCCGGTACTTGTGAGTCACAATGTCCAGCAGATGGATGACCGCTGTTTTGACGGTTTTGATGATGGCCGAGGGCATCCACCCGTCCAGCTCATCCTCGGATTCCTCAACCTCTGGAGTGTCAGGAGGCGACGATGCTGGTTCCGGCTCCACAAAATCCTCAGGGATTTGGGATTCATCCACTTGAAGGTCTCCGCCGTCAGCGCTCACCTCCCTGCTTCGATCCTCATCATCTCCCAGGGACCCTGGATCCGGGTCGCAGGTCTCGGGAATGGTGTACAGCGATCGAGAGGGACCCGGCTGAGAGTCAAGGTCCGGGGAGATCAAATTCGACGATTCATCCGCAAACATGTTGATCGGGTACTCCACCAACGGAGTTCTGCTCCACAGCGGATCGATGAGGACGCGAGAGCTGGTTCTACGGATACTCCTGACGTTCTCCATATCTTCTTGATGTGGAATGATCGATCGCAGTCTTTATAATGTGTACGGGTGGCAGGAAGGTCCGTGGGGCGGGGTTAAGCAGAAAAACTGGTAGGATCGTGGACGTGGTGAACTAAAAGCTGGAGGATTGAATGGAGGCCGAAGGAAACAGGTTTTTTTTAACCGCTAGAAGGTCTTTCCAGTAGCAGCAGCTGCGAAAAAGTGAGCCGATTTTATCGTCTGGTCCTCCAAACCTTTCCTTCCATGCGACCAGCGGGACATTTAGCAGTGTATGGAATACGCCGCAGCTGGTATTAAAGGTCTCCAAAAAAAACTCCTCCGAGCCTTTTTTCCCTTCGTAGCAACAAATGCAGGCGCGAAAGCACATAGTGCCTGAAACACCCGCTCTGGACTGCCACGCAATGCTGTAAAGCACTTTTTTTTTCCAAGAAGGAGACCCTGTTTGTGCATCACCCTCCACGGACTCACGCTTCAGAGGTCGACCTGGTGTCAGCGTTGGATCGACGGGCTTCGCGCCACCTTCATCAGGGTTTGCCCGAAAATGTCGAACAATCATGTGATACAGTACGCCCCAGTCGTTGGAGTTCAGCATCGCTATAGAAGGTACAGCTCCCTGCTTTTCACCCTCGCCTCGCTGATAGAGGCAAAGCTCCCCCGTCGTATATTTGAACACGTAGCCCCATGCACCACGCCGCCCGTAAGGTTTCAGCGGCCATTCTTCCTTCAACGATTCAGATGGACGGAGCTGGGTCCGGAGCAGATGCATCACATGCTTCTTGGGCGCATTCGGGATGATCGGCGTCTCTTCGTACACCATGATCGGTGTGTCCCGGATGATCGGTATGTGAATTCTTTCCTGAGCCATTTTTTTTTTCTTCCAAAATCTGTATTTGTTAATTGGACTGATCCAACACGGGCTTGATGTATTTAACGACGCGTATAAATAGAGACCCTTCTATAGGGAGGGCGAGAGGAGGGCCCACAGGACTTCAGCGTTTTTATTTGTTTCTCCTTTCCCCCACCTCCACTGAGTCAGCATGGGGGTGGGTGTGTGTGTGTGTGTGTGTGTGTGTGTGTGTGTGTGTGTGTGTGTGTGTGTGTGTGTGTGTTCTGATCTGAGGAAGTCATTTGACAGTGTGGCGTCCTGTCTAGGTGAAGAAAAGCAGAGAGACGCGTATTTTGTGTCTGATTTAAGGAAGTTGAAGGAACTTGGACGCTGACGATGATTCTCTGGAGGTGAGAAGCACATCAGGCCTGTAGAGACGCTCAGTCTGGCTGTGAGTGTTTGAAGCTCGCTACAAGTGCTGATTCTGGAAGTGAGTACAAACAAGGCCTTACAGCCTCACCATGCAGAGGTGCTAAAGCCATTTGTTTGCGTCAGTTGACGCTTTTGTGGTTTTCCACAGAGTTTTTTCCCAATGTGTATTTAGTCTGGTCAGGTCAATCAGAGAAGTTGACAAACGGATGAAAGAAATAAGTTAGATTAGATTCCCTCGTTCCGTGTCTTCTCACAGAATGTTCTTTAAAGCATCTGAGTATCGACCCGTGTTGCTGTTTGTTGGGGGCCAGTTGTATTCCGGGGCATTCTTGCAGGCCTGTACTACAGCCATTTCCTGCTCCTTAGTGAAGCAAATCTTTATTCTTACGATGGAGTCAGTAACCCCCCCTGTGCAAATAGATCATGCTGAGAAACTGCTCTGGAATTCCTGTTCTCAAATGAGTGGACTTTATGGTGAACGATACATGACAAAGTTATGGAAAAGCTTCTTACTTTAGCAGATGAAACGGACTGATGAACAGGTGTCTGAATATGCAGAAAGATTTCTTAAATGTTGGAAAGAAATGGTCAAATTAAAAGTGTCGCATAAAGCCGAACCTTTCTTTGTGTCAATGATCATTAATGGACTGGGAACACAGGATGCTGATACTTTAAAGAATTAGCAGCCCCTGACGTGTTTTCATTGAGTCCTGTGGAATTACTAAAAAAGGACTAGAGAATTAGATGCAACTGGATTGTTTGCAAAAAAAAAAAAAAAAAATCTAAGATTCGTGCTGTACAATACACAACTCTGGGAGAGTATAGACCGTTTGTATCAACACTACCAGGCTTCAGAGGATGAGGACGAGACAGGATGAGACCAAATCAACGACAATTTAGGGGCCGGGGTTATTATAATACATAATACTAATGATCAAACACTGGCAAGGGGGAAGAAACCTCAATGATCAGAGACTGTGAGCAGAGGGAAAAGAAAAAGAGATGAAGCTAAAGTAGCTAGACCCACCAGAGTGCCACAAGTGTTGAATCAAGGCCAAAACTCAACAAGTACCAAAGACAAACATTACACCAGAACAGAGAGCAGTTTCCTTTCTGTGGAGAAAAACTTCTACACAATGAAGAGGCCGACAGAACTGGTACACTGACGGTGATCAAATAATAATAATGATGATGGTTATTCAGGCACAAGTTTCAAATACAGCGGTAAAAAATACCAAAGACTTGTTTAAACATTAAAGGGAAACCAAAAAAGTTTCTCATAAATGTAGGTGCATTTCTCTCTTGTATTCGTCAACAGGAGATATACTGTCCATGAAGTAATGACACTGTTCAAACTGTCAGCATTTCTGGTGTCCCACCAAGAGAACCGCTGTCTAAACTGTTATCGGTCGAGAGAGATGGCTGGAAATTTCAACATGTGTTTGTGATTTAGAAATGTTTTCAATATTAGGAAAAGATATGCTATCAAAATTAAGATTATATAGCGTTTGTGCTCCAGAGTGAGTAACAGTAAAACATTCCAAACATACATCAGATGGTAGGACAGTATTTCACTGTTTGGCATAAAGCAGCCTCTGTTTTTCTAAATGTTGATGTGGTGACTTGACTGTTCCCAATAGAGGGAATATTAGCGTCCTATCAAGCAGACCAGTAGATAAACCATTCTCGGACAAAGTCCACAAATACTGTTTGTCTCTCTCCAGAGGGACTGATGTTATTATTAAAAGATGTGCACGGAAACATTGAACCATTCATCGGTGCAGTTACAAATGATCATTGGGACAGTAGCTAAAATGCTTGACATTTGTTACCAGTTTCTTCATAGACAACCAGAGGATGAAAGAGAGGAGAGGAGGAAAGGTGAGCCCGTCTTCCTATCGCAAAGGTCTGCCTGAAACTGTTTGAGAGGTCTTGTAACAAAAACTCTGTTCTTTGGAAAATGTACCCTGGCCGGTTTATGCAGAGTACAGGTGTCTTGAGATGATAAAAAATCTTTCACATCTTCCACCCTGACTTTCTTCATGGCACGCTTTTCTCAGTACAATATAAATTCATCCCCTCTATCCGTATGTCTTGCTCCTACTCATCTCCTTAACACCTAACCCATCGTAAAAACTTCAAAGTGCAGTTACAAGTGATCACTGGGACTAAAATGCTTGACATTTGTTACCAGTTTCTCCATAGACAACCAGATGATGAAGATAGCAACTAAAATGTTATTGTTTGGTCGTATGATGAGGACACTTTGCATTTTTGTTCATTAAAATCCTGCAAAATACAACGAAAGCAGAAGTTCAGTTGGATGTGTAGTTACAACCTCCGTCAGTTTGAGCGTCTGCTCCATCTAAATTATGGACGCAGCACGCAGATCATGTAGGACTGCTGGGTATGGAACCTTATCAAGCAACAATTAACTATGCAGAATATCCTGTTTGTTAAAACAGTATCCCTGATCAGAGGAAAAAGAAATGGGGTCAGACCAGTGGTTCAATCACTGCTGACACGAGGAGTCATTGTGTGTCTCCAAACAACACCCCAATAAAAACCCCATTCAGTAAAAGAAAAAGAAAAAAAAAAAAAAAAAACAGTGGCTCAGTAATTCAGAGATGGTTCAGTTTTAAAGTATCAGATGAGCAACAGAGTCACGTTATATGTAGGGAGTGCTATAAACAAGATACAGGCAAGAGTTGACGCACAACTAATCTTTTTCACCACCTAAAACAGCGGTGCAAACTGCAGCACGGAGTGATTACTGTCTGTCAGAGTAGCAAAAAGAGTGAGAAAATGTATATTGAGTTGAAATTCTGTTTCTTGTGCAACTGGTTGAGACTGTTCAGAAAAGAAATTGCTACAGGAGAAGGTATGTAAAGCTGATGATTGTATTTGTTTCTTAAACTAAGCACTTTATTTTGTTCTTTCTTTGTTCTTATATAAATGCTGCTCTTACAAGGGGTTGTCATATTTTGTTCTTTTGTAATGTTTCTGTGGATTTGTTAGAAAGGGGAAGAAAATCTGTCATCGCAAATCATGTAAAACAGTGGCGCAAACTGCAGCACAGAGTGTGTAAAGCTGCGCGCATTACTGTCTGTCAGAGTAGAAAAAGAGTGACAAAATGTAAATTGAGCTGATATTCTGTTTTCTTGTGCAGCTGGTTGAGACTGATCAGAAAAGAAATTGCTGCAGGAAAAGGTATGTAAAGCTGATGTTTATATTTGTTTCTTAAACTAAGCACTTTATTTTGTTCTTTCTTTGTTCTGATAGAAATGCTGCCCTTACATGGGCTTGTCATATTTTGTTCTTTGGTAATGTTTCTGTGGATTTGTTAGAAAGGAGAAGAAAATCTGTATTTGCAAATCATGTAGGATTGCTGGCTGTGGAGCCTTATCAAGCAACAATTAACGATGTGAAATATCCTGTTTGAGTTAAACAGTATCTCTTATCAAAGGAAAAAGAACTGGGGATCAGACCAGTGGTTCAATCATTGCTGAACCGCAGAGTGTCATGTCTGTCTCCAAACAACACACCAATAAACCCCATTTTTGAAACCAGGAACAAAGACGTACAGATTTGCACAGGAAAAATAAATAAATTTCAGCGTCATTCCTTTAACTCCGGTTGTACCAGATGTTAATGCTATCTTAGTATCAGTAGCAGCCAGAGCGAAATGGTACACAGTTGTGTATTTGTATTCTGCTGTACACAGGAATACATAGGATTTGTTTAGTTTCACCTTCTGTGACCAACAATATCGCTTTACAAGTTTAACGTTGTTTGTTTTTTTCAGACAGTCCAACCGTCTACGCTGCAGCTGTGAGACAGCAGCTTTCAAAGCTGACATGACCTGCTGACTCGGTTTTGTTTGGCGTACATCGACAACATCATTATTGTCTCTTATACAGAAAATTGAATTTGAGTTTGTGAAAATTATCAACCAGTTATTCTGTTTTTATTCAAGCGCGTGTCTACGCTTCCTGATTAAGTTTGTGTGGCTTTATTTTGAATATTTAGAATGAGACTCTGTCTTTGAATGATTTTACTATTCATTTATACCTTTTCTTGTATTTTATACACTTTTTTAAAAACCTTACCTCCTTTTGAGTTGTATTTTCAGATCTATATATTAGAACTTGGGTGGATGTGAAGGTTTTCCAGTGATCACGTTAACTGGGAAATATCAGAGAATTTCACGATGCTTATCACAAAGGACACGACATGTTTCAGAGTTTTGAGAGCAGTAACTTAAAATTTCAAGTTAGGAGCAGATTTGGTTATCTTCAGGTCACAAATAGTAACACTTTTGATTATTTGCTTTACATGTTAAGATGAAACCTGAGTTTCTTGTTTAGATCATAATTTTTAGGTTCACCTCTGGAGAGCTTTAAAAAGGTCATATAACCATCTAAAGTGCTACAGACACCCGGACATATCTGTTTGTAGTAAAATGTAATATCTAACAGACTGTTTGAAAATTGTATGATTGAGAAATGTTAATGAGTTAAATGTTAATGAGTCTATTTTTTTCCCTTTCTGCAGCTCCGGCTCACAGAATGAACCTTTGATCACTTCGCCGTCATAATCTTATACACGCGGAGTACGCAGAATGCATTCTGACACCGTAAATACTTCATCCGTGAAACTCTGTTCGTATTTTTTTTTTTTTATCAAAGACCCCTCGCAACTTGGATATTCTGACAACATCGCCGACCTTAAATCCTGTCTTTATTTATTTTTTTCTCTTGTCTCGTGGTGTAGGCGTACCGTACAAATTGTGAAACACTTGAAGGCCCTTAGTCACATCAGCCGGGCGCATTTTTATACTGCTGTGGTGAGTGTTGTTATAGCTTTTTACTAAGTCTGGTAGGACTTCCACGTACCGTCTAGTGTTCTTAGCAGTGAAATTCTAGTCTTTAGCGTTCGGTTAAATCTTTCAACCACGCTCAAAGGTGAGCCCGTCTTCCTATCGCAAAGGTCTGCCTGAAACTGTTTGAGAGGTCTTGTAACAAAAACTCTGTTCCTTGGAAAATGTATCCTAGCCGGTTTATGCAGAGTATAGGAGTCTTGAGATGATAAAAAGTCTTTCACATCTTCCACCCTGACTTTCTTTCTTTCTACCCCGCCGAAACTACCATGATGACTCGGCTTGTAATATAACCTCTTCATAACACGTTTCTCCGCCATCTCAATTTAAATTCACCCCCTCTAACCGACTGTCTGACTCCTTCTCATCCCTTCAGATGTGTCAACACCTAACCCGTCGTAAAAACTTCAAAAGACCTCAGACGGAAGGAAGTTTGGGGGGGGGGGGGGGGGGGAACAAATGCGCAGTGGACATACGCTGGACAAATGGTGGACAAATGGCAAGGGGAGGGGTTTATTGGGGGGCCATAAATCTTTCGTTTGACATATAATATCCTATCTGTCTCTCTTTGATGCATTGGTAAAGCTTTGACTGTGTCGTACATTTGAAAGTAATGAAATACTCATGTTACTGTAATTGAGGAGGTTTTGGTTTTTCCCTCAAGTTCACCTTTGATTTGGCTGCTGAAGCCTAAATTCTTACTATGAATTGATTGTTTGGAGAGAGGACAAACGCCAGATCAAGATTCAAGTTTACGTTTTTTCAGCAGCGTGCACCGTCAACACATGACGTCTTCTCCAAGTCCGGGGTCTCCTGCCATCTCCGGAGGACCATCAGGAGCCGGAGCCCTGAACGTGGAACTCTCGTGGGGGCCCGCCTTCCTTTACGTCAGTTTTATGGCTTCTTCATATGTCCATCTGTTATCAGCTGGCTCTACTAACCTGACCTCACCTCCTTCTGACCCATCTGACAGTCTGTCCGGTCAGGATCCGCATGTTGTTTGATTTAGTCCATATCTCTGCGATCCGACCAACTGACTTTTCCTTTTATTACATTGTCAGAAGATCCATGTGTGCACAGTCCTGGAGCAGACAGAGCAGGACATGCTGACGACCTTTTCTTTCCCCGCTGTGACACTGACCCTGGTCTCTCCCCAACTCCTCAGATTCCAACATCCCACATTTAGATAGAGATAGAGATAGATAGAGATGTACTTTATTTATCCCAGATTGGGAAATTCAAGTGTAATAGCAGAATCAGTAGCAGTGCACACAAGTAAAAAATATGTAATTAGTGCAAAAAAAAATTATATACAGTGAAAGCTATTATATACATTATTGACATGCCTATACACAAACTTATATACAGTAAAATTTAATATATACATATGTTGAAATACCTAAACACAAATACCCATTATATACATACGTATATATACTCACATATATATATATATACAGACATACATACTTATATAATAAGCATGAACTTTGAAATGTGCTGAATAAAGGAAAGAGGTTTGTGCAGAGCAGAGTAAAGAAAAGTGAGAATGCTTGGAGAAATAGAACCTATGCAGCACACAGTTGTGAGTTTCCTCTGTCGGCCAGGTGAGGGTTGTTGTAGAGGTTTATGGCCTGTGACAGGAATGATTTCCTGTATCTGTCCTTGTGACAGCAGAGCTGTATCAGTCTGTTGGAGAAGGAGCTCTGCTGTCTGTCTAGTGTGTGGTGGAGAGAGTGGTCGGGGTTATCCTTGATGGATAACAGTTTGTTCAGTGTCCTCTTTTCCACCACAGCCTTGACAATGTCCACTTTGCAGCCAATCACGGAGCCAGCTTTCCTGATCAGTTTGTTGAGTCTATTGGAATTGCTGGCTCCAATGCTGCTCCCCCAGCAAACCACAGCAAACAATAGTACACTGGCCACCACAGACAGGTAGAACATCTCCAACATCTTGCTGCACACGTTGAAGGTGTGCAGGTGTTAACTGACCTGAAATGTGTGTGTATTTAGTCTTAAACTCATGTATTACATAACATACAGTTTGACCCAAGTCTTGTACTTTGCCACATTGGAAATGCCTCCAGGGCAGGGCATTCTGTTGGGCAGGGCTTTTTGTTTTTCCATTTCTTATATCATCAGTCAGTGTGCTTGTTGAGCTCATCTTGTGTTTTTCCTTTACTGTCTGCTTGAACTCCAAGCAACCTGGATGGCAATGGAGCAAGCTGGACAATATGTAAACCTTGAACGAGATAAACACACTGGTAAAACAAATCACTCATTTAAATTTCTGTTTCAGTTAAATCAAGAAAGCCATCTCATGCCCCAAAAATCAAACCCAAAGTTCAAATCAGAAAATCAGATCACAGTAAAAAATGGGAATTGAGCATCAAGACCTCCAGTGTGAACGTAGCCGAAAGATATCCACACATTGACACCAATTACAATGGTTACATGTGGTTTTTAATTCAGAATTAAGAAATTAGTAATTCCAAATTCCATTTATGAGCGTCATGTTTACATGGGAAAAACTAAGGATTCAGTCTTCCTTGACACTGGAGGATGCGGAGCTTTCTGATTGGACAGGGGGCGAATGTAACATAGGTACTTCTCCCAGAAGTAAACAAAGCATTTTGGTGGCGATTTTTCTCTTTTTCTCTCTCGATTAAATTTGATGCTACAGCTTTAAAAATGTCCTTGTTGTTGTCCATCTGCTCTCTTCATGATATCCATTTCTTCGAAAGCTCTTGATAAAAAAATTGTCTCCGTGCGAGTCAAACTTTGTCCGCCATGTTGGAAAATGGCATCATCGCGACGGACGAGCAGAATGACAGCAATAAAGCCACGCCTAATTTACATGTAATTCTGCTCCTGAAGGACTATAAACCGGCTGGTTTTACAAGATTTAAAGTTGATTTCGTATGAAGATTTCAGCTGTTTACATGGCCATCTTTCAGTGGAATTAACCTTTATTCGGATTTAAAGAGGAATGAAAAGTCCCATGTAAACGTGTTGGGTTTGGCTCCTCTCCCCAGCAGCATGTCACTCTGGCAAGCAAACAAAAACACCTTCCTCTTCTGAAAGAGTTTACTCACCTCAACTCAACTTTATTCATACAACAACAATACGAGGAGCAGAGTCTCAGGCTGGGTTAAAGGTGCTGTAGGCAGGATTTTGCCAGTCAATGCTAATTTTGTGTTTTCTTTGGATTAAATGTTAGAGTATCCATTGATAATCCTTTAGGAGTGCAGCATAATTGCACTACCGCGAGGGCGCAGCATTTCCATCTGTCTCTGTTCTTAGCTGAAAAGGAATCTCGACAGCTCCAGGTATTTTTGACCAATCAGAAGAGGCCCCGAGGCTCTAACCGTGATTGGTCAAGGGGCGTTCGTCGCACGTTCTTGTGGGATGGGCTTAACTTGCGTAAGGGCGTGATGTCAGAGAAAACAGGACAGGATTGGCTGTGCTGGGTTTCAAATCGCCATCTTAGATGGGTCAAATTGCGGAGATGCCGAATCCTGCCTACAGCACCTTTAAAAGTCAAACAATGAAATTGGGTTTTAAGATTACTTTTTAATATGGAGAACGATGGGAATAATGCATTCCAAAACTTGAGAGCAGCAACAGAAACAGCTCTGTCCCCTCTGAGCTTCTATTTCTCCAGGAGCAGCTGATCAGCTGACCTGAGGCACCAAGCAGTAGTGTAGAGGTGAAGCAGCTCAGAGAGGTAAGGCAGGGCAAGACCATTCAGAGATTTATAAACAAATAAAAGAAACAAATTCTAAATTCACAGGCAGCCAGCTCAGGGAATCCAGGATGGGAGTTATGTGTTTCCTCTAACTTGCTCCAGTTAGCAACAATTTGAACCAATATTTTTTTCAATCAATCAGTCAATCAATCAATCAGTCACATTTTATTTGCACAGCCCTTTCCAAAAACTAAAAGGTACATAAAGTGCTTCACCAAAGAGTTATAAAACAACAGGAAGACAGTACAGAAACAAAACACAGGTTTTTGTTTTGGAAAGTGGCGTAGTGCTGAGGAAAGTGCCATTATTCTATAGACAATTAAACCCTCCTTGAAAAAACTAAACAAAACAGGAGCAATACATAAAAAGAAGCACAACTTCGAAAAACATGACCACCCTGGTCAGAATTATCAGTCATTCTAAACACATGGGTCTTTGCACTGAAAAGTCAGATATCTGTTGTGGTGCGAATGTCGGGGGCTTTTTGCTACATAGTCTGGGAGCAGCAAAAGCTAAACAAACAGTCACCCCACTGTTTGTGTCAAACCTTGGTCCTTTCAACAGAAGCTGACCTGAGGAAAGCAAGGCCCTGCCATGCTCATGGAGAGTTAAAATCTCAGACTGTTAGGAAGGAGTGGCAAACAAACAACGGGAGTTTAAAATTTATTCTAAAATGTCGTAGTCGTCTTCTCAATTAGTCATGTGTTGAATCATTGAATCGCATTATTTGTCTTTTGCATCTTTGTTGGATGAGAAAACAGACAGTGTCCTTAGCAGAGGATGGTATTGGCCAAGCAACCTCTGGGTTAAGGGCCCAGCGCACTGAGGCGTCACCACTCAGCTGTATTTAAAGCTTTTTAATGAGTGTATGAATGCAAATGCATCAAATGATGCAATGTTTCCAGTTGAAGCAATGATATTTCATAGATGTGTGTGAATACAAGATGCTGCCATGTTGTCAGTGGTTCCATGGTGTAATGGTGAGCACTCTGGACTCTGAATCCAGCGATCCGAGTTCAACTCTCGGTGGAACCTGGCTTGGCATTCACAATGCTGAGCTCAATAGAGAGTGGTGAGATTACCTCTGCTCTGGAACTCAACGGTCCTGTAGCTTTCATACTGGTGCACATAGTCCACATGGGAAAAAACAGGCTTCTGACATGCCAAACTGCAGTAATGTCCTGGTAGCACAGATTGACTGATCTCTGAAGCCACGCCCACTTGTCAGAGTTGCTAACTCTGTGGTGCAAATTGGTGAGCCACCCACCTTGGGATGTGACTTACTTTGAAATGACTTGATAATATTTCATAGATGTGTGTGAATGCAAGATACTGTTACTTTGTCAGTGGTCCCATGGTGTAATGGTGAGCGCTCTGTACTCTGAATCCAACGATAGGAGTTCAACTCTCAGTGGATGTGAGTTACTAGCAAAAGACTGAACAGAATCAGTCACTGAAAGGGAGAGTGGTGAAATTACCTCAGCTCTGGAACCCAATGGTCCTGCAGTTTTCATAGTAATCCAGATGGGAAAAAACAGGCTTCTGACATGACAACCTGCAGTAATGTCCTGTTAGCACAGATTGATTGAACTTTGAAGCGGCGCCCACTTGTCAGAGTTGCTATCTCTGTGGTGCAAATTGGTGAGCAAATGTGGCTCCTGGACCAAGCCCACCTTGGAATGTGACTTATTTTCAAATGACTTGACCTCACTTCTAACAGAGCAGGTGGTCTAGGTCAAAAAGGCCTTAGTCAATTCAAATCCCTCTTCCAAAAGACAGAAAGCAGTTAAAGCTCTCCTCACTACCTGTAGGTAATACAGATACATTTGTTGTCAGCTTACAAAGTTGGCCTGAATGCACTTGTGAAAAGTAACCATGTCTACTGTAAGCTGGATAACTGAGAACTCTCTCATATTGCTACACCTCCTCCAGGAGAAGAAACCAATCAGGCCTAAAATCTGACTGGCCATGACCACTTTCAGTTGCCTGAATATCTGTTAACAGTGCGGAGATGGGATAGCACTCTTCCAGGAGTCTCTTTACCATGTAGTCAGCATTGGTGGTCTGGTGCTTAGGTCCTGGATCAGCTTGTACTCTGGAGAGTTCATTTATTGCCCTGTCTTTGGTCATTTCACTGCTCCTGAGGTGTTTCACTCAGTTTCCTGTCGCACCAACCAGTGTCTTTTTGCTAGAGAGAGCAGCAGAATAAAGCCCAACCATATTGATTTTTAGAGCCTCTGCACAGCAGCATCCATGATGGTGTTGTGACAGTGAGGGTGCTTTCACACCTACTAGTCCGCTAGAGTGGTTCGGTTCGGACATAAATTATTCATAAACGTCGCAGCTGTCAACTAGTTCGGTTCGCACTCACACCACTTGTTTTTGCAGATGAACTATCCACTATGACCCTCCTGCCCCTTGGTAGCGCTGTTCACACAATAGTGTGTTTTGGGTGACGGAAGTGAACCCTGATTGGCCAGCATGTGTGACGTGATGCGCCGCGCAGCTTGCTATGGAAGCCTCCGCCGACCAAAAAGCCTTCTCCACAACAGAGCGGACAGGACCGAGGCTGGTCAACGCTCACACCAGCAGCGGGCTACACCGAGACCGCCTTCTCGAGGAGGTCTCGGTACGGTTCTTTGTCCCGGACCAAAACTAACTGGTCTGCTTTCACACCAGCGCATACGAACCGAACCTGCAGGAGTTGGGGACTCTAGTCCGCTTCAAGCGGACCAAATGGTGTAGGTGTGAAAGCACCCTGAGTCTCTCCACTGGTCAAAAGCCTTCATTTGGAAGACTGAAGCCCAACATTGTTCTTGTTCCAGCGACCCCAATGTGTCGACCATGGTGGACGCTTGACAGTTGGCCTGTCATCAGGATCCATGTTTTGATCTGCCATCTTAGATGATGACATGACAAGACACTTCAAGAATTTCCTTTGGTCCACAAGTCAGCAGTGACTCTGAGGTCAGTGTCAAAATCATTTGTTGTGTATTAAATCCCACTTGGTACATTTCCTTGTAAATTTGAAGGTGTGCATTGAATCTGTTGAATGTCATTGTTTTGTGTCAAGTAGTCATCACTATTTCTCTTGGAAGAGACGTTGTACTTTCTCCATATGGATTGATTAGTTCGTGGTGGTAGCTTGACAAGATTAATAGATCTTAAATATATCCGGGGAATTTATGTACTTTGGAATCATCAGCGCAGGTATGACGACTGTAATAAGGCAGTGATCCAAGGACCGTGTTGACTGTAGTTGTCCGAATGACGTGAAGTTAAAGAGAGATCAGATTGTTGTGTCTTTTGAAATGATGAAAGAAACTCCACCTGGAGAAAAGTGTCACATCAATGCAGACAGGTGATGATCAGTCATTCCCATGACTTTCAAACCTGCCAAGAAGAATCTCCAACGTCCCTGGGGGGGCTTGAACCACCAACCTTTCACTTAACAGCCAAATGCACTGACCTATTGCGCCACAGAGACATCCACCAGTAGCAGGTGTGGCCTATTTTTTCAGAAATAATAAACGTGATGAGCACGAAGTATTGGTGCTCAAAGTTCCACTGGGAAAGACACACTCCAATCAATCAATCAATCAATCAATCAATCAATCACATTTTATTTGCACAGCCCTTTCCAAAAACCAAAAGGTACATAACGTGCTTCACCAAAGAGTGGTAAAACAGAACCGGAAGACAGTATTTAAAAAAAGATAACACAGGTTTTTGTTCTGGAAAGTGGCGTAGTGCTGAGGAAAGTGCCATCATTATGTAGACTATTAAACCCTCCCTGAAACAACTAGACAAAACAAAAGCAACTGATAAAAACAAGTGCAACTTCGAAAAATATGACCACCCTGGTCAGAATTATCAGTCAGTCTAAACACATGGGTCTTCAGCTTTGCATTGTCAGAGTCAAGTCAGAGATATGTCGTGGTGCGAATGTTGGGGGCTTTTTGCTACATAGTCTGGGAGAAGCAAAAGCTAAACAAACAGTCACCCCACTGTTTGTGTTGAACCTTGGTCCTTCCAATAGAAGCTGACCTGAGGAAAGCAAGGCCCTGCCATGCTCATGGAGAGTTAAAACTAAGAGTTAAAATTAAATCCCACTTGGTATATTTCCTTGTAAATTTGAAGGTGTGCATTGAATCTGTTGAATGTCATTGTTTTGTGTCAAGTGGTCATTGTCGTTTGTCTTGGAAGACACTTTGTGCTTTCTCCAAATGAATTGATTAGTTTCTGGTGGTAGCTTGACAAGATTGACAGATCTGAACTAAATGCAGGGAATTTATGTACTTTGGAATCATCAGCGCAGGTATGATGACTGTAATAAGGCAGTGACCCAAGGACGGTGTTGACTGTAGTTGTCAGAGCGACTTGAAGTTGAAGAAAGATCAGACTATTGTGTCTTTTGAAATTATGGAAGAAGCTCCAACCGGAGAAGAGTGGCACATCAAGGCAGGCAGGTGTTAATCAGTCATTCCCATTCATGACTTTCAAACCTGCCAAGAAGAATCTCCAATGTCCCTGGGTGGGCTTGAACCACCAACCTTTCGGTTAACAGCCGAACGCGCTGACCTATTGCGCCACAGAGACATCTACCTGGGGGTTCCAATGGGAGTTCAAATTTGTTTCTAAAATGTCATAGTCATCTTCTCAATTGGTCATGTGTTGAATCATTGAATCACATTTTTTGGCTTTTGCATCTTTGTTGGATAAGAAAACAGACAGTGTCCTTCGCAGAGAATGGTATTGGCCAAGCACCCTCTGGGTTTATTGCCTCGTAAACCAGCCCCGCCCACTCCTCATCTGCGTTTGGATTTTGGAGTTGAGCTCAGTCTGGGTAGGAACCCATAGAAGTGGATTTCACTCGGTCTGAAACGGCCGAGCCAGTCAGCGTTGCCGCTTTTTGTTTTCAAATTTTCTTGTGGAATTCCGGTGGCTAAACCGGAAATGACGCTATTGCTGTGCGTAGCGGAGATGATGGACTTTAACTTTAACCATTGTCTGAAAGCTGCAATAAGTAAAGTTACAGCCAAAATACCAAGTATTACAACAATCAAGCAAGAGCAAGAGTCTGCGCTTGGTGAGTTTCTGACAGGAAAAGACATTTTTGCATGTCTTTGCGTGTAAGGAAGCTCGTGCTAATGAGCTAATGCTAACCCTTAGAGAAGCGAATGCATTTTGATAACATATTTGTGTTGAAGCGCTTATTGGCTGAAGTGCGCTGTCAGTCAAAGGAGTAACCAACACCCCCTGCAAGAAGTTTCAATGGGCTCCTATCCAGACTAAGCTTAACTCCAAATGCAAATGTGGATGAGGAGTGGGCGGGTCTGGTTTACGAGGCTACTGGGTTTAGGGCCCAGCACTAGAGTTGTGCGGATTGCGATTTCACCCGCAGAGCCCGTGGAACCGCGGATCGGGCAGATGACATGCTGAAAAATTAAGATTTTAATTCCATTCGGGCAGGTTGCGGTTGAAGCACTCAATTAAAAAAAAAAGCAACATTTCAATAGCCGAGGCTTCTTCAGTACACCTAAACACTGTTCTGCGGATGGCGGGCAGGTTCGGTTTTGAAAATTGATCAAAAAATTTTCCTGCGGGCGGATGGAGATTTTAAGAAGCGGTTGCAGATGGAAAAATGAACCATCCGCGCATCTCTATCCAGCACACTGCCGCTTCACCACTCAGCTCTATATGAAGCTTTTTAATGAGTGTATATATACAAATGCATGAAATGATGCAATGTTTCCAGTTGAAGCGATACTATTTCATAGATGTGTGTGAATGCAAGATACTGTCGGATTACCAGTGGTTCCGTGGTGTAATGGTGAGCACTCTGGACTCTGAATCCAGCGATATGAGTTCAACTCTCGGTGGAACCTTGCTTGGCATTCACAGCACTGAGCTCAATAGAGAGTGGGGAGATTGCCTCAGCTTTAGAACTCAATGGTCCTGTAGTTTTAATATTGGTCCACATGGAAACAACAGGCTTCTGACATGACAAACTGCAGTAATGTCCTGGTAGCACAGATTGACTGATCTTTGAAGCGGCGCCCACTTGTCAGAGTTGCTATCTCTGTGGCGCAAATTGGTGAGTGAATGTGGCTGCTGGACCAAGCCCACCTTGGGATGTGACTTACTTTCAAATGACTTGATAATATTTCATAGATGTGTGTGAATGCAAGATACTGTTGTTTTGTCAGTGGTCCGATGGTGTAATGGTGAGCACTCTGAATCCAGCGATAGGAGTTCAACTCTCCGTGGATGTGAGAACAGAATCAGTCACTGTAAAAGGGATAGCTTTGGTCGCTATGCCGGTTTTGCTCCCCAAGTCATTGTCTCCAGAACCGCTTGTTTCTTTGCTTCTAATCTAATGCATGAATATCCTGTATTTTTTTTAATATTGTAACTGCCTTCTGCTGCCCTGCAAAGTTCCTCTTGAAATAGAGACTTTGTTGGTAAATGAGAGTTTTACCTGGTTGAATATAGTGTATAATCATAATCCTTCCATCAAATTCTTTCTTTCACTCATAGAAACTACAGTTATTGCTTTGTGAAATATTTCACATGTTGTTCTGGGTCTGATTTTTTTGAACAGATGATGGAAGCCTGGTGGGTGTCTTCCCACGATGAGTTTCAAACTGTTTTTTGTAGGTGTGCCCAGTTCTAGTGAATACCGTCTCCTCTGTCTCCTCCAGTCCTTAAAGCTCGTGTCCGGAGTTTCCGTTCGTTTCCAACGTATGTATCATTTTTTAACAGACCTTAAATGTGTCAGTCTGGTTCGATACCATAATATAATATTAGCATAAAGCAATATAAAAATTTATTCATGAGCTCCACCTTTGTCTCATAGACCCCCATGTTATCCGAAAAAGCGCCGGTCAGCTTCAGCCAATAGATTGCGAGCTTCCGCTTTGTCATGCTGTCAATCAACGTGTGCACGCAGCCAGAGAGCACGGCCGCTCGCCCAGGCAGAGGTGAGTTAGCTACGCAGCAGCCGCCCCACTTACCTCGGATATATCCATGGTCTGCTGAACATCCACCGTAAACAGCTAAACATGGAGGATGCTGTAGGACTCAGAGGCTCTCATTTTCACCTGACAGATAATGACGTGCACAATTAGAGGGGCGTGGCTTGGTCGCTCATGAAAGCGGAGGGAGGGCGGAACCTCCAGACGCTGGATTAAAAAAAAACTCTCATTCTTTCAAAAGTCCGGACACCAGCTTTAAGCGTCACACTTTTTATGCATGTCCCACCACACTACAGCTTTGCCCTGATGACGGTATCAATATTTGCTTCAGGCGTAGCTTTCTCGACAAACTTATCAGCCCTCTGATTTCTCAGATCACCTACATACGCATGAAGTCACATAAAACCAACTCCCTACCATGTTGTTTAACTTTCATATATCAATATATTCCCTCATAAAGTAGATCTTATCTACTGCAGGAGAGCATACTAATGCTCTCACTGCTCCCAAGCACACCCTTGAGGGCATGAGCCAGGACACCATCCAACCTTGTCAACACAGACTTCGTCACTGACCCTTACGACACACTCCCATCATCAGCCTTGACCGGATTAGAGCTATGTATATGTGTGTGTGTGTGTGTGTGTGTGTGTGTGTGTGTGTGTGTGTGTGTGTGTGTGTGTGTGTTTCAGTGATACATTTGACCCACGTGTGATATCTCATAACATTTTAGTTCTTGTTTTTATACGTCTTGCATCGAAGCAAGCCCCAGAATCTAAAATCATCCCTTCCCTCAATGCTCAATGTTGTTCCCACACCTCGTTTCCTTCCATGACTCTCCCTTTGGTAAATATCATCAACAAAATTTAAAACCCCATTTCATCCCCTGCTCCTCAGTCTGCCAAACCTTTCCTGTAGTTTATGTGGGACTGATAACCCTCCCCTGCGGTCTTCCCTCCTCTACAGAATCACTGCTTGATGGTTCGGTGAGTACTTTCACCTCAATATTTCCTCCATGACCCAGTTAAACATTTTACCTCCAATTTCCACTTGGTATAATTTAATCATTAGGCCATCTCTTCCATGTCATATCATATGCTTTATCCACAGCCTGCTTGAGCTGTTTGACGTCTTGGGGATCTCAGAACAGTTGTTACACATATCATTTCTCCTCTACATGTGGTAAGTCGGTGTTCATTTTTGTTGAGCCTTCTTTATACGTTCCACATTTTTTTCTAGCTTCTGCATGATTAAAGGAGTAAACAAGCCCTTTGGTGTTGCCTGTCTGAGCCTCTGAGAGGGTGTAAGTGGGCCTGCACTAGCAATATAGCAATTAATCCATTTCACAAGACTACGATGACCTGTAAAGTAGAATGCGAGATATGCTTAGAGATTATTCTTCCACAAAAGAGTGTTTATGGTGACATATAAACGCTAACAATACAGTCAGAATCATGAAAAAAAAAACCTCTGATTTGAGGTCTCATAAGTTACTCAAGGCCTGCTTTTTTTATATGTTTTTTCGACAATCATTTATCGGCCCTCTAACTTCAGCAAGGT
Source organism: Salarias fasciatus (assembly GCF_902148845.1). Lineage (NCBI taxonomy): Eukaryota > Metazoa > Chordata > Actinopteri > Blenniiformes > Blenniidae > Salarias > Salarias fasciatus. Next base: position 23,893,014 of record NC_043765.1, read on the forward strand.
TCTTTCAGGTAGTTTTCAGGAATTTCAACATTTTAAAACATGTCGATACTCACCTTTACGAAGATTATGATGAAGAACTTGCTTTTGGTAACCTTTTATTTACTAAAGGTTTTCTGACGATATTGTTACTAGAGCATGGTGCCATGTTCGATTTGATTCTCCTCCTGCCAGTTCATTCAGTGTGTGTTTCGACACAAAGATGGCATTCTGTTCCTTCGTTCTGCGTGTTTGACATTGTATTGTGATGGGAAAAAAAGTGGTTTTCCTGAAAATCAGAGTAGCATCTGTGGCCATGAGGAAGAATGAAGAGAATCTCAGGCTCTGCAGGTACCCTATAATCATAAACTAGAACTGAATGTGTTGAAATTCTAGAAGTGATTAACTGTAGGTAGATTTGACAAAATTTCTAAAGTTTATAAAGGAATTGATGAATAAAAAAGTGTAATATGATTTCATTGCAGTTTTTTCTAAATGTACATTTTTGGGAGAAAGGAATAAAAACAGAACAAAAATTGGGGAAAACATAAAAATGAAAGCTGCATTTCTCATATTTTCATGATTTATCAGGAAGAATGTCTCAAAAACGTCCAAGAAACATTACAATTAATGTGGAACTAAAATATAACAAAATATACTATTTCACACCAAAAAAAAAAAGACAATGGGACATTAACTACTGTGGTACAAAGAGCTGAATTTTCTGTTTGTTGTGTAACTCCTCAATGACTTTGTATTCTTGATTTCCAGCGTGCTGTCCTGTTCTGAGTCGTTTGTTTTTCAGTTTTTCAAAGTAATGGTTCCAGTTGCCCTGTTTGTCAGCTCCGAATCCAAAAACATTGACCTGGAGGAACAAACGTAAAACCATCAGTCCAGGAAGTGCTTGTTGGAAACATCTCACCCTCTGATTCGAACCAGATTCACAAGACATTTAGAGTCATTTTGTGAAACGACCACGTTTTTGTGTTGTCGAAACGCAGGTTTTACACAATCTGGATCAGTATTTCTTCTGAGATCAGAGCGTCTACCTGGTTTTACTTGTCATAGACATCAGATCCATCCAGAACGTACCTCATCACAGATCTGCAAGCTGAGCGCGACGGTGATGAAGCCGGTGGACGGATAACGCCCCTTCCTCTTCAGCAGCGCTTCATGAACGTACTTCATGAAGGCCGGATTGAGGACCATCACCTGGTTTCAACCACAAAATACTTAAAAAGTTTAACAGCAATATTGACTAGTTCTGTGTCAGTTTTACTCACCGAATCCTTGTTAGCCACACTGTCGGCACTCTTAGCTCTGTTTTCCATGTAAAAGAGAGAAGAGAATAGACTGAATAGCAAGCTTCAAGCAGTTGTTGTTGCGTGGAAGTAACTGTTTATTCCAGGATTAAATCGGATCAACCAAACTACACACATTCTGTCATCTCAGTCTGATGGTTCTCTGTAAATTGCTTGTCTTTCTGCCAGATTAAATGAGTATTATCAGGTGAAATGACATGTTTTCTCCTTTCAAACAGACTGTCAGGGTTCAGGAAAGAAGGTACAGGGAGGAGGAGGACCAAACACTTCCAGAGTAACATGTTAAGCTTAATTTATTGTTAGAATCCAAAAAGTCCTCAATAGCAACAAAGTGAGGACTCTGCCATATGGACTCTGGTACAAAATCCAAGAAAGCCCAGATTTGCTGCAGCTGAGGGCAGAGACACAGGAGCACACACATCGACACAACAATACACAACTCAGCCAGAAGACAAGACGCGACGAACCGACAACCACAACACAGAGAGAGAGTCCCGTTGAAGCCCAGAGCACGAGGTGACTGCAATCACACAGTCAGACACAGGAGAACACTTTCACTTTAGAAAAAGCTGCTTCTTCTGAGGATTGCTCACTTTGTTTGACACTATGTTCTGAGTGAGGAATGAATTTGCGTAAAGTTGCAACAAGGCCCACTTTTCAAAGGACAGATGTCTAGTCTTATGCTGTGTTCGCAGCTAAATGTTGACAACAGCAAATAACAACACATATGATTCTTGAGATAAGAGTTTTTAATAGATTGGTGATATTTGACTGTGTTGTTTTTATCTGTGACAGAGCACCACCCACTAACATTTCTTCAGCGACGTTTTGTCGAAAATGTCTCTAGAAAAGCTTAACTCCATGTTAGAACAACAAGTACGTTTCAGTTAAACATTCACAAACAAGGAGCCGTGTTTAACTTACTTTAGATCGAATTGTTTTTGGAGCCACATTAGATCGCTTATCTTGTAGGCGAAAAACACCAGCCGGGAAGAGTTGTCCAGTTTAACAGCAGTGTGTGGATACATGACACGATGAGTGGTTTTGCTTCCAACGTCGTCTTCATAGCCTTCGGTAGGACCCTGATTCATTCTGAAAAGTACAAAGGGACACACAATATGAAGACACAGTGGCAATGAAAAAACTTTTGTTTTTTTTACTGATTCCATCCAAAAACCCTCAATTTGTTGTAAACAACATTTAACATCCTTGGGAGGTAAGAGGAAGAATCCAATAAATAATCTGGTAATCCAAGAAATGTGACGAGGTTTACCTGATAACAACGTCATTCCGATCTATTAGAGATCCATAATGCGATCCGTTCAAATTCCCAGAGTTCCCCACCACAGCACAAGTCCTGCAGCGACCCGGGCTCGGCCCGACCACACCCGCAGTAGGAGGGATCACTTCAAACAGTCTGTCGAGAGTCGAGTTGTAGAGTCTGAAGTCGCCTCTGCCCGGCTGCAAACGCTAAAAAGAAAGAAAGACCGTCTGTCTTGATCAAATTACAGTCCAGTCCCATGTTGTACTTCATATTATTGTTTCCTGTGTTAAATGTGTATTTTGTTTTGTTTACAAAAGTTTGTCATTCCGTATGTCTTCACTCAATGTTTTGATGGATTCAGTTTAATTCAATTTGTGTAACTTTGGTTGTTTCAACACAACATAACTGGGATGACTGTAAAGGTGTGAATAGCTGTTCCAGCGAAGGAAGCAGCCATGACTGAATGTTTTGTGGCTCAAATGAATCAGTATTTACCCTCCACCACTCGAACTCATCCTCTGAAGTGTTGTGATCTTTCGACAAAAAGGGATTTGGAGATGAATCCATCAACTCCTCAAACCAGGGATCCCGGTCCGCTAAACATTTACGGCAGGCACAAACACGAGACTCCCACGGGTTCCGTAACTTCCAGGAGATATCCCACAAATGGTTAAGATACACAGCAGCCACTATCATGCACAGCAAGGCAGGAATGGCAAATTTTGCAAATTGGCATTTTCTTATTTTGCACTCCTTATTAGCTGCTTCGGTGTGGAAAGGCTCCAACCTGTAGAGACAACATGAAGATCATTATACATCTTAAAACAGTTTCAGATCAAAGCAGTATCTGTGCTGTAATCCTCAATGAAATTCAACAAATTGACAAGTGCAACATGAGAACGGTTTGAAAATGAATGTGATTTCATTCTAAGATTGACGCAGAGCATCAAAAACAAGAGTTTTTCCACAATTTACATTTAAATCAGCTGTTTCACAATGATAGTCAATGGTTTATGGAGGAAAGTACAAAGTTTTTCTTTCCAGATGGTGACGTTTGAGCTGAGCATTCGGAAAGTTTTTATGGCATGATGAAACCTTCAATATTTAAAGGTGCATTAAAGAGTTTTACAACCTTAAAAATACTTATTTTCCACCATAAATATGTTACACATTTTTAATGATGTGTACAATGTGCCCTGACATATTCATTACAAGTACCTCTAACAGCGCTAAATTGTCACTTGAAAGCTGCAGTGCCGGACCGGCACCAGCATTTTTTTGGGAAGAATTTGAAAGGAATGACGTAATGCGCGCTCCGGCTTGTTAAGTTTCGCTTTGTCCGCCATTACTCCACCAGATGCTTAGTGAGCAACAACTGAGCAGGATCTTCCAGAGAGTAAGAACAGACTGGCTTCTAGCACTGCCACAGCTCCACACAGACTCCACCAGGTAGAAGAAACTTAAATCTTACTTGAGCGCTACTAAACGAGCGAGGAAGGAGTCCCCCCTCGAGCCACAGGCAAGAGTTTTTCACTAAGCTGCATTACGCCCAAGGCCTGCAGGGGGCGCTTTTTCGCATGAAACGTGCAAACTCCTTAAGGCACCTTTAAACATACTGCTTGAGCAATTTCCCTCACAAGTTAAAGTGGCTTTACACAAGGAGGAGATAATCTCCTCCTGCTGCTAACAGTAAAATCTGTTCGGACAGTAAAAGGCCCCCAATCATACAATATTGCACGCCCCAGCTGCCGAACAAGGGAATAAAAAAAGTGACTTTACACAAACTGCACTACTTTCAGCTTTCCTTGCAACAGGTCGTCGAGTCTTTGAGCATCCCGTCTGCTCTTTCTTCAACTGTCGTCAGGGTTTTGGTTGCATTTACCTCCGCAATTAATCAAGAAAAAAAAAAAAAGAAAACTGTAGACAGAAATGCATGTTTAGACTTTTTTATCTATTTTTTTACAGATGATTTACAGACCGTTGGCACAGTACAGTTTGCTACGTACAGAGCATATGTAACATCTTTCTATCTCTCTGACTGACTTTATTATCTATAAAGGTGCTGGGATGCCACACTGCCAGCACCACCTTTTTTTTTATTAATAGTACACAAGGACAAGCTCTATTGATGAACTTTATGGCAGTGTTTTTGCAGCAGTGACAGACATGCATGGTCAGATGTTGTGATACGACCACAGTGAAAGGGATCAACTGAACACGGTGAACTTTGGCATGGCTAGGGAAGGTACTGGAAAAAGAGGGAGGGGTGGTTTATGGCCTCTTTACAAGAAGAGATATGAAGACATCTGCATGGGGTGTTTCATTTTCCCACCCGTGAAGATAAGATGAGTGGACGTCATTCTTTATCATTTCTCAAGAGGAAATTATGATTCACATAATGTCATGAATGGAACAAACCTGAAGAGCGATAAGCTTTTTTCAAATGCATTCTGGGTATCATCAAGTGTTTTAGAGTGGATGAATGTGGGAGGCATTTCCTCCATGTCTCAGCACAGCTGAGTCGGGTCAGCCGGGCTTGGTCTTACGTCCTGGGAGACGTCTCTCTCCTTATCCAGCCGGCTTCATCAGGTCACGCTGTTCCCTCGACTGGGTGATCTGAACTAAATGATCAAAGCCTTCGTGTGTGTAACCCACCTTTTACCATGTTATTGATTCACTAATACTGGATTGAGTTTGAACAATCGTTTGTTATTGCCGGAGTCACCTGGGGGCACATCAAATCAACAATCAAGACCATTTTATGATGACCACCACGCTTCTGGACTGAAATAGAACGGACACCAACTCAAAAAAAATCAGATCAGATGTATTGATCAGTGTCGGGTGTGAAACGCGTCCATGTGTCCACGCTTAAGCCAAGTGCTGATTAAAAATGAGGCATCGCTTGTCAACATTTTCCTAAAAATGCATTGGAATTTGTTTTTCATTGCTAAAACTTGAATGTTCAATGGCTTCATTGTCCTTCTGAGCCTTGTTGCCTCAGACTGCTACCTCTTTTCTCCAGTTTTGAGTCAGTCTTAACAGTTTCTGTCAAAACTACCCTCAAGGTGTGTCGTCAAAGGATCAAATGTCTTCTTTTGGAAGCATGAACCTAGTGTAGGGTTAAGGTTAGCCTAGGGTTAGGGTTAACTTAGGGTTAGGGTTCACCCTCAGGGTTAGGGTTAGCCCCTTGTAACAAATGCACCACTTAACAAATGCTGATGTGCAATCAGATTAAGAATAATTTTGGCACAAAACCTTCATTCGCCTTTACTTTGGTTGCTGTTGTTCGTTCTGAAAAAGTCGTAGTGACAAACCTTTTTGAGACCTTTTTGCTATCAACATTGCAACTGGTTTGAAAATGCTGCTTGTAATTGTTGTGAGTGGTTTTGAATGGACTTTTACTTTTCCTGCCCTGCAGTATAAATTAAGAAAAACAATATTGCAAACGTATAGCACTCCATTTTATTTCATTGCCCGTATATTTCTCACAAAGTTGCCATGAATTCAAAAGAAAAGCACTTTAAGAAGAATTACTTGCATGTTGTCATCTAAAAGGACTGACTTAAGTTTGCTCTACTTAGAATAAATTTATATTTTCATCTTGTGATACAAAAGTCCTTTTGTTCAAATTGGGAAAAAAGATGAACTGTTTTCCCGTGTGCTCATTCACCAGATCCTTTAACAAAAACACAATTAGTTCCCTGTAGTTTATTGTGAAACATTGTGCTTGATTGCTTGTTTGACTGTCAGTGAAGACCCAGACACACATACTCATGTATCGCGATGGAAATAAAACTGTTTTTTGACTGATGGGACATAATGGTGGAAATGGCTTTTTCACACAGGGACAACTGCAACTCATCACTATACAAATCTATCTCACCAGCTGGAAGTTATTGTTTTCATGTAGTCGAGCGACCGCTGGCTGTTTCAGTGTGATGAAACATTACAGCTTCGGAGCCTTATCGTTTTGTTTTGCTTGAAATTATTTTTCATTCATTCATTCATTCATTCATTCATTCTTTATTTGTTCTTCACCATATCCATGGTGTGGAGCACAAACATCTTACTGACAAGCAGAAATTCACTTCAACAAATAGAAAGATGTTCACTTCAACAAAAAAGAGGAAGAACCCCTTTCAAAAAGGCAGCCAATTTACAAATAGTTCTCCTTTTTTGGACTGAAATAAACAAACCGTCTTGTACGTGGAGGGTTTTTTTTTCTATGATATGAAACAAAATATATTTCTCTATTTCTACAGTCAAGCACGACATGCAGTTCGTCACCCACAGAATTAGCATTACATAGCTTACAGATTCTTCGTTTTCTTTCCAGTCCTTTGTACCGACCAATGACCTTTGGAATCCTGCTATTTGTTCTAAAGTTGCAGATGGCCTGCCTATTCCTAGCGTTTTCGCAAAGTAAATATTTCTCTTAACAATAATTTTCCTTTATCTCTACATAAAAGTCACAGGAAGTCATTTCTCTATTTTCACTTTGCGGCTTCTGGATGTGTTGGTCTTTCAGTATTCGTTCAATAGTCACTTTGAGTCAGAGGACGGAGCTGAATGACTCTGTGGTCCAGATGTAGGACAAACCACAGTCATCCACAGTCTTCTTGACCTGGTGAAGCCATGGAGAGATGAATTCTTTTGTTGTGAAAGATTCGATACGATAATTATAGATTTCTTTGGTAAATTTAGTATTATTGCCTTGCACAATTCTTCCACAGTACTCGATCATCCTTTTTCTAACAGTAATACCTATAAGGAACCTGCCCAGTTCTCCATATATCATATTGTTGCAGGTGTTTGTTTTCACTCTTAGTATATACTTTAAAAAGCGCAAGTGCAGTCTGTCGAGCAAATCAATATTTTCACATTTCCACACTTCACAGGCATACAGCATAACTGTGGGGTAACCAGCTAGTCAAAGAGATCTAGAATGACCTCAAATGACAAATCATGTTTTCTGTTTTAACTGATCAAATATTTGCATTTATATTCATTCAGATTACTTAAATTGTGCTTTGGTACAAGTTTTTGGTCAGTGTTTTCTTTCATGAAAAGTTAAAAATGTGATTTTTCCGTTTGCGTTTCCTATGATTTTAATTCAACAGCTTCATCAAAGTGAAACAGATAATAAATGGGTATTAGCTTGACACACATGGTGAAGGAAACAGAATTTATTTTTTTAAGTCATACATTAATGTTTAAATCTCCAACTTTGAATTGATTAAACACATGCAGGCACAACATCAGACGCCTCACCTGTGAGAGAGCATCACTACAAATCCAGCAGGGGGCAGCAGAGTTCAACAATTATCTCTGGTGAGGATCACATTCATTGCCTGAAAATATGAGATGAGAGCAACATTTAAAATGATGAAAATGTTTATTTCAACATGCTAGTGTCAAACCACTTAGTAAGTGTCAAAGAGCAACATAGAGTTGCGGGTTCCAAACCCCTGGTTTGAACTGAGAATACACACAAAAGCAGCTCCTGATGAAAAAGTTCATTATTGACATTGTTATTCGTACAGTCTGCTTCAGTTTCCTTGTACATGATGCTCCATGGTGAATTATAACAAATAATCTTAACAATAGACTCACCATTTCTTTTCTTCTCAATGATTCTTTGCGTCAATGTCCATTTTTTTGCTTTCGAAAACAAAACAAGGTCTGGGGCTATTCACGGCTTCGTCACCTCACGCCTGGACCACTGCGACTCCTTATTTCTTGAACTAAACCCGTCCGCACTGCGCCCTCTAGAGGTGGTCCGGACCGCAGCTGGCCGCCTGTCGACTGGCAGGAAACTGGGCGACCACGTTACACCTGCCCTTGCCTCTGGGCCAGGGGTTTTTGTGACCTGACAATGTGGTCTAACTTAATATGAGATGGAGGGACGGTAACACCGAGTGGGGCATCATGACAGGAAGCCACTGGGACGAGACACAGGTGAGGTTTCGGAGGATCATTGTCGCAGGCCGCATTACCGCAAGAAGAAAGCTGCCAAAGAAAAACTTTCCCATGAAGATCTGTGGACTGAGCTTTCCTCAGAGCACTGATGAAACAAATGGGTCACGGCACTCAGACAAGGGAGTGGATATCACTTTTATTGTTCATTCAGAACCCTCATACAGACGGTGTGAACAGAAGAGACACAGAAACAACAATAGCAACGCTTCAGGTTTCAAGTGATATCAGATTTTTTTTTGAGTTTCAAAACTGAAGATAAATACATCATTTTGGCAGCTTTGTAAATTTTTTTTCTGGTATAGAAGAGCACAAATAAGTCCTTCAGGGACTGAGAGATGAAAAACTTCTTTCACAGGTAATCCTACCGCTGTTTTACATAACCCGATCCAAAAAACTGAGTGAACTCCAATAGAGTGGTGGGGCTCAAGCATGAGCGACTCCTCATCTTCACTACGGCTCTGGACCAGGCTGCGTATTTTTCCTTGTGCCCCACACATCCCTGCTGCCCCATCGTAGCCCGGACCTACAGGGGGTTTTTCTTCCACTCCAGCCCTTCTTCTCATATAATCTTCTCACGACAGCATCCAGGTGTTCTTTTTTAATGATGGGGTTATTGTTGCCCAGCAAGTCTAACAGACAAAACAAACACCCTTTCTTTCTGAGTGACCCTGCTGTGCTGAGGTTTTGTTAAAATTTAAATTTCAACTAATGTTTTGTGGGGTGTTTTTTTTTACCTATTAGTCCAAACATTGAGGTATTTTAATCTTTAATATCCTTCTTATCTGTCTGTGCAAACGTTGCATTAACACGGCTTTCAGATCTGGCATGAGAACAGAAACCACCGTCGTTCACTGTAGCTTTTTCCCAGGTAGGATAACCCTCAAACGAGGTGAAAACATTTCTTGAAGCATCGGGCAGGTGAAAATCCCTGCAAACAAAAGAGTAAAAGCTGCATCTTTTGACTGAGAGTATTCCAACCAGGGATGAGAAAAAGTAAAAACATGATCAATTTGAAACTGTCATTGATTAGTTATGAGCATCAGGATGTGTTAACACACAGACACACAACACAGCCTGGGAAAGTGTTTTCAGTTTTGTTCATTTCATTTTGGAATTTGATCTGAGCATCATATTCATCACATAAGAACCTATTGAAACTCTTCCCACACTTTTGACACCCGCAAGTTTGTGGTCATTTCTATATTTCCCCAGTTTTTCCTATTTAAGAAAACATGAATATTTATAACTGTTCGAAGAAGTGTAAGCAATGTCTCTTAAATTCACCTTTTAACCTCTTCTCCTTCTCTTTCCGCCTGGCTCTTCTCCTCTTTCTCTCCTTCTACCTCGTCTTCCACGTCATCAACCTTGTTAACTTGTTCACCTTCGCTCGTCTTTCTCTTTACTGACGAACAAGCGACATATTCCGCCTTTCCTCTTCATCTCTGTAAGTTTCAAAAGAAATTTACAAGGTTTTCCATGTCAGACGCTGAACCAATTCCAGCTTTTGTCACCTATTTACACAGAACTAGTCAGACCTCGCTGTTTTACATTTATAATCAGCAAAATAAGATTTTTCAACCTGATATTTACATCTCCAAATCAGCAACTGTGTTTTCTGTAGCATGACATTTCTTTATCATCAGTTTTTTCGTCTTTCCTCCCGGTGTACCCCCATCTATTCTTTTACTCTTCTTTTATTGTTTTTATTTTCATATATGTATTTTTTCTCATTTAGTGTATGCAAGATGACATTTTACCCCTGCACATCACTTTGGTCAACCGAGGTTGTTTTTCAATGTGCTCTATAAATAAACTTTGTCTTGACTTGACTAATAAAAAGCTCCATTAATTAAAGCACCTTGTGTCTTTACCAGACGTCCTTCAGCCTGCAGCCGGTGAAGATAAAATGTTCATATCTCTTTTTTAAGTGATATTGCTGGAACTGTTTGTCTTAACTCACAATTTGAAATCCAAAAAATTTTCAGTACTGTGCAAAACTGCTGGATTTTGTAAGCAGATTCTTAGACTCCAGATCAACAAACGGTTTGTGTTTCCTTTCTAGTCGGAGGTTAGTTCATGTCTTGTTCATTATTTCACCTGAAAATAATTTCATAATAATAATGATCAGTCTTAATATTGAAGTTGAATGAGATGATAATGCGATGCAGTTGAATGCTGAATTATATGTAGACTTAAAGGTTGTATAGAAGATCTTTATTACTAACAAAAATGAATTAATGCTAAAAAAATTGGGTGACTAAGGTGTAGCAGCCTTGTTTTTATCGTGAGCAAAAAAAAAAAAAAGGAAATAAAAATTAATCAACTCCGGACGTAAAACCAACATTACTTTAGCCAATCAATAACGAGGTAGCCTCGTTATCTATTGGTTTTCTAACGTGTCAATCAACCTCTCTACATTTGTAGCGTAACTGTCATGCTCCTACGCCCCCCTCCCCCACGCGCTCCACCCCTGCCAGGCTCTGCTGCCGCGATCAACACCTTTTCACCTGTAGACTTGAGGCAATTGACACAAACAATGTATGTTTTAATCTTAAAACAAGGCTTGTATGAAAAAGCCCAGAGAGTGAGGGGGGGGGGGGTTGGTTTACGTCTGCATGCTGCAGTGCACACACAGATCAGCTGTGAGCTCCAGCTCTGCCCCAGTCCTGCAGCTCCACACAAACCTCCCCGTCCTCCTCTGATCCACCCGAGAGCAGAGACGGCTCAGGGACAGGATTTGGCGCAAGTGCAGGATTTTACTCATATTCACTGTGCTGTGTGTTGTTCAAAAGGACACGTTGGTAGCTATGTGTTAGCGCTATGATGCTAAGTTGCTACATGCTACTTTCTGCGTAAGGAGGAGGCGTTCCTCCGTAGAGAGCAGGGGAGGAGGGGGTGTGGGTCACGCACGCGCAGCATTTCAAAAAGGGCTAACTGTCCCTGGATTTCTCTCTCCATGGAAAATCCTCCATACAACCTTTAACTTAAAACAATATCACAGGTATTATATCTGTGTGTGCAAGTGTGTGTGGTTTCAACACAAAAACAAACAGCACCCTCTAGTGGCTCTTCATTTCGGCTTGTCTGGATGAGTATTTAATGCACACATTCTTCGTGTCATGTGGGAAGTAGGCATGTGCCGATATGAAAATTTGATATCACGATATTGGTGGCCCAAAATATCACGATTCACGATATTATCACAATATTTGGCGCGTTGCTTTTAATTCTATTGAAAATGCCCCAAAACATTGTGAAATCCATCAATATCTGTCAACAACACTGTGCATTTTAACATGCCTGAGCACATTTTGATAAAGTAGAGGGAAAAAATGAAACTTTACTCTCGCCTATTTTTTTTTTTTCCAGATTCCATACTGAAAAACAACATGATAACAATGAAGTAGCCATAAAGCTGCCACTGACTGCATTCAGCAGCTCCTGTACTACAACTGGACCAGGTTTTTATGATATCAGCATAAAGCACACAGATTTTATAGTCTTTAGTTTGGATAGAACCAGGAGAACCCTTCATTTGGCCATTTGGAGACCAACCTATGCCAAACTATAATAAGTAGGTTTATAACTTATTTGAAAGGAATCTGACTTTAAAATACTTTTAATTTCCACTACAGGAATCTGTATGCAATTCAGCCTTTGGCTCTGATATTTAGCCACTATATCATACATTTCTGCAGTTTTTGTGCAGAAACTTATAATTTTGCACAGTATTGTGCACATTACAAAATACTTTTTTAATAAATGACTGAGCCATAGCATTTAGTTTCCAACTGAAATATATTTATAATAATAAAATCAATACAAAAATAGCCAATTATATGACAGGGAAAACAAAAAAAATATCCCCTTTGCAACATGTAGACACATGAAGAAAAAAACAAAAACAATGTGCAATAAGCTGTAGAAACGCACAATGAAGATAAATGTGCACGTTTCAGAATAAAAAATTGCCAAATATCACAGAAACAATCACTGATTGTGTGTGTCGCGTGTGTCTCGCTCTGCGGTGCACACTGCTGCGTCTTTTAGAACCAAGATGGCGGCGGCGCTCGTGCGGTTATGCTAAAAGATCTCCCACCTGGATGATGCGTGTATCATATCGTATCGCTCACCAGACGCGAACGAATGTCAACAAACTTTATTTAAACTCCCAAGATTAACGACAAGCCCACAAGATGGCGACAATAACATTCAGGCGCATGACGCGCTGTCACTACTGCAGAGGATTATGAAGTTAATTTTGGTCAGAGGAGAGCGTGGATAGATGGAAAATGACCACAAAACGGTAAGGAAATAAAACATATTGTGTTTGGTGTGAATAGCTTTGAGATTTGGCGAAGAAGTGTGAGAGAAACGTGCAATCTGAGGCCCTGGCTGTGAAATGTAAAGATCGGTTTTGGGTTTGTTTTGCCGCTGACGGGAGGCGGTCGGCTCAGAGAAGATTCTGCCTGGTGTCTCTTAAAGAGCAGGTTTTTCTAGTTTCACGCGAGGCCCAATACGTTGGGATGGAGCACACGGGTCTCTGGTTCTGTTGCATTTTGTGTCGGGAGGTGCGCTGAGGGGGGCGGTACAGTGTCTGCCGGGCCGAACGCGTTAATGCCTCGTTTTAATCATCCTGGCATAAAATTACTTACTTTAGGGGTTTTCTATGGATCTGGGACTTTTGTGGTGGTTTGCAGTACATTTTGCTGCAGAGGCTTTGACACCTTGGGTAAGATCAATAGCTGTTTCGGTAATGGGCTTGTCTCCAGATGAAACAGACGATATCTTGTAAATGACGTGATATGATAATCTCTGCTGTCCAATATCGTAAATCACGATTATATCGTAAATTGGCACATCCCTAGTGGGAAGTAACGCCGAGCGCCCACATACTGCGGAACGGCTCCGCTGCACTGCGCCGCACAGATCGCAGCACTCACGCAGCCGTACTAGAGCGCCCACCTGATGCGGTGCGGCTGCGCCACAGCACTCCGCCTTTTGACCAGACATGCGCTCAGCGCATGTCTGGGATTATGTTTCCATGACGATCTCCATGAAAACATGTTTGATCAGGCACTTTATATCGTTACAATTTACTCACCACTCACGCCAATAACTTCAGCTATTGTTGCCTGAGTGTTCTCCTTTCTGCTGGTGTCTTTATAAAAAATTATTACTGGTGTCAGAGAGGATTCTGTGCTCTTGTTCCTCCAGGATCAGTTTCTCTTCGTCAACCATGCTGCTCGAGTTTAAAAACTTCCACTACTCCTTTGTTTTGCGACGCCAGAGCGTGTTCAGGTTTCAAAATAAAACCCTCATCCATAAAAGTGTATATTTACACTTTTATTTACATGTAAAAACATGTGTGACAGCTTCAATAGTAATCTATACATATATATGTATATATATGTATATATATATATATATATATATATATATATATACATACACATATATGTATATATATGTATATATATATATATATATATATATATATATATATATACATACACATATATATATATATATATATATATATATATATATATATATATATATATATATATGTATATATATATATATATATATATATATATATATATATATATATATATATATATATATATATATACGAAGGGGGACCCAAAAGTTTCCGGACTGATTCTATTAATAAAAAAATACAATGAATTTCCGACTTTGGCCGCTAGATGTCGCTACAGGATAGCCTCATGCATAACTGTGCCAGGTTTGGTCTTCCCCCGTGATGCGGTCAGCTGACAGTCACTGTTTGTGTTGACAGAGTTACACCCCGCTCTTCGATTTTTCAAGATGGCGGATATCCACTGATATGCGCTCTGTCAAAACATTTTGTTTTTTATTGGGAAAACAGCGGCAGAAACACTCACCATGTTGCAGACATTCTTTAAGAAGGATTCTTAGGGTGTCTGAGTGGTTTGGGCCCTTTAAGAGTAATCAGATTACATCATGAAGACCAGGCACGCAGAGGACAACAATCCACTTCCAGAACAGAGGAAAACATCACAAAAATTAGTAGTTACTGGATGTAACTCCAGTTCTACGAGTAAGTGCGTGCCCGCCTACGGGCTTCGCTAGTGGCACACCTCCAATCTCTGTCCAATCCACTGAGACTATACAAAGCTTGACGCACCAATCCCCCGCACGCGATGGCGCAGCGCCACGCCCCACACCGAGGGTACATAACCTCGGATGGCGCTAAGCAAACCCTTCTTCTGACGTAGCAAAAACAAGGGAAGCAGACAGCTGGGCCAGCAGGTAGGCGGGCACGCACTTACTCGTAGAACTGGAGTTACATCCAGTAACTACTAATTCTACTTCGTAAGTGCTTAGCCCGCCTACGGGCTTCGCTAGTGGTACTCACCAAGGCGAAGGCCGTAGGTCGATGAATGTACTCCCAGCTGGCCTGCTGACAGGATTGGTGCGTAAGACGGAAGTAAACAAACCGTACGTCCAGAACGGCCGTAGAACTCCCGAAGGACGAGGCGGGCACCTAGCGACGTAGTGCGGCCCACGACGTACAAAGCATCGCCACAGCGACACACTCACACGCCGGCCGGGACACCACAGCGGCAGGCGGTGAAGGGGGGGACCCCTGGCCCGCGTTCCACGCACGGGGAGCGGCAGTGAACCCAAAAACGGCAAGCGGCAGAACTCCTGCCCCTGCAACACCGTAAACAACATCCGCAGACCGCGGCAGAGCCGAGCGGCAGGCGGGGAACCCCTGGTCCGCGAGCCCACCCGGGACGCGGCAGCCAGGCCAGAAGGACCGAAACGGTTAGACGACCGAACTCCTGTTCTCGCCGAAAACCGACATGGCCACAGAGTCAGTGCACATATCCAACAGATACGAACGCACGAAGGTGGACGCAGAGGCCCAGGAGGCAGCCTGGCAGATGTCACTCACCGTGACCCTTCTGCACAGGGCCGCAGAGGCAGCCACACGTCGTGTGGAATGAGCACGAATCACTGCTGGTGGCGAGAGATTCTGTGCCTCGTAGGCAGCTGCAATAGCGCCCCCCACCCAGTGGGCGAGACGCTGAGAGGTCAGCGGGGAACCACGCCCCCGGACTCCAAACCTCACAAACAGCTGGTCCGTGGTGCGAAAGCCAGCTGTGCGCTGGACATAAAGACGCAGAGCCCTGACCGGGCACAGTGACCGCAGGCGTGGGTCATCCCCAGACGAACCAGGCATGGAGTCAAGCGTCCTGATCCGGATCACTCGCGACCGGAAGTCCGAAGTGATCACCTTGGGATGAAAGGCCGGGTTAGGCCAGAGGTGCACGAGTCCCCCATCCTGGCTGAACACCATGCAGGATGGGTGAACTGACAATGCGCAGAGATCCCCAACTCTCTTGGGGGATGCTAGCGCCAACAAGATGGCGGCCTTAAAGGAGAGAAAGCGGTCCTCCGCCTGCTCCAAAGGCTCGAAAGGAGGTCCCTTAAGGCCCTCCAACACCACATGGAGGTCCCATGGAGAGACCACATGCCTGGGGGGCGGTCGCAACCGACACGCCCCGTGCAGAAACCGCTTCACAAGCGGGTGGCTGCGTGCAGAAAAGCGGCCGAAACCGCCGTGGCCCGCTGTGATGGCCGATGCAAACACCGCCAGGGTGGATGCAGCGCGACCGCTGTCCAGCAGGGCCTGGAGGAACTCCAAAACTCCACCAATGGTGCAGGAGACCGGGTCCAAGCCCCTCTCCGAGCACCACGACGTGAAGAGCTTCCACCGAGACCTGTAGGCCTTGACAGTAGAGGGGGCCCTAGCACTCTGGATGGTGGACACCACCGCTGGGGG
This sequence comes from Salarias fasciatus, assembly GCF_902148845.1. Lineage (NCBI taxonomy): Eukaryota > Metazoa > Chordata > Actinopteri > Blenniiformes > Blenniidae > Salarias > Salarias fasciatus. The sequence goes on from NC_043765.1 coordinate 23,909,395, forward strand.
GAGGTCTAGTTCCACCAGCCTCACCCGCTCAGCCTCCAAGCCAGGAGCCTCCCGCCCAGGAAGGGGCGGGACCGAAGGGCGCCTCCTGCCTGCTGCAGTGCGTCGGGCCCGTCGGGAATCGCCACGGGTCCCCGACTGCCAACTGAACCAGGTCCGGGAACCACCGCGCACTCGGGGTGTCCGGAGCCACCACGATCACGTGAAGATTGTGCAACCTCACCCTGCGCAGCAGCGGGGTCAAGAGGTGGACTGGAGGGAACGCGTACAGGATGCCCGACGGCCAGCTCCTGTGTGCGAAGGCGTTTACCCCTAGAGGGGGGACGTCTGACGACCTGAGCGAGAACCAGAGTGGGCACTGTGCGTTCTCTGCACTGGCGAAAAGGTCTGCCACTGGGCATCCGAACCTGCGCCAGAGTCGGGCTGCGACCCACGGGGACAGGCCCCACTCGTCGTGGAGTGGGCCTCCCCGGGACATTCTGTCTGCACCGACGTTGAGGACTCCGGGCACGTGACGCGCTCTGAGAGACGCGAAGTGCCGGTCCGCCCACCGGAGGATCTCCGCCGCTATGCGATGAAGAGGGGGAGACCGGGTCCCCCCCTGCCTGTTCAGGTACGCGACCACCGTAGTGTTGTCCGTCCTGATGAGCACATGGCTGTCCTTCAGCCTGGCTTGGAAATGGAGCAGGACCCTCTGCACCGCCGTCATTTCCAGCACATTGATGTGAGTGGGAGTCAAATCCCAAGCACCGCCCACCGCGTGGTGGTCTAGGGTGCCTCCCCATCCCGCGAGAGACGCATCGGTGAAAACTTCGACGTGATGCGACACGCAGCCCAGGGGAACTCCTTGCATTAGGAGAGCAGGATCCATCCAATAAAGGAGATCCTGGCGTGCTTGGGGCGGGATCGGGAACCGTTTGCATCCGTCCCACTTCCCCACGCAGCGGAGGCGTGCAAACCACCGTTGCAGCCTGCGCATGTGTAGAAGGCCCAGCCGGACCACTGGGTGGGCCGCGGCCATTAAACCCAGGACGGTCCTGATCAGACGAACCCCGACCAGGGGTGTGGTCACTGCAGACCTCAGGGTCGAGAGAAGGGAGGTCCGTCTCTCCTCGGAGAGGCGGGCAGTCATAGAGAGCGAGTCCAGCTCCAACCCCAGATAAGCCATGCTCTGAGCTGGGGTGAGCGCGCTCTTGTGTCGGTTCACCATGAACCCCAGGAGCTCGATGTGGTGCAGGACCTGGGTCGTGTGCAACACAGCCTCCTGATGAGAGGACGCCAGTATGAGCCAGTCGTCGATGTAAGTGAGGATCCTCAGACCACGACGACGGAGGGGCTCCAACGCTGCTTCGACACACTTGGTAAAGGTGCGAGGGGCGAGAGAGTAGCCGAAGGGGAGCCGGTTGTATTGAAAATACCTGGTCCCCACGGCAAAGCGGAGGAAGGCTCTGTGCCTTCTGAGAATGGGGATGTGGAAGTAGGCGTCCGTCAGGTCGATCGAAGTCATCCAGTCCCCAGGTCGAATGCTCTCCAGGAGGTGTTTGACCGTCAGCATGCGGAACCTCCTGGTGGCTATGTGAGTGTTGAGGACCCTCAGGTCCAGAATGGGTCTTACACCCCCGCTTTTCTTGGGGACCAAGAAGTAGGGGGAATAAAAACCCGAGTGCGCCTCTGTCGCGCTCAGCTCCGTGACCGCACCCCGGCGGAGGAGTGAGGCTACTTCTGCTCTGAGAGCGGCCGTCCCCGCAGGGCATGCGAGCCGCGTACGAAGGATGCCGTTGAAGAGAGGCGGACGACAGGCGAACTGCAGGGCATAACCGTTTCTCAGTGTCCTGGACAGCCAGGGAGAAAGCGGTGCCAACATAACACGCCACGTGTGAAACCGGAGCGTGAGTGGCTGTACCACGGCCAGCGGGGACGGCCCACCCGTCCTCCCGGCCTCGGGAGACGGGGGCCCCCGGCGAAAGGGCTGTGGAGCAGGCGTCCCCTGAATGAGAGCGGGCGGCCTCCAGGCGGCCGCGGACCGGCGCTTTGTTGGGGACAACCCGAGCAGAGGCAGCGCGATCCCGGAGTTTTCCGGGTCGCTGTCCTCGGTGCTGATGTCGGAGCCTTCCGGATCGCTGGCCGTGATGCTGAAGCCGGAGCCGGGACGCTCAATAGCGGGAGCCCGGGACGGCAGAGCTCCGCTGCTCCGCTGTGACAACACACGGGAAAGCCGAGGGAGCGCTGCCGGGAGCAACACCAATAAGGCCGGGATCGGGGCGCTTTACGGCGGACACCCGGGCCGGCGTGAGTCCGCCGCTCGGCGGAGAAACTCCGCTGGGAGCGGCATGAGTGGCGCCGGGGCTGGGGCGCTGCACGTCGGCAGCCCGGGGCGTCACGGCACCGCCGCTCTGACGCCTCGTCATGCTAACACGAGCGGAGGTCCGCGGACATACGCTGCTGAGAGCGCTATGGGTGCGGCCGGGGCCGGGACACCCCACGGCGGGGATCCGGGCCGGGCCGGAGCCGTCGCTCTGACGCTTCGAAATGCTCACTCGAGCCGAAGCCGGTGGAGAGTGCAGCCTGGAGCGTTTGCGGGCGCTGAAAAGACATCAGCAGCGCACCGCTTGCGTGACGCACACAGCGGGAAAGCTAGCGGCTCCAGCGCGCTGCTATGCCCCACGTCCGCAGCCGCATTGCGGCCAGAGCGCGAAGAAAGCGCCGGTGAAGAGGCGGTTCCGTGCGCATTCCGCTCACCATCCTCAGCCGCCTTATCGCGGAGCGGGAGGAGGGAGGGAGAAGGGCCCAGCCGGGTTTTGCACTTTTCGATCATGCTAACACGGGGGAGAGGAGGGACTGCTGCTCTTTGGAAGATGTAACGGGCCTGACGGCCTTTATTTGCATGTTTGCTGGCAGGTGCGGGTCGAGCGGACGGGGCGCTCCGTGTCTCGGGAGCGCGGGACCGTCTGGGCTGATCGGCGCCCCGGGAGGATCGGCGGAAAGACGGTCCGGTCTGTCCAGGTGCCGAGGTGCTCCAAGGAGCGGGACGCCACTGGTCCGCGGAGCGGCGGCGCTGCGGCGGCGGCTCACGGCGGGGCTGGAGGTGCGGGGCGAGCTGCTGCGAGCCTCGTGCTGCTGCCTCCAGGCGCTCGATGATCACCTGTATATCGGGCCCAAAAAGAGAAGAGGTGGACAGGGGGAGTCCCAGGACGCCCCGCTGGTCCCGCTCAGATAAAGAAGACAGACCAAGCCACAGGTGCCTCATGGCGAGCTGTGCGTTGGCCATGACGCGGCCTCCACTGACGGCGATGGCTCTGCACATGCGCATCAGGACTTCGGCCGTATTTTGGACTTCCACGATGTCTTCGGGGGACAGCTGGGACTTCTCGTGGCAGATCTTGTCCACAGAGCCCAGGAGGAAGGTCACGTTATTGGCTAGGGCGAACGTCAGGTTGCCGCTAGCGTAGCCACGATCCAGGAAGCTCGCCATGCGCCTGTCCCTTTCCGACGGCAGCACGGGCTTTCCGCCGGGCCAGGCGGAGGATCGGGGGCGGAGGCACAGCCGAACGGAGTCCTCAATGGCAGGCACTCCGGAGACCGGCGGCCAGCCCTCCACACAAGAATACTCTCGGTAGCCCTTCACCGTACCCTTGGCGGCAAGTGGCGTACCCCAGTCCCGCTGTACGTGAGCTTGAAACGACGGCACGGCGGGACATAGGACCGCAGTCCGGGACCGAGCCCGTGACCGGGTTGCCAGCCCGAGTGCAAAATCACGCTGCACCGGCTCCGGAGGCTGCGGCGGCAGCGCGAGGCCGGTGCGCTCGGCGGCTGAAGTGAAGAGCCCCGCGAGGTGCTCCACAGGCTCACGGGGGAGACGGGATGCGGTGGAGGCGGAGTCGAACCGAGTCGAACTCCGTGACACAGACACGCTGCTGCTGCTGCTGCTGCTGACGCTGCCGCGGATCTCGGCCCAGTCGCAGGCGGCGGCGGCGGTCTCCTCGGCGTCGTCCTCACCGGCAGGAGCCGGGGAGGTTGCGCCCATAAAGGCTGCTCGCCGCTGGCTCTCTTCGAGCGGCAGCGCGAGGCAGGCCGGGCAGGAGGTCCGCTGGCGGTGATGCTGCCAGCCAAGGCAAAGGAAGCAGAGCTCGTGACAGTCCTGCACGATGAGCGGAATGCCGCAAGAGCGGCAGAAGAACGGCCCGACGCCCGATGGCGACTGGTCCCGGGCCGGAGAATCCATCCTAGTTGAATCTTGATCCGGAGAATAGAGGCTTCTAAGTCTCATGGAGATGCTGAGAAAGAAGAAGGGTTTGCTTAGCGCCATCCGAGGTTATGTACCCTCGGTGTGGGGCGTGGCGCTGCGCCATCGCGTGCGGGGGATTGGTGCGTCAAGCTTTGTATAGTCTCAGTGGATTGGACAGAGATTGGAGGTGTGCCACTAGCGAAGCCCGTAGGCGGGCTAAGCACTTACGAAGTAGAACTGAAGAAGACATCATGGTAGATCCACGCAGGACTTTTGATGACATTGCAGAACTGATGGGAGTATTGTAGAGATCCAGACAGATCATCCTCAGGCAGTTATTAGAAGCAGTGAGACGAAGGCACCCGGAAATGGCCGCATCATAGCAGACAGCAGACCACAGGACGCCCCGTTACGCACAGAAATAGCACCAAATGTTGTGCGTAAAGCATATTTTTGGACTAAAACCGTGACCAGCCAGCCTCCCCACCGCCATATTCACCTGATCTGGCCCCAGGCGACTGCTTTTTGTTGTCAAAGATGAAACTGGAGCAGCAGCGGAGAGGTAAGACAGGCATACAGGCAGGGGATGGAAAATCGAAGTTCTATCTTTCCGGCACAGTTACGCACGGTCATGGCGACTCTTCTGAACAGTGAAAATCTCGGGTGCAGCGTTGTATTCAAGCCAAAGGAGAGTATTTTGAAGGTGACAGTTTCAAATAATTGCGAAGATTAAAAAATAAAAAGTTATAACTACAGTCCGGGAACTTTTGGGTCCACCCTTGTATATATATATATATATATGTATATATATATATATATATATATATATATATATATATATATATATATATATATATATATATATGTGTATAAATAATACGCCTAGGAATATAAAAAAAGTCAACTTTTGTAGTCATTTGTTTTGATAAAACGGATGTTGCACTGTTTTGGTTTCCTGTCGGTGCTTTGACATTATGGGAAATTGACTCCGGCTCCACTGCGCCTCCGGCAAAAATAGAACTGGACCGAACTTGTGCGGAGAGCTGTCCGCAGTATGACGGCGGGCGGACGCTCGACGCAGCCCTCACGCAGGCAGTGGGCGCGCTCTGCCTGCGACTTCATTGACTTCAATGGGTGCGTAATTGCTGCGTGAGTGCTGCGACCTGCGCGGCGCAGCGCAGCGGAGCCGTTTCGCAGTATGTGGGCGCTGGCCCTAAGAGAGCAAGAAAATCTATCGAGAACTGGTAAGCATTATTGTGGGTTTCATTTGTGCTGACATCTCAGGACCCTCCCCCATCCACCAACTGGAGGAGAGCAGATCATGTACAGACCAGGCGCCAACCTCCGCTCATAAAACATGAAGATCATGCGGAAGTGCAAAAAAGCTGTAATTCCGGAGAGATTCCAGCAGGGGGCGATGATGCTGGTTTCAAAAACTGCCCGGTCTCATTGGAACCCATTCAAAAATGCCGATTTTCACAGTGCAAATAAACATATAAAGCGCCCGGTTTCAGGACATATTTCAGTCTCTATCACTAGTTTCTACAACCGTGCTGGCTTCACCAGACTCTGATTTTCACATAAATCATCTATTGATTTTATATTACGAGTTAAAGTTTTGCATAAATCGCCCTATCACAGCGCCTCCTCTGTCCCCGTGATGCGGTCACGTGACGGGCTGGACCAATCACATTTACATCCGGTTTCAAATATTCAATGTGGAGACGTCCTGCTGGACTCGGTAAAGTCTTCAGAACGGCGGTTGGGAACTCCATGGGTGACGTCATGAAAAGTCTATCCATTTATTTACTGTCTATGGTACAGACAATAACTAACCAGTTGGAATTGTCATAAAAAGTAAATTCAACTTATCCGTTTAAACTACCAATGTTTTCAATATTTAAAATGTATGAATGCAACACAGAAGGAAAAACAAACCAACGTAATACATGACAAAGGCATAAAAATCAGGAGTCATGATTTAATGTTGTAACGGCATATCCTTGAGGTCTTCCACTGCCCAGTCTTTCATCCTGAGTTCGATATGAAGTCAGCAGCAAAAAAAATCCCCCAATAATGAAGAGAAACGTTTCGTTTTTATTACTGTAATTCAACACCAACAAATCAATGTCCACTGTAAAGCCGGATCTTCTTTTTCTTGTGTAATTTCTGAATAACTTGAAATTCGTGCTTTCCGGGATGGACTCCAGTTTTCAGCCTCTTCTTGCGGAGTTTTTCAAAGTAATGGCTCCAATTTCCATTCTTGTCAGCCCCAAACCCAAAAACATTGACCTGTGAAAACAGAAATAACAACAACAACAAAATAAATCACATTCAATCTCGGAAGCAGTATTTTGCACGGTGAAGGTGAAGGGTGACGTTCTGAGAGGAATTGTCATGTTCTTAATCCTGGAGGACTGGGAGGAAAACTTCAGATTCCTGGTTGTTAGGACAGTCGTTGACTCTGAAAATGGACATATGCGTTAGTTTCTCCATGTGTCACATGACGGGCGGGACCCGTCTCTCTCTGTTGCCCTGGTTACAGATGGGGATTTGTATTCACTGTACCCAGCCGGTCATCTATATTCCGCTGAGATCTGTTCTGGTGCCGCACAAGCTTACTTGAGCAGTATTGTAGTGGAGGATGGAAGGCCAACTGGACTGGGCCCAGAAGTCCTTCGGCATCATTGTGCATCGGGAAACAAACTACAGTCTTTGCCAAGTTTGTGTCACATCATACAGGATCCAAAAAGAAGTCTCCAGGAGATAGACACAACGGCAACAGACACAAAGCACAGGCAACTCAGTTTCCTGTGTTTTGATTAGAAGGTCAAATTCTCACCAACAGAGCTATTTGTACATGTTGAGAGGAAATTCTTCTGTTCATGAAGAACTCTTAGAACCCTTAGATACACGTTACGAAGGATAAGCAGTTATAATAAATTGATACTATTTGCCTAAAGAATGAATGCTTGAATTATTGGAACAACATACAATAGGCCTTGAAAGTCATGTTTTGAACCTTATTTTTGAGCTATTTCATTTTTGGCACCTGAATCTTTACCTCTCAGATATATCAGTCAATTGTACAGTATATAGATTAATTCTTCTTCTCAGCTGTAGCGCTATCTCCTGATATCCATCAGTCATAGAGAGCCAGAGTTGGGTGTGTAACGACAAGTAACGAGCGTTACAAGTAGTTAAATTACTTTTGACGGGAACGAGTAGTGTAACGGCACTACTCCTTCTAGACTGGTAGTTAAACTAGCGTTACAAATGAAACGCTACGATCGTTACTTTTAAAATGACTGCAAATAGAGCAACCAAAATATTATTATTTAAGCGGAGTTTTTTTTATTACCACCAGTAGATGGAACGGCGGTCATACGAGCAACTACTGGCTATCTCTTCCGGGTCAGAGCTGATGGAACCGTCAAAGTGAAATTGGTTGCCTTATATAAATTTGTGCCCCACTGACTACACTGCTCTCCCTCCTACTGTAAATGCCCGTTTTAAATGAATACTCCGAAGATTAGGGACCCACGCCCTTTCCTCATCATTGACAAAGTTAGACAAGCTCATAAATACCTGTGTCTCTGGTTCCCAGCTGTTAGCATCGTAGTAGCTTAGCTCGAAGCTTAGCTGGAAGTCAATCAGAGCCGGACTACGCAAATGGACAAAATACTCCTAGTATTAGCACATGAAGTAAATCCGAATGGTTATAAAACATTTTAAAAGACGTGTTTTCTTTTCAATCAGTTAAAAAAAACGTTTTGATACACACAGACCTGCGCATGCGCAGCGCTCCGCGGAAGGATATAAGGGAGCACAGCTCCGCGGAGCACTATGCAGTAACGAGTAGTGTAACTTCGTTACTATTTCCATGGAGTAATCAAGTAGTGTAAGGCACTACTTTTTTCACAAGTAACTAGTACCGGGTAACTCTTTACTTTTTTGAGTAACGGACCCCAACTCTGTAGAGAACCAACCTGATCACACATGTACAAGCTGAGGACCACCGTCATGAAGCCGGTGGAAGCCCAGCGGCCTTTACTGCCCAGCCACGCCTGGTGAACATACTTCATGAAGGCTGGATTCAGTATCACCACCTGTTGGGAGTCAAACCAAAACCTTCAATTTGACATTTGGAAAGCTGCTTCCTTCCTTCTTCAGTGAGTTCTTCCTATACCTCATGTACCAAACGATGGACGACTTGTTGAAAATTATCAAAATACTCACCAAATCCTTGTTTGCAATTGTCTTCGACTTTGGAATGCTGTTCAAGAAAGTTTTAATAGAAATCAGAAAACAACTTATTGATTTTAAGAAAGACAAATGTCTGTCAAGTTCTGCTTTTTACCAAACTGTGATTTATGCTGCAGCAGTGAAATCTAAGACCAAAACTAAGAACCACTTTCATCATAGTAGATGCATACTTTGGGATTTTTCTTGACCCATGCTGACTCTTGTCTCTGTTCATTAAATTGTCGTTGTTAATTGGTCATCCAAGACTACTCTGCTTCTCAGAATTACCACTTCATCTCGTCCATTTAGGTTCATTTTGCCCTCAGTGCCGTTAGAAGTAATTTCTTTTTTCTTCCCTTCAGACTTCTATTTTGTCAAGGCCAGAGTTACACAGAGAGCAGGAGCCTACGTAACACCAGCTGATATGAATATGAAGCGGACGACGCTTCGAATGAAAACAGGAGAATCCAGAGGAAACTTCTCAAAAGTGTGTCGAAACAGGAGAGGAAAAGACCTGTTTTACCAATTTTCAACTAAATGATCTTTTTTATTGAATCTCAAAACAATTGAAAATTATCATACTGGACTTGAACTGAACCTAAACTGATGAATTTACTAATGTCTTCGAAGACATTTGACCTGTTTAATCTTTTGAAATGCCTCTTAACTGGCCAAACGAGAAAATAAAAAGACATGTTTCTTATTGACGACTCTACAGAGACATAATATGATTGAACCTGCAGACCTCCCCATACATTTTGCTTTGATGAAACTATTCAAAATGTCATACAATCAATTGTTGTTGATACTCACTAAGACACAGACAACAGCTGATCCACCTACTTTGGATCGAACTTCTTGAAGAGCCATTCAAAATCCCTGATCTTGAAGGGGAAAAACACGAGAGAAGTGTTGTTCTCCAGGTTAACGGCGCTGTGCGGATACATGATATGATGAGTCGTTTTGGCTCCGACATCTCCTTCGTAGCTTTCAATTTTGGCACGGTTCATTCTGGAAAAGGGTACAGACATACGTAATGAGAGGTTCATTCCGTCTAAAACATGCAAATACAGAAAAAAAAAAAAAAAACATTTCATTTGAGAGATCACAGTTTCATGATGAATCAACACACACAGTCCAATACACAACCACAAACACAGTAAGTCCAAATTTCTAGTAGGTCTTTAAATAAGTCATTTAACATATATATTTTACAAGATGACTTGCTCTTTGTGCAGCTGAATGTATCCTTCTGATGAAGGAATCTCATTGTTCTGTTCACATGAGCACAGTGGATCAGTCCCTCGATGTTTTGCATTGAAGTCGTCGGTTTGTTTGTCAAGCTTTACCAGGACTGGAGTTATTTTTTTTTTTTGACCAAACAATCAATTATTTTACATAGTTTTTGAAATTTCACCTCCAAAAAAAATACTATCCTTGTCTTACTCAGATCAGAAAAAGTCAAATATTTGTTTGAGAGCAGCGCTGTCTTTCTTAAACACCAGTCATGCTTTGCCACGCATCACGTGTCAATGTCACTTTACGAACGTGAAGAATGGATTATCTAACACGAACTGGGTACACAAGATTGGAGTGACATGTATGATCCTTTACCTGATAACGATATCATGTGAATCAATCAGTGATCCATAATCGGATCCCTTCAGGTTGTGTGAATTCCCCACCACAGCACACGTCTTGCAGCGGTCGGGGCTGGGCGCCGCCACGTTTGGAAAAGGCGGGAACATCTGAAACACTCGGTCCAGCGTGGCATTGTAGGAAGAGTAGCTGCATTTTGAAGCCTGTAAATGCTGCAAAGGAAATTAAACTTATTCGGAATCACTTTGAATTTCTTTCAGTTGAATGTTCTTTGGGTTTTTTTTTTTTTTTTTAATCCAAGAGAAATTTAACATTAGCCTGCTCAGAGGATTTTCCAGTGAAACACAGTATTTACCTTCCACCACTTGAATGCATCGGGTGGAGGTCTTAATGTTCCTGATAAAAAGGGTTCAGGAGCCTCATTGACCAGTTCTGTGAAGCAGGAATCGCCCTCCGTTAAACATTTGCTGCAGGCACAAACACGTGATCCCAGAAGGATCCGCCAGCGAATCGAGAACTTCAGCAAAAAGCCTGCAAGCAGTCCAGCTGCAGCGATGAACAGCAGCAGCAATGTGATGGCGAGCGGGCAAAATCTCACTCTGTACCGCATCATGGCAGCTTGAAGAAGATCATGTCGATCTGTGGGATACATAAAAAGGCAGAGTTATCAACTCAGTCAGCTGACATAAACAGTAAGAGTGGATCACGAAGCAGAAACAGCCTGAGAACTCAAACCAAAGGAGACTCCAAGACAGGCTCAGTTCCAGGATCACCTGACCTGTCAACGATGCATTGTGGGATCTCAGCACCAGTCAGCATCGTCACATCGTGACTGTAAACACACTATCGCAGGAACTGATAAGGCCCGGCATTAAACAAAGTTATCCTGCAAGTCTAGACGCGGGTCCATCTTTAGTGTAAAGAGCATGAGGTGGACAACGACAACAATGCAAAGCCGGGCAGCTTGCTGATGGTGTAAACTGAATCTGAAAGTCTGAAGTGAAAATAAAAACAGACATTTACTGCTTGTCTGAGGTCCTTTCATAATCCACATGCACACAGTGGTTAAGTTAAGAAAAAATTAGTCAGTTCTATGTTGGTCAGATTCCAAACTAGCGAAATGTGAGGAAGAAGCATACAGATTTAAATATAAAAAGGGTAAAAAAGGGAAAGTTTTCGAGTTTTACAGGTAAACACTGCTTATTTCTTTATGTACAGATCAACACTAATGCTTAAATCATTCAAAAACAGTAATTAAATGACTAAAACAAACAGTAAGTTAGCGTGTCAGAGAACAGAACAGAGTAAGAACATGGGTTTCCTCTTACCTGGCATGACATGGAATAAATATCAGGAAAGAGAGAGAAGTGATCAGACTGCTCCGCTGAGCTGCAGCTCCGGCAGTGTGAGGCCAAGGCTCAGTGACGGGCTGCTGAGATAAACCCACACCGTGCGCTATCGCCACGCCGAAGCACCCGGGATGTGTGTGAGGAAAGTTAGAAGCAAGAAATTCAGGAGTTCTTTCTGAATTTTTCTTCAAAACTCAGAAAAACTATGAAATGTCCATCAAATTAGAAGTCAGTGGTTTGACATTAGCAATAAAAAGTCAAAGAAAGTAACTTCTGATGCAGGATTACTAGATGACTGAAAACCTCGCCCGGCCTGCTGCAACATACACTTCCTGATATATGAGGCTCATGCAATTCTAAACAATGAGGCAGAACTCAGCATCAGCGCAGCAATTAACTAAAAACATGCAGGCAGCAGCAGGCAGGTTCCCTAAAGGGAAGCTCATGTTTATTACAGGCTGCTGAAGAGAAAATGTTTTCATCTACAACTGAAATCAGAAGCTCACTGAAAGCGTTCAGCTAATTTTACAATCACATTCAGTTCATGACCATCAACACAGTCGCTACGGTGACGCCTTGCTTTATAACACCTCATTCAAAATGTGCTGGGAGAGTGTTGGTTAGTGAGTTTAATTGGGATCAATCCGGTGCTCTTTTTTTATGACTTGGTATAAAATAAGTGTTACAACAGAATATCCAGTTCACTGTGTTTGAAGTTTCATAATCGGTGGCGTCACAGTTACTTCAGCTGATAGTCCGATTTAGCGCCTGCCATTAAAATACAGATAGGCTGGTCGTAAACCAAAACTTTTTATTTGTTTCAGTGTTTGATTTCCTTTCAGTTCAGTCTTGACCAATCATTGATTTGAAGCAAACTCGCACGTCGATCGCTCCTCTCGGGGATCAAACACTTGCTCTGTTGCTCCTTTCTGCATCCGCTCACACCAACAGCCACACAAACAGAGCGATCTGTCCGGCCGGAGAAACAGGACGCATCCGTTTTTGAGCAGCCCTTCATATCTGCAAGGTCAGGACACAAAGCCAAAACTGAGACTTGGAGGTCGTCATCTCTCTCTGACGTGACTTTATAACAACAACAACCTGTGGGCGCTTCAAACAGGGAAGCTTTTAAACTTTGATCCAGGTCGCAGTGACACAATGTTTAAAAAATAATTCACGTAATCATCACGCCTTACATGTCAGGGTGGAAGAGTGGGTGAATGAACAGATATATAGACCAGAATTGATAAATCTTTTTAAAACTTTTCAATAAATTCCGAAGGTTTAAAACATATTCTTGACAGTTTTATTCTGTTCTATGTTTGGCAAATGCTGCTCATGCTCTGTGGTTAAATAACTGTTATTGGTTTAGGAAGTGGTTTACGTCTGTTGAAGTACTAAACAGCTCTTAATCCTGTCATACAGAATTTAAAAATTGTTTACCTAAAAACAACAGCAAGATTTCTTCATGGTCGTTAGATCCCAGCAGTAGTTAATAACAATAATGAAAGTATTATGGTTTTGAGCAACATGTCTAATTTTGACCATTTCAAAGCAGGCACCATCAAGCCGTCTCTGGGTCCTGAAACGGAATATTTTGATCGTGAACGTCAACAGAAAGACTGTCTGAGCCGAGCTGTTGGGATGTCAGATCACGGTCTCGAAAAACCTCATGAGCTGTGGAGAATCGGCTTTGTTGACACTGAAAATGACCGTCGACAGAGGAGGTGGGAGATCACAGATTCCAGCCCCCTGGACAAAACACAACGCAGAGTCGAGGGGCTGTTTGGGCCAGTCGGGCAGCGGTGAAGGGTGACTGAGTGTGGTTACACTATCCCATGTCAAACTGCTGCTGTATCTGGAGGAGGGAGTCAGCGCCGGTTGCTCCACTTCCTTGTTTGCTGATCGTGGAGCCCACCTGTTCTCCGTAACTCTCATTTCACTGAGGCGCGCTCTCTTTCAGTTCAATTGTTCTTCTGTTTACCGTGAGCCGCTAGAGACAGGGCTTGGTCACGGTCTGAGGAAACTCAATGACGAGATAAATAAAGTCATGATGAGATGGAAAACACTCGCCTGGACCAAAACCCACCTGGAGGAGGACTAAAGTGCAGGACAGGTCTAACTATATACTTAACTGAGCGCTTCAGAACAAAGAGCTGACGCCTTATTTTCAAACAAGAAAAACACTTAAAGCAGCAGCTTTCCATCTCTCACATTTATGGAGGTACAAAAAAAAAACTTGCTCTGTGAATAAATCAAAAATTAAAGAAGTCATCACCAGGATGTATTGAGCACTGCACGATTTAAACAGAAATAATCAATATATATCAACAAAAATATCAGTGTCACTTTGCCCACTTTTGCTTAAAAGTCCCATTTTCATGAGTAAATCTCTGTACGCAGACAATGCATCAAGCATTCTATATTAAATAATATATAATCAAAATATAACAGTATCAAACATCAGGGATGCACCAGTATTGGCCGGATAAAGCATGGAGTACTCATAGTGGCGAAACCTCCGGAAACAACCCGGCTAGTTTAACATGACGTCATCTGTCAGCAACGCCGCCAGCAGAGCGATTTCAGCAACGCATTAACGCATCCACATATCTGTTGTCATTTTGAACATTTTCATGATGTAGCTGCACAAATGCGGATACACAGTCCAAAAGCTCGGACTCCTGCCAGGGTGTATCAGAACAGAAGTTCCTGTTATTTCCATCATAAACTGGAAGCAAAGTCTGCTCCTGGTTAAAATCCCTTTTGTTTGTAAATCATTGCGTGCAGATTATTGCACCATCAAGACAATAAAAAAAAAAAAGTCACATTCCTTTAAAAAACTGAATTATGTTCTTCTTGTGCAGCTTCTCGATCATTGTGTATTCGTAGCTGCCAGGATGACCTCCTGTTTTTAGGTTTTTGTTTTGTAGTTTTTCAAAGTAATGGTCCCAGTTTCCATCCCTGTCTGCGCCAAACCCGAAAACATGGACCTGGGAGGACAAAGACAAAAAAAAAAAAAAAAAAAAAAAAAAAACAAAACAAGCTGAGGTTTGAATTGTGCTTTGAGGCGAAACCTTTTCAGTTATCGTCGACCAGCCAACTAACCTCGTCACAGAAGTACGTGCTGAGAGCCAACGCCATGAAACCGGTGGAGGGATAACTTCCGACCCTCCTCAGCCAAGCTTCGTGAACGTACTTCATAAACGCTGGACTCAGAATGAACACCTGTTACGAATCAGAGTTATTTAGCACCATGATGTTTCCGACTGTCAGGGCTTACAGGGGATAACATTCTTTTAAGGCACTCACTAAATCCTTGTTAGCGATTCTTTTGGGCTTCTCAGCACCATTTTCTCTGTCAGACAAAAAATGAATCATTACATTTAATGAACACTTGTAAACTTAAAGGTGCATGAAGGAGTTTTTCAACTTTAAAAATACTTATTTTCCACCATAAATGTGTTACACATTTTTAATGATGTGTACAATGTGCCCTGACATATTCATTACAAGTACTTCTAACAGCGCTAAACTGTCACTTGAAAGTTGCAGTGCCGGTCCGGCACCAGAATATTTTTTGGGAGAATTTTAAAGGAATGACGTAATGCGCGCTCCGGCTGGTTAGGTTTCATTTTGTCCGCCATTACTCCGCCAGATGCTTAGTGAGCAACAACTGAGCAGGATCTTCCAGAAAGTAAGAAAAGACTGGCTTCTAGCACTGCCACAGCTCCACACAGACTCCACCAGGTAAAAGAAACTTAAATCTTACTCGAGCACGACTAAAAGAGCGAGGAAGGAGTTCCTGTCTTCCGTGCACGCGAGCAACAGGCAGGAGTTTTTCACTAAGCTGCATTATGCCCAAGGCCTGCAGGGGGCGCTGTTTCGCATAAAACGTGCAAACTCCTTAATGCACCTTTAAGGTCAAGTTTGAACGGCAAATTTGACACTTTCAAAACATTTCAGGAGTCGTTTTTCATTCTCTTATTTTCAAGTCTCTTACTACATTGAACTCAACCAAAAAGTTAAATATGTGGTTATCCATTGTAAGAGGCTTTGTTTTCACAAAATGAAACTTCCTGGCAAACAATTTGGTTTAGCTGCATGCAGGGGCAGCGGATATGTGACACAATGGGTTTGTTTGTAAAATAATGCAGACAGCTAGCAGGGTGAGAGCAGCAAGAGGCTAACACAACATTAGAATAATGAGTGACTGGTCAGATCGCTTTTCATGGCATGGAGATCAGATAAAACCTCTTTAGTTCTGAAAGGTATGGGAATGATCCCTCTGTAGTTTTTTTATGTTTAATTCCTGTTATGTTTATGAATTTCCTGTCATTCACTTCAACTGGATTCAATTAGTTCCAGCAATGGAAACCATCTGATCTGTGGTCCTATCTGACTCCTGGATGGCTGAAGTCATCTTGTTTATAATGTGGCTTTTCAGAAAAAAGCGTAATCCCGAAGTAAAAGCGGGAAAGTTGTTTATAGAAACCTTTTGTCACTCAAGGTTTTTCCATCCATGTTTTAAAAACACACATAAAGACAGAGAGGGCTGCGAGGGTGACCTTACTCCGGACGGTAGTGGTCCATGAGCCACAGAAAATCGGTGGTCTTGAATGGAAAGAACAGGAGGTAGGTGGAGTTGTCCAGCTGAGTTCGACTTTCTGGGTACATGATGTGATGAGTTGTCTTGGTCCCGACGTCCTGTTCGTAGCCTGCAGTGCGGGCACGGTTTATTCTAGACAATATATATAACAGTCACATTATTTTGGGGTCTTCTTTTTTTTCTGAAGTACTTTTCATACAAGTTGAAATAAGTCAGTGTGTTGCAAAGAAATTTGCTTAAATTTCTAAAGGTATTGTAAAAAAATGTGCATAAATATATACATATATATATATATATATATATATGTATATATATATATATATATATATACATATACATATACATATACATATACATATATATGTGCTGTTCAGTCACATGCAGAGATTCAATCTTCTCTCCAATCTTTTTTGTATCTTTTCAGACATTTTCTCGCAGATTTTGGAGCTCCTCGGACAGCTATGTCCCAAAATCAAGTTTTGTTCCTTTTATCAGTTTCACTGGTGACATTTCCAATAGTTCTTTAAAAAAAAGCTCTTTTGTAAAAACAGTCCAGAGAGTAGCAGATGCAGTAAAGCAAGCAAAACAGAGGAATAAACGTAATGTGGAGAGCCAACAGGACACCGAGAGCCCTGGTCCCACATGAACTCCAACCCTAAACCCAAAGCTTATTCTACCCACGTCTTTGACATTCTTACCTGATTACGATGTTGTGTTGATCGATCAGAGGTCCGTAACGCGACCCCTTCAAATTCCCAGAATTCCCTACCACAGCACAGGACCTGCAGCGGTCCGGGTGCGGGCCGAGGAGCGTTGGGAAGCGAGGGAACATCTCAAACACTTTTTCCACTGTTGCGTTGTAGAAAGTGAAGTTGCGTTTTTCCCCCTGTATGGGCTGACACACAAGATCGAAGGGAAAAAAATAAAGATACACAAATCAGAACAAAACCTTTTCACAATGGTAATTCTTCACATCTCCACATTTCACCGCATTTCGTGAATGTTCTTGTTTCTCAATTTTGTGGTTTAATTATATTTTTTGGGGTGAAATTCGTGAGGAAAGCTGATAAATAATGAATTAAAATGGTAATAAATCATATTGCTAATTAATAAAATACAGTCACAAATTGTCACTCTGTTTTTAACTTATAAAGTGTTATATGAGGTTATATGTGGATGTTGTGGATAAAAGACAGTGTATTGACTCTAAGGAAAGCACAAGAATGCACAAGAATACAATCCAGCTTGTCAGAGGAAGTGACAGTTGTGAACTATGTTAGGATTTATGAACTTAACAGGCAAATTGATTACCCTTTAACCTACGTTTATATGATCTGAGGAAGCC
This sequence comes from Salarias fasciatus, assembly GCF_902148845.1. NCBI lineage: Eukaryota > Metazoa > Chordata > Actinopteri > Blenniiformes > Blenniidae > Salarias > Salarias fasciatus. Next base: position 23,926,764 of record NC_043765.1, read on the forward strand.
GGAGCAAATAAAAGTACATGACTCGGTGGTCCACAGATTCTGATGCATTTCTTTTCCTACACTGTAAAAAAAATTCCGCAGAATTTACGGTAAAATACTGGCAGCTGTGGTTGCCAGAAATTCCCCGTAAAAATTACAGTAACCATGTAGATGACTTTACAGTATAGTGACTGTAAATTTTGCAGTATAAAACTGTTACTTGTTTAAATAATCTCCCGTCAAAATTACAGTCTATCTCAGTAAAAAACACAACACTTAAAACACAAAAATTAATTGAATTAATATTTGTTCATTTCCCAAGCCACTTTATCCTTTTCAGGGTCACAGGGGGCTGGAGCCAATCCCAGCTACTTCAGGCAAGGACAGGGTCACTGGACAGTTCACCAGTTTGTCGCAGGGCTGACACACATTCACTGGGGGCAATAAACCTGGCATGCATGATTTTGGACTGTGGGAGGAAGCCAGAATACCCAGAGGGAACCCACACACATGGGGAGAACATGCAAACTCCACAGAGGCCTCAAACCCCTACCGGTATTTGAACCTGGGACCTTCTGGCTGTGAGGCAAGAGCGCTAACCACTGCCCCGCCGTGCAGCCCATACCTCCAATCTGTTCTGGGATATCCTCATGAATTGTATGCGCTCAACTTGCGCTGCAAACAGTCAATCGATAACATTAAATAACAACAGCTGATATTATGTCATCGTGAAATACTGTTTATCTTTAAATCAGCAATATATGGACCACATTTTGAACATGTTTTTTCTGTAGAAATGACAGTGTATATCAGTGGTCGTCAATGAGATCTGGCTTCGGACCACTGTTTTTTGGGCACTTGGAAGGCGGGCCAGGGGGGGTATGCACGCTCGCGGACTGGACTGGGTGCGGGGTGCGTTTACGGCCGCGGGCGCGGGGGGTGCGTGTGTGCATGCGTGCCTGCTTGTGTGCGCCCGTTGCAATCCAGTCGTGGGCCTGATTGGGCGGTTTGGCCCGCAGGCCACCTTTTGACTATCACTGGTTCATAACATGCTGAATGATTAACGGTTTTCTCCTGTAAATTTAAACGTACACATCTGTGGAATCCGTGATTTATCCTGAATAATACTGCAGATTATAGACTTACTATCCACTTTTGTCTTCATGATATTTCCTCATAAATTTTACAATTCTTTGAAAAGATCACAGTAAAATTGTCTGTCTTTTATATATTGGAAAATTACAGTTATGCACTGTATCTTGATTTGCAGAAATGCAGTGTATTTACTACGGTGATACACAATTTTGGAATTGACGGTGCTTTGCTGTTGCTGTTTGACAGTTATTTACTGTATTTTTTACAAACTTTTTTTACAGTTTAATTCAATGTAGGGGAGACCGGGGACAGTTGTAACACAGGGACAGTTGTAACACTCTCAGTTTGACCAGTCAGGAAGGAGCTGTGGTGCTGTCCTTGATATAGCCAATGCCAACTTCCAAAGTGAGCTCACAGGTGAAGTTGCATGTCCCTATTGTAAAATCTCTCTGTTTTAGACAAGAAAAACTATTTTTCGGGCAAGAAAGTAAAAATTTTCTCCCTAAATATTTTTTTCATAATGTCCTTTGTGTTGCAGATACAATTCTTTCACACTTGCATAAGTGCAATTATTAGTTTCTTTAGTTTAATTTGATGTGTTATAATAGTGCCAGCTTTGAAGCTAAATGCTAAAAATGGTTAGCTTTTTAATGGCTGCCTGGGTCGGGGATGGTTGTAACATTTTTTTTTTAGAAGAAAAAGGTATTATTCTTGTCACAATTCCACCACACTGTCGTCACAAATTGCAACCCCTATGGTCTGTTTAAAAAATGTATCAACACAGCATGGATGAGGATGAATCCTGCTAAAGCCATGAGCATCTACAACATCCTGAATCTGGTTATCACTTGCACTTTGCTGCGACACTAAACAACATACAATCTGGATTTCAAAGTACACAAATATTGCCTTTTAATCTCAGATGATTGGCTCCGCAGATGATATAAACATCTGCATTGTGTGTTTGGAGCACTTTGGTAATTCATGGTCAAAGGAAGTGTGGATCAGATATCAGCAATGTAGATTTTGGGCCCATGAAGCCTACACCCCAGGCAAGGACAGGTACATTTGCCACAATTGCCTGTCTGATTAAACAAAATGGCAGTTTACATGGTTTTTAGGTTCAAGAATGGTTTGCTGATTGTTCCATAGATCTCTATTTTATTTATTTTGTGATTTCTAAATGTATTTATTTTATAGTATATGTTTGTATTGTATTTAACTTGCACTTTTTTGTTATTTTTATCATAATTTTTGTGTTCTTGGATTTATATTGTTCCTTCTTTGAAATCCATTATAGCTCTTGCATATAAATATTAGCGTGGGTCTTTGTTAAGCATAACAATTTTAGTGTTACAACGATCCCCAAGTAGTGTTACAACCTACCCCAGTACCGGGGTAGGTTGTAACAACATACCACTTTGCATTTGACAATAATTTACATAAATTGTCATGGTCATGTCAACTGAATGTACTTTATAGAAGACAAATATGGGTACTACATGCCAAAATCTGAGATCTCCAGCACAAACAACAACCGAGTTACACTGCTCAAGCAAAAAGTGTTAAAATTGTCCCCGGTCTCCCCTATTTATTTTTGACTGAAGTTGTGTTTGTTTTTTTGTTTTGTTTATTTGCAAGAATGTCAAATACAGGGGTGTCAAATACATTTTAGTGCAGGCACTGAGCACGGAAGAGTCACAGCAGCTTCCTGTTTCCACACTCGAGAAACAAACATGCAGAAGTGGATTAATGCAACAAATATTTGCAAGATAATCTCACAAAAACCTGCAGGACGGCTTCAGCTGAACACTTCTCTTGTTGCTGCTGCCTTTAGGAAACAGTCATTCATTCATTCAATACTGCTGCACTTTCTCTGGAAGTCTTGGAGCATATTGACTTTTTTCTCTTGTCTTTTAGAGAGTTGCTGTGAGGAAGACTCACATATACCACCGATTGATAAGTCAAATAAAATCCTCTCTGTGTCTCCCGTCCTCACAAGCTCTCCGTCCCCTATGATCTGTGACTTTGGACCGTATTTGGCATCACATGTGACCCATGAGCAGGAGCTGAAATCAAACCCATTCTGGGCGTGGATCATGTCTGGCGTGACACTGGGGGCGTAGGTACATTACAGCTGGGTTCAGGTATCAAATTAGCTGTGAGATTCCGGAAAAGTACAGCATTAAAAAAAAAAATGGCTTTGAAAATACCAGCTAGAAGACAAAGAACCAAAGATATGATATAAAACATTTGACTTTTACAATACGGGCAAGTCTGCGCTTGTCAGCCAGGCAAAGGTGAAAAAACACAAAAAAGCCGCTGTTGCTGCGAGCGCCGCGGTTCCCATCGGTGAGTCTGTAAACACTGGTGTGTCAAATTCATCTAGTGAAGCCACTGCAGCCAACGCTAATTTGACTTTCATCACCAAGTTACCAGTTTCCTGTTAAAGGAAAGAAGACGCCACAAGCAAAGTGAGGAGATGAAGCTCTAAGCTGTTGCAATGAGTGTTAATACACTTTTAACACCTGCATTACAATGACTCTATCCACATTTAATACAAATGTACCATAGCTCTGAGTGAAACACCTCTTAAATCGATTTGTCGTGTGTTTAGTGTGAGGTTTAGTACTGAGGTTAGCCCGTCTGCTGCAGGAGTGTTTCAGTTTGTCTCACATGGAGTGATGCATATTTGCGCTTTTGTTATTGAACTGAATTGAACTGAATTGAATTGAATTGAAAGTCCTTTATCTGTCCCACAGGGGGAAATTGCAGTGCTCCAGCAGCGCAAACAGTGAAAAGAAATATAAATAGAATAGAAATGTTACAATTTAAAAAGGCAACCATACATAGAAAATTAGATATAATTTAAATATAAATTTGAGACAGACACATATTACAATGCACTAGACAAAATGTGAGAAACACAAAATTATATATACACAGGGAGTTGGATGTTGAATGTTTGCACATGATAGATTAAGATTGTCTTGACATGTAGGAGAGTGTGTGGTGTGTGTGTTTGGTCTAGCTGGAGCAGCGCTGGTTATAGAGTCTGATGGCAGCAGGGAGGAAGGACCTGCGCTAAAGCTCCCTCACACACCTGGGGTGACCGCCATGTAGGGTTAGCGTTCCACTGCCTCCATGTTGTACAGGTGCAGCAGCAGCTTTCCAGAAAAGTTTTATTTACCCGTTTCCACAGAGACGGAATAGCAGCGTTTTTAAAAGCTGCATTTTCAGTGATTTCAGTGATCCCTTCCTGTCTATAGATGCTGAATCCTAAATTGTTTCCAATAGATGGATTGACCTTGCATGGAAGCGACTGACAAAGTAAAAATGAATCTGTTGAAGAAAACAGTTGATATCATGCAGTGAAAATCAGTCATCAGTTTAAAAGAAACAAAAAGTAGAAGAAGGCACCAGATTTGGTTATCGACTGTTGTTTTTGAGTCACTTTTCCAACATTCAATCTGTGTTATTCAAAGCTTTACCTTCCACCACTTGAAGTCTGCTGCAGAGATGGCATGTTCCTTGGTCAAAAATGGATGCGGCGCTTCTTGGATCATCTCGGTGAAGCAGGGATTGCGCTCCGGGAGGCATTTGCTGCAGGAGCAGAGACGTGACCCCCAGAGGCTGCGCAGGGAGAGCGGCACTGGGAAGTTCCCCATCGAGCCCAGGAACAGCCCAGCTGTGGCCACGCACAGCAGCACCGACGTCAGGATGCGGGGTCGGAATCTGCAGCGCATCCCGGCAGCTCGGACCAAGACCTGGTCCAATCTGTCAGGGGGAATATTCAGGTGAGTTTCCAACCCAGATGCTTTAATCAGACCTTGTCAATGCGCCGCTCACTTTATGGGTATTTTAAGGCTTTGTTTTAGTTCAAGCTTGCGGACGTACCTTCTCACAACAAATACTGGAATATTTTTAATAAAGTGATAAAATCCATAAAGTATTAACTGAGCCAACAGCCAGAAATGGAATTATTGAAGACATCAATTAGAGACACATTAAATACATCCATTCATAATGTAATAACTGCATCTAATTGCACATAAGCCTTTCATTACAGGTTTTGTGCAATTTGATCATCAAGAAAAGACGCTATGGGCGGGAGAGTCGTCATATTGGTTCATTGAGTAAACAGAAAAGCACTCTGTGGTTGGAAAATATGCTTCATGCTTTTATTGCAGTGGAAGCAATTTGTTCTGCAATTGGCTTGATTCCATTCAGAAATGTATTACGACATTGGCCATTATTACATTATTTGCTTTACTGCATTCAAAATGATCAAATTTCTTGCATTGTTCTTTTAAGAATGGTGTGTGTGCTTGTGTTTTTGTGTGTGTGCGTGTGTGTTTGAGTGAGATAGAATTTCATTCAGATTACATGATGCTCAGTTCATTTCCGAACCATGTTTTAAAGAATACAGTTCAATGTATGAGTTACTATCAAAGCGCATTTAAATGCATTGGCACCAGCACTCTCTGGATCCAGAACACAACGCAGTGATCTGGTCGAGCAGGGATTACTGTTTCAGAGTGCCAACTTTCCAAGGTGGAGGAAGCGAGACTGAACCGCTGGACTGATCTGTGAGTCTAGTTTAAAACTATTGTCCATATTAAAACCCAGGCTCAACACTGTTGGCTCAAAATAAAAAAAAACAAAACAAAACAAAACAAAAAAAAATAATGAATGAAAAAAAGATAAAAAAAAAAATGAAAAGTGAAAAAAATACAGCTAAATAAATATTATAAAATATGTTCAAAAAAATTCAAAAAAGAAAAGAAAAAAGTGTGAAGCATGTGAAGCATGACTACAATAATATGACAATGATAAATTACTACTGGCTCAGGTAATCAAAATGAAAATCAACCAGTTAATCATTTCGGAGCTGATAAGTGCACATAAACAGGAAGACACACACACACACACACACACACACACACACACACACACACACACACACACACACACACAAAAAGACTATAAGCTTTAAAACTACACAGATGCGAGGTGTGCTAATGTTTTCCTCTTACCGGACAGGAGGTGAAGTGAAAGCAGCCAGAAAAGGCGAGTGAAGAAACTGACGGAGGATTTACATGGATGCAGCTCAGACTGAGTGGAGGGAGGGATCGAGATTTGCCGGATATTTCTTCTGAATATATATGTCAAACAAGAGCTGAGACACAAGGGGGTGTCACTAAACTGAGACTTTTTCTTAATAATATAAGCACACATCTCTTAAGGTTTTTAAGGAACCCTTAAAGGGACATCATTTTTTAAAGGGAGTTTTATTTGCTCCCTTAAAACTTTTATGTGCTTATGTAAGCAACTTAAGGCATGCCCTTAAAAGTCTCAAAGTTTTACGCCCATGCGTAAAGTTGATTACATGAGCACATACAAGTTTTAAGGGAGCATGTCAAACTCCCTTAAAAAAACAAAAAACAAAAACAAAGAAAAATTGATGTCCATAGGTTTTGGTGTCTTTTTTCCCAAAATTCTTTATGAAAATGTTGAGATGACACACTTAAATATGCTATTTTATTCATTTTATCAAAGAGGTAACGGTTAAAAACCAAGGATGTAGGCTTCACAAGCAAATAAAGTTGGGTTGACAAACACTGTGTGTGACGTGTGTTTTTCTGTGACATGAACTGTGAATAAACTGTGGTGACTATTCAGAAATCAAGGCATTGTAGGAGCAGTTACTTGAGACCAGAGACCGAATGCATCTATTGTCTTCTGCAGTCTCGTCTGTTTAAAGTGGGGGCGTAGCCGAAAATGGATAAAGCTGCGTTGTGAACGTGCCGTGAAATATCAATTCAAAAGGCAAATATGGTCAAACTGAACCCGTAATAGCTTGTGTGCTCAGCCGACTTAAAGACAAACACCCCGAAACAGGATGATGATGCTCTGTCTGTCTGAAACTCTCCTCCTCTGAGTCTGGTTCTGCAGAAAGTCTCCTCTGAGTCTGGTTCTTTCTTCTTGTAAAGAGACTTTACCTCTCCGCTGTGGCCAATGCTTTCCCATGTGGAAAGGTTTTTCTCTCTTGGAGGTGATCAGAGGACAACTTCTGCTCCTCCCTCCCTTCCTTCCTGCCATTGTGAAGCAGAATTCCCTAAGCGCTGCATTCACAGTTCGCCCAATAGGGAACGTCAGTTGGGTTTAGACCGTCGTGAGACTTGTTCGTTTTTCCCTGGTGATGGTGTGTTGTTTGTGGAAAGTCAAGTGAGTTATGCATCCTCAATACCCTTGATATAAAAACTAATAAAATACATATCAAACGTTATAGTTAAAGCCTTGTTTTCAGCTTACAAAAGAAGTTGAGGGACCCAACATCTTTACTAGACAACTAGCAAAAGTATGATTTCTACTTGTTCAGTAGTTTGCCATGAGAGATAGACAGGCGTGCCATGGGAAATTGGTGGTGTTTCAAATGATGCTCAGTGCCATACCATGTCTCCCAAATGCACGTGATGAAATTGGGAGTGTGTGTTTGTATGTGTGTCCATGTGTGTGTGTGTGTATGCGTGTGATTTTGGTGAAGGTGTGGCTATGTTTTTATTTTATTCTATATATACTGACTTTTGTTTTTAATATTGTGTTGTGTTTTTGTGGTATGAAAAGTGTGCTATCATTAAAGACGGATGTGGTTTGAAATTATCCAATTTCACCTGATTAATAGAAAAGCATTTTTTGAAAATGAGTTGAATTTTATCTGCAAACGATATTGTCAAGTGTCTGTGCTGTGTCATGACTGGCAGATTAATCATGTCAAACATGAATTATGCTTTCTGCATGGACATGACCCCAGGACATAAAACACAGTAAATAAACAAAATGGGTCTGCTAGCTTCATGCTAACTGCTATGGGAAAACCCATTGACATGCTAACAGTTAGGAGAGAAGCTGTGGAACTTCCTTGAACAAATTAAACTGAGCAACATCTCACTTACTAAATACACAACATAAATGCTAATTATTTCAATAGTAACAGGCATATATTTTCCTTACTCAGAAAAATATGAACAATAATTGAAAACTCTGAAAACTCAAAAAGAAGAAGGCGTGGCTGGGTTTAACACAGCAAGCTGTAGGCGTGACCAATCAAATGAACAGAGATAAAATGAGAACAAGCAAGCTGTGGATCCAAGTATCAAATTACAAACCAAAGGTGCTGGAGAGACAGCTTGAAACTCCGAATGCCTGGCTCGAGGGCATAGAAGCCCGGTGTCCTGCCAATGTAGTCATCCCAGACAGAAAGTGTTTCAATTCCTGGCCGCCGGAGCAAAAACCAAATATGTTTTTTCTGTCTGCTTTTCACGTCTGCCAGAATTTGCTTTATTTGTCCATTTTGAGAGGGGTACAGATATTCCCGAGTTAACTAGTAAAAGTCGATATGTCTCACTTTTCACTGCTTAATGTGAAAATCACCCTATTAGTTTACTGGTTACATGCATGTTCTCCCACTAGTGAACTAGTAACGCCTAAAATAGCAACAAGTTCACTATTAATATACACATTTTACTTACCAGCAGTGTTGGTAATAACGGCGTTAGAATATAGCAGCGTTAGTAACGGCGTTATTTTTTTCAGTAAGGAATAATCTAATTAATTGCTTTTCCCTTCGTTGCAACGCCGTTACCGTTACTGAGAATATGAAGTGGCGCGTGACTACAGATTGAATGAAGCGCGAGTGTCCGCTTCTGTCGCTCACATCAGCTGCAGGAGAGAGCAGGGGGGGGGGGGGGGGGGGGGGGGGGGGGGCAGGGTGACGAAGACCCGATGATGATTGGCTGGTGGGCGGATCATGCCCTGCTCACGTGTCTCACTTGCTGCATGCTATGATGACCGTTAAACACAACAAGACAGAGACAATGGCGTGGAGTTCAAGCCCAGGACGTTCAAAGGTAGCGTTCTGAAACTGTAAGTCTCACTGGAAGACTTTATCCACGTCTGTCTGTTGGGGTCCGTTACTCAAAAAAGTAAAGAGTTACCCGTTACTCATTATTTTGAAAAAAAGTAGTGCCTTACGCTACTTGATTACTCCATGGAAATAGTAACGAAGTTACACTACTCGTTACTGCATTGTACTCTGCGGAGCTGTGCTCCGGTATATCCTTCCGCGGAGCACTGCGCATGCGCAGGTCTGTGTGTATCAAAACGTTATTTTAAGTGATTGAAAAGAAAACACGTCTTTTAAAATGTTTTATGACCTTTCGGATTTACTTCACGTGCTAATACGCCGTCCCCTGGACCACTGGAAGGAGTATTTTGTCCACTTGACTGATTGACTTCCAGCTAAGCTTCGAGCTAAGCTACTACGATGCTAACAGCTGGGAACCAGCCACTGGATCAGAGACATAAATAAGGTATTTAAGAACTTGTCTAACTTTGTCAATGATAGGGAAATGGCGTGGGTCCCTAATTTTCGGAGTATTCATTTAAAAGGGGCATTTACAGTAGGAGGGAGAGCAGTGTTGTCAGTGGGGAACAAATTTTACTTTGACGGTTCCATCAGCCCTGACCCGGAAGAGACAGCGAGTAGTTGCTCGTATGGCCATCTACTGGTGGTTTAAAAAAAAAAAAAAACTCCACTTAAATAATAATATTTTGGTTGCTCTATTTGCAGTCATTGTAAAAGTAACGATCGTAGCGTTTCATTTGTAACGCTAACTACTCCTGAGTTAAGTGCCGTTACACTACTCGTTCATTACTTGTCGTTACATACCCCACTCTGGTCTCAAGCAACTGGAACTTTATGAAGCACCTCACATCAACACATGCTGGCATGACACTTGCTGCTGCTGCTGCTGCTAACCTCACCCCAAGCCTGAATGCAACCATGAGGGAGACGAGCCGCTCTAAAACAAGCAACCAGCAGGCGGCCAGAGCCGAGCTGAACACACTGATGCCAAGTACACTGGTACACAGTAGGCCTAATGTACAGTTACAGAGATTTGCACTACTTAATGACCAGAAGTTTACATTTGTGTTTTCTTAACAGGCTGCAATTTAGCTCAAATAAATACCAAATGAAATACTGTAGAAAGTGTTTTTATTCTTCAATCAGTTGCTATAATCATCTTTGATGTTATAGATGATATAGAACATGAAAAATAACGTCAGTTACTTTGCTGAGTAACTAATTACTTTTTCAATGAGGTAACTGAGTTACTAACTCAGTTACTTTTTGGGAGAAGTAATTTGTAATTCTAACTAATTACTTTTTTAAAGTAACTGGCCCAACACTGTTTACCAGTGAGCCAGTGGAGCAGAAATAATTAAACTAGTTATCTAGTGAGGGGGTGCGACTGCCATGAACGGTATCTCGTAAAATTGTGTTGCATAACTAGTTAAATAGTGATACAAAATATTTTCCACTACATTGGGGCGGCTGTGGTTCAGTGGGGAGAGCAGTCGTCTCTCGGAACGTTGTTAGTTTGATTCCTGTCTCTGCATGTCAAAGTGTCCTTAGGCAAGACACTGAACCCTACATCGCCCCCAGTGGGTGGACTGAGCGCCTTGCATGGCAGCCGCCTCCACTGGTGTGTGAGTGTGAATGGGTGAATGTGATATTGCAGTGTAAAGCGCTTTGGGCTCTGTCAGTGCAGAGTAAAAAGCGCTATATAAGTGTAGTTTACCATTTACATTTTGGAAGAAAAAAAATTCTGCACTGCTGGTTCACATGTTCATTTTTCTAGATACAACTAGTTTACTAGATCTAAAAAAATGCACACATTAACATGTAAAGGCAGAAACACCAAAAGCAGTGGACACAGGGGTCTCAGTAGTTGTAATGTACAAATTTGAAATGCTATTCGTTGACATGCAAATTCACAGTAGACCCGAACTTGTAAACTGGTAAGCACTGTTCCTTTCAAGTGTTAACATGTGCACACCAAGATACACTGCCAAGTTACAGCCTAATTCCACTGCGTGCGTCTCTGCTCCGCTCAGCTCCGGACCGCTGCGCTCCGGACCGCTGCGCTCCGGACCGCTCCGTCTGTTCAACACCCACAGCGTGCGCTTTGCTCCGCTGCGTCTCTATTCCGCCCGGCCGGAGAAGCAGAGCAGCGCATGCGCTATTTCACATCGACCTCCAAAAGCTGAGCAGTCTGGGCCACACTGGCATCTTTCTCTGTACATCCTGTAGAAAGGATGATGGGGTCATATAAAATTTTATGATTCTCCACTTCCAAAATCAGCGTCTCTTCATGCTGGTTGTTGTGCTTCAACACGCTGAATTTCGTGCAACAGGATGTTGACATTCGGGCCTTTCAGAATAAAATGCATACACGGTCCTGAATAGGCTATGTATTTTGCAGAAAACACGAAATTTATGGACAATAGCCTGCAAATGGGCCGTATATGCAGCTGTGTAAACATTCAGAAACGTTCGACTATAGCTTGATTACAGGCAAAACAGAAGTTTGTCAAATAAAATTTGATAGTGTGCTTTAATTTTTGTTTGCCCGCTTTTTAAAGTGTATATTTTAATCAGCATGGTATGTCTATTCGTGATATATCCGACAATTAATGTGACGGAAAAAAAAAAGTCTTAACAGTTTAAAGTTTTTAATAAAGACAAAATGATTTTATTTTGTATAAAACCGGAGGTTGTTGGAGCTCTCTTTCCTGTTTGGTGCATCTGAACTGTGGAAATTTATGCGTACGGAGACCTGACGGACCGGACCGGAGAGAAAAATAGACCTCGGCTCTATTTTGGACTGACGGAGCGGAGCGGAGCGCAGCGGAGCGGAGCGGACCGGAGCAGAGCGGAGGCTATGAAATCAGCTACAGTCATTAAAATAGCAACGTATTTGCTGCGGCGGTCGGACCGGAGCTGAGCTGAGCGCAGACGGAGCGGACCGGAGGATGTGGAATTTAGGGGTAAATGTGATGCATTTTCTGAGTGAACTAGTGCAACTGAAGCAGGCGGGATAAAACAAGCTTGAGTTTTAATTGGTTGTCATGTTTCATTATGGACTGGAGAGCCAATCAAGCCTCAGTGCATGCTCCTCCCAATTTATTATTAATTTTGTTTCTGTGATGAGTTAACTGGTTCTTATTTTTCCTGGCACGAGTAAGCTAGTATACACTTTCAGCCTCACGAGGTGATATGTGCCGATGAAAAAAGGTTAGTCAACAAGTATCCTACATTTACGAATAGATTAGTAAACATGCTGGGTCCATCTAGTTCAGTTGAAAAAAAAAAACAATTCAACTAGTGAGCATATTGCTCTTCACTAGTGAACTAGTATTTTTGCCTTCTCTAGTATTATGCAATTGTATGCACTCGTTAACTAGTCCCCTTATTTAATGATTGACTAGTTAACGTGTCAGAGTTTTTGCAGCTCACTCATGATCTCGTGTGCATTTTTGACTTTTGATATCAAGGATACATAAAAAATACAAAAAATGCAATTGATTGCATGAGTGTGCAGTTTAGCACGCTTCATGAAAGAGTAATAAATCAGACCCATTGAGAGTGACACTAATATAATTACCTCTAAGCTCTCGCCACACACCGTTATCCAATTTTTTTTAAATATAATTTACAAATTCAGATCCAAAACCATGACTTTTATTTGAGAGGTGACAGCTGAAGTAAAAGCCACAGTGGGTTTTGGAGAAATCTGCACCTTCTATATTCAAGTTACTGGCTGAAGCAATACAAACAGCTTCAAATGAACATCAAATTACAGCTCTGTTCAAGTCAATCATAATAATAAAGCAAAATTAATACCCCAGTAGATTCAGAATTTCATCAGTGGTGCGTTTGACAAATCTGTACTGTCCAGAAGATGTCACCTTTTAAATAAAGCTTCTCCCTTTCACTCCATTGTCACTGTATTTGTCCTTCGTAAGAAACTATTATAGGTGTTGTTAGTGCAGCTGGAGCTGTTCGGTGTTTCAAATATTTCTAAAAGCAAATGTCAAACAGGGATGTGAAATAAGTAAAACTGGTTAAAAAATGGAAAATGAGAAAAATAGTTTTGTGAGAACAGTTTCATTTCGAGATATATTCACGGTCCGCACTCCCAGCCCTGCACAGCTGCAGGTGGGTGTGAGTTTGACCATGTGTGTGCATGTGAAGCTCACAGCAATCGGCTGATTGGACGCACCTGCAGCAAGGAGAGACTCAGGTCATGTTTACACATATCCGGGTATTTAAGAAGAACAGATGTTCTCCCTGTACATTTTGAAAATAACTCCGTTCAACCCAGATCATTTAAAAGATGCTATGAGAATTCCAGACCTCCAGGTGGCAGTGTAATAGGAAGCAGAAATCCATAGAGCCCATCAGAATCCGAGAAAAAGCTACAACAAAGAATGGCAGAAATTGATTCCTGTTCCGTCAGCGGTAGTGGCACAAGGATCAGTCCAAACTGTAAACGCAGGTCACGTACATAATATGCTTCCACCCTCAAGACCATATGCAAGTTCAAGGGTGGAGTTTTCCTAAATCCCCCGTTTGGCCAGAGTTTTCACAGATAACCATTTCTAGTGACTTATTGCTCCATTTATGTTGAAGAACCATTGACAACTGTAAACACTGACTTTTTATGTATTTCCACTAGAGACGCGCGGATTGCGGTTGCACCCGCGGAGCCCGCGGATAACCGCGGATCGGGTGGATTATGTGTCGAAAAATTAAGATTTTAATGACATTCGGGTGGGTTGCAGTTGAAGCACTCAAATAAAAAAAGCAACAAAACGCTATTCTGCGGATGGCGGGCGGGTTCAGTTTTGAAAATTGATAAAAAAATCTTTCGTGTGGGCGGATAGCGGGCGGATGGAGATTTTAAGAAGCAGTTGCGGATGGAAAAATGAGCCATCCGCGCATCTCTAATTTCCACCCGTCTGTGCGTACGTGCTGTACGTTTCACTACATTGGTTTGTTAGTAAATTATCATTCTGTCTGTGGTTTCATTCTCCTTGACTTCCCCTCCTGGTGTGTGACTGCTGCCCTGATGTGTTTCACCTGTGTCCAGTGTGTGACCGGTGGTTTATTTGGGGTGTCTTTTAAGTGTCTGGTTGTGAGTTCATACTGTTTTTTTGTTGTCTCTTAAGGATTTTCGGTTCTGCCTTTCGAAATAAAATTATCCTTAATGGTAACGTCTGGCATGTTGAGTCCTTTCCCAAGTCAAACCTAAAATGTCCACTTTATACAAGAAGTTCTTTAAACCCAACAGTGAACAGACACCCAAAACACAACGACAGCTTTTCTGATTTCAATTGAAAATGCGAAAAAAGAGTCTTACCTTGTTTTCCTCGCAAGAATTAATTTCCTCTTGTTTCCAAAAAAAGTTTGTTATTGATTGCTGGTTAGTCCTGTAACATCATGATGGACTATGAGATTTTATAAGCACACCAGATTCTTTTATCTCAGGGATTTGGCAAAGGTGAAACCAATTCTTGCACGACAGCACTTTGACACAGTAATCCATGTCTTTATAACACCTTGGCTGGATTACTGCAATGATTTTATTTCGGATTCAGTCTCGCCTGTGCTGTTTTTATTATTTTATTATATCTTATGCTGCACTTTGAGTTTTTGGTTTGTTTGTTTTTTTGCCTATCCAAGGATAGCACTTTGTTTCAGCTGTGCTATATAAATGAATATATAAATAAAGTAAGTCACCCAGTAGGAATTGCCAGATGCATTTTGGGAACTGAGATAACTGAGGTTTTATTTCATGTAATACGTATGTCAGGAGTATATGGTATGTTCTATATAAATGGGACTGTATTGTGTAACTGTATGAAAAGAGAAACATTGTCTACTGGTACACAGTGATCACTTTCTTCAAGATGAGATTCCAGGTCTTCTCATTTCGATTTCACTCTTAGCTCTTCCTGCTAGTCTGTGAAATAAAAATAGGATATAAATCCCGTCACTCCCTGTCTTTCACTCACAACTTTATGCAACAGCTGTTCTTTTAATGGGTAAGAATGGCCACCTGACCGGAGATAATGAAGTGTCTTACCTGGAGGTGTTTAAAAAATGGGTGTGGTGTCGTCAATACTGACGAGGGTTCTTCAGATGACTGAAGAGTTCCGTCTTTAAACAGATTCCCAAATGCTGCTTTTGGAGGGATTTGAATGGTGGGGCGGTTGGTTATAAATTGGTTGGATGCAGCTTTTTGTCTTCTGAATTTGCAACCAAATCTGAAAATAACTAGTTTGTTGTTGATTCTGTTCAATTTGTTTCCACTTAAGCTGATCTGTTTGCCAGGTGGATGCTGCTCTTATTTTGACTACCCAATAGAAATGCTCAAAACTGAGGACCTTCAGTCTACCTTTGGTGGTTTGTTTCTGAATGTAAACAGTGCAATCCAAAGATTAAACTTTTTTTAAAAAAAAGAAAAAAAAACTTTGGGGCAGAAATCAGTTCCATTTGAAGAAGAGATCATTTTTTGGCAATACATTCATTTTTATGCAATTATTACACCTGATTAAAGACGAATGTGAAAAAATGTAACTTGTGCCAGTTCTTCCAGTCGGTCTTCGCCTTTTTTATTAGTGGCATTTAGTTAAGAGTTGTTTGACAGTGGGACTGATGACAGCAGCTGTGCTCTGAGGGATCCTCTGTCATGGCCCATAAAATGTGTTTGCAGGAAAGGTGTGGAAGGAAGGAACCGCTGAAAGTGTTTCCACAGCATTTTAGATATCTAATCTCTTACTGGTAAAACAAACAGATAGGTGGGATCAGACCTGTCGCCAGACATCAGTTTCAAGTGTGGCATATCAAATGCATGGGAGGGGCACAATTCTTATATTACCCGTAAAATATATTTGCACAGCACTAATGCACATTAAACATAACCACCAGCAGCACATCCAGCAACAGTTTACATCAGGCTTCATTATTTTAAACAATAGATAGAATGAATTATCAAAAATATCCATAAAAGATGTGACACCAGAAGCATTGCTCAAAAGATGCATTTCCATTATGCATGCGGCATGCAAACACAGACACTTGGAACCTACTTTGAGTGGAGGTAGCGCTGTCCTCTGGTCAATACGGGAGGCGGCGTTATTCCCAGCTGAACCTCCTCATCAGTGCATCTTTCCACTCAGACTTGAATTTGTGTGTGAGGTCCTCTTCAAAGGTGAGCTGAATAAGCTGGGTCTTGCGCTTCTGGAGCATGTGGAGTATCAGCACTGATGGCAAGTAACGAAGTACAAATACTTTGTTACTGTACTTAAAGGGCAACTTCGGTTTTTTGACATCTGGACCTTATTTCTAGGTGTGTGCATGATCATATACTCACTCAGACAAACACTGTGCAGCACGGAGTCCTTCAGAAGTTATTTAGATCCAACCGATTTAACTGCACTTAGCGGGAGCCACGGCAAAGGAGCTTCAGCGCGGGACATAATCTCTGCAAAGTCGCTCATTTTGGCTATATTTTTTCATCCATCGCCAGTGTTATCATAAAGTCAGCTCGTGTACCGTCTTCAGGTGTGTCAGCTCAGCTGACGAGCTGACAGTTTTCACTGACTTAGCCACAATGAGATCGGATGGGAACGTCGCGGAGCTTCTCTCGCCAGCAGAGAGGCACTTTGGCTGGGCCTCGGCTGTCAAGTCGCGCAGGCGTCTGACTTCCAGGGCCGAGTTGGTCCGAGTCGGGGCCGAGGTGGGTAAACGGCCTGGAGCTTGCTCCACGGAGTCTCCGGAGGTCTCCAGGCCGGCCTGGCTGCACCGCACCGCAATGTGAACTTCATCATGGCTGACACAGCTGAGAGCACTGAGGTCATCCTGGGGCACCCTTTTCTGCAGCAGGCACATGCCCACTTGGACTATGGCCACAGGGAGATAACTCTTTTCAGTGAAAAGGTTCCCCGCTTTAACCCAAACCACCGCCCTGAGATACACATGGTCAGAGTGGCCCGCACACAGTGTTGGAATCAGGCCGTGAGTATGTGGTACCTGGCACTGCCCGCCTCCGCCTCGCAACTGCAGGGGACATGATGTTGAGTCCCACCAAAGGCTTCATCGAGAAACACCATGTGCTAGTGGCTCACATTGTCAGACACAGCAATTTACCAACATGCCCATTAGGGTCTTCCACCTCGGCACTAAACCTGTCACCTTAAAGAAGGGGGCTGTGGACGAGCTCCTTCAGCCAGCTAAGGTTGTGGGGGAAGTGGAGCCCCAACCTTCATCAGTCTCTGAGCCTGGTAATTCTGGTAATTCTGTCTCTGTTTCTGTTCCCAGCCACCTGCAGTCCCTGTATGCTGAGAGTTGTGTCAGCCTGCCTGAAAGTGGCCGTGGTGGACTGGCCCACCTGTTGCAGTCATACAGTGACATTTTCTCCACGGGGCCTGCTGATCTTGGTCGCATCAGTCTCGTTCGGCACGATATCTTGACCACGCCAGGGCCGCCAGTGAAGCAGCCGCCACGTCGAATGGCCAACGACAAGCAGCTCACAGCGGACCACCAGGTGCAGCAGAGCCAGGAGGGTGGTATAGCACAACCCAGTAACAGCAGCTGGGCTGCACCGATAGTGATGGTGCGGAAGAAAGACCAGAGCCGATTATGTGTGGATTACAGACCTTTGAATGAACGAACCATTAAGGATGCTTAAACACTGCCACGGATTCAGGACACTCTCGACGCACTCTCCACTGCGAAATACTTTAGCACACTGGATTTAACATCAGGCTACTGGCAGGTGGAGATGACACCGAGGGCCCACAAGGCTGCTGCATTCTACACCCGGAAAGGTCTCTTTGAGTGGAACGTGATGCCGTTTGGTCTTTGCACGCCAGCCAAGTTCCAGAGGCTTATGGATCGAGTCTTGGCGGGGTTGCAGTGGGAGACATGTTTAGTGTGCTTGGATGACATCATAGTGTTGGGGCGGGATGCTGCTGAGATGCTGGAGCGTCTCGGTCAGGTGTTCACCAGGCTGCGTCAAGCCAATCTCAAGCTGAAGCCTTCCAAGTGCTGCCTGTTTGGGGAACAAGTGGCTTATCTGGGGCACATTGTTTCTGCCAGAGGTGTCGCTACTAACCCCCAGAAGGTACAGAAAGTGGCTGAGTGGCCGGCACCCCGAAACATCTTGAGGTGCGTCAGTTCCTCGGCTTGGCTTCATACTACAGACGCTTTGTGCAGGATTTTGCCTCACTCGCCAAGCCGCTCCATGACCTCACCAAAAAGTATGCCTGTTTCACCTGGACCAACGAATGCCAGGAGGCATTTGAGATGTTGAAGGGCCGGCTGACATTTGCGCCTGTGTTGGGCTATCCCCTCGATAGTGGCGAGCTGTTTCTTGACACTGATTCAAGTGATTGGGGAATCAGAGCAGTCCTCTCCCAGATTCAAGGGGGAGAGAGGGTCCTAGCCTACGGGAGCAGGCGACTGTCAGCTACAGAGCAAAATCACTGCACCACGAGACGAGAGCTCCTAGCAGCAGTGGAGTTCACCAACCATTTCAGGCAGTATCTGCTGGGAAGGTCATTCACCCTCCGGACTGACCACAGCAGCCTGCGCTGGTTGACAAGGCTGAAAGAGCCAGAGGGTCAGCTTGCCCGCTCCAGGTGGTCCATCGGCCAGGGAGGCACCACCAAAACGCTGATGCACTATTCAGGAGGCCGTGTCAAGAGTCGTGTCCATGCAGTGTGCCAGAACCTAAAGTGGGTGCCCAGTGTCAGCATAAGGCGGTGCAGTGCAGCCCGGATGACATTCCAACCGAAGTGGTTGGCGTGGTAACTTCCACAGGGCAACCTCCAGTGGGGGTAGTGCAACATGATGGCTGCAGTGGGGGCCTGTTACCATCTAAGCCAGAGTCTCCTTCCTTGGGGTTAGAGGACACCTCCAGTTATGACAGCTGTGACTACGTCCTAGCCCATCCTAGTATCCACAGGGTAAGTGAAGTACCTCAAATCAACTTGTTCTGTGGTTGGAGCCAAGAACAGCTGAATGATGCCCAGTTAACAGATCCAGATATGGCACCATTGAACGAGTGGATGGATACAGGGGACTGAACACCGTGGACGGATGTGGCACCCTGCACCCCAGCTACCAAGGCTTACCGGGCGCAATGGAAAAGACTGTATCAGAAAGACAGAGTGTTGCTGAGGAAGTTTTACTGCACCGAGGGCCAAGTTTTCTATCCCCAAATCCTGCTGCCTCAAAAATATCGTGCCCCTGTGATGGAACAAATGCATGATGGCCCGGTGGGTGGCCATTTTGGCTTAGAGAGGACTCTGGCACGCCTCAAGACCAGGTATTTCTGGTACAACATGAAAGATGATGTCACACTGTGGTGTCACATCTGCACCAGTTGTGCTGCCAAAGAGAAGAGAAGAGAAGAGAAGTGATGCAGCAGAGTGAGCAGCAGGTATTATTTCAGTTTGAAAGTAGCTTAAACAGTGTCTAGACAAGTACTGGCCCAAGTTGTGGATTGTTTCACCTCTGTGGAGTTACAAAATAAATGTGGCACCGCTGGAGCACCTCCTTCGTCTCTCTTCTTCCCTCTACACCACCGGGAACCCGAGACGCCGGTTACCAGCAAAGAGCCACGGTAAATAATCCAGCTATCCCAACTACGGTTCGGGGACAGACTGGGAGTAAGAGAGGTAACAACAGCATGACAAAGCGGAAGCTCGAATTGGCTGAAGCTGACCGGCACTTTTGCTGATAACATGGGGGTCTATGAGATGAAGGCAGGGTTCATAAATAAATTTTTATATTGCTTTATGCTAATATTATATTATAGCATCAAACCAGACTAACACATTTAAGCTTGGTTAAAAAAAATAATACATACATTGGAAACGAACGGAAACTCGAGACATGAGATTTAAGTAGAATTTTCAGGTACTTTTTACTTTTAGAAGTAGTTATTTTTCTGACGACTTTTTACTTTTACTCCCTACATTTTGAATACGAATATCGGTACTTTCTACTCCTTACATTTTCCCAAAAAGCATGTTACTTCTTTAAATATATACTACTAATTCATTTATTTATTTATTTTTGGCTGTGAGGAAAACTGGTTTCTGGATCCGGGCTAAAATTGTGAAAGACGCGCATGACACGGCTGCCTTCCCGCCAGCTAGTCACAGTTAGTCAGAGCGTCTGCAGGATAAAGCCAGAAGTATACAAAATGGACAGCGGAGGCGACCGTGAAGGAGAAAATATTGCTGCGACACAATTGGAGGACCAGCCACTCGAGCTCCCATGGCCTTATTTAGGCCCCATCCACACAAAGACGGAGTTGATTTAATATTTATGACCATCCACATGACTGTTTTCAAAACGGCTCAAATGCAATAACATCCCAGGCTGTTAGGTGGTGCTTCATACATGGCAATATCATAGCGCTTCCGCCTAGTAGCCCTGATCTTTTTCGTGGTCGATCCAACATTGCATGAAGCATCCTGCTAACCACTTCATGACAAAATATAAAAGGGACATTGATGTGAATTTTTCTTTCTGCGGAAATCACCCTGAAATAACTCAACACCTCTTTGGACATGTGATGACTCCAAGATCTTTTGGAAGCATTTCTGTCGCTTTGTAATTAATAATGTATACAAGGACTTTACTTTGGGGTGGGAACTTTTTTTTTTGTTTGTTTCTTCAGAAAACAGGGAAAGAAGGATTTTTTCATCATCAATTTACTAATTCTAAAATCAAAATTCTGTATTCATAAATACAAATATAGCAGGCAGAGGCCATCATTTACCCTCTTCAAAAATGTTGTGCTCTCTTGTATAAAAATTTTAAAAGACTCTGAAAACAAAATGGCTGTAAAAACTATCAGTATCTTTGAGAAATTTAAACCATTTGAAAGAAACTGATGGCTTACTGTGTACCCCCTGGCATAATGTTTATTATGTAAGTGTTAAACATTAAAAAAAAAATCACATGAAGCATCGCATTCTCCATGTTGATTTGTTGTATCCGGTGGTGCTGAAGGAGTGCAATATTTTGCAGTAAAAGCGGCAAAAGGCTCGCAGTCTTCAGCAGGACCTCTGCTACTCTGCACAGCGCCATTGTTATTGTTGTTTACAGTGTTCTGCAAATTTGTTACGACTTAGCGCGATGACGCTAGCGTATCAGGAAACACTCCAAAATAGTAGTAAATACGGAGCCATGGATTCAACAGTTTTTGGATCTGTTCACTCTGGGACCTGGTTTCAAAAATGTTCGGTTTCAGATCCACAGAATGCTGAATTTGTGTGGATGACAGGGTGAATTGATCAAATATTTTTGAGTTTTGGCCTGGATTCGTCTTTGTGTGGATGGGGCCTTTAAAGAACTGTTCAAATTTGTCGGCTCCAGGGGTAATTCCTGTCGAACGCGCTGTGTCTTATGCAAACCTAAGGTCCATGAAGTGTTGGCGTTCAAGAACTCGCCGTCAAACCTCAGAAAACACATAGAGGTAAGTGTTAACGTTACGTTGGGTAGTAACATTGTGCTAACGTTAGCTGCTGAATTGGGGCGGATAAGCGAGGTCTGCTGTAATTGGACTATGCTCAAAGCTGGCTAACGTTGGCTGTCACAGTCTGTTGAGGGTAAGTAATGCAGCATTTCAATAATGCCGTTACCATTACTCAGAATGAAATGGCCGCCTTACTCAGAGTTTAATCTACCTCGGACTGTGAGCTGGGCGGCAGGAGAATTGAGCTCTCTCAAAATATGACAGCGGGTGAGTCACATGTGTCCTGATTGGCTAAGGAGTGATGTGGGCGGGTGCTAAGGGCGCTGTATACATCCGGGGTTTAATCAAAACAACAGGAGTATGGCGTGTCAAGCAGCAGCGGAGTCAGGGACAGGATGGAGGTAAGTGGATGGGGGAAAATGGGGTCCTGCTTGAACAAGAAAACTAAATACCACTTAACTTGGAGCCCCAATACCCTTTCATGCCTTCTTCTCCATCCTTTACTCCCTTTTTTTCTTGTCCTCTCATGCGCCAGGTTCCTCCTTTCTCTCTTCATCCCCTTCTCTTTAATGTTAATTCTGTTCATTTGGTTTTGTGTCCCCCTAAGGCCTTGACTACATCAAATCCCACCTGCAGAAGCAGAGTGCATTGCAGTCAGGTGACAATTTGTCATCATCGGAGGAGGATTTCTTTTCGACAATGAAGCAGATTGATCAGCGGGACGGCCACACCAAGGAACTAGAGTCCTACCTGACCAGTTCACCTGACACCTTGGACGTCCTGAAAATGTTTCAATCTGTCTGCCACCTGAAGCTAAACACACCACTACCTGCCTCAGCTGCCCGTGAGAGGCTTTTTAGCACAGCAGGAATGATTTTTAGACCCAAGAGGGCTAGGCTATGTCCCAAGAACTTTGAAAACCTGCTTCTCTTAAAGCTCAACAAACAATTTTGTTAGATGTGTTTGACTTTACATTAGACTCACACAGAGGAGTGGAGTCGTGTAGAGCGATAGAGAGGGGGCTCTCAAGTGTGTTTTGTGTTACTCAGGTTAAAATATGTAAAAAAAAAAAAAAGTTCATTGTGAATTAAAAGAGAG
Organism: Salarias fasciatus; assembly: GCF_902148845.1. Classification (NCBI taxonomy): domain Eukaryota; kingdom Metazoa; phylum Chordata; class Actinopteri; order Blenniiformes; family Blenniidae; genus Salarias; species Salarias fasciatus. The sequence goes on from NC_043765.1 coordinate 23,949,341, forward strand.
CTCTTTGAATTAAAAACTGTATTTTTTTTGTTAAAAAAGAACGCTGTTTGAATTACACAGTAAATCATTGCATTTCATGTTAATCTTATTTCATTTTGTTAAAAAAGCTGAATTAAAAGCAAATGCTTTAATGTTTTTGTGAATTATAAACATGTACAGTGTTGCATTGATGTACTATGAAAAAAAAAGTTGAAGAGTTAGGTCTATAAGCATGATTTTTGACACTACAGTTTAGAAACCAGGTCCATCTAAGTTTCATAAGTCAGTATTCACACAACGTTGAAACGGTCTCTAACTTTGAAGTGAACCGTGCAATAAAAATACTTTTTACTTTTCATAATACTTTTGAGTACATTTCAGGGCCTGTACGTTTTACTTTTACTTGAGCAGATATGTGGACCAGTACTTTCGTAATTACCAAAGTAATTTTTTACACAGATACTTTTACTTCCACTCAAGTAAAGAATTGGGGTACTTTTGCCATCTCTGGGTATCGTTCATTTTTTTCATCAGATACTCATGAGCCACGAGCCACGGTATATTCAGACGCAATCACATCAGCTCCTACTAGTTCAATTAGAGGGGTTACCTTTGATTGGTCCTGGAAATTATCGTCGGCCTCTGGGTTCAACGCAGCCAATACGCTGATGAGCTCGCTGCTGCGCTCTGCAAAACGCGCATCCATTTCTCCCTGCACAGCATTACTCCGATAAAAAAAATCAAAACCACACTTGTTCCTTTACAATTTTAATGTCTTTGTGATAAAGAATGCATCATTAGTTGTTAATAATAATGATTATATATATATATTTTTTTTTTTTTTTTTTTTTTTTAAAGAGAGAAATCTGGGCCTCTAAATTTAAGTAGACAGTATTATTAACCCTCTTTTACAGGAAAGTGGGCGGTAACCATCGCTAAGAAAAAAAATGCTCTTACACAATGTTTCAATAAGCATCATGCAAATGTCACAACTAGGATAGTAGTTGTGAAATTTGTAATCAATATACAATATTGTATTTGGCCTACAAGATCCACAGGTCACGGTTTCCCGTTGTCTCTTTATGTTGTCCATCCATCCATCCATCTTCAGCCGCTTATCCGGGGCCGGGTCGCGGGGGCAGCAGTCTCAGCAGGGATGCCCAGACTTCCCTGTCCCCAGACACTTCCTCCAGCTCTTCCGGGAGGATCCCAAGGCGTTCCCAGGCCAGCCGAGAGACATAGTCTCTCCAGCGTGTCCTGGGTCTTCCCCGGGGTCTCCTCCCGGTGGGACATGCCCGGAAAACCTCCCCAGGGAGGCGTCCAGGAGGCATCCTGAACAGATGCCCGAGCCACCTCAGCTGGCCCCTCTCGATGTGGAGGAGAAGCGGCTCTACTCTGAGCTCCTCCCTGGTGACTGAGCTCCTCACCCTATCTCTAAGGGAGCGCCCAGCCACCCTACGGAGGAAGCTCATTTCGGCCGCTTGTATCCGGGATCTTGTCCTTTCGGTCATGACCCAAAGTTCATGACCATAGGTGAGGGTGGGAACGTAGATTGACCGGTAAATCGAGAGCTTCGCCTTTTGGCTCAGCTCCCTCTTCACCACAACGGACCGATACAACGACTGCATCACTGCAGACGCTGCACCGATCCGCCTGTCAATCTCACGCTCCATCCGTCCCCCACTCGTGAACAAGACCCCAAGATACTTAAACTCCTCCACCTGGGCTAGGGTCTCTCCACCTACCTGGAGAGGGCAAGCCACCTTGTTCCGGTCGAGGACCATGGCCTCGGATTTGGAGGTGCTGATCCTCATTCCTGTCGCTTCACACTCGGCTGCGAACCGCCCCAGTGCATGCTGTAGGTCCTGGTTCGATGAAGCCAACAGGACAACATCATCTGCAAAAAGCAGAGATGAAATCCTGTGGTCCCCGAACCGGACCCCCTCCGACCCCTGGCTGCACCTAGAAATTCTGTCCATAAAAATGATGAACAAAACCAGTGACAAAGGGCAGCCCTGCCGGAGTCCAACATGCACCGGGAACAGGTCCGACTTACTGCCGGCAATGCGGACCAGACTCCTACTCCGGTCATACAAAGACCGGACGGCCCTTAACAAGGGGCCCCGGACTCCGTATTCCCGGAGCACCCCCCACAAGACACCACGAGGGACGCGGTCGAATGCCTTCTCCAAATCCACAAAACACATGTGGACTGGTTGGGCAAACTCCCACGAACCCTCGAGCACCCTATGGAGGGTATAGAGCTGGTCCACTGTTCCACGACCAGGACGAAAACCGCATTGTTCCTCCTGAATCCGAGGTTCGACTATCGGTCGGATCCTCCTCTCCAGTACCCTGGAATAGACTTTCCCGGGGAGGCTGAGGAGTGTGATCCCCCTATAGTTGGAGCACACCCTCCGGTCCCCCTTTTTAAACAGGGGGACCACCACCCCGGTCTGCCAATCCAGAGGCACCGTCCCCGACCGCCACGCGATGTTGCAGAGACGTGTCAACCAAGACAGTCCCTGCACATCCAGAGACTTGAGGTACTCAGGGCGAATCTCATCCACCCCCGGTGCCTTGCCACCGAGGAGCTTACCAACCACCTCGGTGACTTCAGCTTGGGTGATGGACGAGTCCACCTCTGAGACCTCAGCCTCTGCTTCCTCCACGGAAGACGTGGCGACGGGATTGAGGAGGTCCTCGAAGTATTCCTTCCACCGTCCTGTGATATCCCCAGTTGAGGTCAGCAACTCCCCACCTTCACTGTAAACAGTGTTGGCGGAGACCTGCTTTCCCCTCCTGAGGCGCCGGACGGTTTGCCAGAATTTCTTCGAGGCTGACCGATAGTCCTCCTCCATGGCCTCCCCGAACTCCTCCCAGACCCGAGTTTTGCCTCCACAACTGCTCGGGCTGCAGTTCGCTTGGCCTGCCGGTACCCGTCAGCTGCTTCGGGAGTCCCATGAGCCAGCAAGGCTCGATAGGACTCCTTCTTCAGCTTGACGGCAGCCCTTACTTCCGGTGTCCACCACCGGGTTCGGGGGTTGCCGCCACGACAGGCACCGGAGACCTTACGACCACAGCTCCGAGCAGCTGCTTCGACAATGGAGGTGGAGAACATGGTCCACTCGGACTCAATGTCTCCAACCTCCCTCGGGACATGAGAGAAGCTCTCCCGGAGGTGGGAGTTGAAAACCCTGCTGACAGAGGGTTCCACCAGACGTTCCCAACAGACCCTCACAATACGTTTGGGTCTGCCAAGTCTGTCCGGTTTTCTCCTCCGCCAGCGAATCCAACTCACCACCAGGTGGTGATCGGTCGACAGCTCTGCTCCTCTCTTCGCCCGAGTGTCCAAAACACGCGGCCGAAGGTCAGATGACACGACAACAAAGTCGATCATCGACCTCCGCCCGAGGGTGTCCTGGTGCCAAGTGCACTTATGGACACTTATGGGCAATAGCCCTTATGAATATATTACAATCGAGGCCCGTGACGTCGCCCGGTATGGCGCAGCCGGGGCCCCACCCTGGAGCCAGGCCTGGGGTTGGGGCTCGCAAGCGAGCGCCTGGTGGCCGGGCCTTTGCCCACGGGGCCCGGCCGGGCTCAGCCCGAAGGGGCGACGTGGGCCGACCCTCCGGTGGACCCACCACCCGCCGAGGGAATCGTAGGGGCTGGGTGCAATGTGGATTGGGTGGCAGCCGATGGCAGGGTGCCCGGCGACCTGATCCTCAGACACAGAGACTAGCTCTAGGGACATGGAATGTCACCTCGTTGGGGGGGAAGGAGCCCGAGCTTGTAAGGGAGGTTGAGAGATACCGGCTAGATATAGTCGGGCTCACCTCCACACATAGCCTGGGCTCTGGAACCCAACCTCTCGAGAAGGGCTGGACTCTCCACTTCTCTGGCGTTGCCCGCGGTGAGAGGCGGCGGGCTGGTGTGGGTTTGCTTATAGCCCCGCAGCTCAGCCGCCATGTGTTGGAGTTCACCCCAGTGAACGAGAGGGTCGCATCCCTGCGCCTTCGGGTCGGGGATAGGTGCCTCACTGTTGTTTCAGCTTATGGGCCGAACAGCAGTGCAGAGTACCCGGCCTTCTTGGAGTCCCTGGGAGGGGTGCTGGACAGTGCTCCGACTGGAGACTCCATTGTTCTACTGGGGGACTTCAATGCCCACGTGGGCAGCGACAGTGAGACCTGGAAGGGGGTGATTGGATCGCATGGCCTCTCTGATCTGAACCCGAGTGGTGTTCTGTTATTGGACTTCTGTGCTAGTCACAGTTTGTCCATAACGAACACCATGTTCGAGCACAGGGGAACAACATAAAGGGCAATAGCAATAGCCCTTTATGTTGTTCACAGTGAAAATGACTGACACAAAGCTTTGAATTTTTTTTTTTTTTTTTTTTTTTTAATTAAGTACAGTACAAGATAAACATTTCTGACTTCTACATACTATGTGTGCTGACGCAAGATTTCAATTTCCATAACATGCCGCTTCAGGCTGTTTGTTCAGGCTTAAATCATTCACTGATGACGGCTTTTCTGATGGCTTTCAGGAGCTGGAAGAACAGTAGATTGACTTCAGACGTGTCGTCCATTTGTGTAAATGCCACTCTAACTTATGCTTCCACATGTACAGAGGACGCTGGCTCAATGTCAAGAAGAAAAGTCGTGGTTCAACTTTAGTGTGGTTAAAAGTGACGATCTGCAGTCTCCCCCTGACTATGTGTGTGTGTGTGTGTGTGTGTGTGTGTGTGTGTGTGTGTGTGTGTGTGTGTGTGTGTGTGTGTGTGTGTGTGTGTGTGTGTGTGCGTGTGTGCGTGTGCGTGTGTGTGAATATGATTGGCTGATTGGGCAGGTAGAAAGTGCTGCTGGAGCCAGCAGCCGGGACTGAAGGCCACCAGCTGGCAGGAGTCGAGGCCTCTAATTTCGCCTTTCTGCCCTGCAACCACCTGGATCTTCACCCTGCTCACGTCTTCAGAAATAAACTCCTTTTGATGTCCTTTAAAAACTTGTTCGTGCCAGCCATGGGGAGTGTGGGAGGGGGCCACCTCATGATGTGTCCCATGGCTCTGAGACTGAGGACGTGGCGTTACTGCAGACAGGGTCAGTTTGCTAACCGGTGCCTGCAGTCCTGTCTTGGGTGCTGATGGTCTTTGGTAATCTGGAAGGAAGATCTATGGGAGATTACCAACCAGGAAAGAATGACACACTAAATACTCAGAAAGAAGTGGAGGTGGCTTGGGCACACACTCAGTGACCTTATTTCCCACGCAAACTATGGAATCTGACTGTACTTACGCACATAATCTAAACTAGTGAAACTTTAAAAATAAAGCATTTCCAGTGTGAAAGCAGTCACTCAGCAATCTCATTTGTTTCTTTCCTTTTTGCTTAATCAGGCATTTCATCGAGCTAGAAACAAACGCCTTGTATGTGGTGTGAGAGGCTCGAAGACAGATGTTTACTGAACTTATTCTCGCATCAGACTTGGTGAACCATGCGCTCTGCAGGGAAGGAGTTTTTAAAGCAAGAGCTCAGCTGTTTGCTGAGAGCAAAGACTGGCTTCTCAGGCGGTATCACGTCCCAAAACAAACATTACTGGATTCATGCCGTGATTTATGTACTATGCTGGAGTGAAAGGCACAAATAATTGAATTGAATTGAATTCAGCTGACTTAACTGCAGTGGATACAACTTCCTTTTTTTTTCTTGGTTATCTCAACATGTACCAAACAATATTTACTGCTTTCTTTTGACCTTTGATGACAAGTAATTTCACTTTCAGAAATACTCTAATTTTTCACCCTCTCTGCCACGATGATGACAGATCAGGGAAAAATGCATCACTTTGCTTTGTAGAGAGGTGAGTTGTTGCACTAAATGGTTCCCTGGAGGCGTTTCTGAGGGCGAGTTGGCAGTTCAATTCTCAGCTGAGTGAGGCGGGAGTGTCAAAGGTTCAGGAAGAGATGCTGTGGCTCCATCTGGAGGTGAACAGTGTCATAAAAGAAAAAGACTTTTCTGTTTTTATTATGGCAATGTATTTTGAAGGAGAGGCCAAATACAGCAACATGTAACTTTTACACCACCGAGCACCTTCTAACAACAGATCACCGCGTCAGATACGTCAAATCAAACGGGGAAAGTCAACAGAGATTTGCTTTACTGTATTTAAACTATGCTTATAGTAACTAAAAATGGGAGGAGTACTCTGTATCTAGCAGCTGTGTCAGCTTATCTGGACTTAGAATAAAGTTTTCATGTTTCTGGTGTGGTTGTGGCGTGTCCGGATGCAGGATGCAGGACTTCTGGCCACTGTAAATCCAGTGTGTCAATCTGGGTATCTTTAATGTTTCTAGTGTATTGTTCTCTGCGGACGTGCGTGTTTTCATTACAGTAACAACCAGCAGCTCTCGGTAAAGGCCCAACATGACCATGACGCTTTCAACATTGAAACAGGCCCGATTTTCAATACTGAAAAATGAAAAATTAAGTGTTTTCACTTAGAACGTTGGTGTTGTTGTGTAAACAGGGTGATGTGTGACTCATGTCTGATTTTTTTTTTCTTGAAGAACATGAAAAAAAAAAACTAGTTTAAATCCAACCCAACTTTCACATGTGGTACTAAAATTTTACATCATTGAAGAGGGACGGCATCACAATTTTGCACCAAAAGACATAAACCTTGAAAAAGCCAAAGCGCTGCCTACTGGATCTGACTTCTCAGTGTAGCCACCATATTGGTTGAGGACCACTTTCTCCTCCGGTGAGTTTACTTCAATTGAAGAATGACGTCCTCCTCACACAATTAAAATAACTGTTTATTGAATTTTCAAAGAATGTTCTCATAGTTTTGTCCAAAAACTGCAGAAATGTAGATATGATACAAGAAGTCACTAAATTCTTTTAACAGAAAATAACAAGCGGTTGGTAGTTGCTTTATGAGCCACTCGTCTTTTGCGAGGAAAAAACTACATGAAAAATATTTCTACTCTTATAAGAAACCTAATTCATTAAACGATTCATTTAGTCTTTTTAGTCTTAGATATATGGGAATTAATTATGTGTTGATGAATGTAAACGTAGATCAATGTACTTTAGCTCAGCCTGAGAGTTTTGCCTTCAGTTTAGACATTGGTTCAGTTACTGTTCATTTGAGTGAGTGTGTTAGTATTGAAGATGTGACTCAGGAGGACACAGTAGAATCAATTTTATTGACGGTACAAACAATCAAGGGATGGCAACCCCACCTGTAAATGTACTGGTCACCCCACTGGCCACCCCAGTGCCCCGCATCGATTGTAGTAGTGTCAGTTCTGCATATAATCCCAAATGCACAGCCGGCCAGGCAAGCCGCTCTTGATCTGCTGTCTCTCAAAGTCCGCCACCCCCGCCCCCGCACCCGGCCACTGTTGCATGCTCCCACAGCAATGTGCACGTGACCACTTCTTGTAAATACACCAGTAAGTAAATAAGTCAAAATATTTTTTACTAAAATAAAAGGAGGGGGGATGCGTCGTAACATGTGCTTTTTACGTGCTAAATACTACTGTTTCAGCACCTGTTACAGCAGCTCTTTCACAGATTTTGTTTCGCCGTCACATAGCTAACGTTAGCTACTGCTTGTGTATGTTATGTCAATCATTTTCAGACAATGAAGCTAAAGTTCACAGATATCTCTTCTTATTTTAAGAAGAAAGAGGCGACAGGAGAGCATCTGAGACTCAGTGAGGAGGAGGAGGATGGAGTAGAGGAAGAAACAGAGCAGGACACAGCCAGGCACAGAGACAGAAGTCAGGCAGGACTCAACAACAGCAGTTGTTCGACGTGTTCCTGGACCAACAGGTGAAATTGTGACTGTGTGGCCTTAATAATGAAAATTAAATTTTCCTTGTCTGAAAATCTTTTCGGAACAGAAATTGATTTTAGTTTTTTTGTATTACATTAAGCAAAGATGTGTTTTTCTTACATATAATGTATGGCGTGGTAGTCAAAATCAGAATATTGATCCCTGTTGGGAAATTCTTGTTACATGAAGGAAGATATGATTGTTTCTGTACTTGCTTTTATTTAAAAATGCCAGTATCTGTTTCTCTTCAGTAGTTGTTTTGTTTACAATAAATCTACCCCCATGCCTTATATATACATTACGCAATAAAACATAGCTGTTGTGGAACTCAAAATGTTAACTGTAGCATTATTATTTTGTGCACATCAGATCATTAGTAATATTAAAAATAACGCAATAAACCAAAGTAATATCGTAGGGATTTCCTTAAGTCTTGATGGTTTTCTACTGGCCGGTTTACTACAGCAGTTTAATTATGTCCTGAATTTTGGGCTTTTATTTTTGGCGTGCCACCCCAAGATTCTAAGTATCCCCATCTGGCCACCCCTATTAAAAAGTTTCTGGAGGCGCCACAGGGTACAATTAGTAAGCAGCATCATCAGCGGGCAGAGGAATAATAATAAAACAATTCACAACAGTGCACCAAGAACACAAACCATAAAGACATAAATATCAACAAATCTGTAGATGACTCATCTGTTTAAAACAAAAACAAAACAAACAAAAAAAAAAAACATTGAGGCTGCGCTGTCTGTTTGAATTTGTTCTGTCTTTTCCTGCCACAGACATACTTACAGAATGGAGATACAGCATCTGCTTACAAAATCACAAATTACATATAGAGAAGACTGAGAGCAGTGGTTCACAAAGGTTTTCCTTGAAGAGCCTCTAAGATTATCCTGAAGAAAAGGCTAAAGAGCCCATCTGGGTCCCATCAAGCCACCGGGAAGAGATGAGCAGAGCTCGGAGTTGTCCATGCGACTGAAGGAAATCAAGGAGCCTCGTGACACAACTCATGTATGTGCATCGCACTGTCTTTGTTCTATTCTCTGATGATGAGTTCCTCCAAACTCTTTGGGTTCCCACACGATCTCCAGGTGTTTGGTGGTTTGCTGTCACTTCATTTGTACAGTTTCTGACTTCCAGTTGCCAGTTTATCACCACAAAAGATGCATGATTAAAAATGAAAATAAATAAATAAATAACAATATACCCCTTAAAATCAAGAGGACTTTGCAACCACATCTGGATTTCTGGAGTCACCAGAACTTCAGGATTTTCATCTTTGGTAATTTATACATTTGCATTTAAAAATATATATTAACTTTTAAGGATTTTTTTTTTTTTTGTCTGTTTCCAGCCAGAAATAGATCCTTCACAGTTCTGGTCTCTACTGGATTAACCTGATTATGCAAAAACAGAGCTAAAGCTGTCAACTCCACCTGAGAAGGCCTCTCCGCAGCATTCAGGCTGCAGAAAAGTACAAATCTGGCTTGTTTCATACCAATAGTTCATTCACAATGATGGACATCAAACCCACCTCTCAAAAATCCCCTTCTTCCTAAATATACAGTCACAACTCAAAACCAGAGCCGACGGTGGCATAGGCAGTATAGGCAGCTGCTCAGGGTGCCGTCCATCAGGGGGCGCCGCCACACCAGAAGCATAAATAGGAAATAAATTTCATCCATTTCATCTTTTGCATTTATCTAACACAAGAACACAAAGATGATCCATATCTTGATGACTATGGTGACTGGGATTTTGCTTTCTTTAAATAAAACAAATTGTCAAAGACAAAGCTATCAAGTTTCTTGTATGTATACAGTATATGCTGGCAATGCAAGGGGGGGGTCGCCACCTACAATCTTGCCAAGGGTGCCGGATTGGTCATGGCCGGACCTACTTCCCACACACACACACACACACACACACACACACACACACACCACACACACACACACACACACACACACACACACACACACACACACACACACACACACACACACAAACACATTCAGTGCAGTGCCCACATCGCAAAAGAGCAATCTCTGATCAAAAAATCAACAACAATAAATGAACCCAAAACAATGCAGAAAGAGAACATTTACAGACTGGCTGTATGCCTCTCATCATAGTTTTGCAGAGTCTCACTAGGTTCAAGTTTAACTCTCATTTCCAAACCACCTCTCAGCAACTCACTGAGCTGCATGCGAGATGCTGCCATTAAGCCTGAGCTTTCAGCATGAGTGCCTCTGCTGGCAAGTTGTGGCACTGCAGCTGGAGAGTTTTTAAATAAAAAAGATTTTTTAAAACAAAATCAACAATATTTTGATATTTGCCAACAATATCCATACCAAATGGCTGTTGGCATGGGTATTTAAATTTGCACCTTTACCGGCCTTCAACTCTTGTGCTTCCAGCATTTATTCTCTCCTGACTCAATTAAAAAGTAAACAAACCTGAGATCGGATCTCTTGGATCTAAAACTAAACTCTGACCAGAATTAAAAATGGTGACTCACTACTGCCACCTATCATACAAAATGGCATTATTTTTGGGAGTAGTGACGATTTGACTTATTGGAAGCTTTCAGACTTTCGGCCTCGCTGTCATCTCATTTTTCCGTCTGAATCCTGAATTCTTTAAATAAAACAAGCATAATCACACGCCTTTATACAACTGGATTCTAGCTTGCTGAGATAACCGCTGAATCGCATCGTATTCGTGTCGTGCAGGATGCACCCCGTTGACCGACTGGCTGTTTTTCAGCGCCTGCCAGTAATGAGACCAGTTCCCTTCGCTGTCCGCTCCAAAACCGAACACGTGGACCTGGGAAGACAGAGAGCACACACACACACACACACACACACACACACACACACACACACACACACACACACACACACACACACACACACACACACATACACACACACACACACACGAGCACACGGCTTAACGAACGTGGCACATTTTCACATTGCATTTGTGACAATGGTCATTTTTGGAGCTTTTGACATAATTTATACTGATCTACACACACTTCCACACTAACAGCCGATACATTTCCTCTCGCAGAGTTCTGCGACCTTCATAAACAAAAAAGTAATTTTCCACCTCAGCGGATTTGTCTGGTGGAGTAAAACATATCTAGCGCCCAAAATGAAAAGAACACGGCCGATAAACTTTTATTTACTCTTTCATTGCGGTTATTTCGTTCATCGTCTCCAGCTGGAAGCTCGTCCACACAGGCTGCACGTTTGCTTTAGAGTCCAAAAACATGTGTTTCAGATAAATCGGTGATTCTTTAACCGGGTGTAGATGTGTCTGTTTGAACCTATGTGGATATCACTCACACAGTGAGACGCCATTGTTGGCAGTGAGAACAAATACCTGCTGTTCCGGTGACGTGAGATGATAACGTTTATGTGTTACATTTAATCTCACTGAAATACAATATCAGAGTTCCGACACAATGACGACAATAACGTCATGGAGGAACGACGGAGCGGCTGAATGAGTTCCAGCTCCTGTTATAATCTCAGTCCCTGAGGGCCTGTTTGTACAACAACGGCACGCTTTACATGGAAGCTCCATCAATACCTGTTTACACAACACTGAAGAGGACGGAGTTTCAACATTAGGCCACTAGAGGGCGATGTTGTTTTTTTGTTTGTTTTTTGAATTAAACATGACAAAAAAATATTGTTCACAATGTGATTGTCCCAATAATCAGATATATCAGCTGTAAATCATAAAATGCAGAATGTGCAATAATTTGATCATTTTACTACTGTCTTATGGGTAACAGGCAAAATAAATTGTGCAAAATGGTGTTGATGTTTGATTGTTGAGGAAAGCTTGACCCTTGAGAAATCTTTCATAAAGTATAAATTCCCACATTCTAGTTATAAAATAAAATAAAATAAAATAAGATAAAATAAAAAAATGTAGTAATTCTTAGTTTTGCAAACCAATTAAAAAACAAACAAGCCTATACTGTCCTTATAAAGCACAAGAATTTCTTTGAGTTTGTGATTTATTTAACACTCCAAATCTGCAAAAGCAATTGAAATATCGCTATTATCTGCCACAGCATTTCTCTTCTGAATGCTTCCAGGAGCTTCTCAGTGTGTCTGTGATTTCTGCAGCCCTCAGCAGCGGACTGACCTTCACAGGTCGACTGTGAAGCCACAGTTTTCACTACTACATCACTGATGGATCATTCAAGGACAATGCTGCCATCTGCTGTTCAGTTTAAAGGGTTGAGGGTAAATCACAACTGATCCTTTTACCACAACAATTATTACATAATTTTCATTTTATTTTTTTTTTTAAATAAAGTGATTAACAAGAATTATAACTGACTGTAATAGATACATTTGTCTCATGGTATAGGAAGAAGCTGCCTTTATGTTCCTCTCTGTTATCAGCATTTGCATCCATTTTATGAAAGGATAAACTGGTAGATTACTGTTTACTGAGACCGCGGTGCACACGTGCATTAGCTAGCAGCACTTCTTAAAAAGTGCATTGCCCTTGTTTTCATGGAGATGGGCGTTTTCAAAAAGTTGCCTTTTTTTTCCCGTCCACACCGAGACTGACACAGAGTCAGAGCATTTTCAAAAAGTTGCATTTTTCTTTCTACACGGAAACAGATGGCAAGCATTTTCAAAAAGTTGCATTTTTCTTTCTACACGGAAACAGATGGCAAGCATTTTCAAAAAGTTGCACACATTCCACACAGAGGCAAAGTAGGAGAGGTTTCAAAAAGTCACATTTTCACACTTTTCTGCGAGACAGAGTTGGAGCATTTTCAAAAAGGTCTATCTCGGGTGTCAGTTTAAAAAAGTTGCATTTTTTGTGACTCCAAGCAACAGTCAGTTTTCACTAAACAAGTTGTGTAAATGGTGCCTCAGCGTAACTCGAATGTTGTGTTTAGCAGAGAATGGTTCGAAGACATTGCTCACTTCCTGTTTTGGGATCTTTATATGAGGGGTTTGCCTGTTCTACCTGCGTCTATCTACTTCTCCCTGGTACCAGCTCCAAATCCAGTGTGTTTAGATTCATTGTAGGTTTCAAAAAGTGTGGCAGTCCATCATTTTGAAGTTCTGGTGAATTTGGAAACACCATTTTTATTTCAGTCAAACCATTACAGGTGTTGTTTACCTCAGGATTACCACAGTGTGAGAGCAGGTGTGTGCCAAATGTTCTTTTCACTGACAGGGCCAGTCTTTATAATATCAATCTACTGGTAAACAGATCAGGTTTCACTCACTTGAATGGAAGAGGAAACGTGCAACTCAGGTTAAAAAGAAAAGGTCTTGTTCAGTTAGACTTCAGAGACGCTGGCCAGCTGTGTCTTTATTGAAGAAGCTTTTCTTCCATCCTCATTGTAACTATTTCCTCTCCAAAGACTATGAAGTTTTACTGAAACCAAACTCTAAAAAAGCCATTCACAGCAGGTAAACGTTTATGAATTTCCAGCACAAATCAAGATCAGAATTCCTGTAAACCTTCTTTATCCATCTGGATTTAGAGAAGTTATTTAAAACTTGCCTCATCGCACATGTGCAGAGCCAGGGCCAGAGTCATGAAGCCGGTGGATGGGTAACTCCCCTTCTTGTCCAGCCAGTAGTCATGGACGTACCTCATAAAAGCTGGGTTGACAACCATCACCTGTTATGAATCACAATGAGCCTTCATGCTTATTTTTCAGCGATGATTTCCTTTACATTCAAAAAAAAAAAAAAAAAAAAAAGGTTCTTTGTGTTTGAAATAATACTCACCAAGGTCTTGTTGGCTTGAATCTTTGCTCTGATGGGTGCATATGACCTGTGGGAAACGGGGGATTTTGTCACATGATCTGCTAAGTAGTAAAGTGAGCGGAGCAGAGACATTTAATTACACTTCAACTGTTACCGTTGATTCACACAAACACAAGGCATAAATGATCAAAACAATGGTTAGAAACCGAAAACCATCTCTTTCCTCTTGCATGGCGGTTTGTATGTTGTGTGTGAAAGTCTCACAGAATAAAGCTTTCTGAGTGGAGTTTATATTTTCCATTGGTCTTTTCCATCAGTCCAGAAAGATGGATGTGAATTTGATCCAGTCCTCAACAACGTCAAATACACCCGAAAACCACCACACACACTCTGATCAGGTGGACAGACATGTCCTGCCTGCCATACGGAGCTTTTCCAATGTTTGCTGTGGTGATTTGTCTTTTAACTTCCTGCCACAGAACTCGTCCTCTGCCTCTGCAACCAACTCGCCCAGTTTTTTTAAATAGTGTCAATACACAGACTGATAAAACTGACAACAGCTGATCTTCCCCCTGCCCTCAACAAGTTGAACGTCTTTAAACAAGCCCAGGGATGTGTAGTACCGTTCAGGGAAGGGGATGGCAGGGTTTTGGGGGTTTGTGAAACCCTGGATCTCAGGGTATGCAGCTGGAATGCTGGGGGGGGGAGGGGGGGGGGGGGATAGCCGCCCATATGGGCCGGTTCTCCTAGGTGTGGTCATGGCCCTCTGCCTGAGTGGGGGGATCGCTTCTTGGGCTCTTGGGCCCTGGGCTCTCGGCTCTGTCTGCCCTGGGCGTCTGGTGCCTGGTGGGGCCGGCTCCTGCCGGTCTTGGCTCCCTGGGACATGTGTCCTGTGGCCGCCGGGGCTCTCCTCTGCCCCTTTCTGGACCGGTGCGTGGATGTCTGCCTGGGGGAGTGGCTTGGATCTGGGCTCTAGGATGGCCGCCGGATGCCTGGGTCCTGAGGGCCTCTCTGGCCTGCTTTTGGTCTTCTCAGGGGTCAGAGGTCATATATGCATGATCACTGTCATATTTACATGATCACACTGATCTTTTATCAATCTTCTTATTCTGCATGTGGACTCGGTCACCCTGTTGTCTTGTGGTGGGTTAGGCCGATGGTGATCTAGGTCTCTCCTGATGCTCTTGTGTGATGTCTTGCATGTCCCAGGTCACTACCAGCTATGTTCTCCAACAAGATATGCCCTCTGTCATATCTTTATGCAGGTGCAGTAGCCGGTCGTCTGGAGTGTCGATATTAAAGGTGTAATATAGGATGTTCTATTTGCTTTGAGTTCCGGGTGGATCATCAAAATAACTGGTGGGTCTGTTTGTCAATCATTCTGACGAGCTGCTTACGTAAAGCCGTTGAACGTGCTCGCTGCCAATAAGATTCTACTTATTGCGCATGCGCATTCAGAGTGTTTATCTCGCCGGTGAGCTTCGGTTCCAGCTAGTATTTACTGATGGCGAGTCTGACATAATGAAACTAACTGTTTCGGAAAATAAGCTTTATGAGCGAGGCCGATCGCAGAAACTGTAAATAGAGCCGTGCACGCCCGGAGAAGATGAGCTATGGAGGTGAACAAATAGCATCTGTTCATTTCAGGATTTTTTTTCCCTGCGCTTTTGCCATTGATAGGCGTTTCCTCGGTTGTCTGGCGCATGCGCATTTTTCAAAAAGCGAGTAAGACGTTTCGTCTTTTCGAGAAAATCCTATATTACACCTTTAATTGAAAGACCGTCGTATCTTTGGATTCTCTTCCTTCTCTCCACTCTTTTCTTTTTTTTTTGTTTGCTTGCCTGTTCATTTTTTGTTTCTTTTACTCTCTGTCTCTCTACCTGTCTTTCTGTACCCTTGTCAGGTCCAGCAATATCATGTATCAGTACTCAAAATAAATAAAATAAAGTAAGAAAGCACGTTAACAAGAGGAGCTTTATGCTTATAAGCTCCTCGTGGAAGTGCAAATCTTTCGGGCACATAACTCTGTTTGGCAGAATCTCCTTTTGTTTGGTCTTTGCATGAAGCTGCTTACAGCTCTAGTATTCCACTCTTCTGATCAGTGTGTGCCAGTTATCTTTTCAAAAGCAGAGGAATTTTGTGTCCTACAAATTGTGCATCCAAAATTTCCATCCTTAACAGACATTCTCTCCACTGCTGGCTGGTGGAGTTAACCAGGAGAGACATGCAGGTGGAGTCCTGGTCATCAGCGACCTCTGGGCTGTCGTTAAGCACACCTCCAGCCTCTGTAGGCCCGTCCTGAACCATCAACCTGGGCCCGGTTGTTGGCGGGCTTTTCCCCGCAGGTGGTGTTGGTTATCTTCAAGCTAACATCTACCAAAAAATTCCCCCACTGACCACAGCCATAGAATGCATGCGCAGTAGCAGCATTTCCATAGGTAAATCACCTAAGTTTTGTGTTTTCACTTGAAATATTGCCACATAAATGGGCTGTAAATGTCTCCCTGTGTTTTCCTTGTGGTGGACCAGTGTCTTGTCCGAGGCGCAGGCTCCCTTTGTCCACATAGCTTGCGTTGATTGACTCCAGCTCTCTGTGAGCCTCAGTTATATAAAGCAGGGTTAAACTCCTGCAGTTTAAAGCATCAGGTCTGAGTGAAAAGCTCACCTTCCAACGAACCCTGTTGAGAGAGCCTTCATGAGCCACTGGAGATCCAGCAACTTGAAGGGAAACAGCACAAGGTGAGTCGTACTCCCTAAATCCGCAGCGCTCTCTGGATACAGTGCTCGATGAGTCGTTTTGGTTCCCGTGTCTTCTTCGTAGCCTTTTGTCGGACCGAAGTTCATTCTAAAGGCAGAAATGGGAGAAACACTTTATGATAAATCTGTTTTCACAAAAAAAAAAAAAAACTAAAAAGTTTCGCAAAAAGTTTACCTTATGACAACGTCTTGTGAATCTATCAGCTTTCCATAACGCGCTCCCTTCAAATTATGAGAGTTTCCCACAACGGCACATGTCCTGCAGTGGTCCGGACGAGGTTTTACAAGGTCTGGATCGGGCGGAAACATCTCAAACAGACTCTTCACTGTGGCTTGATAAGTGTTATAGCTGCATCTTTCAAGCTGCAGGCGCTGATAGAGGCACCAAACAAAATGTGTTAGACGACCGCATAACAAGCACCTCACCTCGAGAACGAGAAGACGCCGCTGTGAAAGTACCTACCTTCCACCAATTAAAATTACCCTCTGAGAGACTGTACGCTTTTGACAAAAAAGGTTGGATAAAAACCAAGCGATGCTCACGCAGCTGTTTGTCCTCTGTTAAACATTTCACACAAGAACACAAGCTTTGGTTCTTGGGTACTGGAGTCACATGGGACTGATTTTGGAGCTTTGTGGAGTCTGCCCACAAGGGGGTGTAACCATACGAACGGTCCCCGTTCGGCTTCTGGAACCAGTTGAGGGAAAAGACAGAATATGTTCTGAAAAGTACTCCGATCCCAGTGAGACACAGCAGGATGAGGAAGACCTTCACTCTTGGCATCATGGTGGACGCTTCATCGGCACACAGCTCCACCCTGTGGACAGAAGACAGAGGGGCGGTGTCACTTCCAATGCAGCTGGAAATAGAACCAGTTTGAGAGGGGGCTCTGCACCAAAATCCAAAGAACAGAGGAGCAGCATTCCTGTTGAAAATCCAGAGTTTCAACATCTCAAAGATTCCAAAGACCTTTGTATCGTAGCATGTTCAGGTTTCCTGAACGTCACAAACGACAATCTGTGTCGTCTTCGGCCATATTACTCTCCCAATGATGCACACAGGGGTATTTCAGATGTAAAGACATAATAATACATAATATTTAGACTTTGATACCTCTATTTGTGAATCATGGTGACTCCATAAATCATATTCCAGTGGCAGAATAGTTGGAACATTTAAAATCCATCAAGAAAAAAAAAAAAAAAAAAAAAAAGACTGTGTTAAACTCAAAACATTTATGACATTCAGACATAAAGGTCAGAACGAAACGACATTTTCAGATGGAAGCAGAACATTCTTGTGAAGTTTTGGGTGTCTGTGCACGAAGCCAATGAAAACACAACTTTTTGATAACAGCTCCCAAAGTACACAAAAACACTCCAATTCTAAAGTCTCCCTGGAAACTTTTTGAAATCATGTTGACTCTGTTTCTGAGTAGATGGAAAAAAATCCTACTTTTTTGAGGGGGGGGGGGGGGGGGGGGTGCTGCTACTGTGCATGTGCACCATTGCCGTAGTAAATATTTCTTGTGCACCAGCAGATGGACAATAACTGATCTGGTATCAGCGATATCAGTGTCGGTGCATTAATAACCTAAACCAAAACCACTTCATTAGACCAAATACCTCTTGTAGCTACTTCGATGTTATGTCTGAAAGGGGACACGAAAGGTGTCTGGTTATTTGTGCTGATCAAGGATAAGATATTGTAGAAGCAACGCACGACAGCAGTTAACAAGCTTTTGCTCCAGCGACACCTTTTCCATTGGTCTATACATGGCTGATATCTATGCAGATGAGAAGGGCTGTCAATTTTCTGTCCTTTATTGCAAGAAGTGGCCCTCATCTGAACTATTTTTAAAATCAACAACACTGTGATTTGGTGTAGGTAATTGGATTTGCTGCTCTCATTTTGAATAAACAGAATGCTTTATCCAGACTCAAAGCTCAAACCGATTCAATAGACATTTTTCCAGTGTGCCGTGGTGGAAGATTGATTGGGGAACAAATACTGCCGGTATAACAAAGCTGAGGCTGGAAGAAAGAGGTATTATGATAAAGTAGGACAAGTCTAAGGAAGCTGCACCCGTTTCCTCCTCTTTGAGTCAGCCATTGATCTCAGATCCATCAAAACAAACAAGAGAGATTATCTGATGATGGTTGTCTTTAGTCCCAGCAGGGGTCCACTGGCCTAACGAACAGGCCTGTTATCAGCATGAACAGGAACAAAACCAAAAAAATAGCTTTCAAACAATACACCATATTCATTGATTACATAATAGGAATACTCAGTTTTCTAGATTTTTTTTTCTTGTTTTCTAACTATTCTCACGGTAAAACATCCTGGTGGGTGAAGGTCACTGCCAGCTTTGATCCCGAATGCTTCAAGTGACCTCGGAGGAACTGAAAGATTCATTTTATTTAAAATATTCTCAATGGAGCTGCTCGGAGTTGGCACAGGTTGATTAAACTGTGCTGCAGTGCAGGTGTTAGCTCTCAATGCATTATGTATGTCAGGGTAAACCTGATCGGGGCCGGATGGACACTTCCACATCCCAACAAAGGTGAGGGTGGCGAGGAGGTGAGGGGTAGATGGAGGGGTTAACAAAACATCAGACCAAATTTAGAAATGGAGGTATTTCTGAATGACTAGCGCATAATCAAAACTCTAAAGGGAATATTTACGGCACATTCATCTGAATCACATGTGGGGACACATTTTTGAATATAACGTTGTTGATGCTTTCATGGTTAAGCACCACCAAACCAAGACAGCAGCGTTTAAAATATTTAAGAGGATTTTTCCTCCATTTGTCCAGTGTTGAGTAAAGCTTCAGGAAAACACAGTCAGGTAAAGTCACATTAATTTTAATGTCTACGTGATGTACGGGTGTCAATTATTCAGCGATGCCAGCCTGCCGAAGGTCCAAATCCAGGCCACGCCGTGACATTGGAAGGAGCGAAAAATGAAAAAGTTTTCTCCATGAAACATATCTTATGTAGCAAATGTATTAATAGAGGAATGCAGTTTTTCATCCCATTTTAACAATCAACAATAAACGGGACTTTTCTCAAAGATATTAGAGAATAACGGTCTTGTGTCAAAAGTGTGAACATCCGTAAATATATTTCAGAAAAAAACTAAAACTGTATAAAACGTGCAAGACTGGATTATACACACTGATGTATACATGCATCTGTAAACAAGAAATTGTGGTTGAAATGTGCAGACATGCTGAGAAAAATGTATGGGGTCGCAATAAGTACAAATACACAAACAACCTTACTGTTCAGGGATCTCACATAGCCCTGTAAAACTGCTGTAATAACTTTTAAATTTAAATTGTAAAGTTTTTCTTTGTTGTGGCACAGAGCAAGCGTGACAAATATGTATATTTTCACAAAACCAAACACTTCCGACTGAAAACGACAGCAACCTCAAGATAAAGTCAATTCCTCTTGCGGCCTGGGTTTGGCCCTCTTGCCTTATGTTTGACATCCCTGACACACAGGGGCTCGCCTGAAATGTCAACGTAGACCCCCGAGCAGACGTGAAGTGGGCCCAACAAAGACCTGTCCATGTCCTCCAACCCGTCCGACCAGCCGGCAGGTATTTCTGCTGTCAGCAGCAAACGCTGAACAACGAGGCTCAAACAGCACTTCAGTGATGCTACACTCATCCAAACACAACGCCCCACATTTGTGTACATTTACATGAAGCTCTATAAGCTCCTGCATTTACAAGCCCTTCTTTCTGTGATCATAAATCAGCTGGTAAGGTGAGAAAAGCTCCTCCTTCGTGGTTTGTTGTGGTTTTCTTACTGATCCGCTCGTTCAACCAGCTTCTGTTTATGTTGAGCATTTCTGCTGACTGCCGTGTAAAACACTGACAGTTGTTTCCAACCACAATGCGCAAGGCGGCAGCGTCAGAACAGCATTTTTTTATTATTCAAAAATTAAAAAAGGCCTTTTTCACATGAGTTTAATGCTTTAAACATGTTTTTTACTCTACTTTGCTGAAATAAGATGTTTCATGAACATTTGATTTCAATCCACTCGCCACATTTTGTAGGTTTCTGCCCTGACCAGAGGTGTCAAACATAAGACCTGTGGGCCAAAACTGGCTCGCAAGAGGCTCCAATCCGATCAGCCAAACCGGAAATCAAATTAGATAAATTTCAAAGTCTACTTTCTTTTTTTGTTTTAAACACAGCAGACACAAGACAACTCTGAGACCTGAGGCTGAGACAGTTGTGTTCATAAAAACACGCATCATGCAGCAGCTTCAAGAAAAGATTTTGAGACATTTTACTGTATTTTAAAAAAAGATGTCATGAAATCATGGCTTTCTGTTGTGAGTTTAGTCTTTTTCAGCAGTAATTGTTTGGTTTTCAGTGTAGATATTTACATCACATACCTGGGTCACAACAAAGGTTAAAGTTTGAATTCAACGGTTATTACGTCTCCATTATAACGTCTATTACAATCATCATTATTAGCTAATATTATTATTACCAGATTTACATTGTTAACATGGTTAACATCCCTGTTTATCAAAAGCTTTTGGCTTTAATTACCCACATCATTAACGTCAACATACACACCCTTTCAAATCATTACTAACAACAACAATAACAAGAAAAAGACTGGATACATGGGAATATTCAAATTTGGGTTCTGAGGAGTTTTTTTATGCAGAAAGTTTCAATCAATGAAAAGCACATCATTCCTTCAGGAATATGAACAAAGCATGATTATATTCATATTAATAAATGTATCTATTTATAGGAGAGCATAAATAGGCATTGATATAATTAGGCATAGATATCGAAAAAAAACTGGTTGATTTATAAGTTTATTTAAATGAACATGGTGATAATTAGGCATAAAAAACTGTATTTGGATGGCTCTAAACATATATGAACATATAAGTATACATCTGTGGTTACAACAAGGACAATGCGGGATCTGTAAGCTTTTGGTTGGACTAAATTGTTTACAGTTTTATTCAGAAAAACGGTGCATTGTGCCATCTTAATATCACTCTTAAATTGCATAAACACAATTAAAAGCAACGAGTCTAAGAAGTAAAATGGTCCATTATAAAGATAAATAGGTCGATGTGGTTCAAAAAAGCCAATAGAAAGACAATGTAAGCTGTGCAGAAGTTATTAACTATATTAAAACAACAAAGTTTTGAACTCTTTGCGCCGTTTTCCTTCAGCTTGCTGCTGTTCTCCGGTGGTGGTTTATCTTTTAACTCCTCTCACCAGGTGCTCCGGTCGTTTCTTACCTGTCTGATCCGTCGCTGAGTGACCGGAGGGAGGCTGATCCGCGTGCGCCGCGCCGCTCCGCCGCCTCGCGCTGCCTGCCGGGAGCCTCACCTGAGCGCCCGCGGCGCAGAGAGGAGTGGCCAGAGCGCACGGTCCGCGCAAGACTTCACTTCTACGGAAAATACATCACATCTTAAGTTTCTTGAGGAATTAAGTGGCGTTAAAAAAAGAAAGAGAAAAAGCGAGAAAGGTGTGGCCAGAGGAGGATTTATCATCCTCTCACAGTCAACTGAACCTACAGTGGCCATATAATTCATAATCACTAACAGTCACACGAACAGTAGCTACTTCTGTAATTATTTAACTAAGTTTTATGTGGAAGTCTCTGGCTGGGTTAATAAAATCACCATCAAACATCTACAGGGGAAGAAGTCACATCAGTCGAACATGAAATGTTCAATAAAACACCGAGAAAACTATTACTGAGCACACAAAGTGAGTGACCAGATAACAGGCGACACAAATATGCAGTAGACATGTAGTAATGCAGTATACCGTAATTTAGCTATTATTATCTGCATGGAACTAAAAGGGTTTGTAAAACAAAATGTTTTGTTTTCCATTCAGACAGTGATGAACACCTACCGGCTTCAGCCAGGATGTTCTCATGGTGCGTTTAAAGACGGCTCGGAAAAACATCTTACCATATGTTAATCACGGATTATGTGTTAGTCACAGCTGACAGAAAGTTGCGGTTGCGGTGCCTTTCACTTACTCTTTTATCAGACGTATTTCAACCTCTTCAGTTGTTTGTTTTGGTTGGTCAAAGACAAGAACGGCGGCAATTCTGTCCAGCAAAGGAACTGAGGTTGCTGTTAACTGGTGATCTGAATTACAATTTCACCCACTGATAGTGATACGGTGTTACGACCAGCTCGTTTCAGAGAAGAACATTCCACTTGTGCCATAATGACGCTTCATCAGTTTTTGGGAGGACAGAAGACACTTTTAGCGAGCGAATTTGCACAGTGAAACCGCTCCCGGAACTTGCTCACAGAAGTGAGCACATTTTCCTCACTAGAGGCTTCAGAGGAAAGGAATTTTTCCTTCAAGGGCTTCAGTGGACTACGCAGCGTATGGCCAAAGATGAGCTCTGCAGGACTGAATCCTCAGGATTCCTAAACAGCATCACCAGCAGCTAATAAAACAAATGGAATTCTTTCATCCACAACTCTTACCTGTATCCAAGCAGTGTTTGCGGAGCATAGACTTCAACATCTGATGCCAAAGTGATACGGACTAGAGACAAAGTGTTTAATTTCTATTGTTTTGAGGACTAGCTTTAAAAGCTGTGGCCTCAGGATAACGGGTGGCGGTGCACATAATAGTGAGCAGGCACTGATTTCCTGACTTAGAGTGGGGCAGTGGACCCACACAGTCTATTATCGCACGCTCAAAGGGTTCCCCTATAGCAGGGATGGGACAGAGTAGAGCAGGAGGAATTTTCTGGTTCGGTTTAATCGCTACCTGGCACACATGACAGCAGAAAACTTGGTTACATCAGATTTTAACCCAGGCCAAAAGAAATGTTTGAGAATGAGGTTGTAAGTTTTGTTAACTCCCAAACGTCCTGACGATTTACTCTCATGTGCAATGATCTCCCCGGGTGCAGCATGATCAGCAGCAGGTCTGTGGCTACCAGCCACCTCAGTCTCAGGTGCCTAAACACACAGGAGAATCAGGAAGCACCGGCAACACAACTTACCCCAATTCCACCAACGACGAGAGTTTTTAAATCTCTCTTCAAAACATTTTTTTCTAAAAGAGACTGATGGGTGGATTTCTTTGCTTTGATAAGAAGGATCCGGAGACTGAAGACTTCTTTTTGTGGTCTTTGTTGTTTGCAGATCTGGGAGCCCTTCCATGCAATACAGCAGCTCAGCTCATTGTTGCACAGCCCCACCTTCGTATATTAAGCTCTGCCCTGCAAGGAGTCTAATCATGTGATCACAAATTCTACACCATTGAATCTAACATCTGGATTCACTACTACCTATGTGACCTAACTGTTGTATAATTCTTATACAACTTACACAACATAATTCGTAATTAAAGGTCTCAGCATACATTGAACCGTACAGAGATGTTTAGGTGAGCAGCTGTTTCCTTTAAATTATCCTCTCTGCAGTTATTAATTAAACCAAATGAGGGAGCAGCCAAGAAACTTTTCAAATCAAGTGATGGCATTTTACAACTTAATAAGTCTTACTTTAATACATAAATAACTTTAGTTTCCAGCTCTCCTTTTAACAGATGTGGTTCCCTGACGAGCCCCTACTTATGCTATGACCAGCTCATTTCGGAGAAGGAAAAAGTGATAACAAAAGAGTGTGTGTGTGTTTGTGTGTGCATCATTCTTGCTGCAGTTTTTTTTTTTTTTTTTTTTTTTACTGAATTCCATCAAATTACTGTCACTGTCATTTTAGTAAAATTTTATTCAGGAGGACAAATTTAAGTCAGCTTCCAGTAAGTCAACCCCCATTCATCCCGGCTGATTCTATTCCTCACAGTATTCCTGCACAAATGCTGATTCAACACTGACTCAAACACACTTTACTTCAACCTGATTTCATCGTAAATGGGCCAAATTGATGAAACAGTATCTAAGCAACCTTTATCTATGAACTTTAAAATTTGTTGTGCAGAACATGAGTGAGATGTCAGCGGACAGTGGACACCCAAAATTGCTCCGAAAGTTTTCCATTGTCACTTGAAAAAGTTGTAAGCAGAGTCTTAATGTACCGTACGCTGCGTCTTAAAGTAGAAGCAGCTTTGGCGGTACGTGAGGCTGTTAAATCCGTGGTGTTTGGAGAGTTTCGAGGCATTTGATGACTTTCCCAACAGAGTGTGAACGTCTCTCGGTGTCCAAATGGTCGAGATCCCCCTCGATGCTGTTTTGAGAACTGGTGATAAGAAGAAAGGGACAGACAGATGGACGAGCCCGAATCGTAATGTCTCCGACTGCATCTGTCACTGGCAGGGAGGCATGACAGTAAAACAGCAAATGTCAGTTGTGCTGTGATAATACTGAAGATTTATTAATCCGGTCCATCTGTCCACTAAAGAAAGAACCTGGAACGCTTTCGGGCGATTACAGCTGGATGATGTGTGTGTTTGAAAACAGAAGTCACTGCGATGAACAGCTGGCGATATCATCCTGTATTTAAACAACGAAAACAAAACGAAAAAAAAAAACTTAATTTATAGCAGGGAAGAAGGCAATCATGTGGAAACCACCAGGGGAAAATGTCACATTTGTTTACATATTCCTCCAAACACGTTTTTATCGGCTGACATTTCCTCTTGCTGGGATCGACCGTTAGGTTGGCAGGGACTACACATTAATCTTTCACCTGCTCAATATAGAACGCCCCCCCCCCCCCCCCCCAAAAACCCCCATGCACGACCCAACAGGTGGAATTCAACTCGTAAAAATCCCCATAAAGGCATAAAACTAATGGGGAGAATAAAATAAGTCCCATCGCCATAAATAACACTCGAACGCCCGTAAGGGAGATCAGCAACAACATCAAGTGACATAAAGAGCTTGAAGTGTGTTTGGAACATCTGCCTGATTGCTCAGTCATTTTAACCTGCTGAGTGACATTCAGTCTACTGTTGCCCAACTCAAAAGGTTCAAACTCAGGATTTTCTGTCCTGCATCCAGCATCTTTTCAGTATATGTTTAAATGGATTTCTATTTTTCCACTGCTTGATCAGAGACAGGTAATCAGCTGCTGGGGTTCAGGTTTCAGATCCAGAAACTTTCATGAAACTTGACTGGAGATGATCTTTCTCTAGATTTATGTCAGGTTCATGTTAAAGTAGACTGACAGCATGCAATTAAACACTCCAAGCCTCTGTATTGATCAGCAACTCTCATGTCTCGTCACGCTCTACCATTGCTGTGTGACTCATATTAAATTTCAAAGTCGGACTATTGGGGGTGGAGAGACTCTGGCCCAAGTGGAGGAGTTTAAGTATCTTGGGGTCTTGTTCATGAATGTGGGACGGGTGGAGCGTGAGATTGACAGGCGGATCGGTGCAGCATCTGCAGTGATGCGGTCTTTGTATCGGTCCGTTGTGGTGAAGAAAGAGCTGAGCCGAAAGGCGAAGCTCTCGATTTACCGGTCAATCTACGTTCCCACCCTCAGCTATGGTCATGAGCTTTGGGTCATGACCGAAAGGACAAGATCCCGGATACAAGCGGCTGAAATGGGCTTCCTCCGTAGGGTGGCTTCTCCCACCGGGAGGAGACCCCGGGAAGACCTAGGACATGCTGGAGAGACTCTGCCTCTTGGCTGGCCTGGAAACGCCCCGGTATCCTCCTGGAAGAGCCGGAGGAAGTGTCTGGGCACAGGGAAGTCTGGGCATCTCTGCTTAGACTGCTGCCCCCGCGACCCGGCCCCGGATAAGCTGTGAAAGATGGATGGATGGATGGATATTGGCGGCGATGTTTAAGAAAACCTTTCACAAGGCGGTTATTACAAAAAAGGTTTTCCTTCTCCATGCTGCTTTGAAACTTCTCCAAGACATGATGCCCCGAGGTTAAATTTCAAATCCTTTTGTTTCTGTTTTTTTATTCATTTATTTATTTATTTTTTTTGCCTTAATGAGAAACTTATTGAAAGTCAACATCAAGTCGGTGATCAAAACCACTCTCACACACTTCCCGGTGCAGGATGGAGCTTTTTAAATACCAGAAAAGGGCAGGTTAGGCTGTCTTTATAGGAGCAGCACTGTGATTAATCTCCCTCCAATAAGCACAAATCTACTTTAAGATGTTATCTGATGTGTTTCACACAATCTCAGCATCTTGGTGTGGTGATTATTATCAAGCCTTTCAAAAACAAGTCATCCTGTCAGACTGATCTGCAGTCAGCCTGAAATGTGTCTGGGTGTGCACGGCACAGTGATATCAAGCAGAAGAGATCAGCCCTTAGCTCACAGGTCGTCAATCACGGAGGCCATATTTGCATGCTCCTTTCCCTACACCCGCGTGAGAGACGCCGACTTTTAAATGTCGACCGGTCTGAAGGCTGAGAAAGCAGAGATTTCAGAAGAACGCATTGCTTTCCAGCATGAGCCCTGAATACTGATTCACTGGAAAGGAGAACGTATTCTAGTGTCTCCAAACCGCAGCGTTACTCAAAGCTTCTGTATGCAGGTGACTAACACAGTAAGTTTGCTCTCTATGGACTTCCTGTCTGCCTCGACTCCCAGAACAGGGACTGAGTTTAGGAAGAGGGCGTTCAGGTCCTCTGCTCCCTCTGCCTATAACACTAAAAAAAATCACTCAATTTACCATCTCTTAATGTTGATTAATGATTTAAATTTAATGTGTTAGATACCTTTAAATGGCCAACTGTGGAAGGAGTGGATGTTTAAATGTGTAGCACCTTCATCATGTTTGTTTTAGTGGTCTTTTAAGTGTTTGATTTGATATCTTTCAGTGTGCGTTGTGGTTTTTATTGTGTTTTGGTTGTCTTTTAACATTTTAGTGGTCTTTCAGTGCTTGCTGTGGTCTTTTAAGCCTCGTCTCCACAGTGCCGCAACACCACAAACAGCGCTATGGAAACAAGGCTTTAGGGTTTTGGTGGTCTTGTATTGTATTTGAGCAGTCTTTCAGTGTGTGTTGTGGTCTTTCAGTATTTTGGTGGTCTTCTCATGCATGATTTTATTTATGTTACTAGTCTTTTAAGTCTGCATTGTGTTCTACTCACTTTGGTTAACTTTCAAGCACTTGTTTAAGTGAAGTTTTCATGTTAGCTTTAGCATTAGCCTCCCTCCATAATACCACATGTACTATACAGGGAGGCTAATGCTAAAGCTAACAGTGGCCTTAGGGAAGAGAACAGCAGCTCTGCTTTTATTTAGAACTAAAGTAATGAACACTTAACAAGATCACAAAAACTGCAGCAATTGCATTAAGCTATTATCAGACTGATGCTGAAAGCAATGAGAAATTCCTCCAATAGCAAGTGAAAGAACTGGTTTTCGAAGAAACTAACAGTTTACACACACACAGACAGACACACACATGCATGCAGAGAACAATACTTGATAAACATGAACAATGGCGAGTACGAGGAGTTTCGTTGGGACAGACGAGGAAGTTGGACTGTTATTCCAGGTGACTCTCAACTATTAAAACTACTTTCAGCTGTCATTTAAACACAACTTGCAAACCGTCCCTTCAAAGCAAATACAGTAACTGGCACAAGCTGCCAACTCAAATGAACGGCCGGCCTATGTTGAGTCATAAAACAGGCGGGTCGCCTCTCCTCGGCCTCTGTTGTTGAGCCATCCCAGAAAATAATCAATAAACTGAATGTAGCCCAATGACTTGCAAAAAGTTTATTCTGAACTATCATCAGTGGGAAAATTGAGGTCATCTGGGGACAGGGCAGAAGTTGGAGCATAGCGTGAGGAAATAAAGTCCCATTGTGTGAACTTCTGAGGGAATTACCTCCAAGAGAGCATTTACAAACAAACTGACGCCCATCTGAGCTATAAATAAGATCACACTCTTCCATCTAGAAGTTTCCTTATGCCTTCAGGAGGAGCTTTTTCTAATCTGCTAAAGATGTGGCAGACAGAGAGAATCTTCAGATCGGAGGACTCTAACCGTCTTAAACAACGCTGACAATGACTTGTTTCTGAAATATCTCCTTAAGCTAACAAAGGGAGATTGGTGAAGGAACCCGAAGGCGACTGATGTGTCATTGAAAGTTTTTTTTTAAAGAAGTGCAATTCCATAGAAGAAATTGCAGCTTGATATAAAAGACAGTGCATTGGTAAAGAAAACAGCAGACATTTGTATAGACGACTGATTTGCGATGCAAAGCAGAGACTCTGTCTGTCTGTCAGACGGTGAGACCACACACTGTCTCTGAAAGAGAGAAAACCCTTTTCACAGCCCTCTTCTATCTGCCACGAGTCAGCGCTTGTCTGGCGACAAAGGACCAGTCCTCTTGCTCAACCTGTTGTTGGGGCGGCTGTAGCCCAGCTGGCTGAGCGGGTCATCTTTCAGTTCTGAGGTTATCTCAGTCCAAATCTTAATGATAGATAGATAGATAGATAGATAGATAGATAGATATTTTTATTGCCATTGTAACCAGTACAACAATTTTTTCAGTGTCATCTGTACACAATGCAAAAACACTTTAAAATCACTAAAATGACTCTAAAATCCATTAAAAGTGCTCTGACACCCACTAAAAGCACAATAAAATATATCAAAAGTACTCTAAAATCCATCAACAGTACTCTGAAATCCACTAAGAGCACTATGAAATCCACTAAAACTACTCTAGAATCCAGCAAAAGCACATTCAAATCCACTAACAGTACTCTTAAAGTCATTAAAAGTACTCTGAAACCCACTAAAAGCACTTTAAAATCCACTACAAGCACTCTGAAGTCCATTAAAGGTATTCTGAAATCCACAAAAATTACAATAAAATTAACTAATAGTAATCTAAAATTCAATGATAAAATCCATAAACAGCAGTAAACAAAAGCAGGAACTTTTGTTGACATCAGCCCAGCTAAACATGCATTCAGTCAGTGTGTCTCTGCAATGTCCAGCTAATATAAACATGTTGAACATCAGACGCCTCTTTCAGGGTGGAAATGTCCTTGGGGTGGGGGACAGAATGAAACCCTGATAGCTGTCTTTTGTGTACAAAGCACCTTGCACAGCCATCAGTGTGGCTGGATAAATGTACGGGGCGCTAACTGTAAGTGCAGGTGGAAACTGTTTCTTCCTTCCACAAACATCGCTGAGCCATGTTGATTCTCTCGCTTCACGGATGATGACTGTTTTTATAAAAAGTATGTCTCAATGCGCACACGGCATGGGGGGTGGTGGACGATGCCCGCAGCGGCGAGGACACAATCTTTTTTGCAATCTTACGCCACATCACAAGGGCAACAACAACAAAGGACACCTGAGCAGCAGAGGTAAGCCACACAAAAAGCCTGACGAACAGGTTCAGCCAAGAACCTCCTCCATTGTGAGGAGACGAGCAGCGTGACGCCCCCTCCCCGCATTGTGAAGAGCCATTCAGTCCATTCATGACCTTAATGTGTCCTCAACGGATGACATTCATACCTTTCACGCAGTGGAAGTCATGCGTTATGACCACGGCCCTCGTTCTGGGTGTTACGGCGTTACGGCCACCACTCTCCTCTCCAAACGCAGCTGGCTGTGGTTCCGTAACAGCTTCAAATGAAAACCAGGGCTGTAAAAAAAAAAGAATAAATTTTTTTAATGGCCATTAATTGCAGGATTTCAGCAGTTAATCATGATTAATCATGATTTGAATTACATTTTTTAAAATTCTGTTGCTTTGCATTTCACGGCAGTTTTCAGCCCATAACGCAACTCATTCACCACGTGGTGAAATTTCAGTATGCCAGTTTCCTGCAGAAGGTTCAGAAAATGAAGGAGCAATTGATTTCTTACCAGAGCGTCTTTATTGGGAATTGAACACAGTGAAACAATTTCCTTTTCGACCTGGATGGATTTTTTATTTCAAATAAAGTGCCATGTAGACCTTGCCTGGTAAACCAGCCCCGCCCACTCCTCATCCGTTTGGATTTTGGAGATGAGCTCAGTCTGGGTAGGAGCCCATAGAGGGGGATTTCACGCAGTCCTGAAACGGCCGAGCCAATCAGCGTTGTCGCTTTTTGTTTTCAAATTTTTTTGGCGAATTCCGGTGGCTAAACCGGAAGTGACGCTATCGCTGCGTGTAGATGACGGACTTTAACTTTAACCATCGTCTGAAGGCTGCAATCAGTAAAGTTATAGCCGAAATACCAAGAATCACAACAATCAAGCAAGAGCACGAGTCTGTGCTTTCTAACAGGAAAAGACGTTTTCGCGTGTCTTTGCGTGCAAGGAAGCGAGAGCTAATGAGCTAATGCTAACCCTTAGAGAAGCGAACGCATTTTGATGATGTATTTGTTTTGAAGCGCTGATTAGCTGAAGTGCGCTGTCAGTCAAAGGAGTAACCGACACCCCCTGCAAGAGGTTTCTGTGGGCTCCTATCCCGACTGAGCTTAACTCCAAATCCAAATATGGATGAGGAGTGAGCGGGTCTGGTTTACGAGGCTAATGTAGACCAGCAAAATACAACATCTACATTAATAAAAATACAGTTTTCAGGCTGAAAACAAAGCCCTAACTCTAATTATGTGATTAATCACAATTAAAAGATTTTCATCTTTCAGCAGTCCTACATTAATCAATCACGATGAATGCAATTAAATAAGAAATGTTGAAAATCATGCAATTACAGTGTTTGGCCACTAGTTGGTGCCTTTCATTGGTTTTGTAATGAAATCAAACACACATGCACAGACAGTCAGAACAAATGCAGGCGGACAATTTCTTACGGACACTGAAAACATTTCCAGGTAAACAGGACAGAGGTGTGACGATCATCTGAAACTGGCAGCGGCAGATAATATCTCCAGATGTATGCAAATGTGTCGATTTGTGTCCCACGCTGCCGTCAGTTCTGATCTGATCATGCATTCCATTCATATCACCAGGAAATAGTTCACAACTCCTCCAGATACATATTGTGAGTCTTATCACATCCAAGCCTGTTGGAGGACGAGCGAAGTGCCAAATTTCCTCCTCGGGCGTTTTGCATGCCAGAGGCATTTTCAAAAAATGCAAATAAAGCCACAGCGAGGAAGATTTGCCTTCCATGACTCCACATTTGAAAAATGAGAAAAAGTAGTGTGGAGCTGACATGCTGCTGCCTGCAGCGCTGTGATTCTAAGAGTAGTTCGATGCCTCTCAGTGTCACACCAGATTAAATATACCTGTTCGATAATGTCACACTGCACTGGTATGGGATCAAATAAACCCCGAGCATATTAGTTTACTGCTTGAATAATATCATGTACGCTTTTCAAGGTCATCACATTGTCTGTGGTTAATGTTCTTCCACTTTTGATGCATTGAAAGCCTCTTTCTATGGGCTGATTAAACGTGCAGGTGAGCTCAACAAGCTGCGGTCACTTGGAGTCAGCTGTGGTGGTTAGAGGCACCACCAGCACCCATTTATTGTTTCAACCACACGCCAACCGTCGGGTGCAACCGGCCCGTCTCACGCGTGTCTAAACCCACCTCACGTTCACGTGGTGGAAAACAAGCAGCGATTTTCTTCTGAGCTTTTTTTTTTTTTTTTTTTTTTTTTTTTATGCTAATCTGCCTAAAGCAATTTCTAATCAAGACTGTTGATGAGTGTTGGAGGGTGTTTTGTTCTCAGGTCGTTTACAGATGAGTGGAGAGTCATAGCGTGAGAAAGAAATGGACGATCGTAAACTTTGTTTGCTTCAAAGGTTCTGAGTCATCCCTATGAATTATTCAGGTATATTTCTTTTTTCTTTCTTTTTTGCCAGAGCTAACTTTTGGAAATGATCTCTCAAATGAGTTAATGACCTGAAAAACCCAGACAGCCCTGAGTCTTTGGCATGCAGTCATTCTCAGGAATACAGGTTATCTAACAGTGTGAGCGATTAAATCATTGAGGTGATTCAAACAGGTTTGTCTTTTACAGAACTGAATGCAATAAAACCATAAAGTCATAAAAATTCCTTCCGGAGATTGAGAAAAAAAAATTGTGTAATAAACTATGCAACTGTTACTGTGAGAAGATTGACATCTGCAGTCCTGTGTGTATAAGAGGTTTGGTTTGTGTGGTTTTTAAGGCACATCTTTAGACACACACACACACACACACACACACACACACAACACACAAGTATGGCCAAATGAGTGGCATTTCCCCCATTGTCCTACTAAAGTTCTACCTTGGAAGCCATTTTCAAGAAGTTTTGAGCATCGTTGTCAAATACAGCAAGGCCTCTGATGAGGAAACACCTTAAAGTCCAAGTGGTAGTGTCCCCTGGAGACAGGTGTCCCCTCTGAGAGGCACACTATGAGGACTAAATGAAGGACATGTTCAAAAACAATAGAGCTGGAGCTCATTGCTGATCATGGTCAAAAATAACAGTGGAGACATAAAAAAAACTGCTCAGCAATTATAGGAAGCATTTGATTGTTGTATGAAGCTTTTCTATTGATTGATTGAAGGCTGTGAATAATTCTGGACATGCTACTTTTTGTTCCAAAGTAAATAAAAGCTGAAAAAATATTTTTTCCATGGTGCTTCTTGTACATCATCTTATTACCTTTTGGAAGAAGTCTGGGTCATTTCTGGTCAAGAAAACATTCTGGTTTGATTAAGCTAGCTTGAAGCCTAAACTTGCCTGGATTATGAATAATTTCAGACTAAAACAGCGTGTCTGCATCCAGAGGGCATCGTGAAAATGACTCAAAATGGTGTAGTTCATATGCCAGGCCTATAGGTGGTGCTGTAACTCTGCTAGAGAAATACACCAGAGAAGAAGACACTCCGCTTGCATTTTGTAGACAACACAACACAAGAAGCTGTCGCCTTATAAAATCAAAAAACATCAGGAACTTCAGCAGGACACTGAGAGACGGATTTGAGAAACGTACTTTGACCGCGTTTTGTCCGTATTCCTGTCTGGCCCACCATGCTAATTACAACTAAAACTAAAAACAACTAAAAACCAGGCCTTAATCATTCAATATTATTATGATGGCCTGTGTAGGATAGAATCAGCACGGAGGCAGTCGTGAACTTTTATGTGCACCCCACAGAAATCAGGAGCTTTTATTTTGGAACTCTAACAACAGGAGCAGCAGCAGGACCAACACTTTTCGCTGCCGATCAGAAATGAACATGAACTAAGCTAGATTAACAGACCTATGAGAACAAACCACAAAAAACAACATTTAAATCCTAAATATCCCATCCCAAGCTCCCATGATGCATTGCAGCACCACTGTCATGGCGGCCACTGCTACAATGTCAATATAAGAAGTCGGGAAAAAGTATCAAACTTACAGAAACAGCGACATGTTCTTTCAGCACTTTCTTGACCTAAATCCTGACGACTCGACATACGACGCCTCAGAAATGTGAAACTGGACCTCTGGACACAATTCCAGTGATTCATGGGTCAGAACCTCCACAGAAACTAATCCAGCCCACACAGGCAGGCCGTGACTCCCTGCAGGAAATTTCCGGTCAGCGAAAAGCTTGTTCATCACCCGATAAAAACTTGTCATTGCACATGTGTGAAGAATGGGGCTCTGCCGCGGCGGGCAGACAGACGGCTGCGTTCACTAAACCACACCGACGACTCCATCAGTCGCTGCGATCCCGTCACCATCCGTCACTGGGGAGCAAGCGCCTTTTTGCAGACATCCAGCCGAAAAAGGAAAAAAAAAAAGTACATTAGCAGCCACACACGTGTGCTTCGATATCGGTGGCTCCATATTTATCATGATTCTCACCTTTCCTCTTTCATTTATTATGGTGGAATTGTGTTTGTGTTTTACTCTGATCAGCTGCTTCCACACAGCTGCATGAGCTGGAAAAAGTTTCCACTTTCTCACCTTCCTAAATGGAAGCAGAGACTCAAACACCTGCATGAAAAAGTCAGAGTGTGTTTAGTTTTATTCTAGAGCTCATTCAGAAAATGACTATACCTTGATTTTACTTCTGTGGCGCCAAATATGAAATTTTAAGGCAATTTTACAGAGAAAAATTCAACCATTCAAAATGAGCAAGCTGAGGAGACGGTATAAAGGGGAGAATGAAACCACAGACTGCAGGTTTGGCTCAATGTTAACAACGTTTGGAAAGACATTCAGTCATTCTCTTGTTTGTATGATCTGAATGTTGATAATTAACTGGTTCAATTCAAAGAGGAAAGTTTATTTTGTCTTTTGTGAACCTCACCCTGAAGCTTTTACGACCTGAACAGGCATCAAGATTAAAGTACGTGACTGAATGTACAACATTTTATTATTTGCACCATGTTGTTGTTCCTAGATGTTGTTAAATTCTCCCACAATTGGAAGCAGTTACATCAAAAAAGGTAATTAATCTTATTTTGACAGTCAGGTGTCGCTCTTTTTTTAGTACAGCCATTCATTGTCACACATGCCTGATGTTTAGCCACGCAGCAGCCAGACGCATCTCCTCTCATTCCTGCTTTGCATGACCAACTATCGTCTCCGATACATTGTCAGCTTTCAACATTTATGTCAATACTTATTGGATTTTTTTGAAGAAACATGTACAAGGTCCATTTCAGTTCAGGAAGTTGCAGCCATAAAGCCGCTAATCTGCAACCGGCCTCTCAGAAATGGATGATGGATTCTTGTGTTTAGTAAGTTTTATCGGCGAAAAAGAACAAAGAACTAGAACACAGTTGGTGAAATCGATGGGGAGCGGCCGGCGTTCAGACTGGACCGTCTTTTGTTGGTAGATCGTCTCCCTGACTTTGATTTTTGCCGATTCCTCTTGAATGACATGAGGGACGCGAAGACACCTCCCTGCCACATATGTGTGTGTGTGTCTCAAACACATATGTTGACCTGTGTGTGTGTGTGTGTGTGTGTGTGTGTGTGTGTGTGTGTGTGTGTGTTTCCCTGTGTGAACCTTCTGACTTCCTCCACCTGTATCTGAACACACAAAGGGCTCCTGTCTGCTCCGTATCTCCGCCGCTGTGATCGAGATCGAGTGCTCGGAGCTGAACCTGTGGCAGTCTCTTATCTTGTGTGCTTATTAAAAACAATATCACTGACTCCTAGTAACAAGATTAAGTAGCAGCTGACTGTAAGGGAGAGGAATAATATATGTGTACGTGCATATGTAGAGTAGGGAGATCGCAGGAATATGTCAAAAGTTTTAGAAATTTTACACTGATTCCAGTTAAATATTAATAATATGTGATAAAAATCTATTGAATTGTGTAAAGCCGATATCATTTTTCTCAATGTCTTGTCGAAAAAGGTTAAAATTTTCACTACATGGTTCATGTTGAAAGTGAAGGAGACGCCTCCGAGGCGCTCGCGTCTGCCTCGATATCGGTGTCTTAAAATGCTTTCTGACTTGCAGATGTCGAGGAGAGCCAGACACCAGGGATCTCCCTGCTGTTTCACACAATGCACCACTTTGCCGTTGGATTCACGGCTCTTGATTTATGACAGTTGCTCACGTGTGTGCAGGGAAGAATACGCTATAAACACTGACGGTGGGAGAACGCGGACATGTGTACAGACGGAAGGCAGAGATGGATTGTTATTCTGGGAGACTCTACTATAAAACCACCAGGTCCCAGGAGACTCTGGACTGGGAGTCTGGACGCTGTCAGGTGGAGGGTGAGCCTCCTCGGGTTAGGTTGTGTTTAGGGATAGGGTTGGGACGCCCAAAACCCGACGGACGTTCTGCTTGTTCACTGTTTTTCAGTGTTCTTCAGAGTAAAGCCGCTTTTGGCCAACAAAAAGATCACAACTCTTCTGCACCCTTCTCATTGCCTCATTTTCCCCCAGGGCTGCAGAATGCGCAGAGAGGAAATTGTCCGGCCTTTGTGGAGAAGATCAAAACAACTGTGCAGAGGAAGCTAAAGAGCCTCAAGGAGGAGCACTTTGCTGAGTGCCTCTGTGAGTCTTTAGCTTTTTATGAGGGGTGACTTTGAAAGGGACGCTGAGTAACTTGTCTTGAGTTTTTATGATGAACTTTGGAGCCTTGTTTGTTTTTCTGCCACATTTCTTAATGTTGTAGAAGCTTTTCCTGTCCGTGTGAGGAATGGTTATTGTGCCAAGGATCAGGATTTGTTTGATTTCCTTGTCCCGGGTAGGATATGTGTGGATTTAAAGCGTGTTGAAATAACTATTTCACTTAAGACATTACTTAATCCATCAGTGAGGCCATTGTGGAGCTCAGTGCATCTGGCTGTGTGGCCTTTATCCTGGGTTGTGTCATCTGTACAGAGGGGGTTATTAATTCTTAGCAGGGCAGTTCCTCTCTGGGGCTGCAGGTCCTCGTAAGTCTACATCAGACGAAGCCGGTTTGAAAGAGGGATCAATGTTAATTTTCTGCTATTTGGCTCTCCTGATGCCACCAGCAGTTCGATCTGGTTTATTCTCCTTGCGGATTGATTGACCGTGGCGCAGAGTGTTTCATGAAATCATACGGACCCGGAACATTTTTATAAAAGTTCCATCTCCTAATTGTAGGTGAGCGCCTTGCGTTGGCAGCTGTCACCAGCGTGAGACGGTTAATCTAACAGGTCAGGTGATTTCACAGCTGATATACAGGAACTCTGTGGCTGCGGTTGAGTTGATAAGGTCAGCGGATGAAGCTGCAGGGTTTGTGCTGCGAAGGACCCGGCGGCCGTCTCGGCACATAAAGCATCCCGTCTGGCCACAGAAGGGGAAAATCAGACAATCTGGACATTGATCCAGCAGATATTATCAGGCGGTGGGACGGAGGCAGCAGGGCCCGGCTCGTCGTCCGAGACTCATCCATCAGTCATGGAGGGAGACTCGCCAGCAGGAGAACCGGCCGTGCTCAATTAGTTCTGGCTCCGTCGACCTGATCTATGGGACGCATTTAGAAGAGAGCCAAGCGAGGATCTCGCCTGTTCTTCCTGGTCCAATGTATCACTCTCAAGCCACGTACTGCCGTTGAAGAAGTAACAGTTCTTTAGACTGAGCGATTAAAGTGTATGTTATCACACTCTGAAGCAATACTTCGTGTGAGAGTTGGGGATTGGTTGATTCTCCGCTTCAGTTCAGTCTATAAAATGATAAGAATAAAAAATAAAAAAACGAAATATAACCCCGGTAAATGATTATCATACATTTAATGTGGGATATAATGACAGAGTCAAAGTTCATGTTTACCTTTTAAGAGAGAA
Source organism: Salarias fasciatus (assembly GCF_902148845.1). Classification (NCBI taxonomy): domain Eukaryota; kingdom Metazoa; phylum Chordata; class Actinopteri; order Blenniiformes; family Blenniidae; genus Salarias; species Salarias fasciatus. The sequence continues at coordinate 23,986,854 of NC_043765.1, forward strand.
GTTACGTACATGTGTAATTCTTGTGCGTCACCCTGTTCTGAAAAGAAATAAAACCGAGTCATTCAGGTTAAAGTTCAGTTGTGATTGTAAGTTTTTGACCATGCAGTGGCCCTCCTGTTTGTATACAGGTGAAAGGTGCTGGGCTGTTTTGATCATGTCCATCTCTTTAAATGCCACAAAGTCTGACCATGCTGAAACACTGCACAGGTTTCGTCATTTTTTATTACTAAAAACACTCTAAATTGGATAGATTTTTCACTGGATTTCTGTTAACAACAACATGTTACTGAACATCACGATCCAACTGTAAGGCGCATTTATTTAGAAATGTATTTTTACTGCCTGCAGTTTGTGGCCTGCAGAATCAGATTTTCTTTTTGTTGGTGTTCAGTCTTTCTCGCTTGTCTCAGCACGTCAGCATATCGTGGCCACAACCCTGGAGCGGCCTCTTGCGACTGTAGACAGTAATGTTTACATCTTGGTTCATGTCTTCAGCATGAAATAAACATATTAAATTATATCTGTTTTGAAATATAAGTCACACCTGACTATAAGTCGCAGGATCAGCTAAACAGTGCATCTTATAGTGCAGAAAATACAGTACTCACACATACGATTTGAATTGTTAATGTATTTGGAAACATGCCGTAGTTTGCTTTTTGATAAACAGTTTAAATTCAAATACTTCAGTCGGTGAACTGAGGATGAAGAAAGGATGCAAGAGTCATGAGGCAAAACAAGCAATAGACTCGATCTCATCCAAACAATTTGTGTCTTTTTAAGAAGAGTAACTAATATTACTCTCCTAAGGAACCGTCTGTTCTTGTAATCATCATCAGTAATCATGTTGATGAAGCATCCTTTGCTCATTTCAGAAAATATGACATTGAATTTCTCAAATCAGGATCTGAAAATGTACATCGTGGAACGAAATGTATTGTTCTCTCGATTTCCAGTTAATGTCAAAAACCATCAGTTGAAGAATTTGATCTCCTTAGATCATCTTGGGATGGAACTATCAGGAAGTCGGTGTCTTAGCTTCTGTCATGCTGCGCATTGCGCTCAAATTGTCCTCTTGACAATTTTACATTTTACTTTGAAACTTTTTCCAGATCGTCCTTGCCTGAGATAAACATCAAGCAGTTTCTTCACCAGAAGGGTTTCATTCACACTCAGTTGGCAACTGGCAATCAAGTAAGTTCCCATTTTCCTCTGCTTTTTTGGCTCATTGGCAAAGCGATCAGGACGATTATTCCATAAGTAAGTTTAAAATGAGCCTCAATTAGGAAGTAATTGCAGTGCTGTTGAGCGGTAACAAGATGCTAATGAAAATCCCTGGCTTATGATAGAGGGAGGAGATTGCTTTGAAAATTGGGCTGCTCCTGCTCTCTGTGGATGGAGGGATCAGACGGCCTGGGTCTGGTTAGGGGAAGTCCCGGCTAATTACTTCCAAATCCCAGAGAAGTCCATTTGTGGCAGTAATTGGCCCGTGATTGTCCGCGCGTCCTCGGCGCTCTCACTTTTCTTCAGATTGTCTCTCAGTCGTTACCGGAAGCTCCTGAATGAGCTCCTCGTGTGTTTCAGATCCTGGAGGATGAAGCAGACTGGCTGTGTGTTTCCCGTTAGCATGAAGTGTTTAGTGGATGTCAGTCTGACCTCAGATGAGACTTCATATCAAAACCCTCACTTGAGGCAGCATTTTAGCACATTTATGCAAAAAAATAACAAAACAACAACACAAAAACCACAATCATGATTCGTATTCACACGGCGACTTTCTGAAAACGATGTCTGTTTACTCAAAAGGTGTTTACAAGCCATATACATTAAAGGTGCTGTAGGCAGGTTTTTGCTAGTCAATGCTAATTTTTCTGTGTTTTCTTTGGATTAAATGTTAGAGCATCCATTGATAATCCTTTAGGAGTGTAGCATAACTGCACTACCGCGAGGACGCAGCGTTTCCATCTGTCTCTGTTCTGAGCTGAAAAGGAATCTTGACAGCTCCAGGTATCTTTGACCAATCAGAAGAGCCCCTGAGGCTCTAACCATGATTGGTCGAGGGGCGTTCGTTGCGCGTTCTTGTGGGAGGGGCTTAACTTGCATAAGAGCGTAATGTCAGAGAAAACAGGACAGGATTGGCTGCGCTGGTTTTCAAATCGCCATATTGGATGGGTCAAATCGCCATCTTGCTTAGGTAACCCTAAGCAAGATGGCGGAGATGCGGAATCCTGCCTACAGCACCTTTAACAATGGGGAGTACACAGAGATTCGTATGGACGGATGCCAACACCCGTGAGGTCTTTTCCTTTGCAACTTATTGCCAGAAGGATTATTCAGCTTTGCTGGGAGAATCAACCTCCGCACATTTTTACAAGGTGGATAAAGGAGACTATGTTCTTTCTGAAACTAGAGACTCTTACAATAATAGGGTTTCCATCCACCTATTCTTTTGCGAACTTTCAAAAATAGTGAAAATAAACATTAATGGAAATTTCAGAAATTAACAAAAAAAAAAACAGGCTGAAAATTTGAAAAAAAGTTTTTCCACTTGTTGGATTTGTCTCCGTATCAATAAAAGGAAAGTTGGACTTGTTGCTATGGAAACAGGTTTCACTGATAACCAATCGGGGCACCAGATACGTCACATGTATTCATTGTAGTCACAAAAAAATGGTGGATGTTGTGTTTGAGAAGACGAACAAGCTGAAACTTGTCTTCAGACTCTGGACATACATATGCTGGATTTTTGTATTTCACCTGGGTCTATTTTACCTGTTAAAAAACAATTAAAGCTGAATCAACTTATGTGTTTGTACATCTAACATTACAGAACACACCTACAGTGTAAAAAAACAAATTTTTCTCATGTAACCTCTGGGCACACAAAGAAAAGAACACTGGCACGTTTCTCTTGCCATGGTTGGTTTGCTCTAGAATCCTTTTCTTTCTCCCATGGACAAACAGAAGAAACACTGAATAGAGTCACATGGCGTTGCGATGCACAGCCCATTTGTTTTTCCTTCCTGGTTGAGATCAAACACACAGTACACGCTTCAATGTAGCCTTACTGCGTCAAAAACTAATCTGCATCATGTGGTTAGAGGAGTGAAATGCAATCGGTATCCAATTTCTAAACACCAAAAGAGATCGTTTAAGGCGTCATCTAGAGTGATACCACTGAGAAGCATATTGAACAAACTAACATCAGACGTTGAGTCCTTAAAACATATTGGAAGGAATGGAAAATTCAACACCACGGAGTAGCAAATAACTTATTTCACTAAATCAATAAATAGACAGAAAGATAGAATTTCATTAATCCTTTGGTCAGTACCTCAGGGAATTTGAAAATCTAAGATACTTGTAGTTCTCAACATGCTAAAAACAAAGCGCCAACCTCCGCTCATAAAACATGAAGATAATGCGGAAGTGCAAAAAAGCTGTAATTCCGGGGAAATTCCAGCAGGGGGCGATGATGCTGGTTTTACAAAGAGCCCCGGTGTCATTGGAACCCATTCAAAAATGCTGATTTTCAGAGTGAAAATAAATATATAAAGCGCCCGGTTTCAGAAGATGTTTTGGTCTATATCACTAGTTTCTACAACCTTGTTGGCTTCACCAGACTCTGATTTTCAATCATTTTAAATAATCTGTTGATTTTATATTAGGAGTTCAAGTTTTGCCTAAATCGCCCTATCACGGCGCCGACTCTGTCCACGTGATGCGGTCACGTGACGTGCTGGACCAATCACATTTACATCAAATGTTCAATGTGGAGACGTCCTGCTGGACTCGCTGAAGTCTTCAGAACAATCACCATTTCCCTTCACCAGACAGCAAAGTCCTTCACCACACGCCTGCTCTCACCCTCTCTGCTGTCCCTGATCCACCCCGCTGCAAACATCTGTGTGGCTCAGCTCCGAGATGTAACACTAGTGTGTAGAGATCCAGTCCAGCATGCATGAGACCACTCCCACCCCCTCAATGAAGGATTCTTGATTTACGTCAAACTGGGGTTATAAAAGTATCTCAGAGACATGAAGTTAATTAGTGCAAAGTCAAAATTCATCTGGATATTTCATAACATTTTCATAAGCAGACCATATTCAGTAGCTGACCCATCATTTCCTCTCTCTTTCAAACCACCTCTGGTGAATTGATGTCATTGACAGCGTTGACGCGACACTTTGACTTTAAGCTTCTTTAGTTTAATTACCTCCAGTCTATTCACCAGACTGATGCTTTCACCATGTTTGATCACATTGTGAACAACATTAGCTTAATTTTTATTCTAATGTCGAATTGTATCAACATTTCATTTAACCCCTGAAACCTTAAATAGTGAAATATGAGTGATTTTGCTGGGTTAACTGACATACTCTAATAATACAGTATCATGATGTTTACGTTGACTGTGTTTAAAAAAAATCCCAAAAAATCGGAAAAATGTTGTTAAAGTTTTCATATAACTTTCCTTGACATAATGGAATTGAACATTTCAGTTTCTGAATATTTCAGTGAGTGTCCTGTGTTTAGGAAAGAACCGCTGTGTGGGACGTTGGAAGAGCACAAAAACATCCCCATTGGGACGCACGGTGGAGGAAACATCATGGATTGTGGGCTGCTATACTGTTCCAGATTCTTGTTGGTTTATCAAGAAACTGAATTTCAGAGATTATTAACATTTTCTGGAGAGCTGTATTTTGTCAGGAGTGACTGACTGTTAGTATGATGCTGGAAAAGGTCAGATTTTATGACACTCCTAGACTTTGCAAGCATAATCGTATTTTATGAAAGATTAACTTGTCAGTGTGTATCAACTCCAGACCTGGTGTATATGCACAGTAAAATTAATCATCTCTGATACCAGTTAATCCAGCAGAATCCAACACTTCGCGTACACCGAGTCTGGAGGCGCCGGAGCAGTGGGTGTGGCTACGATGACGACAATGAATGATTTGTGGAAAAGCTTAAGCCCGACTATGAACACAAGGAGTCACGCTCCGGTGTTGCTGGTCCGGTTTGAGACTCTGTGACAAATGACCACGTGTCTCCTTTTGTCACCCGAGGATCAACTTAGTTGTTTTAATCCTCTTCACCTCATGCAGTGGCTCAACGGTTCTATTGATGATATTTGGTTTGGGTTTTTTTTTTTTTTTTTTAATACATGGCCACGTGTCATTTTTCACCATTTGCCTGAATGTAACCAGTTGAACACGTCTCCTTTCTAATGCTAATTTACCAGAAAAAAAAAAACCACGCACACACACAACCGGGATATTTTTAAATGTGGAAGAAGTCATGTGAGATGAGATCTGCCGACTGTTGAATGTTTGCTTCAGCTTTAAGCTGTGAGGCTTCAGGGGGATGGTTGGGTTTTGAATGATCAGACCTTGGTTTGAGTTCCTGTCTGCACAGAGTTTGGATGACCTCTTCGTGGCCTTTCTTTTGGTTTTCTGTGTTTCCTCCCACTGTATCCAAAAGGTGTACCCGGTCTAACCTTATTAATCCACGACAAGCCCCGGCGGCAATAATTTGGACAAAACAGTATTAAACACACACACACACACACACACACACACACACACACACACACACACACACACACACACACACACACACACACACACACACACACACACACGATCGATGCTGCTTCAGTCAGAACAACTGCAGCCACTAGATGTCACCATAAATCTCTCTATTATATCAAGTTTGGGACCAGTAGACCTTCAATAAACCATCAATTGTTGTGATAAAACCTGGAACTGTTCAGTTTTCATGTGACGGGTTATAGATTTCTGTTGGATTTCTGAAGGTATATTGGACAATGCAGGCATACATGTTGAAAACGAATGGCTGTATAAAGTGTATTTATCCAATATTGCGAAGTCAACCATCAATAGAATATGAAAAACACCCATTTCCATTTTTTTCTGTTTGTATGTGCTCTTACCAGAGGATTAGTTGACATTTATATGAAAAAATACATTTAAAAAAATGGTCACACATCACTTCCATTTCTCGGTTAATCTGTAGTTTAATAAATTCTCAGAGTTAATTGACACAAAATGCTGTTTTGTGCCTGTTTTCTAAGGTCTGTGATTCTAAGGTTCTATGTTAAACACATTTTACAAAAAGAGACGCTTCCATCAGGCTAGAGATCACAAAGGGAAGCAAAACATCAACTGAGAAGTACCAGAAGTTAAAAAAAAAAAAAGAAAAGAAAGTTATTGTCTATATCATTATAATCACAGAATGTCAGCCTTGGGTATAAAGCCTCTCATCAGTCTGAGACAGTTTAAAGTTATTTTTTAGCAGTAACCTTGCGTGTGTCAAAGAGTCAGGATTTCGCGAGTCAAAACATCATCTTTGTCTCGACAAGGCTTCTGATTCGCTTTAAACCTTGGATTTAGTTTCTCCTCATCCACTTCTCCTCCTCAAGAGGCTGTTTGGAATTGGACGGGTTTGTTTCTTAATAAAAATGATATCCATTGAACGGCGTCTCAGGCAGCGGCAACAGAAAGTCCTTGTGTGGCAGAGAAAGAGACGGATAACCTCTGACCTCCAGGAGGAGCAGGAGCGGGTGGGAAATATGGTTTGAGAGGAGGCGAAATGAGGCAAACGTCTGAAGACGGGAGAGTTAGGAGAGAGAGAGTCGACAAAGGGAAGAAAAACACATTGTAATTCAAGTTCTTGACAGAAGAGGACAAACGGTACGAGAAGAAAGGAGGAGAGAGGAGGATGTATGTTTCCAAACTCCTTCAACTGCGGAAGAAAAGTTACCTGAAAAACTTCAGTAACTCTTCACACCGACTGGAAGCTTCTCCACATTTTTCAAGGAGCCGGACGTCCTTCTCAAAATGTTTCAGTTGCAAACGTAAATCTTTTCAGAAACAAAAAAGCAAAAAGACGTTGTATACATGGGACCTAAATGTGTCTTAACAACGACGACTGTTTTCTTTAATGTGTACAGCTGCACTCTGGGTAATTTACTCACAGCGTGAGGTATTTCTGGTTCTTCCACCGCTCTGACACTTTGACTCGTACGCTTTATGTCTGCTCTCCTTCCACTGCACTGAAAGATGGGCAGAAGCAGATGATTGATCTGACTCCTCACGCTTGAGCCCCTGCAGTTTTACACATATTTGTCTAAAGGATTCCTGTCAGTGTCAAAGACAACATGTCATTCACACATGAGGTGGTACGGAAGCCATCCTGTTCAGCCAGTTCTCGCAGTCTGGATTTCAATACTCTGTCCCAGAATAAGTTTGAATCCTCGGGCACGGACTGTTCCTGCTCTCACTTCTGCAAACACGCAGCCAAACAGCTGAGACTTCAGTCACTGTGGTAACTCCAAATCCTTGTCGGGGTTTGTAGATTTTGTGGAGTCTGTGGATAAAATGAGGCGAGAAAAGTCCCTTTTATTGTTCATCCTTCAAAACACAGATGACCTTGGACGCTCATGATGCATTATGTATTCAATAACAGACTGCAGCGTCTGAATGCAGATTACACACCGCAGCAGGATGGAGACCGGCTGAAACCCACAGCTCCGTCATCTCCAGATTCACACTAAATATTGACATATGAGTCTGTGTTTGACAGAATTATGTACTCTACAATTTAAGATGAGAAGAAGCGACTTCTGATGGGAGTCTGTAGCTACAGTGCCTCCTGCTGGTGATAACCGCACATGACAACCAAAAGCTGTTTGCACTGAAGGAAAGGCAGATTTATGTTTCTCAGTCACAAGAAGGAGAAAATGAAAGGTGAATAAAGCAGAAAAGGGTCATTAAATATGTGATGGATGTCCTCTTTTTTTATTAGATGTGACTTTAACTCAGGAAAATTTGGTATTGTATTATTCAAACTATTTGTTTTAGGAATCAAGGGTCTTGCTCAGGGACGCGTCTTCTGGTCTACCTGCTGCTGATGCTGGGAAAGCCGAAGTCTTGTTATACTCTACAGGTTGTATCAGAAAAAAAGCTTTCAGGATGGCAGGTCAAAGGCCGTTTGAGGAACATTTGAGTCAGATGTCAGTTGAAGTTCCTCCAAATTGACATAGAATTTGTACTTTACACTAAATTAGCAGCAACAACTCAAATAAATCCTCAAAGTGGATCACATGTTTTATTTGAAAATAATAAAGATCTGTGAGAAATGTTAAAAAAAACCAACTAAATTTGGAGGAAGCTTTGGCAACTTGAAATGTGACTTATTGTTCAAAAATCAACAATCCGATTTGAATAAGGAGAAGCAGCACTTGTTGTCTAAATGTGCTCCGTTACCCTCCAGCTTGGCTGACATTCTCAGGCTGAACTCCACAGTCCGTCCCTGCAGTGTGCTTGTGAAGGCATCCGCTGTAAACACAGTTAATTAAAGAAATGTTAGCAGCAGTGACATTTTGCTTACCTTTTCTCAGTGTCTTCTCGCACCTTTAATAACGCGCCTCTCCTCGGTGATGAGCCTGGATACACATGCAAGATTTATGGCATTTTCCTCCAAATGTCAACCAATCCTGCAGTTTACAGTCTGGAGAGGATACGTGAGCTGGAGCATCGCCCATCCAAAAAAACAAAAACAAACTAAACAAACAAAGAAAAAAAGCTGAGACGTTTCGAGCTGATTTTTAATCCTTCACTTATTAATAATATTTTCTGTCTTTGAGACCCAGAAGACATTGCTGGTTCTGGACAACCAAAACACAGTTTTAGTTTGTGTGTTGTATCTTTCAGGGTTGCTCCATTTCCCTGAACTAACGAGCTGCCAGGTGATAAGAAACGACCACTAGCACAGAGACAACAACTCCCAGAAGCCACCAGGAGACAGACAGGCCAACGGGCTCCGGCCACCTGATAGAGGAAGACTGGAGACGAAGAGAGGGAAAGAGTTGTTTCCTCGTTTTTTTCTGAACTTTCTTTTTGAGTTACTACAAAGCAGGTAGAGGAAACCCAGTTTTTCATTTGCCTGATTCTCTGCTCTTCACACCGGATTCTTGCAGTCCTGCTCTGCTCTTCCTCTTGTGGCGCCAAAGTACTAATTGGGTTTTGCATTTGTTCTCCAGATTTAATGACCGTGTAGTGGCTTTTACACACGTATGATGGTTTTTGCATGTGTATTCTGGCTTTTGCTTGCATGTTGTGACTTTTGCACACATCTTGTGGCTTTTGCCATGGCTTTTTCATGTGTATTCTGACTTTTTCATGCACGGCTTTTGCATGCATCTTGTGGCTTTTTTATGCAGGTGTGGCTTTTGTATGTATATTGTGGATTTTGCGTATATGTTGTCGGGTTTTGCATACGTGTTGTGGTTTGCATGGGTGTTATATCTTTTAAGTGTCTTATGGCTGTTGCATGTGCGTGTTGCGGTTTTGCGTTTGTTGCAGCTTATGCATCTTTGCAGCTTTTGCACTCACGCTGCAACTCTTACACCCTGTCTTACTTGTGATCAAAGTAATTTCCACCATGAATTGTCCTCACCTCACTCGCACTCATTTGCAGTCACTGTTGTGACAGAATGATAATTAGCTCACATCAGCCACATGTTTAACGCTGTATAAGAACGTCACAGTGTCTTCCGCTGCTTTCCTAGTTCCAAAGCAGGCGGAGCTCATTTGGAGAAAAGCAGCTTGATGTCTGTATAAACAGACCGATGGGACGTGGCAGGCACAGAGTTAACTTTTCTAATTAAAGTAGTTTGAGGCCGTGCTGATAGCGTTGTCGGAGAATTACAAAGCGCAGGAACTTTCGCGATTGCCATTTAAACTGCGAGTCTCCAGTTAAACCCCGAATGTGTTTAATTAAATAGCAGTCGGGAAGTCATCATGCTTTTTTTTTTTTCCTTTTCACTTTGCAGTTAAGGTGGAGAAATGACATGAAAATTAGTATATGTGCTTTTCCTGAACTCAACTCACTGTTTAATTCAGAAACAATCAAACAGACTGAAAATGATTCAATGTTTTTGTGATATGTCATGGTTGCTTCTTCATTTTTTTTTTTTTTTCTTTTTTTCAGTGCGTTACAGTGTTTATCGTCCCCGTCTATATTCCCTCTTCAGACGGCTCAGGCCTGTCCAATACTCCGCTCATGATAAACTAACTCAAACTGAGCTGAAAGGATTTCTGTCACGGCCCGGCCAGCGTCGTATAATCCTACACATACATTTTTATTGATGTTTCATAATGAGGACATCTATTCCTCTGCCGCAGTTTATTGCTGACAAGGCTGGATTATCAAAGAGGAGTCGGTGAATGCCAGAGGGTGGGTGTGATCGGGTCCACCCTTGCTAGGAGTTCCCAGGTTCACACGATGGCAATTAGCGCGTGGGAATGTGATTAATTGCAAAAAAATTGCCAGGGACTGTGCGCCGCTAAAGCACGACATCAGCTGAAACGATCGGAGCCCTCGGCGAGGTTCTGCGTTTTCTGGACCGTGTTCCTCTTGGGGAGAGGAAGCGACGTGCCGACGGCCCCTCGGTTCATCCAACACTTTATCATAACAGCGTCGGGAATGATGCTTTGTTGAAATCTACACGTTTCTTCGAGAGAAAATCAAGCCAATGGGATTTTTTAAAATATGACTTATAGGTTTAATGTGCTCACATGCAACTTTTAAGTGTTGGTGTTTATGATTAATACTCTAATTTCTGCTAAATTGTACAAAAGCCTTGCAGATTTTTCCCTCTTTTAGTTTATTACTGAAAACCAGAGGCACATCTTCTTATGAAACACCAGACTGGTAATAAAAAAAAACACCACAAAAGTGTCCAAAAAAAAAAAAAAAAATGGAAATTGTAAATCACAGGGCTATTTTTCTGGGACATTTGCTGTCACTGCATAAGAACAACCAGACAGACCCAAATCTTGGCTTCGGAGATGAAGATTGCAGTGAATACAAATGGAAGACATACGAGCCTCGGCGAACTCTGGATGATTAGCAGCGTTCTGCACATTTTGACAGGCAAGTTGACACGTTTCCTCATCACGCTGATAAACACCATGTCAAGCTAATCACTTCAGAAAATGCTGCTGCAGTTTAGAAAAAAAAAAAGAGAGACAGAAAGAAGATGGGATCAGATCAGGTTTTATTACTGCAAACAAACCATTTTTAACAAACTTTAGAGTTTTATAGTCAATCTGTAAAGTTTGATAGCTTCATAAATGTTTTATCAGAAATGTTTAGAATTGTCATATATTTTGATCTCGTAGAAGCTGTTTGTAGGGATGCATTGATGCCATTTTTCCCAAGTTAGCTGCCATATGAGTATTTGTTGAATGCCATAAAGCCTAATTATGCTCTCGATGGATTTGTTTGTCATGGCATGCAGCATTGCTGGTGTGTTTGAGCCCCACATCGCTCTGACTCAGCTGATAAATGTCTGTGCCGGTTAAGTCGCCGGTGTTGTGTGAGTCATCTTTCTCCTCCTCTGGATATTTTGTCAGAACGTAATTTACAGTCTGTCTTTTTTTTGTCATCCTCATTAATAGTGAATACTCTCCAAACATCGCTCGTCGTCTCTTAGCTGTCTGCTGCTGATGAATCCTTCCTTTCTCACACCTAAACGGGAGGCAGCCTTTATAGGAAATGATCATAAATGTCTTGGAGACGGTGCACTTCTACATTATTTGACGTCGATCGAGGCGATCAGACAAGCGCTTATACATCATTTTCTCATCTGCCTGTTTAGAAAAGATGCTGGTTCCTTCCTGAAGTCTTCAAAATACAAGAAAACAATATGGGAACAATTAGTTTTCTCACAAATTTTGTTACGAGTGAGTCAAGACTTTGTGGAAACTGTGCAAACGAACTATGAGCTGTACGATTAGTATGATATCATCAGCATAAATGTTTACGGTGTGCTGTACTGTAAGCATGGAGTTAATCGCTTTCCCAACCTCTCCCTTCATGTCTTGTAAAACCTGGACATCATTTCTGTTTTTCTATTTAATCTACAAAAAAAACAGAAGATGAAGAAACATGTTAACTATTTTGAAAGCAATGCAAGTATTTGGAAACTAAGAATTTCAACACTAAGATGATGAATGAATATGTAAAAACCTGTGCTGCCTGTGTTTCAACAGTTGTGTAAATAGGGCCTTGGTCTCATACTTTAACAGATTGTGGGTTTTAATATTGATCAGAGCTCGTATGATTTTCTATTTCCAAGCGGGACATGACTTTCTGGAGCGGCTGCAGAAGGTTTTTAATGCCGTTCAGTTTATTGTCAGTACTCTCTCAGGTTTTGTAGTCTTTCGATTCCACTTGCAAGAGAAGGTTATTGAGACTGAAAACACCCCAAGAAAAGCCAAGATTTTATGAGCTTCTGTTAACGGCGGAGCGGAGACACACTCGTAGCAAGGTCGGAGCCGGGAGCGCCGTGACCCTGACATCAGAGGCTTTTACACGAACAGCCGGTGAATTCAGAGTTTCCTGCGTGTCAAGGTCCGGTTTGAAGTCTCTCCGTGCGTTCGGGAGTGGCGATGACGTGAGTCACACCAAGGTCGAGCCGACGAAAACAATGAGAAAGTGAAGTGAAAATTAAAAAATCATCTCCCTCTGTTGTTTTCTTCTCTTTCCTCTCTCTAATGATCAGTCACCTTTCTGTGGTAACTAAGAATTAAAGCGCTCCGATGGCTGAATTCACTGTCGGGACGCGTTTGAGGGTCTCGGAGAGAAGCAGAAATGCTCGTCTTTTGAGTGAAGGAGATGAAGCGGCTCTTTGATGAGACAAACAGAGCAGAGAGGAGAAGCAGGTGATACTGGAGGAGCGGGAGAATTAATCAAACACAAAGAACCGAGGGAGAAAAAAAGAAAAAATTACGATTCAATTCGTGTTTCCCTGCTGGAAACGTGAAGTGACAGGAAGACCTTTTCTTCGTCGGCAAACAGTTTTGACACATTGTTCCACGGCCCGTCACAAGTGATCACTTCATTTGTGACGCGGCCGGCGCGACTCATAAATCAGTATTTATGAATGTGCCGCGCGGCGGCGAGGAGCCCGCATGAATGTGTTAATCATCAGGTTATTAAGAGAGCAACTTTAATTCCATGCTCAGGGGAATCCTGCCCGACCCGTCGCCTATCATTTATTACTGTCCTGGCAGAATTAACGGCCACGCGCCATTTAGAGGGGACGGAGGTGGGGTGTGTCTCCGGTAGCGCTGGATCCTCACTTCTTCGTTCTCTGATGCGACGTGAAGGTTTTCTCCTCGAGGGTGAATTCCTCTCGCTGTTGTCAGCTTTTTTTCCCTCTATCTACAGGAGTCAGATTTTTTATAAAAAAAAAAAAGTTACAACAAAACTGCAAGTATTGTGGTTTATGTATTTGTGCAATATGTGCAACCCCTGAGCCACACAGACATTGTGCGGAAGTGTTGGGAGTAAAATCGAAAAAGGCAAACATTGGAAATGTCAGAAGTGATGGCAAATGGCAGCAATTACAAACGCTGCCTTTTGAACAAAACACACACAAACAATGTGTTTTCACGTTAATGTGTAAAGCGTATTGTTCCCTGGATGTGTGTGTGTGTGGTTTCATTACAAAAACAACCAAGTCGTGGCCCAACATGTATATATTCTCAGATTTTCTGCCATTTCTGTGTAAAGGAAAGTATTTTTGAAGCTCAAAGTCCACATTTAGAATTGGACCCACAAACTGGGGTTTTACTGGTTTTCTGTTTGTCAGGATCCTGTTCAGGCAGGCAGCAGGCCGTCCCAGTCTCCCTGGGTCCTGCCTGAACAGGATCCTGACGCTATTCATGTTTTCCTTTTATGGGCTCACAACATTGAGGTTCAATCCTCCAGCTGTCCGTGTACCGAAGTGTCTTCAAGCAAGACACCGAACCCCAAGCTGTTCCGGACTGAGCTGCGTGAGTGACCCCGTAGAGCGCTTTGTGTGCCGTTAATAAATGGAAAAGTGCTGCGTAAGTGAACTAACTTCGTTCTCCGCTCTGTCTGCGCGCCGTGTTCCCTCCAGCTCGTCGTGTTGGTCGTCCTCGGCTGCAGGTGAGAGAGCAGGAGTGGTTCTCACAGAGACGCCGTTGAGGGAGGACTAACGGTGTCAGCAGGTCTCATCAGTGACTCTTGATGTGGAAACGCTGTGCCTGGATGATTTTGTGTCTCATTTCCTCATAATAAATCCAGTCGTGCTGCTGAAGGCTCCACTTCTTCCTCTTCTTTTCTCTTTTTTTTTGTGGGTCTGACCGACCGACTCCTCTCACACCTGCGCCTCATTTTCCTTCGTTTCCCTGAAATGTGTGTTGAGATGAATCATGGCTGCCAATTCTTCATTACAGAACCAAATGAGGTTTTTTACACCAATCAGAATTTTTGGAGATTAGTCCAGTAAGACAAAACCACTTTTTTTCAGCACGGCTGCACTCTTTATCAGAAGCGAGGTCGATGTTTGAAAAACTGCCGGATGGAAATTGAGGAACGATTATCCCGTGTTCTTACTCTTCAAATAAGAAAAGTTTGAATTCTGCACAAATTCCATCAGCCTGTTTTCTCTAACTGGCGCCCAGGAGAGCCGTGCATGATCGCAACATCACGCCTGATTCAAGCTGCAGTTTCACCTCGAACCGATTCACTGAAGAAAAATGTTTTTTTATCGAGCCGTTTCTCACTGGAATAACCTCCCACCACAAATAACTCCAGGAGAGCAGTTCTCTAAAGAAAATTGAAGGAAGCAGTTGTGAATAAGGAAATGACTGTATGTTGCTTGTAGTTTAACTTTTTCAAAGCCACAGTTTTGGTTGATTTTCTGTTTTCCTCTTAGTTTTTGCTTGTGAATGTCTCTGTGGGGGTAATTCTCCATTTATGGATTTTATGACTGATTCACAAATACCACATGATGGAAACATGAAGGACTTTCTGGACCCTGGGAAGATTAGCTGCGGCAACAGGTGGAGTTCCTGTAACAAATACACATATACGACATATTTAAGCACCTCTAACTGAACATTTGAAGAAAAGAAAAAAAAATCAATCTCATGAAAAAGAAACTTATTGTTAAAAGACTCAGCAAAACACTCAAAGTGTCCTTATCTTAGGAAAACAAAGGATTAAAGGACAGATGGATTCGAGAAACAGATCAATACGTTCCCTGTATTTTTGTTTTTTAGGATACATTCATATAAGCACACTCCAGATATAAAATGGAGTTAACCTGCTCATACTGTAACATTATTTTGTGAACAGTTTGGAAGCTGTAATGCAGGAAATAATTCCCTCTGGTTGTTTGAAAACCTCTTCTAATGTGAAACAGGAAGTTCGGCATCGAGCAGAAACCTGCAGCTTGGCGTGAGCGCAGGCTGGGGTGGAATGTGTGTCACGCTCCGTGTGTGAGATTTGCCCTGGGATGACTGTGGTGCATTCAGCAGCGACTTTGAACTTCTGAGATGGAAAAATCCATCTGAATGCTGTCGAGCTGTTCAATTCTCGCTGGGTTAGTTTGAAGTTTGGGAGATTTCTCAGACGCTCACGTCAGTCAGCGCGGTGGCATTAAACAGAGCCTCGGTGCAGTCAGACTACAAATAACAAGGCTTTATTACACGCTTTGCTGGCTCCGAGCGAACCAAAGTATTCTGATACATCTGTTGACGACGTGTCATTTTTCTGAAAATGATCACATTTCTTCGTCATTTGTTATCACCGCCTCTGAAATAGGACTGGCATCATTCCCAGCTGGAAGAACACACCATTGATCTATTGGTGATTTGATTAGTTCATTCTGCATCATGTTTAGCATTTGATGATGATGATTTTTTTTTTTTTTTGAGTTTGGATTTTTTTCCCCACTCCGAACCAGAGTCCTGAATTTTCAGGATTCTTTTCATTTAGTTCAGTTTTATTTCGATGGAGCCAAATTCCACACAGTCATTTCAAGGTGCTTTTACAGCGAGACGAGAGCAAGTAGAGGAGACAGTGGGAAGAAGGAAAAAAATCCTTTAGCAGGAAGAAACCTGCAGAACCAGACTCAGAGGAGGAGATTTCCTGCAGAACCTGGATGGATGGATGGATGGATGGATGGATGGATGG
Source organism: Salarias fasciatus (assembly GCF_902148845.1). Lineage (NCBI taxonomy): Eukaryota > Metazoa > Chordata > Actinopteri > Blenniiformes > Blenniidae > Salarias > Salarias fasciatus. The sequence continues at coordinate 24,002,895 of NC_043765.1, forward strand.
ATGGATGCTGTCCAGGTACTCTACTTTCCTCCCACATGCCAAAGCTGTACATTTAGAATTAATTGACGACCTTAAATCTCCCCTACGTGATTGTAAATGTGGTGATGTCTTGTACAGTGTGTAACCTGCATTCATGACCCCAAAAGCAGCACAGAGGACAGATATAGATGGAAGGTACATTAGTAAAGGGAACATACTCACCTCTTGTAAAAACACCCCGTCCTCTGCTCTGTTCAGAATATGGGATGCAAATCCACATCATTGCAACTCTGTTTTATTTACACTTGACACGAAGTCCCGATCAGTCTGCTGCCGGTGGTCGTAGCTGTACAAACCTTCCGGCAGACGGATATGAGCGTTTAAGTGAAACCATTTCCATCGTGCAATTTCATTTTAACAAAGCTCGATAGTAGCTGAAGGGAATATTCAGCCATTTCCTTGCAAATTACAACCCTTATGGCAAATTCTCAAACAATAAATTGTTAAATCCTCCAGACTGTGAAGTGCTTAATTGAACATTTGTTCCCGCGGAGGCAAATCACTTTTTTTTTTTTTTTCCTTTCGATAAAAGTATTTGTAGTATTTTCTCGGAATTGGTGAAAAGCATTCCAGCTGCAAAGCACGTCGTGGCACGCCATCGATCATGAAACGGTAGATAGCATTAAAGCAAAAAAATAAAAAAAACTTGTCATGTTTCTTCCCACTTTAGTGGAAAGTCATCGGGCTGATACGTCTCACCCCTTTGGACTGCTTTGACTTTGGCCGGGTTTTTATAACCTTCTGCAGCAGCCAAGTCCCCTCTGATAGATGATTAATGATCCACTGACTTGCTTTGCCAGAATGAGGCCATCTACATTGTGACTCTATCACTTAAGACAGTGAAGGGCAAAACCCAATAATGTAGACTGCACCATCAATGCAACACCATCCACTCTGCGAGTGTGTGTGTGTGTGTGTGAGAGAGAGAGAGGGTTTTTTTCTCAGTATCATGGGATACATGTTACAGCTCAGCGGGTGTGTGTGGACGAGGACCTGGCGACACTTATTCAAAATTTGACCATTCTTTGGCCATTATGAAACATTAAAGGTTGTTGGATCGATAGTTCCGGAAAGGTCGGGTGACTCGTGTGCAATGTGAAGGAGGGGGCGCTCGGAAAGAACGATCCATCACTCAATAGTGTAATTTAAGTCGTACTCTTTTAGTTTTTTGAACTCATAAATCCTGCTTTTGTCAGCCAAGTTTTCCGCCGTGACAGAAATGCTGGTCACTGCAAAAAGAAAAAGAAAAAAAAATGGTAGCAGCTTCACTCACTAGAGCAGTGAAGACTCTCATACGAATGTTAACACTGGTGATTGTTAGATTATTAATAAAATCTTTAAGTTAACCTTCTTTGCAACTGTGAGCTTACTGTCAGAAGACCCTGCTTCAGTCCATCCAGTTCCTGGAAGTTTCATCCAGTTTAAATGATTCCAAAACATACTTTGTGGAAAAATCAGTGGAAAAATTCCCCTGTAATGAAGTGGTGGGGTGCTGGAGCTTTCCCTGGGAAAACCAAAGCACCCCCCAGAAATATATCAATATGAGCCTTACAATGTGAAAAGCAAAGTAGGTGATCGAAATTATGTGATTCCCGCCTCAGGCCGGCGCCGTGTCACACACTTGTGTCATATTAATGACATTTAGCCATATTTAATGCCAAACAGCCCATTCGACCGTGAATGCATCCTCGGAGCTGTCCACTGCTGGTGGTGCTGAATGACCTGTGTGCTGGTCTGAGAAAACAATGGACAGCAAAATGATATGATAACACACATTGTTCAATATGTTTATAGTATTCCCGCCATAATCTCAGTTCTCTTTATGTCTTGTCTATAGGTCACCATGTATAGTCCTCTTTCCTTCCCTGTTCTCTGCCTCGTATATGAGGTAAAGGTGCTTGTCTTCAGTTATTTCTTCAGGCTGTTGAACGGCCTCATTCTCATCACCGGCAGCTGGTGAATCAATATCTCGTGTCTCGGCGACGTGGTCGTCCGTCTCTGCGTCCCGCTGTTTGCAGGCAGCTTCTGCGACGTCCCGCGACCATGAAACCGGCTCATTAGGTACACCTGTTTTGTGATCACTATAAAAAAGAGAGAGGAAAAAAAAATAACAGAAAACCTGCTGTTTAGACATTTTGTTGAAGAACAACTGCTGGGTAATTCAGGCCTTCAGCGTGTTCTGCACCATCGAGGGTTATGACCTGCTGGCACTGGCTGTGGGTTTGCGTTGCAGAGGTTGTGTGTGCTGCAGAAAATGGCCTCTATCGGATCGGGTGATGTTATCACAGTTTGTGATATCTTATCATACATTCTGCACTATGACTCCTTGTTTGTCATTTAGTCATATGGCCTAAAGACTTTTCCTGGATATAAGTTATGTTTTACACATTACTCGTGAATTTTTGATGGGTAAACCAACAACAACCGTACTGTCTAACATTCACATAAGATGTTATTTCTGTGGTTTAGGGCAAAAAACTATTATCTAGCTTACTATTAAGTGGAATCTCTACAGAGGGAACATGGAAATTAAACTTTATTGAGCATCTGTTGTAAGTCCTTAATGATCTTGTGAGTTTTTAGTGCTGTTGGACTGACGTCAGGGTAGTTTGGGATTGGACTGACTCAAACCAGCCTGGCAGAAAAGACTCCTCTGCTTTTGGTGTCTGACCTCAAGGTTTTTCAAAGATATTAGCGTCCACCTCCGTGCTGCGGCCTCCATGCTTCAATAGTTTGGACAAATCCAAGGTTCTCTTTCATTCCTCTTCTTCGTTTCATGACTGCTGCGTGTTTAGTGGCTGTTCATCAAAGGAGCGACGCGGGTAGCAACCAGACTGGAGAATAAGAAGAAATCAGAAGCGGCACTTTTCATCAACATCTCACAACCTGGATAAAATCTCAAAAGAAAAGTCGACCTGCTTCTCCCAACTCATCTTTTGTGAATCCCAAGTATTTAATTAATGGATTTATTTTATGTAGAACAATGGCTCAAGTGTCAAGGAGACTTTAACATGTGTACAGAAGGGGAGAGTGAACCTCTAACCTTACAATTAAGAGCCGTCTGTCAGCTGAATCACAGTGTGTGAAAACCCTACAGACTAAGATTAATTAATGTAATCCAAAACAACACTTTCTGAACAAAATTTTTTTGTCACAGTTGATATGTTGAAGCAATAAAAACTCCGGGTTTTGGTTCCAGTCAGCGCTGACTGCCAGTTGGAGCGGCAGTCATCAAGTATTTACACCCAGCAATTTGCATGAGCCACTGGCCAAGAAAGACTTATGCACAAATGCCTGCTCGCAGTGGTATTTTAAGCAGTATTTCAACCAGAAACACCTGAAACATGGAGGAAGGGCTGATGGACTGGAGGATGAGCTGCAGGTTCATTGAGGCAACGCTCACAGCAGGCTGGATCCGAAGCAGCAGAGCATGTTTGATTAGTTAACTTGTTCAGCACTGCAGACCCCGCACTTGAACTCTCCAAAAGTTGCATTTTCAGCGCCTCTGAGCACTGCTGTTCTCTGAACGGGGCCCTATTGCACCTTTAGGAAATGATCCACTGTAAAAATCAACAACCTCTACAAGCTTTTGGTCTCTCCTTCAGTCTCACTTCACTGAAAGTGTGTCGAAGTACCACTGAAAACACATATTTGAACTCTTGTCAACCCAGACAAATAAAATCACCTGGACGAGGCCGCTGCATTCAGTGATGCAGGAGGGAGCCATTAAAATCTGGCTCATGTTTCTGTTTCCTCCGCCTTTTGTTTCTTTGTCTACCTCTGCCGCCTTCACTCCGCAAACCGCCTTCCGCGCTCCTAATATGAAACGCATTTCCGGGAGAATCGGCGTGAAACGATACGAAATGACCTGTGTCCGTCGTCTGGCTCCGAAAATTGCCGCAGTAATTGGTTTTGTCTTCAAAAAGCTCTCCGCTCGCTTCATCTTTATGTATTAACCCGCAGCCGGCGGCCGGAGCTTCCTGCCGCTCCATTGTATTCTCAGGTGAGCGAGTGAGTTATTAGGTCTGGTAAACACGGCGTGCCTCCACCCAGACGGCGAGGGGGAAAGATTTTAAAAAATGATGGATAACAAGGAGATTAAAAATAAACAAACCTTGATGTTGGGGAGGAAGAATGGCGGGCGAAGGGGAGCTGGGAGGAGAGTGGCGGTGTCGGCGCGCTCAGGATTGTTTGCTTCATTTATGGAAATCATTCAAGGCCTGTTTGGCTCCTCTCGAACCAGAGAGCCTCTCTATTCATTTCCTGCTGAACAAGCAGCGATTATGCAACAACCTTGAATATCAGTGAATTCCAGGCGGCGATCGGAGACGAGGATTACAGCTGCCGTCAGTCACCCGATCCGCCGGTACAGGTGGGACCCTCAGAGCGGGAGCAGCGAGGGGAGCGACGTGGCGCCGGCTGCTTTGATCGCGACGGCTGCGGTATAAATAATGCACGGGCGGCACATCAATTATTCCTCTTGTCCCTCCAACCTGTAGGATTTTTTTTTCTTTCCCGCCCTCCCCTCCTATCGGAGGAAGCGGCGCCGTAAACAGCCTTGAGACGGGAGAGCTCCGCCAGCCGTCAGCCTCGCCCGACACGCCGGCGAGGACAGAAAGCCGTCCGCCCGGCGCCATCGCTGCAAAACTTCCTTCACTTGTCAACTGAAACTATTTCTCACTCCTGACATCTGTGTTGCCTTTCCATCTTGTCCGCAAATTGAATCACAGATCCCCCCCCTCCCCCTCCCCCTCCCCTACCCGTTTTTTTTTTTTTTTTCTGTGAAAAAAATGAAAGACACTCGATGAATCCACAAACAAGACTCAAACCACAAAGATGAATTTCTTGTCCTGTGGTGCAGCAAATTGTGTTTTTCCTCTCCTCGCCCCACTCCTTGCTCCGGGATACGTCGTCTGTAATTAATAAACATGAAGCAGAGCGATTTCTTTCAGACATCTGGATGCATTTTGAGGAAGGATTTCTTCATTAAGGTGTATGAATGCAGAAATGGGCACCGAAACGTGGATTAATATACAACCGCGCGCGGGGACAAAGAATCTAATTTACGAGCAAACGGAGAGGTTGTCCGTCTTAATCCGGAGCAGAAATTACATATTTCATTCGCGATGGCGAGCGCCATCGATCAAGAGGACCGCGGTAACTCTCTCATTGTCAGGCTCACCTGTGCCTCTTCGCCGGCGCTGGCATTGAATCTTGGAGGATCCAGAATGTGGTGTGTTGATAAACCTTGGCACTCTCCGTCTGCGGAACCCATTTTCGCGGCGGCACGTCGAGAGACGCGCGTCGGATCTCACGCCGCTTTCAGCGGTTTAATGAGATTCTGTGGCGGCGTCGATGGGAGGCAGAGGAGAAACTATCAGAGCGAAATGTCAGCTCCGTGTGATGAAGGGAAAACTTTGCCGTGAAGCGAGGGGGACTGGCACAGATGCGGCTGCTGGAGGCTGGAGCAGGGGCTGATGGGAGGCGGTGAAGCAGTTCACTGCTGCGCGTGCATCGTTCGCTTTGGCAGAGCGCGCCGCGGAGAGAAAATAGCAGGCTGGCAGCGAACGCTGACATGTTCCACCAACACAGACGTCGGTACGGAACAAAACATCAAATTCGACGGTAGTATTCTCGTTCAGCAACATGTTGGAAACTGAAATAGGCAAACTTTTTAGGAACTTCATAAAGTCTACAGAGAGGTACAAATTCAGAATTCTTCAAACCATAAACTGGATTTTTTTTTTTCTGAAAAAAGTTCTTCAAAATAACTTTGCTGCCCCTGGTGCTTTATAAATAAAGCTGAATTGAATTGAACATTTATCATATGTGCATAAATAACCATTTAGGTTTTACTCTGTGCTGTGTTTTCTAAATTAATACAGAATTTCTTTCTTTTAATCTGTTTTCACAGAAAAGCTGAACACACAAGGCAACTGTAACAACCAGCAAGAGAGGCTAACGGTGAGCATAGCACTTAGCTTCTCATCCACCACTGAAATAAAACACACCTTAAACAGTAAAAAACTACAAAACTGAGTTCAAATATCCTTTACACTAAACAAAACCACGCATAATACTTAACGCTCACTGAAGACACAAAGAACTTCTGAAAGACACGGATTGAAGAAAACAAACAGGAAACGATCAATGAAAGGTTTTAGTGAAACACAACAGTTATCTCGATAAAGCCGTTACACACATAAAACCAGTTCATTTTCGTCCTATATTGCACTTTGTAGAAATTGAAGCATCTGTAGCTGGTGATTTTGTACCTGCATCCTGTCTGGTCCTCTGTTTTATATAAAGGGAGGAATAGGTGTGTGTCACTGTCGTCACGTGACATCTAAAGTTAGAGAACGGACTGATAAAGAAGTGTTGAACCAACCTCTGGTCCTGGAAATGAGATGGAGCGTTCCATCTAATGAAACTTCAGCAACTCAGTCTCATCCTATGTTTTCAGTTCAGAGCGTTTCAGTATTTATTCCACACATATCAGGAATGATTTCAGCTGCCCAACAAAGACTTCAAAGCAATCTTCTCTGTCACTTTATCCATATTCAGTTATGGGGTTACATATAGAGACACATATACAGGTAATTTGTGGTTAAGCACATGTTTGTGAACCCAGAAAACATTTGGTTTGGACCCGAACCCCCAAACCTCCTCATGCAAGAGTGTGGACCATTATTCTGAAATCTTGCCTGATGTTCGAGGATTCAGGCCCGGTTTAAGCGCCAATGGCGTTCATTGCTTTGAGCATTTCTGCCGTGTCCACATAAACATAAAAAGTTTTCAAAAAGTTGCTACGTAAGCGAAAAGTTTTTATGAAACGAAAACACAAAAATTATGCCTTTCCTCTTGAAGCGTCTTGTAAACAGAGCCTCAGAGGAGCAGCGGCTGTCGTCTTTCACTTGTAGAGGCATGGACTGTAAAATCCTTCTTATTATATATTGTGCGGTGCTTTGCTCAACGTCCTCTCCAGCATGCAGCGGCGACAGCAGCACTGTCAGGTCGATGCTGGAGCGTTGTCTGACGAGAGGCGCTGCAGCATCTCGCAGCTGTATATGTGTTATTCCCTTGAAAGAGTGAGTGATGGCGGCGTGGAAGCATCCAGAAATATTCGGAGAAACCTTGGAGCAGCCTCTCTATCAGCACGACCGACATCCTGGACCCTGTCTCTCCGGTGGCAGCGACCTCTTTAAGCAGCGTTATGCTCCTCGCCATCCTGGCGATAAAGTTCAGGAATGATGTGAGGAACGTGACAAAGGTTTCAGTGTTAATTCAGCCGTCAAATTTCGTTCACTTTCAGAAACTGATACAGTCTGTTCCTAACACCTTAGAGTCCAATGCTAAAAGATAGATTGATCCTTAATGTGTCCTTTCAACACAATCTGAATGCATTATTTTTAACCATTTAATCCTTTATCTGCAATACTTGGTGTTTTGGTTTTGCTTCATTCACACAACAAATATGCTCCTTTTTAAGATGAAATGGCCTTTTAAAGATACTGTTTTACATTTAACAACCAAACATTACATTTCATTTGTTTTTCCCACATTGAGACAGAGAAAGTTGTGTGTTGCTCTCTGTTTTTGTGCAATGATTTTTTTTCAAAGTTCAGTTTCACCTTTGGGGAGAAAAAACCTTGAATGAAATAAACTTTTTGGAACATCATCCATATACCATTTTTTAAATTATTTATCAAAGTTCAATTGATTATTTTTTTAAATTCAAGGTGTGGCAGTGTTTTGAGATGTCTGGAATTGTAGGAGTGGGGCATCAAATTTGTTTCACTGGCAAATTTTGTGAAAAAAGCCAATCTGAAAGCTCACATTTCACAATAAGAGCAAGATATGTCAGCCAAAAATTCCCTTTCTCAGTACCTCCAGTGTTAAATGTAATTATTGACTTGTTAAGAATCAGGACTCAACTGTCTGGACTCGAGACTCAATAACAGTCTGACAAGAATGGAGTGTAACTGGTTTATTCTGCAAGAAAAGGGATATGTCCATCAGTCCATCCAGACTGGTATCACTGCTTCTACAGTCTCCTCCATCCAGTCGACTCTCTGACCTCTGAAAGTGTGACATTGCAGGCAAAATCGATGAATCGCAGGTCACCCTTTATTTTTGCATAAATTCCTGTGACCTCCTCAGCAGCTTGAAGATCCACTGAACAGAGAAACACAAGTCAGCAACTCCGACTTTTAACTGATATGACTGAGATTTTTTTTATTACCCTCTCCATGAGATCTTCACCTGAGCTCTAAAGAAGGAACATATAATCAGCAGCAGAGAATGTAGTTACTAACAGCTCAGTTTGTTCCAGTGACCTTTCCTGTCCGTCAGGATTCCTCCTCCTTCAACAGCATCAAAGTTCCTGCAGATGAAAATGGGTTGTGAAAACCCACGAAAAGAGCAGAAACTGTGACAATTACACTTTGCTTAATTTCAAAACTCAGTTAACATCTAACAGCTGACATTTTACTTTGATAATGCGATCCTCAAACAACTGTTAGGATTCTTCATGACGATCAAAACCCCTTCTGGGAAAGTAATGATCTCGTTTAAAGACTCAGCTTTCAACACAGTGGAGTGCAGGCTAAATATGTCAGTGTTTCAGTCGTTTCTGTCACAATACACACACACACGCACACACACGCCTATAGAACTGCTACTGTAGCGCTCTGGGCTCTGATTGGTCTTGTTACATCCACAGCTGAATGACTCATCCAGATGTTTCTGGGACTTTCTGATGTTTCTGGGCTTCTACGTCCACAGCTGAATCAATAAAGGATTGCATCTGAAAAAACAAATGAAAAAACATCGATCACCATCATTCATGTTTCCCTTAACTTACTGATCACTTATTGATGAATCCAAAATTGCAAACATCTAAATGATTCATTGCAGCAGTTTGTAACCACTGATTGTGTTCTTATGCACTGATTACAACACAGCAATTATTAGTTATTGACACACACATCAATAACTGGTACAGGACGGGTCAGTGTCTCCAGCAAGCCTGAGAAATTAGGCTTTTTGATAAACACACTCATGGAAAGAGGATAGAAAGAGTAAACAACATAGATATGGAGAAGCTAACACTTAGCATACCCACCACTACTCCCTCGAAAATACTGGTATAACTAAACCAAATTTCTGTCTTTCAATATCTACTGCAGGAGGAGATTTTCATTGGAAAGAAGACAATTCTTCATCTTAACACCAGACAATCCGTGAATCTGCTCTGCTTAACATGTATTTTATGCATATCTTAAATATGCCTTAAATACCTTTTTAACACAGACAAAGAACAGCAGAACAGTAAAATCACCTCACAACAGTTCATGTGAGACATAGATGTATTTTTTTCTGTTGTAGCCTGGAGTTTCTCAATAAAAACCATCAAAGTTTTGTAAAATGTTTTAAAATCATTCATTTCAAATCATTTCACCGACGGCGTCTTGCGTCATTTCCACAAGTACGGCAGGGAGCATATAGGCGGCCATATTTGTTACGTCTGCATTCTCTCAAACATTTCTGAAAGAAAAATGTGAAAACGATGCGTTTTCTCTTGAACTGCTGTTGTGTAAATAATACCTTTTCAAATCACTTCAGTTATGAATCAAAAAGCTTTCATTTTTATTTACAACCCAAACTTACTTTAAGTTTGAATCTTTATCTTTCTATTTGGAATTGAAAATTTTCAGTCCGGTTAAAATATCTCCACCAGTCTTTCTTTTAAAACTAATTGCGAGGCCTCTAAAATAGGCTTCTGTATTTCCTAGGGAAGTGTGGTGAAACGCGATCACGGGCTTCCGTAGTCGCGGGAGTGTGACGTCACCCGTGTACCGAGCCGCCGTTGTGGACACGTTCGAGAGTCGTTGTGAGTTCAATAAATGGCACTGAATGCCGCAGCCGATCAACTGAGTCCTCATTTCCACGCACATGAGTAAAACTCATGACAGGAAGGAAAAACTAACATAAGGATATAGTTTTTATGATCCTTAAATGTGTGTTTTTGTGAAAGAAATTGTAAACAACTCATGTAATTTTGTCCAATGAGGGAAAAAAGTCATGAAGACATGTAAAACTGCATGAAGTCATGAAGATATAAGACGAGAATATTCTGAAAAGTGTTAAAAAAAATTTTTATCAAGATGTTCTCCATCCTATGGATAATTTTAAGGTTTTCGTTTGACCTGCAGTTTGATTATTGAGGGAACAGCAGACACCTGGAGCACCATCTCAGTCTAACCACAGGTGTGTAAAACGCATCGTTTTCAGAATGTCAACGTGAAACTTTTCTGAAACACATACGCCACGTCTTCACTCGAAACATGAAAACGGGGCCTCGGTGCGAGCAGCCGCCTCCGATTCATCGTTCATCATTTAAGAAACCACTTTTATTTGCAGGCTTGTAGAGAGAAATCTGCCTGCAAACGGACTCCTGTTTACCTCTCCTCCTCCTGAATGAGCGCCGATAGTCCGGAGCTCTCGCTGTGACTCACAAGGCTTTGCATTGCAAAAAGGGAGCGAGAGAAAGAAATGGCTGGAAGAAGAAAAACCACCCACTTTCGCCTCTCTTTGAGACTTGTCATCCCAAACCAAAGTCTATTTTCTTGCTGCCAGTCATGCAGGGATAGTACTCCAAGGTCTGTGAAGGTTGAAAGCAAGAGACACGGCGGATGCAAGAAGCCTCTCCTCGTGCTCCTTTGTCACTTCTGACAATACCTATAGCCTTGCAAACTCTTATTTGGAGGCTACGAATGGGCAGATCGGCGGCGGGCGGCGAGATCGCGCGGCATTGAATTTGTCACACGCCGTACACTTTGAGAAAAAGGTCAGCGGAGCGGTTTTGTGATGCGCTGGGATCTGGAGCTTTATTATAAGTGACAATGACACCGAGCCCAGTAATGAAATGGAAGGAACGAGCAGAGAGAGAGAGAGAGAGAGGGGCAGAAGTGCAAAGGAGAGAGGTGGAAGGTAGAGTGACGGCTGTTTATGGCGCGGCTGTGTAAAAGAGCTGTTATGTGAGGTGGTGGGGGTGGGGGGGTGGGTGGGTGGGTGGGTGGGGGTTTGCAACAAGCCCTAAAGCTGAGTTTTTCCCTCAGTGATGCTGCTGCGGCTTCTTCTGCTGCTTCTCCTGCTGCTGCTGCAATCCCTCGGCCCATCACGCCAAGGATCAATTTTAATGTCAGGGCAGACTTTCACGGCGTAATCCTTCTCGCCGGCTTCAAACAGAACGGCAACAATCACAGGGAAAAAGTAGGTCGCACATGACAATCGTGCAAATGCAGATCATTAATTCATTACTGTGATGTGGAGGGCGTCTTTGAATGTTGTGTGTAAATGCATAATTAATTATTGGCATTGGAGCGCTGGGAAAGAAATCGCATGCAACAAAGAGGGAATGTAAATATAAACAGTCCTCGAAATGAAGCGAGGAAGAGGAGAAAGGTGGAAAACAGGCCCGTTTCTTTTCTGAGGGACTTTGCCAGCTGAGGGTCTTGCATCACGGTCTTCTCCGCAGTGAAAAAGAGAGTCAAGTACCGTGAAAAGATTACATGGTTGGAGGGGATTACTTTTCTCACTCGAGAACCTGAGGCATAAATATGCAGGTATGCAGCGTGCGCACTAAAAAAAAATAAAAATAAATAAATAAAAAAACAGCTCAGAGTGGAGGAGCAGAAGCAAAACAAGTTCTCTCCTCCATTATGAGTGCAGCTAAAACAAATGAGAGACATGCAATCCATTGTTTTCATGTATGTTGAAGCACAAGCTATTTTCAGCCTGTCAGATCGATGTCGCGCTGAGAGAAATCAATGAGTTTGGATTGCGTTCTCGCGCGGCGTATATCTTATTGATCCGTCGCCTCGCGTACAAGGCGCAAAAAATCCAAGGCTCTGGCAGGATTGGAGGGCGTTGCGATGTCTGGTGGCGCTGGTGATGTGTCAAAAGGATCAAGGAGGCACATTACGGCGTGACGCCGCCCTCGTTTCTCACTGTGTAATCGAGGATGGATAAGCCCTTGTCTCTCCATGCTTATGTCTTATGTTTTCCCCCTGAGAGCCCACAGGCCCAGGATGTCGTCCCGCCATGGGAATACGCTCATAAACTCTTGCTGAGAGACCCTGTGTTCCTCCTTTATCCTTCCACCACAAACTACAGATGTGGGGAATTAAGAGATAAACAGGGTGGAAATAATCCAATTAGCTCTAATGGGCATGGAAGTGTCTGAGAAGGAGGAGGAGGAGGAGGAGGCGGCGCCGTGAGTCCTCCCAAAGCCTGCTCTAATTACTGTAACTGTGTTTACAAGAAGACATTTCCAAGGTGAGTTATAAAGTAAAGCATGCTAAATTTTACGGGGCGAGGAAGCAGCTCTTAAAGCTGAGGTGACAAACAGAAGAGGCGTGTGATGAATCGGATGTGAAAGACCCAAGGTGCAGAGTCGGGATCAAAACAATGAGTGGCGCCTAATGAAGGCAAAATCAACAAACAAAAGCTGTTCGCTTTCAAAATGAAGAATCGGAGGCAAAAAAATAAAAATCCCATGAGAAAGAGGCGAGGCTGCAAGAAAACTGAAGAGATGAAGTGACAACTCACAACTCTGAGAAAGAAACATACACACAAACTTTGGGTTTTAATTCTGATTTTATTCTGAATAAAAATGAATTTCTGCTTTAAAAAGATTATTATTGACCTTGTAAACACCTAATCCCAAACTAAAATTATCCAAGTTAAATTTAATCCTACATAAAATATCTGATTTATTCTGATTTTAAAGCTGAATGAAATAATCCTTCAATCATGGAAACATTCATTCTACTTTTATTAATTATTAATTACGTTAATTCTGGTCATTTTGCTCATGCTCGTTCTCTTGTCCTGTCCTGAAGGTGAACATATTCCAAGATAGCTGCCCAAAGCAGGCGTTGGACTCAGACGAAGGCTACTTATTTAATTAGAAGACCTAGAAGAAACAGACATAATGAAAAGAATGGATGGGTGGAAGTGTAAGAATGAGGAGCTTTTTAAAGCTGTACCACCAAAGTCAATCATGAAAGAAAAAGAAAAGAAGCAGTTTCATTATAAAAATAACCAACAGCACCACCTTATCTTCTGGCATGCAAACTACATCATTTTCAGTGCTACTTCTGTTTCTGTGTAAAAGAACATTCACTGCAAAACATTTCCATGTAAATGCAAATTCTTTCTGAGATAAAAAACTGAAAAACGACGAGTTTTCACTTGAAAGTTATTTAATGAGGCACAGTTGACTAAAAATTAAGCAAAAACATACTGAACTGAACACAGGCTGGGAACAGGAAACCAAACATGGAAACCAAACAACATAACTTCAAGGACGTCAGGAAACAAAGCACCAAATCATAAATAAAAACACCACAACAACAGACGAGGAATTTCCTGCAGGATTGGTTTGTTGTTTTCTCAGTGTTCATCTGCTCATAAGTCACAATCCAAAGCAACACATTAACAGATCATTCAAAATATGATTGTACGAGTTCACAATATAACATTCATCATGGTATAGAAAATACAGTATGTTTTCTCTGCTGGAAACTGGTCTTTCAGCAAAGGGGTAAAAATATTGGCTTTTAATTCCAATCTGATTTTCTTTGTCTTTCGTTCTTCAATAACCCCAAGACTTGTTAAGCTATATTTTCAATTCAAATCAAATTTATTTCTCTGGCACCAAAAGCAATGCAGTCGTCTCAAGGCACTTTTACAGAGAGACACCCAACAACTCCACAAGAGCAAACAGATGAGAAAATGGAGAGGAAAAATGTCCTTTTAACAAGAAGAAACCTGCAGAACCAAACTCAGAGAAGGTGACTGCTGCCCATGAAGAAGTCTTCATTCTCTGGTTTGCTGAATCATAATGGTGAAGCCAAACACTTCTGAATATACAAATCGCATCAACATACATGAGCAGCAGACAGCTTCCATGTTCTGCACTGCATTATTGAAGGTTTTCTTAATGTACTGACTTTGAAAATCAGGACAAGTCAGGTTGTTCTGAGTGATTTTCTTCGTCCTACATCCATATTTCCATGCAGAGGAGAGTAGTCTAGGTCGCAGTGTGACCATCCATTTGGTACAAGGCATAACTGGTTTAAAAATAATGTGAGTCACATGATACAAAGGCTTTGAAAGTTGCATGACATCGACCCATGTGAATAATCATGGGGGTTGGACTATAGATAGCTCTGTCTACTACCCTCAACAAAACATAAAAAATATACTAACTCACTTATAAGGATGACAATCATATCTTCTGTGGAGTCGAGCTCTGGAGACAAGAGTCAGTCTGCACTGAGGCCACTCTGATGGCTCACTGTGTTGTGCAAGGCAATGAAAAGTGATTACAGTTGTGGTTACGACCTCAAAAAGAAGTCAGCTATTGAAAATATTGATTGTAAAAATAAATGTATCAACTTTCTAGGGAGAGTAACATTGACGTTGTTCTATAATTGTAAAAGCCTCATCTACAGCTCCCATATTATGCTATTTTTCAGTCACGTCATATAGGTCACAGAAGCCCAAAAACATAGTATATAAGTTTGTTTGCCCCAAATTCATCCTATGTTCGGAGTTTGAGCAGTGGCTTGAGTCAGAACAGGTTGTTTGTCACAGCCCACTTTCTGGGATGCACTTGAACGCATCTGGCCACGCCCGCTCTCTCACACATGGTGGGGACACAGTCAGGGGCACATCCCCTCGACTGGTTGAGCTTAAGTTTCAGTTTCATTCTCAAAAATGTGATGTAGCGAGACAAGGAGGAAAAAGACAATTTTAAAATTTGAACGTCTTAATGAGTCTACGGCAACACATACCACCATAAGAAACTCTTTACAAAGTGAAAAAGGCATCATATGTCATTTAATCAGAGCACCGTTTGCAAGCAGATACACACACGGCATAAAAGGATTTTTCCGGGGGCTGAAAAAACACTTGTCTGGGGCGCTGTCACCAACCTGGAGGAGGCGCGATTTGTTTTTGACGTCACAAACCAGAGAATTTCAAAACCGAGCGTTTGAGCACACATTTGCTGAAAGGTCGAGCAAGCAAGAGAAGGAGAAAATAGACTTTTCTCATTCTGGGGGGGTTTGTGGACAGGCTCAGGATGTACATTATTGTTAGAAAACCATTGTAAAGTGCATTTTGCATAATATGGGACCTTTAACACATAACTTATCCTTGTTGCTACGGAGATTGGTGGTCAAGGGTCATGCTGAATAGTTTGGTGGAGCAGCTCTCGATTTAGACGGTTGCCAAGTTGTGACTAAAAACAACTTTGCCAAAGAAATATCACAAAAAAGCATGCTGGTTAAGCATCCACATAATAAGTTTTGGGCTCCAAATCCCAGTTTGAGCCAAAAAATACTGAGTTAAAAAGTAACTCATGTTACCTTCATAGAAGGATCGGTGCAGATTATTAAAACCTATCAGTAGAATAAAAAAACGAAACAAAAGTGCAGCCTACTAATGGGTCTGAATGCCAGTTTGAAATGTGACCAAGTTTCCTGTGAAGTGGATCATTGAGAACTGTCTCACATTGCTACACCTCCTCCAGCACAAGAAACCAATCACACCTCAAATCTGACTGGTCATAACTGCTTTCAGCTGCCTGAGGATCTGACAACAGTGCAGGGATTGGATGGCACCCTTCCAGGAGTCTCTGTACCATGTCGTCAGTGTTGCTGAACTTCTGCTTAGGTTCTGGATCAGCTTGTACTCTGGAGAGTTCATTTATTGTCTTGTCTTTGGGCATTTCACTGCTCCTGAGGAGTTGCGCTCAGTTTCCTGTCGCACCAACTAGTGTCTTTTTGCTAGAGAGAGCAGCAGAAAAGAGCCCAACTATATTGATTTTTAACGATTCCACCCAGTAGCGACCATGAAGGTGCTGTGACAGCGAGTCTCTCCACCGGTCAAAAGCTTTCATTTGGTAGACTAACGCCCAAACTTGTTCTTGTTCCAGCGACCGCAATGTGGAGACCAGGGTGGACGCCTGGCAGTTGGCCTGTCCGCAGGTTCCATGATTTAATTTCACAGCTTGGATGATGACATGACAAGACACCTCAAGATCTTCCTTTGGTCCACACATCGGCAGTGACTCTCAGGTCGCTGTCACAATCATTTGTTGTGTCTTCAATCCCACGTGCTACATTTGCCTGTACTATCTGAAGTTGCACATTGAATGTGTTGAATGTCACTGTTTTGGTTCAAGTGGGCTTCGTCACATGTCTCGGAAGAGGCTTTGTCCATTCTCAAAACGGATTGATTAGTTTGTGGTGTCAGCTTGACAAGATTGGCAGATGTGGCAGATGTGGCAGTAAATGCATGTCATTTATGGACTTTGAAATTGTCAGCAAAGGTTTCACAATGCTAATAAGCCACTAATCCAAGGAGAATGTTGACTGCAGTTGTCAGTGCGACATGAAGTTGAAGAGAAAGAGAGATGAAATGATTTCATCTGTTGAAATGATGGAAGAAGGTCCAACCGGAGAAAAGTGTCACATGAAGGCAGACTGCTGATAGTGAGTCAATGCCAAGACCTTGAAACCTGGCAGGAAGAATGGCCAACGTCCCTGGGTGGGCTTGAACCACCAACCTTTCGGTTAACAGCCAAACGCGCTGACCTATTGCGCCACAGAGACAGACACCAAAAGAGGGCGTGGTCAATTTTTTTAAACCATAATAAACACGATGGCCAAGAAGTATTGGCACAGATTAGTAAAACCTGTCAGTGGAATTAAAATACAAAGAAAAACATACGTGCACCCTTGAAAAATATGACCACCCTATCCAGAATCATCAGTCAATCTAAACACGCCAATCTTCAGCTTTGCATTGAAAAATCGGAGATAAGTCATGGCGCGAATGCCAAAGGCAGTTTGTTCCACAGTGTGGGAGCAGCAAAAGCAGAAGAAAAAAAGAAAAACAAAGAGTCATCTCACTGTTTGTGTGGACCTTGAATGCTTCCAACAGAAGCTGACCTGAGGAAAGCAAGGTCCTGCCATGCTCACGGATAGTTAAAATCTCACAGTGTTAGGAAGGAGTCAGGCCATGAATGGCACTGAAAACAAATGACAGGAGTTTAAAATTGTTTGTAAAATGTCAACGTCGTCTTCTCAATTGGTCATGTGTTGAATCACTGAATCTCATTATTTGACTTTTGCATCTCTGTTGGATGACAAAACACACTGTGTCTTTAGCAGAGGATGATACTGGCCAAGGAACCTCGGGGTTATGGGCCCAGCGCACTGCCGCTTCACCACTCAGCTCTTTATAAATCTTTTTAATGTATGTAGAAATACAAATGCATGAAATGATGCAACGTTTCCAGTTGAAGCCATAATTTTTCCTAGATGTCTGTGAAAGCAAGATATTGGCACCTTGTCAGTGGTTCCATGGTGTAATGGTGAGCACTCTGGACTCTGAATCCAGCTATCCGAGTTCAACTCTCGGTGGAACCTGAATTGCCGTTCACAACACTGAGCCCGTTACAGAGTGGCGGGTTTACCTCTGTTCCTACAGTTATTGAGCTGTGTGCCTCAGTCCACTGGGAAGGACAGGCTTCTCACAAGACAAACTGTAGTACTGTCACAATTGATTTTCTATTTGATTGAAATTTGAAGCCACGCTCGCATGTAAGAGTCGCTGTGTCTGTGGCGAAAATTGGTGAGAGCGTGTGGCCGTTAACTGAAAAGCAGGTGGACCAAGCCCTCCTTGGGAAGTGACTTACTGGCAAATGACTTGGAATCACTTCTGCAGAGCATGTGGTCAAGGTCAAAAAGGCGTTTCACAATTCACATTCCTCTTCCAAAAGACAGAAACCAGTTGAAGCTCCCCTCACCACCTGTAGGTAGTACTGAAGCATTTGTTGTCAGCTAAAACACAACTCGGCCTGAATGCACGTGTGAAATGTGACCAAGTTTCCTGTAAAGTGGGTCATTGAGAACTGTTTCACATTGCTACACCTCCTCCAGCACAAGAAACCAATCACACCTCAAATCTGACTGGTCATAACCGCTTTCAGCTGCCTGAGGATCTGACAACAGTGCAGGGATTGGATGGCACCCTTCCAGGAGTCTCTGTACCATGTCGTCAGTGTTGCTGAACTTCTGCTTAGGTTCTGGATCAGCTTGTACTCTGGAGAGTTCATTTATTGTCTTGTCTTTGGGCATTTCACTGCTCCTGAGGAGTTGCGCTCAGTTTCCTGTCGCACCAACTAGTGTCTTTTTGCTAGAGAGAGCAGCAGAAAAGAGC
This sequence comes from Salarias fasciatus, assembly GCF_902148845.1. Classification (NCBI taxonomy): domain Eukaryota; kingdom Metazoa; phylum Chordata; class Actinopteri; order Blenniiformes; family Blenniidae; genus Salarias; species Salarias fasciatus. Next base: position 24,021,234 of record NC_043765.1, read on the forward strand.
CCAACTATATTGATTTTTAACGATTCCACCCAGTAGCGACCATGAAGGTGCTGTGACAGCGAGTCTCTCCACCGGTCAAAAGCTTTCATTTGGTAGACTAACGCCCAAACTTGTTCTTGTTCCAGCGACCGCAATGTGGAGACCAGGGTGGACGCCTGGCAGTTGGCCTGTCCACAGGTTCCATGATTTAATTTCACAGCTTGGATGATGACATGACACGACACCTCAAGATCTTCCTTTGGTCCACACATCGGCAGTGACTCTCAGGTCGCTGTCACAATCATTTGTTGTGTCTTCAATCCCACGTGCTACATTTGCCTGTACTATCTGAAGTTGCACATTGAATGTGTTGAATGTCACTGTTTTGGTTCAAGTGGGCTTCGTCACATGTCTCGGAAGAGGCTTTGTCCATTCTCAAAACGGATTGATTAGTTTGTGGTGTCAGCTTGACAAGATTGGCAGATGTGGCAGTAAATGCATGTCATTCATGGACTTTGAAATTGTCAGCAAAGGTTTCACAATGCTAATAAGCCAGCAATCCAAGGAGAGTGTTGACTGCAGTTGTCAGTGCGACATGAAGTCGAAGAGAAAGAGAGATGAAATGATTTCATCTGTTGAAATGATGGAAGAAGGTCCAACCGGAGAAAAGTGTCACATGAAGGCAGACTGCTGATAGTGAGTCAATGCCAAGACCTTGAAACCTGGCAGGAAGAATGGCCAACGTCCCTGGGTGGGCTTGAACCACCAACCTTTCGGTTAACAGCCGAACGCGCTGACCTATTGCGCCACAGAGACAGACACCAAAAGAGGGCGTGGTCAATTTTTTTAAACCATAATAAACACGATGGCCAAGAAGTATTGGCACAGATTAGTAAAACCTGTCAGTGGAATTAAAATACAAAGAAAAACATACGTGCACCCTTGAAAAATATGACCACCCTATCCAGAATCATCAGTCAATCTAAACACGCCAATCTTCAGCTTTGCATTGAAAAATCGGAGATAAGTCATGGCGCGAATGCCAAAGGCAGTTTGTTCCACAGTGTGGGAGCAGCAAAAGCAGAAGAAAAAAAGAAAAACAAAGAGTCATCTCACTGTTTGTGTGGAACTTGAATGCTTCCAACAGAAGCTGACCTGAGGAAAGCAAGGTCCTGCCATGCTCACGGATAGTTAAAATCTCACAGTGTTAGGAAGGAGTCAGGCCATGAATGGCACTGAAAACAAATGACAGGAGTTTAAAATTGTTTGTAAAATGTCAACGTCGTCTTCTCAATTGGTCATGTGTTGAATCACTGAATCTCATTATTTGACTTTTGCATCTCTGTTGGATGACAAAACACACTGTGTCTTTAGCAGAGGATGATACTGGCCAAGGAACCTCGGGGTTATGGGCCCAGCGCACTGCCGCTTCACCACTCAGCTCTTTATAAATCTTTTTAATGTATGTAGAAATACAAATGCATGAAATGATGCAACGTTTCCAGTTGAAGCCATAATTTTTCCTAGATGTCTGTGAAAGCAAGATATTGGCACCTTGTCAGTGGTTCCATGGTGTAATGGTGAGCACTCTGGACTCTGAATCCAGCTATCCGAGTTCAACTCTCGGTGGAACCTGAATTGCCGTTCACAACACTGAGCCCGTTACAGAGTGGCGGGTTTACCTCTGTTCCTACAGTTATTGAGCTGTGTGCCTCAGTCCACTGGGAAGGACAGGCTTCTCACAAGACAAACTGTAGTACTGTCACAATTGATTTTCTATTTGATTGAAATTTGAAGCCACGCTCGCATGTAAGAGTCGCTGTGTCTGTGGCGAAAATTGGTGAGAGCGTGTGGCCGTTAACTGAAAAGCAGGTGGACCAAGCCCTCCTTGGGAAGTGACTTACTGGCAAATGACTTGGAATCACTTCTGCAGAGCATGTGGTCAAGGTCAAAAAGGCGTTTCACAATTCACATTCCTCTTCCAAAAGACAGAAACCAGTTGAAGCTCCCCTCACCACCTGTAGGTAGTACTGAAGCATTTGTTGTCAGCTAAAACACAACTCGGCCTGAATGCACGTGTGAAATGTGACCAAGTTTCCTGTAAAGTGGGTCATTGAGAACTGTTTCACATTGCTACACCTCCTCCAGCACAAGAAACCAATCACACCTCAAATCTGACTGGTCATAACCGCTTTCAGCTGCCTGAGGATCTGACAACAGTGCAGGGATTGGATGGCACCCTTCCAGGAGTCTCTGTACCATGTCGTCAGTGTTGCTGAACTTCTGCTTAGGTTCTGGATCAGCTTGTACTCTGGAGAGTTCATTTATTGTCTTGTCTTTGGGCATTTCACTGCTCCTGAGGAGTTGCGCTCAGTTTCCTGTCGCACCAACTAGTGTCTTTTTGCTAGAGAGAGCAGCAGAAAAGAGCCCAACTATATTGATTTTTAACGATTCCACCCAGTAGCGACCATGAAGGTGCTGTGACAGCGAGTCTCTCCACCGGTCAAAAGCTTTCATTTGGTAGACTAACGCCCAAACTTGTTCTTGTTCCAGCGACCGCAATGTGGAGACCAGGGTGGACGCCTGGCAGTTGGCCTGTCCACAGGTTCCATGATTTAATTTCACAGCTTGGATGATGACATGACACGACACCTCAAAATCTTCCTTTGGTCCACACATCGGCAGTGATTCTCAGGTCGCTGTCACACTCATTTGTTGTGTCTTCAATCCCACGTGCTACATTTGCCTGTACTATCTGAAGTTGCACATTGAATGTGTTGAATGTCACTGTTTTGGTTCAAGTGGGCTTCGTCACATGTCTCGGAAGAGGCTTTGTCCATTCTCAAAACGGATTGATTAGTTTGTGGTGTCAGCTTGACAAGATTGGCAGATGTGGCAGTAAATGCATGTCATTCATGGACTTTGAAATTGTCAGCAAAGGTTTCACAATGCTAATAAGCCAGCAATCCAAGGAGAGTGTTGACTGCAGTTGTCAGTGCGACATGAAGTTGAAGAGAAAGAGAGATGAAATGATTTCATCTGTTGAAATGATGGAAGAAGGTCCAACCGGAGAAAAGTGTCACATGAAGACAGACTGCTGATAGTGAGTCAATGCCAAGACCTTGAAACCTGGCAGGAAGAATGGCTAACGTCCCTGGGTGGGCTTGAACCACCAACCTTTCGGTTAACAGCCGAACGCGCTGACCTATTGCGCCACAGAGACAGACACCAAAAGGGGGCGTGGTCAATTTTTTTAAACCATAATAAACACGATGGCCAAGAAGTATTGGCACAGATTAGTAAAACCTGTCAGTGGAATTAAAATACAAAGAAAAACATACGTGCACCCTTGAAAAATATGACCACCCTATCCAGAATCATCAGTCAATCTAAACACGCCAATCTTCAGCTTTGCATTGAAAAATCGGAGATAAGTCATGGCGCGAATGCCAAAGGCAGTTTGTTCCACAGTGTGGGAGCAGCAAAAGCAGAAGAAAAAAAGAAAAACAAAGAGTCATCTCACTGTTTGTGTGGAACTTGAATGCTTCCAACAGAAGCTGACCTGAGGAAAGCAAGGTCCTGCCATGCTCACGGATAGTTAAAATCTCACAGTGTTAGGAAGGAGTCAGGCCATGAATGGCACTGAAAACAAATGACAGGAGTTTAAAATTGTTTGTAAAATGTCAACGTCGTCTTCTCAATTGGTCATGTGTTGAATCACTGAATCTCATTATTTGACTTTTGCATCTCTGTTGGATGACAAAACACACTGTGTCTTTAGCAGAGGATGATACTGGCCAAGGAACCTCGGGGTTATGGGCCCAGCGCACTGCCGCTTCACCACTCAGCTCTTTATAAATCTTTTTAATGTATGTAGAAATACAAATGCATGAAATGATGCAACGTTTCCAGTTGAAGCCATAATTTTTCCTAGATGTCTGTGAAAGCAAGATATTGGCACCTTGTCAGTGGTTCCATGGTGTAATGGTGAGCACTCTGGACTCTGAATCCAGCAATCCTTTCTCTTCAACTTCATGTCGCACTGACAACTGCAGTCAACACTCTCCTTGGATTACTGGCTTATTAGCATTGTGAAACCTTTGCTGACAATTTCAAAGTCCATGAATGACATGCATTTACTGCCACATCTGCCAATCTTGTCAAGCTGACACCACAAACTAATCAAACCATTTTGAGAATGGACAAAGCCTCTTCCGAGACATGTGACGAAGCCCACTTGAACCAAAACAGAGACATTCAACACATTCAATGTGCAACTTCAGATAGTACAGGCAAATGTAGCACGTGGGATTGAAGACACAACAAATGATTGTGACAGCGACCTGAGAGTCACTGCCGATGTGTGGACCAAAGGAAGATCTTGAGGTGTCTTGTCATGTCATCATCCAAGCTGTGAAATTAAATCATGGAACCTGTGGACAGGCCAACTGCCAGGCGTCCACCCTGGTCTCCACATTGCGGTCGCTGGAACAAGAACAAGTTTGGGCGTTAGTCTACCAAATGAAAGCTTTTGACCGGTGGAGAGACTCGCTGTCACAGCACCTTCATGGTCGCTACTGGATGGAATCGTTAAAAATCAATATAGTTGGGCTCTTTTCTGCTGCTCTCTCTAGCAAAAAGACACGAGTTGGTGCGACAGGAAACTGAGCGCAACTCCTCAGGAGCAGTGAAATGCCCAAAGACAAGACAATAAATGAACTCTCCAGAGTACAAGCTGATCCAGAACCTAAGCAGAAGTTCAGCAATACTGACGACATGGTACAGAGACTCCTGGAAGGGTGCCATCCAATCCCTGCACTGTTGTCAGATCCTCAGGCAGCTGAAAGCGGTTATGACCAGTCAGATTTGAGGTGTGATTGGTTTCTTGTGCTGGAGGAGGTGTAGCAATGTGAAACAGTTCTCAATGACCCACTTTACAGGAAACTTGGTCACATTTCACACGTGCATTCAGGCCGAGTTGTGTTTTAGCTGACAACAAATGCTTCAGTACTACCTACAGGTGGTGAGGGGAGCTTCAACTGGTTTCTGTCTTTTGGAAGAGGAATGTGAATTGTGAAACGCCTTTTTGACCTTGACCACATGCTCTGCAGAAGTGATTCCAAGTCATTTGCCAGTAAGTCACTTCCCAAGGTGGGCTTGGTCCACCAGTATTTTAAGTTAACGGCCACACGCTCTCACCAATTTTCGCCACAGACACAGCGACTCTTACATGCGAGCGTGGCTTCAAATTTCAGTCAAATAGAAAATCAATTGTGACAGTACTACAGTTTGTCTTGTGAGAAGCCTGTCCTTCCCAGTGGACTGAGGCACACAGCTCAATAACTGTAGGAACAGAGGTAAACCCGCCACTCTGTGACGGGCTTAGTGTTGTGAATGGCAATTCAGGTTCCACCGAGAGTTGAACTCGGATAGCTGGATTCAGAGTCCAGAGTGCTCACCATTACACCATGGAACCACTGACAAGGTGCCAATATCTTGCTTTCTGCTTGTTCCTACAGTTATTGAGCTGTGTGCCTCAGTCCACTGGGAAGGACAGGCTTCTCACAAGACAAACTGTAGTACTGTCACAATTGATTTTCTATTTGATTGAAATTTGAAGTCACGCTCGCATGTAAGAGTCGCTGTGTCTGTGGCGAAAATTGGTGAGAGCGTGTGGCCGTTAACTGAAAAGCAGGTGGACCAAGCCCTCCTTGGGAAGTGACTTACTGGCAAATGACTTGGAATCACTTCTGCAGAGCATGTGGTCAAGGTCAAAAAGGCGTTTCACAATTCACATTCCTCTTCCAAAAGACAGAAACCAGTTGAAGCTCCCCTCACCACCTGTAGGTAGTACTGAAGCATTTGTTGTCAGCTAAAACACAACTCGGCCTGAATGCACGTGTGAAATGTGACCAAGTTTCCTGTAAAGTGGGTCATTGAGAACTGTTTCACATTGCTACACCTCCTCCAGCACAAGAAACCAATCACACCTCAAATCTGACTGGTCATAACCGCTTTCAGCTGCCTGAGGATCTGACAACAGTGCAGGGATTGGATGGCACCCTTCCAGGAGTCTCTGTACCATGTCGTCAGTGTTGCTGAACTTCTGCTTAGGTTCTGGATCAGCTTGTACTCTGGAGAGTTCATTTATTGTCTTGTCTTTGGGCATTTCACTGCTCCTGAGGAGTTGCGCTCAGTTTCCTGTCGCACCAACTAGTGTCTTTTTGCTAGAGAGAGCAGCAGAAAAGAGCCCAACTATATTGATTTTTAACGATTCCACCCAGTAGCGACCATGAAGGTGCTGTGACAGCGAGTCTCTCCACCGGTCAAAAGCTTTCATTTGGTAGACTAACGCCCAAACTTGTTCTTGTTCCAGCGACCGCAATGTGGAGACCAGGGTGGACGCCTGGCAGTTGGCCTGTCCACAGGTTCCATGATTTAATTTCACAGCTTGGATGATGACATGACACGACACCTCAAGATCTTCCTTTGGTCCACACATCGGCAGTGATTCTCAGGTCGCTGTCACACTCATTTGTTGTGTCTTCAATCCCACGTGCTACATTTGCCTGTACTATCTGAAGTTGCACATTGAATGTGTTGAATGTCACTGTTTTGGTTCAAGTGGGCTTCGTCACATGTCTCGGAAGAGGCTTTGTCCATTCTCAAAACGGATTGATTAGTTTGTGGCGTCAGCTTGACAAGATTGGCAGATGTGGCAGTAAATGCATGTCATTCATGGACTTTGAAATTGTCAGCAAAGGTTTCACAATGCTAATAAGCCAGCAATCCAAGGAGAGTGTTGACTGCAGTTGTCAGTGCGACATGAAGTTGAAGAGAAAGAGAGATGAAATGATTTCATCTGTTGAAATGATGGAAGAAGGTCCAACCGGAGAAAAGTGTCACATGAAGGCAGACTGCTGATAGTGAGTCAATGCCAAGACCTTGAAACCTGGCAGGAAGAATGGCCAACGTCCCTGGGTGGGCTTGAACCACCAACCTTTCGGTTAACAGCCGAACGCGCTGACCTATTGCGCCACAGAGACAGACACCAAAAGGGGGCGTGGTCAATTTTTTTAAACCATAATAAACACGATGGCCAAGAAGTATTGGCACAGATTAGTAAAACCTGTCAGTGGAATTAAAATACAAAGAAAAACATACGTGCACCCTTGAAAAATATGACCACCCTATCCAGAATCATCAGTCAATCTAAACACGCCAATCTTCAGCTTTGCATTGAAAAATCGGAGATAAGTCATGGCGCGAATGCCAAAGGCAGTTTGTTCCACAGTGTGGGAGCAGCAAAAGCAGAAGAAAAAAAGAAAAACAAAGAGTCATCTCACTGTTTGTGTGGAACTTGAATGCTTCCAACAGAAGCTGACCTGAGGAAAGCAAGGTCCTGCCATGCTCACGGATAGTTAAAATCTCACAGTGTTAGGAAGGAGTCAGGCCATGAATGGCACTGAAAACAAATGACAGGAGTTTAAAATTGTTTGTAAAATGTCAACGTCGTCTTCTCAATTGGTCATGTGTTGAATCACTGAATCTCATTATTTGACTTTTGCATCTCTGTTGGATGACAAAACACACTGTGTCTTTAGCAGAGGATGATACTGGCCAAGGAACCTCGGGGTTATGGGCCCAGCGCACTGCCGCTTCACCACTCAGCTCTTTATAAATCTTTTTAATGTATGTAGAAATACAAATGCATGAAATGATGCAACGTTTCCAGTTGAAGCCATAATTTTTCCTAGATGTCTGTGAAAGCAAGATATTGGCACCTTGTCAGTGGTTCCATGGTGTAATGGTGAGCACTCTGGACTCTGAATCCAGCAATCCGAGTTCAACTCTCGGTGGAACCTGAATTGCCGTTCACAACACTGAGCCCGTTACAGAGTGACGGGTTTACCTCTGTTCCTACAGTTATTGAGCTGTGTGCCTCAGTCCACTGGGAAGGACAGGCTTCTCACAAGACAAACTGTAGTACTGTCACAATTGATTTTCTATTTGATTGAAATTTGAAGCCACGCTCGCATGTAAGAGTCGCTGTGTCTGTGGCGAAAATTGGTGAGAGCGTGTGGCCGTTAACTGAAAAGCTGGTGGACCAAGCCCACCTTGGGAAGTGACTTACTGGCAAATGACTTGGAATCACTTCTGCAGAGCATGTGGTCAAGGTCAAAAAGGCGTTTCACAATTCACATTCCTCTTCCAAAAGACAGAAACCAGTTGAAGCTCCCCTCACCACCTGTAGGTAGTACTGAAGCATTTGTTGTCAGCTAAAACACAACTCGGCCTGAATGCACGTGTGAAATGTGACCAAGTTTCCTGTAAAGTGGGTCATTGAGAACTGTTTCACATTGCTACACCTCCTCCAGCACAAGAAACCAATCACACCTCAAATCTGACTGGTCATAACCGCTTTCAGCTGCCTGAGGATCTGACAACAGTGCAGGGATTGGATGGCACCCTTCCAGGAGTCTCTGTACCATGTCGTCAGTGTTGCTGAACTTCTGCTTAGGTTCTGGATCAGCTTGTACTCTGGAGAGTTCATTTATTGTCTTGTCTTTGGGCATTTCACTGCTCCTGAGGAGTTGCGCTCAGTTTCCTGTCAGCACCAACTAGTGTCTTTTTGCTAGAGAGAGCAGCAGAAAAGAGCCCAACTATATTGATTTTTAACGATTCCACCCAGTAGCGACCATGAAGGTGCTGTGACAGCGAGTCTCTCCACCGGTCAAAAGCTTTCATTTGGTAGACTAACGCCCAAACTTGTTCTTGTTCCAGCGACCGCAATGTGGAGACCAGGGTGGACGCCTGGCAGTTGGCCTGTCCGCAGGTTCCATGATTTAATTTCACAGCTTGGATGATGACATGACAAGACACCTCAAGATCTTCCTTTGGTCCACACATCGGCAGTGATTCTCAGGTCGCTGTCACACTCATTTGTTGTGTCTTCAATCCCACGTGCTACATTTGCCTGTACTATCTGAAGTTGCACATTGAATGTGTTGAATGTCACTGTTTTGGTTCAAGTGGGCTTCGTCACATGTCTCGGAAGAGGCTTTGTCCATTCTCAAAACGGATTGATTAGTTTGTGGTGTCAGCTTGACAAGATTGGCAGATGTGGCAGATGTGGCAGTAAATGCATGTCATTTATGGACTTTGAAATTGTCAGCAAAGGTTTCACAATGCTAATAAGCCAGCAATCCAAGGAGAAGTGTTGACTGCAGTTGTCAGTGCGACATGAAGTTGAAGAGAAAGAGAGATGAAATGATTTCATCTGTTGAAATGATGGAAGAAGGTCCAACCGGAGAAAAGTGTCACATGAAGACAGACTGCTGATAGTGAGTCAATGCCAAGACCTTGAAACCTGGCAGGAAGAATGGCCAACGTCCCTGGGTGGGCTTGAACCACCAACCTTTCGGTTAACAGCCGAACGCGCTGACCTATTGCGCCACAGAGACAGACACCAAAAGTGGGCGTGGTCAATTTTTTTAAACCATAATAAACACGATGGCCAAGAAGTATTGGCACAGATTAGTAAAACCTGTCAGTGGAATTAAAATACAAAGAAAAACATACGTGCACCCTTGAAAAATATGACCACCCTATCCAGAATCATCAGTCAATCTAAACACGCCAATCTTCAGCTTTGCATTGAAAAATCGGAGATAAGTCATGGCGCGAATGCCAAAGGCAGTTTGTTCCACAGTGTGGGAGCAGCAAAAGCAGAAGAAAAAAAGAAAAACAAAGAGTCATCTCACTGTTTGTGTGGAACTTGAATGCTTCCAACAGAAGCTGACCTGAGGAAAGCAAGGTCCTGCCATGCTCACGGATAGTTAAAATCTCACAGTGTTAGGAAGGAGTCAGGCCATGAATGGCACTGAAAACAAATGACAGGAGTTTAAAATTGTTTGTAAAATGTCAACGTCGTCTTCTCAATTGGTCATGTGTTGAATCACTGAATCTCATTATTTGACTTTTGCATCTCTGTTGGATGACAAAACACACTGTGTCTTTAGCAGAGGATGATACTGGCCAAGGAACCTCGGGGTTATGGGCCCAGCGCACTGCCGCTTCACCACTCAGCTCTTTATAAATCTTTTTAATGTATGTAGAAATACAAATGCATGAAATGATGCAACGTTTCCAGTTGAAGCCATAATTTTTCCTAGATGTCTGTGAAAGCAAGATATTGGCACCTTGTCAGTGGTTCCATGGTGTAATGGTGAGCACTCTGGACTCTGAATCCAGCAATCCTTTCTCTTCAACTTCATGTCGCACTGACAACTGCAGTCAACACTCTCCTTGGATTACTGGCTTATTAGCATTGTGAAACCTTTGCTGACAATTTCAAAGTCCATGAATGACATGCATTTACTGCCACATCTGCCAATCTTGTCAAGCTGACACCACAAACTAATCAAACCATTTTGAGAATGGACAAAGCCTCTTCCGAGACATGTGACGAAGCCCACTTGAACCAAAACAGTGACATTCAACACATTCAATGTGCAACTTCAGATAGTACAGGCAAATGTAGCACGTGGGATTGAAGACACAACAAATGATTGTGACAGCGACCTGAGAGTCACTGCCGATGTGTGGACCAAAGGAAGATCTTGAGGTGTCTTGTCATGTCATCATCCAAGCTGTGAAATTAAATCATGGAACCTGTGGACAGGCCAACTGCCAGGCGTCCACCCTGGTCTCCACATTGCGGTCGCTGGAACAAGAACAAGTTTGGGCGTTAGTCTACCAAATGAAAGCTTTTGACCGGTGGAGAGACTCGCTGTCACAGCACCTTCATGGTCGCTACTGGATGGAATCGTTAAAAATCAATATAGTTGGGCTCTTTTCTGCTGCTCTCTCTAGCAAAAAGACACGAGTTGGTGCGACAGGAAACTGAGCGCAACTCCTCAGGAGCAGTGAAATGCCCAAAGACAAGACAATAAATGAACTCTCCAGAGTACAAGCTGATCCAGAACCTAAGCAGAAGTTCAGCAATACTGACGACATGGTACAGAGACTCCTGGAAGGGTGCCATCCAATCCCTGCACTGTTGTCAGATCCTCAGGCAGCTGAAAGCGGTTATGACCAGTCAGATTTGAGGTGTGATTGGTTTCTTGTGCTGGAGGAGGTGTAGCAATGTGAAACAGTTCTCAATGACCCACTTTACAGGAAACTTGGTCACATTTCACACGTGCATTCAGGCCGAGTTGTGTTTTAGCTGACAACAAATGCTTCAGTACTACCTACAGGTGGTGAGGGGAGCTTCAACTGGTTTCTGTCTTTTGGAAGAGGAATGTGAATTGTGAAACGCCTTTTTGACCTTGACCACATGCTCTGCAGAAGTGATTCCAAGTCATTTGCCAGTAAGTCACTTCCCAAGGTGGGCTTGGTCCACCAGTATTTTAAGTTAACGGCCACACGCTCTCACCAATTTTCGCCACAGACACAGCGACTCTTACATGCGAGCGTGGCTTCAAATTTCAGTCAAATAGAAAATCAATTGTGACAGTACTACAGTTTGTCTTGTGAGAAGCCTGTCCTTCCCAGTGGACTGAGGCACACAGCTCAATAACTGTAGGAACAGAGGTAAACCCGCCACTCTGTGACGGGCTTAGTGTTGTGAATGGCAATTCAGGTTCCACCGAAAGTTGAACTCGGATAGCTGGATTCAGAGTCCAGAGTGCTCACCATTACACCATGGAACCACTGACAAGGTGCCAATATCTTGCTTTCTGCTTGTTCCTACAGTTATTGAGCTGTGTGCCTCAGTCCACTGGGAAGGACAGGCTTCTCACAAGACAAACTGTAGTACTGTCACAATTGATTTTCTATTTGATTGAAATTTGAAGTCACGCTCGCATGTAAGAGTCGCTGTGTCTGTGGCGAAAATTGGTGAGAGCGTGTGGCCGTTAACTGAAAAGCAGGTGGACCAAGCCCTCCTTGGGAAGTGACTTACTGGCAAATGACTTGGAATCACTTCTGCAGAGCATGTGGTCAAGGTCAAAAAGGCGTTTCACAATTCACATTCCTCTTCCAAAAGACAGAAACCAGTTGAAGCTCCCCTAACCACCTGTAGGTAGTACTGAAGCATTTGTTGTCAGCTAAAACACAACTCGGCCTGAATGCACGTGTGAAATGTGACCAAGTTTCCTGTAAAGTGGGTCATTGAGAACTGTTTCACATTGCTACACCTCCTCCAGCACAAGAAACCAATCACACCTCAAATCTGACTGGTCATAACCGCTTTCAGCTGCCTGAGGATCTGACAACAGTGCAGGGATTGGATGGCACCCTTCCAGGAGTCTCTGTACCATGTCGTCAGTGTTGCTGAACTTCTGCTTAGGTTCTGGATCAGCTTGTACTCTGGAGAGTTCATTTATTGTCTTGTCTTTGGGCATTTCACTGCTCCTGAGGAGTTGCGCTCAGTTTCCTGTCGCACCAACTAGTGTCTTTTTGCTAGAGAGAGCAGCAGAAAAGAGCCCAACTATATTGATTTTTAACGATTCCACCCAGTAGCGACCATGAAGGTGCTGTGACAGCGAGTCTCTCCACCGGTCAAAAGCTTTCATTTGGTAGACTAACGCCCAAACTTGTTCTTGTTCCAGCGACCGCAATGTGGAGACCAGGGTGGACGCCTGGCAGTTGGCCTGTCCACAGGTTCCATGATTTAATTTCACAGCTTGGATGATGACATGACACGACACCTCAAGATCTTCCTTTGGTCCACACATCGGCAGTGATTCTCAGGTCGCTGTCACACTCATTTGTTGTGTCTTCAATCCCACGTGCTACATTTGCCTGTACTATCTGAAGTTGCACATTGAATGTGTTGAATGTCACTGTTTTGGTTCAAGTGGGCTTCGTCACATGTCTCGGAAGAGGCTTTGTCCATTCTCAAAACGGATTGATTAGTTTGTGGCGTCAGCTTGACAAGATTGGCAGATGTGGCAGTAAATGCATGTCATTCATGGACTTTGAAATTGTCAGCAAAGGTTTCACAATGCTAATAAGCCAGCAATCCAAGGAGAGTGTTGACTGCAGTTGTCAGTGCGACATGAAGTTGAAGAGAAAGAGAGATGAAATGATTTCATCTGTTGAAATGATGGAAGAAGGTCCAACCGGAGAAAAGTGTCACATGAAGGCAGACTGCTGATAGTGAGTCAATGCCAAGACCTTGAAACCTGGCAGGAAGAATGGCCAACGTCCCTGGGTGGGCTTGAACCACCAACCTTTCGGTTAACAGCCGAACGCGCTGACCTATTGCGCCACAGAGACAGACACCAAAAGGGGGCGTGGTCAATTTTTTTAAACCATAATAAACACGATGGCCAAGAAGTATTGGCACAGATTAGTAAAACCTGTCAGTGGAATTAAAATACAAAGAAAAACATACGTGCACCCTTGAAAAATATGACCACCCTATCCAGAATCATCAGTCAATCTAAACACGCCAATCTTCAGCTTTGCATTGAAAAATCGGAGATAAGTCATGGCGCGAATGCCAAAGGCAGTTTGTTCCACAGTGTGGGAGCAGCAAAAGCAGAAGAAAAAAAGAAAAACAAAGAGTCATCTCACTGTTTGTGTGGAACTTGAATGCTTCCAACAGAAGCTGACCTGAGGAAAGCAAGGTCCTGCCATGCTCACGGATAGTTAAAATCTCACAGTGTTAGGAAGGAGTCAGGCCATGAATGGCACTGAAAACAAATGACAGGAGTTTAAAATTGTTTGTAAAATGTCAACGTCGTCTTCTCAATTGGTCATGTGTTGAATCACTGAATCTCATTATTTGACTTTTGCATCTCTGTTGGATGACAAAACACACTGTGTCTTTAGCAGAGGATGATACTGGCCAAGGAACCTCGGGGTTATGGGCCCAGCGCACTGCCGCTTCACCACTCAGCTCTTTATAAATCTTTTTAATGTATGTAGAAATACAAATGCATGAAATGATGCAACGTTTCCAGTTGAAGCCATAATTTTTCCTAGATGTCTGTGAAAGCAAGATATTGGCACCTTGTCAGTGGTTCCATGGTGTAATGGTGAGCACTCTGGACTCTGAATCCAGCAATCCGAGTTCAACTCTCGGTGGAACCTGAATTGCCGTTCACAACACTGAGCCCGTTACAGAGTGACGGGTTTACCTCTTTTCCTACAGTTATTGAGCTGTGTGCCTCAGTCCACTGGGAAGGACAGGCTTCTCACAAGACAAACTGTAGTACTGTCACAATTGATTTTCTATTTGATTGAAATTTGAAGCCACGCTCGCATGTAAGAGTCGCTGTGTCTGTGGCGAAAATTGGTGAGAGCGTGTGGCCGTTAACTGAAAAGCTGGTGGACCAAGCCCACCTTGGGAAGTGACTTACTGGCAAATGACTTGGAATCACTTCTGCAGAGCATGTGGTCAAGGTCAAAAAGGCGTTTCACAATTCACATTCCTCTTCCAAAAGACAGAAACCAGTTGAAGCTCCCCTCACCACCTGTAGGTAGTACTGAAGCATTTGTTGTCAGCTAAAACACAACTCGGCCTGAATGCACGTGTGAAATGTGACCAAGTTTCCTGTAAAGTGGGTCATTGAGAACTGTTTCACATTGCTACACCTCCTCCAGCACAAGAAACCAATCACACCTCAAATCTGACTGGTCATAACCGCTTTCAGCTGCCTGAGGATCTGACAACAGTGCAGGGATTGGATGGCACCCTTCCAGGAGTCTCTGTACCATGTCGTCAGTGTTGCTGAACTTCTGCTTAGGTTCTGGATCAGCTTGTACTCTGGAGAGTTCATTTATTGTCTTGTCTTTGGGCATTTCACTGCTCCTGAGGAGTTGCGCTCAGTTTCCTGTCACACCAACTAGTGTCTTTTTGCTAGAGAGAGCAGCAGAAAAGAGCCCAACTATATTGATTTTTAACGATTCCACCCAGTAGCGACCATGAAGGTGCTGTGACAGCGAGTCTCTCCACCGGTCAAAAGCTTTCATTTGGTAGACTAACGCCCAAACTTGTTCTTGTTCCAGCGACCGCAATGTGGAGACCAGGGTGGACGCCTGGCAGTTGGCCTGTCCACAGGTTCCATGATTTAATTTCACAGCTTGGATGATGACATGACACGACACCTCAAGATCTTCCTTTGGTCCACACATCGGCAGTGATTCTCAGGTCGCTGTCACACTCATTTGTTGTGTCTTCAATCCCACGTGCTACATTTGCCTGTACTATCTGAAGTTGCACATTGAATGTGTTGAATGTCACTGTTTTGGTTCAAGTGGGCTTCGTCACATGTCTCGGAAGAGGCTTTGTCCATTCTCAAAACGGATTGATTAGTTTGTGGTGTCAGCTTGACAAGATTGGCAGATGTGGCAGTAAATGCATGTCATTCATGGACTTTGAAATTGTCAGCAAAGGTTTCACAATGCTAATAAGCCAGCAATCCAAGGAGAGTGTTGACTGCAGTTGTCAGTGCGACATGAAGTCGAAGAGAAAGAGAGATGAAATGATTTCATCTGTTGAAATGATGGAAGAAGGTCCAACCGGAGAAAAGTGTCACATGAAGGCAGACTGCTGATAGTGAGTCAATGCCAAGACCTTGAAACCTGGCAGGAAGAATGGCCAACGTCCCTGGGTGGGCTTGAACCACCAACCTTTCGGTTAACAGCCGAACGCGCTGACCTATTGCGCCACAGAGACAGACACCAAAAGTGGGCGTGGTCAATTTTTTTAAACCATAATAAACACGATGGCCAAGAAGTATTGGCACAGATTAGTAAAACCTGTCAGTGGAATTAAAATACAAAGAAAAACATACGTGCACCCTTGAAAAACATGACCACCCTATCCAGAATCATCAGTCAATCTAAACACGCATATCTTCAGCTTTGCATTGAAAAATCGGAGATAAGTCATGGCGCGAATGCCAAAGGCAGTTTGTTCCACAGTGTGGGAGCAGCAAAAGCAGAAGAAAAAAAGAAAAACAAAGAGTCATCTCACTGTTTGTGTGGAACTTGAATGCTTCCAACAGAAGCTGACCTGAGGAAAGCAAGGTCCTGCCATGCTCACGGATAGTTAAAATCTCACAGTGTTAGGAAGGAGTCAGGCCATGAATGGCACTGAAAACAAATGACAGGAGTTTAAAATTGTTTGTAAAATGTCAACGTCGTCTTCTCAATTGGTCATGTGTTGAATCACTGAATCTCATTATTTGACTTTTGCATCTCTGTTGGATGACAAAACACACTGTGTCTTTAGCAGAGGATGATACTGGCCAAGGAACCTCGGGGTTATGGGCCCAGCGCACTGCCGCTTCACCACTCAGCTCTTTATAAATCTTTTTAATGTATGTAGAAATACAAATGCATGAAATGATGCAACGTTTCCAGTTGAAGCCATAATTTTTCCTAGATGTCTGTGAAAGCAAGATATTGGCACCTTGTCAGTGGTTCCATGGTGTAATGGTGAGCACTCTGGACTCTGAATCCAGCAATCCGAGTTCAACTCTCGGTGGAACCTGAATTGCCGTTCACAACACTGAGCCCGTTACAGAGTGGCGGGTTTACCTCTGTTCCTACAGTTATTGAGCTGTGTGCCTCAGTCCACTGGGAAGGACAGGCTTCTCACAAGACAAACTGTAGTACTGTCACAATTGATTTTCTATTTGATTGAAATTTGAAGTCACGCTCGCATGTAAGAGTCGCTGTGTCTGTGGCGAAAATTGGTGAGAGCGTGTGGCCGTTAACTGAAAAGCAGGTGGACCAAGCCCTCCTTGGGAAGTGACTTACTGGCAAATGACTTGGAATCACTTCTGCAGAGCATGTGGTCAAGGTCAAAAAGGCGTTTCACAATTCACATTCCTCTTCCAAAAGACAGAAACCAGTTGAAGCTCCCCTCACCACCTGTAGGTAGTACTGAAGCATTTGTTGTCAGCTAAAACACAACTCGGCCTGAATGCACGTGTGAAATGTGACCAAGTTTCCTGTAAAGTGGGTCATTGAGAACTGTTTCACATTGCTACACCTCCTCCAGCACAAGAAACCAATCACACCTCAAATCTGACTGGTCATAACCGCTTTCAGCTGCCTGAGGATCTCACAACAGTGCAGGGATTGGATGGCACCCTTCCAGGAGTCTCTGTACCATGTCGTCAGTGTTGCTGAACTTCTGCTTAGGTTCTGGATCAGCTTGTACTCTGGAGAGTTCATTTATTGTCTTGTCTTTGGGCATTTCACTGCTCCTGAGGAGTTGCGCTCAGTTTCCTGTCGCACCAACTAGTGTCTTTTTGCTAGAGAGAGCAGCAGAAAAGAGCCCAACTATATTGATTTTTAACGATTCCACCCAGTAGCGACCATGAAGGTGCTGTGACAGCGAGTCTCTCCACCGGTCAAAAGCTTTCATTTGGTAGACTAACGCCCAAACTTGTTCTTGTTCCAGCGACCGCAATGTGGAGACCAGGGTGGACGCCTGGCAGTTGGCCTGTCCACAGGTTCCATGATTTAATTTCACAGCTTGGATGATGACATGACACGACACCTCAAGATCTTCCTTTGGTCCACACATCGGCAGTGATTCTCAGGTCGCTGTCACACTCATTTGTTGTGTCTTCAATCCCACGTGCTACATTTGCCTGTACTATCTGAAGTTGCACATTGAATGTGTTGAATGTCACTGTTTTGGTTCAAGTGGGCTTCGTCACATGTCTCGGAAGAGGCTTTGTCCATTCTCAAAACGGATTGATTAGTTTGTGGCGTCAGCTTGACAAGATTGGCAGATGTGGCAGTAAATGCATGTCATTCATGGACTTTGAAATTGTCAGCAAAGGTTTCACAATGCTAATAAGCCAGCAATCCAAGGAGAGTGTTGACTGCAGTTGTCAGTGCGACATGAAGTTGAAGAGAAAGAGAGATGAAATGATTTCATCTGTTGAAATGATGGAAGAAGGTCCAACCGGAGAAAAGTGTCACATGAAGGCAGACTGCTGATAGTGAGTCAATGCCAAGACCTTGAAACCTGGCAGGAAGAATGGCCAACGTCCCTGGGTGGGCTTGAACCACCAACCTTTCGGTTAACAGCCGAACGCGCTGACCTATTGCGCCACAGAGACAGACACCAAAAGGGGGCGTGGTCAATTTTTTTAAACCATAATAAACACGATGGCCAAGAAGTATTGGCACAGATTAGTAAAACCTGTCAGTGGAATTAAAATACAAAGAAAAACATACGTGCACCCTTGAAAAATATGACCACCCTATCCAGAATCATCAGTCAATCTAAACACGCCAATCTTCAGCTTTGCATTGAAAAATCGGAGATAAGTCATGGCGCGAATGCCAAAGGCAGTTTGTTCCACAGTGTGGGAGCAGCAAAAGCAGAAGAAAAAAAGAAAAACAAAGAGTCATCTCACTGTTTGTGTGGAACTTGAATGCTTCCAACAGAAGCTGACCTGAGGAAAGCAAGGTCCTGCCATGCTCACGGATAGTTAAAATCTCACAGTGTTAGGAAGGAGTCAGGCCATGAATGGCACTGAAAACAAATGACAGGAGTTTAAAATTGTTTGTAAAATGTCAACGTCGTCTTCTCAATTGGTCATGTGTTGAATCACTGAATCTCATTATTTGACTTTTGCATCTCTGTTGGATGACAAAACACACTGTGTCTTTAGCAGAGGATGATACTGGCCAAGGAACCTCGGGGTTATGGGCCCAGCGCACTGCCGCTTCACCACTCAGCTCTTTATAAATCTTTTTAATGTATGTAGAAATACAAATGCATGAAATGATGCAACGTTTCCAGTTGAAGCCATAATTTTTCCTAGATGTCTGTGAAAGCAAGATATTGGCACCTTGTCAGTGGTTCCATGGTGTAATGGTGAGCACTCTGGACTCTGAATCCAGCAATCCGAGTTCAACTCTCGGTGGAACCTGAATTGCCGTTCACAACACTGAGCCCGTTACAGAGTGACGGGTTTACCTCTGTTCCTACAGTTATTGAGCTGTGTGCCTCAGTCCACTGGGAAGGACAGGCTTCTCACAAGACAAACTGTAGTACTGTCACAATTGATTTTCTATTTGATTGAAATTTGAAGCCACGCTCGCATGTAAGAGTCGCTGTGTCTGTGGCGAAAATTGGTGAGAGCGTGTGGCCGTTAACTGAAAAGCTGGTGGACCAAGCCCACCTTGGGAAGTGACTTACTGGCAAATGACTTGGAATCACTTCTGCAGAGCATGTGGTCAAGGTCAAAAAGGCGTTTCACAATTCACATTCCTCTTCCAAAAGACAGAAACCAGTTGAAGCTCCCCTCACCACCTGTAGGTAGTACTGAAGCATTTGTTGTCAGCTAAAACACAACTCGGCCTGAATGCACGTGTGAAATGTGACCAAGTTTCCTGTAAAGTGGGTCATTGAGAACTGTTTCACATTGCTACACCTCCTCCAGCACAAGAAACCAATCACACCTCAAATCTGACTGGTCATAACCGCTTTCAGCTGCCTGAGGATCTGACAACAGTGCAGGGATTGGATGGCACCCTTCCAGGAGTCTCTGTACCATGTCGTCAGTGTTGCTGAACTTCTGCTTAGGTTCTGGATCAGCTTGTACTCTGGAGAGTTCATTTATTGTCTTGTCTTTGGGCATTTCACTGCTCCTGAGGAGTTGCGCTCAGTTTCCTGTCACACCAACTAGTGTCTTTTTGCTAGAGAGAGCAGCAGAAAAGAGCCCAACTATATTGATTTTTAACGATTCCACCCAGTAGCGACCATGAAGGTGCTGTGACAGCGAGTCTCTCCACCGGTCAAAAGCTTTCATTTGGTAGACTAACGCCCAAACTTGTTCTTGTTCCAGCGACCGCAATGTGGAGACCAGGGTGGACGCCTGGCAGTTGGCCTGTCCACAGGTTCCATGATTTAATTTCACAGCTTGGATGATGACATGACACGACACCTCAAGATCTTCCTTTGGTCCACACATCGGCAGTGATTCTCAGGTCGCTGTCACACTCATTTGTTGTGTCTTCAATCCCACGTGCTACATTTGCCTGTACTATCTGAAGTTGCACATTGAATGTGTTGAATGTCACTGTTTTGGTTCAAGTGGGCTTCGTCACATGTCTCGGAAGAGGCTTTGTCCATTCTCAAAATGGTTTGATTAGTTTGTGGTGTCAGCTTGACAAGATTGGCAGATGTGGCAGTAAATGCATGTCATTCATGGACTTTGAAATTGTCAGCAAAGGTTTCACAATGCTAATAAGCCAGCAATCCAAGGAGAGTGTTGACTGCAGTTGTCAGTGCGACATGAAGTTGAAGAGAAAGAGAGATGAAATGATTTCATCTGTTGAAATGATGGAAGAAGGTCCAACCGGAGAAAAGTGTCACATGAAGGCAGACTGCTGATAGTGAGTCAATGCCAAGACCTTGAAACCTGGCAGGAAGAATGGCCAACGTCCCTGGGTGGGCTTGAACCACCAACCTTTCGGTTAACAGCCGAACGCGCTGACCTATTGCGCCACAGAGACAGACACCAAAAGTGGGCGTGGTCAATTTTTTTAAACCATAATAAACACGATGGCCAAGAAGTATTGGCACAGATTAGTAAAACCTGTCAGTGGAATTAAAATACAAAGAAAAACATACGTGCACCCTTGAAAAACATGACCACCCTATCCAGAATCATCAGTCAATCTAAACACGCATATCTTCAGCTTTGCATTGAAAAATCGGAGATAAGTCATGGCGCGAATGCCAAAGGCAGTTTGTTCCACAGTGTGGGAGCAGCAAAAGCAGAAGAAAAAAAGAAAAACAAAGAGTCATCTCACTGTTTGTGTGGAACTTGAATGCTTCCAACAGAAGCTGACCTGAGGAAAGCAAGGTCCTGCCATGCTCACGGATAGTTAAAATCTCACAGTGTTAGGAAGGAGTCAGGCCATGAATGGCACTGAAAACAAATGACAGGAGTTTAAAATTGTTTGTAAAATGTCAACGTCGTCTTCTCAATTGGTCATGTGTTGAATCACTGAATCTCATTATTTGACTTTTGCATCTCTGTTGGATGACAAAACACACTGTGTCTTTAGCAGAGGATGATACTGGCCAAGGAACCTCGGGGTTATGGGCCCAGCGCACTGCCGCTTCACCACTCAGCTCTTTATAAATCTTTTTAATGTATGTAGAAATACAAATGCATGAAATGATGCAACGTTTCCAGTTGAAGCCATAATTTTTCCTAGATGTCTGTGAAAGCAAGATATTGGCACCTTGTCAGTGGTTCCATGGTGTAATGGTGAGCACTCTGGACTCTGAATCCAGCAATCCGAGTTCAACTCTCGGTGGAACCTGAATTGCCGTTCACAACACTGAGCCCGTTACAGAGTGGCGGGTTTACCTCTGTTCCTACAGTTATTGAGCTGTGTGCCTCAGTCCACTGGGAAGGACAGGCTTCTCACAAGACAAACCGTAGTACTGTCACAATTGATTTTCTATTTGATTGAAATTTGAAGCCACGCTCGCATGTAAGAGTCGCTGTGTCTGTGGCGAAAATTGGTGAGAGCGTGTGGCCGTTAACTGAAAAGCAGGTGGACCAAGCCCTCCTTGGGAAGTGACTTACTGGCAAATGACTTGGAATCACTTCTGCAGAGCATGTGGTCAAGGTCAAAAAGGCGTTTCACAATTCACATTCCTCTTCCAAAAGGCAGAAACCAGTTGAAGCTCCCCTCACCACCTGTAGGTAGTACTGAAGCATTTGTTGTCAGCTAAAACACAACTCGGCCTGAATGCACGTGTGAAATGTGACCAAGTTTCCTGTAAAGTGGGTCATTGAGAACTGTTTCACATTGCTACACCTCCTCCAGCACAAGAAACCAATCACACCTCAAATCTGACTGGTCATAACCGCTTTCAGCTGCCTGAGGATCTCACAACAGTGCAGGGATTGGATGGCACCCTTCCAGGAGTCTCTGTACCATGTCGTCAGTGTTGCTGAACTTCTGCTTAGGTTCTGGATCAGCTTGTACTCTGGAGAGTTCATTTATTGTCTTGTCTTTGGGCATTTCACTGCTCCTGAGGAGTTGCGCTCAGTTTCCTGTCGCACCAACTAGTGTCTTTTTGCTAGAGAGAGCAGCAGAAAAGAGCCCAACTATATTGATTTTTAACGATTCCACCCAGTAGCGACCATGAAGGTGCTGTGACAGCGAGTCTCTCCACCGGTCAAAAGCTTTCATTTGGTAGACTAACGCCCAAACTTGTTCTTGTTCCAGCGACCGCAATGTGGAGACCAGGGTGGACGCCTGGCAGTTGGCCTGTCCACAGGTTCCATGATTTAATTTCACAGCTTGGATGATGACATGACACGACACCTCAAGATCTTCCTTTGGTCCACACATCGGCAGTGACTCTCAGGTCGCTGTCACAATCATTTGTTGTGTCTTCAATCCCACGTGCTACATTTGCCTGTACTATCTGAAGTTGCACATTGAATGTGTTGAATGTCACTGTTTTGGTTCAAGTGGGCTTCGTCACATGTCTCGGAAGAGGCTTTGTCCATTCTCAAAACGGATTGATTAGTTTGTGGTGTCAGCTTGACAAGATTGGCAGATGTGGCAGTAAATGCATGTCATTCATGGACTTTGAAATTGTCAGCAAAGGTTTCACAATGCTAATAAGCCAGCAATCCAAGGAGAGTGTTGACTGCAGTTGTCAGTGCGACATGAAGTCGAAGAGAAAGAGAGATGAAATGATTTCATCTGTTGAAATGATGGAAGAAGGTCCAACCGGAGAAAAGTGTCACATGAAGGCAGACTGCTGATAGTGAGTCAATGCCAAGACCTTGAAACCTGGCAGGAAGAATGGCCAACGTCCCTGGGTGGGCTTGAACCACCAACCTTTCGGTTAACAGCCGAACGCGCTGACCTATTGCGCCACAGAGACAGACACCAAAAGTGGGCGTGGTCAATTTTTTTAAACCATAATAAACACGATGGCCAAGAAGTATTGGCACAGATTAGTAAAACCTGTCAGTGGAATTAAAATACAAAGAAAAACATACGTGCACCCTTGAAAAATATGACCACCCTATCCAGAATCATCAGTCAATCTAAACACGCCAATCTTCAGCTTTGCATTGAAAAATCGGAGATAAGTCATGGCGCGAATGCCAAAGGCAGTTTGTTCCACAGTGTGGGAGCAGCAAAAGCAGAAGAAAAAAAGAAAAACAAAGAGTCATCTCACTGTTTGTGTGGAACTTGAATGCTTCCAACAGAAGCTGACCTGAGGAAAGCAAGGTCCTGCCATGCTCACGGATAGTTAAAATCTCACAGTGTTAGGAAGGAGTCAGGCCATGAATGGCACTGAAAACAAATGACAGGAGTTTAAAATTGTTTGTAAAATGTCAACGTCGTCTTCTCAATTGGTCATGTGTTGAATCACTGAATCTCATTATTTGACTTTTGCATCTCTGTTGGATGACAAAACACACTGTGTCTTTAGCAGAGGATGATACTGGCCAAGGAACCTCGGGGTTATGGGCCCAGCGCACTGCCGCTTCACCACTCAGCTCTTTATAAATCTTTTTAATGTATGTAGAAATACAAATGCATGAAATGATGCAACGTTTCCAGTTGAAGCCATAATTTTTCCTAGATGTCTGTGAAAGCAAGATATTGGCACCTTGTCAGTGGTTCCATGGTGTAATGGTGAGCACTCTGGACTCTGAATCCAGCTATCCGAGTTCAACTTTCGGTGGAACCTGAATTGCCATTCACAACACTGAGCCCGTCACAGAGTGGCGGGTTTACCTCTGTTCCTACAGTTATTGAGCTGTGTGCCTCAGTCCACTGGGAAGGACAGGCTTCTCACAAGACAAACTGTAGTACTGTCACAATTGATTTTCTATTTGACTGAAATTTGAAGCCACGCTCGCATGTAAGAGTCGCTGTGTCTGTGGCGAAAATTGGTGAGAGCGTGTGGCCGTTAACTTAAAATACTGGTGGACCAAGCCCACCTTGGGAAGTGACTTACTGGCAAATGACTTGGAATCACTTCTGCAGAGCATGTGGTCAAGGTCAAAAAGGCGTTTCACAATTCACATTCCTCTTCCAAAAGACAGAAACCAGTTGAAGCTCCCCTCACCACCTGTAGGTAGTACTGAAGCATTTGTTGTCAGCTAAAACACAACTCGGCCTGAATGCACGTGTGAAATGTGACCAAGTTTCCTGTAAAGTGGGTCATTGAGAACTGTTTCACATTGCTACACCTCCTCCAGCACAAGAAACCAATCACACCTCAAATCTGACTGGTCATAACCGCTTTCAGCTGCCTGAGGATCTGACAACAGTGCAGGGATTGGATGGCACCCTTCCAGGAGTCTCTGTACCATGTCGTCAGTGTTGCTGAACTTCTGCTTAGGTTCTGGATCAGCTTGTACTCTGGAGAGTTCATTTATTGTCTTGTCTTTGGGCATTTCACTGCTCCTGAGGAGTTGCGCTCAGTTTCCTGTCACACCAACTAGTGTCTTTTTGCTAGAGAGAGCAGCAGAAAAGAGCCCAACTATATTGATTTTTAACGATTCCACCCAGTAGCGACCATGAAGGTGCTGTGACAGCGAGTCTCTCCACCGGTCAAAAGCTTTCATTTGGTAGACTAACGCCCAAACTTGTTCTTGTTCCAGCGACCGCAATGTGGAGACCAGGGTGGACGCCTGGCAGTTGGCCTGTCCACAGGTTCCATGATTTAATTTCACAGCTTGGATGATGACATGACACGACACCTCAAGATCTTCCTTTGGTCCACACATCGGCAGTGATTCTCAGGTCGCTGTCACACTCATTTGTTGTGTCTTCAATCCCACGTGCTACATTTGCCTGTACTATCTGAAGTTGCACATTGAATGTGTTGAATGTCACTGTTTTGGTTCAAGTGGGCTTCGTCACATGTCTCGGAAGAGGCTTTGTCCATTCTCAAAACGGATTGATTAGTTTGTGGCGTCAGCTTGACAAGATTGGCAGATGTGGCAGTAAATGCATGTCATTCATGGACTTTGAAATTGTCAGCAAAGGTTTCACAATGCTAATAAGCCAGCAATCCAAGGAGAGTGTTGACTGCAGTTGTCAGTGCGACATGAAGTTGAAGAGAAAGAGAGATGAAATGATTTCATCTGTTGAAATGATGGAAGAAGGTCCAACCGGAGAAAAGTGTCACATGAAGGCAGACTGCTGATAGTGAGTCAATGCCAAGACCTTGAAACCTGGCAGGAAGAATGGCCAACGTCCCTGGGTGGGCTTGAACCACCAACCTTTCGGTTAACAGCCGAACGCGCTGACCTATTGCGCCACAGAGACAGACACCAAAAGGGGGCGTGGTCAATTTTTTTAAACCATAATAAACACGATGGCCAAGAAGTATTGGCACAGATTAGTAAAACCTGTCAGTGGAATTAAAATACAAAGAAAAACATACGTGCACCCTTGAAAAATATGACCACCCTATCCAGAATCATCAGTCAATCTAAACACGCCAATCTTCAGCTTTGCATTGAAAAATCGGAGATAAGTCATGGCGCGAATGCCAAAGGCAGTTTGTTCCACAGTGTGGGAGCAGCAAAAGCAGAAGAAAAAAAGAAAAACAAAGAGTCATCTCACTGTTTGTGTGGAACTTGAATGCTTCCAACAGAAGCTGACCTGAGGAAAGCAAGGTCCTGCCATGCTCACGGATAGTTAAAATCTCACAGTGTTAGGAAGGAGTCAGGCCATGAATGGCACTGAAAACAAATGACAGGAGTTTAAAATTGTTTGTAAAATGTCAACGTCGTCTTCTCAATTGGTCATGTGTTGAATCACTGAATCTCATTATTTGACTTTTGCATCTCTGTTGGATGACAAAACACACTGTGTCTTTAGCAGAGGATGATACTGGCCAAGGAACCTCGGGGTTATGGGCCCAGCGCACTGCCGCTTCACCACTCAGCTCTTTATAAATCTTTTTAATGTATGTAGAAATACAAATGCATGAAATGATGCAACGTTTCCAGTTGAAGCCATAATTTTTCCTAGATGTCTGTGAAAGCAAGATATTGGCACCTTGTCAGTGGTTCCATGGTGTAATGGTGAGCACTCTGGACTCTGAATCCAGCAATCCGAGTTCAACTCTCGGTGGAACCTGAATTGCCGTTCACAACACTGAGCCCGTTACAGAGTGGCGGGTTTACCTCTGTTCCTACAGTTATTGAGCTGTGTGCCTCAGTCCACTGGGAAGGACAGGCTTCTCACAAGACAAACTGTAGTACTGTCACAATTGATTTTCTATTTGATTGAAATTTGAAGCCACGCTCGCATGTAAGAGTCGCTGTGTCTGTGGCGAAAATTGGTGAGAGCGTGTGGCCGTTAACTGAAAAGCTGGTGGACCAAGCCCACCTTGGGAAGTGACTTACTGGCAAATGACTTGGAATCACTTCTGCAGAGCATGTGGTCAAGGTCAAAAAGGCGTTTCACAATTCACATTCCTCTTCCAAAAGACAGAAACCAGTTGAAGCTCCCCTCACCACCTGTAGGTAGTACTGAAGCATTTGTTGTCAGCTAAAACACAACTCGGCCTGAATGCACGTGTGAAATGTGACCAAGTTTCCTGTAAAGTGGGTCATTGAGAACTGTTTCACATTGCTACACCTCCTCCAGCACAAGAAACCAATCACACCTCAAATCTGACTGGTCATAACCGCTTTCAGCTGCCTGAGGATCTGACAACAGTGCAGGGATTGGATGGCACCCTTCCAGGAGTCTCTGTACCATGTCGTCAGTGTTGCTGAACTTCTGCTTAGGTTCTGGATCAGCTTGTACTCTGGAGAGTTCATTTATTGTCTTGTCTTTGGGCATTTCACTGCTCCTGAGGAGTTGCGCTCAGTTTCCTGTCACACCAACTAGTGTCTTTTTGCTAGAGAGAGCAGCAGAAAAGAGCCCAACTATATTGATTTTTAACGATTCCACCCAGTAGCGACCATGAAGGTGCTGTGACAGCGAGTCTCTCCACCGGTCAAAAGCTTTCATTTGGTAGACTAACGCCCAAACTTGTTCTTGTTCCAGCGACCGCAATGTGGAGACCAGGGTGGACGCCTGGCAGTTGGCCTGTCCGCAGGTTCCATGATTTAATTTCACAGCTTGGATGATGACATGACAAGACACCTCAAGATCTTCCTTTGGTCCACACATCGGCAGTGATTCTCAGGTCGCTGTCACACTCATTTGTTGTGTCTTCAATCCCACGTGCTACATTTGCCTGTACTATCTGAAGTTGCACATTGAATGTGTTGAATGTCACTGTTTTGGTTCAAGTGGGCTTCGTCACATGTCTCGGAAGAGGCTTTGTCCATTCTCAAAACGGATTGATTAGTTTGTGGCGTCAGCTTGACAAGATTGGCAGATGTGGCAGTAAATGCATGTCATTCATGGACTTTGAAATTGTCAGCAAAGGTTTCACAATGCTAATAAGCCAGCAATCCAAGGAGAGTGTTGACTGCAGTTGTCAGTGCGACATGAAGTTGAAGAGAAAGAGAGATGAAATGATTTCATCTGTTGAAATGATGGAAGAAGGTCCAACCGGAGAAAAGTGTCACATGAAGGCAGACTGCTGATAGTGAGTCAATGCCAAGACCTTGAAACCTGGCAGGAAGAATGGCCAACGTCCCTGGGTGGGCTTGAACCACCAACCTTTCGGTTAACAGCCGAACGCGCTGACCTATTGCGCCACAGAGACAGACACCAAAAGGGGGCGTGGTCAATTTTTTTAAACCATAATAAACACGATGGCCAAGAAGTATTGGCACAGATTAGTAAAACCTGTCAGTGGAATTAAAATACAAAGAAAAACATACGTGCACCCTTGAAAAATATGACCACCCTATCCAGAATCATCAGTCAATCTAAACACGCCAATCTTCAGCTTTGCATTGAAAAATCGGAGATAAGTCATGGTGCGAATGCCAAAGGCAGTTTGTTCCACAGTGTGGGAGCAGCAAAAGCAGAAGAAAAAAAGAAAAACAAAGAGTCATCTCACTGTTTGTGTGGAACTTGAATGCTTCCAACAGAAGCTGACCTGAGGAAAGCAAGGTCCTGCCATGCTCACGGATAGTTAAAATCTCACAGTGTTAGGAAGGAGTCAGGCCATGAATGGCACTGAAAACAAATGACAGGAGTTTAAAATTGTTTGTAAAATGTCAACGTCGTCTTCTCAATTGGTCATGTGTTGAATCACTGAATCTCATTATTTGACTTTTGCATCTCTGTTGGATGACAAAACACACTGTGTCTTTAGCAGAGGATGATACTGGCCAAGGAACCTCGGGGTTATGGGCCCAGCGCACTGCCGCTTCACCACTCAGCTCTTTATAAATCTTTTTAATGTATGTAGAAATACAAATGCATGAAATGATGCAACGTTTCCAGTTGAAGCCATAATTTTTCCTAGATGTCTGTGAAAGCAAGATATTGGCACCTTGTCAGTGGTTCCATGGTGTAATGGTGAGCACTCTGGACTCTGAATCCAGCAATCCGAGTTCAACTCTCGGTGGAACCTGAATTGCCGTTCACAACACTGAGCCCGTTACAGAGTGGCGGGTTTACCTCTGTTCCTACAGTTATTGAGCTGTGTGCCTCAGTCCACTGGGAAGGACAGGCTTCTCACAAGACAAACTGTAGTACTGTCACAATTGATTTTCTATTTGATTGAAATTTGAAGCCACGCTCGCATGTAAGAGTCGCTGTGTCTGTGGCGAAAATTGGTGAGAGCGTGTGGCCGTTAACTTAAAATACTGGTGGACCAAGCCCACCTTGGGAAGTGACTTACTGGCAAATGACTTGGAATCACTTCTGCAGAGCATGTGGTCAAGGTCAAAAAGGCGTTTCACAATTCACATTCCTCTTCCAAAAGACAGAAACCAGTTGAAGCTCCCCTCACCACCTGTAGGTAGTACTGAAGCATTTGTTGTCAGCTAAAACACAACTCGGCCTGAATGCACGTGTGAAATGTGACCAAGTTTCCTGTAAAGTGGGTCATTGAGAACTGTTTCACATTGCTACACCTCCTCCAGCACAAGAAACCAATCACACCTCAAATCTGACTGGTCATAACCGCTTTCAGCTGCCTGAGGATCTGACAACAGTGCAGGGATTGGATGGCACCCTTCCAGGAGTCTCTGTACCATGTCGTCAGTGTTGCTGAACTTCTGCTTAGGTTCTGGATCAGCTTGTACTCTGGAGAGTTCATTTATTGTCTTGTCTTTGGGCATTTCACTGCTCCTGAGGAGTTGCGCTCAGTTTCCTGTCACACCAACTAGTGTCTTTTTGCTAGAGAGAGCAGCAGAAAAGAGCCCAACTATATTGATTTTTAACGATTCCACCCAGTAGCGACCATGAAGGTGCTGTGACAGCGAGTCTCTCCACCGGTCAAAAGCTTTCATTTGGTAGACTAACGCCCAAACTTGTTCTTGTTCCAGCGACCGCAATGTGGAGACCAGGGTGGACGCCTGGCAGTTGGCCTGTCCACAGGTTCCATGATTTAATTTCACAGCTTGGATGATGACATGACACGACACCTCAAGATCTTCCTTTGGTCCACACATCGGCAGTGATTCTCAGGTCGCTGTCACACTCATTTGTTGTGTCTTCAATCCCACGTGCTACATTTGCCTGTACTATCTGAAGTTGCACATTGAATGTGTTGAATGTCACTGTTTTGGTTCAAGTGGGCTTCGTCACATGTCTCGGAAGAGGCTTTGTCCATTCTCAAAACGGATTGATTAGTTTGTGGTGTCAGCTTGACAAGATTGGCAGATGTGGCAGTAAATGCATGTCATTCATGGACTTTGAAATTGTCAGCAAAGGTTTCACAATGCTAATAAGCCAGCAATCCAAGGAGAGTGTTGACTGCAGTTGTCAGTGCGACATGAAGTCGAAGAGAAAGAGAGATGAAATGATTTCATCTGTTGAAATGATGGAAGAAGGTCCAACCGGAGAAAAGTGTCACATGAAGGCAGACTGCTGATAGTGAGTCAATGCCAAGACCTTGAAACCTGGCAGGAAGAATGGCCAACGTCCCTGGGTGGGCTTGAACCACCAACCTTTCGGTTAACAGCCGAACGCGCTGACCTATTGCGCCACAGAGACAGACACCAAAAGTGGGCGTGGTCAATTTTTTTAAACCATAATAAACACGATGGCCAAGAAGTATTGGCACAGATTAGTAAAACCTGTCAGTGGAATTAAAATACAAAGAAAAACATACGTGCACCCTTGAAAAACATGACCACCCTATCCAGAATCATCAGTCAATCTAAACACGCATATCTTCAGCTTTGCATTGAAAAATCGGAGATAAGTCATGGCGCGAATGCCAAAGGCAGTTTGTTCCACAGTGTGGGAGCAGCAAAAGCAGAAGAAAAAAAGAAAAACAAAGAGTCATCTCACTGTTTGTGTGGAACTTGAATGCTTCCAACAGAAGCTGACCTGAGGAAAGCAAGGTCCTGCCATGCTCACGGATAGTTAAAATCTCACAGTGTTAGGAAGGAGTCAGGCCATGAATGGCACTGAAAACAAATGACAGGAGTTTAAAATTGTTTGTAAAATGTCAACGTCGTCTTCTCAATTGGTCATGTGTTGAATCACTGAATCTCATTATTTGACTTTTGCATCTCTGTTGGATGACAAAACACACTGTGTCTTTAGCAGAGGATGATACTGGCCAAGGAACCTCGGGGTTATGGGCCCAGCGCACTGCCGCTTCACCACTCAGCTCTTTATAAATCTTTTTAATGTATGTAGAAATACAAATGCATGAAATGATGCAACGTTTCCAGTTGAAGCCATAATTTTTCCTAGATGTCTGTGAAAGCAAGATATTGGCACCTTGTCAGTGGTTCCATGGTGTAATGGTGAGCACTCTGGACTCTGAATCCAGCAATCCGAGTTCAACTCTCGGTGGAACCTGAATTGCCATTCACAACACTAAGCCCGTCACAGAGTGGCGGGTTTACCTCTGTTCCTACAGTTATTGAGCTGTGTGCCTCAGTCCACTGGGAAGGACAGGCTTCTCACAAGACAAACTGTAGTACTGTCACAATTGACTTTCTATTTGACTGAAATTTGAAGCCACGCTCGCATGTAAGAGTCGCTGTGTCTGTGGCGAAAATTGGTGAGAGCGTGTGGCCGTTAACTTAAAATACTGGTGGACCAAGCCCACCTTGGGAAGTGACTTACTGGCAAATGACTTGGAATCACTTCTGCAGAGCATGTGGTCAAGGTCAAAAAGGCGTTTCACAATTCACATTCCTCTTCCAAAAGACAGAAACCAGTTGAAGCTCCCCTCACCACCTGTAGGTAGTACTGAAGCATTTGTTGTCAGCTAAAACACAACTCGGCCTGAATGCACGTGTGAAATGTGACCAAGTTTCCTGTAAAGTGGGTCATTGAGAACTGTTTCACATTGCTACACCTCCTCCAGCACAAGAAACCAATCACACCTCAAATCTGACTGGTCATAACCGCTTTCAGCTGCCTGAGGATCTGACAACAGTGCAGGGATTGGATGGCACCCTTCCAGGAGTCTCTGTACCATGTCGTCAGTGTTGCTGAACTTCTGCTTAGGTTCTGGATCAGCTTGTACTCTGGAGAGTTCATTTATTGTCTTGTCTTTGGGCATTTCACTGCTCCTGAGGAGTTGCGCTCAGTTTCCTGTCACACCAACTAGTGTCTTTTTGCTAGAGAGAGCAGCAGAAAAGAGCCCAACTATATTGATTTTTAACGATTCCACCCAGTAGCGACCATGAAGGTGCTGTGACAGCGAGTCTCTCCACCGGTCAAAAGCTTTCATTTGGTAGACTAACGCCCAAACTTGTTCTTGTTCCAGCGACCGCAATGTGGAGACCAGGGTGGACGCCTGGCAGTTGGCCTGTCCACAGGTTCCATGATTTAATTTCACAGCTTGGATGATGACATGACAAGACACCTCAAGATCTTCCTTTGGTCCACACATCGGCAGTGACTCTCAGGTCGCTGTCACAATCATTTGTTGTGTCTTCAATCCCACGTGCTACATTTGCCTGTACTATCTGAAGTTGCACATTGAATGTGTTGAATGTCACTGTTTTGGTTCAAGTGGGCTTCGTCACATGTCTCGGAAGAGGCTTTGTCCATTCTCAAAATGGTTTGATTAGTTTGTGGTGTCAGCTTGACAAGATTGGCAGATGTGGCAGTAAATGCATGTCATTCATGGACTTTGAAATTGTCAGCAAAGGTTTCACAATGCTAATAAGCCAGTAATCCAAGGAGAGTGTTGACTGCAGTTGTCAGTGCGACATGAAGTTGAAGAGAAAGAGAGATGAAATCATTTCATCTGTTGAAATGATGGAAGAAGGTCCAACCGGAGAAAAGTGTCACATGAGGGCAGACTGCTGATAGTGAGTCAATGCCAAGACCTTGAAACCTGGCAGGAAGAATGGCCAACGTCCCTGGGTGGGCTTGAACCACCAACCTTTCGGTTAACAGCCGAACGCGCTGACCTATTGCGCCACAGAGACAGACACCAAAAGTGGGCGTGGTCAATTTTTTTAAACCATAATAAACACGATGGCCAAGAAGTATTGGCACAGATTAGTAAAACCTGTCAGTGGAATTAAAATACAAAGAAAAACATACGTGCACCCTTGAAAAATATGACCACCCTATCCAGAATCATCAGTCAATCTAAACACGCCAATCTTCAGCTTTGCATTGAAAAATCGGAGATAAGTCATGGCGCAAATGCCAAAGGCAGTTTGTTCCACAGTGTGGGAGCAGCAAAAGCAGAAGAAAAAAAGAAAAACAAAGAGTCATCTCACTGTTTGTGTGGAACTTGAATGCTTCCAACAGAAGCTGACCTGAGGAAAGCAAGGTCCTGCCATGCTCATGGATAGTTAAAATCTCACAGTGTTAGGAAGGAGTCAGGCCATGAATGGCACTGAAAACAAATGACAGGAGTTTAAAATTGTTTGTAAAATGTCAACGTCGTCTTCTCAATTGGTCATGTGTTGAATCACTGAATCTCATTATTTGACTTTTGCATCTCTGTTGGATGACAAAACACATTGTGTCTTTAGCAGAGGATGATACTGGCCAAGGAACCTCGGGGTTATGGGCCCAGCACACTGCCGCTTCACCACTCAGCTCTTTATAAATCTTTTTAATGTATGTAGAAATACAAATGCATGAAATGATGCAACGTTTCCAGTTGAAGCCATAATTTTTCCTAGATGTCTGTGAAAGCAAGATATTGGCACCCTGTCAGTGGTTCCATGGTGTAATGGTGAGCACTCTGGACTCTGAATCCAGCAATCCGAGTTCAACTCTCGGTGGAACCTGAATTGCCATTCACAACACTAAGCCCGTCACAGAGTGGCGGGTTTACCTCTGTTCCTACAGTTACTGAGCTGTGTGCCTCAGTCCACTGGGAAGGACAGGCTTCTCACAAGACAAACTGTAGTACTGTCACAATTGACTTTCTATTTGACTGAAATTTGAAGCCACGCTCGCATGTAAGAGTCGCTGTGTCTGTGGCGAAAATTGGTGAGAGCGTGTGGCCGTTAACTTAAAATACTGGTGGACCAAGCCCACCTTGGGAAGTGACTTACTGGCAAATGACTTGGAATCACTTCTGCAGAGCATGTGGTCAAGGTCAAAAAGGCGTTTCACAATTCACATTCCTCTTCCAAAAGACAGAAACCAGTTGAAGCTCCCCTCACCACCTGTAGGTAGTACTGAAGCATTTGTTGTCAGCTAAAACACAACTCGGCCTGAATGCACGTGTGAAATGTGACCAAGTTTCCTGTAAAGTGGGTCATTGAGAACTGTTTCACATTGCTACACCTCCTCCAGCACAAGAAACCAATCACACCTCAAATCTGACTGGTCATAACCGCTTTCAGCTGCCTGAGGATCTGACAACAGTGCAGGGATTGGATGGCACCCTTCCAGGAGTCTCTGTACCATGTCGTCAGTGTTGCTGAACTTCTGCTTAGGTTCTGGATCAGCTTGTACTCTGGAGAGTTCATTTATTGTCTTGTCTTTGGGCATTTCACTGCTCCTGAGGAGTTGCGCTCAGTTTCCTGTCACACCAACTAGTGTCTTTTTGCTAGAGAGAGCAGCAGAAAAGAGCCCAACTATATTGATTTTTAACGATTCCACCCAGTAGCGACCATGAAGGTGCTGTGACAGCGAGTCTCTCCACCGGTCAAAAGCTTTCATTTGGTAGACTAACGCCCAAACTTGTTCTTGTTCCAGCGACCGCAATGTGGAGACCAGGGTGGACGCCTGGCAGTTGGCCTGTCCACAGGTTCCATGATTTAATTTCACAGCTTGGATGATGACATGACAAGACACCTCAAGATCTTCCTTTGGTCCACACATCGGCAGTGACTCTCAGGTCGCTGTCACAATCATTTGTTGTGTCTTCAATCCCACGTGCTACATTTGCCTGTACTATCTGAAGTTGCACATTGAATGTGTTGAATGTCACTGTTTTGGTTCAAGTGGGCTTCGTCACATGTCTCGGAAGAGGCTTTGTCCATTCTCAAAATGGTTTGATTAGTTTGTGGTGTCAGCTTGACAAGATTGGCAGATGTGGCAGTA
Source organism: Salarias fasciatus (assembly GCF_902148845.1). Taxonomy (NCBI): domain Eukaryota; kingdom Metazoa; phylum Chordata; class Actinopteri; order Blenniiformes; family Blenniidae; genus Salarias; species Salarias fasciatus. Next base: position 24,055,845 of record NC_043765.1, read on the forward strand.
AATGCATGTCATTCATGGACTTTGAAATTGTCAGCAAAGGTTTCACAATGCTAATAAGCCAGTAATCCAAGGAGAGTGTTGACTGCAGTTGTCAGTGCGACATGAAGTTGAAGAGAAAGAGAGATGAAATGATTTCATCTGTTGAAATGATGGAAGAAGGTCCAACCGGAGAAAAGTGTCACATGAGGGCAGACTGCTGATAGTGAGTCAATGCCAAGACCTTGAAACCTGGCAGGAAGAATGGCCAACGTCCCTGGGTGGGCTTGAACCACCAACCTTTCGGTTAACAGCCGAACGCGCTGACCTATTGCGCCACAGAGACAGACACCAAAAGTGGGCGTGGTCAATTTTTTTAAACCATAATAAACACGATGGCCAAGAAGTATTGGCACAGATTAGTAAAACCTGTCAGTGGAATTAAAATACAAAGAAAAACATACGTGCACCCTTGAAAAATATGACCACCCTATCCAGAATCATCAGTCAATCTAAACACGCCAATCTTCAGCTTTGCATTGAAAAATCGGAGATAAGTCATGGCGCAAATGCCAAAGGCAGTTTGTTCCACAGTGTGGGAGCAGCAAAAGCAGAAGAAAAAAAGAAAAACAAAGAGTCATCTCACTGTTTGTGTGGAACTTGAATGCTTCCAACAGAAGCTGACCTGAGGAAAGCAAGGTCCTGCCATGCTCACGGATAGTTAAAATCTCACAGTGTTAGGAAGGAGTCAGGCCATGAATGGCACTGAAAACAAATGACAGGAGTTTAAAATTGTTTGTAAAATGTCAACGTCGTCTTCTCAATTGGTCATGTGTTGAATCACTGAATCTCATTATTTGACTTTTGCATCTCTGTTGGATGACAAAACACATTGTGTCTTTAGCAGAGGATGATACTGGCCAAGGAACCTCGGGGTTATGGGCCCAGCACACTGCCGCTTCACCACTCAGCTCTTTATAAATCTTTTTAATGTATGTAGAAATACAAATGCATGAAATGATGCAACGTTTCCAGTTGAAGCCATAATTTTTCCTAGATGTCTGTGAAAGCAAGATATTGGCACCCTGTCAGTGGTTCCATGGTGTAATGGTGAGCACTCTGGACTCTGAATCCAGCAATCCGAGTTCAACTCTCGGTGGAACCTGAATTGCCATTCACAACACTAAGCCCGTCACAGAGTGGCGGGTTTACCTCTGTTCCTACAGTTACTGAGCTGTGTGCCTCAGTCCACTGGGAAGGACAGGCTTCTCACAAGACAAACTGTAGTACTGTCACAATTGACTTTCTATTTGACTGAAATTTGAAGCCACGCTCGCATGTAAGAGTCGCTGTGTCTGTGGCGAAAATTGGTGAGAGCGTGTGGCCGTTAACTTAAAATACTGGTGGACCAAGCCCACCTTGGGAAGTGACTTACTGGCAAATGACTTGGAATCACTTCTGCAGAGCATGTGGTCAAGGTCAAAAAGGCGTTTCACAATTCACATTCCTCTTCCAAAAGACAGAAACCAGTTGAAGCTCCCCTCACCACCTGTAGGTAGTACTGAAGCATTTGTTGTCAGCTAAAACACAACTCGGCCTGAATGCACGTGTGAAATGTGACCAAGTTTCCTGTAAAGTGGGTCATTGAGAACTGTTTCACATTGCTACACCTCCTCCAGCACAAGAAACCAATCACACCTCAAATCTGACTGGTCATAACCGCTTTCAGCTGCCTGAGGATCTGACAACAGTGCAGGGATTGGATGGCACCCTTCCAGGAGTCTCTGTACCATGTCGTCAGTATTGCTGAACTTCTGCTTAGGTTCTGGATCAGCTTGTACTCTGGAGAGTTCATTTATTGTCTTGTCTTTGGGCATTTCACTGCTCCTGAGGAGTTGCGCTCAGTTTCCTGTCGCACCAACTAGTGTCTTTTTGCTAGAGAGAGCAGCAGAAAAGAGCCCAACTATATTGATTTTTAACGATTCCATCCAGTAGCGACCATGAAGGTGCTGTGACAGCGAGTCTCTCCACCGGTCAAAAGCTTTCATTTGGTAGACTAACGCCCAAACTTGTTCTTGTTCCAGCGACCGCAATGTGGAGACCAGGGTGGACGCCTGGCAGTTGGCCTGTCCACAGGTTCCATGATTTAATTTCACAGCTTGGATGATGACATGACAAGACACCTCAAGATCTTCCTTTGGTCCACACATCGGCAGTGACTCTCAGGTCGCTGTCACAATCATTTGTTGTGTCTTCAATCCCACGTGCTACATTTGCCTGTACTATCTGAAGTTGCACATTGAATGTGTTGAATGTCACTGTTTTGGTTCAAGTGGGCTTCGTCACATGTCTCGGAAGAGGCTTTGTCCATTCTCAAAACGGATTGATTAGTTTGTGGTGTCAGCTTGACAAGATTGGCAGATGTGGCAGTAAATGCATGTCATTCATGGACTTTGAAATTGTCAGCAAAGGTTTCACAATGCTAATAAGCCAGCAATCCAAGGAGAGTGTTGACTGCAGTTGTCAGTGCGACATGAAGTTGAAGAGAAAGAGAGATGAAATGATTTCATCTGTTGAAATGATGGAAGAAGGTCCAACCGGAGAAAAGTGTCACATGAAGGCAGACTGCTGATAGTGAGTCAATGCCAAGACCTTGAAACCTGGCAGGAAGAATGGCCAACGTCCCTGGGTGGGCTTGAACCACCAACCTTTCGGTTAACAGCCGAACGCGCTGACCTATTGCGCCACAGAGACAGACACCAAAAGTGGGCGTGGTCAATTTTTTTAAACCATAATAAACACGATGGCCAAGAAGTATTGGCACAGATTAGTAAAACCTGTCAGTGGAATTAAAATACAAAGAAAAACATACGTGCACCCTTGAAAAATATGACCACCCTATCCAGAATCATCAGTCAATCTAAACACGCCAATCTTCAGCTTTGCATTGAAAAATCGGAGATAAGTCATGGCGCGAATGCCAAAGGCAGTTTGTTCCACAGTGTGGGAGCAGCAAAAGCAGAAGAAAAAAAGAAAAACAAAGAGTCATCTCACTGTTTGTGTGGAACTTGAATGCTTCCAACAGAAGCTGACCTGAGGAAAGCAAGGTCCTGCCATGCTCACGGATAGTTAAAATCTCACAGTGTTAGGAAGGAGTCAGGCCATGAATGGCACTGAAAACAAATGACAGGAGTTTAAAATTGTTTGTAAAATGTCAACGTCGTCTTCTCAATTGGTCATGTGTTGAATCACTGAATCTCATTATTTGACTTTTGCATCTCTGTTGGATGACAAAACACACTGTGTCTTTAGCAGAGGATGATACTGGCCAAGGAACCTCGGGGTTATGGGCCCAGCACACTGCCGCTTCACCACTCAGCTCTTTATAAATCTTTTTAATGTATGTAGAAATACAAATGCATGAAATGATGCAACGTTTCCATTCGAAGCCATAATTTTTCCTAGATGTCTGTGAAAGCAAGATATTGGCACCTTGTCAGTGGTTCCATGGTGTAATGGTGAGCACTCTGGACTCTGAATCCAGCAATCCGAGTTCAACTCTCGGTGGAACCTGCATTGCCATTCACAACACTGAGCCCGTTACAGAGTGGCGGGTTTACCTCTGTTCCTACAATTATTGAGCTGTGTGCCTCAGTCCACTGGGAAGGACAGGCTTCTCACAAGACAACCACCGCAGCACCGACATAACAGTTGCGTTTATCCTATAAAATCTGTTCAAATTAAAATGGTGATATGTAACACAATAATAAAATAAAATAATAAAAAGCTTAAAGTTCAGCACACACACACACACATTTTGCCCTCATACACAAAGACCACCAACTTTTTCTGTCAGTTCTGCACCTCATGCTGTCCAGGTACATTTGTTCATCTTCCTCCTCCTCTTCTCCACCTTTCAGTAGCATTTCTTTGCCCTCCTCTGTCAAAGTTGTCACTGTATCACCTTCCCATTCACTCTTATTCCCAGTACCCGAGAGTTTCAGCAAAAAGCACTCCATGTTTTATCACGAGTTGCAACCACGAAAACTGTGCGCTGCTCCCATCAGCAGGAAGCGGTCAGTTCAAAGGTGATTGCATGGCCTGCACCTATTGGCTGATTCAGGCCACATGTTTTTTTTTTCTCTTTCTTTTGTAATAACTAAAATAAAATGAAAAAAAAAAAATTTCTTGGCACTCATCAATTAATCAGGCAACAAATTCTACTATTCACACACACACACACAATGCAAAAAATATTTTAATTCATTGTTCTTGTGGGTGCTATGGGGGTGCTATGGCTCCCCCTGGGATAGCCTAGACATTTTGTTAATCGCAGTATTCAATACTCAATACCAATATGGCAAAAGTGCAGAGTACAGTATTAGAAATGCTTTTTCATTAGCTTCCTTTTAACTTTCTTGACTTTTGTATTTTAAAAGCTCTTTTATTTTCTTTATATCTTGTTTAGTTTCTAAGACTGTAGTTTAAATGCTCTTCATTTACCTGGTGTTACAAATAAACTTGCATTGCCTTGTCTTGCCTTAAGCTCTCCAGTCAGCTTACCAGATGAACACTGATGATGGACCGATGATGCACGTTAGAGTTGGCTTCTCCCTCTTGCTTTGGGTTCTGAAGGAGTCACGGTCGCCACATTGGCAACAAAACATGCAGCTTTTCTGATGGCAATCCTTCTTTGTGTTCTCCTGTGGTGTTGTTGTGCGTTGCAACTAACCTTGTCCTGCTGTTTGTAAAGCTTGGAACAGTCCAAACGTGAAGTAACTCGAGAAATATTTCCGTAGTTCTTAGCTTGCTGAGGTCTGGGGAACTTCAGCTGACAGCTGACATTCTCATCATGCAGTCACCTGTGGCGGCTTGTCTGAGTAAGCAACAGTACCTAAGAGGGGCGGGGCTTAGAGAAAGATCAATTGTCACCAATTAGTGTTTCCCAATTGGGGAGAAATGATGGTTGACAAGAAGAAGCAGAACAATAGAGATTTTATTTACTTATTTACTAAGCTCAAAATTTTGGAAAAATTTAATCATGGTAACAAGACAAAAATTGGGAAATACAAATGACAAACAACAACAGTAACTTGTTAAAAAGACTGTAAATAACTGATTTTTATCAAGAGATAATTCTTTCTTGAGCAAAACTCAAGTTGACTTAAGTCTTGGCCCTCAGTAGAAGCGTTGTTTTTCATGTGGTGCTTTAAGAATTAATGGCCAACTAATGCCAAACACAGTCATGCTTCAAACTTTATGTTCACCTTTTTTTTTCATGATAGCTGGAATTTGGATGACTGTGGCTTGGTTGGTAGATTGGTAGTATTTTACTTCTCATTTCCCCCTGCCTACCTGTCGAAGTGTCCTTGAGCAAGACGCCGAACTCCAAAATGTTCCCAATGGATTAAATGAACGCCTGCTCTTCCAATGGTGTATGAATGGTTAAATGTGAATTGACATTGTAAAGTGCATTGGGCCCTGCTCAAGCAGTGGGAAAGTGCTTTATAAGTGAACTCCAGTTCCCAGATTTTGAAAGAAAATTACTTTAATTTCATGCTCTTAAACTGAAATGTAAGATTATTCTTCACACATCAGGCTTATGGACACAGTCGTCAGTATCAGTGATGCCAGCAATGCTGTTAATTGGATAGAAAATGACACCGTTGGAATTGCACACAATGATATTGCAGGCCACTCAAGTCACTCTGCACATACCCTTAAAGGGGGTTCTGGTGACTTAATACTTAAAGGGAACTACAACATGTGTGTCCCTGGTAATAAGGGATCAGTTCAGTCAGCAAAACATTGTGGCTCATTGATGTTTTCTTAATTATTTTTGGATATCAGCTGTAGAGAAAAATATCAAGCTTTGGGCGCTTGCAATGCTCCGTTGTTGGTCTCATTGTTTTTTTTGCCAATCGCGGTCAGGGCAATTGTGTCTGAAGTGGCATTTAAATGATAAATCCCACTCTGACTGATGAAAATATTTCTCCAATAAAGGACATCTCTACATGTGAGACCCTGGGCGCGTCCTCCTGCTGCTTTTTTCAAATCTTGTTAGCGGAGAGGTGATCATGTTGACACACTGCTCCAAACGCATTACGACCAGCAGCCATCAGGTTGGCCAATCCCCTCAGTAATGCCATTAGGACAGCGTGAGACGACGAGGGTGTGCACATCATTAGCTCCTATGCAAATCACATCCTGCAGGAAGGTAAACAAAGAGCCACTCCTCATTGGAGTCCTGCTATTGCCTCTCACAGAGGATGCCTCAATCTGTTTCGGCGCCTCTCCGGATTGCAAATGCAAAGAAGATTTTTAAGAAAACACATTTCTGAAACGTTATGTCAGCTTTTATCCTGTGAGAAAAAGCTTTGAACCCTGCAAATGTCCAATAATCTGCTGTAATACCTTCTTTAAGGCTTAGCTCAAACACTCTTCCCTTTATGTACTCTCCTTTTTTCACAAGCATCAGAGTGTATTGACCATGTTTATTATCGTGTTTGTCCTACGCAGTCTACTGTTTAACTTGAGGCATTATGACAAGCAGATATGGAATAAAAGAGCTCCGACAAGAGTGTTGTGTCAGGAAGCTCTTCACAGAGCACACTCACATTCCAATCCCTCTCTTCAGCTTATCCATATCTAATGTTTACCATTTTCTGGAACTCAGGCACTCAGACGTTCCCCTTCAGAAGAACAATATTACACTTGTTCAAATAAACAGCTAAATGTCCCCAAAAAACCTCCTCTTCACTCAGTGTTGTGTCAGTTTGGCAAAGGAAGAGGATTCAACCCTGTTTATATATGAGGGGCAGATTCTGGGGTTAATATATGATACATATCATACCATATATCAAGGCTGTTTCTTAAGTATTTAGAAACAGTGATCTTTCTTCCTCTTTGACTACCAGCCAACTCTTCAAAGAATAAAAGAGCTTAAATACACCTTGCATTGATCATTTGCATTGAAACACAGTTGTTCCCAAAAGAAATTCATAGGACTTTGTAGTACAATATGTCAATAAAATCCTCCAGACAAGGCTCAAGTGTGCTTCTCACACAGTTTTTGCTATTCTGTTTTAATCAGAAAACGCAAACATTTTGTTTTTATTTGGGAGAGGTTTACATGACAGTGGTGCTCGGAGTTACTGAAAAACCAGCTTTTTGAAAATGGTTCCCAAGGTGGAGGTTTTCGAAAATGCTCTGTCTCCATGGAAAAAGGGGGAAATGCAGCTTTCAAAATGCTGCTGCAGTGCTTGTGCACCACTCCCATGGCAAATAGCTTTACTGTTAGGATTTCATTTAAAAAAAACAAACAACAGCACCCACTAGTGGTACAGCATGAAAGCTACTTAATTTTCTGCATTTCTACCTTGTACGAACGTGGTTTTTAAAGCATTGTTGCGTAAATGCAAAAATGATGCATTTTTTCTTAAAACAGTCTAAAGAAAGCTCGGTTTCCCAAAAACCTAATCTTACACCTACTGGTCACTTCCAAAAATCCAACTTGAAACTTTTACTCTGTATTCAAACATTTTTGTTTGGCCAAGTGGAGACCATCTCAAAGCATTTGAATCCAGTCAACTATACTTTGTTATGTCTTAGAAGATGTTTCAACTCTCATCCAAGTGGCTTCTTCACTTGGTGCCGCTGCGTCGACTAGGCCGACTCGTCTGTCACAAATTCATTCGTCTTTTTAATCTGCTTTGTCCAAATTAGCGTCCTGGAGGGTGGAACTGTTGCAGAAAACAGTGTCCAAAGAGATAAAGCTTGAACAGGTTGGCCATCCATCACAAAGGGAACCAATCAGAATTACACAAGCACACATTTCAAGAACCCTAATTAATCAAGCAAATCTTTGTTTGGAAACCGTGCAAACATCACACAGTCAACCCAGGTAAGTTTCTTCTGACAACAGATATTTCAGTCACAGCTGTTTTTTTCAATTTGCATCACGTAAAATATTGGTCCCATGTAATTTTTGCAAAATTATTTGAATATAGTCTTAAGTGTGTTACTTTGGTGGAAGGTAGAAGGGTTGTATCCCTCACTAAATCTCTCTGTCTGTTCTATCCTTTTTTCGTTCTGCCCCAACTGGAGCAGCAGAAAGTCTCCATCCCTCAGTCTGGTTCTGAGAAGTAAAATAACATTGATTTAAAAATCTCAAGTATTTATTGAAAATGGTATGGTTTAGAGAAAATACACATTTTGTGCCATATGTGAAATTGCGATGCACAAAATACCAATCAGCCATTCCAACAACCACAACCGTTATGCTTTCTAGCTATTGACTGAAGACGTGACATTCTTGACGAAACATTTCCAACAAACAAGCAAATGTAAAAATTGGAACCATTTAATTGGACGCCTCCTTTCATATTCCATTTGTAACGTGAAGAACAAACCCTCAATTTGATGAGAAAAACAACTTTCATTTGTCACATCGTCAAATTCACAACAGAGCTACTTTCTCCAGTTTTATAGATTAAAAAAAAAACACAACTAACAAGCATACTTTTTTTCCAATCTTGAAACTCATCTCCAGGCTTATTTCTAGCGTGAAGAAAATCAAACCAATTAGACCGTGTGTTTTATTCTCACTCCATCCGACTTCTTCTTTGGTGCACTAACAAATTTTTAATGAGACGAACGATCTCTCCATTCACTTCCTTTCTCTTTAGAGTGTGTCAGTGTTTTGTGAATTCATTACTCATTCATACTTTCACTCGCTTTCAGTCCATTTCCATGCACTTTTCATATTTTAAAGCCCACTTGAGCTTTGCTGTAAATTGAGTGTAATGACTAGTCCGCGTGGGAAGGCTGCTATGATAAAAAGAGAAGTCAGGAAGGAGAAAAAGGAGGGGGGAGGAAATGTCCTGGTGTATCATGATGAAATGAAAAGATTTGAATTGCTTTGAGATCATTGAAAGCTTGTTCTGAGGAAGAACAGCAAGATCAAATACTGAAAAGACATTTCCACCCTTGAAACGCAAGCCTTGGAGAAGAATTACAGTTCGCTTCCTCAGAACTTTTCCCAAAATTAAACATACCGAATGAAAAACTGGACACAGGATGAGGCAGACAGGGTCAAACTGGAACAACCATTAAAACATGAAACCACATTGTGCTATCCACGGATATTTTAATAGTATAAAGTTAGTGTAAAACACTCCTTTGTAAAATTTGCAAATGAGAAAATGTGTAGAAAAACTTTATACGCGAAACATTAGACCATTTCTTGGTTGAAAAGCTGCAAAGTTTTACATGTCTTAACAACATACGGTTGACCAGCTCTATCATACTCAAGACCTTAATTTTAAGGTCTTGGTCTTGACTCGGTCTGGGCTTCCATGGTTTTGACTGCAACACTACATCCTACTATAAACAAATACCCATAACTCTGTCCTGTCAGGTCTCTGTCTGTGCTTCCTTCCACGTCTTTATGTCAAGTCGGTCACTTACCTGTTAGTCACTTCCTGTTTTATTGCTTACTTCTTCTTGTACTTCTGTCTCTGTGCTTCTCATTGAGCTGATTTGTTTCACCTGTGTCACTGACAATAGCCACTGTTCCTCTCTGTGTTTGACACCCCGTCTCTCCGATGTTTTTCCGTCTTGTGCTTTTGCCCTTTTTGACTTCAGACCTGCCTTTGGGAACCTCGTCTTGTGCTGGTGAGTAGGCTACCTGGTGTACTGAACTTGTTTTGGGCCCTGACTCCATTCCTGGTTGATGTTTTGCTTACCTGTTTGTAATGAAATCTGTAAACACTCGGGCTACCTGCATGCAGTATATTATTTCTATTTTCAAGTTAAAGACAGTTGACATGACTAGAAGGAGGTGATGCACTTCCAGGAAAAAGTAGCAGCAGCAAAGCAATTTATTCATTCAATGCATAAATACCATAAATCTACTGTGATTGGAAGAAACCAGCAAGCTAATGTTAAATGGTTGCTTGCATGAACAAGTGTGAAATGCAATCATGCAATGTAAAATAATAGCACTACTTTTAGATAATAACAGTTTTCGAGCTGCTGTCTCTCTCTGTTCATCTTTCCAGTTGTTAGCGCTCACTTCAGTCAAAGTTATTTTCTTGAGAGTCTTTGTTTCACTGTAACATCAGCATCAATAGCCTGTGCTAAACATTGGACTTTCTTTCTTGTAGCTGCTGTTGTAGGCTGGAAATCGCTTTGCTGTTTTGTTGCTGTTTCTTGGCCATAGATCTGTTTCCTCATCCAGAAACCAGAGCCACTTCAAGAAACTCCTAAAAAAAAAAAAAAAAAAAAAAAAAAAAATCCACAACAGTGATCAGACATCAAAGTAAGTGGCAGGAAGGATCTTTGAATGAAACGTAGACTGTCTTAACGGTTCTGTCAGTCAGCCTCAGCAGAAGCCGCAGTGTATCAACTGAAGCTGCCGCTGTAGAAGTGGCATATATTTAATTCCGAATGAGCAACGTAAGAGTCAGAGAGTGCGAGCGCCTTTGAATGTTAATTGCGGAGATTCACGCTTAGCTTTTAAGAGCCATTCTAAGGTGAGAGACTCCGGCTCCCACTGCAGTCCTCACCGCCTGGATGTGTCAAACACGCTTTGATGTTTTCCACGATCTGGCAAAAAGAAAAAAAAGGGGGGAAAAAAAGTGCCCACTAGCACCTCGAGAACACCGCGGCACTTCCTGCTGCTACAGAGTCAGGGAGAGTGTGAAAGCAGGAGGAGGCTGTGAGACAAAGAAACGACAAATCGGAAAAGAAAGGTAAACAGAAGCAGGAGGGGAGGAGAGGGATGATTGTGGGGGCATCTGGTCCCAGAATTCCCCCGCAGACTTGTTTTGATCCTCAGGTAAGAGGACGTGTGTGTTTACTCCCTTTGTGGGATCCAAAACCTGAAATCTCTCCTCACTCGCAGAGTCTAACATACCGAGGCCCGCTGGTATCGAAATATCTGGACCCCATAACATTATCCTGAATCTTTATTGTCTCCTAGAGTTTTCCCTTGAAAGTCTGCTGTACCAACATGGCTCTGTTCACCGACATTGTACGGTCCTAAATGAGTTTATACATTTTATTGACGTTTCTTTGTCAATTTTGGTAAAGGTTCTCCTGATATTTTAATATGCAGGTCAACAATGTACATGAGAAATTGATTTTTACTAAAACTGTTGAGGAATGTCCTTATTTGAGGAGAACAAGGCCCCGTTTACACGACAACCGTGCTGAGAGCCACTGAAAATGCAGCTTTTTGAAAACACTCAGACTCCCATAACTTTTCTGAAACGCAAAACACAAGAATGCACGCAAGTCCAGGTTGAGCTTTTAGGAGCCAATATCTAGTTTAGCCCTGTTTCAAGAGTCATGTCTACGAGACAAACCCTAGACAAACTGGACATTGTCTAGTTTAGCGTACCATTTATGTTGTTGTTGCTTAAGTCCCTGTGTGAATAACATTTTATTACAAAATTAATTGTTTTTGCCTTTATTCGTCAGTGTTTTGAAAATGATACCTATTTGCATGAAAATAGCAGAAATTCCACAAAAACAATTTAGTTAGCATGACAAGCCACGACCTGGTACATCACGGTTAGCATCAGGTGGTAGTAGTTAGCATCACACTGTAGCAGTTAGCATCAGGTGCTAGTAGTTAGCATCAGGTGGTAGTAGTTAGCATCACACTGTAGCAGTTAGCATCAGGTGCTAGTAGTTAGCATCCGGTGGTAGCAGTTAGCATCCGGTGGTAGTAGTTAGCATCCGGTGGTAGTACTGAAGTCAGTCTGCATTAAATAAATGCAAGTCACAGCTGACTGGTGTTTTAAATGCCCTTCACTGCTCTGAGTCCAAAGCTGCAGATGCCTCCCTCAGAGGAGCTTTTTCTTCTTTTGTTTTTTGTTTTCTGTGAAGCTGCAGTCTATTTGTCACCAGAGTTTGTCACTTTAAGACTGAACCATTATTGACCCGACAGCGTGTGGGAAGTTTCTGCAGATATCAGAGGCATCACAATCAGGACTGTCTTCCCCTTCATCCTACACTTCTTCCAAGTACATGTTCCACTTCTAAGTTAAAAAGAAAAAAAGGTCAGGTTTTAAATTAAAATCAGGTTATTTTTTTCGCTTATATTGGTTTTCTTTTGTTTGGTGCCTTGCCTCTACCAGAGAGTGGTGAATACATCGTCCTAATAAATTCTGAGATACTAGAATCTCATTGTAACATCTGCAATAAAACATCCTACACAGAAACAAAGAATGAATGAATTATGGCAAAACAAACACACAAAGAAGCTCAAACTCTTTTTACTGACTTTGAGCTTCTTCGTCTGTTTGTTCTGCCAGTATAAAGTTTGGGAACTTTTCACTGAAAAATATCTTCCACTGAATGTGTTGCTGCTGCTGCTGCCGTGGCATAACCCCTCAGAATAGCCTCCATTCTAGTCAGTGTTATTCCACTGGATGCATCACGGCTGCGTTTTACATGTGCTGCTGTGCAAAAGATGCGCAGCGAGTCTATTTTCTCCACATGCCGCAGCCCATGTACAAGGAAATGGAGGAAGGGATGTTGCAATTCCGACGTGATCTTGTCATCTTGCGATCTCACAAACCCTGTTCGGTCACCAGGGCTCCGCATCAGAAATGCATGCAGTGGGTTATGGCACAAAACTGCTGGTCAGGACGCGACAAAGCACAACACATTCGAAGCGCGTTAAACCCAGACTCCATGAAGCTCAACTGTCATTACATGCCCCTCCATACAGCTCCATCCACTCACTGCCCCCCGCCCGCCTCCACGCCACGGGGAGCAGAGCTTTCAGCCGCTCTGGGACTCACCACCACCTGATCTCCACGACTCGGCCACTCTCCCCATCTTCACATCTAAACCCAAACCGTCTGTTCAGACGCTTTTACTCTCCATAATCGCATCCCTTTGTACCTTGCTTTTTTAATTGTGTTCTGTTTTTATTATTTTGTTTGATTTTATTTGTTGTTCTCTGTACAGCAACCTTGGTTCACCTGAAAGACGCTTTCAAATAAAATGTATTATTATGATCACCTGGTAGCACTACACCCATAAATCATCACGTACCACAGAAAATAGGGGCTTTAAAATAAAGAAGATAATCGTTTCTAATCACTTAATCAAAAAAGTACAACAGAAATAATACTTATTTGCAACCCTATAATAAAATTCAAGGTGCCTTCCCATCACAGTGAATGTAAAATACTGGAAACAATAAAATAGTACAGAAATCCAATATAAAGCTAGTGAAGGTCAGCATCAAACTGCAAAGTTTGAGCCATCCTTTAGTTTTCTGGGAGTTTCTTCTGCGTCTGTATGTTTGGTTCTCACCGAAGCACATTTGTTTGAAGATTGAGATGCATGGATATAGATCACTACGTAATGACGTACCTGTTCTGAGGTCTTGCAGTCAGTGGTGCAGTGGTCTTTAAGGAACTGGGTGCACTTCTTTTAAAGCAGCCCAGAAACACCATTTTTTGAGAAACAGTCTCATGCAGTGAAAACCCGTCCATAGTATTTGCTCGTTGTCACATAATTTTGCATCAAGACCCGCCCCACTCTGCCTCTGATTGGCTCGTCAGCCCTCATGCTGCCAGGTAAACATCAACAGCAACCAATCAAGTCTGTGAATGCAGTAAGTATGAGCCAAATCACTGCAGGGAAGCAGGTCATGGCTTCATCAACCTCAGGACAAAATAGGCTATCAGGCTCATACACACTGCTGAGTGGTGCACTGTGAGGCATTTGGAAGAGACTGTACACAACACTGACTGAAAAAACAAATCACCTACAAGATTGTTTTGATCCTTTTTCTTGTACCAAACACGACATTTGCTGCCATGTGTGATCATTTCCTGCAGCAACACACCCAACACAACGGTATCACATGTCGTCTTGCGCTCGTTGGAGTTGTTGACACTACAGTGACACACCCGTCGGCGGTGGGATTTGCACCCGCAAGCTCCTGATCACAACATTGCTTCTACCTCAAGACCACAATCGCCTCAAAAGTGCAATCTCTCTGTGTGAGCATGCAGTTTAGCTTCATTTATCCTCCCCTTTCATCTTCACCCTACTCCATTCATCCTCGTCCCGAACCCACTCCATCTGCATAATCGTCATTTCCCACCCACCCCTCGTTTCATCCGCTTTCCTTTATTCCTTACAAGCACCACGTCTTTCCTCACATATCTCCTCTAACAGATTACTTTGATCAGCTCAACCAGTGTAAGTTGGTTTTGCTGGTCACCCAGAGGTCATGAGTTCAGCTATTCTCATGCAGTCGCATCCACAACGATGTTCTGATCGACCATTTTGAAACAAGTAGAAGTTGCAGTCCGTCATCTGGCTAGTATATGTAAGTACTAATTAAAAGTAGTATTTCTCTCATTTAAAATATCCGGTTTCCGAGTCATTTAAAGTGAGTTCGGTGTCACTGGTACATATTATCTCCAAATAATTTCTATTAGTAACTATGGACTTGGTCTGTACAATAAAAATTCCCTTGTCTATTTCATTTTAGTTCAGGAACCACATAGCAGCCCAAATTCGTCTTGAATAGACCTGACTGGAAAAATAGTGCAATAATAGTCTTTAAATTTAAACTGTCAAGATCTTTTTGTAGGTGTGGCACAGAATATACAAGATGAAAAGGTTTATATTTTTGCATAAAATAAACAATTACCACCAAAAATTACTGTAATCCCAACGTGAAATCAATTCTAAAGAAACCTGGTGCTAGATAACAGTGAAATTCTGAAAAAAAAAAAAAAGATCATCATGCATGCTGTGACAAACTCACCCTGACAACATGTCTTTGAGGCGAGTTTGCTGGCATCGAGGTAACTAGCGTTCATTACAGCGTCACACATGTCTCAGCTTTGGTCTTGGTGTCGTGTTGTGTTCACCACTAAACTAAATAAAATCAATGTTTTCTTTGAAATTTTGTCAATTTTCTTGGAGGTTTGCTGGCCAGATTGGAGCCTCTTGCACATCTTAAGGTGGACACTCCTGGTTTAAGCTGGTTTAAGCTGATTAGCTTTTCAACCTTTCTTCGTTTCCATTTATTTTAGCTATTTTAGAGCTTTCAACATTACTTTTCAGTTGTTTCACAAGTGTGTGCACATTCTTTATTTTTTTCAGATACTTTACTTGGATGCAGTCATAATTAGCTTGTCAAGAATTTCAACATTTATGAGGTGAGTACAGGCGACACAGTGGGACAATGACCCTTTCTTCAATTCTTGACATGTGAGATAATGGTAATTCTGAAAAACATTCTGGTATGTCATTGTATGAATGCTGTAAGGATCCAGTACAGGGGGGAGTCACATGTGGCTTCAGGATGTAGACCAGCTTCATCAGGTATGTGGTGCTAATTGTCCAACTTTTAACACGTTAACGCGATAAAACTCATTATTACAACGTGCTTTTGAATGACTGCAGCCTAGTTTGGTCCGCTGGGACAGCTGTGGCTCACTTCAGAGAGCAGCTCGTCCTTCCATTGCAAGGCTGTTAGACTTTCCTTGAGAAAGAGAGTGAAACTCCAAATTGCTCCCTTTGGACGTTTCTGCAGCAATCATCACTGAGTGTGTGTGTGGGTGGATGGGTGACTCTTGCTAACAATGGAAAGCACCCTGGGACTGCTGAATCCTGTGTCATATGAGTGAAATCAATTTACTATTTATTCGATTCTCAGATATGCTCGAACAACTTCTTGGGATTTCTGACGAAACAAAAAAAGAAAATGTCGTTTCATTGCAAAACTTTCCTCAGGCTCCCTTTTCAAGAGAAAATGAAAAAGTTTTATAGCATTTCAGAAGTCTGTTTACAAAACCACAGCACTTGGAGCCACTGAAAGTGCATCTTTTGGAAAATGGTTCCTAAACTGGAAGTTATTGGAAACACCTTGACCGTGTCTTTGTGGAAATGGGGGGAAAAAGCAACTTTTTGAAAAACTCTGTGGACACAGGAGAAAACGCAACTCCAGCTCCATCACCATGGAAACCGGGGAAAATGAAATTATTGACAATTATTTCAGTCCATCTCCTGGGAAATGGGGTGAAAACACTACTTTTTTAAACTACTCAGACATCATCGCCATGGAAATGGCAGAAAATACAACTTTTCTGAAGCACTGCGACTGCGCATGGACATCACGACCGCAGTAAGTAGTTCTGAGTGTACAGATAGATGGACACTAACAATGCCTTGAATGAACGCTGTGTGTTGCTTTACACGTCTGTCCATCATCAGTCAGTCGATCGTCTTTTACATGTGTGTCCGTTTTTGTGTTGACGTAGGTTTTTTACTGCTTTCCGAACGGAGCATGAAATATCTCATCACGTAAGTATCTCAGATGTGATTGGGCAATCATGTTTTAGGGATAAAGACACTAGAATTTTAACGCTGAAAGGCATGAATGACTCAATTAGTTCCAGTCGTAGCAACTCAAAGTTTGAAGAGTTTCTTAACAAGTTTGTAAAACTTTCTCAACACACAGCAGAACGGGTCAATCTTCGATTGATAACCTCGGCTGATTTTCGCTGGCGTGCCTGTCTCACTAGGTTGTGAAATATTAATGTCGTGGATAATGCCAGTTTGTAATTACAAGAGGGGGAGAAAAAGAAGAGGAATGAAGCGGGAGGGCCTTCACGGTTGAATCTGTGAACTTTCTGCAGTACTGCTGATGTTACACTGAAGGCCGAGTACAAGGCAATCAATACCGCCGGCATTAGCAATTCCCCTCAAAAGCTATCTTGGACATGTTCAATTAACAATGAATGGTAGATGGATTTTGTGAGTTCTCACTTTGTTAAGATCTGGACTTTGAAATGAGTTTTTGTTCTGCATTGCCTCCGTCGATGGTGAATTAGTGCGGGAGCATTTTATTTAGTCATTAGACGTCGACGATTAAAGGACGGCATTTCTTACCCTCATCCCAAAGTGTCTTTAAGAAGAATATGAGATCTGCTGTACAATCAACAGCATTCATCCACACACACACACACACACACACACACACACGCACCAATGGTGATTGCTGCTGCCACCTCCATCGGGAGCAATTTGGGGTTTCACTGTCTTTCTCAAGGAATCTCCGTCAACCAAGCCACAACTGATCCAGTAGATGACACGAGGCGACAGCCGTCCTAGCAGCATGTCATTTATGTTGGTACGCACCAATACCATGTTTTCAAAAGACAAGTAGGACTTTTATCCTTAAGCTGCTTTCCGATACCGTGAACCGATATGAGCATTTATTAAACACCATGTTATGTGTCGCTGCAAACTGCCTCTACACAGCCTCTGCCTCAACAGTACCCAATCTGCGGGCCGTGGACCGGTACTGGTCTTTAAAGAGAGAACGTATAATGTTTTATTTTGAAAGTTTACATTTGAATTTCCATTCGTCTGCCTTGAGTTTGTGGTGTTGGGGCGTGGTTTGAGCTCAGCTGTATGGGAGAGAGTGTGAAGCAGTCCTCAGGGAAGTCACAGGAGAGGTAAGAGGGACACCTGTACCTAATGATCAGTGATTACCTCTCCCTCTCTCCAGTAGCTGGCTGGGGTTTAAAGAGGGGTGGCTCCAGGGGGCTGACCGAGACGACAGCAGACCGAGACGACAGCAGACACCAGGCCGATGTGCTGCAGCAGTGGACGGACCAGTAGAACGGCTTTGAGGGGTTCTTCACCTTTTATGTCTAGTCGTGTCAGAGACACGAATTAAAGTGAAGTTCTGCCAAATGGGCTGCGTCTATTCTGTGCAGGAGGACTGACACAGAGGGAAAGAGCTGTTACAGAGCTGTATTTTGGAAAACCCTTCACTTCTGCTAGTGCTTATTTCCTGGTCTTAAAGGTGCTGTAGGTAGGATTTTGCTAGTCAATGCTAATTTTTCTGTGTTTTCTTTGGATTAAATGTTAGAGTATCCTTTGATAATCCTTTAGGAGTGTAGCATAATTGCACTACCGCGAGGGCGCAGCGTTTCCATCTGTCTCTGTTCTGAGCGGAAAAGGAATCTCGACAGCTCCAGGTATCTTTGACCAATCAGAAGAGCCTCAGAGGCTCTAACCATGATTGGTCGAGGGGCGTTCATCGCACGCTCTTGTGGGAGGGGCTTAACTTGCGTAAGGGCATGATGCCAGAGAAAACAGGACAGGATTGGCTGTGCTGGGTTTCAAATCGCCGTCTTACTTAGGTAACCCTAAGCAAGATGGCGGAGATGCGGAATCCTGCCTACAGCACCTTTAACTCTATCAGTTTGTTTCTTCATGCATCGATAAGTCCTTGTTACGGTGTTTTTATACACCGTCCTGCCAGTCCGTGGTGCAAAAAAAAGGTTGTGCACTGCTGGTCTACAGCATGCACTCTGTAAACACATAGCATCTATTTATCTATCTCTTTCCAGTAAGCCGCAATTCGTTCATGGTGGAGAACATGGCTGACAAAAACAGGATTTCTGAGTTCATATAACTAAAACAGTAAGTCTTCAATGTGAGAGAGAAACCACACCGCTGAGACGTGATCCTCCGTTGGATTGTACGACCCCCTTCACAAGTCACCTGACTTTTCGAGAACTGTCGATCGAAGAACCTTCAGTGTTTCGTAATGGTCAAAGAATGATCAAGTTCTGCATAAGTGTCCTCATTCACACACACCCACTGAGCTAAAATATGTATCTGGTGAAACTGTAACAAATACACACACATGCAGCTCAAATAGCTTCAACAGCTCTAATTACTAAATACAACTAAATCACTAAAATGGATAAATTTGCTGAAATAATTAAAACAGTTCAAATGTGGAAAGTAAAAGTAGATAAAGCACTCAAAAAAGGCAAAAAAAAAAAAGGAAAAAAACAACCTTTTTTGCAGTGCCAAAAACCATTTTGGCACTGCAGCTTGTGTCTTATTACACTGTGTGAGAATAATATGGAAATCAAAGAAAGATAAAGGTACAAGAAAGGTACAAGGTCTTCAATCCCTCTTCAGCAGCCTCTCCTGTGATTTTTCTTTTCTTTTTTTCTTCTTCATATCTGAGGTTGGCACGGTGTCTGGCAGGTTAAATTAGCCGTAAGTTGATTAATTTAAGTGTCTGGCACCGAAACGTCGCCTCATGTTGCTGCTTGTAGTTTAGTGAAAGGAAAAGATGAAGGGAAAAAAAAAGTCTTTTCTCAGGTCAGGTAGCATTACATGTAGAATAAACATGACCTGTGCTAGAAACAGCATGGAACAGCTCAATAAATAAATAAATAAAAGACTCAGAAGAATGTGAGTGAGTTTTTTTTTTTCTTTTTTAAACACACAGAGAGTGTGATGCATGCTGGGCTTCAGCTGCAGGATCTGTGAGCCAAATAGCAATATCTCCCAGCATGAGGCGCGCAGCCCTCCGGCGATATCCTTCTCGCAGAGAGCCAAGGTCACTCGGCTAACTACAGTATCTCATCTCGCAATGCGAAAGGATTAGCGCTTCCTTCGGCGCCCCTCCGGTGGGGATGCGTCCTCGCTATCGCCCGCCTTCAACAAGCCCTTCATCATCAAGAGCCATCGGCTTCCCGCTTCGCACGCCGTTTTTCTTATTCGTGTAAAAATCTCACGGCTTATCCAGATGCACACTTAATTACACCTGTGGAAAGCCCAGGAAAAAAAAAAAAAAGGAAGAAGAAGGAGGAGAAGAGCAGGAGCGCTTTTTTGGCGTTTTTCCAAGGACACGGTCATCCACCTCCTCCCACTCTGTCCCTGCTCTCCTTCACTTCTCAGCCGGCGTTCGACTGGAAATGGTGCTTTCTGCATCCGTCTCAGTTCGTCCACGTTTCTTCCTCCGCTTCGGCCAAATAAAATCATCAGCCTCGGATGAAAAAAAAACGGTCTCTGAGGAGAGTAATCTGCAACCTTTTTTCCCAGCGATTAGCGAGTAAACTTTACTGCGGCGGCGGTGCCACTTTGCATCAGCGAGCTGAACCGAGATCATCGAGACAAACTTTCCCGAGCCGGCCGACGACCGGAGAACCGCGGACAAATAAATTACGCTTCCTGTCGTGTAATTAATTGCGTTATTGGCGTGTTGCTGTTTTGTGGCTCTGCAGCCACGGGCAATTAGGATCAGACGATGTGAGATATGAAGAATCGAGCGTCGCCGTCCCGAGCGCCGCCTCCGCCGACTCAAGCAGCGGCTCCACATGAGAGCGAAAGACCCCAGGAGTATTTCACAGAGAGGATTATCAATCCGCCGCTGCCAGGAGAAAAACTATCTCTCCGCTGGGAGATGCTGTTATTTCAAATCTTTGTCCAATTATATAATGCTCGCAGGGGCCTCGCTTGTGTGTCGGGGTGTGCAGGCCGATCGGGGCGTGCGCCGGGTTTGAGGGGGATATAATCAGAAGTATCAAGCGTTCCGCAGCCGGTAGGGAAAAGCGATGTTTCCAAAGAGAGGGTCTCCCGAGGAGGCGGCGGAGGAATCTGGTTCATGAGAAAATCGTGATCAAAAGCGTGGAAGAACTCCGGGGGTGAGGACAAAAAAGACGCGTCCCGTCGAGCTCATCTCGAAAATTGATTGGGCGATGCCCTCGCTTTTGATCTCCCCGCAGGTTGTGGGCGTCGGACGGGTTATTGGCATCGCGTGACGCCTGCAGGGCCTCGTCCAAAACGAGCCGCCGGCGCCGAGAGGCAAAGGTCACGGAAACTTCTGCAGAGACTTATCTGAGAGAGACGCTGAAGCGAAGTTCTGCACACATTTCTGTGCAGCGAAGCTCCGAGGTTGTGTTTGCGCTTCGGGATAAAGCCACGGGTTCACTGGAACTGGAGAAGAAAACCTCCCTGCGAGCGAAGATCTGCTCCGTGGCACAAATTCCTTCTGCCTGTTAGATTAATGACCTGAGAGGATCAGAAAGGCGCGAATTTGACTGGTGTGAGTTCAAGAGGAAACATACCGGATGACCACGGTCTTCAGAGCTGATCTGTAGAGAATGGAGGAGTGTGTACACTTTGATTTGATTGCATTATGCTAAACTGGGCTGGAGAAAACAATCCAATACTTCAAGATTAGTTTGATCATTTTGAGCGATTTCAAAAAGTTGCACTGTCTTCGATTTCCATCAGAGCGTTTTCTAAAAGCTTTCTGTGTCTGCAAAGAACCGAAACAGCAAAACGCAATAAAAGTTTTGACAACCTCATGCAAATTAGGATTCAATTCATTAACATGAAAAACTTTCAGAAAGCAGCTTAATTAATGGAGGTACAGCACATTTGTCAATTGACGGCAAATTTACGTCCATAACTTCCTTTTCCCGCTACATTATAACTGCCAATGAATTCAGAAAACATCTGGTCGGTCATCGAGGTAACACCTCAGACAGGTGAGAAGAAAACACACAGTGGACAGTCTTAAAAAATCATGTTCATTCACACAAATGTAGCATAAATATAACCATTTTTCAATTTTGTGAAATTCTGTAAAATGTTAGTTTTTTTTTTTGCAAACTTACAAACAAACTTATCAATATAGCAGAAACTGCTTTGTTCCTCCTGGAGGTTTTTTCGGATGAGCCCCGAGTCTCCAAATGTTTTGACAACCTGGAAGGAAAAACCAATTTGCTAAGTCTTAAATGTGATGTTTGTTTCTGCGGCCGAAGGGTCGTCGCCAATCATTAGAGTTCAAGTCAGCTTGGAATGGAAATTCCTGCCGAACGCGATTCTTGAGGTCAAGGGGCGTCATTGACTTTCTGCATGGGTTTGTTTAGTTGCAGGTTGTGTCTTTTTTTTTTTTTTTTTTTTAGAAACTCCACTTTGGGTGCAGCTCAGCTGAATTCGAGCGTGGTCTGTTTTATTCATGGTGTCAGTCACTGCTCCTCCTTCCCCGCTGCGACATCCTGAATGATGTGCTGGTTCAAAGGTCTCTTTTGAATCCAGGCTCACACGGTTTCCTGGAGCTTCTAATCAAACTGGGCGGTCGCTGTCGTTTCCATCATTTGTCAAGGAAAAGGTTCATTTTCATTTTTCTTGGGTGTCGTTTACGTGACGCTTCAAGTGAAAATGCACCGTTTCGCGTTTTTGTTCGAAAACGATGTTCGTTTACACTGAAACAGCGGAAACACAAGAGTTCAAAAACTTTCACCTTGAGAGCTATCTACAAAAAGTTGCATTTCCACAAAGATTTAACACTAGATTTCATCAAATTCAGTGAGATATATTCCTTTAAAGAATAGTTTCAGACGACTTTAAGCTGGGCTGTGATCAGTGTATTCCCTGCAGAAGACAAGAGCTGCTGAGGTATTACTGCAATTTATTATTATAACTCCAGCTTTAAATCATTCAAAGGTTTGGAGTATTGGGAATGGGGCTGGACGAGGTTGTTAATAATCAATGTACATGCTGCAGTGGATGGGGGTGTCGGGGGGGGCGGGGCATGTCTGCTATTCGCATTGATAGATAGACGTACCTGCAAACATCAGCGCTTCTGGGGACGGAGTCAGCACACGCATTCATTTAAGAAACATAAATAATAAATACGAAACATCAAATTTGGAATGATTCCTGTTTCGCAGTAATATCTGGAAGGTTCCTCCATCAATGCATTGGTCGATTTTCCAGCGCCGTCCCGCCAAAGACCGAGCCAATAAACACACATAGAGACACACATACAGACGGAAACGGACAACTGCACTTTAGTAAACGGAGTTTGATAGTTTTTATCCTTACCCTTTAATATTTAAAACACAATGTTGTAGTTTTGTTACAATTTATTACCCTGATAATACAGCTTCCAACCAAGTAATGAATCTGATTTAAGCTTTATTATGTTAGCGAGCTCCAGGTGATAAAATCTAGCAGACATTAGCCAAATGAGCTCCGTGGCGTCCCGTGACAAACCCAGCCAGCAGGAGCGCCGCTCTCTACTCGAGCTGTGTTATAAACACCAGATCCAGGAAATCATAATGAGCCCCCCCCCCCCCCCCCCACACACACACACACACACAACCCACCCCTTTGATATTTCACACACAGTATCGCCAGCCAGTTTGTACACTCGGTGCTGAATACCATGGCAACAAATGCCACCGTTTTCACCATCACAACCACAGATGTTGCCAAAAGCGAGGAGGGAAAGAGGAAAAAAAAAAGAAAAAGATCTCACAGTGCATCATTCTAAATGGAGCTCCATTTCTGCTGCTCAGTTCCCAGTGCAACCATGATGTCTGCACCACACACACACACACACACACACACACACACGCGGTGCCAGCAGCCGTCGTCCCTCCGTGTATGTTCAGCTGGCCTGTCAAGTCCCCATCCAGCCAAGTGCCCACCCATCTGCTGCGCCCAAGACGGCATGCAAATGCCGGAGCGGAGCGAGAGAACGTTCCGTCAGCTGAACAACTTATCTGCATGCAGGCCGGCTCCTCCGGGGCCCTCCGGAGGTCCGGGGCCCCGGGGCACAGTGCAGCCCTGGCAGAGATCTGCTGATATGAGAGACAGTCCCGGCCCTGATTAGGCAAGTCGTTGGGTTCATATTTCCTTTAGATTTATTTAATATCCATCATGTGTCGCCCTGTATGTCCGGAATTAATGCTGGGAAACATCTAGAGAAGCAGAACATTCTTTAAGACCCTTTTACATGAGAATGTTCTACATAAAAACACGTCGTTTTTCCATTTTCGTCACAGAAAAGTCACGCTGCTGTTGTTTTTCTCACACGTCTGGCTGTTTTTCGGCACATTGGAACCCCTCTGCCTTCTCAAATCTTTACATGAAGACAGAGCAAGCAGAGGTTCAAAGAACTGCACTCATTGTACTGACCTCGGAGGGAAATTTACTCGACTGTTTGGACTGACATAAATCTCCTGGAGACGTTTTCAAACGAAAGCCTCATCGGGGAGAAGCAGCAGCAGCCCAAATGTTTAGGTTTTATTTTTTTCTTTCTTTCTGGGGCCTCAGGGGGTTAAAGGTAAGCAGTTGCTTAGCTCAGGGCATAAATCTGACCAGGTCTCTGCAGGCCTGAAGCTATTATGGCTCAGTGAACTCTGGCTCCTGCGGGTTCACCTTGCTGAGTTAAGTCACCGCTGTTATCCTATTAGCAAGGTTTACTCCTGGGAAGCAGCTGTCTTAATCCGCTGTGAAAATTCAGCGGGAAAGTGGACAAATATAGACTTCTGATCGTGACGTTTTAACCTCTTTTGCAAGCAAAACGGAATTCCCTCAGTACAATCAAGAAAGGGTGCAAAAACCTTAAGTTTTAGTACAAATTCAATCTGCTTCTCTTTTTTTAACTTCATGAGACTCCAGTAATAAAGACTTTCTACTGCTGTCAATAACCATAATCATATTTTCAATTCAACATTCCTATAATAACGGTCCAATTTTGAATTTTAAAATTCTGCTTGCACAACAGTTTCAAGTTAAAACATGTGGTTTTTGCATTTTTGTTTCAGAAAGTTTTGCAGTTAGACAGCAGCATTAAATGCATGGAAATGCAACTTAAAAAGTTGCATTTCCAGTGGCTCCCACCACTGTTATCAAGTAAACGGACACCCAAAATTCAACAGACATTTTGCATTTTCATTTGAAAACATCAACAAGTTCACAAGTCACGTGACGCCGCGTGCTGAAGCGAAGCCAAGCAGCTTTAGGTTTGAATCATTTATGCATTTCGTGACACGGAAGTTCCCCTGTTGGGAAAATCCCATTTCTCAGCTTGGGAGCATTCAGATTACAACAGGAAACAGCTGACAAGTCTGTCTGCGAAAGATCTGCAGGCGAATACCAAATAACATCATCGCCGAGACGAGAATGAAAAGGATGGTGTAGGATGCTGTCGGCAGCACGTCTACACCAGGAAAGTCATAAAAGGAGCCAATGCAGTCTGGCTCCAACGGCGAGGAGATTCTGGTTATTATCGTTTGTCATGTAGACGTACGGTTATGACTGCGTCGACTGCGGTGTTTCAGTATTCTACGCAGCAGAAGCGATGATCCACACCGGATCTCCATGAGTCTTTCAACCGGCGCTCTGACATAGGAGTGTAAATAGTGGTTTTATGTTTTTTTTTTTCCAACCCTTTCAATGATTCTGTGCTGCAGCGTCGTCTCTCTGTAGAAGCACCGAATGGAAGACGGCTCGATATTTTTCATTACGCCAGAACCTCAGTGCCGCAGTCTGTCACAAACTGGAACACTGCAGCAGACGTTTGGTGCGAATCCTGGATTCAGAAACAGTTTAGAAACAATCAACATGTTTTTATATGACAGTCAGAACAACAAGTAAACAACATGGCCGCCTCCAGCAGTGTCGCTTTATTGCTTCTGCCACAGACCAGAGAACACTTCGTGTTCCGGAGCACCACCATGAAAATTACATCGTTTAGCAATTCTGCCACTTCCTGTTCCAAACGTTGCCGTGTAAAGGTGAAATGTTTCTGAAACAGGAATGCAAAAACTTGAGACGTGGCATGTATTTGAGAAATTCTACATGTTGAAAATTCTAGAATGTGTCAGAAGTTTAGAGTTTGTTAAGTCCTCAAGTGTGTTTGTGTGTACATGTTCTCGAGTGTGTGTAAGCCTGCTATAGTGTATCTAGGAGTTCTACAATGTGTGTAAGAGTTTTCGAGTGTGTCTGGGAGAGAGAGAGATTGTGTGTAAGAGTTCTACAATGAATGCAGAAGTTCTAGAATGTGTTTAAAAGTTCTAGAATGAATGTGAGAGTTGTAGATTGAATGTAAGTGTTCAAGAATGTGTGAAACTGTAGAATACTGTTGAAACTTCTGTAGAATATGTCAAACTATTTCCCAACAAGTCAAAGTTTTGTTGGAGATGCTGAATTTGAGTCAATTCTTGAATGTGTGTAATATTTTTGAACATGTCAGTCAGTTTTCTAGAACCTCTGACCAATCTGACCAAATTCTACAGTGTATAAATATTCTACAGTGTGTTTCCAGTATGAGTTCCAGAATGTGTGAGAGTTATACAATATGGTGCTGCAGGTTCTTTTTTTTTTTTGCTTATTGACTGATGTTTCTTTTCTCTTTCTTTTCTTGTTCCTTCTGTCTGTTTTAGGGTGATTAGAACTGACTGACTACATGCTTTTTTGTAATATGAATGTGTGATTGAACATGGTCTGTTAGAAGAAAATGAAGTTTGAAAAAAATCAAACTTGCAAATTCTACATTCCACCAGAGATGTAGAATTTGCAAGCGTAAAGGAGATTTCAGAGTTGTAGAATGTCTCAGTCCTAAAATATATTTAAATATCCTTGAACAACACAACACCCTCACTTGAAAATATTTAATTCCCAAGTATTTCAATCAAAACGTAAAAAAAAGGGTTTAACATAAGAAGAAGCCAATGCCAGGTATTGATCTCTACATTTTCAAGAGGAGTTTCTTAAAGCATTGGATGAACCTGGACCTGTTAATGTAAAGCCAAAAGCAGAAAAAGTGAAATCCATGTGAAGAGGAGGAGGAGGAGGATGAAGATGTGAGTGAGGATGCTGAGGGGAGCAGCAGAGCCTCGTGTCCCTCATGGCCAGCGCACAGGAATTAAAATGCGTGCTCGTCACCGCCTCGCAGCGACTGTACCGGCAGCGCGAGCGGTGGGAAGCGGTTCCCATCCCTCCTCCTCCTCCTCCTCCTCCTCAGACGCGGAGGGGCGGGGAGGAGAGAGGAGGAGGAGGGGAGGGGGACGCGCGGCTGTGCGCTGCACCTCCTCCCGGTGTTTCCTCTCCCCTCCGATACTTAAGCAGACAGCGGTGCGAGGTTGCCAGTTTGGAGTGTTTCCCTGCGTCCAGCATGCGGCTGTAGGCTGTTCCTGCCCTCCAGCGGAGCCTGCGCTCCTCCTCGCGCTCGTCCTGCGCCTCCTGCGCCGCACCGCTCGGGAATAACGGGACCGGACTTGGCTGCACCGCGTGCACTTTTTTTCGGTGAGTGCGTGCACCTTTCCTTTGAACTCCGCTCACCACCTTTTTTTTTTTTTTTTAATTCTAATTATACCCCGCTAAGCTCCGTGCGTCAAAGTGCGCAGCGCGCGCGCGCGCTGTTTGGCTTAAAGTCTCCGCGCGCCGCTGACCAGGTGTTGCTCTGCAACTTGGAGCTGCAGGAATCTGCAGGTTTGTGTTCTTTTTGCGGCAAAAATCAGCATCCATGTGTGGTTTTCTGTCATGTCGTCCGTGCACAGCTCACTGTTTGGGATTCTGCGCGTCCGTCGGGGTTCTGCCCTCTCCAGGCTTTCATGTGGGCACAGTCCAGCCACTGCTGGGTCCCGCTGAAAAACTTCTCTCAGTACTGGCTGGGGTTGTTTTTTGGCTTTGGTACTGTGGCTCCAGGCTACCTCTTGCATCTTTCTGACTTAGAAAAAGCAAAGTGCTCCACCAAGGCTGCACAACACAACGCAGTGAGCATTTTACAATAAATAGTTTCCATGCATTGTGCATTTATACTCTGGAATTTTAAATGTAACCTTTAAAATGTGATTAATTCCCCTGTCGGCTGCGTGCATCCGAACCTTAAAAAGCTGGAAAAATGGCCCAAAAACAGCAAACTATGCAAACAGATGAAAGTCATCTATGGAAATGTTTAGTTTATTCATTGTATTGTCGTTGCAGGATTTGTCACACCTTGCATTTTGCTACACCATTGGTGTCAAACATAAGGCTTGTGGACCAAAGCTGGTCTGCCAAACTACCAAACAGATTGTAAAAATTAAAAAAATACACGTATAGATATATTTCTTAGAAATATTTGACAGATAAAACCTGAGCTGAGATGTCAGTGATGCTGCAATGAAAGGGAGCAGACTAGTTTCAGCCTGAAAGCCAAGCTGTCTGGGCTTTAATGCAACAGTTTATTGGATGTTTCACTGTAATTCGCAACATAAAAATTGTGTTTTATGTTGAGATTTTAGTCATTTTCTGTTGTAATTGTGGAGATGTCACCATTTCCATCACACATACTCTGCGCTGCTACAAAGAAAAACTTAAAAAGTTTGAATTTAAAGGTTTTTATGGCACTACTTTACAGTTCCAGCCCACTCAGGCTGTAACTGAGCTGCATGTGGCCCCTGTGTTCGACAGTGTGTTATACACTATGTACCCATTCAGTATGTTCTGATCAGCTTGTGCCAAACAGCGGTTGACTCCCCAGCAGAGGGCGCAGAGCTCAGATACCTCTCCAGGCAGCCACTATGTTTGCTACCACAGCGTCAATCAGCAGTAATCGACAGAATTTTTTTTTTTTTTTTTTGCAAACTTGTGGAGCTTCTCTTGAGGATTTCCTCCTCTGCTGTGTGCCGCCTCATTTACTGATGAAGGTGTCTAGCGGCCTAATTTGCCACTGAAACCACCTCTCCTCGCCATTAGAACTAATAAGCAAGTGGAATATATTAGCTCAGCCCCGCTCCTCATCACGGCCCCGATCAGATTGCATGGCGTGACCTTGGGGGACCGGCGCTGCAGTATTTGGAAAGGGGGGGGGGCAATGGAGACGGGGTTGACGGAGGGGATCTATTATCAAGGAACCCAATTACATCAGGAAAATGTAGATGCCATAAGCAATTGCCATTTGTTGCACCGAATAAGAGAGTGGAGCTATTTTGAGAGAATCCTGATAATATGTTCTTCAGACAGTATTTCCAAGGCTGGATTCCACATCTGTACATCGGGTGCATTGTAATTTGAAAGAATTCCTCTGAACCCAAAGTCCTTTGTGGGCCTCCCTTCTTCTTCTACTTCTTTTTTTTTTTTAACAATGGTGCGCTGAAGGAGCAATGAGTCACACTGAATCATGGCAACTCTCACCAGCTGCCAGCCAGATGAAGACAGCGCTGCGAGGAGAAAAGTCTGATGAAACTACAGCCGCCGAAGCCGCCGCCAAAGCCGCCGCCGCTGCTACTCGCTTCGACTTCAAAGCGCAGGCACAATGAGCGAGAAACGTATAACGTATATCGTTCAGCAAGGGAGGAGGAAGAGATGGAGGACGTCAGACGGCTCATTCAGAGTTCCGCTAAGAATCCAACCTCCAGTTTGGCTTTTTGTCTTTAAAGCCCCGTTTACGCGACGGCGTTTTCAAGGGAAAGTGCGGCGCTTTCGTTCTGTTTTGGGGGGGTCTGTTTTAGGCCTGTGCGGTATACCGGTTTGTACCGAATACCGGTTTTTATTTTCATTATGATATGAATTTTTCATATACCGCAATACCGGTGAACAGCCCAAACAACGCCCGGAACGTGCGCGGCGGTAAAGTGTTTCAGCAGGGACCCATTTCACTGCCGGCGAGAGCTCTCAAAGTGAAGTACACGCTGTTTACCCAGAGGAACTAATAACAAAAAGAGGAGACGTCTGTGGTTTGGAGGTTTTTCGGCTTTAAAAGGTCGGACGTGGATCAAAATCTTTTGCAAATGCTGTCGAGCAGAAGTGTTAGCCGGCGGTGCTAACGCTAGCAATTAGCTTCACCACCTTAGCCGAAAACACATTTTAGAGTACCAGGAACGTCATCAACTAAGATTCACACCCTCCACATCCACAGCTCAATCTGCAGCAGCAGTCAGACGTCCATTCAAGATGCGTTCGCTAAAGGGACTGCATATGAGGAAAAAAAAAAAAAAAAAAAAAACAAGCAGCGGGTCGAGATAACGATCGCAATCACGCAATCTGGACATGAAAAAAAAAAATTATACAGTCCATATGACAGTAAAATGGGCTATTTAAAACCAATCAACTGTAGTAATTATTTTATTATTAGAGGAAAATGTGTGTAACAACACTCTTGCATGAAAAAAAAAAAATACCGTCAAATACCGTGAAACCAGTATGAATTTAAAAAAACCTGATATGAAATTTTTGGCATACCGCCCAGCCCTAGTCTGTTTACAGAACAAGGCTGCTCGGAGCCGCTGAAAGTGCAACTTTTTTACCCAGGTTTCTCAGGATGGAACTTCAGGACTCTGTTATGTACAAACGACGGAAGTGCTACTACTGCGCAGGCTCATCACTGCTCTTCAAGATGGACGAAAGCAAACATGGCGGCCTCCATATTCGAGTTCTGTTGGTCATATTGGTAGGTTAAGAGTGGAGTCACCTCTAATGATACTCCCCGTTGTTAATATTTGCAGCGTATTGTTCTCTGCATGCATATGTGTGAGATTTCATTACAAAAATAAAAACAGCACCACCTGGTGGCCTGGCATGCTGACGACATCATTTTTAACACTTATGCTGTTGCCTTCTAAATGCAAAACTTTGTTGAAATGATGCTTTTTCACTTGAAATCTCGTGGACCGGGGCCTGAAATCTCCCCTGCCAGGTATTTCTTCCACGTCTGCAGCCACCGAGTGAAGTCGTCTCGGGGCTTCGCTGTAATCACTTATTCAGACTGTGAACTCCAGACGGAAGAATCCCCCGGCGGCTCGCCGCAGACCAAGTCAGGGCCCCCCCCACCCCCACCCCCCCCCCCCCCCCCACCCCCACCCCCTCCACCCCCTCTTTAAGTACAGCGAAGGTCTGGGATGATGGAAGAATGTTCCCGGATCCCCCGGGTGGACGTGGCGGTTCTGACATGCGGCTGGTACAAGCGTACTTCACTAGCAGTTAGTGTCTTTTTGTCAGGGCCTCTCGGCTCCGTCACACACTGTCTTTTTCCCACTCAGCGTATTCCCCTCGGACTTCTCCCCGGCTTTTTGATTTGCCCTCTGTTTCCACTTAACAGTCCTGGCTTTTTTCCAAGAAACACCTCAGCACCCTCCTCCTTCTCTCTCCCTCTCTCTCTCTCTCTTTTCTTGTTGCAAGCATTAGCAGACGTCTTCTCCTCTGTCCACATGTGGAGAAAATGTGCGCTTGCACTTATAAAAACCCCCCCCTCCGTCATATCTCGGCTCCATTTTCCACTTTCGGGAGGCCGTCGCGGGCGATTACGAAATGACAATATGCCTCCGCAACAAAAGAAGGCGTCCTCTGATTGCCGGTCGTAATCTCTCTCCCGGCGCAATCAGCGACGTGGAGACGACACATCAGGCCCGCAATTAGGCTTGTCAAATTAGAGCGTGGCTTTTATCTGCGACTCGCCGGTTTGATAATGCTTATTGGCAGGTGCCTTCAGAGGATCAATGGCAGAAAGGGAATCCACACAGCTGATATGCGTTATGTGGAAAAAAAAGAAAAAAGAAAAAGTACTGACTGTACCGTACAGCAGATGTCTGCTCCAAACATACGTCTCCATATGAAAACATCCTCAGGAGCTTTCGCAGCCCTGCTCATCGGTCCTCTGTGCTTTAATGGACATGTTCACCACTCGTGTCAAGTTAAATATGTTTTTTTATAACGTGCCAGAGGAGCCACAAGAAATGCAAGTATGCAACACAGACTGTGTTTATAACAAAGGCCACGGCTTGAATATAGAAACAACAACATGTAATTCAGACGCTGAAACTAAAATACCAAGATCAAGTTTATTTTGTCTTCGGATTTGTAACAAGTAGAAAATCCACAGGGTGAAGTAAAAACCATGACAGGAATACATAAACCACGGCGCACGCACATGAACCACAAGGGGAGCAGCCAACTCACCACAGCACCAAAAACACAACAGAAAAACAAATGAACGTAAAAGCCACAAGAGAAATACAAAAGTTACAACACAAATACAAAAGCCGCTCTTTTGCTGTTCTTGGCCCGAAGCTCTGGAACTCTCTTCCTCTGCATTTAAAGTCTGTCCACTGAACTTAATGTTTTTAAATGTCATCTGCTCTTTTTTCGTTTAGCGTTTGATGTTTAGGCCCTTTTATTACTGTGTTTCTTAAAGTGTTTTTACTTATTTATTTTATTTTACTCTGTTAAGCGCCTTGTGCTCCTTTTGGCGGTTGGAAGGCGCTTTAGAAATAAGATTTGATTGATTGATTGATTGATTGAAAAGCTGCAACACAAATGCAAAACATCCAACCCAAACACAAACGCCACAGTGATCTGAAGAGCAGCGAGGGAGCAGCATGCCAGTTTAGCAGCCAGGATTTTTTTTTTTTTTTTTTGTTAGTTTGCAGAAGTTTTTGCTACATGACTGATATTGCAGGACTTTTGCATTTTTCAGTTCTGTTCAGTGTTCAGCTTCGTGCATTGCATTGACCTCTTCTGGGTCACCGTCGTTTCGTCTGGCTCGATCGTCAGCGTCACATTGTGCGTTTCTCCTTCGGCGTTGTCGTTAATGCAGAGCATCTTTTGTACCTTTTATTTTCCACCCCGCTGTCATGTTGACAGGCTTGTTGCGACCTTGTCTGGAAAATGCATTCATTCTTTACTTAAAGAGGAAACGCAGAGCTATACCTCCACTTCCACTTCACGAGGCTTTGCTCACGGCTGCTGTGATTTTATGTGTTCGGTCTTTCAGTTGCATATTCATCTCAATTTGCCGGCTGCAAAAGGAAAACAAAGCCATTTTGTCAGTGGGCTCAACATGCATCCCATTCTTTTTTTTTTTTGTGTGTGTGTGGGTTTATTTGAAGGAAAGGCTAATTGTTATGCCTCGGAGGTCCATTGTTAATTAGAAGTTATCTGGGGCTGCTGTCACATGGTCAGAGCTCTAATTGGCAGTCAAAGCTGTGTACCACCTGGCCTAGCCTTTAACTCACCAGGTGCTCCCAGCAAAGCCCACAGCCTTGGCATTATGTCTGAAGAGACACGGCGGAGACCCAGAGAGAGGGAGGGGGAACAGGGAAAGAGGAACAAAAAAAAAACAAAAATACAGGGAAGCACCTCATGCTGGACAATGTTCTGTCTTGTGGAAGGAGGCAAGAAAAGAAGAGATTGAGTCAAGCTCGCGCCGCAGCATTTCACGTGGAAATGCATCGTTTCAGAAAAGGCTTGCGTGTCCATGACAATGTTTTGAAGGCATAAGGTCCACAGAAATGGCAGAAAAATGCTGAAAATGGTGTAATTTTTGAGGAAACTACACACACGTGCACTGAGAACAATACGCTATAAACATGAAGTTTATGGTGAGTACACAGTCATTCGTACCAACAGTGAAGCTGGATTTCTCTGTCACTGTTGTTAGGTCTACGTTAGATCTACTCTCGAATGACCAGGCTTCGGTGTGCAAGCTACAGTCATTTCAGAAAAGTTGCGTTTTTATTGGCTCCGAGCATCGTCGTCGTTTAAACGGACACTCAAAATGCAATGAAAGTTTTCCCTTTCTGTCATGTAAACGGGGCTTTAGCAGCTTCGCCACTAACGTGTGCTGTCAACTCGGCCAAAAAAACATCTGCACAGACACCTAGTTATTTCACGATGTGTGTCCGTTGAGCTAAAATGAGTTTTGCACCCGAAATGCCATGGATATTTAGTGTTTTCACTTGAAACAGAGCCAAAGCGGAATGTTTGGCGCCGTCCTACATCACACCTCCTCTTTTTCAGGTTTCTAGCGCCACAGGGGAGGCGAGGTTTCAACCCATCAGACCTCCACACAGCACTGGGCAGGTTTGTTTACCTGAGGCAGGGAAAAAAAAAAAAATAAAAACAAGTTCCACAGAAGAACTGGAACAACAGCAGCTTTTTATTGTCTCTTTCCACATCGGTCCGCTCAGAGAGCAGCAGAGGAGGAAGCAATCCTGTGATCACGTCTATTCTGCTTTCCGTGGAGAAAGATGAATGTGAAAATCAATCCGGGACAGTCATCCTCCTGAAAACAGAGCCCACCTATTATCCGTTTATTCAGCGCGGTTACGACGCCGAGCCGAGAACCGCCGAGAAAAGGCGGCG
Source organism: Salarias fasciatus (assembly GCF_902148845.1). Taxonomy (NCBI): domain Eukaryota; kingdom Metazoa; phylum Chordata; class Actinopteri; order Blenniiformes; family Blenniidae; genus Salarias; species Salarias fasciatus. The sequence goes on from NC_043765.1 coordinate 24,089,547, forward strand.
ATTTAATCAAGAGATGGGACGGCTGCTTTTTTACAGTGAGTCAGACGCCGGGAACTCTGGCACTCAGCTCAGTCGTGTCAGACACGGGCGGAAACCACATTACCTGCACAGCAATCACCGTGGGCAGGACTGTTGACTGAAAGCAGGAGCATAAAAGGCGCCGAAGGCATTAATAAACACAAAACACCGTGTCCTGTAGCTTAGAAACAACCGGTACGTGACATTTTTCAGCTTTTTAGAAAGCGCTGATTAGCATAACCATGTTTACCAGTGTTTCCAACTAATTACCCCAACTACAGGCCGTCGTTTGTGTGCGCGTGTGTGTGTGTGTGTGTGTGTGTGTGTGTGTGTGTGTGTGTGTGTGTGTGTGTGTGTGTGTGTGTGTGTGAAATTAGTTTGAAAAACAGTCTTAATAGAAACGATGTGGTCTGAGGCTGCATAATAAGTCTTTATAGGCAGTGGAGTTGTTCAGGTTATACCCAGCGATTTTTCTGTCAGCACTGCCGGTTGAAGTTCTTGAAGTCATGACCTGCCCGACTTGGTCTCTGATTGGCTGCTACTCGCTACGTCCGCTGCTGTGATTGGCTCATGTCAATGAGGGCTGACGAGCCAATCAGAGGCAGAGTAGGGTGGGTCAATACCAACCAGTTACTGCTAATTCTACTGAAATGATGTAACAATCTCCTCCTCCTTGGTGTTGAAGGGTTAAGATCAGGGGTGTTAAAACATTTTGTTCCTCTCCTCTTGAGTGAACCAGACAGGCAAAATACTGCTTTAATAACATTTGAATTTAAAATGTGAATGTTTTTCTTTTCTTTACCGCAGAGTATATATGATGAAAATGTCTGCATTTTCATAAAGCCAATGGTTTACTGTAGAAAGTGACCACAATCTCAACATAAAGCAAATTTTAATGAAAACTTCTGGTGCAAAATTCAATAAAACGTCCCAAAAACTTCTCCGATCGGATCAGAACATCCCGAACAAAAATCAGAATATCCAGTGAATCCATGAGAAACAAGTGGAACGTTTAACATGAAGGTCATATTATTTAATTGTTGATACTCAGCGAGATCGTCCAGTGAGCTGAATCTAAAATGGAATGAGTCAACCTTATCTCCCAGCGTGCTGACGCTGGATGGACCGCCGTCTGACGGACTCCTTCTCCTCCGGCACAAAAGGCTGAGCTTCAATAACTCCGCATACAGTCAACAAAGGCTGCAGCACAACATACAGTCCTGTCAGTTATTGGATTTTTGATTCACGCTGTGAAATGTAATTACAAACCTGGTTTCAGAAATATCTCTCTTATTGCCGTTTTACTACGTATTGATTCCATCTGCTGCGGGGATCTTTTGAGGAGCTGCGTGTGTCTCCATGTTGCACCACATGGTTTCTACAGAGACTTCTTTCTTTTGACATAAGGTGAAATGCGCCCACAGTCGAGAGGTTTCAGGTCAGACAGTTTTATTTTTTTTCCTTAACATTTTCTTCCTTTGAACGTCCCAGCTCTGCTGCGCCTTACAGGAGACGTAACCTGCTCTGCCCTGCAGCTACTTCCACTTTATTCAGGTGGCACAACAAACACAACACTCTTATTGAACCTTTTTTTTTTTTTAAATCTATATAACTGATTTATTGTTTAAGCAAAGGATTAACTCGTGAAAAACTATCATGATCTCGATCGGGGGCATCAGACTCATTTCATATAGTCCAATTTTATGTTTAAATGAAGCCATAATAAGCTATAAATTTACATTTTAAAGGCTTTTCTTTGTTGTGGCACAGAGCATGAGTGATGGAAATGTCGATATTTTCACAAAACCAAACAATTACGATGGAGAATTTCAGCTTGAGTCTAACTTTAAATTGTAAATTCTGTGAAAAATCCAGTGAAAGCCTTAGAAAAGAAAAAAAAATTCCAACAAAACAAAGCAAACTTGATGGAACTATTGTTTGTGTAAGTATTTTCATTTCAGAAAAATTTCGAGTTTACACAGCAACGTGCATTTACACGGAAACAGTAGAAAATCTGAAAATAATGTAGTTTTCTTATACGTCTACTAGGGGGTGCTGTTGTTTGTTCTAGTAATGAAATCTCACACACATTTAAAAAGTTGAGTTTTGCTCTGTTTCCATAGAAACAAGAGTTTTTACAGAAAGTTGAGCCTTCAGTGACCCCCCATGCACCGCTATGATGTACACAGGCACCTGAAAATCCGTTTTCACGTTTAATCTGAGTCTTTGAATACATCCATTTGGAGCGATGGAGCAGAGGTGCCGTGTCGCCTCCACCCTCGGACAGACACTCCTCCTCATGCGGCTGTTGTGTTTTTCACCTGTGATCCTCATTCGTCTTGACTAAGTGGCTCCAGAGGCGTCTGGGTCAGGTCTTGGTTCTGTCGGGTGGTCAAAGGCCAGGCAGGTGCTTCACAAACAAACCCTCTGATCAGACGTTCCTCTCGTGACGGAGCTCCAGGGGTACAGAAGCGTCTCTCCGCCTCTCCGCGCCACAAAGTCAACGCCTTTGTTTGGTCACGCCCGGCCTGGTGGCGCCTCTTTGTTCCGCCGTCACAATGGGGGAATTGGACTCGCGGAGCGGATTCAGACAATGCGCCGTGTCTTTGGACGGATGGAGCCGAGCGCGGCGCTCCGGAAGCGTTTGGCGGCCGGGTGGTGTCGGCGGCCGCCTCGGGCGAAGCGTGTTTCACAGTGGAGATCCAGAACGGAGCGGCGCGATTTCTTGTTCTCACTTATTATTATTATTATTTTTCTGTTGTGTTTTCCATTCACGCCTTAGGAAACACGTGTTCTTGTATCGTCGGCCGGCTGGACACACACACACACACACACACACACACACACACACACACACACACACACACACACACACACACACACACGCACAGATACATTTCCACCAGAGGAAGAGAGGGAGTTATTTTCAGCGTGGGTTTAATGAACGTCTCGGCAGCCGCAACAATAAGTCATCACTAAGTCGCAAATGTCAGTTTAAGAGGAGAAAAAAAAAACAAAAAAACCAACAGACTGGCCGTGAAGAATAGCCAAAATAGCAAATGAGTGCCGTATACAGACTAATCATAATAAACAGGCCTATCACTGCTCTCTAATTACTGACAGCAGAATCATTACTTCCACTAACGCTCCGCTGCAGCCGCCGTTAATAAGACTTCATTAATTAAACATACTATGGAAAACAGCCGCCTCGCTCGCCGAGGAAGACTTCTCCTTGACTGGACTGGAGTTACAGCGGCGCGGCTTAATTCTGCTCCGGAGGTCATTTCAGGAATAATGAGCGAGAAGAAATGTAAATACTCGTCTCCGCTTAACTGCGCTAAGAATACCTGCGACGGGCCAAACTTCACATTTAGCTTCGTAATGAGCCGCTCATTTTAATGCGGGCTGGACCGATTGAGGGGAGGAGAGTCGCCCAGTATGTGAGCGCTGAGGTGTTTTTTTAGGCAGTTTTATTTTGGAAAAGGCGAGAAAAATCCTCAACCTTTAAACACACTCTTTTTTTTTTTTTCATTTTCTGAGATCGATATGAGCTTCAAGTGAGTAGAGAGCCAGAGTTTGAATAAAATGAACTAATTCCAGCCTGAATATTGTCAGTTTTTTTGGAGCTTCCAATTCAAATAGTTCAGTTTCGTCCCATTTTAAGCAAGTAAGTGAAAATTTCGGCAAGAAATTGAGCAGAAACTCACCTAACTTCTGCTGTTCCATGGTTAAAGCAGAGCTTGGTTATCTCTAAAGGGGCAATTTGTGGTGCAGCCGGCAGGAAAAAAACATGAATAACAAAGACAACTTTCGTACAAAAATAAACATATATCAACCGATTTACAATTTCTGAGCAAATCAACGGCGGTAAAAATGTGTTTCTGCACGTCGGTGAACCGAACCGGGGGCAATAAATTCATCTGTGGAGACAGGGCGGCTCGGTTAGTCAAAATTCATGAGCCTTTTTCTGAGGGTTCAGTTCAATTTTATTTCCGTAGCGCCAAATGCAGCACAGTCATTCCAAGGCGCTATTAGGGAGAAACAGCAACAATTCCACATGAGCAGGCAGAGGAGACGGCGGGAAGGAAAGAGACCTGCAGAACCAGAGTCAGAGGAGGAGATTAATGAAGCAACAGTAAAACGTTTTAAAACAAAAATGATGGCCAGAGCCGCTGAAAACTCAACGTTTTGAAGTGAAAGCAGGAAACTTCCAGTGTTTTAGCCGTTCGTTTACACTATAAGGATGTCCACTGAAAAATGGAAGTGCTTGCAAATGGCTCCCGAGGTGGAACTTTTTGAAAATGCTGCATCTCCATGGAAACTGGGTACATGCAACTTTTTAAAAAAAACACTTCTTCTGCACACAGATGGAGGAAAAGCTGCTGTTGGGAGTGTCCAGACCAGGGGTCTGCAGCCTTTCTGACCAGAAGAGCCATTTTTGTGACTTTCAGTCAAGTCAAGTTGTTCTGGAGCCAAAAAACAGATTTAACCTTTAAAATGAGGCGAATGCAGCTCAGGAAGTTTCATATATAGTTGTTATGCACATACAAAAACTATATCTTATGATGTATTCATGAAGTTAGGGTTCAGAATAGTGAACATTTTGTTAAATTTAACCTATTTTTACAGCTGATTTTAACAGTTTTGCTGCTTTTTTCAAGCATTTTTTTTTTGACAATTTTGAAATTTTAGCAGTTTTAACCATTTTACCTCCTTTTAAGCAGTTTTGCATGCTTTTTTCCCAACCATGTTTATGTTGCCACATGTGGGCCACATGTGGCTCCAGAGCCGCAGGTTGCACACCCCTGGTCCAGACAATCCAGCTTAGTTGTCTCCCCATTGGTGAAGTGTTGTCTGTACTTTCCTCTGTGTGTGTTTTCATGTGTCTGTGTGTGTGAGTGTACAGTGAATCTTTGAAGCCTTCAACACACACCCCGTCTGTTAAAGGCCGGCTTTGTGCTGCAGCGATCGGACAGCCAAGCTGCTTGAAATCCCCACATGAACCGCTGCAATTTATTCACTCTGATGAGACAAACACGTCTTTCCCACCTTGTTTTTTCACTTCCTGGGTTGAATTCACATCAACAGTTTGTATAAAGAACTGTTTACAAACAGGGCCGTTCAAGGGGGAACATAAACACCGATAAAGTTAATAAGCAAAGAACTGGACCAACAATAACATCCAGGCTTTAATAATTAAGAGTCGATTAATCCTGGCCGTTTGTGCACGTGGAGGCGATCAGCTCCAGTTCAGCTCCAAGAAAAGGGACAAACAATTCAGAAGTGTTTGGACGAGTTCTGCTTCGCTGTGGCGCTTTGAAGCAGCCATTAGTGGTGCAAATGGAGAAAGGAAAGTCTGAGAAGCTCTCGGCTGCGAAGGCAAGTAGCGGATTTGTGCTGATTGACCGAAAGGAAGGATAAGATTTTTACTAGGCGCTGCAGCCAGAGGTTGTGTTGTGGCAAATAGTGAACTCATGCTTACCTACATTGTTTTCACCATAAATGGACTTAGACTTCACAAAACATTTCTGAAATGATGCGTTTTCACTCAAACCCTGATGTAAATGTACCTACCTCCTCCTGTAGAGACGCTCAGAGCAGCTGAAGTCTCCTAAACCTGGATCTCCTGCAGAGTGTAGCAAAACCCGCCTTTCCTTCCACGACCTCCATCGCCTGGACTCACTGCAGGATCCAGTTTTGGTTCCGCTGGGGCATTTTAAACAGTCTTTAACTGCACTGAGTAAATCTCCAGCAGCACTTCAACCTGCACGTCTTGACAGTATTGATCTTACTGCACTGTACAGGAACGGTGTGTTTGTCTGTGTGAAGCAGATCGTTCGTTAGATTGTAGGTTTGCCTGAACCGGGTCTCTCCTGAGAATGAAGCCTCCGCTACCAATTAATGAAATGAATGAAACGCCTTTTCTTTTTTTTTTCTTAAAGAAGTCAATAAGTTAACAGATGCTGCACTGCCGAGACGTAAATCAATCCGATTGTAGATTTAGAACGTCCAACGAATTGCACGTGTTTTTATCTGTTTCAGCTGTCGTACTTCATGAGCAGAAAAGACCGCGAAGGTACCGCCGGTGCAGGAGGTGACGTTAATAATTACTGTTGATTCCTCAGTCGGGTTTTTATTGTCTTGTTGGATTTGTTCTTATCTGTGAGTCAGAAATACGACCGCGTGTTCTTCATCACACCGGGAATCAGCGGATAACAGGACTGAACCGTGTTATCGTCTGGGGTATGTCCTTTGACATACTTGATCCTAGATGTGTTGGTGATATTTAATAATTTGTCCTATTTAACTGTTAGACAGTGAACTAATTACTGCTGTGAGGACTGCGGCGTCAAACCCTGCATTTATAATCAGCTAGAACTTGAGAGTCACAGTTACAGTTGATGGCATTCAGTATTTACCATAGAATGTAGAATAAAGTTTTGTTAATAATAGTATTTCGGTATCCAATGATGATTTACTGAATCAGAAGCTCTTCAGTGTGAAATCTACCTGCCAGCCGAGGAGAAAATAACTGTTATCGGGTGAAATAATGCGTCGCTAAAACAAGACAGGTTGATATTAACATCTTAAGAACTGACGTTAAATCAATTTTCTTGCTTCGCTCTTCAAAGACGAGCACATTAAGCTAAGTGTCCATCCTTTGCCTCGTCCCAGTGAGGGCTGCAGGGAGCGGAGCCTGCCTCGGCGAACACTCGGTCAATTGCAGAGTACAGGCCGGACAGGTTGGCAATCCATCACCGAGCTCACACAGAGACACGCAATCACTCACACCAACGTGCAATTTAAGAATCGGCAAATAGCTCATTGAGAGAGAGATCACAGGACCGTGATCAAATCTGCACACACGATTTGCACAAGTCTCACAGAAAGGCCCAGAACCGAAGTCGGGTTAAGAAAATCTAACCCTCCACACAGAGCAGGGAGCAGCATCGACCGTGTCCTGGTGAAAACGTCTGGTTTTTGTCTGTTAGTTTCAGGAAAGTTTCTCTGTTGGACACGCTGCATATCAAGTCGTCCCCAATGTGTGTTTTTTAATGAACGCCATTTAACAATGGCGAGTTCTCGGACATGCGTTCGGACAGACAACAAGCTTGGAGGTGACTTTCAACTACAAAACTACCAAGTCCCAGGAGCAGAAGAACTATTTACTGTGGCCACTGGGGCGCATGACGCAGTCACAGCATTTCAGAAAAATCGTGTATTTCCTCATTTACGTGGATACAGATTTGGAGAGTTTTCAAAAAGTTGCATTTTCAGAGACTCTGAGCATCACTGTCATGTGAGCAAAAATTCCTATGAACATTTTCTGTTTTTTTTTTTTTTTGTCAAGCGATTATAGTTTTTTGGACTAATTAATCATAAAAGTGACCATAATTAATCACATCATTTGTGAATTTGTAATCAACATACAAATGACCAATTGAAAGCACAGAAATGGTTATATCGTAGTCTCTGAACTTAAATTGAGCATTATTTTAATTGTGAACCGTTTCACATCACAAAACACCAAAGTTGAGGTGCTCAAAGGAATTCCACTTTGTTGAACAGTCCAGAACATGAACGGCCACAGGAGGATCTCTGCAACATTTTCACGCTGCAAATGAAGAAGCTCCTCCTCATAATTCGCCTGAACTGAACAGAGATGAAAAAAACAACATCCCAATGACAGTAAAATGAAATTTTCTCTCCTATTTCTTTTCTTTAAGACAATTGCTAACCCTAGCTCCAATTCTGTGACTAATCATTGACAGTCCTACAGTAATTAATGGTGATTAATGTGATTAAAAATGGCAGCCCTGCTGTTTATACTTGAATACGTCATGTAAACAAGGCCTAAACTGGTTAATTTATGACTTTTGTGGAGGGATCATGATCAATCACACTTTCCTTTCACATCTAAAACACATTTTGGACTGAAAACATGACTTCGCACAGATCAGAACAGAATTAGCGTCTCTGATGGACGACTCGGGATTCGACTCAAGTCTAAAAACATCATATAAATATGTATTTCTGCATTTCTGCAGTTCTCTACTCCAGAACTTTATAGACACTTCTGTTCAATCTGTCTTTGAAATTCAGGTTGGTAACTCATTTCATGTGGAATAAAGAGCTTGGAACTCATGGAAATGGGAGCAGGTCTTCATCAGAGCGCCACACGCACACTTCTGAATAATTACACTGTCCAATTCAGTTCTCTAATGAATATTGGAAGTACATCTGGCTGGCTTTTGCATGGATATGGCACATATATCAGCCGCCTTCTAATTTTCGAGTTTTTATTGCCCCGAAGGCAGAAATAAAAACCCTATTAAATCAAACTTGATTTTCTCCGTTTGGGTTTGGATGTGTCGAAGTGAGGAGCGAAGGTAGAGAGATGAGACGGAGCTCATTTCTGAGCGTGAATTAAAAAACGCGGAGGGGATGAAAACCCGTCGCTTGTGTAATGAACGCCGTGCGCTTTTTCCCTCTGATAACAGCCGTGACCTTCTTGGATTAGTTTCCGGCCCGAATGTTGGGATTGTCTCGTTCGTCTGTGGACGGACAGGCGTCGGCGCTCACCTCCTTTTTCTTTGTCGACTTTTACAAGGAAAAAAAAAATCAGGTGAAAACTTCTTGTTTTCGCATTTTGACTACAGAAAAGTTCAGCGTTCACGACAGCAGAAACACTTGAAACGATGTGGTTTTTCATTTTGGGTCATGAGTTGGTTTACTGCAACAAAGGGCAGCCCAAATATAAGATCCCATCACTAAATTTAAGAGCATTACTCTTAAAACTAGTGAAATTATCTGTCCATGCAGCAAGTAAATTTGACTTAAAAATAGATGTTGATATAACAATTTAAAATCAAGAAATAAGTCTTTCTATCTTAAATATATCTTAAATCAAGTAGGATGAGACACTGTGGCGGAAACAAGATGAATGAACTTGATAAGATTTTGATTTTTTTGCAATTTCTGCGGTGTGTTTCTGTAATGAAATGGCATGGGATAATACTGGAATTTTATCTGGCTAAAATAATCGCAATTCAAGATATTATCACGATAAATTGAAACTGTCAAATTACAACATGCTGGAATCACTTGGTAACATGCATCCTTTAATGTCGTGAATTATCCCTTAAACAGATGCAACTGGCATTGTGGTGTTAGGAAAAAAATGTTTTTGGGACTCCCTTAAATTAAAATAAACAATAAAATTGCAATAACAACCTTGTTCTCATTGTCCATCGACTGATCCTGTGCAGAAGACCTCTTTACTGCGGCTGTGATGAGGCTATGCAGGCGCAGCGTTTTCACATGTCGACGTGGCGACGGAGCCGGAGCAAGTTCCACCTGGGAAATCTTTCCAAAATGGCTCCGAGCGCCGTGGTCATGCAAGCAGACACCCAAAACGCAATGAAAGTTTTTCATTTTCACTTGAAATTGTTGACGTGTGAACTGATGGCTGTTTTGTCCGTGTGCTTCAAAAATTTGCTGCAGAGCTGAAGAGCGTGTGTGTGTGTGTGTGTGTGTGTGTGTGTGTGTGTGTGTGTGTGTGTGTGTGTGTTTGTACGGTGTTTAGCGCAGGAAGGCAACAGATTTCCCTTCAGAACACCTTGGTTTTTGGGGCTATCTGTCTTCCTCTGCCGGCTGAGCAGGACCTTCCCGCCCCCCCGTCCTGCCCGGTGGCTTGTTGAAGAGGAACATCGCTTCCATTTACTGGGACAAACTGTACGCGGTTTACTCGCCTCCTCCCCGTTTAGCCCCGTCTGCTGACTCGGCATCGCGCCGAGTTCGAATCATTCATTTAGACGCTTATTTATTCAGTCATTTTCCCGCCAATGAACACGAGCCCATTACGCCATCCGCAAATGTCGCAGCGAACCAAGGTCACCCGCTCGGTATCTCCTTGCCGCGCTGCTGAACTGTTCAGGGTGATTGGTGTGGCTGACATTTTGCGTCCTTGTTTAGCGCTCCTCCATATTTCACGGTATTGTTGAGCCTAGCAGCTCCGGTTAGCGCGGTTATTTGTATCTGCGTCGACGTCTGGATCGGGGAAAGTGCTTTAATTGGGATTTGAATAATTAGCGAGCTAAAGGTTTGTTAGCTTGTGAAAATGTGTAGTGGCACACATTCCCTCTCCCGGCACAGGAAATCGCTCCAACCGGTTAGGTGTGGATTTTGAGTAAATGGGGCAGGTTTGGTTAAAGGCTGAACTCCGGAGGTAGAGGTTGGAGGGCTTCTTTACCTTTGGGCCGCACCGGTCAAGCTGTTACTGCCTGTTCGCAGTCATTATGCAGAGCTAAGCCATGCCAGCTGCTGACTGCAGGCCTAATGAACACATGAGGGAGCGGTATGGATTTTTTTATCCGGCTGTAAAGTCAATTAGCACAAACACGGCTCTGACTTCAGCTGATCTTTTTCGACCCATCAATGTGAAAAGGTTTATAATTGGTGTGTCATTCTTAATCTCGAATTCATTAAACAGATGGGTTTTTCTGTTTGTTTGCATAAAACATTGAGTGTGGCTGTGTGTTTATTCTTTTTAGGCTTATTTGGAACCAAAGCCATGATGTTTAGAGGTTTGGTGTCGAACACTGTTGTAGTTTTGAGGCCACTTGCAGTTCAATTTCATCTTGCGTGGGCAGGACCAGTAAAATATGAAAAGTTAACCTTAAAGTTTAAACTTTAAAGGTTTTCTTTGTGATAGTGCAGAATATACCTGTTGAAAATATCGATATTTTCACAAAAACTGAACAATTATTGTTGAAAAAGACTACAATCGCAGTTATCTGGTGGACCGTATCAGACCCCGTTTTGGCTCACGGACCTTCTGTTTGACAGCTGTGGTTTAAGGCGTGGCTGGCGCTCCTGTCTTGTGTTTGGCTGGTTCCTCATGGCACAGAGCTGTGTGAAATTCCCATTTGCATTAAAGTTGAAACAGCAGTTTTATAGACTGCTTTGTTTTTTTGTAGGATAACACAAAGTTACAGAAGCCGCCCTTAAAAAAGCTAATTTCCAAACATAACTCTTAATCCATGCAGTGTTTTTTCCACTTTAATGGTTTTTCACAGTATAAGCTCTGCTTTATGTTCCGATAAGAAAAACTTCAGCCGCTTCATTGCTAGGTTTTTTTCAAGCTGGAGCATACTGGTTGCATTTTGACCATGATGCCTCCTGTCATGGTTTAAAATCGCCAGTCATGTATTGTACGGTGTGAGAGATTTACAGACAGTCGTCTCCGGTGAATGGCCTTAATGTCGCACTATGGTGTCTGAAATCCAGGTTCCGCAGCATAACAGCTGATCGTCTTTAATCAATCAGTCATGGATGACAGTTAGTTTTGACGGTCACAGATGTGAAACTCTGAGTCTAATCAGCAGGTATTTAGACCACATTCGGTTAAAGCCTATAAACAGGCGTAAGGGTGATATTGCACACATATACACACACGTGCCTGGAAGCTGATCCACTAATAAGACAAACTGAGGATTGAGCGCACAAATTAACACACGTTATTGATTTAGTGCATTTGCTTTCATGAATATGGAAGATCAGGCTCCAGGAGGGAGTAAAATACCAGGAAGGAGTTTATACTGATAGATTAAATGCGTATTGCCATTGACATCTGCTAATGCCTACATTGTTCAGACGAGAGACATTTTCCCAGCTGGCTCTCCATGACTTTAATTTGCATACTTTCAGGTATTTTCTATATTGCACTTTAGATTTTTTTTCTTTGTGATCACTTATCTTCTGGAATGTCTTTGTCTTGCTTTCTATATGTATTTGCTGTAATGCTCAAAGATGTTTGTAGCGCTTACACATAAGGGAACTCATGGTTTTATTCTCAGGCCTTGTTTAACTGACAACATTTGTAATCACAATGCATCATTTTTGCTTTTTCAGTTCAGAAAACATTTTGTTCTATTCAGTATTCTCTTTTCTCCTCTTCAGGCAAGTCGGCTTCGTCACACCTCTGTAACACCCGCTGATATTAAGACGCGTCATCAACCAATATCGGATCACACATCTGACAAAGACGGGAGACACGCGACGAAGGTATGTTGAAAAATATTCGAACAGAAGAAAACAGAACGCTTATAAATGGACTAAAGGCATGATGAGTTTACACAGACACTGAAAACACAATGAAAGTTTTCTGTTTTATGTAATTGGAGTTTTAATAAATCACCTGCAAACCTCGCTCATCCATGCAGGATCTTCGTGAATAAGATGGTCGACAGCCCATGTGCTTTATGGTCCCATGTATGATAGCTTTATCTTTTTTTCGTCAGAAAACCAATTAGCTGTAGTTTTTGTCTTGCTATCTCTCCAGGTTTAGTCTTCATTCGAGTTTGAGGAGGTAATCCCTCCCGGAAGGAAAGTGATTTTCCTCTCCGAAAAATTTCCTCCTGTGTTCTTGAGGTGAAGGGCAGCTTCGCTCGCCTCGGAAACCTTTTGGGATTTCCACAGAAAATTGAAAACTCTTGCTTCACCCAAACCCGAACCTGCCTTCTTCTTCTTCTTTTTTTCCCCTCCTACATCATTTGGAGAAAAACCGAGCGCATCTTCCTGCATAATTAAGAAGGACTATTTTTAGTGGGGGGGGGTGTGCGGCTCGGTACCTGACCGCACGGCCCAGAAACCTCACAAACATGCAAATGAGCGGGAAGATCCGGGGACGGCGCTGCCAGCAGAGCAGCGAGCGCTGCAGATGTTAATACTGCTGCCGGCCTCCCTGCCTCCCCGGTGTGCCGCTTTCTGCACAGTCATTCATCTCGGAAGAGAAGAACCCCCCCACCCCCCCACCCCCCCACCCCCCCCTCTCCACCCCCACCCCCAATCCCAGCAAGGTCCTGCTGCCGCGCTGCCATCAGAGTGTGATTACAGCTCCCATCATGTTTTGGCCTCTACTAATGAGAAACTTTTCTTCTTCGTCTTCTTCTTTTTTTAATCTGAGGCTGCTACAGAAATATATTTTGTATTTAAGATATGCACGGTCAGAGGATTAATTGGAGCATTTAGCACCACTGGTACCGTTTTATGGGAGCGTAATTTAAATGTATCATGAGATATTAAGGAATGTAAATAAAAGCAGTTTGCTGTCTGGAATTAAAATGATTTAATACCTAATGAAGGCGCAGGAATGCAGTTCTCTTAAGGCTTATGTTATTACTGTAAATTCCCAGATACGACTCACTGCCTTTACGCCCAAGTCTTTATAGACTTCCAGGGTATTTAGACGTACACTCATCTTTTATTTACAGTTTATCCTGCTCCTGTAATTAATTTGCCGTCCATGCAAACTTAATGCTTTCCCTTTGTTTTTGTTTTTGGGGGGGGTTGGTTTTGATAAAAGCAGTATTTCCGCAGCGGCTTATTCCATCAGTGAAAGTAAAGGTGGCAGGAATTAATTAGTATGTGGCGCACAGCAGTGCTTCGCTGAGAGGAAATGGAGAAAGTGGCATTAACACATGGCGGCGGTGACCATTTGGAAAACCCCGGGGCTGAAATCCAACAGTGACCGAACAGCAGAGGAAGAACAGCACGGCGGCGACAGTGGCTGCTGATGTGTTTACATTTATGGATGTAATTTGACAAAGCGTAGAAAAGTCAAAGGGAGACACAATCAGACTATAAGTTCTGCTTTGGGAACCGTTTTCAAAAGGTTGCATTTTCAGTGGCTTTGTAGTTGTGTAAAAAGGACACTCATAAAGCAATGGAAGTTTTCTATAGTCACTGGAAAACACTGTTGTGTAACTGGAACCTTCACACCGTGGGTTTTGAAAACCCGGTTGCTCAGTGCAGCAGCTTGTGTTTAGTGTTTTTTTTTTTTTTAAGAATGATTACAATCAATCTGTCACGGACGCACTTGTCAACAGTTAGCTTTGAGTGTCAGATATGTGAAGTTCTGAGTCTAATCACCGGGTATTTTCATAGACTTCCAACATCTTCTCATTAAGCGCCTGATTGGTTTAGGCCTATAAATAGACGCAAGAGTGATTTTTCACACACACACACACACACACACACACACACACACACACACACACGGAAGTCAATCTATAATGGGATGTACTGAGGAGCGAGCGCACAAATCAACACGCATCATTGATTTAATCCATTTGATTTCATGAATATTGAATATCAGGCTCCAGGAAAGAGTTTATGCTAATAGATTAATGTACATTGAGTAATGCCATCCACATGGAGACATTTTCTCAGCTGGCCCTCCATGACTTTGATTTGAAATTGTGCCTCAGATTTTAATTGTCTTCTGAAATGTCTTTTTCCCGCTTTCCACATTCAGATTTATTTACGAGTCATGCTAGGAGTCATGACAGTCTGGATCTCCCTGTTGTTGTTACTGTCCTTCTACGAGCACATGTGCAGCATAACCAAGGCTGTGTAGCATCTTCACAAAAGTCGTGTTTTCCTCTATTTCCATGGAGATGAAGTTGGAGTGTTTTTGAGAAGTTGTGTTTTCAGTGACTCTGAGCACCGCTGTTGTAAACAGACAACCAAACCCGACAAAATGGGACTTATATGTAATATGCTGCAGGTACTATTAATGCAATTCCTAATTCTAATTAGGAATTAGAATTCTAATTCTTATTGTATTTCTAATTCTATTATTCCTGCCACTGTCACTATTGCTCATGTTACTTATACTGATGCCAATACTTGTCAGAGTGATTTAAAGTGAGAACAATCCTCATAACATCCAACAAACTCGCAAAACAAGATGAAACAAAACTTGATCAATAAGAATAAAAACCCAAAGCCAAGGCAGGAAATAGGAAATGTTCAATAAAGTTACAAAAAAGATTGCAACCACACACAAAAAAGATGAATAATTAAATTAATAAATAAAAAGCTGGCCATAAAAGCACACCGCATAATAAAGGTAATGACATTACATAAAAGCCTGAGACCATAAAAATAGGATTTAGGAGGTGATTATAAAGACGGCATTGATTCTGAGCGCTTTATCTCCTCCTGAATTAATAGAGGTGGTTTTACAGCACGGTTACACAATGCGTGCTGGAAGTGATTTTCATGTGGATGCATTGACTGAGTGGATAAAAAGAGGTGATGGAAGAACCAAGGACACTGTCACCAAATCGCCGCGTTCCCACATCAGAAATGCGGAGGAGTTGTTTGGACTGTTGCCTCACGGCGAGAAGCCTCCTGCTTCAAACCCGCTGGCCGTGGTGAGTTTGCACCTTCTCGCTGATCAGGGTTTCCTCTTCAACTGGTGCTCCTCACAAACATTTTTGATCAAACCAATCTGACCCGCCAAACCCGTTGGTCGTTTGTGTTGCGGCATCTTTGGACCGGAACATGTCACAGGAAAACCTGCTGTCTGATCCACCTCAGTGCGAGACCCCCCCCCCCCCCCACTGAGACCTCCCCCACCCCCCATATCATCTTTCTCAAGCGTGCGGCTTTCAGACCTCGTCGTTTCCATTCCCGCTGATCAAACGAGGTAAACTCTCCTGTGAAGCTGGTGTCACAGGCGCCGCTATCAAAGAGTAATGGGGGGGTGGAGGGTTGGGGGGGGGGGGGTGCGAGCTGGAGGAAATGAAACAGACGGATTCTCACCTCCGGTTGTTAATCAAACAACTCGGGATTTTTCTTTTTTTTTTTTTTGTGACTTCACGTCTTTAAGTTTCTCATCATCCGGGTAAACACGCTGCAGTCTCTTTTGTCAGATTAGGTCAATCCGTCTCATACGGGCCGGTAATCAGCTTAAAGGATAATAGCACCATTATTGAGTTTCTCCTTATCACCAGTGGCTGGTGATCTCCCGTGTCCACCTCTGACAGTTTCCATTCGCTATCTCCCAATTTGAATTAACTCATTTCATCTCCTCCCCGGTGCCGCAGAAGGCTTTGTGGGGACTCGATGTTTCGCACTTCTTCACCCAACTGAGCGAGGAAACAGTCGGAGATATTCAGTCAGGCCGGTTTTCTCTTCCTCCTCCTCCTCCTCCTCCTCCCAAGCCTCAGGAAATATGTTTTCCCAGCTAAACGTGACCTGAGGGACTCCGTCACCGACAATTAATGGAACGGCAGTGATGGAGTCGGCCCCCACACCGACATGTGGAGGACATATGGCGCTGACTGAACGCCATCCATCCCCTCTATTTCCGCTCTGAACAGAGGAGAAATCTCCCGAGGTCGTCATGTTTCACTCACATGAAGATCCCAGATAAGTCAATAGCTTATATATGCTTATCATCCGCTCTCGTGTTTCTCTTCTTTTTAGGTCGTGAAATCCCCACAATTAATGAATTCTCCTTCTGTTATTGACTCTTTGCTGCCGATGGGAAAGTCGCTGTAATCTCTTCAATCAAAACACAGATAACGACACACTCGCTACAGCAGCAGCAAGTGCAGAACATTTGTATTATCATTTACGCCCCACTGGTAAAAAAAAAACAAAAACAAAATTAAAAAATGAATCCAATGCGGATGTGCAGAAAAGCTGTAATTCCAGGGGAAATTCCAGCATGGGGCAATGATGTTGGTTTCAAAAAGAGCCCAAATCTAATTGGAAACCTTTAAAAAATGTTGAATTTCAGAGTGCAAATAAACATATTTAAAGCCCAGTTTCAGAACATGTTCTGGTCTCTATCACTAGTTTCTACAACCATGTTGGCTTCTCTTATACAGCCAATGCTTCGAAACAGCAGTTTGATTAAACATATTTCTGATTGACAAAAAAAATCTTGGTTAGAATATGAAAGTTTTACACTATTCCAACAGTTTCTATTCTAGATAAATGCGTTAATTTGTGACTTTTGTGCCTTTTAAAAAATCCTGGATACAATCTAGTATGATCCACTCCCATGAAATGTACATTTGAAGCCCTGTTTTCGTGACAATATTGGAAACACATTTTCATTTGCATCTATACAGGCAGAAAGCCTAAACAGGAAAGAGTTTTCATGTTGAATCGCTATATTTTAATTTAAAAAATGCTTTACTGATGTTTATTCTCTGCAGAAAATGTCCTCTTCTTATAAAAGTTTGGCCTCAGCCACATCGCGACTTGTCGATCAAGTCGTCTGAGTCTTGCTGTGCTTCATTTGAAATTCTGAATTTTTTTCCCCCCAAAATCTCTGGAAAAGACTGGTTGCATAATTAGAAGTGTACATATCAAGTGCTGCTAATCAGCCTAATCAACAGAGAGGGTTGAAGTGAAATCCTAATCAAGATCCAGCGTCTTTCCTTCTGATTTCTGAGAAGCTGTAGGAGGAAAAAGTACATTTAAAAAAAACAAAAAAACAAGAAAAAAAAAACAAGTGTTGCTAATTGTTTAATTTACCTGACCGGAAAATAAAATGTGACTTGACGCTGTGCGTTCACACCCTGTCATGTATTCTTGTGAGAGCGGCACAGAGAGACGCGGCGCCGCTCGCTGCACGAGGCATGATCACAAACACTGTGCTGCGATCAAAGCGCCACTGTTGCCCATGACGACGTATTGATCATCTGTGCGCGGCGTGAACAGCTGCGCATTAGAGTGGCTTGTAGTGCTGTCAGAAGAAGCCTGTCACGGCGACTCGCTGGAAAACTCCAAATGAATAGTTTTGTTTTTTTTGTGTGTGCGTGTTTTGTTTTATCTGCTGGAGCCAGTTCACATATGTCTTTCAAGGCTGATCTGCAACATGAAGCTGCCGTGATTCAGAGAAAAAAAGGATTTGTTTCAGTTACGGATGCACCGATAGCAGTTTCATTGCTTTTTTTTTTATGAATTTGGCTTAATGGTATTTATTAAGTAAAAAAAAAAAAAAGGCAAGCAAATAGATAGTTTATACATTTAAAAAGCATTTACGATGCCTTATAGAGATGTAGGTAAAAGTTAATGTGAGAGGAAAGGTAAGTGGAAAGGCAAAGTATTCTTCAAACAACTGGAGAGAGTCCTCGGAGGGCTCCTCCGGGTGCCCGAGCAAAAAAAAAAAAAAAATATCTTTGAAGCATCCTTGAAGCAAGCAACTTATTTAGAGTACGTCGAATGTGTGAGCTGCGGGAAGGTGTGGAATGCCAAACACAGGCTGCCGACAGAAAAACCGAAAAAACACATTTCCAGCTAAATATTAAAGCTGCCTCCTCCGGAGGATAAGACCCGCCGCTCCCATCTGATAGTTCGTAGCTGGAAGAAATCCCCAGAAATTGCACTTTTCCAAGCTTAAGGGTAGATTATGTAAGATTTATGTAAAACAGCACCCCCTGCAGGCACAGCGTGAAGCGGCGAATCAGAATCAAAACAAAGGCGGCCTCCCACTCTGTGCTCCACATTTATCCAGAGGACGGAATGCAAGAGGCAACGCGAAGACACCCGAAAACCGAAAAGCACTGACTCAGTTTGAGCTGAAGAAGAAAAGGCTTAGCAGCTAAAGAATGTGATTATCAAGTCACGACAGCGGGAGCGAAAGTCATCGTTTTATTCACCGTCCCTTCAAAGCCATCCCGGCTTTATTGCCTTGTTGAGAATATAATGGTAGAATATAACTGTTATCTAAGATTAAAATACAAGTCGCCACACATTCTTAAACTATGACGTCAATGGGACGCAACTGGATGGGTTTTTATTTTCTTTTTCAGCACGAAGGCAACAAGGAAAATCATTTTTGCTGCATTTCGACAGACAAGAGCAGAAAACTGTTACTAAATTATATAAATTTTACTTAAGTTCGCTTTCTTCTTCTATAGCACAGTAATTACAAACCACTTTTAAAGGCAAAAAACAATTTCTCTTTCATGAAAAACTCCCCTTTAACAGGAAGAAACCAGACTCAGAGGAGAAGATTTTCTATAGAACCCAGACTCATCTGTTGCACAGAAGCAGCATTCCATAAGTTGTATTTTCCACATTTCTAGAGAGTCTAAGTGGGAGAATTTTTCCAAAAGGTTGTGTTTTCGTTTCTCAACACCAAAAAACTCAATGAAAGTTTTGCGTTTTCAACCTGAAATGTCATGTTAATTTAACAATCACAGAAATTGACCTTGTCCACACAACCCTTCCATTCATTCATCCCTTCATCCGTGCTTACATTCGTCCTCCATTCACACCTTTTGTCTCATTGAGATGCTGTAACCGTTTGACTGGGCGACACAGAGAGACTCACAATCGTCGTTCATCCACATGGAGAATATGATGGGAATTCCACACAGAAAGGCCCTGATCCCCAAACCCAGCGCCGTCGTCTCATCATCTGTCCGGTACTTTGGGTAGAACCTGAAATAATGTTCTCATTAACCTCACCTGAACTCTGCTTTGAAGCCGACGTCTTCAGGCCAACGTGCCGAGTGGAGGAGAAAAAAAAAAAAAGAAAAAAGAAAAACGTCGGTGCCTCGTTCGTTGCAGCGCTTCCTGTGTGAAAGCCGTGAATAAGCCCCCCCGGGGGATTATCATTACAGGTTTTACATGAGCGTCTAACCGCAGGAGCGTTTGATCTCTGACAGCTGATGGGAAAATAACAAAGGTGTCTCGACGTTCAATTATAGTCGTAACAAATCCGCCGGACATGGCGTGGGCGCGACTCCGGAGGAAGTTATCGTTTTGTTCCTTCTATCGGGTAATGGAGACAGAGCTGTGATTACGTGCTGGATGTTCCTCAGAGCTTATTTATGCTGGTAAATTATAGCTGATCCGAGGTGTGTGATGAGCAGCGCGCATCCCCAGAATGCTGCACCAGAAGGTAATTATCCGGAGGGATTAGAGCAGAGCTAATACTCTGAAAATGTGCTTATTTGTCTCTTTGATAAGACTTAGGAAGAGTCGAAGAGGCAGAATTACACTTATTAAAAGTAAAAGACACCGGCAATTTGTGTATTTGTTTGTTTGTTTGCTGCTTATTGGATTTCACGTCGGGACATCAGCGATTGGAAATGTGACTCCACTCCCCGCCTGTCTGGAAGATCTTATCCGCCGCTGAGTAATTGATTTCAAAGGCAGCCTCACGTCGGCCGCTATTTTCAGATTTTATCCTTATTATTTCTGACAATAGGAGTCTCAGTTATTGCTAACGCGGCTTTCAATATTTATGTGTCGCGTCAGATTTCGGAATTATTGATGCCATCAGGCTTGTCGGCTTCAATCGGCGGTTGGGAGGAGAGAGGGGCCGACAGCTGGGAGGAGGGGGCTCCGGCGCCGGAACTGAACGAGGTGATTGGAAAACCGCACGGCGCCCAGAAAAGACGATTTTACTGAAAGGACACGTTTATGTTCTTCCCAGATCAGACGAAAAATGACATTTTGGATGTTTGTTTTAGATGTCGATGGGGCTTGGAGCCGCTGATGACGCGGCTTTTTGAAACTGGCTCGGTCTCCATGGAAACGGGGGGAGGCGTGCCATGCTCGCTCCGCTGTTTTTGAAACTTTGCCAAGCTTTTCTGAAACCTAAACTTCGATGTTCCTCTTATGCAATGTGCAAAAAGCTGAGCAGCCAGCCGTCGACACATGCAACATTTAGACGCCTGCACTTCTCCGGTTTTTCGGGCGGAAGATGCATCTGCCTGAGAACCGGCTCTGGAGGAATGTAATGGGTGAAGATGTACCCGGTAACCTCGGTCCCCACAGCCCCGCCGTAAAAAAAAAAAACGAAAAAAAAAAACGCCGGCTTTACGCATTCTCTGGCGGTAAAATACATTTATTTGACTTTGGGGCCGGCGGATACGCAGAGGCACTCCAGCCGGAGCCCGGGGCGGGATGAGAAGCACTCCCTCCTCCTCCGTCTGCCTGGATGGCTCATCAGCAGATCGCGTTGTAGGCCGCCGCTCATTTTTCATCTCTGGTTAATAACAAGATGTTCCTCGCCGCGTTTTCAGAATTGCTCCGACCTCGGTGTCGCGAGCCGGGGTCACAGCGGCTCTTCGTGGACTGATAGCGGGTGTTAAGGAGCCGACTGGTGACGGATGGGTTCAGGCTGAACCCGCTGGACATCCGTTCTCTCACTGGCGCTCATGTAGATGGAAATGGCTTTGATTTGATGGAAGATCTTAAAATAAGTCTGAATTTGCTTTGAATGAGTAACTTTAATGAGGCACTGGGTCTGTGCTCATAACAGGAGCATTTAATTAATTTAAAAAAATAGAGTAAGGCAAGCAAATACTGCACAGATTCTGTTCGCTTTCTGGAAAGAAAAAAAAAATCTCACAGCATGAAATTACAAAATGTGAGCTTGTCATCGATTTCAATACGTCTGTCACTCACCGTGAGCCACGAGAGCAAAAACACAATCCAGGAAAACAAAAGCGAGAGACTGGCAGGTTGTGACTGAAGCAGAGAAAACGGGAACATTTCACTTCTTTTACTTACTTTTTTGAACAACAGCACTTGGTACACGAACGCTTCCTGAGTGTTGTTAAATGCAAAGCAGGTTAGAAGAATATGATCGACGTTGCTCTGAATCAAGTTGAGCTTCGTGCTTCAGAGAGCCACGCCGATGAGTTATTTATTTACTTCACAAGCAGAAGATCACCACCCTGCAGGGTCTGCTGGTCTTCCACGTCTCAGTGAGTCCTGTGAAACGTGGTCCAGGTTGGGGTTTGGATGCAGGATCCTTAAAACACTCCTGTTACAGAAACAGGAACAGAAGAAATCAAAATTGCCAAACAAAAGCCTGAAAGTAGTACTCGCATGGAGGAGATCAGCTCCCCGTCCGTTGTTGTGTGGCCTTCTGTATGCATTGATGCTCTGAAGTGTTGCTTTAATGCAATGGCACGGCTCTCACGTGTCTCTTTGCCAATGAAAAAGCAGCCGGCACTGAACCAGCATCTGGTTCTTCTTGGTGGAAACTGAGACCTCAGTTTGATCGGCGAGTTAAAAAAGACAAGTTTTGGATGGTTCTGTCACCATCAAATAAAAAAGAATTAGTTAGGAGGATGATGGTACTGATTTGCTTCTTCTTGTTGTCAGGCTCTCAAATATCCCATTCAAGTCATTCCTGCAAAAAAATCATCATCATTGGTGTCTTCTTCATGCAAAAATAGGCACAAGTACTCAATGAGAAACAGAATCATTGAAAATAAAAGCAAGGTACAAGAGAATGGTCATGAGAAACGTGGGGGGCTTTCTCGATGCAAACTGGTCCGGTAGAGGGAATAAATCAAAATCGTCCTGGGCGTGGGGAATCGGCGAAGTGTGGGGTCATAAAAGTGACATAACTGCTTCTGGGAGGATTTATTGGTTCCTCGTAATGCGTCCCGATAGAAGCTGTTCACACAAAACAAGACAAAGCCCCGAAGAACCATGTTCAGACGCCACGGGACTGGAAATGGACGAGCGCAGGAAATCCTTCTGCCTTCCACCAGTTCACTACCTTTGATTAATTTTAGAGCTGGAATGAATTGCCGGTTGCAGTGCTTTGTTTTCATTCAGCATTTGCAGAAAGGTTCATCTTCCTCTGACGTGTGTTTGCATGTTACAAGGTTCCCCGCCGTTCAGTTGGCTCTACATTTAATTTTCTCTCTTCATTTATCACGAATTGCTTCAACTTAATAAAAAAAAAAACCCAACCATTCAGCATAGATAAAAAACCCAGCGGGTTTCATTCAGACAGCACAATGTCCGAGCTTCGGTCCGGGCTGCTTGTGGCTTTACGTTCATTTTCAGGTGAATTTAATAAACGGGTGTGTTGAGGCGTGACCTTTTCTGACCGCTGTGGATGTGAGGACTCTGCCATCAATCAGTCCTCAGTCGTTTTTACCAAAACAGGCAGCTCAGAAGTGCAAAATTCCCTCACGGATCCATATAAATGCTAATATTTATTGACAACTGGCATGAAATTAATATTTAATTACGCATTTCATTTCTGCTCCCCGCTCGTTACGTCTCGCCTCCTTTTCCTCCATTCCACTTCTCCACACTGTAAGCAGGGAGGAATCCGGAGACGAGACGTGACCTTCAGATGGCAGATTATCCTCCTCGCAGGTAAATTGTGTTTATTCTGCACAGAAAGCCAAAGCAGAACGTCAAGCCATGTTTCCAGACGCCCGGTGCTCAGCCAGAGACCGTGACAGTGAGGAGCATTTCCTCACAGTCATGTCTGCAGGTAATTTTTTTCGCAGCTCCTCACTGAGATGCATGAAGGAAACCAGCCTGGTGATCAAATGCTGAACACCAAGAAGACCAGATTGTTACGGTGACTGAGCATTTACTGCGACCGTACTGCCCGCATGCGCAGGAGCAGCATTCCAGGAAGTTGCATTTTCTCTCGTTTCCACGAACGGAATTCAAGCGTTTACAAAAAGTTCAGCCTTGTGTTTTTGAACGTTTTCCGTTCTCACTTGAAATCATTGAGTTGTAGCTGGAGCTTGTATCTCATTCACAGTTAATTTTCTTGCATTTTATACTTTTTTGCCCCTTTTTTTTTTAAACGGTTCGTTCAATTTTACACAACATCCACGTGTCGTTTTTCCGCTGGTTCAGCAACGTATTAAAAAAGTAAATAAAAACAGACTTACATAGGGCTGGGTACCCTTTAACGGTACCTCAGTGGTACCGACCGAAGAACTTCGGTATTTACTGGTACCGAACAAGAGACGTGCGTACGGGTATCAGTTTCGGTTCTTAAAGTGGCTGCGCGGTCAATAAACATGTGCGGAAACGATCGTTAAGTTCTTCTCTTTTACTGAAAAAACTATGCATCGCATCACTGAACATATCGGCACGTCTTGCCGGCTCACACTCTTTTTCTAACAGCATGCAGAGAGAGCCTGCAGAGCCGTTCTTCCTCTGTGGTGTCTGTGTAAAATAAGGTTGAACATGGAAACAGCACACCTAGTGGCGTGAAGTGCAAATGCAGTCATGGCGTCGTCTGTGCTCCGTGAAGGCAGGTACCGAAAAAAGTACCGGTCAGGAACCGGTACCGTACGTGAGGTATCGAAAAAGTACTTGTACCCGAAAAATATCTAATGGTACCCAGCCCTAGACTTACATAAAGAAATCAGCACACATATAGTGTAGAAAACTATAGATAGAGTTTAAAAATATATATATTTTTTATCTTGCACAGAATTGTATCAATTGCATTGTCCTCTTTGCAATGTTCAAACGTTTTAAGGCTTTTGTAGGAGGTTGACTTTGCAGCGAACTGCCTGCATAGAAACAGGACATTAAATCAATGGGAATGGTGATTTCTAATGCATTGATCTGGTTTGGTCATGGCTCTTCAGCATCGATCCAGAAGTCTGAGACGACGCTAAAACTGGCTTTACCACGATTTACTTCTTTCGTTTTTTTGTTTCCTCCATTACTCAAAAAAGGACCTAATATGATGAAAAGGGAAATGAAAGAGTCGCCCCTGGCGTCACTGTGTAGTTAAAGAGAAACCTAATCCTGGCTGGATGGGGCACGCTCACTGTAATTAAGGCAATCAGATAAAACTGTAATTTCCCACTCAGAGCCGATCAGGTTAACATTGATTAGCTGAGTTTATGCAAATGGAGCTGTGGTTCAATTCTTCAGAATCCTCAGCAAAGCGTAGAGCTTGAGACCTCTCTCGGTGTCCGGGCCTCGCTCGCCGTCGACCTCCTCCTGAGTTTTGCTTCCTATTTAGATGTCCGGCGATAGCGCCGCCGGGATCATTTCCTGGGACTTTAACGGCAGGCGGCCACCGTGTCGGGGTGGATAAGCCGCCGGCGATGGCGGTGGACGCCCTCCCGCCGTCCCAGATTACAGGCCTGATCTCTCCCAGAGGACGCGGCGGGCGGCCGGTCCCCTCCCGGAGGAGCCGCCCGGAGGAGTCCTCCCCTTATCTGTGGCCGGTTCTATCTCCCGCTGGGGCGTCACGTCTCTGTCGGGGTGAGGACGGACTCAGGGGCGGGACGCGTGCAGAGAGCGGTTTGACTCATCTGAGATGATGATGATGATGATGATGATGATGAAGGCTCGCTAGCAGGTCTCTCGATGAGCGCGACGGAGAAAATGACACAGAGCTCACATGCTTTTAAATCACCTTCGCTGGAAGCTGCGAGCAGGAGGCGGCTCATGGCCCGTGTTCCACATGTCAGCACCAGTGCAGGACTTTTCCTACCAGGCCTATAGACGTTACTAAAGTTAGACTGAATATGCAGAATTATTTTAAAAAATCATGTTAACTGGCATTTTCCCAGAAGGTCACCATCCATTTATATTCTCCACTGATTTCTAGGGATGTGGAAATATGAAAATTATGGCTAACATGAATATTGCTAATGTGTCTGTGGATAACGACTTCTGTGGAAACATCAGAAATGCTGAAAGCGATGCAGTCAGCATGTCTGGCCACGAGCTGGCTTTGTATTGAAACCAGAGAAAAGTGAGTGCAGAGAACACGATGGCGAGCGCATGGACGTTTATACGGACAGAAGCTGAATTGCATTATGGGAAGCAGCATTTTCAAAAAGTTGCATTTTACTGGGATGCATCAAAGACTGAAATAAATTAGTTTTTAAATGCAAGAGGAACTATTTTCCTTATAATGAATTGATCAAAATTAACCCATTATTGCCCTAGTGTTAGATGATGCTCGTTGAGAGATCCAATAACTTTGATCTTTTATTTTTATTTCTTTTTTTTCCACGAGCACAGCGGTTTTAGTTCCCTTCAGCTTT
The DNA here is from genome assembly GCF_902148845.1 of Salarias fasciatus. Lineage (NCBI taxonomy): Eukaryota > Metazoa > Chordata > Actinopteri > Blenniiformes > Blenniidae > Salarias > Salarias fasciatus. Next base: position 24,115,178 of record NC_043765.1, read on the forward strand.
ATTGTTTCCAGCTACTCCATGAGAATTCCAGTGTCAGTTAATGCTGGACAAATCAGGTTGTAGCCAGTGGTTTGGCGGATACCTACTTACCTTTCACTGAGCATTGCATACACCCTCTTTTAAATCCCCCATGATGCACCACTCAGCAATTTCTGTGAGCCAAATTGCTTATTTTCTCCCTCGGATGATGAAGCCTTGACACTTCTACTCGTTATTTCTCACTTTATTCACTGATTTGATCGGCTAATGTCGAAGTCGGTGGAGTAGGGCAATAAATAAATAAGAAGGTAAATAATTCTAAATTATTTCAGAATTTTTTACTCCACTTCTGGATGTGACACAGTTCAGCTGAACATGTTTCTCCTGGTTGACACACACACACACACAGATTCTCCCATTTAGCCGCCTCAGCACCTGGAAACGAACCGGATTCCTCTGACTGGGCTCCTCACCCGTCCCGGTCCGGAGGCAGGTGGCGGCGGCGGCGGCGGCGGCGGATTCACATTATTAACAACCTGCAGTGGTCCGATAACAGGGTGGCAGTAGATTAGGTCCGGGCAGAGCCTCGCTGTTCTTCCTGAGCTGGTCCAGGTTATTTAATGCAGCCTGTCTTAATCCAGCACACGCTGGAAGAGTCTGCCAAAAAAAAAAAAAAAAAAAAACCCATCTGTTCCTATAATGTCCGCTTATGGAAGAAGTTTTTCTGAGTTTCTGAAAACTTTTGTAAAACCTTTGATGAATTTGGAATATTTGTCTGACTTTAAATAAATCACATAATGTGTCATATTTTCATAAAAGAGACGATGGACGTCTTCGACCTCAAGCACCGGCAGTTTTTTTTCTCTTTCTTTGGGTGCTTTTGCATTTTTCGTGCTTCAGTGAGAAACGCTTCTCGTCAAACACTCTCAATTCCCTCTCCGATCAATACAGCCAAACGCTTGAGAGGGAAGAGCTCCTCGTGTGTCGTGTCGAGCGCCGCGCTCTCGTTTGTTCTGCGTTAATCTCTACAGCTTGGCTTCAAGACCGCGTCTTTGTATATTTAGTACATGCGACTCTCACATCCAGTGCCTTCCAGCAGAGACCAGGTGTCTGCAGCCAGCTGTGGAAGCCAGTCAGAGATATAATCATCAGTCCATTGGTATCGATCAGCAGCGGTGTGAGCCCTCTGTGGATGTACAGTATCGCTTTATGGCCACTAAGCTGCCTCAGTCTGTAGCTGTCAGTCAAGGGTTAGTGCCTTTCTACAGCTCAGCGTCAAAAGAGACTGAAAGGTTTTTCTTCTTTCTTCCCATCTAGAGGCTTTTGCAACACACCACCGACATGTTACCTCCTGTCTTCATCAGAATCTGGTTGATGAAATGCCCACAGGAAGCACTCAGTGCCCGTTTCCACCTGACTTTCACGTGTTCCAGGTGATCAGATTGCGCTTCGAACCCTGACTCAGAATGTTTACACTTTTCAAGCTAACTATTAGAGTCCAGATTGTATTCCTAAACCTCCACGTCACTTCTACTCAAAGGTCAAAACAAACAAACTGCTATTTGAAGGAATACTCCGAAGATTTTGGACCCACGCCCTATCCCGATCGTTTACAAAGTGAGATAAGCTCATAAATACCTTTGTTGTGTCTCTGCCTCCAGCGGCTGGATCCCAGCTGTTAGCATCATAGTTAGCTTAGCTCAGCTGCTGGAGGTGAAGAGGAGACAGAGCCGGACTGACGAAAGTGGACAAAATACTCCTTCCAGTGGTCCGGGGGATGGCGTATTAGCACATGAAGTAAATCCGAATGATTATAAAACATTTTAAAAGACGTGTTTTCCTTTTCAATCCGTTAAAATAACGAGACCTGCGCATGCGCAGTGCTCCGCGGAAGGATATACCGGCGCACAGCAGTAGAAGCATAGACTCAGCCGCTGTGCGCCAATATCCTTCCGCGGAGCACTATGCTTGTGCAGATCTGTGTGTATCATAACGTTATTTTAACGGATTGAAAAAGAAAACACGTCTTTTAAGATGTTTTATAACCATTCGGATTTACTTCACGCGCTAATACCCCGTCCCCTGGACCACTGGAAGGAGTATTTTGTCCACTTTCGTCAGTCCGGCTCTGTTTCCTCTTCACCTCCAGCACTTGAGCTAAGCTAACTACGATGCTAACAGCTGGGATCCAGCCGCTGGAGGCACAGACAGAAATAAGGTATTTATGAGCTTATCTCACTTTGTAAATGATCAGGATAGGGCGTGGGTCCAAAATCTTTGGAGTATTCCTTTAACAGTGAACTGATGTTCACTCTACACACACACACACACACACACACACACACACACACACACACACACACACACACACACACACACACATACATACACGTGTGTCTCCAGTGGCGGTGTAACTTTAAGTGTTATTGATATTATCACAGAAAATCCACCTGACTGTTTGGTGGCAGCGGCCTTGAACGCATCGCTCCAGGAGATCCTCATTCGTCAGGAAAACACCGCTGAGCGAGTCCTTCAATGGACGACAAAATGCTAAATGCCTAAAGTGAGCATCGCGCTGCAAACATTACATGTGGTCGTACAGAAAAGCGGCGGGAACCAAGCTTCTTTTCTGTTTCCTGATGAGGACATCATCCCTCTTCCCGCTGCGCTGCAGCAAACAAACTCACGCTGTAAACATTTTGAACAAACAACCAATGCTTTCGATCTCCGGAGAGGAAACTCGACTTATCTCTGTTCTCTTCTTGAAAATAAATAAATAAATGAAATAAAATAAAAATGCAAAAGTGAATCTGGAACAAGATCAGAGACAGACTGAACTCCTCGGTGGGTCTGAGTGAGTGGCACGCTTATGGAGGGATCGTTTTTTTCCGCTCAGCGCGGTTGATGTTTTCAGAGATCTACACTCCCAGCTAAAGTCTGAGCAGCGGCGTCTTGGAATGCGGAAGCGCGCCGTCGGAAACGTGCCAGATCCCCGGCGCGTCCTCAGAGGCCTGTTGGTCTTCAGTCGCTCCTGTAAAACACGCCGCCTCGCCCTCCGGTCGCATCTGCATGAAGAAGAAACGTGCAGCTTTGGAGAGGGACAGTCAATGTATGTGATCAAAAACAAAAGAAAAAGGGATTTATCTGTATCAAGGTAGGCATTATTTATGTGAGCAGAAAATGCAAATTGGCGGGTTTATTCCGTCCAAGGCTTCCCACACCTTCCCCCAGAGCTGCTGATTGATGGGACAGACATCGGCTGGTGGATGGAGAACTTCCCTGACAAAACACATTAATACCGAGGCCTGTTTTACATTCTCCAGCAGGCTGCATCTGGCTCTCCGTCTGCTGGTGGTGCAGGGAAATTTCAAAATAAAAACCATTGTCTGCATGCAAAATGGACTCGTCAGAAACGCTGATACCCCCCGCCTGCCTGCCCCGACGTTGTGTGAAGGCGCAATCGGACGATGGATTTCATTTCATGTGAGGCGTCTCCGCTCTGTAAATGATTAATGGGACAGACGTCTCGTTGTGGACACCGAACGTGCTCGACAACACACATCAATAATCAGCGCTGCTTTGCATTCTGTCCATTTGAAGAGCAGGGAGGGCGAGGAGGGGGGGAAAAAAACAAAAAAAACCCAAAAACATTTGACTGCATGCAAAACGGCTGGAGATTTTCCATTTAGGAGGAATCATCAGGAGTCGTTTTCGGAGGAGGCAGCGGTCACAGCGTGCTCCACCTCCGTCCTCATCTCCCCGTCTCCACGCTCACCGGGAGCGCTGTCAGTCTGAAAATCACCGGCCGCCTGATACCGAGCCCTGAAGAGCAGTCGGTGGGTACAAACTGTTCCCGTACACCTCGCATCGCGCTAAAAACTTTTGTTGCTTTCATTAGCATATTGATTGTGTTTGGGCTTTTTTCTTTTTTTTTTTGTGCTTGTCACAAAGAAGGAGCTCAGGGTGAGGTGAAATGATTTGAGGGGAAGATTTGCTGCGACTTTTCAGGGCACGGTTTCAAAGGGAAGCAACTTTCCAGTTCAGTGCAGAAGAATCAGAACTTAGAACGGCGGCAGTTTTCACAGCTGACGGGACTGAAGATGTCAGGAAGCAGGAGAGACGCGGCTCCTGAAAATCTGTCATTTTCAAGGTGGACGGCGAACCGTTTACACCACGACGTTTTCAATGGAAACAGAAAACTATTGTTGTGTTTTCAAGTGTCCGAATCCATGATGATGATTCTTAGAGCCACTGAAAATGCAACATTTTGAAAAAGGGTGTAAAAGTGGAACGTTTCAAAACATTCCGACTTCGTTTCCATGAAAACGGGGGGAAAAAAATGTAACTTTTTCAAAAACACTAGGACTCCATCTTCATGGAAACATGTAAAAATGCAACTTTTAGAAAACATACTGATGGAAACAGGTTTCCATGGAAACGGAGAAAGTGCGACTTTTTGTAAACGCTCCGAGTCCATTTCTCTGTCCATGGAAACAGAGAAAAACGCAGCTTTTCGAAAACAGACCGACTTCGTTTCCATGGAAACAGAGGAAAATACAAATTTTAGAAAACACTCCGACCCTGTCTTCATGGAAACACGGGAAAACACAACTTTTCTGAAACAGTACTATGCATGCTCGCCACAGCTGGAGTTAATATTTCTTCTGTAAATGTTCAGTTGACGGACAACAACATTTACCAGTGACAACAATCCAACTTGATCACCTGTCCATATGAATGTCCGTGTTCTCCCATTGTCGATGTTTATAGTGTACTTTTGTCTGCATTATGAAAATAAACAGCAGCAAACACTAGTGAAAATTACATTGTTTCTGCTGTGTCCTTGTAAACAGACGTTTTCAAAACGGTGCCGTGTAAATCCGAAACTTTTCTGAAACGAAAACTCAAAAGTGACGCCTCGTCGTGTTCTGGCCGTACTTAGTTCTTCCTGTGGCACATCCACACTGTACAGCGGAGGCTGCACACCAGGAACATTGTACCAGAGCGTCACTTCTTGCTTCTGTGACACCGTCTTGTTCCCATCTCAAGCCTCGCCTCTGTCAAAGTCACTCACATCATTACTCCTGCCTGTTTTTTTTTTTTTTTTTTTTTGTCACACATCAAACGAGGACAAAATGTTCACTTGCTGCCTGATTTATCCCGCCCACTGACAGGCACCACTGCCACACCATCATCACTTCATCACAGTGGTCATAAAGTTATGGCTGATAAGGGGGAGAAAAAATAGAAAAACAACCAATTAAGCTGAGATTTATGTGAGGATTGCACGGCTGCATTTCATTTGGGTTTACACGGCGGTAAATCATGACGGGAGTCATCTCGGGGCGCAGAAACAGTCTTTCCTGGAGCTGCTTGGGGTGACAGCGGGGAGAAAACCTCTGACAGGAGCCGGCTCGGAGGTGGGCGGCCATCTGCCCGAACGGTCGGGGAGGGAGGGGGGGCGAGAGGAACAGCGCTCAGCGCCGGGCCCGTCTGAAGAACGACCCATCAGAAAGTCACAGCTCTGGAGGAAAAGCTGGGTGGAGGTGAGGAGGGACGGAGAGAAAACACACCGGCACCAGGGGAGAGCAGACAGAAAGTTAATCATGTTCGAGAGCAGCGTGTTGCTGCATGGGGACGAGGTGCATGATGGGAGGTCCCAGAGCAGCGCCAGCCCAAACTGGATTAACAAAAAGAGATGAGTGAAGGTCGCCTGACAGAACATTTTAATCGTTCAGTCGTTTAATTGACAGGAAACAGCGCAGTTCTTCAGTTTACATTCTACACAGAAACTTTTTAAGCGCAAACTCATCGTTTTTCGTTTTGTGTTTAAGAAAAATTTCACGCTTAAAGTTTTAAAAATGAAATGATGAAAATTTCAAAAATGGTGAAAACGATGTGGGTATGTGAGGCCGTGAGTTGGTACTGTTGGCTGTTTTTCACACACGTGTTCAGAGGACAATACGCGATGAGCATGAACAATGAAAATACATTTATACGAACAGACGGCCAGGTTGGACTGTTAATCCAGGAGCATATGGACTGAGAGTCATGACACTCTGGAGGAAAATGCTGTTCTCATTGTCCATCTGCTGAGCATGTGCAGAAGAGCTGATTACCACAGCCGTGACGTGCATCAGTAGCAGAGCCCTAAGCGTTTTCCAAATGTTTCCTTTTTTTGATGTGAAAATGCAATGAAAATTTCCAGTTCTGATTTGAAATGGTTGTAAATGGGGCCTTAAAGCTTTGGCTCAATGTTTAAAGTAAAACAAACACACCAAAATACTTTGAAATTGTTCAGTAACTCCAAAACAAAAACCCATTCAGTGAAGAGTTTTGGAGAAATCCTCTTAGATTTGCTCGGTAGCCTTGGAGGCAGTTTTGATGGACTTTGGTCTTTTTTTTTTCTTTTTTTTTTTTTTTGAGGATACCCGTTGAATATTTCTTTCTGTGGTTTCCATTGATAAACTCATTCTTCTGCTGAATGTTTGACTGAGCCTGTGAAATGATCTGAAATAAAACAGCATGTTGTGGTTTTTTTACCAGCAGGCTCCTAAAATGAGATAACAGAGAAGAGAATCACTCCTCGCTGTGGGAAACTGGAACATTTTCTGAATCAAAATAAAAGTTTACACTTGAAACGTCTCTGGCCCGGGTCAACAGGTTCGCCGTGCTTTCTGGAAGTACATCTGAAACCCAGATCCGGAGTAAATAATGTGCTTCACTCCCAAGTGGCGGCATTAGTGGAAATAAATACGCTCCGTGCTTATTTTCCTCTGTAGAATTAGATTTGTGTGAATGATTGCCTCGCTGCCACGAGGCGCCCGGCGCGTTGTTCCCATTTACATCATCCGCCTCCTTCCTTTAACGTCCTTGTTGTTGTTCTGTCTGCCGTTATTAACACAACCCGATTAAACCTTTATTTATTTGCCCTCGCCCTGCATTTGATTACACGTTTTCCTTCATTATCGGGAGATTCTATTACCCCTGCTCCTCGGGTTTCGGCAGATCGCCGCAGACCTCCGTCGGTCACGTGTTCCTGTAGTCGCCCGGAGCGATCCGCTTTCTCCGGTGTGTTAACTCCTCCGTGAGGCTGCCTCATTCGCTCCGGGGCCGGAGTCGGGCCAGTTTGAAACAAGCCTTCTTCACGTTCATTTGAAACACTCTGTATTCGTCGGTCTTCTCCTGGAAGAACCACCTCGGGCCCCGCCGTTATGTTCTGCATCGCCTCGTTCCAGCTCCGGCTCGACGATGTTTACAACCTGAAATATTCACAGCTGAGCCTCTGTGGGAGTTTGATGGTGCCTGTGTGTCTGGACGACTCCATCAAGTCGACGAGACGTCTTAAACTGCCAGAAAACTAAAAGTTCTGACACTTTGGGATGTTTACATGCACAGGATGAATTATTAACGGAAGGCTAGTGGGACTTTATTATTAATATTGTGGCTATAAGACACAGGCGGGTGATGCATAATTAATCAGTGGTTGAAATCACGTGTCTGGGCGACATGTTAAAGTCGATAAAGGTTTGTGTTGAACCGTATCTCTGCGACTCATTAAAGATCTGGATATTCAAGTTCATTTGGTTTCCATTCCGTTTGCACTGACAGGCAACCAGCAAGAGAGATCCTGATTCTTCAATCTTGGCTTCTCTTCTCTTGGTTCTCTGCAGATTTTTTTTTTTAAAAAAAGAGAGAGAGAGAGACTTGAATCCTCCTTCTGATATGCACGGCCCTTTGGGGCCCAATCGAGCTCCAGCATTTCGTGAAAGAAGCGAGGAACACTTCGACTCTCACAGAGCAGCAGGATTACTTGAGGTTCCTTATTTCTCGCAAAAGTCAAATAGGATTTCCGCAATGCAGAAGAAATGCAAAGTGTGCACAAGGAATATGTGTAGATTTTCACCAAAAAACAGACAAAAATTCAACTTTAATGATGCGTTCTGGTGCAAAATGCATGTTTTTACACCCTGGCTGTACTGCTTTGAAGGCAATGCTAGTTTGCTAGCTATTCTTACGTTTTTCTTTAGAAAGATTTGAGTTTTCTTTGAGATTTTTTTACCATTTGCGTGTTAGTTTGGCGGGTCGGATCAGAGCCTCTTCCTCTTTCCGTGGAGATGGAGTGTTTTTTCAAAAAGTTGTGCTTTTGCGTTGTCATGTAAACGGACACCCAAAGCACAGAAAAAAAACTTTGCATTTTCACTTGAAAACATTGTGCAAACAGTGTCTTACAGAGTGTCTCGGGCCAGCTCCTCAAAATTGCAACTGAGCATAAAGACCTGCTGTGTGAGCGTAACTGTCTTTTTTCTGTGGTTCATCAAATCGGGATCACAGGTTTCATTTTTGCGCGTTTCATGAAAAAACCTGATTAGATCGGGTCTTCAGATGGGTTTTCATGCAACTGAATCTGTTAAAGCTGACGCAGTATTTGCAGTGTCAGTGATCATTCTAATCCAGTAACATAAAACAACAGATTGTTAAAGATCCGTGTGAGAGCGCTGTAGTCTACACACGGAACACGAATCCAAGTTCACTTTAAAAATATGTGAATAACACGCCGCTGTTGGCAAAGGGCCCTGTCACCTTGAAAATGTCACGTGTTAGATAAACAGCAGCATTTTAAATGTGACCACTTTGCATATCCTATTCAGTCTTCTGAAAGCGGAGAAGACACGGTAAAGCCAGGAGTCTCGGGTAAAAACACAGCAGTGTGAGGGAGGCTTTACAGCGAAGACGCTGTCAGACTTGTGCTTTGAATGGCGCGTAAAGTAAATGGAGCTCCTATTGAATGTCCCCCTTTCATACGAGCCACGTTTAATAATGCGGCGGCCGGCAAAGCATTACATTCACGTCTCCGAGCCTGACCTCCAGCAGCATCGCTTCCATTTGTTGTATTGTCGTCAGAGGTGATTCAGGCTCCTATTCAAGTCAAAACTCATTGTTTTTGCTTTTTTTTTCCCCTCTTTTAGGAAAGTTTCATGCTTAAACAGCACATATACGTGTATATATATATATAGAACTATATATATACATATAGTAAGTCCAGGAGAATATGGACTGCATTCAGTGGATTTAAGATTCTAGAATGACTCCAAAAAGCAACTAAAGAGCAAGAAAACACAAAGCACGCCCGCTGTTTTCTGGCATCCTTCAAAACAGTTATGACTGAAACTTTACAGAGAATTGCTTTTTCTTGATTGCTTTCACAATAAAGTCTGAAGATTTTCTTTCAAGGTATTAATATATTAAACTAATTCATACATTGGCAATGTCAGTTGATGACAGCTCACCAATTTATAGTAAATCAGGCTTAAATTAGTCCAAAGAAAACCCCAAACCACCTCAAACAATCAGCATTGGTGAGGCACGCAGTGCATAGCTGGCTAGCATTAGCCCGCCGCCAAAAGGAGCTTTATTTGAAAAGCTACAAAGTGTTTTTTTTTTCTTTCTTTCTTTATCTGGCATAAAAGCAGCAAACTGAAGTCTGACGATAATCACTTCAGTGAGGAACGGAGTATGCCAGAAGAAACTGGCTTCAGCGTTTCAGGGAGACCGAGCATCTCGGTGGAAAGACGCAGCGAGGTTCGTGGTTTTAAAGACACACAGAGTAAACCGAGCCTCCATTGAATGTCCCTTTTCATCGGAGCCACCTTGGTTACGTTGACGTCTCCGAGCCTGACCTCAAACAACATTTCTTCCATTTACTCTAATCTCGTCGGAGGACTTTGAGCACCTTTCAATCTGCTCTTTCTGATTCTTCTGTCTGCGCTCGAGCAGGAAACACAAGCAGGCCTTCCTCCTCTTCCTCCTCCTCCTCTTCCTCCTCCTCCTCCTCCTCCTCCTCCTCCTCTTACTCTTCCACCTCTCCTTTTTTTTTATTATTAAAATAAAGCACTGAGCTGAAAGTCAATATCTGTGAAAATGAAGTACTCCAGACCAGAGCGTTGAAGCCTCAAAGATGTGATGCCATCAAATGTAAAAATATCTGGAGCCTTTTCATTTTTTATTCTCTGACTGATATTATTAGTTATGGAGCAGAAATTTCACAGAAAATCCCTCTGGATTTCTTGGCGGGTGCCTTTAACATCTCCCCTCATTCATCCCGTCTGGTGCGCTTTCTGATATTGAATGTTGATGAGAGCCGAGATTCAGGTTTCCTCGCTCGGCGCTTTGGCTCAATATCGCTCATATAAAGAAATTGAGCCGTGGGGCTCGCTTCCTCTGTCTCTGCAGCCCGTTTTCCACACGTGGAACATGCAACCTGACCGGCTTTATCAGTCTGCCCGCGTAATGGGCTCTTGTCATTCAGACAGAGGCTCGCATTATGTAAATTCTCCTCTTCAGGCGGTGGTGAAACTGCCTCGAAAATATAAAAAGTAGTCCCCATTATTCACTGGGAAGAGGCCGGGCTGACTGCGCGGCGGGGCGTCGCTCAGAAAAAGAGCCTAACCTCTCTCTGTGTGAGCTTTAGTCTCACCAATACAGAAATAAAAGGTGACAAAAGATGCCGGCAAGTAATTAGCAGCGGGATGGCTTTTTTCCTCGAAGTGTTGTTATGATCATGGTTATTTGGCAATTTGCAAGGAGAATCCTGCAATTTACTGCTGTGTTTTCTAATGCGGACGTCGTGATTTGTTTGATAAGACTCGATCACTTTACACCGGGGGTGTCAAACATCAGGCCTGTGGGTCAGAACCGGCTGACAGGAGGCTCCGATTCGGCCCGTTGAACGACCATGTAGATAAATATTGCAAAAATAAACAAATGTCTTAGGAGTAGTGGACACAACACAACACTGAGCCCTGAGCGGAGATATCAGTGACGCTGCCATGAATACTAGCTAACCAGCGTTAGCCTCAAAGTCGTGTTGGTAAGGTGAGGTTGTGAAAACATGCAGAATGCAACAGATTTTAATGGACTTTGCTCCAGGAGGTTTCATTAAAATTGGCTTAGTGTTGAGATTGTAGTCATTTTCCAAAGTTATTATTTGATACTGTGAAATTATAGACATTTAGCACCACAACAAAGAAAAACGTAACATTTCTGGAATGCTGACACACACACACACACACACACACACACAAACGCACACAGGGTTGAGTTCGTTGACGAAGGCAAAATATGAAAAATATTAGTCAATGAGCCTTTTTCACGTACAAAAATTGAATAAAAACTACATAAAAAGTGACACATGAAGGCGAAAACGACACTTGATGCAACGAATCAAAACGAGAAAAGTTAGGGTTGTCCCAACGAAAACGTGCACACACACATTAGCGGCATTTAAAAAAAGTTGTTTGTTTCCCACATTTCCATGGAGATGGAGTTGGAGCATTTTCAAAGACTTGCTTCTTCTGTGGCTCCAAACATAGTTTTGCTGTGAACAGACAGCTAAAATGCAATAAAGCTTTTCTGTTTCCACTTGAAAACCTTGTCCTGTTCACATTTCCTGAATTCAGAAATGTTTCCTATCAGCTTTGACCAAACTGAATCAAAATTACATTAACATTAGTTTTCACTCCTCTTCTTCATTGACCTTCCTTCGCTTTTTACTACAAAAGAAAAAATTTCTGATCAGCATAACTAATTTCAGTCTTTAAAGTCTTTTTGGGCTCTCGCAACGCAGCAATGATTTCATAAAAGAAGAGTCTTCAGTTTTTTTCCTTAACTCACCTCTGTTCTCACTCTCCACTGCGCTCATTCTTTTCCGTTATCAATTTCATTGTCCATTAGATCGAGAATTGTAAAACTGCCAGAGACGAGACTTTTGCCCTCCAGCCGGAGGCAGGAATCATTTTTATAGTCTAATCTAACTGGAACAGGATGATCTGGAGGCCTTAAAATGCATTTTGTGGTTTATTTAATTGTCTGTCGTTTATAAAGTACTGTTGATTGAGTGTGTGGATTAAATTTTAAAGGTTCCTCGTTTGCACTATCGGCAGAAAGATGTGTCTGAACGAGTGAGAGCCACAACATGTACCAACAAATCGTGATCATGGAGATTTATAATGAAAATATAAGTGTTTCTCAAGTCTATTCATTAATTTTCTTATGTGACCGACCACTTTTATGTAAAGAAAATACAAAGATCAAATTTCAAGGGCAGAAAACCTGGAAATTCAACACATAGTGAATAAAAGGCTCTTTAATGGACTCCATTAAAACATTATAGCCTTTGTAGAGGCAGAATTTATAGCACAGTTGTTGAACTGATGTGTTTAGTCTCAAAAAAAGGAAGGATTTTACTCTAGTTAGTTGAATTTAGAGCAGATAAGTGTTTATAGAAGTCCTGGGTGAAATGTGCTCAACTGTATTGTCAGTTTGCATTACGTGGGCATCCACATCAACTGAGGCCTGGAGCTAGCTGAACAATCAGAACAGTGTTCTCCTCCAGAGGGTCGTGACTCCCAGTCCAAATGTTGTCTTGTGAGTGGGACTGGAGACTAAAACAGAGAGTGAGATCGTCTGCAAAGAGGCGTTTCCAAATGAGGGTTGTGTGCGCCTCATTGTCAAAAACTGATTATTATAGACAATAAAAAAATACCTCCAAGCAATGGAATGAGAAATAAACTTGCCAGTGTTGTAAGAAAATATCAATCCTATGCAGTTGTTTTATGAAAAATAGGTTTACTGGATAGGACAGTCATTATATTCATTCAGTGAGGATATATTCAAAAATATTTTAGTACATTCAGATCGGTCCCAATTATTACATTGTTGGTTGTTGGGGGAATTGAAACCAAATTGTGAATTGTCAATCACTCCTCACAGTGTTACACAATCCCAGTATTATTTATACAAGTGGTCGACTGCTATTTCATGCATCTCTAAAATTAACGTCAGTAAATCCCTTCAGTAGATCAATAGTCTGTCATGACTTTATTTCCTTAGAAGTGACAGTAGAGCAAGTTTAGATCTATTACCTGATTTCCACATGTTTATGTCTCAATAACTTCCCGTTAAGACTCAGATAAACATGAACTGACTCTTTACATGACATTTACTCAGCGTGAACCTCCATGAAAAACCTTGTGTATTTTTCCCCCAGCAAGACCGGAAACATTCTGTAAGGATCTGATTTTGTATTAATGTATTTATAATGTAGCTAATGTATTAGAATATTTATGGGCTTGGCTTCCAGTCATCTCACACCTAATTTCAGCGAGTGAGTGAGTGTTATATGTGTATTTCTGTGTGTATGCATAGAATTATGTATGTCTAGCGAGTTGTGTATACACTGGGTATAGATTTATTTTGTATGTTTTTAATAGGTATTTTTTTAGATGGAGTTATGAGCGAGGGAGAGGATCCCAGAGAAAAATTCTTAGATAGATAGATAGATAGATAGATAGATAGATAGATAGAGTGAAAATATAATTTTTTTGTGTGTATTTTGTTTCAGACTGAGGTTTTGACATGTTTACGAATTGATAAAAAAAAATTAAAAAAAATCCCGACTGAAAAAAAATCAATTACCTGAATCAATCTAACAGAGGAACAACCATTAAGTTTTGTTTATCAAGTCATCCAATTATTTTGTCATTTTCGCGCCGTCTGCCAAATGATTACACCGTCAATTTCAAATGGAAAATCAAATTCGAGGAAAATGTTGAATGGGGTTTTTGATGGTTAACTTTGATTTTATTACTGTTGCCGTTATATAAGTATTCAACAAAGTGCCAATTAGTGCCTGAATGTCAGTTCTTCCTGACAGGAAAACAAACATTTTATAGCGGTTGACAGGAATGAGGACTCAAGTCAACGTAGTTGAAATGACATGAAGACAGACTCAATAAATAGATTTAAAACTGTCAGCAGCGTTTTTAATCCTCCTGTGAAATCCTGTGGAGTGACTCACCTGATTGATTCGTGGAAACTTTTCCAAATCATCGACTTCTGCATTATTATTATTCTGTGTCAGATGCCTGGATGACAAACCAGCGTCTTGCATCATACCGACGGTCAGCTCTCCAATGGAAACCTCTTGTCAAAAATTTTTTTTTTTTAAATTGATGTTGACGTGATGAAGGTCAGGTTCACGCGTGGCTCAAATAGGCTTAGATACACTGTACCTGTAAATCGAACAAGAAAAACAATTTCTAAGAAACTTTTCGCTGTAGCTACACAGAAAAGTTGGTGACTTCTCAAAGAAACACATCACACCTCCCCCACTCTGTTTCCCACCCTGCTGCTCTCTCCTGGTTACCCTCCTCCTCACTTTCCTCCTCTTCCTCCCCCGTCCCTCTCTCCCTCTCTGAAGTCTGAACAGACGCTTTGCTGTCTCAGCTTGCCGATCTTTGATCAGCGCGCCGCTCGGTCGGACAAGGTCGACGGTGAGATGACGGTTGTCAGGAGCAGGGAGTCGCCACCTGTTTGAGAATATACATCCCCCGAACCCCCACCCCCACTTCCCCCCGTCTCCCCATCCTTCAACCCTTCAAACTGAGTGGGCTCAACAGCCTGTTTCATGGAAGCAGCAGTGCTCCTTGATGTGTCCATTATTTGCGTCCCCAGGTATCCTTGTCAGACTCGAAGCTGGGCCCGGCCGTCGCCGGCTCCGGGCTGTATGCAAATGAGCCAGTAGCAGCACGACTGATCAATGTCGAGGTCTTTGGTACGTCTCGAGTTACGACCTTCTGAAAGCAATGTCCATTCCCATGAAAATGCCCCCCAAAAAAAGTTGTTTTCTTGTAGTGAGGGCTGCTGATTTCAGACAGACGACCAAACGGGATTGTTGTTATTGTCAACTCTAAAACTAGCAAGTTCCAGCAGAATCTGGACTGGGAGTCACGATGATCTTATTGTCCATCGACTGAGCATGAGCAGAAGAACTGTTTACGCTGGGGTTTCTGGTGTCGATGCAGAGACCAACTTTTCCAGAAAGTTGTGTTTTTCCTTGTTTCTACGGCAACCAATTTGTAGCAATTTATGCCTTCAGAGCCGTTGTCGAAAAAGTAGCGTTTTCAGTAGCTCCGAGCGTCGTTGTCGTGTAAACAGGCACCCAAAACTCCAGGAGAGTTTCCCGTTCTCACTTGAAACCTTCCTCAGTGCAGCAGATCAACAGCTCCTCGGTGTGTTTTCCCTTTTGTGACTGAAATCAAAGTATCTGAAACCCGATACTCTTCGAATGACCCGATCAATTTCTAATCAGGAAAGAGCCGTCGCCTCGTTCCCTTTTTGTAATTGAGTCTCCCACAGGTCTTCGGCGTGGCGGTCTCCTCAGCCCGCAGCGTCGGGCGGCGGGTCGCGGCTATATATTCCGTGGCGTGCTTCTTGATCTTATCCCCGGAGAGCGTCTGCCGCTCGCTAAATATAGAGGCATTTGTGGAATCCTGAAAACACGGCCGCCGAGTGCCGGTATGGAAGAGCAGAGCCCCGGCTTAGAGGCAGAGGTGGCCTTTTCATGTAGAAAACCAAACCCCGGGAGGTCTGCCGGCTTTGTTCCGTTCTGAAAAGCCGAGGTCTGAGGAAAAAAAAAAAAAAGAAACCAAACTGCTTTTTACTGGACTGTATTTTGGGAATCTTTAGCGGCGGCGTGTCTGATGAACTCCGAATGGCTCCGAATCGACTGATGCCCCTCAACAGGTCGCTGCACCTTCGCTGATGGTCGCTCGTCCTCCAAATGGCTTTGATTGAGCAAATGTGGAGCAGGACGGTGATGAACGTGATTAATTATAGAAATGTGTGCTGGCAACGAAGCTTTTTCTTCTTCTTTTTTAGATGTGTTGCTGCCATCAAATTCTTTTTTTTTCTTTGTGTGTGTGTGTTTGTGTGTGTGTGTGTTGGGATGAAAAAAAACAAGCATTTAAATGCCAAAACTTTTATTTTTTCAATGGATGGATGGGACTACTACTATATCTTTACATTTGGCACCGTGTCCCAGCCTTTTTGGGATCTCTGCTGTATTTCTATGACCATTTATTCTTCTCTTCAACTGTACGTTGAGGCTGTTTCACCATTTACTTGATTTCCCACAGTTTAGTTTTTCGACAATTCATGCACAACTTGAATCATTTTAAGTATTTCAAGGATTGTTTCCTTTCTTTTAAAGTCTTGTAATATGTACTCATGGTGTTCCTAGGCAGATCGAGCTGCTTTGCTTTCTCAGATTTTAAAGCATTAGATGCAAAATGATAGCTTAATGGTTGGATGGATGGATTGTGTCCAAACCTACGCAGGTGTTGATAAAGTAACCAAACTTTCACAGAGACTTCTCTCTGAAACAGAATTGTGAATACTTTGTTTTTATCTATTCCAATCTATTGTAGTGCATTAGTGCTGATTGAGGTCTTTGTGGAGCCGGAGCACACAGTCCTTCCTCCCACACGTTACACAGAAGCCGCTCGGTTTTCAGTGATTAACCCGTTTGTCTAAAAAGATGTTTCAATTCCAGGTTTGCTTGTTTTAATTGCCCACTTACAAAGTGAAAGACCAGGCGAAGACCACGGAAGGTGTGTTTTCCCTCATGAGCGTTTAATAAATGTGATTTTCGTGTTGTTGTTTTTTGTGTGTGTGTACCTGATTAGTGGATCATTCGGCGTTCTTTCATTTTGCCTCGGTAAATAAAAGCTGCTTCCCGTTATTGACGTGAAAAGAGGCCGATGACGGACGGCTCCTGTTTTGTTGCAGTGATTTTCAGTGGAGACGTCGCTCGAGTCTGATGGTCTTTTTTTAAAAGCTGCGAGGGAGAGAGAGAGAGAGAGAGAGAGAGAGAGAGAGAGAGAGAGAGAGAGAGAGAGAGCTGTAATTTGGCAGTGCCAGAGGAGGGAAAAACTGTGATAAATAAAAAGGACGGACACCTCTTTTCACACTGTGTTACAGACTCGTCCTGGAACTATTGGTGCTGTGAAATTCCGAGGACGCCGAGCGGCGACGGCGCTCCGAGTTAAACATTATAAAAGCTACATGGGCTGCTGTCACAACACTCTGCGTCTGTTTGCTTTCCAGGTGGATCATTACAGGATGGATGGCACGTCAGTCGCTGACCTCCAGGAGTCAACAAAGCAGTCGATAGAAGTGACTGAATGGGATTGAGCGGATTTACCTTCCTTTGATTCCCACAAACCTGCAACAAAACCGCCCGGATGGATTTTCTTCTGATGCATTTCTGAAGCAAATCCCGTGAAATAAGAACAACGCGGCGGGGCGGGGGGGTGGGGGCGTGCAGACACATCTGAGCCGCTTGCGCCATGTGGTCAGCCGGGCTGCGTTCCTCCCCGACCTCCGCGACTCTCGATTTATCATGATGCTATTTCCGTCCGCCGCTCTCCCCGAGTTTCCCACCGACTGATCTGCAACAACATGTCTCTGCCCAAGCGGAGGAAGATCCGGACTCTGGCCCTCCTGCTCTGCGCCATCACGTTCACCACCTTCCTGTTCAGCTACACCCTGCGGGACCCCTCCATCTACTTCTTCAAGTACGCCTTCCGCCTGTCCGACAACCTCTTCTCCAAGGGGCCGTGCGCCTGCCGCCGGTGCATCGCCGAGCTGGACGACGAGCCGTGGTTCGCCGAGCGCTTCAACCAGTCCATCCACCCGCTGATGACCCGCGAGAACAGCGTCCTCTCCGACGACACCTTCAAGTGGTGGCAGGTGAGTTCACGGGGCCAGGAGGAAGGGGTGGGAAGCGACAGTGAGTCGGTGAGATGGATTGCACAGTTTGTTTTCCCCACATTGATTGTTTCCAATCCAAGAGATCTTCAACGGGATCAAGCTGTGAAGCCAACTCCCACGCACAACTTGTTCTCATTTAACAAGTGAGACGCTCGGATCTGTATAGAGTTGTGTTAGCTCACCATCTCTCTCACAGGCCCCGTTCGGACGGCAGCGTTTCACGCAAACGTGCTCCGTTTTTTTAGCGTTTTTGGCTGTGATCAATTCCAAAAGTGATGTCCGTTTACACAGAAACTGCAGAAACGCTGAAAACAATGCAGTTTTCTTGTTGGGCCAGAGAATAATAAACATTCGCTGTGGAAGAGCATGAACATTGGTATGGACAGACAGAGAGATTCACTGCAGCTGTGGAGCACATGTGCAGCAGCAGCTTTCGTGAAAAGTAACTTCCTCCTTCATTTCTACAGAGACGGAGCATTTTCAATAAACTCAAAACATCTCTTGGCAAAGTTTAGAGTGACCAGTTAGCCTTGTAACGTCAATTAATGTCATAATTTTGATGATTGTCATTGTAATAAAGCCAGTAATGTACTAACTTGCAAAGGGTGTGATGAGAAATGTATTCAGTTATGGCATTTTGTTATGTAATAAGCTTTTACATGATTGAAGCAGCATTAAAACAATCCTTTAAATATGTAACACCTGCAGCCAATAATGTATCAGTACATAAACAAAAATGCATCCCTTGGAAGTTAAAGCTAGTTTTGCAGTTTTTATTTGCTGATCAAACGTAGGTATTTTAAATGGGATATTTCTCGTTTCCATGGAGACGGGTAGTAGCCATTTTCAAAAAGTTTCATTATCAGGGGTTCTGAGCACCGACGTTATGTGAACAGACAGCAAAAGGAAAGTTGTCCACTTTCACTTTAAAACATTGTCAAACTGGAGCTTGAACTGAAACAGGAAACTATGGAAATTGTTTCATTAGTGGCAAATAAACAGTGAGTCTAATTGGATTGTTGCACGACCATGGAAAGTGTAAAAATCACTCTAAAACTTGACTTTTTTTTTCTACAAATGTTACATATTTTAGTTTTCTCTGTGTTTTGAGGTCATTTTATAAATCAGATAATGTTGAAATTTCTGGTTTTGTAAAAAAAAAACAACAATTAGTTAAAATGTGTACTTCTTTGTATATAAAAAAAAAAGAGGAAACCATTGGATTTGCGGTTTTTTATGGATTACTATGCTGCATTATATTGGCCCAGCAATTTTAACTCGTTCTCGTTTCCTTATTCACCTTCAGCTTCTCGTTGCACCACCGTGGAAAACCTGCTTTTCTTTATCTCCATTATTTGCTGTTTGTGCGTGCAGCGGGTCTGCAGACCCAGCAGGTCACCGCAGCTAAACATAGCACAGAGAAACGGACACATGTAGTGTTGAAAAGGGCCGGCTCATTGACGAGCGCCGCCTTTGAAACCAACATGCACTTAACCTGCCTCTGCTTTGTTTCATGTGCGGGGAGAACACAAAGCAAGGCCGGCGTGCAGCAGAAACGCCGTCTGCGGCGCCCGTAACATGACAGTCAGAGGCAAACACAGAGGAAGGCTTCCTCCCTCTGCTTCTGTGTGTTCATAAAAACAAATATAGGTTCATAAAGACTCACGTGGATGAACCACCGAGCTGCAGTTAGTTAACGTATAAAACAAATGAAGAATCAAACAAACATGAGTTGATTTCAGTTTTCATGAGAGAAAAAAAGCAATCATTTGCATTGGAATGAGATTTTTAAATCCTTTTAAGCCGCGTCTACGTCGTTGCACTGGAAATAGAGCGTCAGTCCAGGAATGTTTTCGCCGTTTTGCGGCCTAACGCAGTGTGGAAGCGGCCCTCCCTTCATCTGCGGTCACATCAGACGCTCGCTGCGCAGCTGACATGCCACGGAGGGCGAGACGCCTTGCCGGAGTCGGCCTCCGACGGCCGAGCTCACGGCTCTCCCGCCGCCGCCATGTGTGAGAGATAAGCAGACGATCAGCGGCACGACACAGAAAGGAGTCCCGCTGACGATCAGAAGAGCTCCTCAGTCCAATAACCCCGATCTGGCTGCAGCTAGACGCCGACGACCGACGGAAGAAATCAACAAATCGAAAACAAAACAAATCGATCAGATGTTGTTCAGAGGGAAATTTGGCTTTGTTTTCCTTTTGAGTTTGAGCAGGGTTGTTTTGTGAGTCTTCAAAGTTCGATGCTATCATTAAGTCCCTGTTTCAATGTCTTTGTCAGATTATAAAGACATTGATTGGATGTTTTCTGTGAAAGTAAGTCTTTTTCATTTATTTGCTGAGTATTAGTGAGAGTAGCAGACGTGACATGGCAGCAATTTTGCAGTCTAATCTAACTTACGTTATTAGTAAAATAGGTGTTACACTCAAAACCACACTGTGTGACTGAGTTTGTAAAAAAAAAAACCTGCCTGCTGCCTGCTGCAAATGGAGGACATGGTTTCTGAACATTCCAATGACTTTTGCACTGGGATTTGTTAAAACTGGCATGATGATGACTTTTTTTCATTTTATTGCAGTTATCAAAATTCAAGAATTGAAAAATTTTTATTAAAATTTTATCAAATTAGACTGTCTTTGGACTTTTCTGAAAATATGCAATTCCTATTTTTGAATAATACAGGACATAATAATATAATGAACGATCACATCAAACCCAGTGCTTTATCTGTGGTTAACTGTACGGTAAAGAGTTGTGTAAAATAAACCGACGCTGGTCGTCCTTTTTCAAAAATGAGAAAAAAGAAACTGAACTACTGAAGTGTACACCAGGGAAACTTCTAGAGGAACTCAGGAGTACTTTCCTCCCGCAGTGAGTGCAGGGATCCTTATCTCTGCCTCCTTTAAGATGGATTTTGTCACCTGTATGATTGCTGAGTGTCACCGCTAAATGGAGTAGAGAGAAAAAAAAAAAAAAAAAAACCTAACCTTTGGGCTCTGGAGTGACAGCAAAGTCAGACGAGTGCGGTTATTTTGCTGGTATTCCCTCCCATCAAGCTCTATTTTAGCCCTGATGTAGCTCTAGCTACGCCGCTCCAGCCGTCCGCGGGGGATCATAAAACACGGCAGGCATAAAAACCAACTTCGGTTTGCCAGATAGCCGTTAAATTGTTTTATGGAGGATTTCTTGTTTAAATCCACTCTCTTGTAAATTAAAAACCCACATCGTTCAGGTAACTGATCACACGCCGGGGATATTTTAATTGGATAAAATCAATATATACTGTAGAGGCTGCACGCCGGATTATTAGAGTACAGCTCCGTCAATTAGAGAAGCCTCTCCACAAAAATGTATGTCACGCAGCTCCCCTCACCTTTCCGTGGAAGGCTTGCAGCGCCGCAGGTATTCCCACATTCACCTCACAGCGCGTCCAATTAGAGGCAAGAATAGAAAAATTACTGCAAGGTTGCCTCCTGTCACTACCGCTTTCAGGCGACGCGTCTCACGGAAAGAGCCTGACGAGGCGAGCGTCGCACGGCGGCGCCGGCCCGGGCCAGATGGGTTCGGGCCGGGGGACGCCGGGAGGCAAGGGCGTGACCTCCGGGTGCTCCCGGGCCTGTCACAGCCGACGTGTTGCGGGGCCCGACGTGATCCCGGAGGCCGGGCTCTCATTCGACGCCGCAGCCTGGCGTAGGTCGGGTCATTGCGTTTTTGGGGGTGAAATGATTGGAAATACTGCCGCAGAACTCGGTGAGGTGGTGACTGAACATTTGATATCCATCCTGTTTGTAGCTGCCTCGATATACACTGACACAGACACAGACACACACACACACACACACATATCCCTGCATTTATTTGCTGTCTCTCTGAGTTCAAAGCCACCAGAAGAAGGCCGGGCTAAAAGAGCCCCTGCAGACGGAGCTAAGCCGCCCCTGAGGTTATTTCAGAAATGTGCTCGGTGTCTCGAGCTCCGCTGCCCTTGTTCAATCACTTCTACTTAAAGTGGCCCCGGAGCCGCAGAGCTCGCTCTCCCCCTCTCTCTCTCTCTCTCTCTCTCTGGTTCTGCTTCTGAGGCCTGTCTCGTGTGCTGTGTCACCAGTGGCTGCAGTCAGAGCGGCAGCCGGCCAACTTCACTGAGGTGGTGGAGGAGCTGTTCCAAGTCATCCCCGACGAGGTGCTTTACATGGACGCCGGCCCCGAGCGCTGCAGGACCTGCTCCGTGGTGGGCAACTCCGGCAACCTGAAGGGGTCTCGCTACGGCGGCGCCATCGACTCCAGCGACTTCATCATCAGGTCGGTGAGCGGATAAACGTGACCCAAGACCCATGAAACATATGAAAAAACATAAAAAAAAAAAAACCCAATAACGAAAAGCTTCAAACAGGCTCCTCCCCTTTCAGCAATCAACCAATCACTACCAGGCCGACTTGGCAACCCTTCGCCACAGATTGACAGAGGGCATCTCCCTGTTTCTCAAACAGGTAGCATTAGCATAAATTAGCTGCACACCACTGCCAGCAGTGAGACATTTCATTTGAATAAGTGGATCATCGTCTTTTTTAGTGGCGCTGCCAGGAAAGACAGTGAAGTCCAGTTAGAGACGTGAGTCCCATGCCAACGACGGACGCTCAGATGAATGCCATCCTTCCATCTGCAGGCGCTGCTCTGTCCAACTTCACGGGTCGAGTCCGTCCCAGTCTTCCTCAGCTTTCCAGATATATTTCACATGAATCAAGACTCCACTTTTGGCACATCAGCTGCTTTCATGAGCTTGATTTTTTTTTCTTGACGTCTGATGAGAAAGTGATTGCTGGACAGTAGAGAGCTTCAGATGGTCAAGAATTCATGGGTTTTGTTGAAAGAGAGTAGTAAGTTTTGACAGTGTGCAAATTCTTACCGAGTATTTGTGAGAATCCCAAATTTGGTGCAACTTTACATTGTTCCAGACAAGTTGGACATTCAGTATGTACTGATATATGATTAAAGTTTATAGTTTAATATGCTTATTGAGCGATTTCAATGTGTCTTTCCAGGTAGTAAAAAATATGTTTTTGTCTTACTGTTGTCTTCTTGGGAAACTCTCCGATCCCTCAATCCCTCCTCCTGTTGACCTGACACGAGCGCTTCCTTTTTCCCCAAAGTACACTTTGTTTTATCTTTACTGCTGTGTTACTGTCAAAAGAAACTGTCCCTTTTGTGGTAAATGTCTAACTCTCACAAAGAGACTGACATTGCCACCTGAGGCTGGCATATAGCGTGAAACTCGCGCTCCCAGGTGGTTTGACAGGATGTAAACAAGATGCTTTTATAAGCAGAATACCTTCATCGCTTCATTTGAAGCTCGATCTAAAAGACTGTTGGTGATCCGCTCTCCTTTGTAGCTGCAGATAGACATTTATTCTCTATGTTTATTCGAGGGATGACTCACATTCCTCGCTATGTAGAGAGACGTCTTTACTGATATAGGCATAAAAGTGTGAAAAAGGCTTTTAAATATTTAATTTGGTGAATTTATACTGTTTCTGTAATCCTGGCTTGAGCGCTTTCATTTGCAAAATGCAGAGCAGAGATAGAAGTAGGGAAAATAAACAAGAGATGATGTTAAACGGTGGAATAATTTAAAAATATGAGCTATTTCGATTATTTTTGCCTGAATTAGAAGTGAGTCTGGTGATTAAAAAAAAAAATCACTGAAAAGACTTTGTTGTCGAGCTGTTTTAGATTGCATCAGCTGGTGCTGTAGTCAAGACCGAGTCAAGATCAGAGCTTCCCAAGAACTGACTTTAAGGGGCTTAGACCAAGTCAAGACTAAGACTTTGCATGGCCAAGTCCTAGTCAAGACCAAAACCAGAGCATCCCTAGATGAAGACCAGACCAGACCTTAAGGGGCCAAGACCAAATCAAAACCAAACCATCCCAAAACCAAGAAAGGTCCAACACTTCAGGGGGCCAAGGCGGAGTCAAGACCAAAACCAGAGAATCCCAAGACCAAGACAAGTCCAAGACCTTGAAGGCCCAAGACCAATTCAAGACCAAGACCAGAGCTTTCCAAGACCAAATCAAGACCAAACTATGAGGGGCTGAGACCGAGTCAGGACCAGAGTTTACAGTGCCAAGCCAGAGTCAAGACCGACACCAGAGCGTCCAAATACCAAGAAAAGACTGAGACTTTCCAGGGCCAAGACCAAGACCTCTCTCAAATAACTGCACCACATTCAGCCAAGCAGCAGTCAGGGAAAGTCCTTCATTCAGTATTCAAGAGACGTGTGAACCTGGTGGCCCCCTGACTTACATCCTGTCTGTCTTTTTAACAACTCTGGAGATACTTTACACGGAAGGTTTTGGTCAGTTGGATCTGTACTTGATAGGATCACATTTTCGTTGCACTCGCTCTAATAAGTATAGCTTCACAGCCTTTGTGCAACATAAGAAGCATATGGATAGAGGTTGGTTGTACATTTGTACACAGAGAGCATCTGCAGTTTTGAAGTAAGTGAAGTGAAATTTTAAGCAGACCACAAGCAGAATGCCATTTCAGTCTGAAAGTGAAATTTAGATTCTCAGACAGGAATTGGTGTGAATGATGGTGTTAGAAGTTCCCCAGTAATAACAGATGATCCATGAACATGTGATTAGAGTTAGTGAGCCCACCCTCGTCTCATCGCAGCCTTTCTGACTTCTTATGAGCCTTTTTATCACCCTCCATTTGTCTGGTGTTTTATACATGCTGTGTGGGAGCTGTGAAGGAATGGCAGCTCAAAGTAAAACCAAAAAGGATGGCCGTTCCAAGGCATTGCCTGCCCTGACATTTGATTTATGTCAATGAAAACAGGATTAAGGCGCCGACAACATTTTGAAGCGAAATGAAAAACCTTTGATTTGGGAGTCCATTTACATGACAGTGGTGCTCGGAGTCAGTGACGATGCGACTTCTCGAGAACACACTGACTCCTTCTCTGTCCAAACGGGGTAAAACACAACTATTGAAAAATGTTCCCGTGCCGTCTCCATGGAAATGGACGGAACTGCAGCTTTTCAGAAACACTGCTGCTGTGCACACACACCGCGGCCGTAGTGAGGAGTTCTTCTGCACATGCTCAGTAGATGGACAGCAACGTCAATGTCTGACTCCCATGAGTCAGCCAAGATTCACGGGGCGGCCATTTTGAATGATGTCAGGAGTCGCCCATGATACTCGGTTCACATCGGTTTTTTGACGAGTGGAGTTTACTTTGGGACTGGTAAAAATTTACTGGTTACTAGTCCAAAAACTCTGATTGGGCAAGTCTGCTTTTTTTTTAATGAATTTTGAGTGTTGAATAGTAATCCAACCTCGTTGTCTGTCCATACGAATGTCCGTGTGAAAATGAAACTTTTCTGAAACGTACAGCAAAAACGATGCGTTTTCACTTGAAGCGTTATCCTTTACACAGGTCCAAACACCAGGATCTATACCTGAGAACCCGAGCAGTGCTTTCAGATGTCGGTTTTTCTGCTTCACTGTGACAAAATCACTGCTCAGACAGGAAGTCTATCAGACAGAAACACTTTCCTCAATGTTTCTGGTGATAACTTCCACCTCGCTGTACAGGATTTCTTCTATTTCTCAAAACTATAGATTATTTGAAACCAAGAACAAATGGCAAGTGAAGCCATGATTGAATTGAATTGTATCTTTTTCAGTAAATCCTGGTATGATCAAAGTTGGTAAACCACTCCAGAGGCGAGGGTAGGCGCTGACGCTTAGTTGAAAATGTGGGAAAAGAGGAGACCACGCAGATATTCTTTGGATATTGCACAGTGAATGTCAAGAAGCAGATAAAAAAGACTTTTGAAAGACATTTTCAACACGGATCGGAGGTTCAGGTTGTGATTAACTTGTTGATTGAAGAAAATGACGTCAGCCAAGTGGAGAAGAAGTAAATCCATCAGTAACTTTTAGTGCAGAGACTCAGGTCAGTTCGCATAATGAACAAATGGCTGCGACTGGAAATTGGCTTTTTTTCCATCAAAAATGAACCTTTTGGAAAAAAATGATTGAGGTTTTCATTGAGGGACTGGAGTCACTCAGGTCATGGACCAATGTGGAAATGCTACATCCCGTGTGACTGCAAATCCTGTTATTTGTCTGTAAAAAAGTCCTCAATTGCCAACAGAAAACCGTATTTCCAGTGTATAACCTCATTTTACCTTCTTTGTGTACATTTCCCATCTGACTTCTTTGTCGACCAAAGAGCCGCTGGGATGTTCAACTTGTTTTCAATCATCGTTTCTGTCCCAACCTTCAGTCTTTCTTCATCTCTTCAACTGGAAACATCTTGGATCCTGTCCGCAGCGATTTGGTTCCCTCCGTTCACAGAGATATTTGATGTTCAGCGATAGGAAATTGGAGATATTCACATTCGATAAGACTTGAATCGACTATTTTTGATGCATTTGCTGAGAAAATGACTTGAGTATAGATAAGAATAGCTCTCTTTTAACAAAAAAAAACCAGATTTATCTTGTAGAATTTACATTTTATCACCTCTCATCGTTCATGTTTGTGCCGGTGTGTTTTATTTATTTTTCAAAGGTGGACTTCAGGCGAAGCATCAGGAAATGAGGTTTGTTGCATTGAAGATTGATATTTTTCTCCTTTTAGAGCAGCAGACAGTGATACAGTACTCTTTATTTGCTTTAACCAGCAAGGTTTCACACATTTACTCACATTCGATGTGTCGGGCCCACACCCTTGTTCTGCGCTCATATCTCAAAACAGCAGATGAAAACAATCGAGTTGGAATATTCAAATGTTTATCTAGCGCCTGGAGGGGCGGCGGGGAAACAAGAGCCGGGTTTTGTCGCCTGGACTAATCTGTCACAGCGATCGCAGCCCCCCCATCCCAGGAGGAGGAGGAGGAGGGAGATTTTCTCCGAGGGGTTGATTCTCTCTGCTGTGCTTTGTGATGAAAAATGAAGTTGATTGTGGACGTCAAAGTGGGAAACAAACACTCTCAGTCGGACTTTGTTGGTGCGGTCGCTGCAGGCTGGACGAGCCACGGATCTAAACCCTGCCCGCGTTCGCCGGATGTCTCTGGATAAGAGGAGGTTTGTTGGTGGAGATGAAGGCTGCAGGGGTGGAGTTTGTGGAGCTTTATTGAACTGTCACAGCTCCAGTCCGCTGACTGATCTGATTCTTTCTCGCCTTCTGCTAATGTGAGCCGTTTCAGACACTGTTTTGGCTCCCAGTTTTGAGCTTTCAGGTCACGTTTGCAGGACAACGATTGAAGTGAACAGTTTGAAAATGAAACAAAAATACCAAAAGCACTGTAGTTACTGCCAGGCCAGGAGATGGCGCTGCCGGTTGTTTTTGAAATTAAGCTAACACACACGTGCACAGAGAACATTGGTGTCGTTCATGTGCAGAAGAACTATATGCTACCATCGTGGGGGTGCATGTGTAGTAGCAGCGTTTCAGAAAAGTTGAGTTTTCACCCATTTACATGGAGATGGCTTCAGAACATTTTCAAAATGTTGCATTTACCCCCGTTTCCATGGAGATGGAGTCTGAACCTATTTTAGGTTTGTTTCAGTGGCTCCAGGCACCTTTGCTGCATAAACGGACGCCCAAAATGTGAGGAAATTTTGGTTTTCTCTTGAAAACATTGTGTAAACACTGCTTTAAATCGATGGCCCTGATTGGGCGTCAGAAGAAACTCGGGCTGACTGGAAAACAGTTTCCACAATGTCTTCCAGACAGATCCTCCGAAGCCTTTCTCGACAGACTATAATGAATATTGAACAGCATATTAAAGCCTCTTGTTTGCTCAGCAGATTGCAGTGATAAAAGAGATTTGAGCCATAAGACCATGGCTTTAGAACCAAAAAAAAAGAAAAGAAAAGTGACCTTTGTGCCTTTGGAATAATGATTTTTGAAAAAGGCATACATTTCAAAGCAATAATAAATCACGAATCTTATTAAAAGTAGATTTTTTTTAACCTTCTGAGGCAGAATAATTGAGAATTCAATGCATTTGAACACTAAAAACTTATATTAGTGGCAACGTATCTGTAAAAACTTACACATTGTAGCCAATTCCAGTTTGTATCTGAATGCAGATAAGAAATACATTTCGCACACAAAGGCCAAAGCCTTTATCTGGTAAATGTGAAAATGCAGCCAACTTTTAGTAGTTGGAGACACAGATAGTGGAATCACATTTCATCCCTCTTGTAGCTCGGACACGGCGGAGATAAGGGAGAAATATTTGCACCCAGCAACGAGCGAAACTGGCAGCGATCCTCGCTCAAGATCAGTTCGATGTAACTGAGCAACACGAGGGTGAGGACTCCTCAGAGCAAATGCAGCTTTTTAAGTCTTCAAAAAAAAGGATAAATGCATTACTAGATAAATTAAGAGAACTTGAAATAAGACACATGAAACTCAATGACCCGCAATTATGAAAATGCTGTTTGTATTGATCTCATTTCCCATCAGTTTCACGAGTTTTGCACATTTAATCCATAAGATAGGAGATGTATGTGATGCTTTCTGGGAAGTGGAGCTATCACGTTGCATCATGGGTCGAATTTTCCAAAAACATCAGACCCTTAAACCTGCTTCAGTTTGAACCACTGTATAACACGGTATTTTCTTGTCCATAAGCATGAGTTTGTGCTCAATCCTCGACAATAATTTGCCCACAAGCGTGTAAAAATGTGTTCCTGTCTGTGTCTGTGTTTGGATTTCCAGCGTCCCTGAAAATCATTGGCAGTCTTGAAACTCGTCACCTCACAGTTGATGTTTGACTTCTTTTAATTTGTGTGTTTAGAGATTATTCCCGGTTTGACATTTGCTACATGTCAACAGAAAACAGATCTATTTGGGTCTCTGTTCGACTGACCTGAAAACGCCTTAAATCGGTCTCGTGCGCGGTCTCTGCACTCACCGAGCGCCACGGAACAAGTGATTAACAAGATTTCATCCCGGTTTTTCAAACTGGGTCGGTTTCACCTTCAAGGTCAATGAGCTATTTTTAAAGGGACAGCCGAGCGATGTCGTGCTTTTGGAGGGAAGGAAAAGCTTCTCTGAGACCACGACTGAAAGCAACATGACAGGAAAGGTTGTTACCGACTCGTCTTCGTGTCCTCATGGTCAAAGCGCTGTTGAAGTCACCTGTAGGGACTGTGGCACACAGCAGAGAGCGTGAATCTTCTGTTCAGTTTACACAACCATGTGTTTCACAATAAAAGACGTCTGTATTAGCTGGTCAAATAAATTTGGTGGCATTCTCATAAATAGTGGGTAGAGAGGCTTTTTAAAGATGTCTTTCTTTATAACCGATGACCGTCAGAACAGTGAAGCCTTCTGGGTTATTTTCTCATTTTCATTTCATTTCATTTTATTTGTTGATCGAAGTTGGAATTCGAATTTCCCATATAAAGATGTGAGCTTTGATAATGAATGTATCAGACCAACAGATGGACTGACCAACTGAACAGATGGATGAATGATGGATGGATGGATGGATGGATGGATCGACAGAAGGACAACCCGATGGAATGACGGATGGACAGATGGATGAATGATGGATGTACGGATTATTGTGGTGGATGAATGATGGATAAATGGATGAATGATGGACGGATGGATGACAGCTGATAGACAGAAGGACGACAGATTTACAGACAGTAATGATGAATGATGAACAGATGAAGGAATGAACTAACAGACACACGGATGGATTTATGGGATGATGGACAGGAGGAAGGACGGACGGGTGGCAAAACTCCAGTTCTGTTGTATTGAAAGTTAAATAATTGAATTGGAATTGAATTGGAAAATTCTATAATCTAAGAGATATACATATATTTATTATATCATATCATACATAAACATTCAGATTACCCAGAAGCCTGTGGCTTTACTTGTACATAGAATGTACAATACTGTACTTTCTGACTGTGAGCGCTTCTCGGCCCATCCTGCATATATGGAGCGTGCCTCCTGCTCCTGATTCAAATGGAGGGGTCATTATCCGGCGTGTGCAGAGCCTGATAACAGTCCCTTCATTCCAATCAGCCGGGCTGCAGCAGGAGCGGGAGCAAAAAAAAAAACCCAACAGGTGCCGAGAAACACTGACACGGTGGATACGTCTCGCATCCGAGAGCTGCACGCTCATAAAGAAAAAAAAAAATAGAAGCGGAAGGGTAACTACGGGGCACTTCTTTGAAAACACAGAGTGAGTGCGGACGCCCCCCCGAGACTCCAGCCACATCATTACCAGGCACAACAGTTTGAGGATCCACACGAGGCGGATTCGGTGGGCGACCGGAGCGCCCGGCGATGATCGATAGCAAACGGGTCTCGGGATGACGAGGCTGACACGGGGATCCAATCAGGGGAGTAACCGGAGCGCCGCTTGAATATCCAAACGCAAATTTCCAGCCAGCCTTCTTGCATACCTCTTAATTTATCACAGCGGGGCTTTGTCGACCTGCTGTGACACGGCGCCTCGCTACAACGCCACATTACTGCACTTATCTTCCTCGCCAGCCCCCGCTGTGACAGCAGCGCGGCATTGTCTACCAATTCAATTACCGGATGACAGCGACGGCACCGGGACAGGAGTTATTACTTTGCTATTAGCGGAATAGTTTCATGCGGGAGAGACGCGCTGTTCTGTTTCGGGTTCGGTTTTTCAGGCCCGCTCGTTTGCTTTGAGCTTGAACGTCACGACTGCTTGGACGCTAAATGCTGAGCCAAAGATCCCGAGAGGCTAAAGGTGTAGGAAACACAAGGTTCGGAATTAGGCCCTGTTTACACAACGACGTTTTCAAGTGAAAATGGAAAATTTTCATAGCAGTGCATAACATGTTGCCATTTAATGCGACACTATTCTGAAACGGGTTTTTTATGCCTCCAATCGGTGCTGAGCTGACTGACTCACGTCTTTAAATTCGCCGTGCTTGCACAACTTTTGATTAGATAACTAACCCGCCGAGAGAATCAGCTCTAAATGAAAATGTCCCCACATGTTTGAACTCTGCAAAGTCAAGCCCCTCGGCTGTTTGTTTTTGAGATCCTATTCGAGATCCTTCAATCACGTCCCGAAGTTATTAACATACCGGTGAGAGCGGTCTGTGTGGACCCAGAGGTTTGTCTTCCGGCTCAGCTTCTTCTTCATCACGGCCCTGTAAATAACCCAGGAAACGCAAAAGACGCTCAGCTGACGGCAGAGAAAGGTCACCGCGACTCTAACGGATCAAGCATGCGGCGCATAGTTCAGGAAACTCCGGCGGTGCACCGGGTTCCTGTCCAAACCCTTCATTTTCTGCAACGTGCTCGGAAGGATTGGTGCTTTTCTTCAAGTGTAATCGCTCGCAAGCCCTTTCTGAGCAGTCTGCCATCGCATTCTCTCAGCACTACTGCGTGCTCTGTGGGCATATTTAATTTGCAAACACACAGCCTGTCTTGGATGTATGATTGTCTCATCATTTATATTTACTCTGCTGAATCGAGGATCAGTCGAGCTTATATTCTACACCATGATGTAAGCCCTTGCAAATAACTTCATTAAGATGGATCTTAAAGCCAGCAGATGTAATAGGTAGGCGCGTCACATTTGGAACTCAGAAATCCCTGTTTGGAATTGGCTTCAAAACTGGGATTTCCACGCAACTGAGGACTTAAGCCTTCTGGCTGGATCCACCTCCTGCATCTCAATCCAGAACGGCGCTCCGTAAACTTATCCGCACGACTGGCAAGACGGAGCGCCGTCATTCCCGGAGAATGTCATTACCATAATGATATGTTCCCGCATGCTTACCAATGACCGCAGACCTCCTCGCGAGTGCCTCTTATCCCTCACTGACCTCTGCATGAGCACAGATAAGCTGCACTTTGCGTTGGTAATCAGTGCCCTGGAGCTGAAAAACGAAACCCAGCGTTGAGAGCCTGTTTTTTTTTTTTTTTTTTTTTTTTTTTTTTTCCCCCCCCTGCAATAGTCCCGCTCCTCCTCATTGTTATGATCACAGCGCACGACGAGAGCGGCTCTTTCCAAATCATTCAGTTTCCAATTAAGGCTTCGTTTTTCCTGGTTGCCCATTCAACACTGCAATCAGGCCCGACATTTGCCCGCCTCATTTTTTTTTTTTTTTTTTTTTTTTTTTTTTTTTTTTGTTATTGTGATGCGATGAGGACTGGAGGTCAGAGGTTTAATTGCAGCTTGCACGGAAACCTCGAGGACCTCCATCAAATGTCACCTTTTGGTTCTGTTTTTAATGTGAATGCAGGGTAAAAAAAAAAAAAAAATAGAAAATCCGATGTTTATTGCTAACTCAAGTGGCTCACTGCACTGCAGCACCAGGGGGATATATTTCTCTGCAATAACCTTCTCCACAATAATTCTGTTTGCTTTGTGCTCCAGGCCAACAATGGCAAGGTTCCATTGTCACTTCAGTGTATGGGAGTACTGTAGTGCTGTGTTTGGATTGTTTCATCCACTGTAGTCGTCAATGGAAGCAGAAACTTTGTTTGAAACGGCTTTGGAAGACATGAAGACAAAAATATTTAAACAATCGTAAAAGCCATGTTGGCGTTTGAATGCCATCTGGAGAGCCCATTGACTGCTGTTGGTTTTCCAGTATTGCAAAATACCTTTCAAGATGCAAAAGATTCACACATCATTACGTATTACAGAAGAATTTCAGTGATTTTTTTTTTCAACTCATTCATTCAAAGTAAGCAGGTTTTGCAAAACGAGCTGAAAGTTTTCTATTTTCATTGGTAAACGTTGTCAGTTAGGTGGACTCTCAGTGTCCAGCTCTTAGCTGACAGCAGGGACGCCCAGTTTGGTTTTCTGCTGCCGAAAACCAACATCAAGGTTCATCTCCTTGGAAAAACTTAAAAAATGCTCTTCTGCACACCTCAGCTGTAACCTTTCTGCCATCTCCAACCAGTTTTTTCCATTTTCTTTTGACCTCTGGCATCACCGGTGCATTTTAGAGAATCGCTGCTCACTGGATATTTTGTTTTTTTGGACCATTTCCTGAAAACCCTGAAATTACTTTTCCTCGGTATTGCCATGCTCAGGTAGAACTTCAGCTTTTCATTTTGACCACGTCTTCATACATAAATACACTGAGCTAAACAATGCGATTGGGTGATTCGCTTTGAGAATCAACAATGTCCCATTTCATTGACATGTTGGTTGGGGGGCAGCTCTGGATCAGTTGATAGGGTGGTTTTAATTGGATGATTGCAGGTTCTATTCTCTATTTTCACCTGTCCACTTGTCAAAGTGTCCTTGAGCAAGAATCTGAATCCCAGACTGCTCCCATGGCAGTGGTGGCCTAGAGGTGGACTTGAACTGGAAGTTTGCAGGTTTGAGCTCCACAGCAGAGAGCTCACCAGTGTCACGCTGAGCATGACCCTTGACCCCGATTAGTTCTCCAGAATGTCTTAATGTGGCTGACCACCGATGAGAAAAAAATGTATTTCCCCAATTAACCCCAAGGGGATCAATAAACTATGATCAGTTTAGTTAGCAGACACCCATGTTAGCAAGTATAGCACGATCTAAAACTTAAGCTAACCGCTATCCCAGGCATTCAAGATGAGGAAGGGTGTGTTGTTAGAAGTCTGCGCGCTCCTGATTTGTTTACATTCCCCGAGACGAGGCCCGCTCCAATAAGCAGCACGGAGCAAGACAAGGTGAGGGGCTGTACAAGCGCGTTTAATTATGAGGAAGCAGTCAGTCGGTGCGGCTGTTGGCTATCCCACTTGGCAATCTGGCAGCGAGCTGCATGTTTCACTTCTGATGAGTGTGTTCGCTCATCCAGCTTTTCACTGGATGCCTATTATCCGAAGCATCGATCGCCGCGTCCCGCCGCACGTACCCGCCAAAGCTCCCGGTATATTAGATAACCTTTTCTATAGGTCTTTTGGACCCGTGCCGTTCGAGCGGTCGGAAGTCAGGCGGATAATGTCAGCCGCAGTTCCAGAACTTCCGCCGGGAGTGCGACTTCAGCAGTCGTCCTGTTAATTACAAAGACGGCAGCTTTAGAAATCTCAGCCGAGACTCTTTCGCTCCGCTCCGGCCCCGCCGCTTCACTCACCTGACAGAAAACGAGCCCCGCGCTCCCCACATATCCCGATTATTAGTCAGCCGGAGCCGCGCAGAACAATCTCACTCCGGCTCGCGGAGGACGAGCGGCGTTGACAGCGAGCAAAGCGGCCGGCATGTGGAGAATCCAGACAGCGCCGAAATGCCGCTGACCTTTAAAGTGTTGGTTGGCTGTTACACGCTGCGTGATCCGGCTGCGCCGAGGAGCACGGGGCCCGCTTTACGGAGCGCAGGGGCGTCCGGCTTTGAGAATCTCGACTGCAAAATGAATGATAATTTGACAAATAATGTCCAACGAGCGGCCGATGGGCAAACATCCCTGACATTAACGGCGTCATTAATCATTTATCAGCAACGCACCTTCACAAAGGGGAAAGAAATGACTGCAGAGAGAATGTCTTGACTGAGGTTTGTGTCTAATGTAAATACAAGGGCGTGTAGCAATATGGTAAATGTCAAACTGATGCCAATCAGGAGCGATGGAACGAAAAAAATCACACTTCAGGCCATTTCTTCAGACTCGCTTTTGATTTATGAACCAGCCGCTCACTGTTGGGGAAGCAGGGGGGTGAGGGGGGGGGGCCTCTCTGCATCGCCGCCACAGCTGCAACCGGCGATGGTGTTGATAAGCGGGCCCAGCTACATGTTTAGACAACTATCTTTTACAGAATAGCGGCGAGCACCTGTTCCTCTGCCTCTCGCTGTATCTCCCCGTTACATTCCTCCCCCCTCCGTGGCGCTGCCACGAGTCTCCTCTCATACATCTTTGAGAAGCCTCGCGGATACAGTCCGATTCTAATGGCACGATGAATAAAAGAGGAGGGGCAGGGGGGAAAAAGAGGATGTCGATTCCAGGGTTCAGTAGACGAATACGAGAAGGTGATACTTCTCAATGCGTTGTAACCAGCAGCCTTTGTTTCAACCATGATTATCAATGACTGAAAATCCACAAAGCCCATAAAGTTGGATCCAAAGCCAACTTGGCACCCAGCAGTGTCTCGTAGGATGACAAAGACGGCCGTCATGCTAGCGCCTAATCAATAATCTTTATGACTGTCACTAATAAAGATGTACTGAACGGGAAATGTCCTCCTCAGTAACTGCCTCTAACTCCGCAGACCTGAGCACAACGTGGGGTTTGACTGCACCACGTCAGCACTGGAATGAAGCACAACTGGGAGCCAATATGACGGACATGAATAGAAACATTATCCAGCTGCAGGTGGCTTCAGGAGATAACTAAATAATGCAAACAGAGAATGAAGCCATCCAGCCACATTTATGAGCGGGGAAGAGCTCGGTATGTGGAACTGAACGGAGAAAAGACGGAGCTGAGGTCCATCTCTTTTATGTCTGTATGATTCTGAGAACTGTTGCTTTGGTGCATTTGGTGCGTTGGTGGAAATTTCAGCTCTCTGTGACTCTGTTTAAACGGTCACATTTTCAAGTATCGTTTTTGGTGTCATTATATACAACAGCGATGCTTGGAGTCACTGAAAATGCAACTTTTTGAAAACGGCTGCCAAAGGGGGGGCATTTCAAAAACGCTTGGACTCCGTCTCATTGCTAACGGTTGAGAAGCACAACTTTCTAACAAAAACTGCACATGTACACTACGGTCGTAGTAAATCACTCTGCATAAAAACAGCAGCCTCTAGTGGCCTGGCATGCTAACGGCATTGCTTCCCTGGAAACGGACATTGTTTCTAAAACTTAAAACACGAAAACGATTTTCACTTGAAATGTTGCGTAAACGGCGCCAAAATTAGTCCTTGTTTGAAACAGAAGATTTCAAGTGGAAAAATAAAGCAGTGTTTCTCTTATATAACAGCTAATGTTTGCTTTCCTTTCTTTCATTTTGTTTTTCTCATTATTTGAACTCCCATGACAGTACAGTAGAATAACAGTCTTCTTCGTCTTTCAAGAGAAGTCAGCTTCAGTGAAGGTTGCTGTTGCTGTTTCCCAGAAAACTTGCCATCAGGAGAGGATTTTTGTTTTTCCGTTTGACCACAATGTTGCACAAACTGAAAAATATCTCCCCCACATTTTGTGCTTGACAATATGAAACCATTTTTCTTTTTTTTCTGTGTTGTTTCTGTTGACTAATGGGAGCATTCCTCCATACTGTACAGATGTTTCTGAAATAATTCAAACCAGTGTGGCTTGTGTACGGAAATCCAACGACTTGTACGTTCGGGTAACAAAAACAGTGCTCCTAAATAGATGTTGCCAACATCGAGATTCGATTCTGCCTCGATATATTTCAGCTCTTTAGAGTTCAGGTTAAGCCAGATACACTCCGGTACTGTATAGCCTCTATATGGCTCTGCTATAAATCACCCGTCAAGAGATCTGCCATCAGCAGAAAGACCTCTGCTCTGAATTTTAGTCCTCCACAGAGAATGAGTCATCTGTCTGGTTCTGTGCTGCAGACTTTCTGTTACAGCTGCACAACTTTCTCAATGTAGTCAAACAGAAAGCTGCATCGCAAGCCGATATCTCATTAATGTAATCTAGCAGTGAAGGGATGCATTGCTTCACTCGAACCAGGGTTTGAAATCTGCTGCAGGCCGCTCTGCTTTGCTTGAATGTTAAAAGAAAAAGAAAGTATTCTTCTGTTCAAGTAACTTCAAGACTGTGATGGGCGAATTGATTTTTGCAGACAATTGCGGCTCCTATGAGATGGTCCTGGTCCCGGTCTGCATCATCTATCATCAATGATCCTAAGAAAGAAAAAGTAATGACCCAGTGACGGGTTCATGGGCAGAAACGGTTCATTGGTGGTCCCACATCATAACTCCCTGGGTTTTTTTAGGCAGGAGGATCTGTCATCATGTTATGGCTACACCCTTAATATCTATTATACTTGATTTAAAATTTTTCCAAGAGGTTGATTAGCAGAAACTGAAAGTGCAAATTCATGAGGAGGCTCTGAAGTCGACCGGCTGACACCAACACGCCCCTGCAAGACTAAGCGAACGAGCAAAAACCCACTTACGTGAACTCAACGAGCGCTCCTCCACGACTGAATTATCGCTGCAGAGGCGGCCTTCGACAGATGTCTGGATGTGTTCGTGCTTCCGTGTGAACTGAATTGTACATTGTTGATGAGAAAAGAGAGGGAAAAGAGCCTTGGCAGTGCCTTTTCAGCTGCTGTGTGAGATTATAATAGACTATACTTTGTCTTCTGTTTCTTAGAAACTCCCCACAAACCATAGATAAGCTGCAGCCTTTTGTTGTTTTCCTGAAAAGAACATGACACCAGAGCTTCAAGTTCTATTCAAGCCTAATTTTGATTCCCATTGTCTCCGCTGCACCTACATAATAGCAGAGGAGTAAATTAAGAGCTGGGAAAAAGCTAATGTTACCTTTGAGCGCTCACACAAAGCGATGCGAAGGAAGCTGCCGACTGCGCTCCGGGAGTGATGAATTCTTCACGTTGCGCCGTTTGATATGTGGCGTGGCGTTTCGGGGCCTTCATCGCTGCACTTTTTCATCTGCTCTCGACTGTAAGGATCCATTTATCGAGCGATTTTGAAATTCCCAGATGCGGCGGTTACCGTGAAGGAAGACATCCACCGAATGCGGTCCTGTCTGGAACTGCTTCCTTCCATTGATGCATCGTGTCGTAAATGCGTCCCGCTGGTCTTTCACACATGGTGGTTTCAAATCTGCTTTGTTTTTGATCGGGTGTCTGCAATCCGATTGTTTAATTTATGTTTACATGTTCGAAATACAACGCCGACCAAACCAAAAAAATACGTTTTCAAGACTCTCCATGAATCAAAAATGTGTCTGGAGCCACAAAACCTACTGATTATCTGAAATGAATAACACATCTGCAGGTTAAATTTATGAAGTGCCAAAGCTGCAGTTTAGATATACTTTATTTTCGCTATTTTGTGTTTCTGGGATTATTTGGCCGCCATTTATGGCCACTGTGAGTTTCCTCATATGGTTACAGTAGATTGAGCAATACTAGACAATTTTTCTGCTTTTAAATTACCCCCCCCCCCCCACACACACACACACACACACACACACACACACTTTTCTTTATCCAACTTCTTTATTTTTGTCTTTTTTCTTCTTTTCCCTGTTTTCATGCTTCCTTTTCTTTTTCGTTCTTTCTTCTTTTTCCCTTCATTTAACTTTTAATTTTTTTTTTCTTTTATCACATTTTTAAGTTTTGTTTCTTATTTTTTTCCCTGTTTTCTACTTGGAGTTTTTTCCCTTTTCCCCCCACTTTCCATTTAGAATTTTTTTCAGATTTTTTCTCTTATTTCCACTTTCAAATGTGTCTTTTTTCTACTTGTAATTTCTTTCTTATTTTTTCCTTTCCCCCCATAAGCTATAGTAACATTATTAATAATTTTTTGTTTTATCTTTATTTTTTCTGAATTATTTAATTTTTTGAGCAGTTTTAGCTATTTTACCTCTTTTTGCCATTATATTAATCCTGGATGTTTTAGCTGTTATACCTTATTTAGCTGTTTTGATTCTGGAGATTCGAAAATATATGAATAATTAGTATGAAATGACCATAAAATAATATTGAAAAGAGAACATTTATTCACAAATACTTTATGGAAGTCTTCGTGGAGCTGCAGGTTGAACATCTCTGGTTTAGATCAAATGCTGTGGAGGCTTCACTCTACAGATATAAAGGGGAAAAAAACCTGTGTTTATTTCTTGTTAATGGAAAGTATAAAAGTTGTTCACTCTCCTTCCTCTCTTGCCTTCGGCAGTTTCATGAACTCCACAGTTTCTGCTCTCAGTTAATCACTCGCAGTGACAAGTCATTATTCCATACAATGCAAGTCCCGTTCCTCAGAAACTCTGCAACTAATGATGCCGTCACATATTAATCAGCACTGTATTACTAATAATAAAAATGATAACAACAACCGCCACCGCCGCTGTGACTGGTGAAGCAGATTTTTTTTTATCCTCTGGGAGAAACTGGCCGTCCTTCTTTCTCACAGCTGCCTCGGTTTGCTGTTGCATGAAATGAAAGGCTGTAAAGTATCTGACTTGTCTCCTTCACAAGACAATAAAACCCAAACAAAAAAGTATTCAAACTCTTCCCATTGTCTAAGTTTTCACTGTGATTTGGACAAAAATCCTGATCTGATCTGATCTGAGCTGAAGTGTGGAAAAACAGAATGTTTCTAACATGAAACTCCAGGCGGTGGCAGAGCCAAGTGAAGCTTTATGCAGACGACACCCCAATGTGAGCTCGCTCTTCTGGAGTAAGATATGTCATTGTTTAGATATTGTGTCATTTGCATGCTGTCGACTGTCTTTTTGATCAACTTACTTGAAACAATGAAAGAAACATACATCGTCAAGGGCAAACAGAAGGATTTTGTTTTTTTTTTTTCACTTTGGGAACCAAATATGAACACAAATGCAGGGAAAACATGATGCATATCTGATAAACATGAACATCTCTGAGAAAAATATGGTGAATCGGCAAGTAGCTCAAGGTTAGAACTCGTACCTAAAAAGCAGTATCAATGCATCCCTACTCCGTTACTCTTTACTGAGATGGATGGATCTCAGTTGAGATGGAATTGATGGAAGGGATGCATATAAGCAAGGTTATAAGGGTTTTGTGTTTTGGCTGTTTATGATTGTTTCTTGAGGTCAAAACAACTTGATAATAAACCATGATAATAAACATACAGTGAAAAAAGGCATTTAGAGCATTTTTTTTTTTTTTTTCAAAACAAATTAACCCGTCATGGAGTCCGTGATGCATCAATGAAGAATGGCTTTTTTAGACGGGGCCAGAAAATAGTGTTGGCTTGAGAAAATAAACCACCTTTTACAAAAAAAAAAAAAAAAAAGCTCCTTTCAAGTCAAAGGCGACGTGAACCCATTTTCAATGACTTCTGCTGAAATACATGTGGGAGAAGTGAAGTCTTGTTGCATTCGGCTGTACGGGGAAAAGGTCAAACGCTGCCTTGGGCCTTTAATGGGTTTAATTGTTCAGTTAATCATGTTAGCCTTGCTCTGTGTACATCTGTTTTTTCCTCATTAATTTTGGTTTAATTTGCCAAAAAAAAAAAAAAAAAAAAAAAAAAACTGTCATGGAGTTATTTCGCAGCTGCACAAGGTCATGTGAATGTTTAAGGCTTCGTATAGCAGCTTTACAGCATAAAACAAGTCACTTTCCATCAGCTGTTGTGTAACCGGCGTCAACAGAGAGCGGAGGTGGTTTTGAATCCTGGCAGGAAAGTGTCAGGCTGTTACACCACTGCCGTCCTCCAGTCAGTAATGAGGAAGATGATAATGCTCAGACCGAAAGGTGATGCTCGTCCCACGGAGAGGTGTGTGTGTGTGGGGGGGGGGGGGGGGGGGTCAGCTTCATGATTTCCCTCTCCGTGTGTCACTTCCTACTGCTGACCGAAAGCAACCGCCACTGTCAAACTGTGTTCCCGCCAATTACCGTCCGAGCCTGAGAGGATTGTGGGT
Source organism: Salarias fasciatus (assembly GCF_902148845.1). Lineage (NCBI taxonomy): Eukaryota > Metazoa > Chordata > Actinopteri > Blenniiformes > Blenniidae > Salarias > Salarias fasciatus. The sequence continues at coordinate 24,155,365 of NC_043765.1, forward strand.
GGTAATAATAGGAATGCCTCGCCCGGCTTGCCAGGAGGTAATTGCTGAGCCCTAAATGGACACTGGATTGGAAAGAATTGCTGTTTGGATGTCCAAAAAGTGGTTGAAGGACAAATCGTCTTTCTGTTGTCCTTTTTTTTTTTTTTGTCTTTTTTCTGTTGGTTTTTATCTCAAAATAATGACCACGGCTGGCTTTTTGCTGGCTGTGCGTGAGCCAGCCGTGTGTTGTTTGAACTAGAGTGAATGTTAAATGAGACACACGGTCCGTTCCCACAGTGTCATTGTCGATTTCGAAGATTCTCTCGGCAGACAATCGTCTCTCTGACTTGTGGGTCGAATAAACAGGAATCTCCTCCACTCTTCCCCCGCAGAATGAACCAAGCTCCCACCTCTGGCTTCGAGGAGGACGTGGGCGCCAGGACCACGCATCACGTCATGTACCCAGAGAGCGCCATCGACCTGGACAACACCACCAGTCTGGTGCTGATCCCCTTCAAGACTCTGGACCTGCAGTGGATCATCAGCGCTCTGACCACTGGCACCATCACACAGTGAGTGTGCCCGCCTGACGCTTTTTTTTTCTTTTCTTTTTTTAGTTTTGCTCTTAGTTGTGGTCATGCATTTGAACTTCCTGCAGCATATATTGGTAAAAAGCCCAATTTTATTTAGTGTATTTTCACATTGAGTGCAATGGTGCAGGTGCAGTCACATGATATTAGGTTTATCTCACAAAGGAAAACTTTAGTTCATGTTTGGAGCATCCACTGATGAGAATGCAACTTTTTGAAAAAGGCTATCAAGGTAGGACTTTATGAAAATACTACACCACCAAACGGATAGACAATAACAAAAAATGGCGGCCTCCAGAGTGTCATCATGCCTTCCCTGTAAACATTTATGAACTGAAAATGCAAAAAAAACAATACATTTCCTCTTGAAACATTGTGTAAATGGATCCTGATCGTCTCCATCAGTGAAATAAAGATATGCAACCTTGTTTTCCTTAGAATGTCCCCATCTCGCAGGAAAAAAAGGTTTATTTTTCCCTTCATATAGAAAGCAGATATGCCTCATTTATCCTCCCATTTGTCAGTGAAATTAAGAGCTCAGAACCCCCCTCCCTGAAAAACTCTGCATTAACATGCGGCGCTCGTAGCGACTCCCGCATCCATTTACTCCCCTCAAATACCAGATTGTCCCAACAATCACACCCGCTCACTGGTTCTGTTTGTCACATCGCCATAATAAGCATAATCACTCAGTTTTAATCTTCCAGTAAATTTCACCCTCAGCTGCTTCCCTCTCAGTGACCCGTAATCATTAGCTTGATTACCGGACATCCCAGCACCGGGAACCAAAAAAACAAAAAAAGATGCAGCCGTCGCCAATTAACGCCGCTGCCAATAACTCAGCGGCGCCAGACCCGTTCGATGGCGGAAGTATCCAAACAAACGCTGCCTGCGAATGTGCAATTGTCCGGAGCAATCATTCTGCACCATTACCTTTCAGTTTATTGCCACTAATATTAGCATTAGCTCCAACTGCCGCTACATCTTCACCGCCAGAGCTGCGCTTCGTTTTCCCAGGCCTTTCCCGTCTTGGAGTGAACAGAAACTAGAATATTACTCTTCTTACAGGCAGAGGTGGATATTCAGGGAACTTAAAAGTCCATTTGTTGTTGGTGAAGCTTTTCTTCTGTAGCCGTTTTAACAGTTTTGCCTGATTTGACCTGTTTATATGACAATGCTTTCAACTGAGCACTTCAGAATAGATTCCCCGAGAAACTGAAAACACACCTTTTTGAAAACAATCTGACTCTGTCTCCATGAAAACTGGTGAAAATGTAACTTTTTAAAAATGGCTCCCAAGGTGGAATTTCTCTAAAACGCTACTGCTACACAGGCACCCCAGCTAGTAACTATGTCTTCTCCACATGCTCAGTAGATGGAGAATAAAAGCAAAGTTCTCCTGGACTTGGTAGTTTTAGAGTTGACAGTTACTGTAATAACTTGGTCGTCCGTCCGTATGAATGTCCCTGTTCTCCCATTGTTAATGTTTACAGTGTATTGTTCTCTGCACGTGTGGCTTCATTACAGAAACAACCGACATGTCATCTTGTGGCCCAGTGTTTCGGACATTGTTTTCAAAACGTTGCTGTCTGAAACAAAAACACGAAAATGATGCATTTTCACGAAAAAGGCTGTTTCAGCCCATTTCTAAGGCCCTCTTTGTCAACCCAAGCTGTGACTTTGAAATCTTACTCTTTATGTAAATGCAGAAGCGCTGCAGAGGAGCCCTAAGCCGAGCAGCTTCCAGACCCCCTGCTCTGTGCTGGAAGCTGACATGTGCCGACACAGCAGCTCTGGGGTCGTACGCTGCCCCCGTCACTTTCCAAATTCACATTTTCTCCATGAGTCAGTCTGTTCCTCAGGTTCTTGAAAGGTATATAACCTGTTCTGACCAGAACTTTCATGGCATGGATGTATGTACCGTAACTCTAAACTCACTTGCTTAGAGGAACAGTTCACACGACCACTCCGGTTGCTTTGAAGGTGATTTATTAAGAATAACATCACACATCAGCAGCAGCCTTCAGATGAAGGTTTTCCGCGCTTTTGATCGTGTTTGCACAATGACAATCCACTGAACAGGTTATCTTCCACCTTTCTGAAAAGGAAGAGTACCCTCCAAATTAAATCAATACAGGAAACGACATTCAGTTTCAATGGACTGAATCAGCAGACCTTCATGACCAAAAGAACCATTTTCACAATTTTCTCTCCAAAAACATTTTAAGACTTAAGATGAAGAAGCTTTATTGTCATTGCAAGGGGATACAGTCAAACTCTCTTTGGCAACATCTGTTATAGCAGCTACAACATTGTCAGAAAATATTGCAATAAATTGCCTAAATGTAGTTTAAGGTTTATATAGCAGACTGTATAGAGTGGATCAGAGTCAGTAGTCCGTTTATTGGATGAGGAAGAGGTAATAGGTGTGATTTTGGGGGGGTTCTCTACGATGGGAAGAAGCATGGGTCGCAGTATATTGGTGCTAATTATGCTAATCGTGCTAATTATCTGAATCAAAGAAAAAACATTTAAAAAAAATTCCTATTCATGAATAAAGTTACATTAGGAAGTGTCACAGGTACAATGTGGATATATTTTATTGTACTTTTAGATGTTGTGGCCATTTTTTAAACACATTGTATTCTCACTTTTGCCATTTTTATACATCTTGGCCGATTTTAGCTGCTGCATGTTTATAGTTTATAAAGTTGCAGCACTTTTAGTTGTACGTGTAATTTCTTTTCTTTTTGGTCTTATTTTTTTCTTTTGATTTATTTTCCTCCTTTCTTTTTGTGCTTTGTCTTCTTTTTTCTTTAGTTCTTTCCCTTTTTTCCTTTTTTTCTTTCCTCAAAGTCTCAAAGCTGACTAACTCAACTTTGATCTTTTCAGCCTGTAAATTAGACCATTTTTAAAAATAAGTGTGTAAATATTCCATATACATTGCATATGCTGAAAGACTGAGCAGTGAAAATATGCAAACTCCACACAGAAACCCTACTCGACCAAAGCTCAAGCAGTGCTTAAAACTACAAAATGAAAACGCTGAGTCTGCGATTCCACCCCTGCCTGCGCTGGTCCCTGCGACATGGGGTCATTTTCATATTTGCTTCAACACAAACTGAATTAAAGCGCCCGGCGTACCCGGTGAATCCTAATGAGACGTAACGCTGCGGCGCCAGTAGCCTTGATAAAGCTTTCTTTAATTAGTCACATTTGTCTGGGTCGCATCCTGCCATATAATTACTCCTCATCAGTCACTGCAGAATTTAACTTCAAATAGATGTTTGTTTTACCTTCCTCACCCGTGAAAGAGGTGTATTTTTACACGCTACGCCGCCTCCCCCAACACAACCTACCCCTCCACGCTGAAGCGGCTCTCTTTTAATATCCTGTGTCGGTGACGGATGGTGCGGAGAAAATGACAGCTGAGCCGTGTGTTGCTGTAACGAGCAGCGGCGTGCTCGTGAGACGTCTTCGGCTTTTACCCACGAAGGTGTAATGAGGAACGACAACTCTTCATTTCCGTTATTTTCAGGCGACATCAGTCGACTTTGATTAAAGTGAAGCATGATGGGGGGGGGGGTTGATGGATGTTGAGCTGTGTACAGCCAAACCATTTCAGGTTATTTTAAATGATTTACAGACGCTGTTTCTTTTCTTTTTTCTTGTGTTGCAGAACATATTTGCCAGTCACAGCCAGGATAAAGGCAAACAAAGATAAGGTGAGTTCCTGTAGCTTTATTGTGACACATGTCAAATGCATCAGGTTTTTTAAAGACACAAATGTTTACATTGAAGAGCTTGCTGTTTATTTCTCTCCTAGTTTTTGCCAGTGAAAGACACAATCGACAGTGGTGTTTCATCTTTCTAAATGCCTACATGAAATACATGCTTTGACATCAACTCAGTTTGATGTAAGTTAATGGGATCATCCTTGCCACCTTGAAAACCGACGCCCGGTTGGTTAAATGTAGTGTGTTTTGATGCAGAACATGAATAAAACTACATTTTATCATTTATTTAATTGAGGTTAATGCAGGCTTTCCAGCATAAGTGAGCCAATCATTCTGTGTCGAGGAGACATCACAACACTGACTGACCCGTCCAACACATTTCTGCTTCCATATGCCGAACAAACGACAGATGGCTGCAGTTATTCATTAGATACTTGTGTTTCTACCTCCATGATGAGAAACAAGCTTCCTGCGTGAAATCCTTTAAGCCGTCGTCCCTTCACGGCGCCGGGAATCTTCCCATGTCCACCTCAGTCATGCGCTAATTTATCGTGTTAGCTTAGCGGCACTCGCGTTAGCTTAGCACTACTTTATAACTGGAATCAGCAGGAAGTGTGCAAACTGAAACGTTCCTCCGAGAAACAAAAATGTGGCACTGTTACTTTACAGACAGAACAAATGGACTAATTTACACACTCGAGGCAAAACAGACGCTGATTATTGGTGAAGCAACTTATTTGCAGACGTAAGTCTGAAGGCCCAAAAGGGCAATCTGTCGGTTATTAGAAAGTGCGTTGTCAAGGTGAAATTAGGGATGCATCAAACCAAAGTTTGGCCCGGTTACATCTCATTTGTCTCCAAGCCGCCTAATTGCCGAGCGGAGAGCGGGAATCTCTCCCCTTGGCCTTCAGGGCCGGTCGATCCTGTGATATTCAGGAGGAAAACACATCGTGTGGGCTCAAGGTGAAGTGGCAAGTGAATCTTATTTCCTTCTTCTACAAAGCGCCATCATTTAGCGGAGTTAATTTTCCATGAAAGGGCCAGGCGCGACCCTGAAATGTTCTCCGCCGCCAGAACGGCCGTTTGATTCGGGTGCGTTTAAGTCGGTGCCATCATCCGCTTGGCACCGGCGCTCGATATAAAGATCCTCCTCCGTTTGAACTGGAGCCCAGACCAAAGCCATCAGAAACTGCCTCAGACCAGCTCCGACAAAGCGCACCCCGCTCTCCACAGCCGACACACACCTCCAGTTCTCTGTACACAAGCGTGGAATGCAACTCGCAAACTGTTAAACTGTGAAACCGCAGATCGTTTTCTCGAGAAAGACATTCCTTGGATTGCTCCCGCAGGTGCTGATTTACAGTCCAGCCTTTTTCAAGTACGTGTACGAGTCTTGGCTGGAGGGTCACGGACGGTATCCCTCCACCGGATTCCTCAGCCTGCTGCTCGCCATCCACATCTGCGACGAGGTAAACCCGGCCGCTCACAGACGAGTCGCTCACGTTCCTCATTCCCTGGCGCTTAAACCCGCCTGTCCTCGTCCGTCTCAGGTCAGCGTCTTCGGATTCGGGGCGGACCAGTACGGCAACTGGCACCACTACTGGGAGGAGAACCACCTGGCCGGGGCCTTCAGGCACACGGGCGTCCACGACGGGGACTACGAGTACAACGTCACCCTGCTGCTGGCGGACAAGCACAAAATCCGGATGTTTAAAGGCAGATGATAGCGAGCGCTCGCCTGACGAACCTCATCCGCCTGTCAACCTTGAAAAATAGGGTTCTTCTTTTTTAATTCCCCCTGATTTCCAAAGACACTTTTTCTTTTGACTGCACGAGCCGAACTCTGATTCCTGTTTGCTCCAGCTGACGATGAACGAATCTCGCTCCCTTTTTTACATTTTTTTTTTTTTTTTTTTCATTTCGTCAAACCGACGGATCTTTTGTGATTTTCGCGATCAGCCGGACAAAAGCGAGTCGGTCGCTTTTCGCCAGTCGTTACCCCCGATGCAAATTCAGACAAGTGAAAAGATGTCTGTCAACAAGCTCGCTGTGCACAAGCGTGCGTCTGTCTGTGTGTGTGTGTGTGTGTGAGTGTGTGCACACTCCACAGGTTCCTGTTTCTGTAGGGACAATAAGAACATCGGAGGCCACCTGATGCCATTTGTTGGGTTATTGTCACAGAATGAGCTCTGCTGAAAGCAGCAAGTCAAACAAAGTGCCATAATTACCCCGCTGATGTTATCGGAAACAGGATTGATCGTTGTCATTCACGCCTGAAGAGCCGCTCTACTCCCGAAACTCAGAAACATGAAGAAAAGCCCCATCAGCGGCAATCTGGATATCACTGATGCTGCGGTGGAGCGAGCACGGTTCTGTTCTTTCATTATACTGATAGAAAATGTGAGAAAGAATCAGCCTTGTATTATTTTTTTCATCACACTGACCGGTTTGGGCATAAAGCACTCGTACTACACAGCTACCTCCTTCCTGCTTGGCTGATTGCAGCTGTGAAATAGGAGTCTGACGAGGCTGGAGGGACACTTAAAGTCACACGAAAATCAGGCCCAAAAGAATCTCTTTTACTACAATGTGACATTTATAGAATCACCCAGGGCTAGAGTTACAGTTTTTTTTTCTTTCTTTCTTTTTAGAAATAGTGCAGACATAAGCCTTAATTTCCCAGCATGCATCGATTTGAATAAGAATGGCTCAGGGACTTGGCTCTGCTGGTCGATCGCAACTGCTTTTCCCCCTAAAGTAAAAATTGTGAGAAACAAGTAGTGTTTTCCAGGAGGAATCCCAGAATATATTACCATTTGAGTTTATTGATCTTCTATGTTTATCACCATTCATGGGTTTAAAATACACTTCTTCATCATCGGCATAAAATTCGATCCTGCAAATAAAGTTCCGTGCAGCTTTTGAATACCTTAAATAGATTTGGCACATTTTCTTTTAGCTTTGCCTGTCCTGTTCTAATGTTACCATATTAAAGAAAGATACGCTAAACACCATCCTGTTAGCTAGAGCGTCATATTTTTTATTTCCATTAAAGATTGCACTTAGAGTGGTACTGGAAGGTCATGCAAAGTTACCTGATCATTTTAAAATATTCAGAGTATGCCTCCTGTTTGTAGATAGATTATTCACTAGTATAACTTAAGCACATCTTCTTAAATTCAGCTTCAACAGAATAGCTCTTGTTTTTTCAGTGTTAATTTAAAAAAAAGTGCCTCATGATGCTAATGATTTCTCTTCACTTGTTTTTTAAAGCTGACTGTGAGTTCGCGATGATGGAGGGAGGTAATAAAGAATTAAGAGATAGAATGTTTTAGGTTTCCAAAGGTAAAAGTTCAATACATGTAATGTTCTATTATTGGCTTTTAGCTAAGAACTTGGTGTGTTAAAAGCCACAAAACCCAGAAAACCGCCTGTCGCTCACATCCTGACAGACAGTAACGTCACTGTTAAGTTGAAAAAAAAAAAAAGAAGAGAGACAGAGAAAGACGCCTTAAAGAAAACTGCAGTTCGGGGGACGTCTGCTTGTTTTGGCCTGGAGGGCTCTTCCAGAGACCCGCTGCGAGGCGCGCGTGATAAAAGTTGTGTTTGATCGATTTGTTCAGTGTGATGAAAAAAAAGTGACAGACGGCTTTTTAACGCTGGAGGTGCGGCGCAGACAAGCGCCTCTTCATCGCTCACCGCCGACACAGGGGTGCCTTACCGCTGGAGCCCGTGACGTACTGGACGGCCCACCATGTCCGTCCTGACCTGCATTTTTAACACACACTCTTGAAGTGCCTTAAGCGGGAGTTATCGAAACATGATTTTGCCATCTGCTGCACTGTGTGTACTGATTATCATCGCTGTCCTTTGGTTTATTACTTCCGGTTGTATGTTCTAGTGTGTTTATTTGAAAAGTTTGGTCTTTTTCTTTCTTTTTTAACTTGAAAATATAACAGATCCAAGTAGATGTGTATTTTAATGACATGGATTATGGTTTTATCTTCCAATTTTTTCCACTCCTGCGGATTTATGTGCAAATATTGCAAGGAAAAGCAAGGTCCTTAGAGTTCTCCTGCTCTCTGGCGCCCCCAAGAGGAGGCTTAACACACTGTTAAATTTTTTTTTTTAAATGCATGATACACATAGTAGAGCCCTTTTGATTGAATTCATTATGCTTTTAGTTTGTACATGTTTGGCTTTCTTCTGTTCAAGTGAGTAAGTTTTTACAGCATACTTTCTGACATGTTTCCATCGTCTTCATCCGAAACGTCCTAGGAAAAAAGAAACAGGCTCAATAAAGGGAAAACAAATAGTGAAGAACTGAACGTAACAGTAAATCCACCAAAATCCACACAAAAAACAAACTCAACAAATGAATAAATTGGAGAAACAATAAGGCAATTCAAGAAGACAGCCGATCACGACAATCGAGAGCAATATGAGAGAAAGACGCACGCAAAATCCTCAAATCAAGTCGGAGAAAACCAATATCACCAACTGGGACAAGACCAGAGTCGTTTGGTCATGGTGGCAGTAGAGAGAAGGAAGAAGGTAGGATGTCAGTCATATAGCACTTTACTTTCACCCATTGAGAGCATCGCTCAAAGAAACTGGCATCAAGACAGAGGGGGAGGGTGGGAATCAAACCTGCAACCTTCCAATTAGAGAGACGACAATGATGTTCTTCCAACAAAACGTGTTTTATAGGGATGTCAGAGTTAATCTCGTTAATCATGATTAATTAAGGTAGGTTTTTTTAATCGTGATTATTCACATTATTAGTGTAAAAGCCTGTTTTTTTCTAGTTTAAAAACTGTAATTTTAATGTAGCCATTGTGTTAAGTTGGTCTATGTGACATTTTAGTTTGAAAGAAAATCCAACAAGGTCAAAGAAGGAAGTGCTCTGTTTGATTCCCGAATCGAGACGCTTCTTCTTCAGTCTCAATTCTTAGAACTGTGTTAAAGAGTGTTAATAGTGCTCTACAGGATGTCAGCATTAGAAAATCAAGTCCACCATTGTTGATTTTAACATTTTAACACGACAAAACTGAGTATTTCAGTCCAATCTTTTTCTTCAAAGCACGATTAATAATGATAAACTATGAAAATCATGAGATTAATCACAGTTTTAACGATAATCTTTTGACAGCCGTCGTGTTTTGTTCAAACCTGCTTGCCTGAAAAGAAGAAGGCCAAAAAACTGAAGGAGCTTGTGAACTCTGCTCCTCACTGAACCTCATTTCCACCTGATACCAAACGTCTCCAGAGTCTTTCCTTCAACCAGACGCTCTCTTAGTACTTCCCTCCATGTGCCTTGAACCCCAATGCTTTTCCCCTGAATCTTACATCTTCTTCTCCACCTCCATGCTGGGAGCAGAGAGCGGCGGAAGCGGTTTGTTTCTACAGGGAATACTGTCACCTAGTGGACGTCAGCGGCCACCGACACCTCGTGGCATTCACTCACTCTCACACACACACACACACACACACACACATTTCTCACAGACGTACAGTCTGTCGTCTGCTTGTGTTTAAGTTCCTTTCACTTTTCCAGCTGAGGGGATTCGTGTGGAGAACAAACCCACCGCAGAGACGCTTTCAGGGAACAACAAGAAAAAGGGAGAAATGATATTCATGAGTGTTTTGGATGTTTAGGGGTGTGTACGGGGGGAGAGAGAGAGACGGATAATGAACACTTGAATTATTCAGTTATGCAGCTGTGTGTGGACTCCTGCCGTGCCGTACATGTCGGTCTCTTTTTTTTTTGTTCTTCTTCTTCTTCCTTTTTTTTCATCTTGTTGCACCAAGTGAAAAGAACAGAAGGTTAATTATTAAAACATAATGCATTTCATCCACACTTGAATCCCTTTTCTCTCACACGTCAACAGCTAATTGTTGCTCAGTGGACAGAAATATGTCTTATTGTTCCAAATCAAACCTTTTGGAATATCCTCACATTTTAACATGCAATTGTGTCAAAGATGTGGGTTTTAATCAGCCTTAATGCCCGTGTTTAATGTGGTCATTAGTTTGAGGTCTTTTCCCATCATTCCTTGCCGATCCGGATGATTTTGTAATAAAAACTTGTGAACGCCAGCAGGTTTCTGAGGTCAGTGCTTTGAAGCCGTCATCAGTGTGAATTACATAAACACGCCAGATGATGAATAATGAAGGATGGGGAGATGCGAGCCCAGCTGCAGCTGTTCTCCCTGCAGAGACGCACCTGCAAAAGTTTGAGCGGCCTTTCTTTTGTCTTCTTGCAGCAGATTTCTTGCCGCTAACTGATGGTAAATGGACGTTTTCATGGCCTCGGCGACGGGAGTTCAATGTGGGAGCCATGTGTTAAATCAAACAATGTGTGCAGGCTTGAATTATTAACTTAAATATTCAGGATCATGTCTTTTTTCTTTGTATTTGGGGACACATTTAGAAAAGAAATTATCAGAATCAATTGCAGTGTTGTCAAACATAAGACTCGTGGGCCAAAACTAGTCTGCAAGATGCTCCAATATGGCCGATATCATACATCATTGTAGCAAATCTCTTCAGCGTAGCAGACACGACTCAGCAAGTTAGCCCGAAAGCTGTGAGTTTGTAAAACAATGCATAATGATTTTTTTCCTTTTTTTTTTTTTGCTGTATTTTGCAGCAAAATGTTTCATTAAAAAAAGCCTTCATGCTGAGATTGTAGTAATTTTTCATTGCAGTTCTTGAGTTTTTGCAAAAATGTAGACATTTTCATATCTGTGCCACAATAAAAACAACTTGAAAGTTTGAATTTAAAGGTTATTTTAGCACTATTTTACCAGTCCAGTCCACATAAGACAACATCTGGCTGTATGCAAAATGTTTTTCATACTGTTGTTCTAGTAGATTACATTTAGTGTGTTTTTGTTTTGTTTTTTCCCAAACATAAAGATTAAAATTTGTCCATTTTAAGGCTTATAATGTTGCAGAAGTCTCACCATGGTAACAGTTCAAGTCTTGGCATTTTTTATGTTTTCTTTCAGTGTAACAAACTAAACTGCCTCAAAATTAGAAAATCTGCATTTATATTTTAGATTAAACCCTTTAAAGCCTTTTCTCTATCTCACTTCTCAGGTTGCCTTCTTATGTATACTTGAATGAACACTGTATTTAATATTTCAATAACATCAACATTTTTTCATGAGGGAAGTTCTTGTTTATTTTATATCCCAAACTAATCAATCACAGATGAAATATGGAAAACCTTCAGGAGTCTGTTTGATAATTTATAACAAGCCTGAATCCATGATTGAAATAAACGAGTCAGACTCGGATCATCATTAGACAGAAGCATCTGAATAATGAGGGAGAACCTTGATTTTGATATATTATTGCTTTCATTTTGAAATCAGATTGAAAAAGAAAAGTGGCTTCTATGATCAGCTTTTATTGAAAACTGATTAACTCTTTTTTTTTTTAACTGCGTTGCAGATAGACATTGTTCAAGGCTGCTTTTTTATTGTAAAAGTTCACAAGAAAGAAAAAGGATTCATCAGGTTTGATCCATGGAAATGGAAAATTAAAGGAAAAATGTGATGATACTGGAAGGTGTGTTGTCTAATTGAGGCATGAGTGTTTTCTGGGGAATTGAAGGAACCTTCAGTTGAAGGGAAAATGAAGGAATACCTTCTCGGTAGTTTCCCTTTTAAAGAACTTGAGAAAAATTACAATCTCATCATCAATATTAAAGAAACCTTATGATGCAAAATACAGTGAAATAAAAAGCAAGCTTTCTCCTACAGCTGTTGCATTATGGATTTTTCTTTATAAACTCACACATTGCTTTGAGGCTAAAGCCAGTCTGCAGTCTTTCAGCTCAGCTCCCAGTGTTCTGTTGTGTCCACATCTTTCAATAGAGTTTATTATAGAATGCAAAAGAAAAAAAAATCTACACATTGTTTTATCTTCATGTCACATTAAATTTTTAAAACGCTCAGCCTGCTGATTATCAATGCATGAGCTCATGATAATGATATGGAAAGTTAATGACATTTAAAGTGCCCTGAACTGTATGGGATCTCCTCAGAAGTGGATGTATTCACGCTGCAGAGGATCCAGAGACGGACCGGATCAACAGGAGAGCAGAGGTCGGCTCTCCAGGAACTGAAGGTTTGGTTCTAAGCACACTGGTCTCACAGAAGTGAGAGATTGTGTTGTTTTGTAAATGATTTTCTAGTGAAGCTGCTTTAGGTTTGGACTGCTTGGAGCTACATCAAGTTTCTTTTCTTCCTCACTGACAGTGGAAATCGAAGTCTGAGCCTCTGTTATTCCTGTTTGCCTGCTGCTCTCTTTCTCTGTTCTGTGTTTTTCTCCCTCCCTGAGTCTGGTTCTGAATAAACTTTCCACCTCTGGGTCTGGTCCAAGTGATCAGTTCTGACCGGTCCATTAAAGGTAATTAGTAATTACAGTTTATGAGAGTGGACTGGATGTGCATCGACTGTATGCTATTAAATTGAAATGCACTCCAGTGATAAATCTGCACAGTTTAAAATGCTCTGTGTCTCCCTCTGGCCAAGCGAAGACTTTTAGAGCCATAAAGTGCTAAAGAAGGCCTCTTCCTCCAGCTCTCATTCATACTGATTCATCCAGGCCAGAGTGTCAATACACTTCACTATGAGGAAGAAATAATCAACTTTAATTAATCAATAATGTGTATTTTTTCCCCTGTATGTTTTCAAAAAGGTAATTATTTCAAGTGGGCTTCTGAGATGTGCAATAAAATATATTATGAGAGGTGCGCACGGCAATGAAACAGCTATCGAGAGAAATATCTTCACATAAAATCTGTTTATATCCATTTACTTTCCTGTGACTTTTATGATATGGACATTGTAATTATATCCAGTGTATTGACACCTGGTGGACATTTTTTTTCATCAATCTTATTTGCATTGATGCTGGTTTATACATATGTATATATATATATATATATATATATATATATATATATATATATATATATATATATATATATATATATATATATATATATATATACCCATGGATCATTTTAATATCATATTATATATAAATATCTGTATATTATTTGATTGATTCATATTTTGTGTGTATTTAATTGCTGTCTTATTTATGTATGCTGTGAAGCACTTTGTGGCTTTTTGTCTGTGAAAGGTGCTGTATAAATAAACTTTACTTTACTTACTTTACTTTACTATTTTGAACCTGTAAAAACAAACAGAAAATAATAAAATGTAAAATATATTGAAAAAGGAAAAAACTAATAAAAAATATGTATTTCTGATATGATATTTTATTTTATTTTATTTTATTTTATTTAACAGCACGTTGAGCTCGTGCTGCTGTTTTCCTTGAACGTCGTGATGACGCCACCTGACGTCGAGGACGCAGAACAACACGGAAGTGTTCTCTGGAGGCAGCTGGTCTTCGGTCGGTGACAGGTGAGCTCTTTTCTCTTTACTTTACCCTTACACGACGCCTTTTCTTCTCTGTCTCCTTCTGAAACTCGCTACAAGAAGACCTCACGTCGCTGTCGCTTCACCTTCCGGCTCTCAACTTGACGCTTTTAGCTCTTACTTTCACTTTCCGGGGAGCAGCGCGCGCACACCGCGTCGACTTCAGGTTAATAACACCACAAACAGTCCTCTGTGTTCCGTTGAACACGTCTTCAGCTGTCTCATATCATCGCTATTTGTTAATAAACCTACTCCTGCAGTCCGGAGAGTTTAATTAAAGGTGTCTGTGGACACCGGAGGTGATTGCTTGTAGGCCACAGGTTACCCCGCGTGTACCTGAACGCACCATCCTCCACCTTATCACACTGATCTGATCACTTTCTGAACCAGTCAGCAGAATTAAACACTCCACTTTCAAAACAGCAAAATATCCACATCTATAATAGCACAATATAACTATTGCTGTAGGTGACAAAACTTTACCGAAGAGCTGGCAAGTAGTTAAAACATGTAAGCAGCATTAGCTGGACACAAATAAATAAACGAATTCTACATAATAAGAACTGAATTACTTGGATACAAGGTCATATTGATGTCATTTATGAAAATGTTTCTCTGAAGTAGTTATCTGGATGACATAGTCCTCTTATCTAATTGTGCAGCATTCTCTAAATTATGGTTGAAATACTTTCTTTGATAAATAAAACAATTCATCAAAACATTATTTGCTCAAGTATGCAAATTTATAACCTTATCTTGGTGTTTCCATTGAATGTTTGCATTCTCAAATTAATATAAATGTATTTTATTGACACAAACATTGTCAAAACCGTTTGACTTTCACTTGTTTGAATAATTGGAGTGACACTTAACTTCAGTATCAATGATAGAAGATGAAGAGTCACTTCAAAGGAAGGATTTTGTGTATTCATGCATTAGAACATTTAATTTTAATGTAACACCTGGTCAAGAATTTACATTATTACATCATTGTCCACAGTTATTTAATTTTCTCACAAAAAATGCAATTCAGTCTAGCACTCAAGTCAGTAATCTAATAGATCGTTATATTATGGTCCAGACATCACACAAAAAGATTAACATTTATTTTACATTTTTGGTTGCTGCAAAAGGCTCTGGGTAGTTTTTATTGTGTTATTCTTGAGCTGTGTGGATTTTGTGTTTGCAGGATGTCGGCCGACAGCCTGGAGAAGAGGACGGTGGTGGTGCAGTGGCCGTCCGGGGATGTGGACGAGGAGCTGCTGCTGCTCTACTTTGAGAACCGGCGCCGCTCCGGGGGAAGTCAGATCGCCTCTGTGGAGAAGAGCGGCTCCAGCGCGGTGCTGGTGTTCGAAGAGGCTGAAGGTACAAACCCTGCAGATCCGAAGCTGCGGGAAGTTTGAAAAAACACCACCGCTTCTCAGTCTTCTGATTGTGCTGTGATTGCTCTCGACAGCCGCGGCCCGAGTGCTGTCCAAAGGCCACCACGTCGTGCACAATGTGGAGCTCCTCGTGCGCAGGCCCGCCGCCAAGGACCCCCGCAGGCTGCTGCTGCGCGGCGTCAACCCCGGCACCAGCAGCGAGATGATCGAGCTGTACGTGGAGAACATGATGGGGCTCAACACGCAGGACTACACCCTGCTGCCGGCGCCGGGGAGGGACCTCGTCCTCATCCACCTCAGCCAGGCGTTCACTAAAGGTCTGCCACAGCGGTGGAAATGCTGCAGTTAGCATGGCATTCAGAGTGGGTGGGCAGTGATTTAACTCCTGAACGGTGTTTAGTGGAACAAAAAAAACCAAAACTATCCCTCATTGTCCTCGCCAGCGCTTCAGAGTTGTGCTCTCTTTCACAGACTTCCAGACAGTGAGCGCAAAGATCTCCCAGCGTGCGCTGGACGGGGCGCACGTCACCCTGGAGCAGATCGAGCAGACCGACTCCATCCTGGTGGAGAACCTGCATCCCGGCGCCGCTCCGGACCTGCTTAGTCTGTACTTCGAGAGCAGCCGAGGTGGAGGCCAGGAGGTGAAGCAGGTGGTCATGTTGTCGGAATCTGTGGCCAAGGTCTCCTTCGCAAACTACGAATGTAAGTTAAACCCATGAAGTCCTTCCCCCCCATCCGTCCTGGCCGTGTCCCTGAGCTCTGCGTGTGTTTGTGTTGGAGCAGCTGTGGACACTGTGGTGGAGCTGCCGCACAGGCTGGACGGTAGCGACCTGGCGGTGAAGCCCTACTTCGATTTCCTTCAGCCCACCGAACCTCGCCAGGATTCCTCTGGGAACGACGTTCAGATGCGGGCGAGTCCCCCGGCGGACGTGGAGGCGGAAGAGGAGGAGCCCATGCAGGATCAGATCGAGGTCCCGGAGATAACGACAAGCCAGATTACTGTGGCCGACCCGCTGAAGCGAGCTTTGCTTCAGCACAGCACCTTCCACATGGACCTGCAGAAGGCGAACCCGAACGTCGTCATCCAGACGAAGGACGACGGCGTGCACATTACTGGAGATAACCGGATACGAGTCGAGCAGCTCAAACAGAAAGTCTTGGATTTCATCGGTAACATGGCCGAGACAAAGATCGCCCTCCAGCCAGAGGCGGCTCAGTTCCTGGCAAAGAAAGACGTACAAGACCGGCTCCTGGAAGCCATGAAGCAGAGGGGCTCCTTGGCCTTGTACTCCGTGTCGGACTCCCGCATAGTGGTAGCGTCTCTTTCCAGGGACGAAGCAGAGCAGGCGGGCAGCTTCTTAAAATCCCAAGTGTGCCACATCAGCATTTCCCTGGACCCGGAGCAGAAGGGCCTGCTGTGCTGCAGAGAGTGGTCCGAGTTCCTGGAGGGCCTGAGCCTCTGCTCCCTGAAGGTCTCGGACGGAGGAGGCGGCCTGGACGGGTGGACTCTGGAAGGACTGGAGGAAGAGAAGCAGGCCGCCATCCTGCAGTTCCTCACCACGCCCATCGAGAGGGAGGCCGTCATCCCGATGGCGCCGGGCATGCTGAAGTACATCCAGATCCACTGCCACCAGCTGCTGGCCGACATGAACCAGGTGTCCATTCTGCCGCTGGAGGGCGACGACGAATGCGGACTGAAGGTGAGAGGCTCATCGGAGTACAGACGCTCTCAACTGTCACTGACACTGTATTTGTCTTCAGGTTTCTCATCAACTTTTAATTAATTTATTTTTTTCAGTTTCACTCCTAATTACAACCTGAGGGCACATTTTTGTAACTGTTCCAATATTTATTTATTTTTGAGGTTTGAGATTTTCTTGGCTTTGTCAGTCACAAAGTCTTCTCTATATCCTCCACAAGTCTCTGTTTATTCTAAATGAGAGAAAGTTCTTTTGGAAAGGAAGAGAGATCTAAAGGTATTCCCAAAAGAAATATAACAAAAAACCATAAGAAAAACAGCCCTGTAACCGTCATAAATCAACAGAAAGAAGGAGATCTTGAAGAAGCAAATCTGGAATAATCCACAAGTACAGATAAAGCTAACATGAAGGCTAGTGTTAGCATGAAGATGGAGTTCATCTTTGATGCAGCTGCTGTAGCCTTCACTAGACATTTCAGTGTTTTCGATGGAAAATGTAAGAAAATACTGCTGTATTGGATTCAAATAGGATTCATTTTGCTCGTCTTATAAATTAGTCGCTTGAGTCTCAGGCAAATAAAGGAAGTGCAGCTCAGCTGTTCTTCTCTGATCAGTTGTGGGAGTTTGAGGAAGGCTGAGATATTAAAGAGGGAGATTCCTCATGAAAATATGTTTTTTTATAGGATTTAATAAACAGAAACTAGTCAGAAAAAAAACCTTCCACTTTCACAGAGCAAGCATTTTTCCCTGTACATGAATGTTACTGAAACGTCAGCTGAAGTCTTGTTTGTCTCATTTTGCAAACTTCCTATCGTACTCTGATTAATGAATTCCATATATTAATGAAAAGTGAAGATTTTCCACATTTTTTTAATCCGGTGTGTTGCACTACTCCTTTAATACCCAGACATCCTGTTTCCAGTTCATCTAATAAGTGTCCTGCTGAATGCCGCTCCACAGCTCCACGGCTCCGCCGTCGCTTGCCAAATGGCAGAGGAGCTGCTGCAGGACGTGATCGCCTCCATCTGCACCAAGACCATCCACGTCAGCGCCCCGGGTCTGACCCGCTTCCTCCAACACAAGGACTGCCTGAGCATCATGCACGAGATGGAGGCCAAGTTCCAGGTGTACATCAGCCTGCAGCACGTTCCCTGGGATTTCCTGCATTATGAGGTGAGGCAGCAGCTGAGCCACATTCTTAGTTTCTGTTTGATTCATCGAATTCTAGAAAATCAGTTATTCCAGTCGTCAGTGTCATGGGCCTCATTCCACATACTGCTTCCTGAGTTTACATGTTTTACATCATTAGCAACACGTTCCAAACTGGCAACCTGCATGGCGCTCTGAAGGGGAGGGGGAGGGCGTTATATGAGACGATGTTAATGATTAAATTCTGTGTAATCACTCGGAGTCAGAGCTTCTGGACCTGTCGTCCGTTCCACAGAGAAAACCCAGAAACCAGCACCAGGTATAGCAATGCAGCATTCAGTCTCTCTACCAAGAAAGAAAGACAATGACCTAAATACCTGACAGAACATTCAGGCGTCTCACTCACCCAGCCAGTTAAAAACACACAATAACAGGGCAATAAATGAACAGTGAGGACAGAGCACTAAATCACCTAAAAGCAAACTGACAAAAACTATTACAAATCTTATTCTTCCTTTTAAATGCAACTGGTCTTGCATATTTAAATAGTGCAGAAAAAGTGAAATCTTCCTACATGTTCGCTGCTTGTCAGAACAGAAGAGGGTGACAGCATTTAACCATTGTACTTGAAAATGTTTTGAAAGTAGCCTTTAGAGCAAAGGGGGTTGTTCTCAAAAGGTGCTGTGATGCAGCAGGCCTGGGGAAGAAATACAGTAGAGCACTTTATATTTTTTTTTTCTTTAATCCCTGTAAAACACAGACTTTTGAATGTTAAATTTCTTGATGAATTTACATTCTGTCATGTCCCGCCTCAAAAGACAGGCGCGAGAATCCTGGGTTCGTCCAAAATGCAGATCATAATTTTGTAATCAGCCGTTCACAGGACAGGCAGACAAACTGGTACACATGAAGCACATAAAGAGCTCCCCACAGAGATCTCCCTCACCTGCCTCTCCAGCTCCAAGCTCTGGAGAGGTCTCCCTCACCTGCAGCCACACCTCCCTCTTTATCGTTCCCCCACAGGTGCTCTAATTAACCCTCACACTCACAGAAAAGAAACTAATAGACCACTCCCCTTTAACATACCATAACTTAATGACTGTACTGAGAAAGATGCAATGATGGGATAACGGTGATACGGAATAAGAGTGAAGATGATGATTAAATTGATTGGCCAATCAAAATATAATAAGCTATGGTAACCTTTGAAAAAACCTAATTCTTCACAGCAAAACATAAACTATACATACTCCCAGTTACCCCACAAATAAGGTGTGTCTATATGTGTGAGGGTGAGTTACACAGCCTGGGCGGCAGGCCCATGAAATCCTGCCTTCACACATTCTTACTGTAGTCGCTGAGAACTGATATTCAGTATTGATCTTATAATGGGTATCAAACATAAGACTACAGTCAAAAAGAGGATATTTCCACTCAAGTCTGCTGCATTATTGAAAATAGCCTGTCTCTATCATTTATGTTAATATGGTGGCCAAATATTCAAGCCTCACTATGTATGTTGATGTTCTGTGAAATTATCCAAAAATCTTCTAATATCAAAGCTTCTCCAATAATTGAAATTGAAACTTGATATTTTGTCAGAACATAATTTACAGTCTGTCTTACTTTTCTCGTTGTCATTAACATAAACAAATCTCCTAACTGCTGACGTTGCTCGTATTCTCTGCTGACGTTGCTCACGGATGACGTTCACGTAAAACTCAGCAGATTGTATCGGGGATCTTTCTCCCGAGTTTGTGTACGGCTACGTCGCCCCCCCATCAGACCCCATGCCCAGTACTGGTGTTGACTGGTTTTCAGTGAAACATAAAAAGCTCCTTTACAAAGTTAGGATATGCAAATTTCTTGACAACTGGAAGTAATTTTGTGCTTAAAGTGACGTTGCACTCATTCTCCCAGGATTTTGCAAGCTTTGCTTGGAACATGTTGCCAAAAAGCTTCCCTCGAGTTTCCGTGGACGACTCTCCTCAAGAGCTGAAAGCTGATTCGGTCCAAAGTCAAAATCGTGGATCGTCAGATCAAGGTACAACCTTCCTTTTCCTCATCATTTCCTTTGCTTTACGTTCAGTTTTAAACAGTCGGTGTTCCTCTCCACAGTCCTTTTAAACAATACGGTGAAAGCTACCGCGGCCGTCGGCGAAAGGCAACAGGAGATTATGAATTTGACAGACCCGGTTGACTTGGACGGCATGGACGACCTGGACCTGTACACCACAGGTGAAGCATCGAATTCCCCCGATGAACAGACCAGTGTGAACGGCGCGTTTGCCTCGCCCGACAATCTGGAAGAAGAAGCCCAACTCTCTTTAGCCATCCAGTACTCTCTGCAGTCCAGTGCTCTGAAGGATGACGAGCAGCAGCAGCTGCAGAAAGCCTTGGAGCTGTCCAAGAGTATGATCCAGAGTGAGGTATTTTGTGGCCGAGCTAAAACGGACACCCAGGTAACCCCACCCCACAAGGACATTCGCAAGATGTCCCTGGAGGAAGCCATCGATTCAGCAAACACCGTGGACTTGGTGACTTATGCCGGATACCCCAGCGACCTCTCCAGGGTGGAAATCGCCTTCAATAAGAAGGTCACCCAGAGGCAGGTCGACGAGAAAGTGGAGAACAGGAACTTAAGAAAGATGTCCAAGTACCACTGGAACTGTGTGCAGGTGATCAAGAGGATGCACGCAGTTGATGTTCAAGTTCAGGGGACTATAATTACCGTTTCTGGGTTCAAGGACTTTGTGTCTATAGCAATGTGGGATGTGAAGAAGCTGTTGGACGACTTGTCCAGTTTTGTGCCCGACGAGGAAGTCTTAAAATCAATCCAGTGGGTGTGGCACGACCCGGCCTCCGCTAACACCACTCCGTATTGTCCCGATGCTATACTCTACATTGAGAACGCCTGGAAGAAGACGATGAGCGACATTGTGATATTGCTCGACAACGAGCCCCACATCATCGACTTTGAGAGGATGAAAGAAATCAACAAAGCGACAGGGAAGGCTGTGAAAATCTCCAGGAAGCTGCTGAATGTCGCGGGCTTGGACGAGGAGTTACCAGGTAGGAAGTATTTTCATTTCAAACTGTTTTTCCTGTTCTGCTGAGTGATAGGGTGATTGAAACCTCAACGATAACAAACCAGAATGGATCTGTCAGATTTTTATCATAGCTTTCTGTCTCATTTTCAAACCAAAACCGACTCCTGGGTCCACAGAAGAAGAGTACTCTCTGCTGTCAGACCTGCCCGAAGCGAGCAAAGTGGACGTGGACTCCGATGAGTTTCAGGACGTGGTGAAGGAATTCTACAAGACCATCCACGAATTCCACAGCAAAATTCGAATCATACAGGTAAAAAGAGAGGAAGATCATTGTTCCTTAAAAACACTGGCCTCCTATGCATGTCAGCTCACAATACGCTGGGTGTGTGTATTGTCCTCAGGTGGAGAAGATCCAGAACCGCCTGCTGTACAATCAGTACAAGCTGAAAAAGGCCAGCATATCACAGCGCGCCACCTACCCGGAGATCGAGCGGACTCTTTACCACGGCACGAGTGAGACCAGCGTGAAGGAAATTTGCATTCATGGCTTCAACAGAAGCTTCTGTGGAAAGAACGGTACGTTCATTTTAACCATATATAAAGAAAAGAAGAGTTAAAGTATCTCCAACTGTGAATTCACATTGTCCTCTCTGTCTCGCAGCCACCGTCTACGGTCAGGGCGTCTACTTCGCCGTCAACTCGTCGCTGTCCGTGCAGGATACGTACTCTCCCCCCAACGCCGACGGGTACAAGTACGTGTTCGTGTGCAAGGTTCTGACGGGAGACTACACCAAAGGCTGCAGCTCCATGAAGACGACCCCCCTGAAGGAGACGGGCGACATCCCGCTGCGGTACGACAGCGTGACCGACAACATCAGCAAGCCGTCCATGTTCGTCATCTTCAACGACACGCAGGCCTTTCCCGAGTACGTCATCACGTGCCAGAAGATCCGCTGACGGGCTCCTTATCGGACATGCTTTAGTTGTTCACCAGAGAACATTTTGCCTTAAATAGAAAAGTATGTTTGTTTGTTTGAGGGCTGCGGTTTTTTTGTTTTGTCGACGTGTTCCTCATTTGAGTTGAGGAAAAAAATCATGTTTTTCCTGTTGGGGCAAAATACAGCTTCGTTTTAAGATAAAAATTTTGTCTTCATAGATTTAATAAAGCTTTCCAGGGCTCCAGTGTGTCGACAGCAGTTTCACCTCGTGTCCAAAATGATCTTCGGGATGATTTTTGGTTTGGATTTGCATGTTTTCCCTCGTGTGTGTCTTTCTTTGGACACTCCAGTTCCACCAAAAATCTAGAAAGATGCCTTTGAGGTTATTGGGTAAATCTAAATGACCTGGGTTTTCAAGTGAAAATGGAAAACTTTTGTTGTGTTTTTGGAATCTGTTTACGCGACAGCGGTGCTCAGAGTGACTGAAAGCGTACGAAGTGTTGGAAAACACTCCGATTTCATCTCCGTGGAAAAAAACAAGGGAAAAAAATCCAATTTTGTGAAAGCACTCCAGTTCTGATTCCATAGAAATGCAGGCGAGCGCACTTTTTCTGAAATGCTGCTGATGCTCATTCGCACCTCTGCCCTTGTAAACATCTATTATCCACATGCTCAAACAGATGGACATAAACTAACAGCACCCACTAGTGGCCCGGCATGCTCACTACATCGCTTTCAGCATTTCTAAAGTCATTTTCAAAACGTCTGCTTTCACGTCTGTGAAGGTTTTTGCTTCAGATCATTCTCTCACATGCGTTAACCCAAATCAGATTCTCGGGAATGGTGTTGCTGACGTTTGTTTTGACTTTAGCTTTGTCTTGACCATTTATGTCTTCTTTTTAAATCTTTTCTGGAACAAAAGAGTAATGAGACCCATGTTTCATAAAAATCTTTGTCCACCATCAAATCGATTTTCTTTTATTCCCACTACATACATATGTACTTTTCTCTTTATCGGAAATATGAAGTCTTGCACGTCCAACAGATTAACTGTGGATTTCCACAACAGAACCCACTTAATCCAGCTTCACAGTACTGACAAGCAATCGTATGATGAATTTTGAATTTTCTCTTTAGTCCTTTACAATGAATGTCTGAACGTAGTCCGATAAGGTTCATTAGGCCTTTTTTTGTATTCATGGTTTGGATTCATATACACAGGCCAGAGGTTATTTTGCCACATGTCAAGGTAGGCAAAATAACTTCTGGCCTGTGTATATGAATCCAAACCATGAATGTCTGCATGTGTTCATTGAATTTATGCACCTCTTTTGCTTGTTTTTTTTTTTGTTCCGACCCTGTGATTGTAAATCTTTGGGGATTTGTTTATTAATGTCGCAGCTTGTACAGCCTGTAGCCTTTTGTTATTAATGTTTTTTTTTTTTAATTTTGGTTTGATTAAAAAAACTATAAAGGTCATCCACTTTTATGTTGTCGGCCTAATAATTTTCAGAAAAAAAATAATGTGACCCAACTATTTTGCTCAGAGATGGATGAATGGATGAATGTGGACTCCAGCGACCGGGCCGTGGACCAATACCGGTCCGTGGGTGTTTTGGTACTAGGCTGCAAAAAGAGAGCAAAATATTATATTTTGAATTTATGTCTGTTAGCATTGAATTTTATTTTGAAGAACCCTTCAAATTAAAGCTATATACATTTTACACACTAATTGGATTTCAACATCACACACATTTCTGTACATGGAAATAAAGCCTTCCTACTTTCTCTTTAATGAGCATCTGCCCTTGTGAGCATGTGTTTGCATCCAAAAAATGCAAAAAGAGCAAAAAGTCATTTAGATTTGTGAAAAAAAATTAATATTTATCTTAAATTTATTGACCCATCCATGGAACCACAAACTTAGAAAAGAAAATTTACTACAGGACCCCCTCGGAAAGGGGGCCAAGGCAGACCACCAGTGTTGACCTCTGGAGGTCAGCCACAGGGGTGACCACTGCGCCACTGGGCCCCCGTCAGCGAAGCAGTGAGGTGGACCGCCGTCTCTTCCAACGCCGTTGACCTCTTTGGCATAACTGTGTGGTAAACCCTCACCGCTGCCGACGCTCCGACCACCCGGGGCAGCTGTGCGGTGAACGTTCACCGCCACAGACGTCGCCATCGTGATCAACCTCGGTGCAGCCGTGTGGCTCATTCTCGCCGCTGCAGTCCGCTGGTCAGCTGCTGGTCAGCTGCTGGTCAGCCTGTCCTTCCTGAACGGCAGCACCACCAGCCTGGTGCCGCAAACCAGCATGACGGCGCAGCGGTTCTCCGGGTCCACCCGCACGACAGGGATGTGCACATCCCGGACAAATCCGTCCTGAAAACAGGGAAACAGCTGCTCGTTGACTGTCCATCAAACAGAGAGCTTTGGCGCTGTTTACACGGCGTTTTCCACTTACACGACTGAAGGCGCAACTTTTGGAAAAAGCTCCAATGCAGTGGAAAACGGGAAAACTAAAGTTTGCGTTTCATTGCAAAAACAACCAACAGGTGGAGTAGCATAGGGAGTAGACACGTCCTGACCAGCTCCTCCATATAGTTTGTTAAAATAAGTTTGCAAACTACTCTCTCGCTCTCAAAAGCCCAGCCTTGGTTAATAAGAGCCTCGGGATGACAGGGAAAGGCAGATCTCGCCAGGAGCGGGCTGAGAGGGGCCGCCAGATGAGGAATACTGACAAAGCTCTGATGCTAACCCATTACCACATAATGGCGGTGAAGACCCGGAGGAGGAGGAACTGTCCCTCACCTCCGTGATGAGACTGACTGAATCCTCCCAAAAGGAGTCCCGAGCTTCCATCGGTACTTTCCAGTCCACGCTTGATTCATACGCCTCTCGCCTCACGGATGTTGAATCGTCATTCCAAGATATTGATGGCAGGGTCGCTGAGCTGGAGGCGAAATATGAGGCGCTGAGCAAAAGCAACGCGATGCTGGTGTCTGAGGCCGAGGACTTGGAGTCCAGAAGCAGGCGATCCAACCTGAGGGTCCTGGGAGTCCCCGAAAACACCGAGGGACCTCAGCCAACCTCTTTCATGTCAATCTTTTTTTCTGAGCTACTGGGCATGGATAACTCCGGACCTCTCCTGTTGCTGGATATAGCCCACCGCTCACTGGGCCCCAAGCCCGAACCAGGAGCCCCGACACGCCCGATGATTGTTAAAGTCCATCACTTCCAGGTTAAACAACGGATCCTCCTGCTTGCGAGAGAGAAAGCTCCGCTGATGTACCGCGGACAGCAAGTGCACATCTTCACCGTCGCTAAACGGAGAGCTGCATTCAGGAGCATTCAGCAGAAGCTCCGAGGTCAGATACAGCCTCCTGTTTCCCGTGCGTTTGCAGCTCACATTCAATGGCGAGAAGCATATATTCAACACCCCAGGCACCGCAGAAAATTTTTACTTTGCTTAAAATGTTATCCCACTCGTTTAGTTCTGGCCATCTCCCGAATACCATGATGGATACCAATATTTCGTTGATTTTGAAGAAGGGTAGACCGTCAGAGGACTGTTCCTCATACAGACCAATTGCTTTGCAATTTTGATGTAGATAGGAAACTTATCGCAAAAATTCTAGCAAGAAGTTTAGAGCAGATCCTCCCAGATCTCATTTCTATGGATCAGTCTGGTTTTATACAAGGACATAATTCCTGCAGCAATATTAGAAGACTGTTGAATATCATTCAATTCAGCACTAATTTGGAAACCAAAGCTGTCGTAGTCTCCCTTGATGCCGAGAAGGCTTTCGACAGAGTTGAATGGCCATATTTACTGAACGTCCTCTAAATTTAATCTAGGAGACGACTTCATCAAATGGATCTCTCTATTATATGATTCCTCTCTTGCATCCGTGATTTCGAATGGTTGGAAATCCCCTTCATTTCCAGCTGTGCGTGGCACACACCAGGGGTGTCCGATCTCCCCTTTTTTGTCCACGCTCGCTATTGAGCCCCTGGCAGAGGTAATAAGAAATGATCCTCAGGTAGCTGGCATCATTATAGGTCCCCAGAAACACACTATTTCTCTCTACGTGGATGACGTTCTGCTTTTTTTAAGATCCTCTGTTATCAGAATTGTTGCAATTATTGGAATCTTCAGACAGTTTTTGGGCTACAAGATTAATTATTCAAAGTCAGAAGCTATGGCCCTAACTCTCCACACCTCCTGGTCTTCCTTTAGTACAGCCCCCTTTCGATGATCACCTTCTGGGTTCAGTTATCTTGTCATATACATAACTCCCTCCCTCTCAGATCTTTACAAGGCCAATTTTGTATCTTTAATCCATAAAATTAAGGAGGACCTGGTTCGCTGGTCCAGTCTTCCATTATCTCTTATAGGCAGGGTAAACCTTTTTAAGATGAATGTATTGCCCCATCTGCTTTATGTGTTCCAAATGGTTCCAGCTCTTCTGACCAGAAAGTCTTTCTCTGTCCTAAATAGCTCATTATCGTCCTTTTTGTGGAGGAACAAACGTTACAGGCTAAAACTACAAAAGCTGCAACTTCACTTAGGAGAAGGAGGGCTATCTCTGCCAAATATTAATATTAAGGCCTCCTGCTATTTCATAAAATCTGGCATCCATTTTTGAGTTACATTGGTGTAGAGAGTGCACAGACTCTACAGATGGGCCTCTATGGACTTATCTGGACTGATATCCCCAAAGGGAACAATACTTAAGTTGTAAATCAACCAAACTTTTGTATCTGTAATACCTGGATATCTGTTTATATGCTGATGTACAATGCTCAGCTTTTAATATTGTACGTTTTTGTTTTGCTTTCACCGTGTGGGACTGCTTTTGTTTATTTGTTTGTTTGTACAATTTGAAAATGAAAAAAAAAAAAAAAAAACAAACAAACAAAGAAACAACCAACAGCGCCTACTAGTGGTCCGGCTCTGTGTAGTATTTGTCAAGATTTTTCTTCTTGGATTGATGAAGTGGGGCTGAATGGTTACATTGTGGTTAGTACTCTCCCCATCACCATGAGAAGGTCATGGGTTCAAGCCCTGGCTGGGACCTTTCTGCCTTCAGTGTGTCCTGTGATGGACTGGAGACCATCACAGGACAACCAACTTTTTTTTTTTTTCACGACAACCTCAATTATCACATTTTCTATGCTTGAATGATCTCAGGTGAATGTGGAATGAGTAAAAAGTCAAAATAAAAAAAGGTTTTTTTTCGGATGTGTCTCTTAAACAACCTTTAAACAAAGACAACAAAACATCTCCGTATATATTGTTGACTCTTTTATTTTTCATTTTGCTCAATCTTTTCTTACTCTTTCTTCTTTTCTTTTGTTTTTTTTTCCTTCTGGTGGCTTCAAAGAGGCTTCTCCATGCCTCGTAGTTTTGCTGAGTGACTCTTTCTGTTGCAGCTGGTGAAGCGAGCTTTTATCCAGCCCTTTTGTCCAGCCCTTTCTGTTCAGAAACCTTTTGAGTTTTTATCCTGCTGAGAGACTTGTGTTTTTGCACCCCCCGCTGAGAGTTTTGAGTTTTTGGATCCCCTGACAGACTTGACTTTTTGTTTCCTTTCCTGCCTGTCTCTGACCCGTCCTTCCTGCTAAGAGCGCAGCACCTGTTCCTGCATCCGTCTGTTCCCCGTCTGCTCCTGAGTCTGTCTAATTGTCGACTTACTTCTACTGATCTTCCTCCTCCTCCTCTTTCTGCTTCCTCCTCCTCCTGCGCCTTTTTTTGCGCTGTTCTTCTCCTCCTGCTTCTCCTCTTTCTACTGGCAAGCTCTGTTCTTCTCCTCCTGCTTCTCCTCCTTCTACTGGCAAGCTCTGCTTCAGCTTGAAAATGTCATCTTTGTACTGTGTTTCTTTGAGATCCCAGTCCATCTGCCTGTTTCGGAGTTCCTCTTTTGCACTTTCATAGAGGCTCTGTAAATTCTTTCTCAGGAGCTCTTCTTTTCTAAGACTGTGACATTGTCTGAATGTCGACAGCAGCTTTCTTTTCAGCGTGGCCACCTCAACGTTCAGACTGGCATTTAGCTCATTTGTGGAATCTATCTCTGTTTGCAGTTTTACAGTCTCTGTCTTCAGTTGGCCTTCTTTCTGGTTCCAGCTGGAGCGCAGGTTTAGGAGTTCCTCCTGACAGCTTTGGTGAAGGCGTTCCAGTTCCTCTTTCAGAGCTTTGTGCTTCTGCTGAGCTTCTGTCAGACTTTCATTTTCTCTGTCTCTTACCTGCAGCTCCTCCTTCAGTAGAGACACCTCGTCTGTCAGGTTGCCGCTTTGCGCATTCAGATGCACTATTTCTTCTTCTTGCTTAGAAATTTGAACTTTGTAGTGTAATTCCTGTTCATCCCAACTTACCTGCTTGTTTTTGAGCTCCTCCTTACATGTTTCATAAAGCCCTTCAAATTTCACTCTCAGGGCCTTCTCCAGCTCCGGAGCTTCTTGCAGACGCTGGTTTTCTCCTTCTGCCGTCTTTAGCTCCTCCTTCAGCTGGGCCACCTCACTGTTCAGACTGCTGTTCTGCTCATTGGCAGAATCTCTCTCCATTTCCAGCAGTAGAATTTGGCTTGTAAATTCAAGTTTTCTGTCTTCCCAGCTGGACTGCAGGCACTGGAGTTCCTCCACAGAGCTTTGATGCAGTCCTTCAAACTTCTCCTTCAGGTTCCTTTCCTTCTCCAGAGCGTCTTGCAGACTTTCATTTTTCACTCTCAGGGCCTTCTCCAGCTCCCGAGCTTTCTGCAGAAGCTGTTTCTCTCCTTCTGCCGTCTTTAGCTCCTCCTTCAGCTGGGCCACCTCACTGTTCAGACAGCTGTTCTGCTCATTGGCAGAATCTCTCTCCATTTCCAGCAGTAGAATTTGGCTTGTAAATTCAAGTTTTCTGTCTTCCCAGCTGGACTGCAGGCACTGGAGTTCCTCCACAGAGCTTTGATGCAGTCCTTCAAACTTCTCCTTCAGGTTCCTTTCCTTCTCCAGAGCTTCTTGCAGACTTTCATTTTTCTTTTCCGTTGTCTGTAGCTCTTTCTTCAGCCGGAATACCTCTCTCATCAGACTGGCGTTTTGTTCAGTCAGACCCGACATTTGATCAAGTCTTTGGACTCTGTTTTTCAGGGCCATTTCACCAATCAGCTTGTCGTTAAGCGCAGTAGCAGCGTCTCTCTCCTCTCGTAGTTTGAGGATAGTTGCTTGCAATTTCTCCCCTCGTAGTTTGAGGATTGCTGCTTGAAATTCTGACTTGATCAGGTCAAAGTTGGGCTGTTGTTGGTGGAGTTCATCCTCACAACCCTGATGCCTTCTTTCACAGCGCTCTTTCTGGGTCTCTCTTTCCAGTAGCTGGAGTTTGGTATCTTGTAAATTGTCCTGCAGTTGCAGGCCCTCCTTTGTTTGCACACATTGTGTTCCACGGCAGTCTGCCTGAGTTTCAAATGCAGCCATCATTTCCATTCCAATGTCGTCAGCCAAAACCTTGAATTCTGGATTAAAGTCAATCGGTTAAAAGCTCTGCTCAGCAAAGTTAAATCAGTCCGGGTGTTTGTCTGAAGTAATTCAGAATCAAATCAAGCCAAACCAACTCGTCTCACGAACTAAACCTCTAACCGCCTGCTCTCTGTCAGTGAATTAAGATCTGAAAGGACAAGCAGCTGCAGAGAAACCTGATGACATCATCATGCTTTATGATGTCATCAGGTTCTCTCTGAGGCTGCGTGTGGGTTGCCTAGGAGACACACCTAACAACCTAACATGTTCATTGTATTTTATTGGGTGACTTTTTACTCATTAAACCATAGTTCCACATTCACCTGAGATCATTCCAGCATACAAAACCCTGTGTGTTTACATGGGACTGTGTATAAATCTGAATAAAGCCGAATTCTGTCACGGTGCGTGGGACAGAGAATCATTCGCAGAAAGCAACCAGACGCAGGGATCGAGTTAAAGTTTATTTTACAGACGCTGACTGAATTAGTCCGAGAGTCGAGTCTGAGAGTCGAATCGAGTCTGAGAGTCGAATCGAGTCTGAGAGTCGAATCAAGTCCGATGGACTGTAGGCGAGCGGCGGAGGGTCGGAGTGACAAATTCCACTCTAAAATGACCATGTAAACATCAGAAAACTTTATTCAGAATTAAATTCAATTCTGTATAGACCGGCAGGTTTATTTTCCTTTGGAAGTGGAATTATATGCTAATTAGACTGTGCAATGCCTTCACACGAAACTCCACACTGTATCTCCACTATTCTCAAGAACGCCATCACCAAAGCTGCCGATGTCTTACGCCAGAAGATGAGGAAGAGATGTCCTGTCTCTTAAAAACCGATGAGAGTTTGCTGATTATTCTGCGCATGCTCCGCCGTGATGACGCGTTTTCCAAGACGGTGGCTTGCAAATCACGTTTTGGAAATGATTTATTTAACGGCAGTTTTAGAAGAATTGGATATAATGAAACAAGTGGATCGAGGGACGCTTAAAAACGCAGACATTCTCAAAGCTTTAGCATCAAAGTTAATCGAGAAGTAAAGACGAAATAACGATGTTTCCTTCCGGAAGATGTCAGTACGTCACGGCCACCCTGTCCCATCAGAACGCTTCGCAGACCCCGGCGTGAGAGGGGATTTAATCCCTGGTTTTTCCCATGACAACATAAAGCTCATTAATATGATTCAAAATTACTTAACTCAGAACAAAACTAATCGCGAATTGAAAACACCATGTCACCACTGTGATAATTTGGGTTTTCATGAAAAAAATGGTCCTGTTATGGTTCCAGTCCATCACAGGAAACTCAAGAACACACACACTGAACACAGAAAAGCGACGGCCTGGACTTGAACCCATGACCTTCTCATTGTGAGGTGAGAGGGTCCCCACAACTTTATCATTCAGCCAAGAGGATAACTCTTTGCAAATGCTACATATAGAATAGAACATAATATCAATATAATATAATATTTTTTACAAATAAAAATGTGTACAACATATCAATAAATGCACAATGAAAGGTTGAAACTGAGACTGTGATGCATATTTTGTTCAAAAATGCTATTCTTGTCTTAGCTTTTCTTATTAATGGAATTCATATGCAGATCCTTCTGGAAAACAATCATATGAATTATTTCCTCTTGCTTCAAATGAAATAAAAGAGTTTAACACTGGATAATATTTGTAATCTATTCACTGCTCTCTTGAGCAAAACTGCCCGTCTCCAGCAACCTGTTGGATATGTAATTCCACTCCTTACCTGAAGGAGCAGTGTTAATATGAAGAAGGAGACGCTGGTGCTGAGTAGAAGAAGACTATCAGCACAAACCACAACATAGCGAGAATTTAGCTTAGCTGCCAGCAACACTAAAGTTAATTTCTCAGACAGCATGACGCCGTTGAGGTGAACATAGCGAGATAAAACACAGCTACATACTCAGATAGGCTCCCGGACGTGGGTACGTGGACAGGTTTGATTCATTCTTCATTGGAGTCGCGTGCCGTGCTGCAGCCGCTAGCGTGTGCTAAGCTAACAGTCTAGCCCGGCTTCACCGTGCTAGCTGTTAGCAATTAGCTCTCATCCTCTCGCATCTATAGTAACATTCATTTCTGTTAATATATTCTGATAAGCGTGATGCTATCCTCAACTGAGGTAAATTATCAACACATTGTAGTTGAATTACAGCTGTTCGTAGCCCACAGGAGAATTCATGCAAAGGTTGTAAAGTAATTTTTAATGTAGAAACGTCGTTGCTATCAAACTGGCCTCACAGCCAGTCAGAATGTGTTTGTAATGATGTACATAATACAACAGCTGTGTGTGAAGATTTTTGGACATTTCACTGTATTTTACGTCAGAAGTTTTCATTAAAATGGACTTTTCGTGGAGATTGTAGTCATTTTCAGTTGGATTTGTTTCTGTCGTATCTATAACAGAGGTGTCAAACATAATTTACTTCAGGGGCCACATAAACCTCTAGTTCACCTTGAGTGAGCAGGGGCCGGTAAATAAAATTGTCATAATAATATCATTTAACATTAAACTTAAACTATTTGTTGTTTTTGTGGTGCATAGTATATGTGATGAAAACATCTGTCTTTTCACAGAGCCATAATATTGCTGCTTAAAATTACACCAGTCTCAGCATGAAGACAATATTTCTGATGCAGGAAAACTTCTCATGTATTGTTATAGTTTTGTTTGGTGATTTGATGATCCAGTTTTGGCCCGTGGGTCACCCTTAATGCCCTTGATAGTGACACCTTTAACACATGCTGCATTTCAGAGAACTTGCGTTTTCTTCCCCTCAGGAAGCTTCCCCGCCGCGATGTACGCCGTGTACCGACAGGCCCACACTCCCACCGCAGTGGAGTTCTCTGTCTACTGCAACTTCATCTCCAGCAAGGAGAAGAACCTGGTGGTGGCGGGAACGTCTCAGCTCTTCGTCTACAGGATCATCCACGATGTGGAGGTGAGCGCCGTTTTCTCCCTGAACCCGGCAGAGGAGGGTTTCTGTGAAGCGTCTGACGTGTGTGTTGTTGTTTCAGAGCACGTCAAAGGCGGACAAGTCATCCGGTGTGTTGTCTCTTCTTACATTAACAAACTGTTTTTGTGTTGTTGGAATAAGCTGTGTCTTACTGAGATGACTTTATCGTGCAGACTCCAAAGCCCGGAAAGAGAAGCTGGAGCAGGTGGCGTCCTTCTCCCTGTTTGGAAACGTCATGTCCATGGCCAGCGTGCAGCTCGTGGGAGCCAGCAGGGATGCACTGCTGCTCAGCTTTAAGGACGCAAAGGTAGGAACAGAACCATCTCAGTTTATGGTATAACACTGAAAAGACGATGTAAAAGTTTACTCTGAATTCAAATAAAGGTTGTAGTAATGAAGATTTGCATTTAAAGATTATAAAGCTGGTTATTGTACTAGAGATAGACTTGGATTGAAAAATGATTCATCCAGGAACCCTTTCATTAAAAGCTTAAAAAACTGAACCCATGAGAAGTGACAGCATGATGAAGCATATTAAAAAAAACGGCAAGTGATCATATGAACTAGTAATGCGTTCACTGTCTGACTTCTTATAAATGAGGAAAACATCAGAGACATGACTTGATCCTCTGGTGAGATTATTGTGCAGTCTGGAGAAAGGCTGTCGTCTGCCAGCAAAAAAATTGAGTAACAGTATTTGTGATAGAAAGTAATTTCATGAGACAGCAGCAAGAAGGAAAAAAATTCTCCTGACTTGCAATTTCCATCCGTTTCTGTCGTATCAGCTAAGAGTGAAACCAGTAACTGAAAGGTTTTTATCTGCAAATCTCCTCAAATATCCCCAAGATCTCATTTCCAAGTCTGAAGCTGTGAATTTGGATTCATGTAGATCATAGACTGCCTGAACTGAATGTTTCCCGTCATGTGAAGGTCTGTTCTGGAGTTTGTTGATGTGTGTTTCTTGTGTGTCCAGCTGTCCGTGGTGGAGTACGACCCCGGCACCCACGACCTGAAGACGCTGTCCCTTCATTACTTCGAGGAGCCCGAGCTCAGAGTAAGAGAAACGCATCAGCTTTTAAAAATGTGCAGAAGATCTGTCGTTAGCATGCCGGACCACTGCTGGTTGGTTGTTTTTGCAATGAAACGCAAACTTTAGTTTTCCCCCTTTTCCACTGCTTCGGAACTTTTTCCAAAAGTTCCATGCAAACGGCGCCTAAGCTCTCTGTGTGAGCGCTGGTTAACGAGCGGCTGTTTCCGTGTTTTCAGGACGGATTCGTGCAGAACGTGCACATCCCCATCGTGCGGGTGGACCCGGAGAACCGCTGCGCCGTCATGCTGGTCTACGGCACCAAGCTGGTGGTGCTGCCCTTCAGGAAGGACACGCTGACCGATGAGCAGGAGGGCGGCGTTGGAGAAGGGTACGGAGCCAGATCCCGAGTCTTCAGCTTCCATTCGAGCCTGGATTGAACATCTCGTCATCCTCCTCCTCCTCCTCCTCCTCCTCCACAGGCCCAAGTCCAGCTTCCTGCCCAGCTACATCATCGACGTCCGCGAGCTGGACGAGAAGCTGCTGAACATCATCGACATGAAGTTCCTGCACGGCTACTATGAGCCCACACTGCTCATCCTGTTCGAGCCCAACCAGACGTGGCCGGGGTCAGCGCCTCCACATCTCCCTTCCTGAGCTTTCCCTTCGTTCAGTCTGGGTTTTTTTTTTTTTCCTCAAGCCTCCTGGACCCTCTCTTGCAGGCGTGTAGCCGTTCGTCAGGACACCTGCAGCATCGTGGCCATCTCCCTCAACATCATGCAGAAGGTCCACCCCGTCATCTGGTCCCTCAGCAACCTGCCCTTCGACTGCACGCAGGTCATGGCTGTTCCCAAACCCATCGGTGAGCATCGGATAGAGAAGAGTCTCCTCGCCGTCAGTCAGCTCTCCATTCTGTCTTCTGAGACAACCTCATCCAGCTAAAACCCCGTTTCCAAAACAACACTTCAAATGAAAACTCTTGGTTTTTTTGCATTTTCGATTAACAAAAGTTTCACATTTGCAAGACAACATTTTGAAAATGTCCTTTTACACAGAAACGTGGAAAAAGATGTGGTTAATCAGTGGTCTACCTTGCTTTGTCGTGGAAACGGACCCTCAAAACATCATGCGTTTTCACTGGGATCGCTGTGCCTCCAGGTGGCGTCGTGGTGTTCGCAGTCAACTCCCTGCTATACCTGAACCAGAGCGTCCCGCCGTACGGCGTCTCCCTCAACTCGCAGACCACCGGGACCACGGCCTTCCCCCTGCGTGAGTCCCCCGATGCCCCGCCGCCCCTCCGTCTTTTACCACCCGTCTTACTTCTCCCTCCCCCACTCCATCATTCGTAACACAGGCGTCCAGGACGAGGTGAAGATCACCCTCGACTGCTCGCAGTCCGACTTCATCGCCTACGACAAGATGGTGATCTCCCTGAAAGGAGGAGAGATGTGAGTCGACCTTCCTTCATCGGAGGGTTCGAGCCAACATGGCCGCTCCCGGTGGGTAACCAGCCTGTTGTGTGTCGTCCCCCCCCCCCCTGCAGCTACGTGCTGACCCTGATCACGGACGGCATGAGGAGCGTGCGAGCGTTTCACTTCGACAAGGCGGCCGCCAGCGTCCTGACCACCTGCGTAAGTCCCGCCCGTTTCCATGGCGACGGCAGGAGACGTCAGACCGGCTGATGAGTAGCAAACCGATGATCAGAATATCCTTCAGATGGTTCCTAAAGGGTTTTAACCCTGACTGATCTTCCTCCCTTCCTCCTCCTCTCAGATGGTGACCATGGAGCCTGGTTACCTCTTCCTGGGCTCCCGCCTGGGAAACTCTCTGCTCCTCAAGTACACGGAGAAGCCTCAGGAGACGCAGGCGGATGAAGACAAAGACAAGCAGGAGAAGGAGAAAGACAAGCAGGTGAGCTCCGACTCCTGGACGTCCTGCTATTTCCTGATTCAGCCTTTAAAAGTTTCCTGCTTCCTTCCAGGAGGAGCCGCCCAACAAGAAGAAGAGAGTGGAAACGTCCAGCAACTGGACCGGTACGTTCACTCCGATACCCTGTGCGTGTGGCTGTGTATGTTTGTGTGTGTGTTTTGCTCCTCACGGCTCGCTTCTACTCTTTTCAAGACGAGGTGGACGAGATCGAGGTGTACGGGAGCGAGGCCCAGTCAGGCACTCAGCTGGCCACCTACTCCTTCGAGGTAAAAGTCGGCTGTTCTGTACAGTTGACGCACGTGTCTGCGTGGATGTTCTTCTCCTCTTCGGGTTCTCCAGTGTTTCCTGTTATGTTTCAGGTGTGTGACAGCGTGCTGAACATCGGACCGTGTGCCAACGCCTCCATGGGCGAACCGGCCTTCCTGTCCGAGGAGGTACCCAACATTACAGCGGGTCGTTGGAGTTCACGAGAATCTGAGAGAATGAACTTTTTCCAACCGTCCAAGTTTTCACAATCTCACCACTTAATTCGTGGGGAAATAAAGGGAAATTATTTGGATTTGGAGAAAAAAATAATAGACTATTTCTGCATTTTAATGATTAATTGATATTTTAAAATTCTTTTTTATTCAATATTGAAGCAATCCAATTGTGAAAATTGATCATTTTTTATTAAACCTTTCAGCACTTTTAAGTTGATTTGCTTGGGAAGGAATTTTAATGTTAAAAACCTTTACGTATTTTAGAATACATTCTCTATTAAACAAAAATTCTGCAGCATTTTCATACTTTTTTTTTGCTTAAATACTCTGATTATTTGTAAAAATAAATTTTGGGGGATTTTGCAGCATTTTAGAGGATTTATCAGTTGTGGCTGTGGAGTATGATTCATATTTTTCACCTAATTTTTATAGAACAATTATAATTTTTCTGTGTCAAAAATCCAAATCTTTCATATTTTTAAAGACCTTTTTTCATCAAACTTTTTAAAACATTCAGTAGATATTTACTTTTGAGGGAAAATAATTCATGAATTAAAATTTTTGCTTGAATTTTGCAGTATTTGAGGATTTGGGCTGCGGTGCGCAGAATAAGTTTTACAAGAATTTGAATTCATTTTTTGTGGAATACAGTCATAATCATTCATATTTTGAATTACTGCCTCCTCGAAGTGAGTCATCTGATCACTCACTGTGATATTTTGTGACAAAAATACTTTTGTTAATGAGCTTTGAAGCTTTCCGACGAGCTGTTGGGAATCCAAAACATCAAAAGCCACATTTTATTTAAGTTTATTTTTCAAGTTATCCAGACCCGATCGGTGATATTGTTGTGCTCTGAAGTGTGAAACATGGTGTGTGTGTGTGTGTGTGTGTTTGTGGTGGTTCAGTTTCAGAGCAGCCCGGAGCCGGACCTGGAGGTGGTGGTGTGTTCGGGCTACGGGAAGAACGGCGCTCTGTCCGTGCTGCAGGTGAAATCTTTTACCGTCTTTGAACGCACCGTCCCGACAGCCTGCGGTGGCGAGGGCCGTCTGCCGCAGGGTCCGGAGACGGTGCCACAGTGAAGTCTGGGTCTACCATGGGCTGCCTCAGAGGTCCACGGAGTGGTCTGTAAACACCCCAGACACAGATCCTCGAACACATCTGGCCGGTCCCGTTGTGTGTGTTTTTGTTTTGCTTCTGTTTGCGCCGCGTTTCATCTCCGTTCGTTCTCAGAGGAGCATCCGACCGCAAGTCGTCACCACGTTCGAGCTGCCGGGCTGCCACGACATGTGGACCGTCATCTCGGCAGAAGTCAAGGAAGACAAAAAGGTATCCGCTCTTTCAGTCCGTCAAGTCAATACATTAACCGTTCAAGTTCTCGTGGTGAGATCAGCGTTCGGTTTCTGCAGGCCGCCAAGGGAGAGCAGTCCGAGGACGGGGGAGACGCCGAGACCGGAGAGGACGGAGATGAGGCCGACAAGGAGAAGGACAAGGACAAGGAGGAGGAGACGGAGAAGGAGAAGAAAGACAAGGAGGAGGCGGAGGAGGAAGAGAGGGGGGAGGAGGAGGAGGAGAAGAAGACGAAGGAGAAGGCGGAGCCTCCCCTGGAGGACGACGCCAAGAAGCACGGCTTCCTCATTCTGAGCCGAGAGGATTCCACCATGGTGAACACTCCGGAAACACAGTCGCTCCTCCGCTGTCCCGATCAGCGGACGCTTTTAATCCAGACCTTCAGAATGAAACCGAAACGGTTCCACGTCAACATTTCAAGTGAAATCACATTTTTGTGAAATGAAAAAAACATATTAAACTCTATGAAAATATATCCCCATCAAATTAAACCATCTGAAAAAAATATATATATTGACAACTGCCCATAATGTAACAGTCTCTTAACATCATGCAGTCCTCCATATTGCCAAGCACTTCACTGCAGCCAGACCGCTTCCATTCTGATTTCCTTTCATCAAGTTTTGACCCCAAACTGTTGAGTTTTTTTCTATACTTCCTGGTCTCAGCTCCTTTTCTCGATGTTTTTCTAGATCCTGCAGACGGGCCAGGAGATCATGGAGTTGGACACCAGCGGTTTCGCCACTCAGGGACCCACGGTGTTCGCTGGGAACATCGGAGACAACAAGTACATCATCCAGGTCTCGCCCATGGGCCTGCGACTCCTGGAAGGAGGTGAGACTCGAACTTCTTTTAAACTGCTGCTGTCGCGAGTGGAAGGTCTGAATGAAAGTCTCCTTCCAGTGAAGCAGCTCCACTTCATCCCCGTGGACCTGGGATCCCCCATAGTGCACTGCTCCGTAGCCGACCCTTACGTGGTCATCATGACCGCGGAGGGCGTGGTCACCATGTTTGCGCTGAAGACCGACTCGTACATGGGGAAGACGCACCGCCTGGCTCTGCAGAAGCCCCAGATTCCCACGGTGAGTCCCGCCCGATGAGACGAGTCGCCGTTAGCTCCTGAACATCGCAGTGTTTGACTCGGACGTTCCGCAGCAATCCCGTGTGATCACGCTGTGCGCGTACCGAGACGTTAGCGGGATGTTCACCACCGAGAACAAAGTCAGCTGCTCCGTGAGAGAGGACGCCGTCATCCGGAGCCACTCCGAGGCCGAGACCATCATCCAGGACCTCAGGTTAGTGCTGGGTCCCCCCTCCGTCGCTCCGTTAAGTCTTTCTTCCTCTTTTCCGATCTGTGACTGAATGTTGCACGCAGCAACACGGTGGATGACGAGGAGGAGATGCTGTACGGAGACTCCAACGCCGGCACGGCGGCCTCGCGAGAGGAGATGAACCGCGGCTCGGCGGCGGCGGCGCTCTTCGGCGGTGAGGGAGGCGGGGCCAAAGCGGAACCCAGCCACTGGTGCATGATCATCAGGGAGAACGGCGTCATGGAGGTACCGTTAGAACAGGAAGCCCGCGGGGGTTTTCACCTTAAAGTACCTTCTGAAAAAGAGTGTCGTCCTCGGTTTCCCGCAGATCTACCAGCTGCCCGACTGGCGCTTGGTGTTCCTGGTGAAGAACTTCCCGGTGGGCCAGCGGGTGCTGGTGGACAGCTCCTCGGGACAGTCCGCCGCTCAGGGGGAGGCCAAGAAGGAAGAGGTGACTCGTCAAGGAGAGATGCCGCTGGTCAAGGAAGTGTCTCTGGTCTCTCTGGGGAACAACCACAGCCGGCCGTACCTACTGGTCAGTTCGGACTCTTGAGTCCCGATGGTTCTCGCTGAGATCAAGCCTCCCTGAACGTGCTTTTCTTTCCCAGGTGCACGTGGAGCAGGAGCTCCTGATTTACGAGGCGTTCCCCTACGACCAGCAGCAGCCACAGAACAACCTGAAAGTCCGATTTAAAAAGGTACGATCTGATGATCCGACGGCTTCTGGAGCCGTCCGCCTCATCCGCTTGCGTTCCGCTTCAGGTGCCTCACAACATCAACTTCCGAGAGAAGAAGTCCAAGTTGAAGAAGGACAAGAGGGCGGAGAGCGGCGCCTCGGAGGAGAACCCCACAACCAAGAGCCGCATCGCCCGCTTCAGATACTTCGAGGACATCTCCGGATACTCGGGGGTAAAACCTGAGTCCCCGTCGCTGTGAAACCTGCTCCGACGCTTTGAGTCTCCCTGACCTGAGTGCGTTCTGGTCCCCAGGTGTTCATCTGCGGCCCGTCGCCCCACTGGATGCTGGTCACCTCCCGGGGAGCCATGAGGCTTCACCCCATGACCATCGACGGCTCCATCGAGTCCTTCTCCCCCTTCCACAACATCAACTGCCCCAAAGGGTTCCTCTACTTCAACAAGCAGGTGCAGCAAAGGCTCAGATCAGCTCCAACTCTCCGCAGGCCTTGAAACCAAATTCAGCTGAGCTGTTTTTCCACTGTGTTGGGTTTATTTTAGCTTTATTAGCTGTTGAAGCCGAGACGACCCATAATGCTGTTTCATACTGAAGAACAGTTCCTGAACTCTTCCTCTGTTCTCGGCGTTTCTGCCTCAGGGTGAGTTGAGGATCAGCGTCCTGCCCACCTACCTCTCCTACGACGCGCCGTGGCCCGTCAGGAAGATCCCGCTGAGGTGCACCGTGCACTACGTCACCTACCACGTAGAATCCAAGGCAAGGTCTCACCCCCCCCCCCCCCCCCCAGTCCACGAGAGCGACTGAAGGGTGACCCTCTCCCTCCTCTCTCAGGTGTACGCCATCTGCACCAGTGTGAAGGAGCTGTGCACGCGGATTCCCAGGATGACCGGGGAGGAGAAGGAGTTTGAAACCATCGAGAGAGGTCAGAGGTCAACCCCGTGATGCGTTCGCTGAGTTTATTCCCCCTGTTTTCTGTTATTTTTTAACTTGCCTCTCCCCGCAGACGATCGTTACATCAACCCTCAGCAGGAGAAGTTCTCCATCCAGCTCATCTCTCCTGTGAGCTGGGAGGCCATCCCCAACGCCCGGTAACACACACACACACACACACACACACGTAGGATTAACATTCTATGCAGACTCATTGGCGGCCATGTTGGATGAGGACCCGCCTCTCCTGTTTTTCGCACTCTTCCTTTCTGAACTCTTCCGCGTGCGCTCGGTGTGGCGCTCCCCCCGTCAGGATCGACCTGGAGGAGTGGGAGCACGTGACCTGCATGAAAACGGTGGCGCTCAGGAGCCAGGAGACGGTGTCCGGCCTGAAGGGCTACGTGGCCGCCGGCACCTGCCTGATGCAGGGCGAGGAGGTCACCTGCAGGGGGCGGGTAAGAGGGCGGGGCTGCCACGTGAGAGGGTGGGGGCCTTCTCCGTCACCTCCGGCGCTCACGCTTCCTCCTTGCGCTCAGATCGTGATCCTGGACGTGATCGAGGTGGTGCCGGAGCCCGGACAGCCCCTCACCAAGAACAAGTTCAAAGTCCTGTACGAGAAGGAGCAGAAAGGCCCCGTGACGGCGCTGTGCCACTGCAACGGATACCTGGTGTCTGCCATCGGACAGAAGGTCAATACACACACACACACACACACACGCGGGCGTCAGCTTGCCGACTGTCTCGTTCTGAGCGTCTTCCCTCCGTCCTTCCCGCCGCCGCCGCCTGCAGATCTTCCTCTGGGTGCTGAAGGACAACGACCTGACGGGCATGGCCTTCATCGACACGCAGCTCTACATCCACCAGATGTTCAGCATCAAGAACTTCATCCTGGCGGCCGACCTGATGAAGAGCATCTCGCTGCTGCGCTACCAGGAGGAGAGCAAGACGCTGTCTCTGGTCAGCAGGGTGAGGACAGCAGAAGAAGACGAGACGCTGGGATTCACTCTGGCCTGGAGTTTCTCGTCTCCCAGGCTGAGATTTAACTCTGTTTCCGCAGGACGCCAAGCCGCTAGAGGTTTACAGCATCGAGTTCATGGTGGACAACAACCAGCTGGGATTCTTAGGTACCGACTGTCACAGATCTCTCCTCGGAACAGACTCACAGATTCAGGTTCTCATCAGTCCATCTCCTCCTCCTCAGTGTCGGACCGAGACAAGAACCTCTACGTCTACATGTATCTCCCCGAGGCCAAGGAGAGCTTCGGGGGGATGCGGCTGCTGCGGCGGGCCGACTTCAACGTGGGGGCCAACATCAACACCTTCTGGAGGATGCCGTGCAGAGGAGCGCTGGACAGCGGCAGCAAGAAGGCCCTGACCTGGGACAACAAGCACATCACCTGGTTCGGTGAGACGCCGCCGCTTTGCACAGACGTTGGAGTGGAAAAGATTTACTTTTTCTTTTTTTGTTCAAATCAAATGTTCTGAATGTGGTTTCCGTAGCGACCCTGGACGGCGGGATGGGCCTCCTCCTGCCCATGCAGGAGAAGACGTACCGCCGCCTGCTGATGCTGCAGAACGCCCTCACCACCATGCTGCCTCACCACGCCGGACTCAACCCCAAAGCCTTCAGGTG
This sequence comes from Salarias fasciatus, assembly GCF_902148845.1. NCBI lineage: Eukaryota > Metazoa > Chordata > Actinopteri > Blenniiformes > Blenniidae > Salarias > Salarias fasciatus. The sequence continues at coordinate 24,197,182 of NC_043765.1, forward strand.
AGGCTCCGCCCACGCACACACACACACACACACACACACACACACACACACACACCCGACACTGCGCCCAGTCTCACACCTCCGACGTTTGGCTCCAGGATGCTGCACAGCGACCGGCGCAGCCTGCAGAACGCCGTGAGGAACATCCTGGACGGAGAGCTGCTCAACAAGTACCTGTACCTGAGCACCATGGAGCGCAGCGAGCTGGCCAAGAAGATCGGGACCACTCAGGACATCGTGAGTCCACGTCCCACACACCGCCACACCCCCCTGCAGTGGCTCCGCCTCCTCTAACCCCGTCCCGCCTCCCTCCGCAGATCCTGGACGACCTGCTGGACATCGACCGGGTAACGGCTCACTTCTGAGCTCCAACATTCCCTCCAAAGAAATAGATTCCCCACTTTGTTTTCTTAGCTCGTTTTCTATAAAAGCTGTAAAACACGACGACGTCTGCGTGAGTCTGGATTTGTTCAGGTGGAGAAGATTTTATGGTCGTCTCTCACTTCTTTCTTCTTCCCGGTTTGAGATCAATCAGACGTGTTAGTCCAGGGGTCTGCAACCTTTTCGGCCTAAAGCTACACTGACACGAACTCATGAACCACACACACTCGTGCAGAAAAAAATGATGTTAAAAAGATGCGCAGTGACCCCCGTTTCCATGCAGACCTAATGCTTTGAAGAAGTCTCACCGGCTGTGGTAAATTTTCACTATCAGGTGGAAACGCTGTCGGGCGAATGAGGCTTAAAACATGTAAAATGTGAATAAAAACCAGACACACCGATTGCAGTTCATTTAACGGTCACATTTAATTTAAAACAGGACAAAACGGCAACAATGAAATCCCCATTTGAACAATGTGGACCATTAGTGGTTTTTGTTCTTTGAAGAAGCCTCGCCGTGCAGCATTATGTAATCAAATTCATTTAGACAGTTTGGAATAACTTGTCAATATGCAGGTGATGTTCTTATATATACATATACATATATATATTTTTAACTTCCATGACATTGTCTCTCACAGGGCTTGTTTTACATACAATTCTTTGCATTTTCATGCTAAAACATGAAGATTGTATGATTAAATGCACATTTATAATCTGGTTTCATTTCCTCGAGGATAAAAATTATTTGGCTGGTTAGGATTTGGACATGAGCTAAAAACAGAGCAACATAGTGCTCGTCCAATGAGGGAGTTTTAATTCTCACTCATTATTATAAAAACATGAACGGCAACATTTATTATATAATGCACCAAATTATATTAAATTATATTTTCTTAAAAAACTAAGTTCAACACCCACGTTTAGTAATAACTGGCAATATGTAAGAAGTTGTTACTAAAGTGTGGTGTTATTACACCATGAGGTGGACTTTCTTACATTACTACATATTGCGGGGCGACAAGCCTTCACACCCAAAAACTAAAAACCTGAAAGGAAACGGCCCTTCAAATCTCGCATGTCTTTCTGGAAAGTCTGTTTGACCCGGTCCGCTGCTGGACCGCGTCCCGATTCCTCGGCCGCTATCTGAGGTACTCGTAGAGGTCTGCGTCCAGAGACAGGAGGCCCAGGTAGCCGAGCAGCCGCAGGCAGGCCCGGGTCAGACTCATCACGGCCATCTCCGACCTGGAGGGGTCAAAAGGGGAGTCAGGTTTTTCTCCCTCCGTCTCGGGATGTCGATGTGTGACGTTGGCTCACCTCAGAGCCACTTCGAACTTGAGGCTCTCCCAGGCGGTTCTCCCCCAGCGGAACACCCAGAACCGGGGCAGGAGGCCCGCCTTCTCCGCCTGGATCTTCCCCCAGCCGCGCACCGCGCTGCACAAACCGAGAAACCTCATGAAAAAGTATTCTCTAGCCGTGCCGAATCAATCTGGAAATCACAATTCACTTGATCTGCTGGGTAGGATTGCCGCGGCTCTCCCCACCTCTCACCTCTTGGCCATGACGAAGTATCGGTCCACCGGCGCCCCCAGCGTGATGTTGATGCTCCGCACCGTGTTGATGTTCCTGAAGACCAGCAGCATGGGCCGCGGCATGGACTTGATGACGCGCATGATGCTGTCGAAGCGCTCCACCGCCATCTGCCGCATGTACTTGGTCTCCTCGCGGCTCAGGATGTTGGACAGGCCCAGCCGCCGCATGTCGATGGGCCGCTGCAGCAGCATCTCGCAGAACAGGAAGTACTCTGCGGGCGGGGAGATCCGGCTCAAACTCCCCGTCCCGTCTCGGGTCGGGACTGACTCTGGAGTGCGGTTACCTTTGACCCCGAGAGAGCGGGAGTGCTTCTTCATGCCCGCGTCGTCCCTCAGGACGATGGACCTCCAGAGTTTGCAGAGCGCCTCCCGGTCGCTGCGAGTCAAAGGTCAGTCAGGATTCATTCGTTCTTCCTTTGAGATTTGTTTCTAACCGAATGGACCCGTCGCGGCTCTTACTGCTGGCTGAGGTATTCGTACAAGCCGTGGTCCAACAGCACCAGCTCTGCCTTGTTATCAGGACCTCGTCTGACCAGGACTGTCAACAGACAAGAGACAAGCATGCGATGGCATTTTGTGGTCTTTCTCTTTTTTGGACACACTTCCAACCGGACGCATCGAAGACAAACACGTACCGTTTCCAGGATGAGGATCAGCGTGAATAAAACCCGTGTAAAATATCTGTTCGGCGAACGTCCGGATCAGCTTATCTGCGGTCTGAAGAACAAATGTCTGAGGTGAGCTTCTCATTCCACGAGCCGCTCTGATTTAAACGTGACGCTCGGGCTCAGAGTGTCTCGACTCACGTCTTTCAGACTGAGTCCTTGCCGTTTTATTTCCTCCACGTTGTTGATTTTGCAGCCGTTGCAGAACTCCGCTGTCAGAACTCTCTTTTAGAGACCCGAAAGGAAAAAAAAAAAAAATACAATGAAGTCAACGGGACGTTAGGACTGAAGGGCTGTTTGTTTTTGCGGACGGCGCTCACTTTGCTAGTGTGTTTCCAGAACACTTTTGGTACGACGACGAATTTGAAGTTCTTCAGCTCCTCTGCACACCTCTCCGAGTTCCTGGCCTCGTTCTCGAAGTCCAGCTCCTGAGCCAACGTGCCTTTAAGATCCTGGAGGATCACAATAAAAGGAGGCAAAAGTTTCAGCGTCACACTTCACGTCAAAACTCGGAGCACAAATACAGACATGGAAACAGGACGACGACTGTTTTTTGCGCTTGCTGACCTGAAGGACCCATCGGAATCCAAAACTGGGGTGCATGAACTTAATAATGTCCAGCAGGATCTCCAATGTTTTGACGTCGCCGTCGAAGCGATCCCTGAGGTCGATGTACTGCACCTGCGGTGAGCCAGAGGATCTCAGGAGACGGTTTCAAATAAACGGGCAGCGTCCGACTGGCTGGAAGGCGGCGCCCACCTTCACTGCCACGGGAGTCCCGTCGAACAGCTCCGCCTTGTGGACCTGCGCCAGGCTGGCGGCGGCGATGGGCTCGTAGTCGAATGTTTTGAAAAGCTGCTCTGGGGTTTTCTCAAAGTCTTCCTGGAAGAGAGCGTCGACCTGTTCCGGACACGAGGGGGGGCAAACACAGATTTCCAGCCGGGCTCCGAGGGGCCGAGGCGTGTTTGTGCGGCGCTCCTCACCTCCCTGTACCTCCTGTTCAAGGCTCTGTCCTCCAGCACCTGCAGGGTGTGGATGTACTCGGGGGGCAGCAGGTGGTTAAAGGAGCACAGGCCTTGGCCGAGTTTGATGTACAGGCCTCCGTTCCTGATGGCGCCCTCCACCATGAGCTCCGCCGCCCTCTGGTGGCAGGCGGAGAGCTTCCCGCAGTAGGATGGGCTGCTCTGGCAGGGGAGGGGGAGGAAGAGGAGGAGGACACAGGTGAGATTTCATGTTCCCTCACTTTTATTTGCACTCGTTTGTTCCCCTGCACTTGTTCTGTGTTCCCTCTCTGTTTCCTCACATTCCCACACCCAACTTGTGTGTTCTCCTGCACTGTCTTCGTCGCACGCTTAACATCAATTGCTGGCATCCCACCCGTCTGGTTCGAAGATTTAACACAAACTGTTTTGTACTCTGTTAACTCACAGACGACTTGTGGTCAGAAGCTTTCGCCGTAAACAAAGCGAACCGCAGCCCGGCTCTGTCGTGCAGGAGCGTGACGCGGAGATCAGGTTGAACTAACCTCGTCCAGACCGCGGACAGACACGTTGGTGGTCCACCAGTAATCCAGAGAGATGAGGATTCCCACAGAGAGGGACCTGAGGGGGACAGAAGGGTCACTCAGTGGGACGGCCAAAGGTCGGAAGTCCAGGAGCAGGGAATAAGGCCCGGGGCAGGTTCATTTGTAAAAGAGGGTAATTTTCAGGTGAAAGAATTACAACTCATCAGCCTACTACTTTTGCCCAACTACTTTTTCCTGCTGAAGCCTGAACCTGCTTCACCTCACACTCCTGCAGGAGGAAGATGGCTATCAGTGTCTCTTTGCAACAAGCGGCGCCCAGACCTTGAGCTTCTCTTTCCCGTTCAGAACGTCCAGTGCAGAGCTGGGAGGCGGCGCCGGGATCAGTCAAAGCAGGAAGGCCTGCGCGTTCCCTCCATGTTTTCAGGTCTCCTGCATGTCGGCTTTTTGTGGCTAACGGCATCTCACAGAGAGTGGACGACAACAACGCAGTAGCTACGCTGTGTTGCCTCAGAAGTCATGTTTAATTAGTCATTCCTGAATGAAGACTGATCCTCTGATGGGCCTCTTAAGGTCTGCAGGCCGTATGTTTGACACCACTGGGCTACAGCCAATTTTTACCTCTGCTTTTTCTGGTTTTAGTCCACATAAAAGATATAAAAGAAGGCCTGGAAACTAAAGTTGGCATGCCAAGGTGTGATGGAGATCAGAGTGAACTCGATTTTGTTTAGATATGAAAGTAAAAAAAACAACAAAAGAGTCGACTTGGTTCAGGACTCAAAGAAGGATTCTGGATAAAAGAATATTTCACTTAAGGAAATCAAGGAAATTCAGGAGTTGGTTTCCATCAGTAACTTCCAGAACAACACTGCCTCTAGACAACAAGCTACATCTGAAGTCAGTTCTGCTTCTTTGAGTGAAGCAGAAACATGTGATAAAGCAGCGCCGCCCGCCAGAATGAACAAACGCCATTAACCTGCAGTGGATGAGGTGTTCCCACTGTGTCACTGTGTCAACACAGTGGGAACACACAACACAGTAATCGTTATGTTAATCTGTCAGTGAACAAACAGGACTGACTTCCCTCTAACCTGCAGAAGCGACCGAATCCCTCCAGCACGATCCTCATCTTCCTCCTCTCCCGGGCGTCCGACACGGCGTACCGGACGCCCGCCGCCACGGGGACGCCCACAGAGAGGCCAACCAGTGTCTTCCACAGCAGACCTCTGCGTTTCCCATCTCTGGAGGACAGAGCAACACAGGCGAAGGAGAAGAGGGGTGGGGGTTATAATCTAATGTGGAGGCTGATCTGTGAGCGTGGTCCAGGTTCTGGTCGGTCACCTGAGCGAGCTGAAGGGTCTGGTGGTCTGCAGGGTCCAAACAGGGTGGGGGGACCTTGACCTCCTCAGCAGGGCCAGGTGACGGTTGCATAATCTGAGCTGGAGACAAAAAATAATCAGATGAGAAAGTATGACACAGTGTTTGGGGTGTTGTCCGGATCAAGGTCAACAGCATCAGCCCGGTGGGACTTTGTTTTTCCACCTTTATCTCCTCCACAGAGTGATTTATTGATGGCAGGAGGGATCAGGGACGTGAGCACATTAAAATCAAACACACCCCAGAATCATTCAGCACTACAAAACAACCAAAAACACTTGGAATCATCACTTCAAGGGTTCAAATCCCGACATGTCATCATTCTGCAGACTTTAAAACTCTGACAGGAAAACGGCTTTAGCCCCTTTAACTCCTGAGCGTCGCGGCTAGCAGCTAACTGTTTAGCTAGCCCCCCTCTCTCTCTGTCGTAAAGTAGGGATGAAGTAGTTTTATTCACCGCTCTGAGCGTCTCTCCCGTCATGTTCAGCCGCAGCTTTCCCAGCAGCTCCGCTCTCAAGGAGCTCTTCACCTCCTCACGGCGACTTTTGCTCCTCCGAGGCTCATTCCGACACCAGTCGGCAGCCTGTCAATCATCTGACCCGACGCAGCGCCGAGGGTCGCCAAGCCCCGCCCACCTACTTCCGGTTTACCTTACGAGCGCTTCGGAATAAAGGTTTATTTTTGTAATAACAAAATAATAAACTAAAGTTTAGAAATTAAAAAAAAAATTAATTAATGCTTCGATTTCTTTTTTTTTCAAACTTTTAATGCTCAAAAACTAAGATTTTCTAAGTTACACATTTCCCTTTATTCTATTAATTTTAATATTATTCTCAAAATGAAAAAGTGCATTTAACATGTCTGGTATGTGTGGATACCATTATGAAAGTCATGCTGTTGGAAAAGTTCAGACAGAAACTGTAGGATTCTGCCATATCTTAAGTTATTACATATAATACTATAATGTTGGACTATATATAATACTATATTTTTAAGCCAATTCAAGCAGTTTAACGTTATTATCACCAGTTTGATTAGTTTTGATCATTTAGTTGATTTTCCAAATTTTAATTAGATAGGATTCTCACACTCAGGACTCGGACTCGGACTCTTATAAGCAGAACTCTGGCCTGACAGACTCAGACCTTAAGATTCAGGGCTTAAAGACTCAGACCTTACAGATCCCGGACTCTGGGATGCAGACCCAGACTAGCCTGGCATACCAGACTGTCTCTCCATGATCAGAGATAAATGTGGAAACAGTCTGGGACCGTGCGGTTTGAATCTGAATTCTGTCCGGCAAACTTCTCCGGGCCAATCATAGCCCACGAGAGGCGGGAGTTAGCAATGGGTCACATTATACCTCCCACAAAACAATCATGATGGCGGCCGCAACACAGCTAAGTTTTACTACGGCTCTGTCTGAAGTTATGAACGAACTGAATGTGTCGCTGAAACCACAGCAAGAATCTGCTCTGAAGACTTTTCTTTTTAAAGGCCAAATTCCGCCAGACGCGAAAGTGCCGCGTTGCGTCCCAGAAGTGCTAGCGCGCCACGGCACTTGTGATTCGCTTCAGGTCTACTTTCTGCGCTGCCGCTTCTAAACTTCAGGAACAAGACCGGAGCGGCGCTGCGCTTTCGCGTCCGGTGGAATTTGGGGGTACCCTCCCCACTGGTAGATTTTTACGAAAAAAACAGCAAGAATCGTTCACCGAAGAGTTGTCACAACTACATGCCATGATCCCATGTTTTGGACTACAAAACGACTACAACGGAGCGCTGCGTACGTCGCATTGTGTTTGCGTCACAGCCTTGTTTCTTGGATTGGTTCTCTCTCCGCTCAATAGTCCCGCCTCTCGTTGCCAGTTTGAAATGCTGCCCCAGTGGTGCGGTGCCAGACTGTCTTTATATGTGTGTAACACATAAATAAAGTCAGTCTGGCAGGCCAGGCTGGACTCAGACTGGTCCCGAACCACCCTCCTCCGGCCTGGTGGTCCCTCGCTTCCTCCGGGGCTCTTACTCTGAAGTGGGCCACTCGACGCCAGTCCGCGGCTCCGCCGGAAGCCGCGCTCCCCAGCTCGCACCACCTTCCTGTTTACGGGCGGGAAGAGCGAACGGAGCGTACCGAGGACCGAGGCTGCAGCTCCGCGGTGACTCTCCTGCTCTCTTTCAGGGGCTTTCATGACACACGGCCCGGGGGCCAGCGGGGACCAGTCTGACAACCAGCGGGGTGTTGCTGAGCGGCGTGCGGGGCAGATGGAGGATCCTCCCGCAGGATCCGGCGGGGGCTGCGGTGCAACAGCAGCGGGAGCAGCGGGAGACGCAGCGGGGGCAGCCGGGGAGGGCCCCTCCGTGCAGGTGTCGGAGGTCCGCTGGCCCAGCGGGGCTCAGCCGCTGCGGCTGCTGGAGTGGAGGGTGAAGCCCGGCTCTCTGGTGAACGTGGACTCGGTGCTGGCGCTCTGCGCCCCGGTGGCTCCGGACAGGGCTCCGGAGGCTGCCCGGCTGCCGGAGAAGAAGCTCAAATCGGACCGCTCCGGAGTGGTGAAGGAGCTCTGCTGCCAGCCCGGCCAGGTCATCCCTCCCGGGTGAGTCTCACTCCTCTGCGCGGGTTCCTGCGCCTCTCGGGCAGCGTGTTCAACTCCGGCGCTCCGGTGCGTCAGCTAGCCGTGGAGCTAACGCGGCTAAGCTAACCTTAGCTTGTCTGTTAGCCACCATGCTACCCGAACTGTCATAATAATACAACTTCCGGTCAGATACGACGACTAAAAACGTGTTTTGGCCGCAACCAGTTTAAAAATAGAAACAAATGGAGTGTATTTAATGTTTTTAGATGTGTGTCATGCAAATTGCGGAGCTATTTTGTTTGATAAAGCGCAGACATCAAAACAGAAGCAGGCATTGTTTTTATTTTGAAGTTCAGCACTTTCTGCGTTATTGACAGGTTGGAGAAAGGCTTAAAAGCTCACGACGTTAAAAAACACTGCTATTATTTTGAGTTTATGTCACACATTAGTGACCTTTATAAGAATATACACTAATATATCTAATATCTTGTACCTTTTGAGACCAAAAACATCCAAATTTCTTGTTTATTGACAGTAACACGTGAATAAAAATGACCAAGTTTCCACGTTTTATATTTTGCTGCTGATAAAACAGTGTTTTTTTCAGCAGTTCACGGAGTAGTTTCCCACACTCTTCTGGATCCAACTATCCTGCAATAGGTTATTGTAATTTTGACTTAGTTGTATTATGTTTTGTTAGTTTAAGCCTGAGAAGAGGATGCAACATTTGAAATCAGAAATCGGTTAAATAGGCATGCATCTTGAATATTTTTGCATTTGATGCAATCTCAAATAATAAAATAGTCTGTCACGTCCATCCGCATTAAACAGAAAATTTCTCCAACCTGCACTTCTTTAGGAACTCTCTCTTGGTCTCTCTGATCGCTCGCAGTTCACTTTGTCGACCAGTTTTTGTCTGCAGACTGTTAGACACCTTGTCTCTTTCTGTAATCTACATTTTTTTAAACTCAAAAATCCCAGAGGAAGCTTTTTAGATTCTGTTGTTAAAACATCACCTTGACTGATAAGAGAAATAGTTGGAACTGTTGTTTTATTACAATGTTAGAAGTGGTTTTTATCCCCTGAGAAGTTGGTTTTGTTTAATTCGTCTGATTATTTTTGTTGGAAATTGGGAAACAATGAGAGAAATGACTGATTATTTGTATAAACTCAGTGATGTGAAAACACCACGGCTGTCAACATGATGCACGTTACAGACGGTAGTGCAGGTCTTTAACTTCTCTTAACTTTGGTGTAATTACATTAAAAAGTTTGTGTACAGCTCTGAAATAGGTGTTTTTCTCTTGTTTCCACCTCTTTCTGAAAAGAGAAAGAAGAGGGGAAAAAAAGTTAATGTTATCAGAATCACAATAAGAGACAATAAATGGATTTATCCTAAAGGATTTCCTTTTGCAGAGGAAGGTACCTTGTAAGCAGAGTGCTTTTGTTGTTGTTGTTTTTTTAATAAATCTGCAGATTTGTGCGTTTCCACTCATATTTCTGTTCTTTTTCCAGCGGTTTGATCGCCCGAGTGGAAGGATGCAGCCACCCCATCGTGATGAAGGGTCTGTGTGCGGAGTGCGGACAGGATCTCACCCAGTGAGTCGCTTCTGGCACCAAACTTCATCAACTTCATTCAGTCAAGGCCTCGTGTTTTTAAAATACTTCCAATGGGGGGAACTTATTGAAAATGTTCTGTCTCCGTGGAAACGGGACAATTTTTTCAAAAACATTCTGACTCCATCTCTGTATGAACAGTGTAAAGCACAACTTTTCTTCAATGTGTCGACTTGTCTGTGTAAAATGGCTTTTTCCAAATGATGTCGCGAAAATGTGAATGAAAATGGAAAAAATTATTAGTTTTCACATCAAAATGAAAGTAGAGTAAATGGGACAATTATTCTACTAAATCACAAATATTTGGAGGGGAATTTATTTGAAGTAAAATGAAATATAAATGCCGATGTGGGAAAGCATTTATAATCAATTAGGGATTTTCTGCAAAAACATTTTATTTTTTTAAAGAGCGAGTATCATACAAAACTTTCTCTTTTCTATTTGTTTTTTACTAAATTCAAAAGATTTTGCCCCCCAAAATATTACATTTTACACACATGACTCCGTTTTCAACAGCTGAATTACAAGGATGCATCAAAAGCAGCTTTCACATAAGATGAGATGTTCTCTTGACTTTAAGATTTCTCTCTTTGAGTCATACTTGATCTTTTTATTGATATTTAGTCACATGTTTTAAAGACATTTCATCTGAATATCAGTTATTTTATAACCATAAACTGCAAGTTTTGAGTCCTTGAACGCCTCTGTTGACTTTTAAACGGTAAAAAAAAACAAAACAAAAGATAAATCAGTTTTTCTCCTCATTTAAAGTGACTTTTAATCCTCTCATGTTGCTTTTTCCCACAGAATTGGCTTGATCTAATTAAAATTCTGGATTCTGTGGGATTGTACCCTTAATAATTTAACTGAAGGTGTTTCATCTTGTGCTGAATGAATGGAATTGTTCATGATTTCATGAGTTTCAAAGAAAAGTGGATTTAAAAAAAGTGTGTTTCCATCTCTGAAAACAAGGTGGAGGAATCAGTTCCCTATGTGGCCACCAGGGTGCAGCAGAGATCGCAGAGATACTTTAAACTGCATTTTCCTCACTTTAACTGCACATAATATAGTGTTTTAGCCACTGATATTTTGATATGCATGAATATGTTTGGCAATATGTAAAAGAAGGAAAAAATTAAAAAGTTACATGTTTACATTTCTAAAAAGAAAAATATATACGGTCATTGGGTCAGATCATTAATCTGTGCCAATATGGTTTATCTTCTTTCTTTTTACATGTTTAAACTAATTATTTGTAATTTAATCCATTAGAAAATGTATTATGAGCAGGTGACATTGACTGTTTGGCTCTTCATGGTCTGTTTTTCTGCCTCCGAGCTCCATGCAAACATCCTTCCTGCTCATCAGAGTTTGCATGGGGAAGCTTTGCATTATCTTCAAGGACCTGAGAGGCCCAACACCCAAACCTACACACCTACACACCTACACACGCACACATGCACACGACGGCCACTCATTTTTCTCTGTCTTCTCTTCAAATCAAATCCTTCTCAGGCTGCAGAGCTCCAACGGGAAGCAGCAGAGTCCCATCTCCACGGCAACCGTCTCCATGGTGCACAGCGTCCCCGAGTTGATGGTCAGCTCCGAGGTGAGAGGGTGTGTGAGTGTGTGTGCGCGCGCGCATGATCGTGCTAGTGAGACAAAGTGTGTGTGAGCGAGTGAGACAGAGTGTGTGTGTGTGTGTGTGTGTGTGTGTGTGTGTGTGTGTGTGTGTGTGTGTGTGTGTGTGTGTGTGTGTGCGTGCGAATGCGTGCGTGTGTGCGTGCGTGCGTGTGTGAGCTGAGGAGACAGAATGTGTTATAATCTAAAGAACAGACGAGTCCAGAGAGGCAGGTAGCGTTAGCATCAGTCAGCTAGCCTGTCGTAGTGAGCTGTCATTTATTTTCATAACTGATGTGAATTTCAGTGAAACTACGTTTTCTTTTAATTCATTTGATTCATCTGTATCGTGTTCCATCATTCCCTCGTTAGCCACTGTTCTCCTGATGAAACGATTAAAGCTAGTGAACAACACCGCCACCTAGTGGCCAAGTAGGAACCAAACCCAGTAGAGCTGGATGCTGCTACTTCCCTTTAGAGGAAGAACTTCTTCATGTCTGCCTGTAATTTCAAATCTGGACCCAACAACATGACGTGGCGTTCCTCAGGGTTTGAACCTGGACCCACTTCTGTTTCAAATCTTGGTGCTAAATCTGGTTAAAACTTTTTTTTTTTTGTTTTTTTTTTGTTTTTTTTTTGTGAGATCATGGGGTTCTGGTGGTACTTGTTGGCTTTCTGGCTCCCAGAGGTTTTTCTTCATGCTGCGCTCACTCTGTCCTCAGCAAGCGGAGCAGCTGGGCCGGGAAGACCAGCAGAGGCTGCACCGCAACAAGAAGCTGGTCCTCATGGTGGACCTGGACCAGACGTTGATCCACACCACGGAGCAGCACTGCCAGCGCATGTCCAACAAGGTGATGCTCCTCACGGCGCCACAACTCGGCTTCAGGATCAGTTCTATCATCAGTAATATCCTGGAAGAGTCCAGCTGTGACCACAAGGTGTCACTGTATGACAATAGAAAACTGCAACAATATCTCAAAAAAAGAATAAATGATAAATATTTTTCGGAGTTTTTTTCTGGATCTTTATTTTCCTTTCTTTCTTTTCGACCCTTCAGGGAATCTTCCACTTCCAGCTAGGCCGAGGGGAGCCGATGCTCCACACGAGGCTCCGCCCACACTGCAAGGAGTTCCTGGAGAAGATCGCCAAACTGTACGAGCTGCACGTCTTCACCTTCGGCAGCCGCCTCTACGCTCACACCATCGCAGGTAACGGACACCCGGTAGGGGAAAAAAATAACTAAAACCACAAGAAATGGGGGAAAAACTGCTAAAACAGCTTTAAAAGAAAACCCTAAAATAGTGAGAATTTCTAAAAAAACAAAAAAACAAAACACAAAACTGGTTAAAAATGGTGGAATTCATTAATAAATTTCAAAATTGTCTGAAAAATACTGATTAGGAGATTGAAAACTTGAAAATTTGTTTAAATAAACAGCTGAAATTTCTTAAGTTGTAACTGAAGTTTTATAAATATAACAAAAGACAGTTATATGGAAACCTAAAAACATAAAGTGCAAGCAACAAAATACAATCAAAGCAGAAACAGAGTCTCAGATTAGGTTAAAAACCACAAAGCTCTTGTGACCTCAGTTTTTTTTTTGTAGGTTTTTCTTTTTTTCTTCATTTTAAGTCTCAATGCTGATTCTCACTTCCTCGCTGTTGCACGTTCCGCCTGCGTCCACTAGAGGGAAGCGTCTGCTCAGCGTCGGCTCCCAGCCTCCTCCGGCTTCAATCCTCACGCCTCAATTTCGTGTTCCTGTGTGAAACTTTGGCCTGACCCCCTCCCCCTCCGAAGCCCCCTCCACCTCCACATGTTGTTCCTTGCTTGTTCGGTTTTTAGTATTCATGCTGCCATCTCTCACAGAGGTGTGTGTGTGTGTTTGTGTGTGTGTATGCCCCGCTCCACGCCTGCTCCGCTGCCACATGATGAATGTTTAATGCTTTTTCAATTGGATTTCACTGCTGACCCTGGTGAGGAGGGAGGGGAGGAGAGGAGGGGGGGCTAAGACTGTCATCAGAATTTAAAAAGAGGAATAAAGATGAATCGAAGCAGCCAATACTGGAATAATTCAATTCGAACTGATATTGTAGTGAGAGATTCAATCTGTTATATAGATGTTGCATCAAAACATCCTTTACATTCAGATGAAATGTAAATCCATAGAAATTGGCTTTTTTTAATTTCTGAGTTAATTATCTCGTAATAACTAGAAATGGTTCGATGAAAAAAATGAAAAATTGGCTCATTATTTTCTGAAAACACATGAATATGGTTTTAAGTAGATTTTTGTAACTTGAATAGGTGAAGTGGATGATTCAGTCATCATAGGATGCATGTTAATATCTATGATTTTGACATTTTGTTATTATCTGTTTGCTTTAACCATGTGTTTACGTGATGTTTTTAGATTAAAAACTGAAGACTTTTGTCACTTTTTCGTTGTCGACAGCTTTTTGATAGCGACTCAAAAATGTGGAAGGTTTAGGGAAAATGGTCCAGCTCATGGAAACGGAGGGAAAAAGCAACTTTTTGAAAATGCTCCAACTCAGTCTCCATGGAAACGAGGGAAAAACGAACTTTTGAAAATGCCTTCTTCTCTGTTTTTTTTTTTTTTTCAATGCCAAAGCGATGCTTTTTTACATGAAACAATGACGTTTAAGCCACACCTAAATATTATCCACATTCATTTAATGACTATTTAGCAGTAATTTTCACCTGATAATTGATGTTTATTATTTATCCACACTGGATTTGTTCTCTGGATTTTCACCATTATGTAACAAGATCTCATATCACTGCATTTAAAGTGACTAAAACTGTGATGTTGTTCTGTTTTGATTAGAAAGCTATAGAAAGTTCTTTGACTGAATTAGAAAAGATTCATAAAACATGCAGAAAAAGCCTTGGAAGCTGAATTAAATCTCAAATATGCATCTTTCTCTCTCTTTTTTTTCCCCTTTTAGGCTTTCTGGATCCTGAAAAGAAGCTTTTCTCCCACAGAATCCTGTCCCGAGACGAATGCATCGATCCGTCCTCCAAGACGGGGAATCTGAGGTAGGAAGCTGAAGGAGGGGCCGATGACTTTTTAAATCAGTGGATCCATCAGTTGATCTGACCGCATGGTGCGTTCGAGTGTCCTGGGACATTGGGACTTTGTGGTGTTCTCAGTGCGGTAATGATTGAAGATATGTTCTTCCTTTGGAACCACATGCGGCTCTTCAGCTCCTCTGTAGCGGCTCCCTGTGGCGTCCAGAAGAGGTTTTTCTAAAAGAACATTTATCATTTTTAACTTGTTTACATTCCAGACCAACTTTTAAAAAAAAAAAAAGTCTAATCTGCCAAATAACAGCTTAGTAAGATAAACCGGCCGGAGTAGCACAAACGGATAAAAGCAGTAAAAATCATTAAAACTACTTAAAGAAATAATACAGGAAAAATGGTCAAATTACAGTGATTAGATTTGCGAGTACAGCGTTTTAGTCTGGAAAGTTAAAAAAAAAAAAAAAAAACCAGAAAAATAAGAAAAAGAAAAATGGCTCGGACGGGAAATGAATAATGGGAATATAATAAAAAAAACTGTTAAAGAGGCTAAAATAGTCAATACATAAAAAATGGGTAAAGCAGAGAAATCCTTTAAAAACTCTATATATGGCCACAAAAGTAGAAAAGCTAATAAAACGTATCAGTTATATCCAGATCAACAAGACTTCAGGGATTCAGCCTCGGTTTTAGTGTGTAGAGTAGTTTGGTGGGAAAACCTGGAAGAGGCTCGTTTGCTCATAAAGTTTGCAGACTCCTGATTTACATTGTTTCTTTTTTGGTGACAGTTTCAGTCACTCGGTCATTATCATCTTTATACTTACTGGGAAGAAGAGCTACATTAATGCCGTTCTGTCATTAGCATGGCAGCGAGTTCCAGCATCACAAAATCCTCTTTCTTCACCTCCGTCTCATCGCGTCATGTCAAATTTGCATCGGGACACTGAAAATTCCCAGTTTACCGACATCCAGATGTATTTTTCCCTCTTTGATAAGAGGGAAAGTTACTGCTTCAGTGACTCAGAGACACAAAGGTTCAGTTTGCTGCACGAATCCATGAGAAGTCAGGCCGGCGCCGACTCACCCGTCCGTGCAAGACGGCGCCGCAGACAGACGGGCGTGATTGACGTCTGGTTCCGCCGGCAGGAACCTCTTCCCCTGCGGCGACTCGATGGTGTGCATCATCGACGACCGGGAGGACGTGTGGAAGTTCGCTCCCAACCTCATCACTGTGAAGAAGTACATCTACTTCCAGGGCACCGGGGACATCAACGCTCCGCCTGGCTCCCGGGAAGCTCAGATGGCCAAGAAAGGTACGGTCCGCCCAACGTGCACGCGCACGCGCGCACGCTGGGGGTTGGCATGAATTTAGACGCTTGTGTTTACTCTTAGTTTTTACTTGAATTGATAACAGCCTGATATTTTCAGCAGAACCAGCATTCATCAAATCCAGAATCTCATCATGCGGAAATCGTGCACTTTTCTCGGAGTTACATAACATCTACAATAATTTTATTAACCAAATTCTTCGCTTTAGTTGCCATTAGTTTGATCGTTTTCAGGGAATAAACTTTGACAGCGTAACTTTTAATCGGGTGAAATCAGTCCCAGCCCGGCAGGTGGCTCCGGAGAAATTAATGACATTTTATTTCTGCTCATTCTTTTCACTGAAAAGAAACCAGACGTTCCCCTCATGGATTCCTGTCACACTGACTCACCATGAGAAATCAAACACACTGACTGAAGTGTTGTCTGAATTATCAGATGTGTTGTAAGGTTAGTCTTTTTGTTTTCCAGTCATTTCAGTGAATTTGTGAGGATGGCGGTCAGGACGCAGCCATTCCGGTATGAGGTTCGATTCCAGTGCCAAGCACGGCCTTCACGTATCGCTCGCTCCGTATTTTCATAGCAAAAATAGAAAAGAAAAAAAAATTCCAAGCTATGTAGAGCCAGATAGCTCCGCTCCAGAGCGTCTGTTGCAGGACCCCCACCCTCCACCCTCCCCTTCCATTCACACCCACTCTCAGGCTGTCACATCAATTATCTGACGGCTCCTGCTCGGACTGATCCTGTGTTCCAGAGGCATCCGGGCTCGGCGGCGCCTCACACGGGGTTCAGCAGTTCACAGACTGCACAGAGACTCCGTTATGTAAGTCCGACAGAAGCTTCCTCTGCAGTCGGAGCAGGTGGAGGTGGAGGTGGGGGGGGGGCTCGCAGCGGCTTTGTTACTCTTAACAACTCCTCGCCGATTTTAATGCCGCGTGTCAAATTAAAGCCCGAAGCACATTCGCTTTAATGGAGACACAATTGCTTCTTTTCAAGTTGGTGTTAACCAAAGCAGCGCTCCCACAGTTTTACAGTCAAGTAGTTTAATTCCACATTTATCTAGATAAAGTCCACCCGCCTTCACCTTTAGCGTGTGCAGTATTTTAGTGAATCAGCAGTTTCCTTTCCAGCAGCTGATCTGTTTTAACGTGTCGGTTTGAAGATAGATTGTGAAATAAGGAGATTTCAGCAGAATTGTTGAAGCAGAAACAAAGGAGCCACTTTCCTCATAAAAACCAGACACTGAGTGGGCCTATACGCAGTAGGAAAAACACAGTTTAAAGAACTTTGAATGTGTAAATTGTACTATTGTGTGTCTGCGTTCTTGTCTGTGTTACAGAACTACAGCACCACCTACTGGCCTGGCATGAAAAGTACAGCGCGTTTCTGTCATTTCCATTTGTGGTAGTGATAATGGTTCTCGAAAAGTTGTCAATCGAAATGTCTTTTCCAGTGGAGTAATGTGTGGAGATTATGTTAGAAAGTGGTATTTACTACTGGTGCTTACAGATGCCGACTCGGACAACTCATCCCAGCTGACCGTGTCAACATTTCACAACTTTTGGAGCCAGTAGGAACTTGTTTCACTGAGAAGTGTCCAAATACATGAGTGAATATGCTTTGCTTGTTGACAAAAACAAACCAGCCTTGTGCCTGTTGAGCCACCTAGCTTATTTGATTAGCGAACGGCGTTGATAGTGTTCAGTGTTCGTCAGGTAGGCTAGCTTCAGGATGCTCTTCGCTGCTGGCGTTATACTGTATTGATCTTACGCAAGAGACGTTGCCTTACCTTGGAACAAATGTTGACATAGCGTTGAGTTTGCTGCGTGTTGTGCCTCACGGCTTCATCCACCTGGAGACATTTATTTGGGTTTTTTTTTTTCCTGGGAGATGGACTGAAGTAAACCCTGTTGCTTACCCTTTTGTTATCTCTCGGTCGTTTCGCAATTTGTTCTTCATAAATTACTTAAATAGCCTTGAAAACAACAAAAATGTGGCCAGCTTTAATGGTTCTCCTCAGGCTTTTATGCCAAGAATGTCCAAGTCTGTTTTCTGGACAGTTGGTAGTTGAATTCTTTTGGTTTGTGTGCATTCGGGGTCGTGGCAGAGCACAAGCTCAAATATATCCCATCATCTCTGGGATGTTTGACTGGCGTTCCCTTCAGGCTTAACAAGAATGTTGCTGGTAGACATTAAAACTGTCCTTTAAAGGGGGCGTATTCCGTGTTTTTTAGCCCTTTAGTATCAATCTACAGCACACTCAAGCAACAGCTTTGCCCAAAGTTGGATGGTGAAAGCTGCATGTGTCAAAAGCAACTTAAATCAAATGTTCCTCTGCATCAGGCCGCCTCAAACCACTGGAAATGGGTCCCTGTCTCTTTAAGAAGCTCCTCAGAGCGTCCATCTCCATGCGCATTCTCCGAGAGTGGAGGGGGGCGGGGGAGCGCGAGCTGTGCAGGAGGAGCTGTGCAGACTACGTCAGAGCTGGGGCGGAGCAGTGCATTATGGGCGGAGCTGTGCAGCACCGAGCGTTTCAGCGCTCAACATGGCTGCCGGGGGGAGATTCAGGGGTTGCTCAAATATGTGTGAATGGCTCAGGAAACAACTCCGTGTGTCTTTTTAATGGGGAAATGACACTATAGCATTATACAAAGCTCAAAAAGGTGGATTTTGCATAATGCCCCTCCTTTAATTTACCTGTGTTTCTTAAACGCTCTCTGTAAGTAAAAACACACCTGATCAGCCTCTCGTCCTGCTTAGGTTTAATACAATTTACTTATCTCTTCCCCCTGAACTCCCACTTGTCGGTTTTCTGTTGATATTAAATGAGATAAGATGCACTGGATAAGACACACGACTCGGTGTGACCTGGTTTGAGAAGAGTGACGTTGATGAGCTGAAATGTGACGTTTCCTGCTCGCTTATCAGCCACACAGTGAGGCTAAATAGTTCTGCTCTAGTTTAGAGTTTGGCACACACAGTTTAATTTGCTGCATTCGGATGTCTCGAGGCCAGCTCCTGCATAACCCTGCCTCCTCAGATTATTTCACTGAAGTCTCTCGTCCTGCTGGAAGTACAGAACCATCATCGAACAAACGTGGATGTATCTTATTAAGAGTTTAGATTCTTGCGTATTTTCATTCAAATAAGGGGATTTTTTAAAAACTTTTTCAACATCCGTGCAGTTGACTGTCAAATTCTGTATCGCTGACATCTTGTCGTTTTTATTCTATTTTATTTGAAGCTCAAACTGAGTACTTCTCGCTGGTGTGACTCGGCAAACCCCGAGCAATCTGATTTGCCTCTGAGGAAGATGCATCTCTCGCAACAATTTGCCAACAGGGGCATCCAGAAGAAGCTCTTCCTGTGATAAAATCTGGGTTATTCCCCTGTGTACTGGTGCAAAATGTTGGAAAGGTTATGACTGAGCGGTTCATAATTGCCCGGTTCGACCTTCCGGAATGCATTAATCTGAAGCACTTGCTGAAACTGGCAATAACCACCTAATGAGGTTAGATGATTCCAAATGATGCATGTACTCTGAAAGAGATTTTCAAAATGAAGTGTGAAACAAGTGGCAAACGCACGAGGATAGACGCTCCTGTCAGAGTGTGGCTCGATTTTGAGTGGCAGTTGTTGGAATTGGATCATGAAAGTCATATGGGATGGATACAGAACTGTGACTCCAGTGAAAATGTAAACCAGTATTTTTTTTTTACAATTATCGGTGATTGACTAATGGAGAAAGCTACCGCCCAGTATACATTGGTAGCCATTGTGTTTTTAGTGCCTCCAAACACTGTTTCCTTTACAAATGCAACCCAAATTTTGTGTCTCTTGAAATCATTTGTCGTGTAAATGGTCGACAGCTTGACTCTCGTGTCTTTCTCCAGGGGGGAGTCCCTCAAGTCGACTGACAGAAAGTCCGGAACACGTAGGAACGCCTGGTGCCGATGAGCAAAACAACGGCCTCAGGAAAAAGTTGAAGGACCAGAATGTTTCTGGAAAGGAAGAACCCACAACACCTCAACCCTCTCAGGAAGTACCGTCCCACGATCGGACTCACCCCGCTGCGGTTGCGGATCACGAGTCGGGACAAGGCTCTCAGACGGAGGTGGACTCCGGGGTGGGCTCGATGGAAACTCAGGTGAATAGTGAGACTAATGTTGCGGAGGAGGAGAGCAACAGGACACGAGAGGTACAGAAAGATACCAGGTCGTCACGGATCCACGCCTCCAATAATCTAGACTTTGACCTTTCCAGTGACAGCGACAATGACTCCGTGGTAGGAAAGCCTCCCTCGTCAGACAGCGACAGTGACAGCAGGTCGGGTCAGGCGAAGCAGTCTGGGAAGGACGGGGTCACTCAGGAACCCGCTGACCCCAGCAAGG
The DNA here is from genome assembly GCF_902148845.1 of Salarias fasciatus. Classification (NCBI taxonomy): domain Eukaryota; kingdom Metazoa; phylum Chordata; class Actinopteri; order Blenniiformes; family Blenniidae; genus Salarias; species Salarias fasciatus. Next base: position 24,217,279 of record NC_043765.1, read on the forward strand.
AAAGCGAAGGAGACGGCAAAATCCGCTCTGAAGCCGAGCCTTCAGGAGTGGTTCTCCCCGACCCCGAGCTGGGTAACGGCTGCTCCGATAAGAGGGAGCCCGAAACGGAGTCCCAGAACAGCGAGCAGTCGGGCGTCACCACGGGCGAGGAGCTGCTGGATCAGAGTATGGAAGACGAAGAGGACGAGGAGGACGAACCCGACCACGACCAGGACGATCACCTGATCTACTTGGAGGAGGTGCTGGAAAGGATCCACGCCGAGTACTACGCCCGCTACGAGTCCTTCTTGAAGAAGCAGGCCTCGGAAACGCCGGACATCCGCAGGATCGTCCCCGAGCTGAAGGGAAAGACACTGGAGAGCACGATAATCGTGTTCAGTGGCCTGTACCCAACGAACTACCCCATGGAAAGCACCCGGGAGTACTACCACGCCAAAGCTCTGGGCGCCAAGATCGGCAAGAACCTGCTTCTGAGTCCCCAGGACCCCAACCGGACAACGCACCTGATCGCAGCCAGGGCTGGTAGGTAGACACAAACCCACGCTGTTAAAGTTTTGTGAAAGTCGTGTGCTCGGACCATTTATAATTGATGGATTTCATCATGAGCTAATGATGCAAGAATTCACAAAGGCTCACGCTAGTCTCGTTTAAATGTCAGTGAACGCTGTCTTCACTCTTAATGTGCCTCAGAACTTTGTAATTCTGTCCTGTTGTGTGCTGTGGTTCTGTTCCAGCTGTGATGCTGCAGACGCTGAGGCAGGATGTGTACGTTTTCTCAACATATGCTGACTTCCTTGCACTGTCAAGTTACGCCCCTGGTTAACTGGGGATTTAGTGTGTGTGTCCATGTGTTCGTTTTATGATGGACTGATGTGCAACCTGCCATTTTTCCATTTTTAGCCGGGCTCAGTTCCAGCTGCTTGCTCGTGTCCAAAATATTTATTTGTATGCATTATGTCCACAAATTACGGTTAGCCGAGGATGAGGAAACGAACTACTGACTCCAGTTTTGATTAACCGCTTACGCAGTGCTTTCAAGTGAATACAGAAAACTTACTTTGTGTTTTCAAGTTTGTATTACAGAAACAAAACACCGACGAGCAGTGACCCAGTGTGGTAAATGCATCGTTTTCAGCGATTCTGTCATTTCCATGTAAACCGACATCGTTCTCGAAACATTGTCATGTAAACGTGGAAACCTAAAAACGTCCTAAGACCCTCTTCACTCAAGAATAATCAGCTAAACAGTTTTGTTTCTTTATTAGCAGCAAGATACTGACATCTAATGCAGATTTCCTTGCTAAATACAGTAGGTGGTGGTTTATTTTGTCAAATAGCCGGTGGGATCAAACCGTAGCGATGCAGAGAAATACATATTACCTTTTCAAAGATTCACACCTCGGCTGCCACCGGCCCGACAAACCATCTGAAAACAAACACAGGAAGTAGCGCCGTTGCCGTGGGAGCGAGCCGGTCCCGCTGAGAGCAGCACTTGGCAATCACTCGCCCTGCGAACCACCACGAGAGAGAGAGAGATATCAGCCAGAGATGGAATCAGGGCAACATTCACAGCATGTCACTCAGTCTGGAAAGAACCGCCAAACATGTCTCCTGTGCTGTCTGAATGGCAAACAGGTAATGGATCGTTCAGTTGTGCCTGTATTTACAATGTAAATAAATGAATTAATTAAATTAATCCGAGTTATATAAACATAGACTGTATTTCCAAAAAAATAAATAAATAAAAAAAGTCTAGCCTGCTTATTATTCAAAGACGTTTCCCCTCAAGCTATATATAAATTTGACTCCCCTGTTTCCTAAGATAATGCACACTTCAATTTAAGGAAAATACTTATTTGGAGACCTTAAAGTCTCCCTTAAAAGAGTCTAATCCACTCCTAAATTCAAACTACAATGGAATAATCACATCTTACTGTGTTTTATTATTCTAATTTGTCCGTGGCGAACTGTATGTTTTGCACCAGTACGGCTGGAAAAGTTCCCAAACGCAGAAAGTTGTCGGGTCAGAACGGAGAAAATGAGATTCTTAGTCATGCATGTCGAGGGCCACCCCGGGTTAATGAGTTTCCCTCGCTCAAAGACGCCGGCGATGTTTCTCCCTCTGACTTGAGTCGTGCTGTTCGAGCAGAGACTCTTTGATCTGCTGACTGTTCCAGACGCAACAAAAACCCGAAGCTTATTGGCAGACGGCTGAAAGTGACGATACGGCGACGGCCCGAGACAGATCGTCCTCGTTATCCTTGCTAATAGTATCGAACGGGGTGATTGTGTTCCGCCTGAATGAAAAGCCGAGTCGTCGATCGACGGGGACGCTCGGTGTTTCCTGAAAGCCGTTCTGATCCAGACTTGATCTTTTGACTCTGTCGTCCGGGTCGCTCAGGCACCGAGAAGGTCCGGCAAGCTCAAGGCTGCAAGCACCTCCATGTGGTCAACCCCGACTGGCTGTGGAGCTGCCTGGAGCGCTGGGAGCGGGTGGAGGAGGAGCTGTACCCCCTGAAGGAGGATTTCTCCAAGACGCCCAGGTGAGCCAGGATCCAATCGCCCGGTAGCTGTATCTGTATCGGTATCGGTATCGGTGCGTTCTCGGTTTTTATACCCCTGTTCCTTGCTTCGTAGGAGCAACAGTCCAGCAGCTCTTCCCGACCATAAAGAGTCGCTGCAGAAGCACATATTCCACCCGGCTCCCATCCACCCGAGGCCCCCGGCGCCAGAGGTGCGGACCTACGACCCCGTGACGGGGAAGCTGATCCGGAGAGGTCCTCAGACGCCGCGGACCCCGCCGTTCTCCCTCCTCTCCGATCCCAGGGAGCAGTCGTCTCTCAGGTACTCCCATTTAGCCGGATTGATGGACTCAAAGTCTGGCTCGCTATCAAGAGGTGAAACAGTCACAGGTCGGGTCATAAACAACCGAAGCACGCCCAGGAAAAAATCCTCCGCTGGACGGATTGGGCATTATCTTCCAGCTTCACGTGGAGCCAGGAGAGAGAAATCCAATTCTGGGGCTTGTCAATACTCCATGTTTCATGTTTACAGCGCCTCAGGGATATTTATGTCATCTGGCATCAGCAGAGCGCTCATGAATGAATAACTGATTATGAGTCAGCTCACTGAGTCCATTAAAGAGACGCAGCCTTCCGACGGTACATGTCTGCGCGCCGTATGTACCGCCCGCCATAAATGCATCGCTTCCACTCAGTTTGCGCTCGACGACATCCCGGTTGTGACGATGGCTCACGCTTATCTCTGCATGAGAGCTCCGCGTCAAAAGACGCCTCAGTGCAGAGAAAACCCTGCTGTCCTCTGTCAACATGTCGTCCAAGTCCGACCGAACTGCAGGACGCTGTTTTCCCGGAATGTCTGGAAAATTGACCAATCATGGTGGTCCAGCTGGAACGCTGTCAAACCAAGACGTTAACAACAACGACACAGCTGTTTCTATTTATTGATAATTGTCTAAATTATTGTGTGTTCACCTGTTGTCATCCAACTTTACAGTTTTTTTTTTTTTTTGCTGAACATCAAAAACTAGTGTGTTAGTAAAATCATCAGCTATAAATCATTATAAGTAAAAAAAAAGTTGTTTTATTTTGAACTTTACGCTTAAATAGTGAAAGTTTATCACAATGTATCAAAACAGCTTGAAATGTGCCTTTTGATCTGGAAAATTAATCTTTTATCGCATCTCAACGGTCCTACATTGTTTTTTTTTCAGTTTACATAATCAGTTTATTTTATTGTATTTCAAGAGCGCTCATCCCAATATTACCAGACACAAGTCTCTTTCTAGCGTTAATCTTTGTTAAATTATCGCTTTGTATTCATTCATTGTTAAAATACACATTATGTGAAATAAAACAAATATTTATCAGGATAAAACGGCAAACGTTTGATGTTACATCAAGACTTATGACCGTTTTGAAACGTATCTTAATATTTAGTGAGTACATACTAAACGTTAAACGTTTAAAGTAAAATCAATAAAATGTCACATAGCTTCATTCTATAACATGAAACACCAACACATCGCATTTTAGTGTAATTATATAATTTACACCTCAAAAATATTCCATCTATCTACAATAATAAAATTCATATTTAAATAACTTTTAGCACTTTTTATGGTAAACAATAGTTATTGTCTAATTATTCTGAACGTTCCAAAAAGTTTGAGACATGTTTTCACAATATTTCTTCTCATTTTACTTTACAATAAACTAAAATCAAATAGCTGAAGAGTCGCGTGAAATCGGAGTCGATAAAATCCTTTACAGTAACTCAGCCGTGAAGAAAAGTGCAATAATTACTGGTATATGTTCCGGTGAAGTGGATAAAATTCAAACTAACCTTAGATCAAAATTCAGTTGTCGTGTCTCAAAAATATCTGAAATACAGGTTTCATACCCATAACTATCGTCACCATGGAGACCATAGATCCAGAAGCCTGTTTTCCTTCGCTGTTTATATTTGACGTTATCCATTAATGCAACACCTGAAATCCCTCCAAAGCTTCATGCTCTGAAATGTGATTTCAAAGCATGAAGCTTCATAAAAAAAAAATAAGAAGGAACTGGGGATTAAAAAGTTAGAGGCAAGTTATTGATATTCCTGCGACGCCAGGCGACTCGTAAAAGGTCTCAAATGTATGGATTGGACCTCGGGGCCTCATTTCTATCTGAGCTGTCTGTAAACTGAACGGAGCAGCTGCCTGGACGGACGCTGCGCTCTGCAGATTCCCCCCAGAGGAGACATGAGGCAGAGGGAACGTAAAAAAAAAAAAAAACCCACCCCGGGTTTTATCCTGCGGATTGATGGCGTCCAATGGGCCAAGACGCAAGGCCGTGACCTTTATGGCGTTCATTTTTCTGTCCCGGGAAGGTTACCTGGAGACCTCGCTCTTCCTGGGAGTCACCTCGCCGGGCTTCTGTCGCTCAGGGATGCTAACGACGTGGCGAGACGCCGCCGTGTGTTTTTCTACCCGCCGACAGGAAGCCGACCGCCTGTCAAAAACACTTTTAACTCCGAGTAGCCCAAAAACACAAGCTCAAGACGGATCCGGCGACGCGCAGCGATTAGTCCCAGCCGGAAAATTGGCCCATTTCACCCACAGATTAGAGTTTTCCTCAGACTTGGATAAAGTTTGGTGGAAGCATCAAAGGAGATCTGTTCAATTAATCTCCGCCAAGAGGAAGCAGCTTTTTGGATTTACTACTGAGAGAACATGAACTTCCCATTGCTCCACTCTGAACCTGCACACTTATTTCTATCAACAGTGTCAAACCTGTTGTTTCCCTCTGTTGGATTTATGTGTCTGGAAAAAAAAAACCACTGATAACAGTCTAGAAACCAGAAGAAGACGGACACAGTGCATCTGATTGTTCTAAAAACTGAATAAAAATCTGTTTGAAGCAGCAGTGAGGTGAAGAAATACAAAGAGGAACAATTGGTTTTGAGGATTAAAAGGATGATGAATAGAGAGATTTTAGCTGAAATTTCAGAATCAAGGTGAAAAATTCGAAAAATAATGTTTTAAGAGTTGAGTATTGGTGTAGAATTGGAGAGAAAAGTGTTGAAGTCCAGAATAAAACCTGTAAGTCAACCATAAAATCTGAAAGTTGAGTATGAAGCCGAAAATATAAAAATAAAGCTAACTATCATGAATAAAGTGGAAAAGTGGAGCGTAAAGCAAAGAAGTCAAGGATCGTCAGAATACAGTTTATGAAATCTATTAAATAATATCTAGAATAAAGTAACATCAACTCCAAGAATAAAGTCTAAAGGTCAAGCATGAAGTGTATAATCCACGAATAAAATCTAAAACATCGGGCGATAAGGCATATGATCCAAGAATACGTTGCAAGTCTAAATTCAGAGAATAACTCATAAAATCCAACAGCAACACATAAAGGTCAGAAGTGGGGCCTGAAATTAAAGTAAAATATTATTTTAAACACGAGAATGAAGTGAAAATGTAGGAAACAGGGTCGATCATGAAGCTTAAAATCCAAGAATCATCAGTTTATCCGCAGCAGAATCAAGAAAATGTAGTAAATATGGAGATGAGGGAATAAAGGTGGAATCTTGACAGCACCAGTGCTCTGATGGGTGTCTGACGGCTCGTCTCTCCTCCGCCCGCCGCCTCTCAGGGGGGCGTCTCCGGCCCAGCAGGACGAGGCCTCGGGATCCGGGCCGGACGACGAGCAGCCCGGGCCGTCCCGCCGGAAGCGGCAGCCCAGCATGTCGGAGACGATGCCGCTGTACACGCTGTGCAAGGAGGACCTGGAGAGCATGGACAAGGAGGTGAGGAGCCGCTCCACAGCTCCACAGCGCCATCTGCTCTTTGCTGTGACTAACTTCACCGCGTTATTATGATTTTTTTTTTTTTGTCGTTAAAACCTTTCATTACTGTAGCTTTATAAAGTCGCTCTCTTTATGCAACTCTTTCATCCTGGGAGTGATCTATAGGCTCTCATGAGAAAAAGAGACTTTGAGTGAAGGAGCCGAGCGTCGTTCAGATTAGTCAAGCTGTTCAGAGACAATCTAACTCCTGGCTGAGGTTTGCAGAGCGGCCTCAGTGGTTATTAACTCAGTGTGAGTTCTCAGATTAAGTAACGTTGTAGCTGCAGGCAGCAGTTCTGTCTGAGAGAGAAAATTAGAAAAAAAAACCTCCCGTTTATGTGCTTGATGAAGATGCAGGGTTGTTCTGAACCTCGGCGGCCGATTCAGCCACATTAAAAGCCGCCGACGCAGCGAAAGTAATGTTCACGTCTCCTCTGGCGAGTTTCATTGTTGTGCCGTTTGAGAAACTTGGAGACTCGTCAGAGTTTCTGTGAAACCCGAAGCCCGGTTCTCGACTTGTCAAATGTTCGATTCCCCTGCTGTTTGAAAGACGCTTTCATAGAGAAGGTCGTCATTCTTCTTGATGTGGAGAGAACTACATTGAGTGCGAGTGAAGTGTTTCCTATTCAAGGACCAATAAAAGCATCCTCGGAGGTACGATTGTTCCTGACCCGACTCAATTTACCCTTCGTTCGCTGTGGCGGAAGCAGGACAAAAAGAATATTTCCAAGAATCTCCTCAGCGACTGGGCTGGTTGGACGTGAGGACGACGGAAGCAGGAAATGGAAATGCTGTTTCTATTATTAATCATCGAATGCCACACGGCGTCGGCTCTCCTGAAAGGATTGTGTGTGCGAGTCTTTGTGGCTGTGCTGAAGAAAAGCTTTTGTCTGTGACCAGTCCAGAGCGATATTTAGTATTTTGAAAAGAGAAATTGTCATCATTCTCTGAATGAATAACGAAAATAAATAGCTTGAATTCTCCGGTGGTCACATAGAACTGAAGAGTTTCTTTCTTTTTTATTTATTTTTTTTGTGATAATGGACCTTGAATGGATTTGTTTCCACTTGCATCGCAACGTCCTGCAGCCGCCGCTGCTTTCAGGGCGTGCCAAACGATGAACAAGTTGAGAAGTGCTGCTACTAAATGTGCTAATTATTCATCATCCGTGACCTCCTGCAGAAACGAGACTCCGCTTGCTCGCCGTCGCCCCGCTCACCAGGACTGCTGTGTGCATCCACGGCCCTTCATTCATCCTCTCTCATCCTCATTTCTCTTTTGATTTTTGTGCGTGCGGTAATGCGCCGCTCTGTTTTTTTTCGTAATCGCTAACGTTTTGGAAAGTGTTGTCATGGCAGCTTGGACCGGGCATTAATTCTGAATCTTAATTAAAGGCCAGAATCCTGCTGCTGGAGCTGCAGACTGATGAGGAATGAAGTTGCTTAATGAAGTGTTGAAGTACTCAAACTGGGCATTGTTCCCGAAACAGCAGCTCGCGTTTATTGTGCAAATGTGACATTTAGAATTCTTTAGCATTAAGCCGACAGAATTTCATCTGTAAGCCCCGGTGATCCTTTTTTTTTTTTTTTTATAGACACACAAAGGCCAGTGCTGCTTCGGAGAACACACATTTGTTTTATTTTAAATGAGCAGAAACAAGGAGTGTTATATCTTAAATGATCAGGACTGTCAAACACATTTCAGTTGAAGGGTCACATTCAGCTCAATTTCATCTTCAGGGGGGTTTATGTATGTACATGTCCACAAAAACTAAACACACACTACCGGAAACGACAATCTCAAGACAGTGGTGTTTTACTCAGTGTTTAAAATTTGCTTATTGGTTTGGTGGACCAGATTGGAGCCTCTTGAGAGCCAGTTTACACACAAAAGCCTTTTATTTGACATGACTGTTTTAGATTCACTGTATTTTAACCAATAAAGGCAATTGGCAAGCCTCAGAAGTCCAGTATACTGTACTAGCTACCATTTCTTTTTTTGTTTGAGGCAAAAACAAACCCAAGAGGTTTTTGAAGTCCTCATATTTTCTGTAGCCCCCAAAAATGGGCGGGGCCAAGGGTCACAAAAAGATGATCACAGCTGAGGCAGGCGTGAAAAATTATGGCCTTATAGCTCTTCAGGTAGAGTACCTGTCGCCACGCCAAGCCCAAAACACAATGCCGATAGTCTGCAGGTCACTGGTAGACGATTGACAGATACTTCTTCACAAAGTCAATGCGAATTGGCATTTCGATTCAAGAGGGAGCTGATGAAGCGACTTGAAACCTAAAAGTCTTCCAGACTGTTGGCAGAAGCTAAAGAAAACTAACTGAAAAGCAGTTCATTTATAAAGAAAAAGCCTGGAAGCGTGAAAAGCCAAATCAAGGAAATTTACAAGCTAAAGAACCTTTTTGTTCCAGACGAATGCAAGAGTCGCAAGAGTACCTCAAAATCTTCAAACTGTCCAGTACAAAACTCACCAAGTAAATATTCAAGAAATTAACCAAAATTGACCTCTGGAGGTCTGATTCTTAAAGTATGGTAATCAATCAAACTAATGTACTCGGCAGAAATACACATTCAGGGCTTCCAGAAAAGGTATCTGTACAGTCCGACACGTAGAGACCAGCCTCCTTCAAACACAACCTCGCTTCAACGTCTTTTGGACTGACAGAAAAAACAAAAAAAGTGAAGACATTGACTGGACGGACGGTCTTTTGTAGACACACTACATCTGAAATGTCATCCTCTTTGGGCCACATTAGCTAAAGGCCAGTCGGTGACATTCTTAAACACTGGAGATCTTCAGGGGCTCGGGGGCTGGGGGGGGGAGCAGCCCTAATTGGCCGGTGCCAGGCACACAGGTGGACAGCCTCGCATTTTAAATGTCACCAGTGGTTACACGGTGCCACGTGTCGGTTTACCTGGAGTAACACGTGCGAGCCGCTGAGCGACGGCGATGTACGGACCGGGCGACCTTTGCTTCAAAGTGTTGTTCCCTTGATCTTTGTTGACCGGGCGATCGTGTCTCCTCGCTTTCATCCAGGAGTTTCACAGCATTCAGCTAAAGACAGAATGCGTATGCGCTAATGCTAAGCTAGCTAACGGAACAGACGTTTTCGTGGCATCCATGCAGGGTGTATTTTAGCTCTTAGGCTTTAAAAGCTAGCAAGTTGAAAAGAGAGTCCTTAAAATAGTTTTTTTGTATCCATTGAAGTAATTAATATAGACTTGATCGAATTTTACCGAATAGAACTTTTTCAAAATGCTCCACTTCCGTCTCTGTGGGAATGGGAAGAAAACGACCACCACGACCGACTGATAATAACACTGTTAGATGATTAATTAGTTGGCAACCAAGCGTGAGGTGAGCGAGGTCTTTGGTATTGACGAATATGCCAAATAATCTGCAGCCTCTTTCAGTTCTGCGGACCACCTTTCAGCTTTACAACCCATATCGTTTGTTTTATTTCCCTCTGGACCTGCTGGAAAGCTGGGGGTTAAAAAAAATATATTGAATTTACAATCATCAGATGGTTATAAAAGATAGCGCTCAACGAATGTTAATTAACCTACATGCATGTTGGATAATTGAGGAGAAAACCGTTTCACATTTGCCTGAACGGCTTCATCATGCAGCCTATTATGTGTTGATATGTGACGACTTTATCAAAACCCTGAAACCCTTTAAAGGAGCTGATGAAATGTTAATGCAACAGATAAGGACGCGCCTGTTTCTCCTGTTCCGATTATACACTCTTTACGTCCATTTTAAACACACTCTTTAGGAATTGTTGGTGTTTTTCCAGTCAAGTAAGAGTGCTGCTCCACATAAAATGGGAATAAACTGCTGGGATTTGGCTACGTGAGCGAGCGACCTACAGGGGGATCACCGTACGGTCGGGCGGGGGGGGTTTAGACTGGGGTCGTCGCCGTCCTGACTGGTGTGACGCCGCCGGGACCCTCAAGGGGGCTCGGCTCATTAAGCCCGGGATCACAGGAGATCTCGCGGTCATCAGTCACTCTGATTCCCCGAACCCCCCTCCCTGCCTGCAGCTATCGATCTCTTACATCCTCGCTGAGATGAAAATCTCTGGGAATCACCGGGATGGACGAGTTTCTGCGTGAGTCGGCAGAATATGGAGTGTGATCCGGGGCCTTTTACTCTTTATTGTGATCTTTAAAGAGCTGGCACGCCATCAGTGTTTGTTGTTGTTCAGGAACAGATCTGTTTGATTCTCACCAGTGTTATTGACTGGTCTCTTAACAACGCAGCTCTCAGGCACGACTTGTACCCCGCCAAGGCCGACGTGTGCCAGAAAGGCGGTACATGGTGTCTTCCAGTCTTTATTGCGTTGTGGCGCCAGAACGAGGGCTGCAGTTCCAGGTTTATGGAAGAACGAAGGAGTCCAAGCCGAGACTTCTCACTCCGTTTGTTAAAGCACCGTTGAAATTTGACTCGGCCAACGATTTAACGATCCCATTTAATGTCTTGTCTTTGCAATAAATGGCAAAGTTGACGTGGATTCCAGCACAATGGTTCTTTTCAGCCGAGGTGAGCGATACTCAACTTGTTCGAGACACTAATGAGTCCGACTCTCATTCTCTAAGAAAAATGGCGTCTTTTCGAATGGTCGCCTTCTAGATGCTTTTTAGTTTGTTTTTTTTTTTAATTGAATCATGTTTAAATGTGATTGATCGCAATGAATGAACTTGTTCTTTAGCTCAGTCTGTCGATATGTATGTTAGTAGTAATTGTGAAAAAATAAACTTGTCAATTTATTGGTACTCTATGAGTACAGACAAACAGATGGGTTTTTCAGGAAGACTCTGAAGGTGTTGATGTTGCTGTCGCAAGCATTCACAAGAGACTGACCCGAAGCAGAAGCGAGAAGAGGTTATAGGTGGTGTGAAGGAGAGGAGACGACATTTGTATTTGGAGGATCTGGAGGAAGGGGCTGGTGTGGACATGAGAGCAGCTTTTCCTGAGGAGTCGAGCAACAGAACATATTGAAGTTTTTTCAGGGTTTTGAAGGTTCAAACTGCAGGGGCTGCTTCTCAAATTGTCACTTGTCGCCTTGAACAAGGCCTGAATCAAGGAATGGGCAATGACAGTGCTTTGGAGGTGAGAGAAAGTTGATGGATAAGGAGTTCAAAACTGAGATCGGTGTTGAGGACTATCCAAAGACCCTGTTCAGACGGCGTTTGAAGTGGAAACGGGAAACTTTCATAGCGTTTTGGTGTTCGTCTGGACAGCAGTGAAGAAGCCACTGAAAGTGCACCTTTATGAAAACGGCTGACAAGGTCGAACTTTTTAAAACCACTCCTTTTCCATGGAAATGGAGAAAAATGCATCTTTTCTGAAGTGCTGCTACAGCATCGTTTTCAAAATGCTCCCATGTAAACACTAAACTTCGCTGAAATGAAACCTGAAACTTCATTTCTGTGTCATAGGTCAAAGTAGACATGTTGGAGCTTCAAATGATGAGCGTGAAGTTTACAAGAGACTTGTAGGACTAATAAATAGTAAATCTGATTTGTCACAGTGTAGCCTGAGGAAGTGAGCCGCTGTTTCCATTGTTTGATATTCTGCTGTGCGAACTTGACAGCGTGGAGACGGTGTTGGTGGAGATGTACAGGTGAATGTTGTCGTCATAACAGTGAAAATTAAAGTTGTGGCAGAGGGAACGAGAGAGAAGGTAGATGATGAAAAGTAGAGGACCAAGCAAAGAGCCTTGAGGGACCCCACTGGCATTGCTAGTTCTTGTTTTGTTAAAAAAAAAAAAAAAAAAAAACAGGAAAAGAAAGAAAGAAAGAAAAAACACTGAAAAACTAAACCATTTTAGCTTCCTAATTAAATTTTTATTGGATTTTCTTTCTTTTGTAGATTGTGCAAAATCACACCGAAAAGTTATTCAAAGTTTTAAAAATAATACGTGTTGTAAATTAATGTGACAGCACAACAATATTCATGTTAGGTGAAACCAACGCTTTTAATTATGTGCTTTTATGTATGAATCTTGGTAACATTAAGCATTAAATGGACTTTATCAAACATACAGTGGATGTTTGGTTTCAATGTTCATTAGTTATTCTGAAAAGAAGTGAAACGGCTGCAGAAGCTCTGATAATGCACAATGCCTGCAGTGCTGTTCAAAAATATATCATTATTTTCTTTCATTTGATTTCTCTTTTTTAACACATTCCCACATTAAAAAGAATCCAAGACATGATGAAACTGGAAAAAAAAAATTAATAAAATAATGATTCTTATGTTGAATTGTTTTGGACATATTTTCTCAGAGTAAACTGCTTTGTATGTATTCTGGGAGAGAGAAAAAAAAATCTTCAGCTTTGATCAATTCAAGTATTTTATAGAAGTGAAAGTGCATAATAAACTAAAATAAATAAATGATGATGAAAATAAGAACAACATCAATTAAAAGCCTGATTAAAAAGGTGTGTTTTTAACCTTCTTAAAAAAAAATCAGCAGCCTCTGCGGTGCTGAGGTTCTCCGGCAGGCTGTTCCACAGGCGGGGGCCGTAGTGGCTAAACTCCGCCTCACCATGGATCTCGGTTCTGGCTTTTGGAACGCACAATAAGCTGCTGCCGGAGGACCTCGAGGCCTGCGAGGGTCGATATGGTGAAAACAGATCAGCTGAATAAGAAGGAGTGAGAACGTTAAGACATTTAAAAACTAATACGAGAACTTCAAAGTCCTGAATATAGTAAAGACATCTGTCTTTCATTAAATTATGCAGCATGTCTTGATATGTTCTCATGTTGTCGTACTGCAGAACAGTCTTGGGCCTGACTGGGCTTCGCCCCCTTAAATTCCTTAAATTGTCTGGTCTTGTTCTTGACTTGGTCTCAGATGAGGTGGTCTGGCGACAATACTAATGTGTCCATCAGTGACTGCTTTAATGTGTATAGTATCGACTAAGTAATTCCCAGGTCTCCAATGTGTTTTACTGCGTTGTTGCAGATTCAGCAGCGCAGCAGCAGCAGTGACTGTACATTTCTTTTAAAGTGTTTTCACTTGGGCTGGTGTTCACTGCTGCCATGGAAAAAGCAGCAATAAGATATCAGACCCAAACAAAGCTGTGAGGTCGATTAAACACCACACTATCTGTCTCGTCATAATGTGAAAGCCTCTGCTTTGGCTTTCATTTGTTCCCCTTCCTTTGCGATGCTCCCTTTTGGTCCAACTTTGGGAAGGAAAATAACTTTAAAGCGACATCCATTTCATTTGGAATAATTTGTTCGAGTATTTTCTGAACCAGCAGATTGAGAAAAGTACACCATTGGCGTCTGAGCTCAGTGAAGTCTGAAGTCCCTGAATGAGCCCTCTGAAGTCGTATTTTCTATGCGGCCTTACGTAACTCTCCTCGACTAACCTCGGCTGCAGCGTGCCACTGCTTTCTCCTCGGCTGCGGTGGAAAGAAATAAAACCTCAAAAGGCTGCTGCGTTCCCAACGTCTGAACGCTTCCGCTTCCCCTCAAGAGCAGGCGGCGCAGTGAAGAAGTCAATCTGTGTTCGGATTGTTCCCGTCCGGACGTCCTGAACTCCGTCATCGGGTTTTTCCTTCCGATGCAGCCTCAAACTAACGGAGAGGTGAAAGCTCCCTCAACTTGCCCAGTTTACTTTTTGTGGCTTGATTTGCAAATAAGTGTTGGGTCTTTGCACCAACTTCTTCAATGCATTCCACTCCATTCAGTTCCGTTCCTGAGATGAGGCTTTCATCCTGCAAAAGCCCATTTTCTCATCTGCACCTGCAGTAAATGACCGTTCAACAATCAGCCGCCTGCCCTCCTACCGCACTCCGACTGCCTTTCACAGATGAAGTCAGTAATTTCGGTCGAGTATAAAGCTGATATAATCCCCCTCCGTCAGTGGGACTTTTGCAATGTAGATTCCGCCCCGTGCAGTTCTCCTCATTGTACAATGAGCTAGAAATCACCCGGGACAATAAGTGCTGATTGAGTTTGTGGAAAAGCATCGAGCTCCTGCTGTGGGTCTCCGGGAATACTTCAGGCAGGTTTTTTTTGTGGCGTCTCCTCACAGTCACAGTCGTTTTCTCCATTACAGTCAGACTTCAAGCCGACCTGAGCTCTTTGAAAAACTTGCACATTTCATAAACTTCTTTTCCTGCATCGTTCCAGGTGAAGCTCGGCGAAGAACTGACAGTTAAGCAGAAGCTCGTTTGGCATCTATTACCTTGAATTACTGAAAGTTCACTCAAAAACTACATGAAAACTAAGATTTACCAACCTTATTTTTTTGGTTCAGCCTCTGAAACATTGTCTTTACTGTAACTACGAATACAAGACTGAAACCATCTCATCTCCTCACATTTTTTGGTCCTAATCAACAGCAGTAGTCTAAGGTCCCAGTTACTTGACGTTTCAAGCGAAATGCATCGTTTTGCATCTTGTCGTTAGCATGTTGGGTAATAAATGATCTATGTTATTTGTTAATAATAATAATAATAATAATAATGAATTTTTGTTTATCATGCACTTTACATTTGTAAAACAAATCTCAAAGTGCTACAGTGGAGTTTAAAAACAACAATGACAATTAAAAGTAACAGATACAGGCTAAATCAATAAAACACTCATACTTTTACACGTCATAAAATACAACAGGGAACAAGTAAAATCATTCAAAAGCTTTCATAAACAAAAACGTTTTCAAGCGAGATTTAAAGGTGCTGTAGGTAGGATTTTGCTAGTCAATGCTTATTTTTCTGTGTTGTCTTCGGATTAAATGTTAGAGTATCCATTGATAATCCTTTAGGAGTGCAGCATAATTGCACTACCGCGAGGGCGCAGCGTTTCCATCTGTCTCTGTTCTGAGCTGAAAAGGAATCTCGACAGTTCCAGGTATCTTTGACCAATCAGAAGAGCCCCTGAAGCTCTAACCGTGACTGGTCGAGGGGCGTTCGTCACACGTTCTTGTGGGAGGGGCTTAACTTGTGTAAGGGCGTGATGTCAGAGAAAACAGGACAGGATTGGCTGTGCTGGGTTTCAAATCACCATCTCAGATGATTCAAACCTGAGGTAAACCTAAGCAAGATGGCGGAGATGCCGAATCCTGCCTACAGCACCTTTAAATGAGTCCACCGACTGTGGTGCCCTCAGGTGGGCAGGCAGGGCATTCCACAGTCGAGGTGCTGCAGCCTGAAAAGCCCTGTCCCCCATTGAGCACAGCTTGGTTTTGGGGACCTTCAGCAAATTGATGTCGTTTTTTGGATGAGATCTCAGATAAATGCACATTGAGAATAATACACAATAAACATTAAGAATGGAGAGTATACTGCTGTTCTGATGGACAGATGACAAATTGAATTGTTATTCTGAGTGACAACCAGGTCCCGGGCGAATATGGACAGGCGTCCTGACACTGATCAGCTGGTACGATCTCCACAGTCTGGCTTTAAAATCAAAACGCAACAACAAAATCTACCAAAAAATAATTTTCGGAACAACGCTTGCTTGTGTTTGTGAAGGAGTTTTTGATTCTCTGGGTTGATCTCTGCTCGAGTCCTGCTCGGAGAGCCGAGATCGTCCAGGGGTCGAGCTGACCCGTCCTCTGACCAGTGGAGCAGTCAGCATGGAGCTTGTGAGACGATTACAAGGAAACAACCTGATCATGTTGGCAGAACCAGTACAGTACAGATGCAGTTAAAATGTCCAGTTTTACTTATGATTGCTTCACGTCGATGCCTGCAAAAAAAAAAAAAAAGCTGCTTCTTAAATATAATTTCATTCTTAACACGTGGCAGTAATTGCACTGTGGAGAGTCCAACCTGACAAGCTGTGAAAGATACCAGTGCCGGGTAAGACGTTATAGCAGGGATTTAATCAAAGGCCCTTGTAATAGCCACTAATTTTCTTTAAGTTGCCTTCGACTCCGCTGAAACTCGTCGCCGCAGGCAGCGGCCATTCTCGGCTCTCACAGCTACAGGTACTCCTAATTGCCGGCTTTCATTTAGAAGTAATTGACTGTCGAGTGCTTTTGCGGCACATGAATCTCAGAACGTACGGGTGCCACCCCAGGCTGGGTTTGAGATTGAAGCCTCGGTATCCGCAGTTTCGAATGGGAAATTTCACCAGCTGGGGATTGCGGCGAGCCTGTAATCGTCTTTTTATGTCCTGGTTCTCATCAGCCTCGTGATACACTGATAAACAACACGTTTACGCGACCTCTCACAGACGAACGCGCATCTCCAAACAACACATGCAAGAAGAGGTTTATGATTAATTGGGAGCCAAGTGATGTTTTTCGTTGTCAAAATCGTGGTTGTCAAAAACAAAAAAAAAAACTGAACAGCTCTAAATAAAAAAGAGGTTCTTTTAATGAAGGATGATAGGGTTTAGACTCTTGGAATGACAATTCTTCCAATTAGGAATGAAAATGGAGGTCCAAGGTGGGACAAGCCGCGAATCGGCATGATGTGCCCGAACACATCCGATTCTCCACGGCGGTGAAAGAGCCGAACGGATCCAGGACGTCTCTACGAGGTGCCTTGTTGTGCTGCTCATTACTAAACCGTCCTCGGTGATCGCTTTAAGTTTCTGGACAAATCAGACGTGACGACCGCCTGGGAAGACCGCCGGAGAGAGGCGATCCCCTCATTTCCCCTTTTTTCATCATATGGCAGCCAACACACCAGGTATTGGACGAAAGATGACGGACCCATAAAGCCACGGATGACCCGATGCTGGTCTTTCAAATCCCCCCTTGCACGCCGAAATGCATATTTATCTGGTGGCGATAGCAAACCCCCAGTTCTGATCCGGTGAAAACACAGTCATTGGAGGCTAATGCTAGTAGCCATATCTATAGCCTTATATCTATGATTGAAGCTCCTGCTGCGTGACGTAATTTCGCGCTGCGCATCTGTTTCAGATCAATAATGGAAGCAGTATAAATGAGGGTCTGTTCAACATGGTCAATGATCCAAATTCCCATGATGCCAGTTACGTCAGAGAAGGTCGAAGTTCAATATCGACCTTTTTTTTCCTCCCTCATTTTCATCGGTTTTGATGCCTTTTGTCCAGCGTGTGTGTTTGAATTGTCCTTCCTCTCCTTATCCAGGATTCATAATTGGAGTACACGTTTTCTTTTGATTAATCAAGGATAAGATCTCACAACTTTTCTTATAAAACCCTCGTGCTCCCGAACGTCTTATTACGTTACGTTACGTTACGTTACGTTACGTTACGTTACGTTACGTATACATGATTGATGAAACGGTTAGTTCTCTGTGATATTCAAATTGTGCACGGACGCCCTTGTACTTGTGTTTCATCCTTGTTTTTCCTCAGATTTTTCACATCACCCTCCAACATAACCGCGACAGTAAACCACGGGGTGGTTTTCAAGTCATAAATCTCTCGCAGCTTCCTGTTTTCTCGTGTGAGCACAGTCGTTTAGTAACTGAAGCGTTTATCCAAATATAGATTCAGCTCCCTGGAATCAGACCGGTATCATCCTGCCTGTAAAGCAGCTTTGAGGGGGGAGCCTTGCTGTGCTTTGAGAAGTTTCACGGTGGGCCCTTTTTGCTCGGCCTTTGATAACAGGCTGGGAAGACGGGGTGGCGTGGGATATCCTCCTCGCCGTGTGTGGGGATTGTTACCACCATCTCATTTCTCGCCGAGGCGGTGGGACCTCTTCCTGACACAGGGAACTAAATTGGTTTTTAAAGGCCGGCGATCATCAGAAGTAAACACTGACTCGGCGCTGCAGAGTGCAGTGCATGAGGTTTGATGGCAGTGGATAACGTGCAGGAAGTGACCGAGTCTGGTTTAGTCCAGAGTCTCCACCTGTGAGTCCGGTTCTGCAGGTTTCTTCCTATTAGAAAAGGCTTTATTTCCCCTCCTTTCTACAGTCGCTCGTGTGGAATTGTAGGATTTTTCTCTGTTGGAGTGCCTTGAGATGATTGTATTGTGTTTGACGCCGTATCAATAAGACTGAATTGAATTGCAGACGTGGGCCGGAGGCGCTTCTCGCCCACTACCGTGATTCAAACCTGGGTCCCCCACAATAGAACGAATAAATAAACCTGCTTTATTTGTTCATTCCTACAAGAAATATACAGTGAAATCTGTCCGATGCGTTGGAGCCATATTAACTCACTTCTCTACCCTCATGGCTGCCGCTGCCCATCTCACCATATGGTGTTGCTCGAAAAATCATTTCTCTCCATTTTTGAATCACGGCACTCTAATCCGATGCTCTGTCGCTAACATATCTGGCCAAATTAATTTAGAAAGCCCACCTGAGCACTTCCTGTCCCTTTTTATTAGCCCAGTTTTGGTGGTTGTAAAATTAATGAATCCATGAAAAGTGAGAAGCAGCGAGCAGGCCAGCGGTCCCAGCAGAGTGATTCAGGTTACAGCACAGCCATGTATAGAGATGGAGTTCAACGGAGCGCCGGTTCTGCGGTTTGTTTTGCAGAGCGTTTCCAGCGACTGCCTTTCCGTGCAGATGTCGGGCCAAATTAAATCAGAATGACTGTCTCGTCAGTCAGAATCGAACGCGCCTCCATCTGCTTAGCTGCTCATTTATTACGGACGTAAAACTGCTAATTTGGATTTAATTTAGTGAAGAAAATTCATCTCAGGCCAGATTTTTTTTTTTTTTTTTTTTTTTTGTACAAATATCTGTTGAGCACTCTTCCAATTTCCCGTCTCTGTCTGCAGTCTGAAAGTCTTCCTCGCTCCTCTTTGTTCAACTCTGTTCATATTTTAATTGCACTGACAGCCAAACAGAACTCCTGAAGCCTCGGCAGCTGTCAGAACCAAGGCCTAACAGACTGTTAGTGTTTTCGCTCGGGGAAGACAGTGATGGGGAGAAGAGAGACGACAATCTGAGCTTTTGATCTGGAAACAAAGAGGGGTGCTTTGTGTGCAGGTGCGCTCTTAGATTGACAACAAATGAAATCCAGTTAACTGTTTTGTTGGTGCGTTGCTTGATGGTTAGCTGGAACCCCTGTTTGATTCCGGAGACGCCTGACATGCGGGGAGTTTTCCCTCCTCTCTTTGCAGTCGGGCTTCACCTCGGGCGGCCTCACCTCCGGCTCTCACCAAGACACTCGATGGTTGTCCAAATAACCGACAACGCGGGTCTAATGAGCCTGGCCTGATGCCAGTAATGATCCCATCTCTCGCCCCAAGAGTCCTGAGCCCTGCATTAATCCCAGTTTTCCTCGAGCTTTGTGCTCCTAATGAGTCAATGCGCAGAAGGCTGCACGTTTCTTCTGGCTATATTCATTTCCATTGATCCCCAAGCTGTCAATTGGCTTACCTTTTTTTTCTAAATGGTCGGTGAGCATTAGCATTATAAATTGTGTGCCGCTAAAAGACTGTAGATTAATGAGCTGACTGTTCCTGCCTCCGCTGTCTGGCAGCATTTTTCCATTGGAACGATTGTCTTTGTTGTGTTTGGCCGAGCTCGGCTTCCTCGTCAGAAAAAAAATCTGATTTGATGCTTTTGTTGTCTCAATTCAAATTTGATTCCATCTGTCCAGGGCTGATAAGGAAAAACAAGCCTTGTTAATCATCGTCTACTAAAACAGCCTCGGATGCAACCTTTTGGCAGGCGCTTTGGATTTTCTCAGCATCTCAGCTAAGCCTTCAAATCCTCAGCTTGAGTTTACTTCATTAAACACAGCTGAATTGATCCGATGGTTAAAGTTCAAAGACAAAGGTCCCTCTTCGCTATTAGATGTTATCCAACTGAAAAAACCATTTTCGCGTGGATTGCTGGATAGAATTTGTGCTCCTGACCCCGGGTAATGTCGAACCTTTCAAGTCTCCAATTGAAGAGGAGGGTCTTTTTACCGTCTTCCTCGCCCCAGCAAGAGGACTGATAAAAGGAGTACAACCCTTTTCCAGATGTAGTTTGGATTAACGTCCGTTCAGCGTTTCCATGCAAAGTCACATCTCTGCTTTTCTTTAGGTGGACGACATCTTGGGCGAGGAGAGCGACAACGAGAGCGAGGGTCGAGGGAAGGAGAAGCCCGGCACCGAGGAGATGGAGGAAGAGGAGCAGCGGCAGCAGAGAGGAGGCAAAGGCCGGGGAAAGCTGGGTCCTCAGGCGGCGAGCCCGGAGGAGAGGCCTCACCCGGCGTCCAGCCAGTCCGGCGTGGCTCAGAACGTCTCACGGTGAGGACCACGGCCTCCGCTTTCACCTCAACTCTCTGATACATGGCATACATCAAGGCACTCATCGTCTGAAGCCTTTCCGAGCGTCTGTTTCTGTCGCTGTTGATCCTCATCTCTGAATGAACTTACATTTCATTCGGCTCAGAGTCCCGCCGAGGGTCCGCGCGAACGTTCGATGTGTTTTCAGGTGCTTGTTACTCCGGCGACTATTATCATAACACATCACTGCGCCGAAGCCAGACGGCCTGGTCGGTCGCCATGGAGACTAATTCCAAACAGACAGCAGGCACTGGGAGAGTTTCTGAACATATGAGAGTCTTCTTATTGGTGAAAGAACAGACCGAGCTGTCAGACCGCGAGGATTCGCTCCCTCGCACCACAAATCGTTTCTGCCGTCTCTGGTGCGCTCGGAGTGCGGATTATGAATTAATTACATGATAGATGTAACGCGTTCGGCGGGGTTTACAGGATACCCGAGGCTGCCGAGGAGTCGTCCTTTCATGTATGTGGCAGTGGAATAAGGCAGAAACCTCTTGATGTCAAGCATGTTGACACAGTGCATGGCATGAGTGGAAATATGTTAATATATACGTACTGCTGAATATTTATTTGTTTGTTGAGCACCTTTAGCCAAAAAAGGATCCACACTGATTCCCTGTGGCATAAAAAAAAAAAACTGGATTACCATTGAAAACGAGTGACGGGTCTGTGGAGTTACCACCGTATCCTCCATGTCCACCTTCCACGCCAGCATCAGTTACCTGTAATTTGACACCAGCCTCCTCGTCTTCTCAGCTGATGCTGTGCCTGGGTCTTACCACTTTCTTACAGTTCTTTTAAAATATAATGAATTGATGCATGGATTACATGATGAACATGTTGAAAACATTCAGGCATTTGCAGTAGAACTGTATCAGTTTCCATAAACATGCCTGCTTTAAACGATATTTTTTAAGATGGCTTTTAAAGGTGTCCATTGAGTGAATATTCGGTATGTTAGGTGGAAAGATAAAGCTGAGCCGCATAGCAATGAAATCATATATTCAATGCATGGAAAATCTGGCCAACAGGGAGGAGATAGATAATGAAGAGTATGGGGCTCAGGACGGAGCCCTGAGGGACACCGCAGGAGGTGGCTGAGCTGTAAAAGATGAACTAAAGAGTTGTGGCTCCAACCGGTTAAGAGGTGTGTTAGATAGACCACCAGTGCTTGTCTGTGGAGGAAGATGGAGTGATAGATCATGATATTCTCTGGACTAGTTTTATCTTCTGCAGTCCATGAAGAGAACCGTAATTGAAACAATTAGTAGATGTTTTTCTTCAACAAAAAAACTAAAATTCTTTTTCAATTGTATTTCATGTAAAGAGGTTTGTTATGCTATATTTGATAGAAAACAAAAAAAAAAAAACTTTTTCAAGTTGCACAGTAGAGTTTAGTTGAGCTCTGCTTGCACTGTTAGGGTTAAGCTAACAGGCTAACCAGTGAGTTATCCAGGTGGTTAGCATCTCTATCACGGTGTCAAACTTTAGGCCCGTGGGCCAAAAGTGGCCTGCATAGGTTCCAATCTGGCCTGTGAAACCACCAAGAAAATGGCCAAACTTTCAAAGAAAACTTTTTTCTTTTCTTCTTTTTAAACTAAATTCTTAAGGGTAGTAGACACAACACAGCACTGAGAGGCGAGCTGAGGTATCGTAACGCTCAAAACCACGTTCTCAACAAGCATAATGCAACAGTTAGAGCAGTTTCTTTGACATACCGCAACAGAGATTTGCATTAAAAACTTGATTTTGTGTTAAAATCGTGGCCTTTTTTTGTAGTAACTATTTAGTTTTGTGAAAATACAGATATTTCCAGCATGTATACTCTATGCCATAACAAAGGAAAACTTCACATTTTCAATTTAAAGGTAATGATGATACAGTTTTGACTGGTCCTGCACACTCAAGGTGAAATTGGGCTAAAAAGCCTTCAACACTCCTGGTCTAGAATCTCAAAGAATCACAAAATCCCACCCATCCATACACTGAACATCCAAACTGTATCGATTAGTTAAGCCTGATCTCAACATACAGCATCTTCCCAAATAGAATGAATTTAAGATCTGAGCGTAACGACTGTTGGATCTCCTGGTAATTCCCAGGTACGACTCTACTGCCACCGAACGCACACAGTGCCATTGCCATTTTAAATTCTGATCCTTCAAAGAAAAGCCCTCCAGCCAGATGACCTTGCTTCTTAACTCCCCTGAAAGCACTCGTCTTTCACTCTGGGGTCGATTTAAAGACCAACACCAGGAACAAGAGGCGCTCCGTCAGTAAGAGCTTTTTTATTTGTGGGCAACCTTGAAAGTCAAACGGCGAATTTCAGCCCAGCGAAAATATGTTTAAATAGGAGTAATGTGTTTAATTTTTTTTACTAGTGAGTGAAGAAAACAAAACAAAGCAAGAGATTCCTGGCAGAAGTTTGAACAAGTTGTATTTCTCCATTTTACAGCTGCTTGTTGAGAAAACGTTCACAGTAACTGGCCGATTGGTCGAATGCCATCTGCATCACTGTGATAAGAAATGTGTCAGAACTCTAATGGAGGCGACACTTTTCACTCCGAGATGAACTAAGTCACTCGGGTTTCCTCTTTACTCGTTCTCACCAGGTTTGATTATCTCTCCTTTATGTAAAAGCCAGAATTTCCGCTCTCGTCTCTGAAAAGGATAAATCTCAGTTATTGGCTGATTTTGTGTTGTTGTTTCTTTTTTCCCCCTTTTCAGCTTTATGCATTTTAAGTATGATCTCGAGACGCTGGTGTTGAAACACTAAGAACTTAACTGAATTTTCATGAAGTTGCACAACAACCCAGATTCTCTATGCAAATTTCTCATTAGTTAATGCCGCGTGAAAAACAAAATGTAAGTCAGACTTTTCACGAATCGTGGATCTTCTCTCTCTTTTCTCCTTTTGAGAACTTTTTTCCACCATTTGTAGAGACATAATCATTCAAATCTCAATGAATACCATCTTTGACTTTTCTCTATGCTTACTTTCCAAGAACTCTACATCCCCAGAAATGACTGAACAGCTGATAAAGACGACAAAGGAAAAAAAATGAGTACAGATTGTGAGCTGATATGATGGGAGATGGTTTTGAAAACCTTTTTCTTTCAATAGTTGAGAGAAAAGCTGAAGAAAAATGAAGGAAACCGTTGGATTAAACAAGAATAAACAGCACTTCCAAACTGAGGAGGCACCATTATTTGTATCTATCCGTAACCGGGATGAGAGAGAGTTTCCATCTACCAATTGGGACAAATCCATCTGAATAACATCCAACTGGGAATTTACCAATGGAAGGTTGTTACAAGCATTTGTCACAAATGTAGTAACTGATTCCCTTCTTGATCAATATCACCCTTAAAAGCAGCCAGACGTGGATAACCTGGTTTAACCACTTGGCATTCAATAAAAATCATTTCTTTTCTTTTGTTCGAACTCTTTATTTTCAAGAACACATTTTTAACATTTATATAGAACAAAAGGAAATAAAGAACAAAACCAAAAGGAGCATTAGAAATTCATAGTTATGTAGTCACAAGGGGGCAGCGTCCTCTTCCTTTGCAGCAAACAATATCCTTTTTTTCCCCCATTTTTCACAACGGTCAGTTCTATTTCTTATGGGAAAAAGTCATTTTTTGTCATTATAAGAAGTCCTTAAACTATATCCATCCATCGTTTTAGGCCAGGCGGTTCAACTTTGTGCCAGTTTTTTGTGATGGCCTCTTTACATGCGATGAGCAGTTTTACCCAAATACCAGTCGTTCCAGCAAATTCTCTGTCCATTACTTCACCCAGATATAGGAGTCTGACATCCTCGGGGTCATCACAGCCTAAGATTTGAAAAGCAGTGTCATTTCGTCCTTCTGTTTTGCCTTTTCTGGATGAAGATAGTTTTGACAGATGAAGACATTTTTAGAATTTTATCTATTTTATATGGGTTTTCTTGTGGGCAGATACTTTGAGGTTGTTTGAATTCACTCAGTTTTGAGGCGACTTTGTCAACAAGTCTCTTTCTGGCTTCATCGATTCGCCGAAATGGACCCAAGTGTAATGAAATCATCCATTTGTATGTGAAGTGAGAAGTGGACATCTTCAAACAAAGCATATAAAACACATCGATACACTCGTCCTCTCAAGATATTTATGGTTTCTCATCGTCTTCGTCCTTTTACAGAAGAGATCTCTTCTTGTTTTTGGTTGCATTTCATGACTGGAATCCCCAGTGAGTTTCTTCTGGTGGTTGTTTAACTCTGCAGTAAATAAATTCACCGAGGTTCCACTATGAAATTGATCGAATCATCGGTTTACGTGCTCCTGTATTCATCTCTAAGTGTCCCCTCCACCCTCGCTTCCGGAAGCCCATCTAATGATGCATTAGCAACTCTCGCAGCCAAAGGATTCTTGTAGCCTCATTTCTTTGTGCGCATTCAAAGCCTCTTCAGCTGTAAAGTGCACACGACAATGTCGAGTAAGATCTCTTTGTCTGCCATTCAGACCAGGGACATGTTCCATGTGCTCAATGCCCAAGAAGCTCAAGTACCTTTAGTGTTCTTGGTGAATCATTGCTACGGTTATATGATCTTTTTAGATTTATGTTCTTTCTTCTAAAACTCGCAAGTTGGACCAGATAAAGCGATCCGCGGCTCCTCGGCAGGCCGGATACTCTCACCTCAGCCTTTCACGTAACGGAACTAATATTAGACTCTTCTTCACTCTTGGGTTTTTGTCTCTCGAAGTCAGAGTTCAGCCTCACTGCCTGGACAGTCAGAGCTCGAAATGGAAGAACTCTCCCGCCTGTCTCCGTGGCTGTCTGGACACGCCGGTCCGCCCGTCCGTCCGTCACCTGGCCCGACACCTTAGGCCGCTCGCTAATGAGCAAATCCTGAAATACTCCTTCCACAGTGTTGTTTACCCGCTATTGAGAACCCACGGACGTCCGCCCCGGGTCCGTGCGGCGATGCAGAGCAGCGGCATGTGATTAACCAGGCTGCAGACACGGGAGGAAGACGTCAGTCTCACTATGAAAAACACTCAAAGTTTCACCCTGTCGCTCTCAATGGTCATCTGAAAAGTTTTGATGAAAACTCAACTCAGAATAGGACCCAAACATTTCAATAAAAAAACATTCAGGGATTTGAAAACTTCTAAATCTATTTTCAGCCCCTCAAAAAACCCTTTTCAAAGCATTATTGAATGTCGAGGACACGAGTCTCAGAGTGACCATCGGGAGCGTCGTGTCGCTATATGTTTGACATATTGAACACGGTTCCCGAGACTTATTCTGCGACGCTCTCCTCCGTCTGCCAGGCGGCGTTAACTTAATTCTCCTGTCTGAGAGAGAGGAACGAGTCGGACCGCGCTGCTGCCCGGCCGCTCGTCGCAGACGGCTCAACATTTCTGGCGGGAGTCGTACGGCGGCTTCCTGATTTAGACTCGACCGCTCCGCTCCATTGGGAGACGGCCGAATAGTCGCCGTTCTGTCAGAATCCGTTGCCTGGCTTCAGCGCTTTTTTTTTTTTTTTTTTTTTCTTCTTCTTTTTTTTCATACATTCTGTACAAAGTAGGGATGCATCAGTTGCTAAGATACGGCGGTGGTGTTTTGTTCTCTTCATCATTCAGGATGTGCTCCCGTCTTTCTTTTCTTCTTTCCATCTGAAGCGAAAACAACGCCGCTGCTCCGCTCGCCGCCTCGTTCGACGGGCCGACGCCAAAACTCTCAACTTCAGGCAACTGGGAAAACCGTCCCTTCCTGTTTTGCTTCCCCCTCTCTCGGTTGAGATGTTCCCCGCTGAGCCAGTTTAGAACGATCTGTTTTTGAAGAGATGAAGAAATACGGTGTGTCTCGAGAGAAAACAGGCTGTTTGAGGTTAAATTAATGAACTCAGTCTGACAAAGGTGATTCCTTTCTGCACATTTTGACTTTCACCTTGTGTTTAATGCAGAGTTTAAAAAGACCAGGTTGAAGTGATAACTATATGTATAACAAGATTGGAGCATTTTAGTCTTTCATTAAGTCATTGCACAACAATAAGAGGTAATAAACTGGAGCGTTGTGACTGCAGGATGAGATCAAACACCATTGTTTTAAGCAGAAGTTGGGGGGAAAAAGTCCCTTGTCAATGTCAAAATCAATTATTATTCTATACACACCAGCCAAGCTCATGAAATCCACCCCACGGTGTCTGCTGTCACATTTTTCCAATCACTGGCGAAGAGATCAGAGTTTTACTGGCCCCTCGGGCGGATACGATACTCCGGCGAAAGAAAAATAACGCATTTTTCTCGTAATTCCGTAAATGATTCAGTCAATTTCAAAAACTGCCTCTGAGATCAGGGTTTTTTTCTTAATTAATTACATAAATATGTAAAATATATAGTTATGTATTGAATCTGTTAATGAGTGGGGCGTCATTTTGTCTTAAAAAAAGTGAACAGACGAACCAGACTCCGTCTTTCTGTTCGCTGCTTTAAATTTTTATATTTTCTCCATATGAGGAAATATATTTCCAATCGGTGCTGTAAATGAAGCATTCTTGTCATTGTTTTCCCACTAGATGGTATTGAAGTATAGAGAAATTCTCTAAAATGGGAAAATAAATAACCACAAATAAATGTTTTGGACATTTTGTCAACATTGGAGGTCACACTTGTTGATACTGGTCCCAGTTTTCAGATTTCAATATATAATATTTTAACTTGATGCAGTCGCACCAACAACAGAAAAAGATGTTGGCCTAAATGTTGTGATTGTTGTTCACCATGGAGTGATTGTGCCTGAAAGACCTGGAAATCGGATTCCCCGGACTCAGGGAAACGAGTGCTTCTGGGATTTGTGTTTTGTTCTGTGAAGCCTGGCTGCTAATGTGCTTCCAGCCTCAAACGCCTCCATTACCGTCTCCTTTAATTAAGTGCGCGATGAAAGGAAGCGTTTACTCACCTTGATCAATCCAAATCGGCCTTGAACCAGCTTTACCCCGACTGTCTTAACTCGCCGTGTCCGTATCGACTTTCTGTGCGTTTCCGGCGAGGTTTTATCGAGAAGCGGGAGCTGCGGCGAGCCGCCGTGTTCGAGCCCTCCCGCGGACCTGTGTCCCGGTCATTAGCTGCCGGTCGGGATGGAGGTGAATGATTTATGGAGAGTGGCGGCACTTAGGGCTCCGACGGATCTGAGATTTCAGGCTGGAGGCTGCACATTAAAGGTGGATGAGCTTTCCTCTCACGTTTGAGTCCCAGGAAACAAAACAGAAAACTTCTGCGCTAACCTCTGAGCTCAACACCGGCCCCATGTGGCTGCAGGCGGTATTACAACGTTCAGGCTTATCTGTGAGCCTCCAGGAGACGGGTAATCCATACAGAGCGAGCGCCGATCACTGGTGGAATACTTCAGAATGCTCATGAGGTTGCCGGTACGACTCTCAGAAACCTCGCATTAGCGCGCGTTAAGGTCCTCTCCGGGCCCAGCGGATGTGAAACGGCTCTCTAATGTTCCTCGCGGCTTTGTTCAGACGCAGCAGGACATTTACGTAACGAGCCGAAGTGCTCGGGCGCGGAGGGAGAAGAGACGCCGCTTCGCGCGATAACGTTAATGCAGCGCCGCGCATCACTTTCACCATTTCCTGTTTGTGAATAGTCGATCCTGCAGCCTATTTTTCATTTTCTGTTCCTCGTCTCGGCGTGAACAACTGTTGAGTGATGAGGCGTTAAGATGAGATGCATTCGCCTAACGCGCCGCCTGCATCTCCATTTATTTATTTATTTATTTATTTATTTATTTATTTATTTATTTATTTATTTATCTATCCCTCATGACTGCAGTTGGCGAGGTTCACGTGTCTTTACTTTCCTCCCTTTCTGGTCACACACGAAGACAATGACTCCGAGTCGATTAACGTGATTTTGTGCTTAAGAGATTATGTTTAAGGCAGTGAATTAATCATGGTGCTCTTCTCATCTGTAGAAGATGTGCTTTTTTTCCTCCTCTTTTCTCCTGTTTTACTTTGCGCTGCTCCCGCCTTTGTTTAATCTGACGACAATGAGCGCAAACGCAAATGCATTTTCATGCCACATGATTAAAATATTTGTCAGTAAGCGAAGTCCTGCACCAATGTTTTATTCATATGCTTTCATTTTCGTGGAAACATAGTTTAATAAGATATTCTGGTGTCGTTATTTTACTTTCCTTCATCAAAGGCATTTAGTGGTAATTTATTTGTGGCTCCTTTAGGACAATTGAAGTATGTTAATCTGCTTGTTTTCCCCTCATATTTTAAATGGCAGTGGGATTCTAATCTATTTAATCAGGAGCTTTGTAATTAATTAATCAAATTTTAATTGCGTCAGCCTGTGAGTGTCCTCTGATACTTTCTACACTGGAGTTTAATGATGATCATCAAATTGTCCAGAACTGAAAGGAACCTTCGCAGGTTGAAACTTTTATCTTTAACTCTGACAGTGAAACGCGAGAAAAACACAACTTTTCTGAAATGCTGCGACTTGGCATGCGCCTCACAGCAAGGGTACACACATAGTTATGCTCTTGTGCAACGAGGAATCATTCATAACAATGAACACTTGTACATTTACTTCGCCGTCTGGATGACACATTTCATTTCTTACCAACAACCGAAAGGCTGTTTAAAAAAAATACAGTGTTGTCGGCATACGCTGAAGGTTTAATGACATAGAAGTGGTATCCACATATGGAAGCTACATTGTTTTCATTTAAAGTAGAGCATGATGGTATCATGGCTTGGAGAGCTTTCGAAAACTTTCGCCAAAATTTGTTGAATATTCACACACTTTTTTGCAATTGCACTTCAGAATACTTTGGATCGATTAAACAACATGAATTATTATATCTTGAAGGCATTAAATGTCATATAAAGCTTTATCTTCAGCGTCTGAGTATCAGTCCGAGGCCAATGAACAATTGATAATTATTGGATGACATGGAAAGTTTGGTACCTTCAGCCAAACTTCATCTGTGGAGATGTCATTGTTTTTTTTAAGTTTTGGGAGAAGATTTTGTGAAGCCAGTTTTGGGGATTTTTGGGAACAGTTCTGGATCAGTTTTGATTAATTCCTGCCTGTTCCACTTCTGGCTGGGCACTGAGTCCACGTGGTTCCTCCTGAGCTGAATTCATCTCGTCTCTCCTTCCTCTGTCGCTGCAGTTGGACCCGTTCTGTTATCAACGTCGCCTCACTTTTAATTTCCTGTCTGTCGGGGTGACAGGCGTTCATTCAGGTGGCCCGTCCCCGCTCGCCCCTGCTCCCATTATCCGCGCTCTGTATTTACTTTCCAGCCAAAATGAAAGTGTGAGCATGTTATTACAGCGCGGCCTCGACCGAGGCAGGCGGCCTGGAAAGTTTTCCACTGAGGTTATCAGACAGAAGAAATGAAAACGGTGTTTTGTTGGAGAACTTTTAAACCCCGGTGTCTGCGTTGGAGCCTACCTTTTGTTTCTGTCTGAACAGCATCGCTGGTTCCTCTGGTTCGGTAAAGCCCCTCTGTGCTGGTTTCGGCCGTCTCTGGCTGAGGCGAGATGAGAGACAGGCGATGCATCCGGCTCTTACGTAACTGCTCATGGAAGCTGCTTGAAGTTGAATATCAGTCTCCAGAGTAGCTGGAAGGAGAGAAATACTTTCAGCTCGCTTAAATTAAAGATAAAATGCGGTCAGTTTGGATGTTTTGTACCGCTTTTATTCCCTCCATCGGCGTTAAAGACTGTAGGGATGGTCATGGCTTTGGAAACTGGATGTAACATTCAAGGTATCTTGCAACGATTTCAAGTGAAAACGGAAAACTTTCTGAAAACGGCTCCAAAGCTGCAACTTCTTGACAATGCTAAACATTGTCTTCTGAACCGATGAGATGTTGTACAGGAAAACCTCTCTGAGTGTAGCGAACCTCCAAATGAAGACTCCCCGAAGAGAGCGCAGCGATTAAACGGCGTCGTCTCGTCAATCAAAGGCCGGATGTGCGGCGTAGCGTGGAGCCGTGTCTTCCTTCTGGCTGCGCCGGCACTGGAGCTGCCTTCTGCCACGCCGTTAATCACCGCTGAACCTCGGAGCGTCCTAACGCCCCGGACCAACAAGTCGAAGCTCATTTTTCTTCCCCGCCTTGCTCACTCTTCCCCTCTTCCAATGGAAACTTTTGAATTAAACTCCACCGATGCTGATGAAACTCTGCTTTACCAACCACCTGGGAAAAGCTCACGTTGGAGCAGCTTATTCATTCAAAGTTGTTGAAGGAAGCCTAGCAGGGTAATCTGCTCGTAGATCCCCTCTGAGACCCCGTCTATGAATAGCCAGATGTTCGGAAGGGCCTATTCCTGTCGATTACTCCACCCTCAGATCATTAAGATCACCGTGACGCAGCTCCAGGCTCTTCAGCACGCCTTTTATGAGGGCTACTGGTAATGAAGCGAGCTTTCTGCTCTCTGCTGCAGCCGCCGTCTGTCGCTGGATCTTCCGCCACAGATTCCCTTCATCAGGTTAACTTGGAATAAAATATTCCCACAAATCTTTTACAGTGTTGTGGAAAACATCAGTCTTGTTATGTTGAGTTAGTGAGCTGTGGTTTTGAAAAAGCCGCAAACGTTTGATTTCTTCAATATTGTCGTTGATGTGGTGGAAGCGTCATGCTGCTGCAGTTTAGTTTTAGGTGATGGTGAATTTCTGCTGATAATACAATTGATGAATATCAGTGAAATAAGGTCACTTTAAATGTTATACAGCTGATGGGGCTACTTAAAAGCAAAAAAAAAAAATAAATAAATAAAGGCTCTACAATGCAATAAATTGTTTTTTGTTGTAAATTTATCATGATCACATTGTATGTAACATCAACCTGCACAATATACAGCAATTTTGTCATCATTGCAATAGTACCATATGCAATTTCTCACAAATTTATCATTATGAACCTACACAATATTTCATGGATTTGTCAACTTCAGCATCTTCAAAATATTGTAAATTTATCATTACCGTAAAATGAATATATTGCTCATACATTACCATGACATCAAAATGCACAATATATGAAATGTGTAATGACAATATCAGGATGCACAAATTCACAACATCGCCATGATCAGAATACACAGTGTATCTTGATTTTTTTTTCGTTATTGTGATTCGTACATGCACAATTTATTGCACATTTATCATCGAGATATTGGTGCGCAGTGTTCACAAATATGTTTCTATTAACATGTAGAAAATATCATGAATTTTACTTGATTGCAGTATCAACATGCAGTGTAAGTGACATTATGATAATGGTGACTATGGGATGCACTATGTTCACAAATGTATCATAATCATGATTCACAATGTGTCAAAGGAGTTATCATTATCACAATATTTACATGTACAATGTATAAAATGTTCATTTTTATCGTGATTCCACATGTAAAATATAACATTTCATTATTGCAAAATGGGAATGCACAATATGTATTTTTTAAAGAGTTACTCTTGTGAAAGGATAATTGCAGAAACTTGAAAAAAAAAATATGAATAATGTATATACATAATACATGATATATTATTTACCAATACACAATACCTGAGGAGTCTCTACCACATATGCAATACTTGCCTTGATAGGTCTTAATTTCTTTTCTGGATGATTCATTGAGCAAGGTGGCGAGCGCTGTGTATTTATTCATTTGCGATTGACACTTTGTCAGAATATCATGTTCAGAATGATCTGAAAGGAGCCCACACTCGTCACGCCACATTGCAGGATTAGCGTAGCCGCCACTCGAGCGACAAGCTGTTTGTGTTCCCAGGTTTTGTTTTGGTTCAAAAACACAGCTTGTCTCAATCAAGTCAACAGAAAACCTTCTTCAACTTTATCTTTACTTACTTAATTTTTGATTTGGGGTTTTCATGTGAGAATATTAATTTAAAGACGCCGAACAAGAGGAGTCCTCTTTTTGTTCATGAGATAATGTTACAACCACAAATTTATACGGTTTATTTTTCCGTAACAGCTACAGACAGTATGAAGACTCTCAGTGGGAAATAAATGTCCTAAGATGACTAATTGATCATGAATGCTAATGGATAGGTTAGCTCTTTAGCTCGCTAGCATTAGCAATACGTAGCTTAGGAGAATTATGGAATTGGTTTGTAAGAGTTTCAGAAGTTTCAGATAAGTTTGGGTTTTTATATTTATTTTTTTTGTACGACCAAGATGAAATGATAAGCCTTATTATTTTGCTTTTTATAATATGAGCGTTATTAGGCTAACTCCTAGAAATATTTTTGCAAAATTAGCTTTCGCCACATTCGCAACTAATATTTCCACATCTTTGAGACACGAGTTCAGCTATTGGTTCTCAGCCTCACTTTTTGAATTAAGTCTTGATCAAATTGAAGCCTTTTTTCAGGTGAAAAGCACTTTTTATTTTATAAAACTGTGACATTTACACTCTGAAAACGATGCCCTTTCACATGGAAACTACAGAAACGCTCAGAAGCGATGGAGATAGCTTCCCTGAGTTGGAGCATTTCCAAAGTTTTCCATTTTCACTTGGAAAACATTGTGTAAATGGAGCCTTAATTTCATCTTTTTCACATCCCCCAGCTCAGTATATCCACAGCGTTGAAGGAAACTCTTTGGAGAGGAAGGTTTTAAAGACTAATGTGACACAGTTAGCTGCAGCTGCCTGCCTTGCATATTCCCTCACTTTGTGGGCCGTAAACGAACGTTCGCTCCTTTCCTGCCGTCAATATTAATATTTCATCGCATGCTTTCTGCTTCAGCAACATGAAAGAAAAGTTAGCTTTTTGTTTTATTTTGCAGATAGCACAGTTTCTGAGAGGTCGCGGAGTGCGAGCCGCCGGAGCTTTCTGCCCGTGCAGGTGGAGTCGGAGGTACCGTGTTGTTTTGTGGAACAACAGGCGCCCTGGGAAATCCTCCACATAATGGTTACCGTGTTCGCCCCTCTTTCTCCCTGACGCAGCAGTAAAAGCCGAGCTGCGTTTACGAAATGGGCTCCGCCATCACGGGCCGCCGCCGGTGAACCCCGGGGACGGGAGTTGTACTCGGCCTCGGGGAGCCTGATCGGATTTCTGCCCCGGTGCTGTACGTGGCGTTTTGTGCTGCCGTAGCACAACTTGTGATACGCAAGGTGTGGATAAATTATTCAAGCATCACTCTTAACCTGAAGGAGAACCTTATGCATTCTTAAGCAGTCATGAGATTTCTGGCATCCTGTCACGCTCTCAGGGGTGCGGAACACTTTTTTTTTTGTTATTTCACATAATAGTTTCAAAGCATCCATACCTAGAATGGTCAGTATGCAATCAAAAAACATCTTGGTTTCCAAGATTCACCCCTGGGACGTTTCATAAACAGCTCACTATGTTGATGTTCACAAAATGTGGCGTTTCGGTTGTTTTATTCCAGCCACATTTCACTTTTTCTTCTACTCCATTCCAGTGTTTTTCCCTAAATGAACCCTTCCCCCCCACAAACACATACAGATGTGTTTAGAAAAGCTGTGTATGTCAGGAATACTTTCACACACGTCCTGTAAAAGCATCATTTTATCTTTAAAAACTGTCAAAAAAATGATCCAGTCTGTGCAGCACTCGCGCTTCTTTTCCTCAATGTTGAAATAAACCCAAAATCTCCGTGACAAAAGAATGGATAATCATCGCCGCGTGAAACTGAAGCTATTGTTTTGGGGTTTTTTTCCCCAGAGAAAACGAGTTGGCACAAATCTGTTCAAACTTTACTTTTGAGTATTTGTCAGAAATTTGCATCGCCGCCAGTGGGCACAGCCGCTGCTCAAAACATTTGCTTCCACTCGTTTAGCATTTCCATTCATTTCACTCCTGTTGTGCTAAATCCCTCATTGTTTTTTTTTTGTTTGTTTTTTTTTCTTTTAAACAAGCCTGAAAGCTTGAAAGAAGACCACCTCGGCAGTCTGGCACAATGCACTTCAAACACATCAGGCTGCCGATCGATTGGAATCTGCCTCCAAGCCACTCTGAAAGGCTGTAACAGGTGTTTCAACTGCCTCTTTCTTTCCAGCTTATTTTGGAGTGAGCTGCACAATTTCCTTCTGCTTTTATGATTTTTTTTTTTCCAGCTATTTGAGAGTTCCACTTGTTAGAAATGTTCCAGCACTCAATATTTTTTTTGGAAGTCTTTGAACATTAAGTCAGGTGTCTGGGAATCAGTACTGGTGCTCAACGGGACTAAATTTCAGTACTTTAATGTGTGTTTATGTGGTAATAAATGATTTGCTGACGGATGCTAGCATGCTAACGCTGCTGAGTTCAGGATTTGTAGCCGTAGATCTGACGCTGTTTACTCCTCAGCCTTGAGAAAAATCTTGTTCTTAACCAGGAGCTTCCTAAGATGAGACGTTTTCCTGCCACAGTGAGTGTAATCTGCATTTTATTTTGAAAAGTGGAGTAGCACTTTCAAGAGCTTTCTTGTCACGTTTGTTTCGTTGACATGCTAGCTTCTGATTATTACGCTCTTGTGCCTGCAATGCTGCGTTCAAGTCCGGCATGGAAAATCCCCTATTCCTTCACTCCCTCACAGTCACAAGGATGTGTTCAGGTACCGGAACATGATGCCGTTTAATTTTACCTGAATCGGTACTTGGAAGCTATGACGAATTGGATACCCACCTCTAATGTTACATGAAACATGATTATATGTAGCGGCGGTTCGCAGCACCAAGCATTTGTAATTTACCACCTGCCTTGGTATATTTGGAAAAAAAAAGTGATGTTCTTTAATTGAGTTTCAGCCACGCCGTTCCCCACGCTGCCGCTCGGCTCAGCCACATTCCACATCAACCTACGGATTTATCACGACGGAGCAGAAATGAGATGGAGAGAAAGCTACTCTGCGAGTTTTCTAAAAGGAGTTCATATGTCTTCGCAAATGGTGTAATTCAGGACGGCGCGGGGCCTATTACCGGCTGCGTGATGCAGCACACCTTGATGAATGGGCGCCGCATGGAGAAAGTCATTTATTCTCTTCTGTATCTAACTTAGAATAACCATCTCCCCCCCCGCTCCCGGTGCCGCGTCCCGGCCTCCATTTGTCACCGCGCTCACGCTGGCCGGCGTCGTTACCGAAAAATCTGGGGAAGAGTTTTGCATCCAGCAGCAGGAACAGCCTGTTGTTCTTGGCATCCCAGATTCATTAGAGCGAAATTGCCTGTTACATCGAGACGCTTGTAAAAGAGAGTCGAGAAAGTCACAGAAGTCGCGGAAACGAATGGATTTTCTGCATTTTGCGCGTTAAGCCACTGGAGGAAGAATGACGAGTCGGTCGATAAATCTTGTCTGAGTTTGTTTTTTTCTCGCAGGATGAAGTGGGAAGTAGCATAAAGTCCTTTTTATTTGTTGAACTTGTTTCAGCAGAAGTAACAGATGCGCGTTCCGCGGACGTCATCCGACGGCGCTTTTGTTCTTTCGTTTTGATGAAGAGCACATTTCCCTCCGGGCGGGGAAGGAGGCGCTCCTCCTGTCCGTTCTCTGGCGGTCGGAGACACGGGCCACCTCGCCGGGGCCTTCCAGCCGGGATGATGAAACTCTCCCGGCTGATTGCGGCTCAGCCCCGTCTGGCCGTTTCATTACGGGAGCCGCCGAACCCATTTTCCCCCCGTCAGAAACAGATGACTCTTTGAAAGAGAGGCGGGGGGGAAAGAAAAGTTGAGCTGCGTTTTCGGATATCTTCGCCGCTGACGTCAATAAGCTGGATGCGTCTGCCAACCCGGCCAGCCTGTGATGCTCTATGCAAAAGAACCGCAGGGAGACGACAGGCAGGAGATCTGACGGCCTCAACCGGACACGGATCTTTCTTGTTTTCCTGTTTTGGAAACGGTTTTATGTTTCACTCGGGAGGATTTCTGGATGTCTACACTTTGAAAAAACAAACTCCTCTCATGAGAACTGCAGAAAAGTGAAGGAGGAGACTTATCAAGTTTATCTCAACTAACTTTTGACGGGAGAGCCTGACAGACGGTCCAGTGGGTCACATTAGACTCACCTGACGACGTACGAGCTCTCAGACGAGTATCGATTTCAATTGCATTATGGGGAAATGCTAAATCTGTCACTGCCAAAATGGCCAATACCCCCCTCAATCTGACGGTCAGTGGGATGAAAAGGTTCTTGTGTCTGTTTGTGAAGCAGGTTTCTGTGGAGACGGAGTTGAATCAGTTTCAAAAAGTTCCACTTTGGGAGCTGTTTTCGTGTCGTTGTTGTGTGAATGATGGACACCTAAAGCTAGGAACGAACCCATACGAACATTTTGACCGATATCCGATCATAATATTGTGGTTATGGCCGATATGTACCGATATTGGTGAATAAACAAGTTTCTATGATGAGTTTGTAGACTGAAAACCATGAAAGTATTGAATGTGAAAATTACATTTCTTTTCTAAACACTTCAAAATACAAAATACAAAACACATACAATCCAATGAGTGCTCTCTTGTGTATTGTTAATGGGAGTCACTGTAATGACAGCTGTGTGTGTTGCTGCTGTTCGGACAACTCTATGGCTGACGCCGACTCGTCGCGACCCCAGGGAGTTTCAGGGACCGGCCACCAGGCCTCGCTCGCCGGAGCAAACGATGCACTGGGTCCATTTAGCTTTCTGTTTTACACAACATCAAAAGCAGAAGTGAGCGCTGAGTATATAGTAGTGAAAAGAAACAAAGCCTCCAGGCAGAGAGATTCGCCTCAAAGCGTTTTCGAAATCGAATCACTGATATCGTTTCATCCCTACTTTTTTTATTATTATTATTTTCAGCTAAAACAGGCAGTAAACTCACAGTTTCCACTTTATTTCACAAAAGTTTTTTCCCTCCGGGCTGTGGCTTCTCCTTCTTTTGAGGCTGCTGTTCACAGCGCCCCCCTCAGTTCTGGAGGGAACACGCCTGTCGGGGTCAACTGAAGGAGGCAGCAAGAAAGTATGGATACCACAGGATCTCTGCTCAGTCCCGCTTTAGTTTAGAGCTTTAGTATGGATTTAGTATGGAGGTATTGATATTTTTGACAACCGTAAATCAGTCTGCTGTGGATATTGGACCAGTTTTACTTATTGCACCAATACCGATAATCGACACCAATACATCTTCCATCCCTACCCGAAACGCAACGAGAGTTGTTAAACGGCGTCTGAACAGGATTTAAGCCTCCACTCTGTTTATTTGGAGGCTGAAGTCTTGAAGTCAGCACTGAGTGGTAAACACCCCTGCTTTGTTTGTGAGCACCGTCCCGCTGACTGTCGGCGACGCCTGTTTGTTTGCAGTGAACTTTGCCGCCCACCACCGCTCGCATCCCTCTAATTAAATAAGTGCTGCTTTCACGCTGTGCAACTTTTTAAGCAGACCCGCCGCACCCGACACTCGGCGGCTCATCAACGTTCTGACTCCTTCTCATTTAGCTGCGCCCCGTCAGGCGAGCGGTACTTAAAAATTAAGGCGAAATGAGGTCTCCTCATTCCCACTGCGAAAGTCGTGGTTTGAGAAATTGGCTGTGGGAAGCGAGTTTCTTGCCGGAGAAGTGAGACACAGCCCGACGTTCTCGTTGTTTACAGCAGCCTTGACTTGTTAAAACACCACAGCTTTGCTTAGTAATGACACGGTTATGTAACATGAATTTTTCTCTTTCTCTTTTTTTACGTTCCCCTTCCTCGCTGCACCTCTGTAAGCAAATATTTACACCCATCTTTTACGATCGAATCACCTCAGTCACCTTTTGGATTTGAATCGCGTTAAAATCCTGAAGCCTGATCCTCGATCCTCTCTCGGAGGCTCGCCGGAATCCGCCGCTCCTTCGTTCGGCGTGAGCTCTGACCCAGATGAAAGGCAGAAGTAAAAAAAATACGTGTTGGCGTGCGGCGAATTCGACTGGCTGGTCTTCCCCGGCTCTGTTCTCCCACCCCGGCGCCTCTGCCTCTGCCTCGCTCCTCCCTCCACCCCGGGGCTGCAGCTCCAGCGGGGAGCCGGCGGTCTCCTCTGGCGCTCTGCCCTCGCACCGCAGGATTAGCAGAAAAGCCCCTGCATATGGACTCTCGAATGTCTTCTTCTTCTTCTGCTGCTGCTGCCTTTAAATCATTCAGTGTGAAATCTCGATCCCTTCGCACGGCCCTTATGTAATTATCCCCGGTCTTAATTATTCCTGGATATTGTCCTCTGAAGACAGCCATCTGTCTTTAGGTTCTGTGCAGATCGAGTCCTCGCTACGTCGTGACACACGAGCGAAAGATGCAGCTATTAAAGGTCAGCTGTTCCTCGAGCGGTGACTCCACCGGTCCTCTTCACGCCACATGCAGATAAACCGACTCCGACCCAAATGCATCTTTTCCTCGCCTCCTCTGCCTGCATGCGCTTTGGCTTCAACACGGAGACTAATCGTTAGTAGTTAGTCAGCTCCGATGGCACCGAATGTCCGTATTCTCAGTGTTTGCTCACACAAGTTGATTCAGTTTTTCTTTTTCTTTTTTTCTTGCGCTAGTTTTCTTCTCGGGCTTATATGCAGGCTTAGCGGTATCGTAATAATACTCATCAACTGCTAAGTCAGGGAAAGCCAGTTTCATCTCTGTCCTTTCCAACAAAATTTCATAGACCTAAGCTGTCCAAAATCCGTTTTACCACCAAAACTATTGAGAATTCCAGGAGGTACTTTAAAGGAACTAAATGGAATTTTGTTTAATACGCATGTATTTGATATTTAAAACTTCAGTTAAACCAAGGCATCCTGTGGTGCTTAAAACCAAAACTTTCTGTCCTTTTGTGAATTATCTTGAAAATGTTATTTATGGCCGCGTCCACCTCATCTGAATTTAACAATTCCAGCTATAAAAGGTGTCTGATAAAGTCAAACATTAATCCACCAGTCCGTCCGTTGATTTATTCTGCTCTTTTAATCCAATTAAAGTTTGAGGGGGTTGCTCATTGACTCCACTCGTCGCCCCTTAAAAACACGATAATGGAATTACTCAGTCCTGGTTATTGGTCAGATGTGGATAAGATAATCAATCCTGACCTCACAAAGGAAATATGTGTCATGGCCCACTTCAGGAAAGGTCCATCATAAGCCAGACTGGTAGGGTAAGTGCCATAATAACCTTTAAATTTAAAATGTAACTTCTTTCTTTGAAATTTTGACAGTTTGCTTGGCTAGATTGGGCCATTTTTGGTCCACACGTCTTATCTTTGAACCAAATTCTGTAACGTGAGCGTGAATTCACAGAATTACAGTTTAGCTGTTTCAGTCGGCGTCCGGCAGGAAGACCCCCGTCAGCACCGTCACACATTAAGAAACGGGTATTAAACAGAGACCAATGCGAGGCTCGTTCCACCCGAGCAGCCGCCGTCTGGAGCCGCTCGCTCCCGATTTTCCAAGGGGCGAGATGATGAGGACGTAAAGCAGAAGATAAGACTCTTATCTCCGTGTGGGTATTGTAAGTTAGACTCAGCAAGCTTTTCCAATTAGGACGCCTGCACCCGGGGGCCCTGTTCCGGGTAATTGTTTTTAAAGATCGCCGATGCCCCTGGAAGACTGGCCGGACCAGCGCTGCATCGCTCCGGCGCAGACGATCCTGTTTTACGTCTCCCGGGGGTTGTTTACCTCCGTCCCATAGACGGCCAGTTTTCTGTCCCTGTAAAGACTGTAAAGCTTCCGTATCTGTCCGCTGCCGCCGCAGGGCTCGCCGGCACTCGCGGCAGATTAATTGAACCGTCTGCAGTTACAGCTTGACGGCCTAATTCAATCCGCCGTGCTGCTTCAGACTGTTTCGCCGCGTCGCCCAGTTTCGTCTTTCCTCTTTTTCCTCACGTTTACCGGCGCTGCTTTCGTGAGATCCGTCAGGTACAAACTCCATTAGGCGGCCAGCCTCCAACAATCCTTCTCCGTCCCACTGTGCCGGCTGCAGTCTGCAGTCGCACAAAGTGCCGCTCGCGAGGCGAGGGAGAATTTTGTCGGAGTCGTGGAAAGGTCAGCTGTCAGATTAGTTGAGGAGGTATTGTGTTGTGCGCGCATTGTTCCCCCGAGACACCATTGTAAAGGCATGTTGGATGCTGAACGGTATAAGCCTGTAACTAAATGAATGTCTGTCTGTGTGTAGCTATCAAAGCGTAGAGATGTTCCCCCCGTATCCTGACCGACAAGCAGGAAGATTAAATTATTGTTATTATTGTGACATATCGGACAATCAGTAATCTCGTACAGGGTTGCAGACAACGGGCGCCACGAGAAAACCAGACTAGTGGCGGTGAAGCGGTGTGTGGGAAGGATGTTTCTGAATATACACACAGTTCCCGCATCCAGCGATCCAGTAATCAGGTCGTCCACACATCATGAATCATCACAAATCAGTGTATTGGAGATGCAGAAGGACCTAAACGGTTGTAACGTCTGACGTCTCAGTCCATCCACAGATACATCCTTCTTCTGTTCAGGGCCAGATTCCAATCCTGACCTCTAAAAAAAAAAAAAATTGCACTTGTGGCAACAGCCAGGTAATGGCTTCGTCTAAGTTAGGGCACGGAGAGATCCCAGGAAGTCACTCTGGAAAGGGGTGGACCTCGGACGGCTCTGCAGGAGACGCAGAAACACAACAGAAGCTGCAGCTTGATGCCACAGTTTTGATGACTGCAGAAACCTAAAACATAACTTCAACAGTTCTCAGTGTCTTTGTAAAAAAAAAAAGACTCATTTTATAAAGAACTAAAACACGAAAAAGACACAACGGGAACACAAAAGTCAACGAGGGAGTGAGCGAGCAGCCGTTTGAGTGGACCTGATTACTGAAGGACTGTTCTTGTTGATGAAAGGCTCTGATGGGAAAGTTTGACGCAAAGCTTTTCGTTCGGATGTGAAACTACTACAGTTCTCTTCAACAGTTCCACATAGGCAACGACAGGACGGAAACACTGAGTTTGAGCAGGGACAGACCTGCAGAGCCAGGCTCAGAGGAAGAGATGACACGGAGCAACAGACAGCCTTTATGTTATTAATGAATTAAAAGGAATTCAGGAGCAGAGGAATCAGATATTTGCGGCATTTTCATATCAGCAGATGCATTGAAGTCCGTCCATACCCAGATTCTCCGCGCATAATTCCCGCTAATTGCCGAGTGATAAAAGCAGCCCGCTGCACTCCGCGGTTATTATCACCAAGGTGCCCTTTAGCAAGGCTCTTGCTCTCCAAATGTTCCAGTGCAGCTGCCTAATAAACACTGCAGCAAATAACAAGCGGGACTTTTCCTGGGCGAGCTTGATCAGCTCGGTTCTTATTATTTAGAATGATGTGTGCGTGTCTGAGCCCGGGTCCTGTGTTTGAGAAGCCCCGCTCTAATTTGCGATGATTGTCGGCCTCGGAACAAAAACACAGCTGCGGTCTTTATCATTTCCCATGTCTTTCCTGTGACACTACGTTGCCCTGACAGCTCCCGGAGACATTTCTCACCTGAAACACTTAGCGACAGCCCATTAGCATAGCTGATGGTATCGGCGCTGCGCCGCGTCGCCGGGCCGTGAGTCACAGACCTGTCAGGCTCTTTAATACCGGCTGCCAATCACTCCTCCGGCGCATTCTTCTGAGCGGGTGCAGCACATCCCGACGTCCGTCGCCGGAGCCAACGGGGGAGGTTTTATCTCCTCGCATCCGAACAGGGGAACTGAACAGCTGAGTGCAGGAGAGTTAAGATAAGAGCAGGACTCAGGTAAAAACTGGAAAACGTTCATTGTGTTTTCCAAAATGTAAACACATTTTTCTGAAATGAACGTGCAAAATTGATGCGTTTTTAGCAAAAGTCAAACTTGATCTTTTCGCTCATCCCGAGGTTACAGCGGTCCCGGCGCTCCACATGTTTTACGCAGCCTGACAGAGTCCATGAGAAGACCATAATTGCTGACTCAGGCTTTTTCCGTCACAATATGGGAGATTTATGCACAAAGGAAAAGCAAAACTGAAGTGATATGACCCAGTTCTGTTCCTGCACGCTGGCAGAGCATGCCGGAGTGTTTTTTCTCCTCTTCTTTTGGATTAATCTCACATGAAGCAAAGAGATGCATCTCGGGGGAACGCGGCCCTGTTAATAGCTATTGTTCATCATGAGCTGTTTACACATGCACGAGCTGTTTCCTTCTCAAACAAGCACATGGAGACAAAGTGTGGTGCATGTGAGTCCATATTAAGACTTTTAGGGGGTTTTTTTGCATGGCCATACAGTTTTCCTTTACGTTGAAGTCAGGTTATGGCTGACATTATGTCATTAACTTCCTCATGCGCAGAGGAATCGTCAGGCTTGGATTGGGTATCATTTGTTTTTAGGTCAGGAAGCATCCAACGATGGACCCAGAAGTTGTTCCTGGCTTTAGTTTCTGAACGACTCCAAGAGCCTGGTGAGGAGTCTGTAGATCCGCTTTTCTAAAAGTTGCTAGAAAATGAACTTGAAATTCCTTTTAGACGCCTGATTTCAGTCACTTCTACTAAAAAACTAGCTCTTGGTGTAATCCACCCAGATTGAGTTCCGATCTCTTCACTCTGTACGTGTTGAAAGACGTCTAAATGTTTGAAGTGTTTTCAGTAAAGCAATCAAGAGGCAACAAAAATATCAAATATTTCTGACCCTGAATGTAAATCGAGTCCAGCTCCACTCTGTGATCAGAGCTGATGGACTGCGGTCTTTAATTAGGGCCCGATATGTAGAGTGAGGCGTCCACTGTGTTTTTCAGTCGACAGCTGCCAACAGCGGAG
The DNA here is from genome assembly GCF_902148845.1 of Salarias fasciatus. Taxonomy (NCBI): domain Eukaryota; kingdom Metazoa; phylum Chordata; class Actinopteri; order Blenniiformes; family Blenniidae; genus Salarias; species Salarias fasciatus. The sequence continues at coordinate 24,260,622 of NC_043765.1, forward strand.
GTGTAAAAGCCAGAGTACCTCATTAGGAGCCACCTCCGCACACGGGGGGCAATTAGGGCGCCGGGGTGGAAATGCTTAGAGCTCAGAAACTGCTCTCCGCCCACTCCGCCGATGGCCCACGAGAGCACCGGCGTTGGGAATGTGGGAGTATCAAAAGTCGCCGTGATTTTTGGAGCCGCCGTATATATATTTTTCTTCAAATCTTTAGACGCTAACGCCGGATAACCATTCCTACCCCAGCCGCAGTGTCGAGACCTGCTTCCTTTTGATTAACCTCAGTAATGGAAGCCTTACAGGATCCGAGCTTTTAGTGTTTCCCCCCCTTTTCAGCCTTTCTGACTTCAAGTTTTAAATGAGGAGGCTTGAAATTCTGTTTCCAGTGGAATTTTCCATTTTAAATAGAAGTCAAGCTTCACTCAGACCACATTCCTATTGGAGATGCAGAGCAGCAAAGCAGTGGATTTGATTGACACATGCGGGACGTTTCATCCTCTTTTCCATCTCCCAACATAAATATCACGCCAGCTTTTAATCATATGTATATCCTTCACCGCCATCTAAGTTTTATTTGCCTCTGGAAAAGTTTCCCAGAGCCTGAACTGAAAAACTTGGCTGGGAGGCATAAGTTAATCAACAGAAAGCTTCCATGAGGCGGAACTGTCAAGTTAAAAGAGGCGTCATGGTTCCTCTTGCTGGTGAATTATATGTGACCCGAGGAGCGAGAATTAAAGATCTTTACATTCACTTTTACTGTAGAACTGTTCAGTTGATGCTTCATGGACTGTTATGCAGGAGTCGACTTCATCTAAGATACTTTTATAAAAGGCGTATGTCTTTATTGGAGGTCCACTTTCTCCCAATTGGTAGTTTTTCTAGTACATATTTAGAAGTTGTAATATTCTCCAGTGTTCCCCTCAGCTACCGTCTTGTGTTATTAGTACCAGAAGTCCTAATCACAGTGAGTCAGAACTTCTTCTTGTTTGTCAGCAGACATCCTCTTCTTGGTCCGGCTGAATGTCGTTTTATCAGAATTATTTATGAAGTAGATCTGGTCTTCGGGAGGTCATGGACTTAGATCAGCACATCTTTGTCATTCCAGCCTTCAGTTGTTCTCAAAGTCAGTAATCAGATGGTATTCGTGTTGAGCTGAGAGTTCTTGATCTCCGTGTTTGGATTTCAGCTGGCACTGCAACTTCAGCTTATGGCCTTTTGAAACTTTATTTCTCAACTTCTTCCCAGCATCACGATTTTGGTCCACATTTCGACCCTGTTCCTTGTTTTTGTCTGTTTTTAACAGACACTGTTGTCTATTCATTAACGCCTCTTAACAAATCCATCTGACTTCTACCCACACACACATTTCACATTTATTCTCGAAACCTCTGCCAAATAAAGATTAAGTAACTTAATCTGTGTCTGTCCAAACGACTGCTGAGCACGAGTCCACTGACACAAAACGCTGTAAATCCATCCGAGCCTTGGAACGCCTTCCAATTTCTCAGTCAAATACGCCGGGCGCCGTCGTTGAGGCCTTGCTCTCGTGTCACCTGTTATTGTGAGGAGGCTTTAATATCTGAGAGATATGAGCGATATAGCAGGGGCGTAAGGGATGTTTGCATAACTCAGAGCATCGAGACAGAAAACCGACGGCAGAAAGTCATTTCAAATATTTTATGAGCTGGGACGCCCCGACCTGATTAAAAACGCTCAACAATGTTGAGACTCGTGCGAAGTCTCCGTCAGTGAGAAGTTCTTTGTCCTTCCTCGAGGACGAGCGAAGGATTTATGTTCTTCTTTCTCTTCACTGTCAGGAAGATCAGACCTTTAGGTGTCCCTTTTATGGGATCGCCTTCCAGCCTGTCAAACAGAAAGGCGGCAAAGTCCAAGTCCGTGCTGAGCTTTTTGGCAGCGCTCCTTCGGCCCTGTCAGGCAGAGAAAAGAAAGCAGTCATTTGAAAGAACACCTCAAGGTTTTAATCTGATTCTGCTCCCAGTGGCCGAGCCGTAGATGGCGCCGACATTAGTGTCACCAGGATATAAATGGCTCCGGCTTCAACTCACGCCGCGTCACACTTCTCGTCGCTTCGAGACGAAACCACAGGCCATCTTTCTTTCATCAACTCTGAGCGAACTTTAACACAACTTGGAAAGGCATTAACTATGGATTCCAGCTTGCTGTTTGATTTTGTCGCCTTCTTTGAGCTTTTATGTCCCGACAGAAATCAGGTCTTCAACCACACAAAGTTTTGCGTGCCGTTTCCATGGAGACGAAGTTTTAGTGTTTTCAAAAGGTTACTCTTTCAGCAACTTTTTTTTTTTTTTTTAACAAAAGGATTAAAGTATTGAAAAATGTTTTGAAAGTGTCACTGACACGTATAAAAATTCTCAGACGTCTGGCCAAAAACTGGAATATTTAAACATTCCATCCATTAAATTCAGTTAAAGTCTTGAAGGTTGGTAGAATATTAAAGACGGCTCTATAATCCCTTTATGAGCACTTATGGCACAGAAACGTGTCTTAAATTACTTAAACCTGACACATTTTATGTTTTTTACGAGCATTGTTCTGGTTATATTACCCTCTGGCTTGTTGTTGGGATTTATTCTCAGAATATAAAAGGAGGAAATTCCAATAAAAACCGCCTTGACTGATGCCAGCAAGTCTTTTAGTTGCTACTGGGAACCACAAGGTTAGTAAAAAGGTTTCGTCAGTAAATATGACGCGTTTTCTGCTTTGAATTCTGCTGTCGTTACCGTTAAATGACGGGTTTCTAATCTCTCCAGTCTGTCGGCAGTCATATCCCGCTTCCCGTACGCTCACTGTCTGCTTTAATTGATTCTGACAGTCGTGTTTATCCAGAGACTTCCACCGGCGCTTTTAATTCAACATAAAGTCATGAAATCCCTTACAGCGCTCAGCCAATCAATACGCGCCTCACAGGGTTGCGGCTGCCTCCCGACATGAGGAGCGACTTTTGCTTAATAGACCGGCGTCGTGTAGGAAGGAAGGTTATCGTCTGAGTTTCTGCCGCTGACCGGTGGTTTCTGTGCAGAACGCTGAGAGAGCCACTCTGGGAACGGAGGTCAAATGTGAGCAGAATCTCAGTCACTGAGTCTGTAAAAAGGAATTCAAGAATGTGTAGAAGTCGAATGTTTGCCGTGTTTAAAGGCATCCTGATGAATTTTCGGCCAAAAAAAAAACAAACAAAAAAAACCTGAAATGCAACTTTGACATTAAATTGTTTTAATCTTGCATCAAAGCGTCCATTTAAGTTCCATTTGCACAGTTTTTCAAATGAAAACACATCATGTGCATGGCGGCGTTTTGAAAACGAGGTAGTTAGCATCGTGTCGTTGGCCGGGAGTTGGCGCTGTTGTTTGTTTTTGTACTAAAACTACACACATGCATACTGAGAAAAATACTTTATCGACATCAAGACTAGAGAATTCATACACAACAAAAAACTGGAGTTTTCCTGCTTCCAGAGTCGAAGCGTTTTCGAAAAGTTGTGGCTCTGAACACTGTTGTCTTAGACACGAACACCCAAAAGGCCATGAAAGTTTGCTGTGATGTTGAGTCAAGACATTTAAAAGCAGAAGCTTTATAACAGATTGTGATCTCGATATATCTTCCCCTTCCTGATTCCTGTGTTCCTGCTCGTCGTTGCACCTCAAAACATTTCTCATTTCTTAGCTGCTTGACTTTGAAGCACGGCTCACGATAACACTGAGCGCCGCTTCTTATCGGCCTGCAGCGATGTGTGTGCCATATGTGCGTGTGATCAAAGACGGACTGCAGAGCATCCATCTAAATGACGGGAGATTGCGGCTGAGTGTTGTCCGTCCGTTCTGTCTTCTTCAAAGCCGTCACTCATCGTGAGGATCCGTGACTTGGACTCATCAGACAGAAGCTGCCACTGTGGCTAGCGGTGACAGATATGGATGGAGACCAGCTGACGGGCGTGGAGCCGCTGATTCTTGTCTCGATTTGAGCGTCTGCACTCAAAACCAATCCTCTCTGAAGAAACTCAGTCGATTTGGCCCCGACACAAAGAGTTTGCTCTTTCATTACCTCCATCTTGTGTCTTCGAAACTCTGTTCCCTCCTCTTGTCCGTCCTGGATGGTTGGTGCGTCTCGGGTGGAGTTCGTACCCTCAGACTCGTATAAGAACTGTGTTCTTCGTCAGCCGTGCCCTTCCCGTGGCGTCTTTCCCAAGGTGTAGCACCTCTTGAGCGCCGCCTCCTTCCTCCCGAGACGACGTATCGTCAGGATTGAAATGAAAATGCGTCTCCGCGCAGCGCGGATGCATCATTCCCGTCTCGTATTTGTCATTTGGCGTCTCTCCTGTATCCCTAATGATGTGCTGAGGCGGGTGTTGCTGCAGGCTGTTTGTTCGCCATCATTCACTCTGCAGTCGGTCCTCCTTGGAACCTTTGATATAACCGGAGGCTCGCGGTACACGGGCGGAACGACTCGGATCCCGGCAGTATTTCACCTCTTACACACTCATAACGGCTTTTCCTGGCATCATTTTGAGACAGAGTTCAGGCAGTTGCAGGAGTTTCGTCTTTAAAACAATCTGGAAGGAGCTTAAAATGTGAGACGGCGCCCAAGAAGACTTGATTTGGTCGTGCCCGCCTCGCCCGAATGAGACCATTTTAGCAGAAGCATAAATAGCAACGCTTCCTGTCTGTGATCACTGGCCGACAGCCGCTTGATTTGAAGTGCTCCCTCAGCTCTCCACGTCTCACCAAGATTTTTGCACAGTGGCGTAACTGCTGTCTGGACAGGGAAAAAAAAAAAAAAAGCAGAAACAAATCGGAACTTCTTACCTAAGTACATCATTAGTAACTTTCTCCTCGAACCTTGACGGCAGATCGGCCTTCTGAAATCCGTCGGCCCGACGAGCGACTGTGTAACGAGAGGGAGATTTAAATGAAAGGTGTGTGTGTGAAAAAGATCCAAATGCTTAAGTTCCGTCGAAAACACCTTCCAGAAAATTCAGAGGAAGCTTTCAATTACCAGGCAAACCTGCTCCCAGCTGCCTTATCTTTTATTTTGTCTCTTAAACGGGGCTCTCTTTCGTCTCAACCTTTGGCGACCGGTTCAGCTCTCCACCTCTAAAGCTGAGTAGCTGAAGATAAACGTGTCAAGCGTCTGAAGATGCCGCCGGTTTGGTTGTCTTTCCTGGGTTCTTCTCCACCGGGATCAGTTCGGGAGTTGAGAGACGATGCGTTTTTCACGTCAACCCATAAACTTTTCCTGCGATCCAATCAAAGATTCCACTGTTGATTGAAGAAAATGTCAGTTTCGTTGTCAACCTTCAGCGCTAACTGGATTTCCCTTCGAAGCCCATTGCGGAGCCGACATGAAAGAACGCGCCGATTCTTTCCGCAGGCGGTTCGATTCCTAGTGAAGGATTTAGATTGGATGTAATGATGCCGAGCGGAGAGCAATGGGGGGCCTATTCCCTCTCCACAGACAGCGCCATCCGCCCCCCTGCTGTCTCCGACACTTGGAAATGAGGAGAGCGGTGCCGTGTGAGTGTGGGAATACTATTTTGGTGTGTGTGTGTGTGTGTGTGTATATATAGAAAGAGGCTCAGGTAGCTTCAGAGATCGCCTCCTCTTCGTCACGTCTCCCTCAAACACGCAATAATTAATTCCCTCCGCTCCCGTTGCCCTCAGCCCGGCGAGACTCGGACCTCTGCCCCTGCAAATTAAACGTCTCGGAGCTTCTACGCGTCGGGACACTCGTCCCCGCCAGAGAGCGGTCCGCGGGGGGTCCGCCGTAACCGTCACGTCGCGCGGCTCTCGCTCCGATGCCGGCGGACGGCTGACCTTTAATGAACACGCCGCCGCGACAGGTCAGCCCGGCGGCGTTGACAGCGGCGCCGTCTAATGAGGCGGGGCCCTCTCGGTGGATCCCATGTCAACCCCCCCCCCCCCAACTAAGCTCATTAGCATGGCGCTAATAAGCCGGGGTGGAGTGGAAGGCGGCGGCGCTTGTTTACAGTCAAATCAGGGAATTCTTCTGCCAAACAGGAATGTGTGCCGTCCTTTTCTCTCTCTCTGCTGCCCGAATGCTTCGTCTGCTGCGTCTTTTCGTCTGTACCGTGTCGAGCATCGGAGGCAGGACGACAAACGGCAACCAACTAGACGGTCGTCAAGTACGAACAGCTGGAACCAAAATGTTTTACCAGCTCCTGATTTCTGGGATCGTTACAATAACAGCCTTTTAAATAAAATCTTACGATGTCTGCTACTCTCAAGAAATTAGTTTAAGAAAATAATTTTTCCTGGGAATTCTTATAGTTTTCTTGTTGGTGGTTTGATGAACCAGGATGGAGCCTCTGGCGGGCCAGATTTGGCCCACGTGCTTTATATTTGACACCGGTTTAGACTTATCTTATTTATTACTAGGTGAAAACATTTTTCTTGTGATTTCGGTCTTTTTAACAATGGCTGGATGCTTGTTGCGAGTGTCACGTCTCTTTTCTTCCCCCTTTGTTCTCCTGAAAAGTCTTTAGCTGCAGCTCGTCATCCCTTCTTTTATTCTTTCTGTCATCTTTCTTTTTTGTTTTCCTTTTCCCCCCGTTTCGTTCTACATAAAAACAACTGCTCCTCTTTTGATTTCTTGCCTTCGTTATCCGGCCGCATCAAATCTGGAGAGCTCACGTTCCGCCGCTGGCAGAACATCAAGAAGAATTAGTTCAAAAAAACAGTCAACAAACGCTTCCATGTCCCGGCAGCCCCCGGCGGGCTCCACCACTCTGTTGGCTTCATTTACATAAACTCACAAGCTCATTTACGAGGCTTGTTTGAAAATGGTAACTTCCAATGTGAGTGTAAATGATAAATGAAAACGATGGTTATCCAATCAGGTTCAAGCTCTGATTGGTCCTGTTTTTGTTTGTTTTTTTATTTGTTTTTTTGTTTTCCCTTTTGGTTTGGTCCCTGAGCGATGCTCATCCTAAACATTCGATCTATTATAAAGCTTTAGGTTAACGTGACTATGTGGAAGATGGTGGAAGCTGGTGTCAAATGACACCCTTTTTACTGTATGTTCAATGCTTTTGAGGAAAAAAAGAGCCTTTTTTTAACACTACCCGATGAGAAAACGCCGTTTTTCTAAACTCGGGAACTGATACAAGTAGTTTATTAACAAGTTGAAAGCTTCGACTAAATTTCCAGCTTGCTAACTAGCTCAGTTAGATAATTAGCTAAATTTATTTCATGGTCACCTTTGTCCAGCAGTAGCTAGAAGATTAGGAGGCTGGTGTCAAATTACTGGAAATTAATGGGTTTACTGTTGTTGAATAAGAAAGTGCCTGGAAAGCTGGATGAATATGATTTATTAGCATTTTTAACTGTAGAATTAAAGCTGACAAAAGCTCAATTCCTGGGAATTTGTCTCCTTAAGTTGCCGAACAAGAAACGAACTTTGTTTAAAGTCGATCGTTTATTTTTTATTTGTTCGCTTCAAAAGGATTCAACAATTTTTGGAAAACATTTGATAACTCTGAGGACAAAATGTCGCAGTGGCTCAAACGTTCAGTTCTTCTGACTGATTTCCTGTATTCATGTTCAGGGGCTACAAGCGGAAACACGACGAAGCCAAGGAGGACGAGGACGCCGCCGGCAAACGGGAAGCCGACGACTCGGCCGACGAGTCGTCCAAAGACTCCAACGAGGAGGAGGAGGGCAGCAGCTCGGAGGCCGACGAGATGGCGGCCGCGCTGGAGGCGGAGCTTAACGACTTCATGTGATGAGCAGGGGAGGGGGGGGGGGTTTCGGGAATTGACTAAACCGAACCCCCGGCGGAACCGCCAACGCTACGAGTGGTACTAAAAGAAGTTATTTTTCTGCTTGGGTGTGTGATTAGGATCCATGAGCCATGAACGCCGGCGCTGAACGGACAGAGAGGCGATGAATGTCCTGTACAGAAACCAGACTGCGCTGTGTAAATACGGCCAAGACCTTTTGTAGCTTTTCTGGCAAGGAACCCTTTGATGTTAACATTTTATTGTAAGATAACAAGCTATATATATATATATATATATATATATATATATATATATATATTAAAAAAAGAACGTGAAATTTGATACATTTTGTTTTTCTATTCCGATTTTTATATTGGTTTAAAAAAAAAACAAAAAAAAAACAAGGAGCCAAATCCTAATGTGTAAAATTTTGCTGATTATAAATGCCAAAGAGTTTGGAAAAGGTTTGCCGGAACGTGCAGCTAAATAATTGACTCCTGACTTCCACTTTTGTTTGGTTTTGGGTTGTTTCTTTTGTTGTTGTTGTTGTTGTTGTTGTTTTTTGGCGATTGTCACCGATTTCTTTTGGAGTGTTTCCTTCTTTCTCGTAGTGTTTGTACATTTGATAACAAGGTAGACCGTGCAGCTCTTTCTCTAAACTCACGACCTCCTGGTGCATCGTGAACCCACTTCCCGTTTGCACGCCGTTTCACCCCGGCGTCGTGCTTCACTCTGATCGTAAAATCACTTCTTCTTTTTCTTTCTTTGTTTTTTTTTTTTTTTTTTTTTTTTTAGATCTCTCGTACACTGGAGCTAATCCGTTAGCCAGCGCAGCTGTCCTCAGTTCCCACTCCTGTCTTAGACAGTCACTCAGCATCCACTACAGCTAGAAACCAGGTTTTCAAAAGCGTGGCATGAGAATCGCCTTCTTAAAATGTTGAGGAGAAATCATGTTTTCAAGATTAAATAACATTTTTTTATGACTGGATTTGTTGTAAATGAAGTGAAAACTGATAGAAATGATCAAATATTGCAGCGGATTAGATTTCATCAATGTTTCTATGGTGACCGTAAAAAAAAAAAAAAAAGTTAGAATATTCACAAATGGAGACTTTTCAAGATTTGTGTGTTTTGAGGACATTTTAAGAGTTTTGTTCCATTTAAATTAATAAAAGGTCATTATTTCTGGAAATTGCTCCCACCTTAAATAAGTTCTGTTATTTTTAGTCGTCAGAGTCAAACTAACGGAATGGCGGATTAAACAGAGCAGCTTTTTATACAAATATTTAAATATATCTCCATTGTTTGAAATGAAGCTAATCCCTTTCACAGTATAGGATTTAACTCATTCTGGAGAAACTTGAACTCTGTACAAAGCTTGAACTAGTCGAAAAGGTTTTTTGCCAAATGTCTTTGTACATCAGTAATGCTAACATGAACATTCATGCTAATGTTATCTCCAATGCTATTGATAATGATAACGCCAACGCCCTTGATCACTTTATTGACATTCTTTAAGTAGATTAACCATATCCAATATGAATAATGAAAATCAGGCTTGGGTATGTTCTTATATTAAAAAAAGAATAAACTTTCCAGATGAGAAGATTTGACAAAACCTCGCCAAAAAACAAAACTAAACTAAAATTTGTCATTTTACTGTCCTTAACTTCTCGGCTGTCTCTGTTCATAAAACTCAAATTTTGAAAAATTCACCTGAAATTTTCCATCAAAGCTCTTCATCCGTTCCCATTTGGGTCAAATTTCCTGAAGAGTTGATCATTTCAGAACTGGACGTGTGTTGATTGTGTTCAGTTTTCCGCCCGGACGCCCGTTGCTTTCCAGCCACAGGAAGTGAGAGAGAGAGAGAGAGAGAGAGAGAAAAGCTCACAGCTTCTGGCAGAAAGCAGCACTCACCAGCATCCCGTCCCCTCGGAGACAGACGGCCGATTTCGGTGAAAGTACTTCCGTGACTTGGCGAACCATCTTGAGTTTCACCCGGAGTCCGCAGATCTTCCTGGTTGGTCCATTAAGGAGCAGTTCGTCGTAATCAGGGCTGATTTCTCTTCACGTCTCCGTTACTTCACCACCGTGAGAAACTTTCCTGCAGTGACAGCCTCCTCTTTTGTCTTAGTTTTGGTTTCATTGTGTTTCAATCAAGCAACTGATGTGTAAAGTATTTGTAAAGTCTATTTCCTACTTGACCCAGAGAGACAGAATACTTTCAGTAAATAAAGATGTTTCTAAGTAAGATGGATCCATTTGGGTTTTTATGTTCATTTGTTTCTTGTTTTTTCTGTGTGTCACCAATCATTTGTGGCTCTGCAACCTTTATGAACAATGGAACAGTTCTGTAGTCACATATTAAGCTAATTATCGAAACCAAGGACAAAAAATACCTTAAAACAAGGTTGCATCTGCAAAGTTCCCGGGACTTTAATTTAGGTATATTTTAATTAATTTTTAGCTGTTGTGGAAATTATTGAAGATTTTTCATGCTTAAGCTATTTTATACATCTTGATATTTTAGATGTTTGTCATTAATAGTCGCAGTATTTTTTTTAATACATAGAGCAGTTTTAGCTGCACTATTTATTTTTTATTTTTTGTAATTTTTCTTTATTTTTTATTTCTTTTTAGTCTGATTTCTATTGTTCTCTTTCTTTTTTCTGTTTTTCTTATTTCATTTTCCCTTTTACATTAGCTTTCTTATTCCCCTTTTCTTTCTTTTTGATTTTCATGACTGTCCTTTATTTTTTTCTATTTTATAATTTTTTTTTGCCTTTTTTCTCTTTCCCTATTTTTCTGTCTTTTCCAATTTGATCTCATTCGTTATTTTTTTTTTGAATTTTTTTCCTTCTTTTTCATATTTTTCCTCTTTCTGGATTTTTTTCCTTTTGTTTTATTCTTGTTTTTTTTTGTCTTTTCCTCAAATCTACAGCTGTTTCAGCCGTTTTCTTTACAGTCTGGAGATTAGACCCGTTTCAAAAATAATTGTGGAATGCAAATATTAAAAAAGAAAAAGCAATAACGATGTTAACTTCCATTCATTGATGTGGAAGCTTCATGGAGCCGCTACAGAGGAGCTGAGGAGCCACAGGTTGAACTCCCCTCTTCTTTCAGGTCCGGTACATTTTAAACTATGAATTCTGTCGTATTAGCTGCGTGTCCTCCTCACTTCACATTTGTGTCACTGATCGTTGAAATCATTACTTTGACTGTGTCTCCTTCACCAAATCGTTTGATTCCACAACTCTGATTCACTTCAGTCGGAACGAGCAGCGAAAGCGGTCACGTCTTCACCGAACACCGCGGAGCGTTCAGCCGTGGCTCTCCTGTTTGTTGACTGTTTCGGCCATAATTGTAAAGAGGCTGATATGATATCTGCTCGTCCGCCCGCAGCCACTCAGTCGCGCTGCAGATGACGTCCATTAAGCCTGCCGCTGCCTCGTCCTTGCCGGGTTTTAAACAGCAGGGCCGTAATGCGCGCGACGCTCCTCGACTCTGGCCGCCCGGTTAATGGGCTCGGTGTCGTCGGCGTACCCGATCCATTAGGCTCCGGTTGATACATCTGCGGCAAATTTCGTCGCAACGTGCAAAGTACTTCTTTTTTTTCCCCCTTTTAATGTTCCACAGAACCAAACAACAAAAGCAGACTCATCGTGGCGGTTCACATGCAGCGTGCGGTTTTCACCGACTGTTGAGAGCTGAGCGTTTTATTTTTAACTCTGTCATCTCGTCGTCAGGCCCGCCTTAACCTAATAGTCGGCCATGGGGCTGAGAGGTTTTGTAGGCCGTACTCCATCGTCCCAATCTACATCACAAAATGCATCAGTTTCTTTCACGACATACAAGTGTTAAGCTGCGTTCACACCACCAAGTGCTTTCCTCGATTTTGCGTCAAAAGACAATTGAAAACAAATGGGAACGCGCGTTCGAGCCGCGATGAGACGCGACGCGTCGGGGCGTTGACGCAACGCGGCGCAATTTTGCGACGCGTCGTGATTTTGCGTCCGACGCTGAAGTTGGGAAATCTGAACTTTGACGCGACGCGATTTTGCGGCAAACCAATTAGAGAGCGTCTCCATGGTGACGTAGGTCAGGGAGCGGGGACCGGTGAAAGCAACACTCATCCTGGCGCAGCTCCTGGAGCAAATAATGAAACTCGCCAAACTCTGACCGTCTGTGGATAATATCGTGCTCCAGGCAAGGCGTCCTGTCTGCCAACGGCGTCGTTGTCTGGCTTTATTAAAGGGGCTGTATCATGCAAAATTCACTTTTTGTATGTTTTAACCTTGTTATATAGTTATCTACTCACCTAAAACACCCCCAAAGCGTTTTTTTTCCTTCGTGCCTGTGCGTTTGAGCTTTCCTCCTTGTTGTGCTGCTCAGAGAGGCAGCCCCTCCCGCACCCGTGAAAACGCTTTGTTTCCCACGTTCACGTCACACGGTGAAGATGGCTCCCCTGAGCCCCCCTCCCGCAGGCCCTCGGCAATCAGCGTTGCCGCTTTTTCTGACTCTGATTACGGAGATAAACTTTAACCATCGTCTGAAAGCAACAGTCAAGCAAGAGCAAGAGTCTGAAGGGTCTGAAGGGTCTGCGCTTGGTGAGTTTCTCACCGGAAAAGACGTTTTCACGTGTCTTTGCGTGTAAAGAAGCTAGAGCTAAAGAGCTAAAACTAGCCAGTGTATTTGTTTTGAAGCGCTGATTGGTTGAAGTACGCTGTCAGTCAAAGTCCACAGGGGGAGAGGCGGGATTTCAGTGAAACAGAGCGTTTTCTCATCCGGGTTTCAGAATTAGCCCCAGAAAATCTTTTATTTCACACAAAATGACTTTTCCTTAGCGCCAAAAATAAACTATTACCATGTTAATGCCATTTCTAGGGCTTGGACTAGCTAAAAAAAACATGATACAGCCCCTTTAAGCAAAAAAAAGCCAAGCCACCCGCTCAACAGGGTTAGCCATGGTGCTAAGCTAACACAGGAAATACGGCCGGCCGGCTGGCTTCCCACCAGACGAGACGCGTTTGACGCGTTCGGTGTTGTTCAGCATCGGACCTCAGAATTGACACGCATTCAGCTTCTCGAGTTGACGCGTTTTTTGACGCAAAATCGCGTTCGGTGTGAACGCAGCATAAGTTTTCCTTCTTTAGCCAGAAAACACCAGCATACTTTTATTAAAGGTTGTACAGAGGATTTTCCATGGAGAGAGAAATCCAGTGACAGTTAGTCCTTTTTGAAATGCTGCGCATGCGTGACCCACACCCCCTCCTCCCCTGCTCTCTACGGAGGAACACCTCCTCCTTACGCAGAAAGTTCGTGGTGTGCGAGCTGAGTAGCATGTAGCATATAGCAACTTAGCATCATAGCGCTAACACATAGCTCCCAACGTGTCCTTTTGAACAACACAAAGCACAGCGAATATGAGTAAAATCCTGCACTTGCACCAAATCCTGTCCCTGAGCCGCCCCTGCTCTCGGTGGATCAGAGGAGGACGGGGAGGTTTGTGTGGAGCTGCAGGACTGGAGCAGACGCTCGGAGCTCACAGCTGGTCTGTGTGTGGCTGCAGCATACAGGCGTAAACAAACCCCCCCTCCTCCTCTCACTCTCTGGACTTTTTCATACAAGTCTTGTTTTAAGATTAAAACATAGGCCTACATTGTTTGTGGCAATTGTCTCAAGTCTACAGGTGAAAAGGTAAACTGATCTGAAACTGAAACTGTTGATCACAGCAGCAGAGCCTGGCATTGGGGGAGCGGGGTGGAGCACGTGAGGGGGGGCAAAAAGGGCGTAGGAGCATGACAGTTACGCTACAAATGTAGAGAGGTTGATTGACACGTTAGAAAACCAATAGATAACGAGGCTACCTTGTTATTGATTGGCTAAAGTAATGTTGGTTTTACAACCTCCAGAGTTGATTAATTTTTATTTTTTGATTATGATAAAAACAAGGCTGCTACAGCTTAGTAACGCCATTTTTTTTTTAGCTTTAATTCATTTTTGTTAGTAATAAAGATCTTCTATACAACCTTTAATTAACTTACAGGAACACAAAAGGCACTTTGTATAACAACAATAAATAAGAACTTATGTTGATTAAGTAAAACCAAGACCGGTGAAAGTTTGAAAATCAACACTATCAGAACAAAATGAGCTTTTCTGGCCTACATACATACCACAGACACGCATATACACTCAGCTCCATGGATAGTGAAAACAGACTGATGTCTAAACATTCAGTCATTCTAATTCAAACAATTAGCAGCTGTCCACAACAACTGAAAACCTGCAGAGGCTAGCAATAAGCAGAGCACTGTCCTTTTAGAAGCGCTTTCGTCTGGTCTTCTTTGCAGAGAATGCTTTGATTATGTCCTTGAAATCCAAATCATGAAGGATGTCGTGCTCAATGGACCAGTGTTCATTTTGACATGAATTTTTCATTTAATCATGTCTTAGTCATTCACCAAGACTTGATTTGGTTAAATTCACATTTTAGTTTTTTAGTTTTGTTTCATTTTATTTAAAGGACCTCTATCATGCAAAATCCACTTTTTTAAGGTTTTTAGCATGCCCCAAAGTTAAATTCCCTTAAAAACCACCCCCAAAAGGTTATTTGCCTTTATCCACGCATGTCTGAGTAATCTCTTTCAGTCTGCTGCTCTCTACAGCAGCCCCTCCCTTCGGGTAGAAAACAGCTCGTTTGAAATTCTTCAAACCTAAGTACGTCACAAAGTTGAACTCCTCCCCACCACTCTTCTCCCACCCCACCCCCGCCAGACAACACGCCCACTCTCCTCTGACCTGCACTCAGCTGATTCGCATCTTCAACTGAGGAGCCCTCCCCCTCCCGCAGGCCCTCGGCAATCAGCGTTGCCACTTTTTGTATCTCCGATTTTGGATATAAACTTTAACCATCGTCTGAAAGCAACAATCAAGAGTCTGAAGGGTCTGCGCTTGGTGAGTTTCTAAGAGGAAAAGATGTTTTCGCGTGTCTTTGTGTGTAGAGAAGCTAGAGCTAAAGAGCTAAAGCTAACCCTTAGAGACGCTATCATAGCGTTGATTGGTTGAAGTACGCTGTCAGTCAAAGTCCACAGGGACAGAGGCGAGATTTTCAGTGAAACTGAGCGTTTTCTCTTCCGGGTTTCAGAATTAACCTCCGAAAATCCTTTATTTAACACAAAATGACTTTTCCTTAGTGCCAAAAATAAACTATTACCATGTTAATGCCAATAATAGGGTTTGGACGAGCTAAAAAAGCATGATACAGGCCCTTTAAAATTTAGCTGGACTCGACTTGACTCGACTCGATACTGAATGACGAGTTGTCATTTAGTATGGAGTCTTCAGGTGAGATCTGATGACAAAGGACATAACAGGACGGATGGAAATGAGCATGTGCCAACCAACCGGCCGCTTTTAAAAGCCAACGGCAATAAACAGACGGCCGTCGACTCGGGGATCAATCTGCATAACGACGCCGGACGGTGTCGGCCTGATTTGAATATGAAATCAATTCCCAGCTTCACCGAGGAGCAGATGGTTCTCAAACCTACTGTCGCCCAGATGTGAAGCCAAGCGCATTTGGTATTCCGGTTCTCGACGCCTCGGCCGGATCAGTCCCGGCGTCTGGTTCGAGATGTGACCTTTGATTCTGCCGCATCGACGAGGTTTTATGAGCCAACAGAGATTTTTATGAACGTCGGTGGAGCGAATGGCAGCTGCGGCATCCTGGGAGGAAATACTGGGACATCTGGGTGGTAACCGATGACAACCGCTCAGCATCTGACGCAGGAGCAGTTCAACCTTTCCCTGTAAGAGCACCTCGAAATGACTGTTATTTGGTGCTATAGACATAAAATCAAATTGAGATAGTCCCTGAAAGTGTCCCAAAGAAAAGCTGCGAACCGCCACACGAATCTCTGATTCAGGTCTCTGTTTCCACCTGCGGTGTCTTCAGGCGGCGGATTCAGAAGAACAGTTTGAAGATCTGGAAGAGAGAAATAGGAAGGTTCCCTGCTCGTTCTGCTTGAATGCCCCATGATGTTTCCACTCATTACTGTTATTACCGGCGGTTTATTCTGGAACCAACATGCAAATTTTTCCGTCAAGTGTTGTTAAACAACCGCAAGTCGAAGAGGGAGCAATGAGATGGTTAAATAACTATCATTACCATGTTAGCTGCATCAGCCGGTGGGACAAGTTGAGGTTCTGTCCTCAGAATCTGAAGGAAGTCTCCCAGTTTGGGCGTCACGGGAAGGAGGCTTATTGAGAAACGTGGATTCTCTTGTTCTTACGTTCAAATTTTCTTTAGTTTTCTCCAAACTTGTTGTTTGGTTTGTTGTTACGGTGACTGTCAACTAGAAAACTGCCAAGTCTATCTACTGTGCATGTGTAGTCAACAGCACCCACTAGTGGCCGAACATGAAGACGACACCGTTTCTGTGCAAACGCAAAACTTTTCTGAAACAGAAACACTGAAAGCAGTATTGTTTCACTTGAAACTGGACAAAATCTGACCGAAGATGTGGCCGATGTTGAACCCTCTGGTTTGTCTGCGGGGGTGAAACAAGGTGAAGGTAAATAAATAACTCCAGGCTCAGATCAAAGGCGTTTTTTTTTCCCAGCCTGTCACATTTGGATTAGCATAGTGCAGACGTGGAGCAGCTGTTGGTTTACAGGAAGTGGGGCAGTAGGGGAAGGAGGGTGTGCGGCTCCAGCGGAGTGACTTAAAACCATTGATTAATCAGAATTCACTGAAGAGATGCCGTCACATTACTTCTGCCAATAAATTACACGCGCTCTCCTGTACAGGTGGTCTCATCACATTATTCACAGGATGGTTGGTTCAACTTCCAAGCCTCTCCATTAATATTATGACTGAAAATATCCAGCGCGGCACATATGTTTGGATGTAATCCTTCAAGACCGGCGGTAGAAACAGATCCACAAGCGTGATAATCAATCACCCTCGCTGTAAGTTTGCAAGATAGATAGCTTCACGGGCTCCGAGCTGCGTAATGAAACATGATAAATCAAGTCGGACGTGATTCGACCGCTCGAGGGCGAGTTCAAAATAAGACATACGTCCCTGTTCAAAGTCTCCTGAAGTCACAGCCGTGAGTGACTGAAGCCCGGTGATAACAACAGGGACAGTAGACCTTTAAATCAGCTTTAATAAGCCGAAGAAATAAATGAGGGGCACTTTTTCTTTTTTTCAAATGTGTAAATTTACTGCTAAATGATGATAATTAGGTCCAGTCAAAACGATGGACTCGTTTCTTCTGAATGATGATAACAGACTGAAAAATCTTAATATTCGTCTGTTTGCTGATTTAATTTTAAACAAAATGCAGAAAAGAAATTCTTCAGTTTCGAATATGATTTGTTTTCATGAGGCCTAATCTCTCGGTTCAGATTTGACCGAAACACAACAATGATTTTCACTAGTGCCACCTGCTGGACAGTCTTTGTATTACATCTGGGTGAAACATGGTACTGCAAGTCATAAAAATAATATAAATAGTAAATTGGCTCAAATTCCTGTTACTTCCAAACTCACACTGTGAAGCATCTGAAACAAGGCTGCCCTGATAAAAAAAAAAAAAAACAACAACAACAAAAAAAAAACCTCATGTATGTTCAGGATCAATATGCAAACAGTGAAAGATCAAACACAGTATAGTCATGGGCATGTTTACTAATATAACTGCACTTTTGAAGACATGAACATCACACAATTTGATTCAGTGTTTTCACAAATCATATTTTACATCATAATATCAATATGCTTCAGCCTGAAGCAGGATCTCCGGCCTCCAGCCATGAGCACATGGCAGACTGACCGACCAAGCCAAGCATGATTTAAGAACCACGGCAGGAACGGTTCTTCACTGCTCCAGAGCGACTCTTCCTCCAGAGACCATGGAACGTGGTAACTATCTGGGCTTCAGCATAGACAGGTTTTGCCAAGCGTAGAACTGTTTGCTTTCATGATGTGTGGATTTGATTGAGATTATTTTCCGGTTTTGATGAACTGAGGATAAGTTAACAGTCTGTAAGCTAATGATCACTTCGCTTCACCGAACTCCGAGTTTGCAAGTTAATCTTGATGCTGAACTGTAAAGCTTCAGCCTCCAGCATCACACCAAGACATCACGTGGTTAATCCAACATCTTCCACCTGGTCTGAGGTGATGGACAACACAGATCATGTAGGCGAGTTTTGAATTGGCTTTTACAAAGTTGCACTTGAGACAGGATACAGGAATCACCCCCTCTCAGGTTCTCTTTTGTTACCGAGCACATGTGGCAAGCACATCCCGCTGAGCCGCCATTTTAAGTGTAGTCTTTGGTTGGAAACTATTTGATCTGTAGTTCCATCCTCCAGTCCTCCATTCATCTCAGCTCTCTCACACACACACACACACACGCACACACGCACACATGCGCACACGCACATTCATACAAACACGACTTGTATAGACACCTAGATAGGATTGTGTGTTTGTTTTTGCTTTATTGTTAATAAATATAATTTTTGGAATCATTTGTGTCGTTAATGTTTCACAGGTATGAATGGAATGTCGATCTCTTCTGTCCAAGAACTCCAGAATCCTTCAGGTTTTACTGTTAAAATTTGGTAATTGTTTATAATATAATTATTAATCCAAATTCCAAGTTAATATTTTAACCAAGTTTATGAGACTGATTACAATGAATTTGACATGTGAATGTGAAAATGTGAATGTAGGCTCCACAAAACTATGGCTGCCTTCATCGTACACATTGTTTATTTTGGTGGAAGACCTCACATAGATAAATGGTTCATGACGTTTGGCCTGAATAGGTTGGAGTTTGTGGTTGAACCAAGCACACAAGACACCACGAAAACTTACGCTTTGATTCGTAACATTACGGAATGTGGATACCATAAAAAATGCAAGCAAGTGCAGAATGCATGTAACACATACCGGGAGAATTTATGAGGCAGTTGTAAATTTATTTTTATTCATTTTTATTAAGCCTTTATTTATACAGGTGGGCCCCGTTAAGACTCAGTCTCATTTTCAAGAGGGACCTGTTGGTAGCGGAACAAATGGTACAAATCAACAAAAGTAAAATCCCTAAAAACGAACAACATAAAGCATCAGAATGGTGCAGGTCTTTATCTGGATACTCAGGCCTTCAGATTGTTTTCCCACCAATCTGCTGGATGTAGCTTTGGGCAGCTTTCCAGCCCAGAGCTTCGTACAGTATTTTGCCAAAGCAGGCGCTGGTAGACCTTCCATGTACTGTCACGACATTACACCATCCAGTGTAATGAGCCGGTGTTTGTTATGTGATGTTGATCGGAGCCTAACGTGGTGTAGCGTCAGCAGTCTCTGTGGTCTCTACTGTTTTATCAACCCTTTTGCAAGAACGCACCGTTTGGTCATCAAGGAAGCGACGTGCATCTGACACCACGCTAGAGCAAAGAGTTAGATAGAACTTGATTTGTTTTAGTTCAAGAACAATGGATTGGTCCCACTGCAAATTCTTTAACTGGGAGATTCTTTAAACCTCAATTAAACAACAAAACTAATGGTCAGTACAAACAAATGTATTCCAAACTTTGTCACAAATGATCACAAATAGTTCTTTGAACTCTGAAATGACTTATGCTAATGCTAATTTTTGCAAATAGCGTACGATTTAATTGCAATATCACCTTATGGAGTTCCACAGGGCTCTATCCTAGGACCTATACTCTTCACATTATACAAGCTTCCTGCAGGGAAAAACACTCCATGAACTTCCATTGTTATGCAGATGATGCACAAATCTATTTATCTATCGAAGCAGATGATACTGATCAAACTAGAAGTCTGTCTTAAAAGTCTGGAAGAGCTTAACGTTCTGGTTCTGAACTCAGAAGTAATTATAGTTTTCATCGAAACACGTCGAAGGCTTGCTATAAAAAAAAATCTCAGATATGTAGAAGTCTTCATGAAAGCACTAAAGAGTTTCCTAAAGAACACAAAGTGTATCAAACGAACCGGTTTTAAAATGAAGCATCAATAAATGGAGGGAAAAGATTTTGAAATATTGAGCTACTTTAATGTATTTCATGGCTCAGAAGAGAACAAGACGTTTTTCCAAACAATATTTACACGCAGTGTATAATTTAGTAGTTTTGAGAATAAAGAGCGTCTATGCAGACCGTCTAAACAACCTTCAGTTGGATGTTTCCAAGTTTTCCATTTTGCATGAATAAAATAACTCAGAAACACGCTGGAGGCTTTTTTGAACTTAGATCCATGCATTTTGGTTGTGAAAAGAGAAACTCCATGCATCTTTTATACCGTTGTGTAT
This sequence comes from Salarias fasciatus, assembly GCF_902148845.1. NCBI lineage: Eukaryota > Metazoa > Chordata > Actinopteri > Blenniiformes > Blenniidae > Salarias > Salarias fasciatus. The sequence continues at coordinate 24,280,737 of NC_043765.1, forward strand.
CAAAGCCTCGGAAAACAGGAGCCGATCGGTGCAACCAGCTCACTGAGCAGCTTTTAGAAAACAAAAGGACTTTAGAAGACTTGTTTTATGGAAATGAGCTGAAGATTAAAGTCTCTCTGATCACAGGGTTCACTATCTCCAAGTGTTGTATTAGTTGTACCGAGAAATTGACCCTTAAATCGTAACTATTGAACATTTCTGAGTCCAGATGAAATGTCCCTCGTGACGTTCTCCAGCTCTCGTCAGAGAACGGTTCTCCTGACCCGAGCCATTAGTGGCCGAGAATATTAATCAAAATCTCACACCTCAGCTAATTTCCGTTGGTCCAGAAATACGGCGCTCACTAATGCCCGCGGTGTTTCAGCTCATTGTCATACATGGTGTTTGATTTCTCCGGCTTCTTTTAGATTATATAGATTATTCTGTGTAATTATGTTCCTTGAGGTCTGCATAAGAAGGATTTTCAATGCACCATCGGCTCTTCGCATAAATACTGAGCTCCGAGCAGAGCAGCAGTATTCATCTGGGTATGTCAATTTGTCCAGTAATGAGCTTTTTTTTTTCCTTTTTTTTTTCTTTCCCACCAAACATGTTGAACATCCTCATAATTAGATACATTTTCTAGCAATTTTTAATGCAATTAGGCTTTTTACCAAGGTTTTTCAAGTGGAACTGGACTGGAAACAGTTTGATTTTCTTCAACCAGTTTCCAGATTTGTGCTTTGCTTTGTTTTTGTTTGTTTGTTTTTAAGACAGACAAGATGGTTGATGGCAGATGAACTGATGTGAAGGTATTAAAAGATGCCTGCCTTCTGATGCATTCTCGTCTGGTCTTATTGGACAGAACAGCGCAGAGTTCACATGTGGTGTTTGTGTTTGGAACACGGCGAGGTTCCCTCTAAATATCAAGAGCAAAGAGCAATCCGACGGAAAACCCCAAACCAAGCAATCAGGTAAATATCAGAAATGTCCAGCGGGACCAAATCAAGTCTTTGGCAAAAGAAAGAACGACTTAGCTCTGCAATGCTGAAAGACCCAGAAGACGACTGAAAGCAAATATTGCAGGTAATGACAGAACAATCCTTAAACACCATGAAAGTCAAAGTCAAGAGCGAAGAGAAGAGTTTTGGGCTTGTCAGTAGAGCGAGTCATAAAAACAAGATGCTCAGATTACAGTTTATAGTAATCTGGAAAAAGCAGCAGTCAAAGACTTATTTTCTTCTTTTTTAGTGCATAAAAGAGAATGAAACGCTCTGACACGAGTCCAGTTCGATGCTGAAGACGGAACTGAAGGGAAAAGGCCTCAATAGCCGTCTGGAACTGAAGACAGCTGCAGTATTAGAGAGTATTGATTATTATGGAAAGTCATCAGAATGAGAAAGTGAAGTTTTCTTTGGGCTAGAGGCTGAAAAGTGACCATTTCTTCAAAGAGTACTTTTAAATTTTCCAAATCTGGTCCAATTATGGGCCAGTCTTCAGCCAACTGATGATATAAAAACATGACTGAATGGTACTTCTTGTTGGTGCCAGGATGGATTTATAAATGTCAGAGGTGTTATCTCTGGCAGCAGGATGGGACGGCGTTCACCAGAGGTGGATGACTGACTCCCTTGACGATTGTTTTATTGTCACCGGTGTTGGAGATTCAGCTCCGGGATCACAGCCCGTCTTTTTAACCAGCGTCTCCCTGATGACCTTTAGATCCAGGATTCGTTTCGGGAAGATCAGCAGGATTGTGGGTCTCGCTAATCGAAGCCCCATTGTTACCACCGGTTATAAAAAAGATGTGTTTTATAATCCTGCTCAACAGTAAAAGGGAGCAGCCAACGTTCAGTCCTTCTGGGTTCGTCCTCCTTCATGACAGAAACATCGTTAACATTTGATTATCTGCCTAATATTTAATGAGTCAGGTCCTGCAGGCTGAGATCGACGGAGATATTGATAATAATGACTTCATACAGCAGCTGGGATATCGGTGCTGATAACTAGTGCTGGGAATCGATCATCCACGCCTTCAGTGATGGTTCAGGTCGATTTGTTTTTCTACAACACCAAAAAACAACTCAGTCATCTGAAGATACTGTCAGAGAAAAACCATTAATAAGAAACCAAAGAGAGAGCCAGCAGGACCAGACTGAGAGGAGGAGACGTTCTACTGTTCTGGTTCCGGATTGGGTCTGGGGATTGGAGGAGAGAACAGGAATGTGGGACGGGTTTCAAACCCTGAATAGAAGGAGAACTTTATATTTTATTCATTGTATTCTCACCAGGAGCAATCGCAGGTACACAGCCAGAGCTGCCTGTCCTCGCTGCTCTTTGATTAAAAAAAAAAGAACCCAAACTTAAAAATCATACATGTCTGTGCTGCTTTGATTTGCAGCCCTCATAAAGCCTGTGGCCCCGGGGCCTCGGCGGGAGCCACCCCCTGCCCTCTTATATCACAGCCAGGACGGAAAAGCGTGCAGATCGGGATTAGCTCATCAAAAAGTGACTTTGCAGCAGCGAACGCCGGACTTTTCTCCTTTATTGCCGCTCCTGCGATTTCGGTCATGCCTGGTGCTCAGCCCTTATTGCCTCAACCTCTGCTGCTGTTATTGGTTTGCTGTAAAAGAGCTTTTTATGACTCCTAAATGCAATCGCAATGAACCGTACGGCTTCATTCTGCATAGCTTGGTATCAATTACGCTGATTAAAGCATCCTGTTTTATGTGCATGAGGGTTTTTTTTTTTTTTTTACTTTCGTTGTTACATATAAACACATCAGACTTCCAGTTAGAAGAAGAAATTCCTTTTGTTTGAGGACATTATGCTACCATATCAGAAATGTCAGATCCACAATCAGTCATGTCAACCTCAGTTTCAAGTTGTGGAGGACTTTGATGAAATGTCAGTGAGATGACCGGTACCTCAACTTTCTTTCCAGCGCCCGTGGAAAACCCAGAAACTGACGTTTTAAATGGGAGCAGGAGAAGGAAAAAGTCAAGAAATGACTTAAGATAAGTGCAAAATGGGACTGGAACACCTTTAAAAGTCTTGATACCTTCTTAAAACCAACCATGCCAACAGCAAATTTAAGTTCTACTAATGCTCGCTAGGAAGCCAGAGGATTTCACCCTGTAGCCATGCACGGCGTTTATAGTGAAAACACATCGTTTTTGCATTTTAGCTTCAGAAAAGTTTAGCATTTACACAGCAACATTTTGAAAGCAACGTCTGTTTGGACTGAAACAGCAGAAACGCTGCAAACTATGTACATTTATGTAGAGATCAATTAAAATGTCATCTAACCGGGGGAATAAGAGGGGAGAATTTTCCAATCCAAGCCTGCCAAACATCATGGGGAAAGGTCAAGATGGACTATTGGAGATTTAAACTGGAAACCAAGAACACGGCTGTACAATTCACTAGCAACACCTCCAAACAACTTCCAAACATGACATTTGTGTTAGAAGTGAGAATACGCGATGCCCAGCGTCACACGGTTCACTTTCCGGAGATCATAAACACTCAGATCAACGCCGCTAACTTATTCTGGTGCATCAAATCAATGTAAGTGAACAAGACCTTCAGTCTGGCAGGTAAAGACATTTACAGACTTGCAGAAGTGGAAACATGAATCATTTGAATGCACTGTGAAGCAGACGCTAAATTGAATTGCTTTGCTTTGCACCGCACTCCGTCTCCCGCGGCTCTGACCTGCTTTCAGTGTCGACTCGTGGCAACGAGCAGCGGAAGAGACGGCGTGGAGATGGATGGCGGTACGACAGGCGGGGGGGGGGGAATATATACAAACCCAAATATCAGCGTGTGACAAGACGGACGTCTCCCCGACACCCACGACCCCCTCGGTTTATGAGACGGCTCCTGGCAGCAGGAACAGACGAGGCGTCCTCCGAACAGGGGGATGGTTCCGGGAGGCAGCGGCGCTCCGCCGACACCGCGACAGCCTCAGAGGAGGGAAAGAGGAAACCATCACGCCTTCATGTGACTGTCAGACTTTGCCAGAAATTGGAATAGAAATCATTATTTCAATGTTCCTGCTGGCCTGCTGTCAGCAGTCAGTGTTGATTATCCTGAAGACACACGAGACTCTTCACTGGCTTCTGAAGGAGACAATAAATCATCATTTTCTGTTTACACAGAGTCCGCTCTGTCCGACGTGATCGCCGGCTCTGCGTTTACACCCACTCAGAGGACAACGTTTTGAAAACACCTGCCAAGGCAGAGATTCTCAAAAACAGTCTGCCTAATTTTCCACGGAAACAGGAGGCAACGCAACGTTTCCAAAACCCCAGAGTGGCATGACTCCCAATCCATAGATGCATTTCGCCCTGTTTCCGTGGAGACAGGGTCATCGTGTTTTCACAAAGGGTCCACCTTGGGAGCAACGTTTTAATAAAGTCGCATTTTTAGTGTCATGTAAAAAACGCGACTGAAGTTTTCTGTTTTCGCTTTTAAACGTTGTTTTCGGGGCGTTTTGTCCAGGCAGAGTTTGAGACGTTCTCTTCTTCCAGGAAGACGAGGAGACCAGGAGGCTGATGAAAGGAGTGGGGTCACAGTGAAGTGTGACTGCAGCAGCTACTTCTGTTCAGATGCCTTCATTTCTCTGTTTTATCATCTGATTACCTGATATTCAATCTCCTCAGAGAAGTAAACATCGTCAGCTAATGGAGTGAAATGATTTACCTTTGCCTCCAAAGAAAAATCATCTTGTCTGAAGTGTTTTATTCAGTTTTTTTCTCAAGAAAACTCAGTAATCTGCCTCACTTTGCTGTGACATGTTGACACTTATTCGGACTCCCACAATGCAACAAAAGATTTCCATTTTCACTCAGAAACTTTGCGTAAACAGTCCCCCAGCGCCTTGCTCAAGGACATTCAGACACTGAATCAAACCTGCAGATCTCACGTGCATCAAACATCGGCTGCAGACTTGCCTTTGTGTTCCGGTTGTTGTGTGGCTGAGTGAATGGACTTCATCTTGGTCTATATTAGTAAAAAAACTTTTTGTTAAACAGCTAAATGCTTTAAAGAAGAAGAGATCTCGCCGTACTGTAATGCGGCAGCTTCTCCCCTCTCTTCCTTTTTTCTCTCTTCAGCGTTGCTCTGCAGAAGCACTTGTGAGCCTGTTGGAGTCAATAAAGGAGAGAAAGACTCTCTGATGGGATGTGATACCGTGAAGGAAGCTCACCGAGAGGTTCTGTATTATTTACTGCCTCCGACAGCCTTATCTCCACCGCAGCTCCGGATAAAAACTTACCCCGGTGAGATTACTGCAAAACTCATCTAACTTCTATCGCCTTCCAGTCCCGGACTCTCCAACACCTGAGGTCTAGACTATTGAAAAATATACCCTGAAGGTCTTTTTTTTTTTGCAGTAAAGAGTTCTGAAATATGAAATCAAAGCCAGTCGGAGCAAACAGACCATCTGCCTCCGCAGCCAGAAAAGCTTCCGCTTCCCAAATGGTTTTCATGGCCTCCAAATAAGATAACGCTTTAGTCTGTTCATTGTGCCGAGGCAGGGGATTAAAGAGGCATTAATCCAGGATTTTGGTCACTTAGGGATAGCCGGCTCCAAATCAAATTCAAACAATATGCTTTGTCACTTTTTTTGAAGCTGACAATGCAAATGTTCAAATGTGTGGGAGTCTGTGGTGGGAGAGTCTTCAAGATATCGAGGTTTTCAGGTCAGCCTCCGTCTCTACCAGAACACGTTGGTTTGTTGCTGTTTTGACATGAAGAATTCAGAAAATTCAAGTGAATGAGAGGGCTTGTTAAGGGACGCCACATGTGAGCCAGGTGATCATGTAGTTAAAGTGCAATTTATGAGAGAAGTGCTGTTAAATTCAAGTGAAAAGCACACACCGTCCAGAGGCAGGGCAAAAAAAAACCCCAAAAAAACCTGCTTTTGATGAAGTCCACAATGCTTTGCACACGTATGCTCATCTAGGTAACACTTCGATAAAAAATAGCTTGTAGCTGGCCGCTACAGTGAGCCAGTCAAAGTTTGCAGAGCAGTTTTCCCACATCGAACAGGTCTGCAGGACCTCCTTCTTTCACCTGCGTAATATTTCTAAAATTAGGAACATATTGACTCAAAGCTACGCTGAGAAATGAATCCATGCATTTGTTCCCTCCAGATTCGACTATTGTAATTCCCTGTTATCAGAGGGCCCCAACAACGGCGTAAAAAGTCTTCAGCTGATTCAAAATGTTGCAGAAGAGATCAATATTAGATTCTCTTCAATGGCTTCCTGTTAAATCTAGAATAGAATTTAAAATCCTTTTCTTAACCTATAAAGCTCTGAACAACCAGGCCCCATCAGATCTTAACGAGATGTCTGCTATGCCTGCTCATGTGGAACTGTTGGGTTTTCTCTGTAAAAGTGTCTAGAAATGACTGAGTTGTATTTGGCACTCTATAAATAAAGCTGAATTGAATTCCAGCATCATCGACAGTCTCTGTGCCAAATTGATAATTCTGACTGGAAAATCAACGCCTTCAACGAGTTTCTTGCAGAACTTGCAGAGTGAAGGACTGTGTAGAGGCGACACACTGCACTAAACATACTATCGACGCAGTATATGAGCTTTATTACACCAGCGTGAAAATACTGATGGACATTCTACCGAAGCATTAAAGTGTGTTTAACTTATTGCAACATACATTTAGAACATTAGAGTCCTCTGGTTTAAAGCTAGGGTTGGCGATTTGAATGAGATACATTTTTTTAAATACTGGTTAAAATGATCTTTATGACCCGATGGGAAGCAATTCATAGCGTGTTCTTAAAGTAGTTTGGAAAATATCCGCTATCTACAGCAGGAGTAAAACGGGAAAAACAGCAACCAATCGTCTTGACGGGACACCTTTTTTTAAACCAATCAAATCCCTTCGCCGTTCGACCTGCCCCCTGCGCGTACATGCCAATGGCGTGCACTGACCCTGATTCAGTGCGCGCGTAGAAGGACGGAGCGTCGTTGCAGAATGGCGGAGAAGAATGTTTGGGGCTTTACTTACCGGTGAGTGCGCCATAACTTGGAGTAGTCCAAATAAAGAAAAACGAAGAAACGAAGCGCTGAGGACAGGTTACGCCAGGGACGCTCTGGACGCGGAAGCGCTGCGTGCACTGCGCGCACGTCTCTGCGTCTCCGCTCCCAACGGAGCTCCTCCAATGGGGTGGGAGCAAGGCGGAGCCTTAGGGAGATGCTACATTCGTGCTACATGCTAGTTTTCCAAGATCGCCGACCCTAGCTTTAATAGGGAATGCTTTTGTGATGAATCCTCACCTGAAAAGTAACTAAACTGACTGAATGATGTTCTAAGTTAACACTGTCTTCACCACTTATCCAGCTGTTATTTATTCACTCTAACTATGGCACATTTTCTTACTGCACACCGATATCTAATCCGTGTGTTTGCACCATCAATGGTGGACAAAGCTTTTGATGTTTGGTCAAAGAGATGAATCGGTGCTACATCTGGCTTCTACGGGTTTCTCTTGTGCAGCTACTAAAAGAACATGAATCCCCACAAGTCCCATTTCTTCATCACGCAGAGGTTTTGTGGTCTGTAGTTCTGCTCACTTTCCATTACATTCTCCTGAAACTCTGCTCAAAACTAAATTCCTTCATCTTTCGTTATTCTTATTTCATTGCTGTAAAGTTTATTGATTCCACATAAGCTCCCCGGGCTTCTTTCCTCTCTTCCAGACGTTTATTTCTTGTAAATCTGTATTATATTATTTCTTGCAAATAAATAAATGAGATAAACAGAACACAGCTCAGCACCTTTCTATCGCTGCAGCTTTCTGTCCACGAGTCTGAAAACCTTGTGAACCCGCCTCCTGTGACATTTAAGCTGAGGTCTAAAAAAAAAAAAAAAAGACAAAGTGCTCACAGTGAAATGCATTTATGTCCTATTCAGCACAGACGCGTCTTTTTTCCCCCTCCTTCTTTCAGCCAAAGTGACCATTATGGCTCATTATCTGATAATGATTGCTGAGCGTTGAGGAGTTGGACCTTTGAAAGCTGCTGCAGGATGAAGACTACATCTTGTCAGGGGAAGTGGAATGCAGCGGCTTTTGCCGGTGCTGTGGAAATAAATTCCATTTTCATTTGACATTTGTCTGCTCCCACTCTCTCCCAACACACACACACTCAATATGATCTTTTTGCTGGCTAATATCAGCATTAGCCCCTGTAACAAGTTGTCCCGTTGTGGTCTTCTACAGGACAACATAGAGCCACAGTGTTTTTTTTTTCCTTTGTGTTTGATAAAGTCGATCTGCATGCCTCTTTGTGTGATCAGCAATACCAATCACAAAAAAGAAAAGAAAAAACCCTGAATGGTTAATGCACAATAACTGGATGTGTATGAATGATGTCTAAATGAGGCCTGATGGCCACTGATGGGTGAAGTAATATTGATTCTCTTACAAGCAGACAAATTGGACAATTTCAAGGCTTTGAATTATTTTGGCAAAGCACAGCTGTGGTTAATGGATCAGAGCATCTGTAGATACAGAATAACGAGTCTGTAGTTTTCAGGATCAATCAAACATGGTCCAAGAAAGAGGAATGTTGAAGCGGTGACAGAATGCCCAGCCACTGATGAACAATCATGGCGGTCTGAGTCTGTCCATGGCTGAAAGTACGAACACCATGAGAGCAACAGAACTGGACCACGGACCGATGGTAGAAGGTAATCTGGCCTGTCGAATCACATTTACAAATCACTTTTTATGGCATGTTGATGACTCAGGTGAACACATGGCACCGGGAGGAGGGCGAGCTGACAGTAGCATTCTGATGATTTGGACAATTTCTCTTTAAACCGGATACCGTGTGTTATTTTTATACTGGTTCCAGAAGTGCATATGTGTTGCTGCAGATTGAAGCGAAAGTGTAGAAAATGATTGCACAGTAATAAGGCCTAAGCAGAAAAGAACATGGCTGTGTGGGTATGTCGTGATGGCTGTAAGTGTATTGAACGATTTATAAGGCACATAATTGCACTAATAGTAATTGGACTCACATAATTTGAATGTGGGTTGGCTATAGTAAGTAAGTGCTTGTGGTGTCACTTCCTGTTTTACCTAGTAGCAGTGTGTAGCTACAGCTAAATGTGTGCCGCAGTTCATAGATTGCTGTCCAGCTTGTTCCGTCTTCCTGTCGTCACCAAAGACTCTTAATTATTTCACCACTCCTGCCTTAAGTCCACCACCATTGTCCCTATTCCAAAGAAAACTTCCGTAACCTGTCTTGATGACTGCTGCCTTTTCGCCCTGACCTCGTTAGTCATAAGGGGCTTTGAGAGGGTCATCCTGCTCCACATCAGACACACCATAGCATCACTGTCAGGACAAGAAGACACACGTCAAAAACCATCATCCAGAACACTGGTGTGCAAACAGAACTGTGTGCTCAGCCCTGCCCTGTTCACTCTCTTCACTGCACATCACCACCATCCACCCCATTAACACTGTGGTGATTTTTGTCGACAGCACCACTCCAGTTGGATTTGTCGATAATAACAAGGAGGCTCACTTCAGAGAGGAGGTACAACACCTGACTGGATGGTGTCCAGAGAACAGCCTGCTTCTGAAAGCCACCAAAACCAAGGAGGCCATTGTGGAGCTCAGGAGAACTGTGGAGCGCATTTTCTGTCAGAGCATCGCCGTTTGGCACGCCAGCTGCCCAGCAGAGAACAAAGGCTGTGCAGAGGATCATGGGAGCTAAGCCTTCTAACCCGGATGCTGTGTCTGCCGGACGCCTGCAGAGCCACCAGAGTCTCCACTGACAGAACTTACCGGAGACACCACCCATTTGTTGGGGCAGGGGGGATATATCACAGCAGCGCTGGTACATCCTTCCACAGAGCACTATGCTTGCGCAGATCTGTGTGTATCAAAATGTTATTTTAACGGATTGAAAAGAAAACACGTCTTTTAAAATGTTTTATAACCATTCGGATTTACTTCACGTGCTAATACGCCGTCCCCTGGACCACTGGAAGGAGTATTTTGTCCACTTTCATCAGACTGGCTCTGTTTCCTATTGACCTCCAGCAATTGAGCTAAGCTAACTACGATGCTAACAGCTGGGATCCAGCCACTGGACGCAGAGACACAAAAAAGGTATTTATGAGCTTGTCTAACTTTGTCAATGATAGGGAAAGGGCGTGGGTCAAAAATCTTCGGAGTATTCCTTTAAGAGGCCTAAACCAAGTCAAGGCCAAGACCAGAGCAAATCAAGATCAAGTCATGACCAACACTGTAAAGAGTCCGAGACCCAAAAGTCCTTGAGAATATGATCTGGAGTTCTACAACACGGCTTCTCCCACCTCCAATGTTTAGAAGAAGAGCCTACAAGAGACATTTGTTTGTTTGTTTTTTTTGCATTGGTTTTAAATAGCGCTGTATTGGACACTTAAGAAAAAAAAAAAAGAGAGACATTTGTTACGGATCAAAATACACATCCTGAACCCCTTTCAAACATTGCATCGACAAGTCAGGAGTCTCCTAAATGAGGGCCCTGCAGCCTTTCACTGCAGAAGAAACATGTTGAAAACCGAAGTGCAGCTCTTCATCGGGGTGCATGAAAGGAAATGAAAACAAGAAGAGGATGGAAACCAAAAAAAAATGAGACACTGGTGAGAGAATGTGTTCCATTAAAAAGTCGTTATCCTCTCGATGTAATTTAGCCAAATGAAAGGAGACACTCAACTGAAGGCTGCTAACTGGCATTTGCACCCAAATGAAACACAATTCAGAACCTGTGAGCACTTGTGAGAGCTTGTAGTAAAAAAAAAAAAAAAGAAAGAAAAAAGATTCAATTACCTCTAATGATTTTGAAACACTAAAATGCTTCATTAAAAGGAGAAAAACAACTTCTGACTTTAATGGAACATCTGATTAGATCTATCTGATCGATATGATAAATAACAGAAAATGTGGAATGATTTTAATATGGTTTTAGAATGACTTCATTTTTATAGTCAAGAAAAGCAAGGCATTTGTGTACTTTATACCGAGTTCATGGGTTTTCTGAATTGAGGGGGAAAAAAACTGCTCATGATGTTGATATTCGTGTTATGTTTCACTCTACTATTGAAATGAAGGATTTATTTATTGAATCAGGTTTGCGGTGGGGAGGGGGTGGATATGGGGTCGGGTTAGGGTGGGGGGGCACCCTGCTGCCCCCTTGCCTCAGGGCCTCAGAGTGTTGGGAAACACTCTGTCCATTACAATGAGCATTAAGCTAATTCTGCAACAGCTTTTCAATGAGAATCTGGTGAAACCAGAAGCTGACGACTCCGAGCATCATTATCCATAACGTAGACTTTCAGTCCATCCTTGTTGCCTGCTGCTCATATTTATTTTCACACATAATACTGTAAGAACAGTCAAAAGCCTAATTTATACTCAAAACCCAAAGGATAGGCAAATATGCACGGTATTGGAGAGGTGTTGTTAGATTTAAGAGTGAACAGCACACACCGTACAGAGACCGGGTGAAAAATTAAGTTTTTTCTGTGTCATTGGCAACATTATGGACAACACCGTCCAGGAAGCTAGCTCACAGCTGGCCGCTAAAGTCTGCTAGCTTGCACCTGAAGCTTACAATTGCAGGGTCACTGACAAACTGTGCCAAATTTCTCATTTTTACCAGAAAATAAATACTACAGAGCTTCATGCTGTTTCGTGAAAGATTTTTCTAGCTCCCCTTGGGTTACGGTGGTGATGCCGCACGGTTCCTGGACTTTATCACCTTGAATGTTTTGTCGGTAGATACGGAGTTTGGGAAACAGGTTACAGAAGAATTTGAAGCTCCTTGGTTCCTCTGGGGGAGTTCAGGATCCTTCTGAAGGGTTTGGCTACAGTGTAGACAGAACACGTGAAGGGAGGAAAACTAAGAATTTGCTCAAAAGCAGATAGATACAAACACATTTCAGCAGTGGTGTCCAGCAGCTGTTCGTTTTACATTAATTTTGTCCATAATTTGTCATTTTTTCACAAACTAAGTCAGGTTGATTACCTCTGTCTCCAGCTGATAGAGTGTCTGCGGATGTCTTTTTAATAAAGCTACTTCACATTCCCCATTGACTCCGTTAGAAGAAACTCCTTTTTGTTTGTTTTGTTCCTAGTATTTGGATGCAGAGGAGAGGACTTTATATGTATTAACGATTTCCTCACAGCATTGATCATATCAGCCTTTGCTGTTAAAGCTTTTGATTTAACCTCTCTGGGGGGACATTGATTCATTTTCTCTGTGGAATTGCCTCTTTTTCAAGGGCACAGCCGCTGAGAGGCCGTACGCAGCCCTGATGCAAGGCGTAAATTATTAAATAAGCTAATTCCAGGTTCGGCCCTGTGATTATGACCTGCTGCCATAATGAGATGCTCCACCTTATGCAAGATCTGGTCCTGATCTCGAGGTCGGGAGAAAGAGCTTCAATATTAATGGCGCAGTCTGTTTATGTGCACATTCCCTCCGGTACGCCGGGTTCAGCTCTCAGCTTGTTGGTCTCAGGGCAGAAAAGCCAGCTGAAGGAGCGAGAACGAGGCTGGAGACTCAACAAGGATCAGTTCCGGACTTGTCTGAAGGACGTTCTAGCAAATCTGCTGATGGATTAGGGGTGAGGGTAAAGGGTCAGGAAGGCAGCATTGACTGCAGAACTCATTTGGAATATGGGTTTGATCATCATGAAGTAGCAGATTAGTTCGTATCAGTGTTTTCAGGGTTGCAGCATCTGTCGAATCAAAACACATTCATGCCTCAGAGCGTTGTTTTCAATGTGATGATGCAGAAAGGCTGCAGTATTTTAACATAAAATGGGTTTTATTGACACATGAAATTCAACTTTTTGAGAAGTAAATGTTAGGAACCAACTGCTAAAGTCAATAAGAAATCTACTGACAATGGTGGTAATGATGGTTTATTCAGTCCTGATGGATCAGTCTGAATTCACTGATGCGTTTTGCATGTTTTGTGTTTGAATTTATGGGATTTTGTGGGTAGAAAATGAGAAGACTCAATGTCCAACCCTAACCCTAATCCTAACATGAAGCTAAGTTTATGAAGTCTTAACCTACCTATGTGGTCCTGTAGCTCAAATTCCACCGGAGAGGAACTTCATCATGGCAACAAAGGTGCAGTCAGTAAGTCTTTTACCTTTACAACCTGCATAAGAGAGCTTTTTGCTGTGGCGTCTGACTAAAAGGCCTTAATGAGGTTCCATTTTATTGTCGTTAATGTTCCAGCCGTCTTCCGGCTGCCGGCACTTTCCTGCCTTTCCTAACCTGCTGACAGCCCTCATAGTGAATTTGACCGCCTCGGCTGTGGCATAATAACATTATTGTGGTGAAATCCACTTTAAAGTCACTAATCTATAATTTACATAAACACAGTAGAACGCTGGTAGGTGGTGCAGGGTAATCAGACGGAGCTGTAGGAGTACGTCTCACAAAAAAAAAGGTCAGGAACTGCTGACAAAGAGGCCATCTATAATGAATACTGCCCACTCTGAGAGAGAAAACACAGCTAATGATCTTTACAGACCAAGAAAGGCGGGTTTTTTTTTTCCCCCCCTGTTTTGAATGCACATTAGTGGGAAGACGCATCATTAACTGACTGTAAACACTCCTCAGTCCCGCCTCAAACCCATGAGTTTCGGCGTCTCCTTCCATCGCCGTGTGAGGCCTGAGAGCATCCTCGGAAGCTGGAAGCACCGTAATCATCAGCAGCTCGTTACTCACAGCCCGGACAGACACTTGATGCTGGGCCGGGATGGGGATGGGGGGGATGGGAGGGGCGAGATGATGAAACCAAAGTTTATTAGTATGTAGCTGCATTCCTGATGCAGCACGTTGGGCGCAGGGTAATTCATCAGCGTCAAGCCGCTTGTGGCGAGCGGCTAATAGCTCTATCAGTATAACTCATGGTTACTTATCTCTCAGGCTCTGAACTCAAAATACGATTTGTGTGTGTGTGTGTGTGTGTGTGTGTGTGTGTGTGCAGTTGTTTTCTTCAGCAGTCCTCGGCGAGAACACAACAAACGCAGGGAAACCAAGAATAGCAGCCTGACTCAGAACGGTTAAATTAAATATGATTTTTACACGGCAAACTTCCTTTTTCATCTCATCAAATGCTGTGAACTGAGAACACCTTCCGTCCCGAGTCCGTCCGCCCGCCCGGGCAGGGAACGAGTACAGCGGCGCGGCCGGCGAGGCAGAAAGAGACGCGAGCCGGGGAACCGCCGGCAGATGAATAATTTCTGTTCGCAGACAAAGGGAGCCGGAGAGGAATCTGTTCTCTTGATGTGAGTTAACTCCAGAAACACTCCTCACTGAAGTTGGAAACACAAAGAGAAGAATCACGTCTCCTCCGGGGGGCATTAGCGGCTTCCCTCTGAGCTGACCGTGTGAGTTTCGCCACTCCAATAAAAAGTCCAATTAAGTTTCCCTAAATTTAAAGGGCCTCTCTCTGTGGTCTGTCCTCCCTCAAGTCATTCCATCTATTTCAGAGAGTGAGGGTCATCTCTGAGGCCTTTAAAGCTTTGAGTGAACACTTCAGATGTGGGTTTTTGCAAACAAATGTGTTTCACAAGGAGTCAGAACAAATCCTCTCCGTCTTCGTCATCGATTCTCCAAGTGTGTGCAACTTTACTGGAGGGCGAAACATCATTCTTCCAAGGCAAGAACAGAATAGAAGATCCCAACTCCCCTCACACACACACACACACACACACACAGACACACACACACATGAACAGCGGTGTATTTGACACTACAGAAAAAAAAATGGAATCGAATTGATTTCATTTTGTGTTGAAGAAGAAGGTTTTATCCATCATCCAATCTTCAGACCGTTCTGTCCATTTCAGGTTCTGAGTGGTTTAGGGAGGATAGATTCAGGGTACATCTGTCGATCGCGGTGTAAATCGAACGTTTCTGTCCAAAACACCTCAGTAATGCATCATTTGATTGAAGTCTGGTGGCTCTGAAGACATTGGCTGGCCTGACAGATGATATCTTTCTCACGGAACCATCCAGTTAGATTTAAAGGAATTTTCTGGACTCTAAGTTCTTCAATCGTGCCCTGCTTTAGCAAAACAAACTCATTTTTTTCCTGAAACATGCATGACTCATATTTGGTGTAACAGTAAACAGTAAGCAGCTCAATCCGACGCCTTTAAACAGTGTCTGAGATCAGACTGAACAACAGAACATATTGCTCCCGGTTTCTCAGCCTGTTTTTTTCTGTTTGCGGTTGTAAATCAAACTTTCAGGCCTAATTCCATTTCCCCATTGGTGCAGTCCAGCACACGGAGAAAATAAAACCACGAGGAAGTGAAGACAGTCAGACTGTAAACACCTTCTTTTTTTTCTTTTTATTAAACCCCTCCTGGAGTTCAAGCGATTCGTTTGAAAGTTCTGGTTACTGACTTTGGGTTGAAGTTTTCGTTTGTTGGGGTTCTTTGATGTGATTTAAAAAAAAAACAGTACATTGTCTGCAGTCGTCCCACCAGGCAGCGTGGATCTGTTTGAACTGTGACCTGAATTCTGCGTCAGATCCACAAAAGAACCCCGACTGACTGGGGTGGGTGGGGCTGTGTTCCTCCTGAAGTCCACAGTCATCTCCAGTGTTTTTAGAGCGTTGAGCTCCAGGTTGTTCAGCCTGCTCCAGGACACCAGGTGGTCTATCTCCCTCCTGTAGGCGGACTCGTCTCCATCACTGATGAGTCCGATGAGTTTGGTGTCGTCTGCAAACTTCAGCAGTTTGACAGACCGGTGACTGGAGGTGCAGCTGCCGGTGCACAGGGAGGAGAGCAGGACTGAGGGGATCCAGTGCCGATGGTCCGGGAGTCGGAGGTGAGTTTACCCAGCGTCATCTCTTCCCTCCTGTCTGTCAGGAAGTCCGCAATCCACCTGCAGGTGGAGAAATTATATGACAAATGTTAGTTAAAGAATCGGATCAATGAATAAATGCCAGCGAGCAGAAGCACAACAGGACAAATGGCCTGACATGAACCACACAGAGAACCGAGAAATGTGAGCCAATGTTTACTGAAGGATGCAAATAAATCTGCAGGACTTGTGGAGAAAGAGCAGAGTCAGCCCGTTTGAAAGATGGCCAAAAAGATATTTTGTGAATTTTATGAAGCATAAAGAAAATAATTTATAATAATGTGTGAAAATAGTCAAAAAGTTTTTCAAAAGCTGTCGCTATATGATTATTTCTTCCCATCGCTAGTTTTTAGATAGATAGATAGATAGATAGATAGATAGATAGATAGATAGATAGATAGATAGATAGATAGTTAACAGCATGCACTGTCCTGCCAACAGAACGTCTGTTTTGTTGACGTGGGTCGACTCGCAGCTGGAGTTCCCCACAGCCTCCATCAGCTCTGTTTACCGAATCGTCAGTCAGACTCCTGCGATCACTGAGAGCTGCTGTGGAGTTCACTGACGGGACAGACACACCTTCAGAAGGTTCAGGTGCTCGTCTGCATTTCCAAACTGGACAAAAAAAAAGAAAAAAGATACATTTAATTTTGAAAAGAGTGTCAAAAGACGATTTATTAGAATCTGGATGACTATAAATTACCAACAGTTACAAATCTTGATTTTCCACCCATCATTTACTGTTGTTAACATCATGATTTTTCAAACCTTGTGCCATAAAAGTATCATGAGATTCATCCCCCCTCAAATTTCTCTCAAGGATTTGATCCACTGCTTTTTCTAGTCCAAAAAGGTTCATATGGTCCTCAAAGTTATAATCCAAATCGAAAGTTATTTTTCTCAGACCAGCGTGGTATTTGTTTGTTTTCTAAACCATCTCCCGAACAAATCTCTTGTATAATTGAATGGTTTCTATAATATTTTAGCAAATCTGAAACTAAAAAGTCTTTCTGAGGGGATAAACTGATGAGTCAAGGTTGAGAAATGGTCAGGGCAGAAAGCTGAGGTCTGTTTTTCACAGCGACGTTTCAGGCAAAATGTTTAATTTTTCTGTTTTCGTGAAGAGTTTTGTGTTTGCGTGGCAACATTTTGAAAACAACGGCTGTTTACATGGAAATGGCAGAAACATCGACATCAACATGCGGGGCTATGTTGTAGTGAAACCAAATGAATAAAGAGAACAATATGCTCTAATGGGAGAATGTAGTGAACATGTTCAGGAGCAGAGTTTAAGAGATACTGCATTTATTTCCATGGCTGTAGAGAAAAAGCATTTTCAAAAACCTGCATCTTCAAGTGATTCTGAGCAACGTGGTTGTCTAAACAGATATGACAGTTTTCAGTTTTCACTTGAAAACATTAAAATGGGACCTGAGCTTCACCCCAGGAAACAATTCAACAAGAAATGTTCTTTTGTTAACTTAAATGTATACCTCACTAGGATGATATTTTAGTTACATTTACTGCTTATATTAATGACTAATCATGAAACGAACAAATAGGCCTAATTGATTAACGTCTGCACATAAAGTCTGAATTTATGACAGGTTTGCCTCAGTGTTTCTCCATATTTCTTTAAGTAAAGGTACAATTTGTTACTTTAATAAATACTGGTTTACGTTCGCACCTGATCTGTGTTTAGATCCTCTCTGACCTCATTTCCATAGAAACATACGTTTTGTGTTTTTCTAGAAAAGCCTCATCTGTGGCAGTAACTCTGACCCTTAATTGCCCTTAATTGCTGCAGCTACTGAAATGACATCTGAGCTCCGGTCAGCCTTCATCTGGACAAGAGGATCAGGATCTCTGAGGATGGAGTGTTTCTATTGCTGTTCATACATGGAAGAAGTCATTATGCCAGCTGACAGTAGATAATAATAGGAAATAGAACCTTAAAAGGATCTAAAAATACACTGTACTGTTCAAATATGTATACTTTCTCGTGAGATTTAATCCAAAAGCAGACATTGTTCTGAAACCTGAACAATTTGTGTATCTCTTTTAGTCTTTTCAGCTGCGCCTGCTGTCTGCAGGTTTCTTCTGAGCCCAGTTCACATCGGTTTGACACCTCTGGCTTCATTTGGCTTCCAGCAAACAGCAAACTGAGGAAACTTTTGTCGAGATATAAAGAAATGCGAGTTGAGTTGAGTCACATAAGAGCTTGGATCCGGGAATCAAACCCTCCCCCTGACGCTCAGTGCGCACAGCGCGCAGCGCGGAGCGCAGCTCAGGACGCGCTCCTCTTCACACACACACACACACACACACTCACTGCCACACACGCTCTCCCTCTCTCTCACACACACTCGCTGCTCCACCTGCCGCCTCCTCTCTCGTGGACACTCATTGTTTCGGAGGCTCCTCGTGGATGTGGATTTCAGCGCTTTCGCGCCTCCTCCGGAGCGCTGGAAGTCAACACTCTCCTGCCTTTTTCCTTTTATCATGAAGCGACTTTTTGACGCCCTGTGAGTGAGATCTGGATGGGTTTTTTTTTCTCTCCCCCACTCTTCCCACGATGTCCCGGAGCATCTGCGGGGGAAACTTGAAGGAGGCACGCGGAGCGTGGAGATGGACGCGAGTCCGACGACGCACCGGGTGAGCGCCGCATCCTCCTCTTCCTCCTCCTCCTCATCTCCTGATGCATCCCAAAAATACACTTATTCTGCTTCAATACGTCTAAAATATGCATGGGTTTGAGTACATAGCCGGGAGAGAGGGAGAGAAAACTGAACTGACTCCTCATCTGTAATGTAAATACCAACTGTTTGCCCCACAGGGGGGCAAAAAACTGACTCCGGGGGCTCGTGAGGGTAATGATTCCTGCCTTAAAGCCCTTATATAGTTAATTTTTCAGCACGAATCCAGCTAATAGTCCCAGCATGCTGCTAAACGCTCTCCTGTTCTGTTCCACGCGTCCTCAGAGAGCTCCTCTCTTTCATTTAAACCTTGTTTTCTCCACTTCAGATCATCTGTTCTCCACATCAGATTATCCCTGAAGGTGGAAGGAACTCATCACACAACACTGGAAATCGGGTGTATTTATTCCTTAAATGAGGGTTATTTACTACAGTTTAATGAATGTTAAACTTTTTTCTCCTGAGAAAATGTTGAGTTCTCCAAATATGAGCAATCTAAATGTAGTATTGATCCCTTTGAGACATCTTTCCTCCTCATATTAGGAGTATTTTCACTTGACACAGTGGCAACATCTCTTTTTTTCTCATAAAAACTGCACAAAGACACGTTTTCATCAAATAAACCTCGAAATCTGATTTTCTTCCTTGAAAAATGTTGTTTTTGTTATAAATTACAACTATTGTGATGCACATAGATTTTCCTCTGCTTATAACTAGACCATCGGTATCAAACATAGGGTCCGTGGGCCAAACAAAGGCCGCCAGATTGTGTTGCTCTTTGGATTTAAAAAGTGCGAAAATGGCAAAATATCAACATAATTTAGTCTGTAATTCATGCAGCTTCATTAAATGTAGCATTAGCATCCACCGAAAGACTTCATGACTAATAGAAAAAATGTCCATATATTAAAAAAAAACCTTAATTTAATTAGCTTTTCTAAAAATATATATTTAAGCGAACAGGATGTTTTTGTATAGAATTTCTATTTTTGGTATGTTACTGATCTGGTTCAGTTGAGATTAAACAGGCCTGTTTGTGACCCATGATTGGAACTCTTTGGTGCCACTCGTGGTCCTCGTGCCACAGCTTGAGAAACAGTGTCGTATGGGAACATTTTGTGATGAGAAATGTGACTTTTTTTATGTAACCCTAAAAGTGGATTTGAAAAGATAAATACTTTCATTTATGATTAAGCAGACCTTTTAGAGGCTTTGTATTCATTTCAAAAATATGAATCACATTACTGTAATCATGTAATCTTCTCTTTCATTGGTATTTTCACCCCCAAAAAAAAATCTAATATCAGATGATACACCAGGTCTTTGATCCATTGTTTGATGACTGGTGGGGATTCTTCCTTCTATTCAAGCCTCATAAGTCATCTGAATTAAAGAGATGGAACAGATAACATTTCAATTGAATTAGTTTTTATTTCTAGAGAGCCATAAACAACACAGTTATCTCAAAGCAGTTTCACAGAGAAACAACAGTTTTACCTGAGAAAGCAGAGGAGAGGGAGGAAAAGAAGAAAGGTAGAAGAGAGACACAGAGCAACGCAGACGGACAAAAGACCACCCAGCGTTAAGTGGCTGTAAGTGAGTATGTCTCATATTTACTTGTAATCAGGGTAAGATACGCAAAGCGGGATTTAAATGTGAGTTTATTCGAGTTTATATTCCAAAGACAATGAGACGACCTTCTCTTGGGAACATTCTGAAACTCTCGTCATGGTCAGTGAGTTGAAGTCGGAGCACAATTCAAGAGAAAAGAGTTAAACTTGGTATTTTTCCATTAAAAAAAACCTACAAATATGAAACACGAATGGAAACACCTTTTTCTTTTAGCTTTAGGTGTTAAACATAAGGTCTGTGGGCCACAAATGGCCCACTGGAGACTCAAAAGAAAAACTCAAAACAACAAAAACAAAAACTCAAAAGCTGACCCATGAAGTGACAATTTGAACTGTAGAAATTTCAAAGAAAACCCAGATTTTGTTTTTTTAAACATATTTTGTAACACAACACAACACAACACAACACAACACAACACAACACAATACAACACAACACAACACAACACTGAGGCCTGAGCTGAGATATCTGTGATTCCATTATGAAGATAGCATCAGAAGGTTTCATTGAAATTGGTGAGATTGTTGTCATTTTGTGGAGTAATTGGTTGGTTCAATGTCAAATATAGAGATTTTCTTTACAGTTGCTCTTCACCACAAGGAAGAAAAGATTTACATTTTAAACCTGAAGGTTATTGTGGCTTTATTTCACCATTTCGGCCCACTTAAGCTGAATTTGAGCTGAATGTGGCTCCTGAAGTAAAATGTGTTTGACACATGTGGTTCGCTCTCGTCACATCCGAACATCAGCTCAGTCCTCATAACTCTTCTCTTTAATCATTGCGGAGCGTCCCCGCTGTCCCTCATCATCACGTCCTCATCTCCTCCAGTTTTCCGTCAGTCGTTTGAATCGGTTGATTGACAGCCACAAAACGAGGCTGGGAGCGAACGTTTCCTGTGCAGCTGCTTCTGAAAACCCTCCGGACGGCAGAAGCTGATGCAGATTGAGAGTGAGCGCCGAGCTTTTTCAAGTCGCTGCTTTTTATCGCCAATCAGCCGTCACTGTTCGTCCGTCTCTGCTTCCGCGATGTGTTTCTAAAGCTTGCACCGTTTATTTTCCCTAGAAATAATTGTGTTTGTGTGGAAAAAAAACCCCATTACGCTTCATACTGTGTGAATATTAAATGTGTGTATTGTGAAGCTATGGACGATCTGTCACACACACATCACCATGCACTATCACAGTAAATCACCAGTCTGAATGGGATTTATGGATCTGTGTGGTCTGGAAAGCCTCTGACTTTATTATTACTCAAGGAATCAATAAGTCTTTTCACATCTTAGACCATGAGTGAAATAAAAGCAGATCTCTCTGAGCTGCTCTTAACCTGCAACGAAGGAACGCTAATCCTGATTTATTAACGGGAGTTGATGATGCTAATTTAATTAGCCAGTGGTCGATTGCACCCAACCGCGTAGCTACTGCTAATATGCGACACAAAAACATGCTGGAAACTCGTATTCAGCGTTAACAAGGATCCCAAGAAGTCAATTCAACTGCAACAAGTTTTTCAGAAGTATGCTAGTAGCTAATTACTGTTAAAAAGTTAGCCTAAATCCTGTAGTTTAAACATACTCAACTCAATTATAATGAAATAAATTATGGTTTTTGTGAAAATATAGACTTCTTATTTCCATACATATCCTCATGAAAATCTTGAAGGTTTAGATTTTGAGGTTGTTATGGTTCTATTTTACTTCTCTGGCAAATTCAAGATGAAATTCGACCATACCTGCCCCTGAACTGGAAGGTGTTTGAGCCTCCTGATCTGGAGAAATACCTGCTGAAGGCTGGTTTGGAGGAGTTTTCTAGAACCAGACTCAGAGACTTTCTGCTGTTCAGGTTCGAGTTAGAGGACAGAAGGAAAGTGCAGGATCGGACAGATAGACAGACTGCAGGGAGGGATTCAAACCCTGGTTCTGGTGGGCTGGTCTGGATTCAGCTGTCAAGCTCGAAGACTCTGGATCGATTCCAGTTGAGTTTCAGTGTCATCCTTCAGCTTTTTCTACTTTCGCTTCTCCTCCGGTCTGAAGACTCTTGTCAGGTTGACTGGTGACTCCACACTGCCTGCTGGTGTGTTTGGGTGTGTGTGTTTGTGTGTGTGTGTGGGTGAGTGATTGTCTGTCTCTTTGTGATGTTCCTGTGACGGACTGCTGACCTGACTCCAGCGTACCCTGGCATTTCAGTTCAGACTACAGCACTCACAAGACAGGCGTTTTCTGTCTGTAGTCAAATCCAAGAGTTTCTGGGTTCAAACCTTCACACGCTGCAGATTTTTTTCCCCTTTGGTCTCAGGATAAAATTTCTGTGGATCAGAAACGTCCATCAAGCTTCCTCCTGAGCTGTGTGGGCGGGCCGTTTGCTGGCTTTTGTTCCTGGTCTCCCTCCAAATCGCACAGCTTCAAACTGAACAAGTCATGAATTCCCATCCATTTTTAAGCCTTTACAATAAGTAAATAATGAGTTTTGGGTTGTAGAAAATCAATCCGTTTATGATTCATGCCGCGGAACGCACAGTCTGTGCAGATTTGCCGTTTTCAATTAGGAACGTCGCTTATTGAATCAATATTGCAGCATTTCTTCAAAGCGACGGACAAAACCAGCGGCTCCGGTGACTCGTGAAGTAAGAGGTAATCTCCATCTCTTCCCATCCCAGTCGGACTGGTGAGTGATTAAGGTCTGAGAAGCGGTCCTTCTTTGATTGTGGCACTTCAAGAGCGACGTTTTTGCAGCCTGATTCATGCTCACCTCACCTAATGAGCACGAGACGGATGTGAAGTGCTTCAAACAGGAGCATGGATTCTTATATGTAGCTTTAATGCGGACTTGATTTCTGGAATGAAGAAGGCCTTGCTTGAACGCTTCTTCTCAGATGTGTAGGTGCACATCGGTCTTTCAGAGAAATGATACTTTCAGATGCAGCATTTGGTGCATTTGTGAAGAACCGCTTGTTTGGCAAAGTTCTGGAAGAACAACACAGATGTTGTGAGATTTGGGGACTCTGCGCAGAACGCCTCCTCCCACCAAGCAGGTGTTTGTTTTTTTAAAACGCTACCTGTTAAGGCCGCTTCCCACCAGGAAAGTTACTCTTTCAACATTGTTTTCACTCTCCTGCTGCAAGTTAGAGTTGATTAATGAGCTTGGCCTGAGTCAGTCGAGCGGTCAGACAACTTAAGGGTTTGATGCAGTAGGCTTTATTTCTAATAGTATATGGAGGTGTGACGATCAACCCTGACCTGTTTGAGATATCATCCTCGCTACCCGGACGCCAAACAGTGACCCTGCACTTCTACCACAAGGATAGTTTTGAAATATAGTTTAGTGTGATGGCGGCATTAAGGCAACAGATTAAATGAACTCCTTAAAAAAGGCGGGGTCAGCGCTGGGTTTGACGTTTGACTCTCTGGAGGAGGTGGTCGAGGACAGAGCGCTGGAAAAATGGCTGACGGTCACGAACAATGTGTCACATCTCCTACACGAGCCTTTAACATTCAGGAAATCCTTCCTCCCTGGTGCCATCAGACTTTATAACTCATCTTCCTCTGCCAGTCCGATGGTCAATAAACCGCTATAATCCAAAAAATATGCTTATTGCTTGGTTTCAACTAATCTGTCAATATCAGCAGCACTTCCTGGAATTGGATTAAGTTTTAGCTGAGGTCTGACACAGAGGTATGTCAACATTTCAATCTTGCTTCTATTTGTGGGATTTTCACGATCCAGTCAGCGTCCTACATTGTCTCACTGGCTCCTGGTGTTGAAGCCCCTCCTGTCGTCCTCTAATTGATTCTCTCTGAGGCTGCGGTGTCACGCCGGATAAACTGCTCCTGTCAGGAGCACTTTGCCGAGTCGCTGTGGAGGGGCCGCGCTCTGAACCCCCTCTCTGGGAGAAAATGGCCTGTTTCCAAATGATTGGCCTCACCACAGAGGAGTGGACTCCGCGGACAGCCGGCGGGCTCGTTCTCTTAATTTGTTGTGATGATGTGCCCGGCCGTCCTCTGCTCGGCTCCGCCGCTCGCGGCCCTGACGCCCCTCCACGGCGGGCGGGAGATCACCGGCCCCGCTGCTACGCTTCGTGTGGATTGTGCTTCCAGATGGCCGTGTTAAATAAAACAAGAAATGTCTCTGCTTGTACAGAACAACGCAGCTTCTGAAAGACATAATTGATTCTAAGGAGAGTTTTTTTTTTTTTTTTTTTTTTCCACTCTCACAAGATGAGAGAAGAGAAGCAGACAGGCTGACACGGAGGATCAGTGAGTGATGACACCGGGCTGATTCAGCTCGCAGTGACTGCAGTGTCCTGAAGGAGAAACGAACTCCAACAACACTTGTTTTGTTTGATTATCACTGAATGTTCCACACATTTGGCTTCAGATCCAAAAATCTTTCAAACTTTATTACTGACTGCTTTGCAGCATAAATACTAAAAAGAAAAACTGTTTTTTTTTGTCAGTCGGTCATACAATGTAGTCTTCCTCATCTAGGCTCCAACTAAACCCAAAGGGCTCCATGTTGCTACCTCGATGGGGTAGTTTCTGTTTCTCTAGGACCTCTATAGAGCTGGAGCGACATACTCCATGTCAAACAGGCCAAAGGGTAAAAACCAGAAGGAGAGTGATCCCCTGGTCCTCCAGGTTGTGGGTTGAACTAGCTGCTGATTTCCAGCTCCTTAAAACCTAAGGTAAGACCTGAACCAATCACCTGTGCAAGAACCTGAACTGAGCTCTTCCAGTACCTTCTGATAAGAGCTGAGAAATCACTCAGGATAGCTTTTCTATCGTGCAGTGGTTTACACTCTTGCCTCACAGTGAGGAGGTCTGGGTTTAAACACCAGTTGAGTTCTCTTTTGTGTAGAGTTTGCATGTTCTCTCATTTTATGTGAGTTTCCTCTGGTTCTCTGGTGAGTGTGTGTGTGTGTGTGTTTGTAATGCGATGGACTGTCCAGGGTGGATCGTGCCATCACCCCATCAGCAAAAGCACCCAACGTTCTCACCGTTCTCATCGGTGCAACCCTTCATTAGATCAGGTGCTCCTTGTCTTGACAGCATGAAACTTAGACCCCGTTTCGGTGACGTTTTCAAGTGACATGTTTTGTCTGTTTAAATATCTGTGTGATTGTTAATGCAGTGGGAAATTATAAATATGCAAGTCACAAAAAAAAAGCCCCCAAGGGGGAACTTCTTGGAAATGCTCTGAGTCGGTGGAAATGGGGGAAAATTCTAAAATGTTGCTGCTTTGCAAACACCTCACAGCTGTAAGTCATTATTCTGCACATGTTCAGCAGGTGAACAATAAGAGCAATGCTCTCCTCCAGAGTGTCATGACTCCCAATCAATATCCTCCTGGACTTGCTAGTTTTAGAGTTGACAGTCACCGTAAGAACAATTCAATATGGCCGTCTGTCCACATAAATGTCCATGTTCTCCCATGTTATGGTGGCAGTGTATTCTTCTCTGCTCTGTGTGTTTTCATTACTAAAGCAAACAACAGCACCCACTACTGGCCCTGGGTGAAAACTACATCATTTTCAGCATTTCTGGCATTTCTGTGTAAACAGACATCGTTTTCAAAGATTTCCTGAAACGGACATGACAAAATGATCCATTGTGGTGTAAACAGGCCCCTAAACTCTGATTTTTGTCTGGCTGTTGAACTCCGTTAGACTTTTCAAGGTAATCCTACTCTTGAATAAAGACGTTTATCAACATAACAAGAGTCGAGCTAATGGAGGGATTGTTTTCTTGCTCCATTCTCATACTGAAGAGCTGTAATACCCAAGCTTTGTTAGCTCCCTTCATTCTCACGAGTCTTCATCTTTCATTAGGTCTTTCTTTCATTGCCACCCACTGTGTTTCCACTACTGACAAAAGAGCAGCACATGAATAAAGACAACTTTCACTCTCTTGTTCTGCATTGAGTATGTAGCATTCCCTCTTCTAATTTCCCCTGGAAAAGGAGTGTGCACAGCCTGATACAATATATATTTCTTGCTGTCTGCTGCATCTTCAGAATACAGTATCTTGCTTGTATCTTGCTCGAAAGTCTGTTTTGAATAATACATTGTATGTCCATATGTAATGAACATTAAATAAATGATGACCACACAGATTAAACATTGAGCATATGTTAATGTCACATGTATTTTATATATAGCTGCTGAAACTGATCTCCTTCTTTTGTTCGTCTTGGTTAAGGGTTGGTTGAGAATTGACCCCTCTACTGTCACGGGTTTGCACTGATCAAGTCGTCTACTCAACAGATATCTGGATCTGTGCAATCTACTCAAACTTTTATGCATTTTTATGCTTCTAAAGTATAAAGCTTGAGGACAAAAAGTTCATTTGTTGCTGGATGTACCCCTCCCAGTAACAACAAAATGAGCAGTCGGTGCTGATCTCTGCACCTCGAGTGGTCGTAATGTTACGGCTGATTACTGGGTAATACATTGAAAAGTTTTATCTTGGGTACCTTTGAAAAGTTGTAACATGATGTATTTTCACTTGAAACGGGACCTTAATGTTGAAGATTGGTGTGTGTGTGTGTGTGTGTGTGTGTGTGTGTGAGTGGTCGTGTCTCTCTATGTTAAACCTGAGATCGACCGATGACCTTTTCCCTTTGCCGCCAGCGTCAGAAAGACAGATGAAATCACTGATTTCCTTCATGTAACTGACATACTTATCTCTGTTTTTCCTTCCTCCACAGAGCCGTGCTGTGCTGCTGAATGGGTGACAAGCTGGCAGTCGCCCCGTGAAGCGCCGCACTGTGCAGGACAGCGTCCTCCCACAGAGCCGCAGGGATGTACCAGGAGGTGGCCTTCCTGGCCGGGAACGCCGAGCACCAGTTCACCACCATCCACTTCAAGCGCGTTGAGAACCCGCAAGAGGTCTCGTCCAAGAAGGGCCTGTTCTACAAGCGGGCCCAGCTCCTGCTCCAGCCCCAGACCCGCCTCAAGACCGGAGACGAGATCGGCCTGGCGGACGGGGCGGCCATCATCAACGTCGGGGGCATCAAGTACCGCATCCCCTGGTCCACGCTGGACGAGTTCCCCCTGACGCGCCTGGGGAAGCTGCGCAGCTGCAGCAACGAGGCCGAGATCATGGACGTGTGCGACGACTACGACGGCAGCCGCAACGAGTACTTCTTCGACCGGAGCCCGTCGGCGTTCCGCATCATCGTGTCGTTCCTGGCGGCGGGGAAGCTGCGGCTCCTGAGGGAGATGTGCGCCCTGTCCTTCCAGGAGGAGCTGCTGTACTGGGGCGTGGAGGAGAACAACCTGGACTGGTGCTGCCTCCGGAAGCTGCGGCTCCGGCAGGAGGAGTACAAGGAGCAGCAGCGGCTGGAGGAGGAGGACACCGAGCTGGCCTCGCCGCAGTCCTGCGAGGAGAGCCGGCAGCCGTCGGAGGCGCCGGAGGAGACGCTGGCGGCGGGCTGCATGCGGAGGCTCCGGGACATGGTGGAGAACCCTCACTCCGGCCTGCCGGGGAAGATCTTCGCCTGCCTGTCGGTGATCTTCGTGGCCATCACGGCGGTCACGCTGTGCGTCAGCACCATGCCCGACCTGCGCGAGGAGGAGGAGCGGGTCAGTAACTTCTTTTTCCCTTCACTTTACTTTATCCGCACATCTAAATTACCTTAAAAAGACCCAAACTAATTTCTGCTGGACTCCTCATTTCCAGATTGAAATATTGTATTATTTTTTTTTATGTGTTTGGCAAAAGCAGCAGCACTGGGCAGCAAAAACCATTTAGAAACTGCGATTAATCAAAAAGGTGGCATGGAGATAAGATGTTATTTGCTTTCCAATTTTAGAAAAGTAATAAAGCAGGCACCATTCATGACTTTTGGTTTCCAGAGAGTTTCTTTTTTTTTCTGTGGAGGAAATTCAACACTGCAGCTCAGTCAGTCTTTTTGGGCTGTAACTGTGGAAGAAATGCTCAAAACCAAGATACAAGTTTGGAAGGCAGTCGACACTCAAAACAACAAATCCAGATCCCAGGATTCCTTTTTCCTATAAGTATATTTTTAAAAGGCAGCACGGGGGTTGTGTGTGCCGCGCAGCTGCTACGGTAGAATTCAGATTATGTTGATGCATCAGCCCACATACCGAGTCTTGCTGGGCTCCATTGTAAATCATTGTGCCTCAGACATAAGCGAAGGCTCAGGGACGACCGGGCTTCTTCTGCCTTCTCTCTGAATACCAGATTCCTTGCACGGGGCCCCTCACTGTTTTCTGTACACATTCCATTTCATGTGATCCAAATCCCGTCTTCCCCTTCGCGATAATTGACAGCATGCACAAAATGAAGACGATAAGAAGGCTACATGCGAAATAAATAAAGAAGGAATGGATTTGGCCTTGGTTTCTGTTTGAAAATCCCGCAGATATTCTCCCAACGCAGTGGATTTTTTCTTGACCTGCTTCCAAAAATGAATACAAAATAAGCTCAGATGAATATGAAACAGGCTCGTTATTGTTACATAAGGCTGCGATTATGTTAATTGCAGCCGTGAAGTCCTAATCCGTACAGTTAAAGCTTGTTTACCCGAACCTTATCGCGACCGGCTGACCAATGGGCACAGAGGGAGTGGAAATACAAGCATTTATGTTGTTTGTCTTGTTGACTTTGAAGCTTCACGTAAAGAGGGGGATTTGAACCAGTCTGCTGCCTGGTGTTTAGGCACGTTGATGGTGTAATTCAGGAAACATGACAACAAGTCCAACATGAATATGTACAGATGGCTCAGTTGTAGTCGTTCTGCTTCAGGAAAATGAGGGAACGTTCACACGACAATCATGCTCGGAACCACTGAAAGGGGAACTTTTTGAGAACATCTATCAAAAAGGAATGTTTTGAAAATGCTTCGACTCCGTTGTTGAAAATGCAACTTTTTCAAAACGTCTGGGTTCCATCTCTGTGCTACACACCAAGCAGTGGCGTGGAGAGTGCGCTGGGGCCCCATTTAAAAGCTCCCAAGGGGCCCGTCTGACTATGGACGAACATCGGTTTTATAGATTATTATTATTATTATGAAAAAGATAAAAAAACTTAAACTTCTGTATTATTCCAACATGATGAACTCTGCTTCTATTATCATAAAACTAACAGCAGATATTTCAGTGTATCAATAGAGGTAATTCAGAAACCAATTATCCAAAAATAGCTTCAACTCTAATGTGTTTTTACCACAACAGCCGGCACGTCACCTTTGTTTTAAATTCAATGTCTGGGACTTATTTCAGCCGATAATGTGCTCCAAAAATTGACAGTCTTTCATACAGAAATCACAGTGTCGAAACTGACATCTGAATTTCAAAGCGTTAATAGTTTAAGAGTTAGCCAAGACACAACTTGCATTAGTTTACAGTGGATTCGCTGTTTTCCCACCCATTACCAGTGTCCTAGTTGCTTTTGTGAAGTCTTGGTAATGCACCTTACAATCATATTGCCTGCCTTTCAGTTGGCTAGCTGCTAGCCAAGCGGTGTGTCAACACGCTCTGTGGCAGCGAGCCGACAGATCTCCAGGCTGATGTTTAGCGAGGCGAACTAACTATTAAACAGTTAACATTCAGCCTTACATCTAATGCTAGTTTAAGGGTTTTCCACGTCGTTTTCTGCTCCACTGACTGCGTCCTGCGTTCACCTTTCTTTTCTCTTTGCTTTTCTCTTTGCTCATCTCCTCTTCCTTTTGCACGGTTAGCTTTCTTGTCACTTTGATTGACACACTTCAGTAAAGTCACTGGATGCAGCAGAGCAGCAGGGACCACACGGGGCCCCTTTAGGGAGGTTTCCATCAAAGCTGTCACTGCATTTCATTCGCTGGTTGTTTGATGGGGTTAATGGAGTCGGTCTCAGCAGTTTTAGGCCTTTTTATGAGATTTCTGTGGAGTAAAGTTTGTCAGCCCTCGGGGTCCCCCCATCGGCACAGGACCTTAAACAACTTTACAACCAACAGTGCCCACTAGTGGACGAACGTGTTAGCTACATTATTTCACCGTTTCCTTGTAAACACAAAACATTTCTGGAATGCTACATTTTCACTTGAAAGAATTTGTTGTGAATGAGGCCTGAGAGAAGTCTCAGTGAGTGATGACTTTGTGTTGCTGTGACCAGTTTCACCTCCAAATGAACATTTTAAATGCTGGAGATAATGGTGATTCATTTTAGGCAGAACACATTCACAAACAAAGGCTCTTTAATCAAGAGTGAGACGAATGAGCTTTTTGCAGTCTTGAACTCATTGTGTGGATGTTGTTAAGTCAAGGTCGGTCGTTGTTGTTCATTGTGTTTGTTGAACCTGCACGAATTGTGTCCTTCACAGGAATACTTGCTGTTGATTCATTATTTCAAAGAAAGCAAAATAATGTTTGCAACAACCATTCGACTTCCAGCTCACCGATGAAACTTCGGCTAAATTTAATGAATGAATCAGTTTATTTTAGACTGATCCACACAGTAGAATTAGTGTTTCCAATGCTTATCTCTAAAGACTCATGACCCTGAACAGGAGAAAGTAGTAAAAAAGCTGGATGGATGGATTCATCCATGGATGGACAAATTCAATTATTTTGGATTGTGATTCTTCACACAGTACATCATATCTGTATATTCAAAATAAAGATGGTGCTACCATGAGTTAAAGATTGGAATTGACCATGTTTGGCCCTCGGGTATAACTTTGTTCGTGCCTGAATCTGAACTGGAGTTTAAACGCAATTCATTTTTATTTCAATATCGTCAAATGCAGTCATGTCAAGGTAGTAGGAAGTGGAAAAATCCCCCAATTCTACTAGAACAAGCACAGGGGACGGTGGAAAGGATAAACTCCCTTTTAACAGGAAGAAACCTGCAGAACTCCTTAGGAGACTTTCTGTTCTTCCGGTTTGGGCTAAGGGATCAAATTAGAGAAAAGCATTGGACAGACAGATTTTGTAGAGGGATTCAAACCCAGATTCAGATTGAGGGGTGACACAGGCAAAAAAAGCAGCAAACAGATGTTCATAACAAAGTCAAAAATCCCCCTGCTACAGTCGCGGCATAATTAGCCTCTCTTCGTAATGACATTATGTAACGCTAATAGTAAAAACAGGCACACATAAATACACTTTGGTTAATGCAAGTTCAAGTTTATAGATGTACTTTTATTTGTCAACACGGTTGAACTTTAAAACTCATGGCTCTCACAGAGGGAGGTAGTGAGAGATTGTAGAGAAATAGACTCACGGGGGAATGTAAAGATCTTCTGCTCTATCAGCCACTTGAAAACAGGCACAGTGGAATTTACAAAGGTTTCAGTGTTACGAGGAACCAGACAGCCAGAAGCATAAAACAGGTCAGGGGGCAGATTTTAGGGAAAAGGCTCTAAAATGGTAGATAACCAGACGAGGCCTTAACTGATAATGGACAGATAATATCAGAGGTGAACTCCAAGAGGGATGGCTGGCAGTAACCCTACATATGGAGGCGTGTCTCCACTGAAGACTTAGAAGTGTTCAGGGTCCTGCAAGATGCTGCAGATGATCCTCAGCTGGGCAAAACATTCCATGTTGCATGAAACCACAATGATTGTAAACCATGCTTAGAAGCTGTTGTTGTTAGTCCACCCCTCAATCAGGAATTAAGCAGTGAGAATCTAGTCATCAATTCTTACTGTAAAAATGGCTTCAGGAAAAATGAAAAGCTTTAATGTACCGGTAAACTTAGATCTTGTTGCAATTGGGAGGTTGCAGAAGCTTTATCTTGAAAATGCTAATATTTTAGACATAACATAAAAATAAGAGGATCAGTACTTCTAAATTACAATCAGTTTTGGTTTATAAAGAACCTTCATCTTCCTGGTGCACCAGATACTTCCACATAGTGATTGTTATTAGAGTTGTTTCTAATGTAGTAGAACTAGTTTAACAGATGAATGAATGGAAAAGTGCCACACTGACATCGATAAGTTGAACAGGTTTGATAAATACTTACCGGATTTCAAATTAAAAGCCTCAGACCAGCAGGACAACCATCAGGGTTTTAAATGTCTATGTATCCAAATAACTGTTAGCAACTGTATGTTATGATGTGAAGAGATTAGGATAACTGGTATTTGGTAGAAATCAGTTGGTTTGCGACAAAACAGCGGCTTGGAGTGGTTTCAACTTTTATGAAGCTAAAATAATCATTTATGGTCACTTTCAGGTTTTGCTTGTTTCTTTAAAATCAAGTTTTTGAAATTGAAACCATTGAAAGATGAGATAACAGCATTCATGTTTTTGGTCTAAATAGAGTTCTTGAAAGATTTTGTGAAGGTTTCCAACAGTTTTTGTTGCATATTATTGAGATGTCATTGTGTTTTTTGGGATTGACTCCAAAAAGTAAAATATATAAGTTATGTAATATAAAGTTAATAGCTTATAATATGAGTTTCAGTGAAAGCTCTATAAAGGCTTTAATTGCTATACTGACTTTTCTAACACAGACGAGAGCTGCTCTTTTAATGAAGCTTGACTTTGAGATTCCAAAACGACATTATGCCGATGATCCTCAGTCTTTGGTTTCTAATTAGGCCTGAGAGTGAGAGCTGGAGCTCTTCCACTTGTTGCTCCGTTAAGCCTTCCTCTCTCAGGAAGGAAAATTCTGCCACCTCAGGCTTTCGTTCCTATTAACTGCTCATGCTTTCAGTCCTTGATGAGGGAGAGGGAGAGGTCTGGGGGGCATATTAAACCCGACGATGTCTCCGTCTGCAGCTCTTTTAATGTCCGCGCATGCCTGAGACACTTGAGAAAGCCTCGGAGGTCCGGTTGGTGCAGCGCTGATTCACCTCTTGAATGGCTTCAGCAGACCAGGGCGTGATTAGAGAAAAGCCCCGCAGCTTCTCCCACCGTCAGAGATATGTCTCCATCTGACAGCGGCCTGTATGGAGCGTGGAAGCTTCAAAGGGGGAATCAATCAAGGAAACAAAGCGGGTCAAAAGCTGAACAAGGACCTTCTTAGACACAGTCCTCCATCTTGCCTTCAATTACCTGCCTTTTTTCTTTCTCTAGACTCTGGACACATGAAAACAGTGTCACTGTGACAGCAATTAAGTATCTGGGGATTCCTGGTAAGTCTTCGAAGTAAGAACTGCAGTTCATTAAGAGCGAGAACCTAATTTGGTTATGGTTTGATGAGATGGACATTTCTTTCCAGGAAAACCTTCCCATTGAATTGAAAGTCACACGTTGTTAAACTTTGTTCCCAAACTATTGCGAGTGTGCTCCTGTTTACAACTTTTGGGAGAGGTGTAATTGGCTGGCATGCACATAAATTAAAACTGAGACAAAGGGAACTTTCTTACAATGGTTCGGACGGAAAAATAAAGGTGCAATCGAGCTGTTATGTTCTCAGCAGTCGCACTGTGCACAGAGGTGTCAGACAGAAATTGGCTCCACTTTTCGCTTTGTTTGGAAGAGGAGTTTGTCCTGCCTCTGAGAAGAAAAAAGAAAAAAGAAAACCAACAAAAAACGTATGTACTCACTCTGTGAGTGGACTTTTTTTTTTTTAAGCTCCAGCATTGTCTTTTTTTTTTTTCCACTGGCAAGCAGAAACATTTATGCAGCTCAACGCTCTCACAGATCCCTACTCAACTTGGTGAATCGCTTCTGCTAATTTACCACATCTCTTCCAGTCAAGTCCTCCCACTCACCCTCCTCCATTACAGACCATTCTGATATCCATTAGCATTAATTTTCAGCCATTTAAATCTGCACAAATCCTCCATGCACTAATGAAACTGGGAACATGATAATTTCCAAATATTGTGTGTTGTTATACACAATGTTTAGAAGACTGAAGCTGTTGACAGTTTGAAGAAAACAAGACTGATGTGGAGGATAAATTGGTCAAAACAAGCAGTCTGGGAAGTCTTTTTACTCTTTGTTATGGAATTTTAGCTTTCACAAAACAGACGTTCATATCTTATTTCATTCATTCATCCATCCATTCATTCATTCATTTTCTGACCCACTCATCCTTTTACGGGTCATGGGGTGCTAAAGCCATTCCTAGCTTCTTATGGGCCAGGGCATTTATTTTAATTTTATGGTTCATAACTATGGGTTCATTAGTTTGCTGACTCGTTGGTTTGGTGGTCCTGTGGTTTCTTGGTTCATTAGTTTGTTGGTTCAGTGGTTCGGTTCTTCATTACTTTGTTGGTTTAATGGTTTGTTGGTTCATTAGTTTGTTGGCTGGTTAATTACTTTGCTGGTTTAGTAGCTTGTTGGGTCATTAATTGGTTGGTTCAGTAGTTTGTTGGTTCATTGTGGTTTGTTGGTTTGATGGTTTGTTAATTACTTTGTTGGTCCAGTGGTTTGGTGGTTCATTAGTTTGTTGGTTCAGTGTTTTTTTATTTTATTATTATTTTTGGGGGGGTTCATTGCTTTGTTGGTTCGTTGATTTGTTGATTGGTGTAACGGATGACTGAAAAACTCGTTGACATCTTTTGATTGAAATCGGAAGGCTAACACATAATGGGAGGAGAAAGAGCAAGATCTGGATAATTTTCTTGACCCAGGATTCAGAAGAATCTGTCATTAAAATTACAGGGAATTTATGGATTTTGGCAAGCCAATAATTTATGTGCAAAAAAGGAATTCTTGTTATGAGGAGGCTGATTGCGAGGAGTCATGATATCATCAATGGAGTCATCAGCAGAGCAAAGTGCACTCCTGTTTCATGGCTTTCTTTAATTATAATTACTTTATTATTTTAACTGCAGATAACAACCTATTGCTGTGGGGAACATGGTGCTTTAAAAGTATTGATGGTTAGCAAATGGGGACAGATGGGTTTCAAAGAAAATTTGACCAAAGTTTTAGAGAAGTATAAACACCTTTAGTAGGTAGAGTAATTAGTTACTCTGACCTGCCTAAATCGTGGACCAAAGCAATCATGTCAGTTTTCGTATGAAGGAAAAGATCCAACCATTTGTGAAGGACTTCATTCAAAATATTTTCGGTATACCTAGCAATATGGCAAAAAGAAAGCAGAAGAGCTTAACTCAATGAATCCCAACAGATCAGACTGAGTTCACTGCAGGCTGACAGGAAGAAAGCAAATCTCAGTCATCTGTGATGGTTTGTCGTGATGCACAAAATGGATTTTTTGTGTCACATTTGGATTCCCTAAGAACCTGGTTTAATAGGTAAAAACCAATTTGTACATATCAGATCAGATCAGCCACAGATCACAGTCGATGTTTGTTACTCTGATTTCTTCTACCTCAGAACAAGGGTCGAACAGGATGCTCTGAGTACTGAGCCACTGGATGTGGCTACATTTTTTATGATTACGAATATTTTAAAATCACTGTGCTTATGCTTGATATGTGTTCGTTTCATGCATTTTTTTTTTTTTTTTTGTGGAGTTTCTTGGAAGCGAATGGGTTTGGCAGTACCACCAGTGGCCATTGGAGGCCAGTGTTGAGTTTGGTGGAAATTGCAAATTGTTGGAAGTTCTTGAAAAGCGGCTGTGTGAGCGATTGCTTAACATACCACTGTCATCTTCAGTGCTGCCTCTGATTGTGGCTTTTTCTCAATGTCGACGTCAGTTTCTGTTGACTTCCTTACTCTTCTTTCTCAAGAGGATCTCTGTTCCTCCTTCTGGGGTTTGGCCAGTGCCAAATGTTCACTCCAATGCATTTGACTGGTGGAAACATAACGGTGTCGACGTTCACACCATTTGAAGTGTTCGTATCTGTTTTCAGCCGTATGTAGAGCATCAGTGAGCTTCAAGGCTTGACTGTGCTCATTACTGGACGGAGTGTGTTTTTCTTCTCCTGCTAGCTCCTCGTGTAAAACAGCACTTTGAGTGTAAGGAAACATTTAACAGGTTTGCTATGTTTGTAGCCAGGGTTGGGAGGGTTACTTTAAAATTGTAATCAGGTACAATTACAAGTTACTAGTCAAAAAATGTAATCAGCAACTTACTTTTATTAATTCAATTAAAAAGTAACATACCAGATTACTTTGAGTTACTTTTAGATTACTTCACCAGCGAACATAAAACTAAAGACAAATAAATACAATGTGTCATCCTCACGGCGTATTGACGACTCTACACACAGCGAACACTAAATGCTCTTACATGCAGACGTCTGTGTGTTCAGCCCCAATAAATACCAACAACACGACCTCCTTTAGCCGACTGAGAATCTGACTTTCTTTATTTCTGACTCAGGATCAGCTCCATCAGTTCAGACTGTGTTCCTCTAGCAGTTCTACAGTACAGCAGCAGCACCAGGAGCCGTATTGATAGTAACACACATTTATGTTACCTTATTGGCCCGACTACAGGACGACTCTGATTATAAGACGACCCTTATTTTTCAAATATCATTTTGTGAAAATAAAAATATGTTGAACAATTTATTATAGTACAATTATACTTGGAAAACTCACAACAGAGATAACATTTCATGTGATTTAAGATCAAGAAATATTACTGCAGTATTAAATAAAAAACTATATTTTCTTTCTCAAAACCTGAGGCTGTGACTCAGTGAATAAGCAACAATTAAGTACCTCAAAGGTTCAATAACTGCATTAATGATGTAAATAATTTTGTATCCATCAGATTTAAGTTCTATTCAACTTCATGAACATTAATAATTCAGTCTAATATATCTTGGTGGCTTGGCAGTGGTTTGTTGACTCTGCTGCATTGATTACCATCAAGCATCAAAACTTCTCCTCTGTTGTTTGCTCACTTGTCTAGCGTTTGAGCCCCTTCGTTCCAGATGGTCATGTTCCTCCATTTTTCCATCAGATCACTGAGACGCTCCATTTGCTTCCTGGTCACCGGTACTTTGGCTCCATCTAGTGGCGCGGATGTGTAACGACAATCTAGTCCTCGATTATAATACGACCCCATTTCTGAGAATACAGTTTCTGGAAAAAAAAAATCGTCCTATATTCAGGCCAATACAGTATATACTCAATCTGCTGTGTCACTGTACTTACAGTGAGGAGCAGGGTTTGTGTTCAGGTATGCCATGCTCAGTATTTTTTCAAGAGTTCAGAGTTCATTCATAACTCAGTGACAGAAAGTAAAATGCAGTCCCCAATAAATCCTCCATCCAGGCTGAAGAGATTATTTCCTCCATCAGAGTCTTCTGAGCTCAGCCTGGTGAGGCTGTGGTTCTCAGCAGCAGGTTACTGACAGGTTAGCAGGTTACTGACAGGTTAGCAGGCTAATAACACTTTAGCTTCACCGTGAGTTCAGGTGTGTTTCATACCTGTAGATGTGTCTTCAGGTTTGATGAGTTCCTGGATGTTGACAGCATTTTCACAGCTGGGAGGCAGAATTGACATTTTACAGAGAAGTTCTGGGCCTCGTCTGACTTAAATACAAAATGATGTCTAATTTTCCATCCAAAGAATGAGTTTCTATCTGGGAGCAGCCATGACTCCAGCAGCAGGTGGTAAAATCCATGGCAACGCGGGATGTTAAACATATAACAGCAGAGCGGGATGCTTTTTTTATGTACTGTAACAGATTACAGTTCCATTTTTTGCATCCGAATTATGTAATGCCATTACATGTAATGA
Organism: Salarias fasciatus; assembly: GCF_902148845.1. Classification (NCBI taxonomy): domain Eukaryota; kingdom Metazoa; phylum Chordata; class Actinopteri; order Blenniiformes; family Blenniidae; genus Salarias; species Salarias fasciatus. Next base: position 24,318,545 of record NC_043765.1, read on the forward strand.
GTTACTCCCCAACCCTGGTTGTTGCGGGTTAGAATCATTATCATTCATTTTGTATATTTATGTAGCTAACAGCTACAGCATATTCACTGCTCAGTTAAAAAAAGCTAGAAGTTTTCCTGTGAGGGATGGGCAGGTGTTTTATGGAGCTCTGTGTTAATTTTCATGTTTAAAGTTAAGTGTAAATATGAAAACAAACTTGCTGCTCATGCAACCTGACATTATGCTTCTGTTTGTTTTGAAAATCCCCAACTTCATTTGCTTGTGACAGTGGGTAACCTTCACAGCTCCCCTGATGAGCCTTAAACAAAACTGGAGCTCTGTTTTCAAGTGAAAACTGCAATGTTGTGTTGTGTTTGGCTGATGTTTCACACGAGCCGTGAATACCATTTCCTACGTGTATCATTTCAGAATGCAACAGTAGCAAAAGAAGAAACCTGAGAAACCGATTCTGCTGCTCACTTTTAAATTTAACACATTTACTGCAGCATCATCTGCATAAGTGTCGACATTTCTCACAATCAGCAAAGTAGATGTGAGACAAAGAAAGACAGTTGAAAGGGGCTTGAATGTTTCCACCATACATGTTTATATATTTTTTGCATTTCTGGTTTTATTGCTCAAGTTACAACAACAAATAGTGGCCAGTCTTGAAAAACAAAACATTTTTTTTTTGTTCTTGTCTGAAATAAATACTTATAAAACAATCCTCTGTTTTCAGTCGGCCTGAGACTGCAAAAGGCAAGGCGCAACTGAGATTTGTCTTCGTTCAGAACAATTTGCAATATGAATAACTTTCTGGTACTGGTCAAAATTAACATAGACAGAGAGAGAAAAATAAACAATCATATAATCTCGACTTGCCGGTAAATGAAGTCACGTTTTACCTGGAACAAGTAATACAACTCCAACGCAGGAAGTTGCTGTTTGTGGTCATTTTATTGTGGAGAGTTTCAGAGTTTTTCGAGGAGCCGTCTGCGATGAGAAGCACTTAGCCGGCCCGTCTAATCTAATGTGGCTCTTAGCGAAACATCCAGTGACTGAGAGACTTTTCTCCTCCCTGCTTCTCTCCCTCACACACAGGCAGAAAACCACAGGAAAAGGAAGCCAGATTGCATTTCACATTTTACGGCCCCCCCATCCACACTCTGGATGAATAGAGGATTAAACATCTCAAGTGTTTTGTCAGTTTTCCCTCTTCAGAATTGCTTCCTCCGTCCACATAAGCGTCTTTGAAAACTGTGTTTCCGTCCCATTCATCTCCTGTGGGAGCGTTGATCTAACCTTTCAGTGACTCTACCGGCGCCTCGCCGCCCCGCGCGCTTCATTGTGATGTAAATCCCCGCCGCTTTAAAGCGCACCGCCGCCGCGGCGATATATCATCAGGGAGCGTGCGAGAGAAATGTGCACGACGGCAGCTGCAAAAGGAGGCATAATTTTACCTGAGTCAGGGCTGAAAATAGGAGGAGCGCATCAGTCATTCCCGCTGACTGGGAGTCAGACGTACGGCTGCTCATGCTCCCACGAAATCTGCAATCCATCACAGCGGGAATGATTTGTGCTCCTCGCATGCAGTTCGAGTAAATAATGCCAGGTGGATTGTGGAGTTATTTGTTTTGTACTGTTCTGCAAAGGGAAAACTGTCATGTTTTTGTGAACCTTTTTCCACAATCACATACTTACATACGACCCCGTAACACTCTAATCTCTGCCCCCGGTTTGAGGGAAAGCGTGTTTTTGGTTCAGAAGAGTTTCTTTTTAAGCAGGGCAGCACAGATGCATCACATAAAATTTAAATATTAAAAAAACTTAAATGTTCTGCCAGTTTTTACCTCAGTAATGAGGAGAATAACAGTCATTGTAAGCACATCGTAACCAGTTATAATGTGAAATGGCTCCAAATTACAGCATTTCTGGGGTCATTTGAAGGTAAATTGATAAAATACGTGTATATTGATTGAAATTAGCGACCTACAACTTGTCCTTTTCCCTGAATTAGCTGCTTGAGGTCTTAACTAAACCATCGAGGTGAATGTGCCTGCTCACAATTTGGTCTTCAGGTTGAGGGCGAAAGTTTAATGCTGATGCTCTCTTATTTAAAGTCCGGTTTTTTATGATTTGTGATACTTATGTCCTTATACTTATGGGGCTAGAGGGTAGAAGCACAGTACAAACAGACTGAAACCTTGGTTCAAATGATCGCCGTATAAATGTTGAATATCTGTCTGTTTTCCATTTGAACTCGTGATGAACTGAAAGCCCCTAAAAGCAGATTAAAAAGCTTTTTTTTTTTTTCCTGTGGAACCTTTTCTTACGTTCTGCTGCAGAGCAGCTCCAGCTGTGCTGGCTGTAATTGCTCCTCCCTGCAGAGCGCCGAGAAGCTCCACAGCCAACACAGAAAGAGAAAAACACCGCAGGCTGAAAAATATTAGCAAAATGCTTCTCTTGTTACCATCAAAACCATTTGCATTTGAAAACAATTTGTTTTGTTCTTTTTTACTCTCAGCCATTAAACTAAAACTGCTTCCACCGGTCCCAGACGTGTTAAAAATCTGTTTCCCTTCCTGAGAACAAAAAGAAGCTTTTTTGCGAAACGTTATTGACTGATAACTCTCAGGGGCGGCATAAAGCTACCGTTAGCTGAAAACTAATCAAATCACAGAGAGAAGTCCCAGAGGACTGAGTGGAAATGTTCCTCTCAAGAAAAACATCACTCACAATATGCTGGGTTTTTTTTGTATTTCAAGTCGATAGCGACTCCCTCCTTCTCTCTTCAACGTTGATGCAAATGAACTTCAGTGGCCTGAAGTCACAGAAACTTCTCAAACCACTAACACCTCTCTTCCTCCTTCAGAGTTCTAGCGTACGGGAACCGGAGTGAGAGCGAGCACTTGTTGGGCAGCAGCCATCAGTACCGTCGGTTAGATATTAGATGAAACTGTAATGACCCCCGTGGGGAATTTGGCCCGTCGCGGCGGCAGAGAATGGGATATAAATAACGGCGTAAAGCCATACAGTGCAGAGGAAGACAATTCCTTCTGTTGCGTGCTGGAAGTCGATGGCTGGCTGGTTTATTTCAGCGCCGGTCTCGCTGGGACACCACAAATTGCCAAAGGAATTCGCCAAGGAGCCTCCGAAACATGTAGCATCCGTCGGGGGGTTTGCAGTTGTCTCGAGTGCCTTGCAGTTTGTTGTTTTTTTTCTTTGCAAAGTTTGTTTTATTTAGTTTTTTCAAAGATGCAATCACACGTATGAAAGGAAAGCAGTTATTACCCAAGATGGTGAAAACCATGGATGCCCAACATGCAGAACCCAACAATAACGATCATATTATCAACCATTTTAATGATTAAAAAAAACAGAAAAAAGGAAAAGGTGTAAAGATGTTACATGTAAATGTATGAAAATGAATGAAAATAAATAAATCAGCTCGCAGCCAGACATTAGACTGTATTAGATCTTTTCAAATAGTTCTAGGAATGGACCCCACACTTTCCAGAATTTGGTAAATTGTGTAAAGATAGTTTAAATTCCTCCACCTTGATGCAAAGCATCTTTAATCCAGTTACTATGTGAAAAGGGGTTTCTTTAGATTTCCAGTTGAGAAAAGTCAGTTTCATGGCTAGTAGGAGAGTAAAAGCTGTGGCAGCTGAAGAGCCACGCTGGTTAATTTGGGTAGAGTGTCAAGAATCTGAGGATTCGTGGAGATATCTCCTACAGGGGTGGTGGGGTTGTGGTCAGGGCTCGGCGCTGTGCTCCTTCAAGCTCATCAAACATTAACGCCGTCATGAACTTTTGGAGTAACAGGCAGCTCGTAATAGAAAAGGGCCTCTCAAACATGACTTCTCCACCTCAAACCCACAACCCTGATCCCTCCTCCAGTAGAATGTCAGTTTGACCATCTCACCAGTAAACAGAAGAGCGGATTCATCACTGCAGAACACGTTTCCTCGCTATACTCCACAGATGACGAGCTTTAAACCTCTTCGTCCGACATTTGGCACTATAGGTGATGTGAAGCCTGCTGCTCATGGGAACACATTCACTGACGCTTCTGCCTCAAACCATCGGAAGACAGAAGATGATAAAGTTTGGCGTCAGCAGGTCGTGGCGAATTATACCTATCATGAGTCCACTGGCAGGCATCCCATTCACTGTCTATGTGAAATGAAATGCAGTGCATGCTGGGTATAGCTTGTTGCATTGTGAGCTGAGTAGTGACAGAGCTGTCCTCAGCTCATTTGCATAAAGTTGAATTTTCGCCGAGTTGCTTCAGTACTAAAAGAGAAAGTTTGCGGTGAGTTGATGCATTTGTCCAATCAGCTGCAGGCAGGATATGTCGTCATTGATTGGACACGTCCACTGAGCAGGCGATTTTCAAATGCAAGATTAAGTGTCCCTGTGGACATGTACCGCTGGTGGTCGTTGACCAGGCTCTGTGGCTTTACAGGCTGAGGTGCTGTTGTTACTTATTACGTCCGTCCATCCATCCATCAGCCTTCATCCATCCATGATATGCCTTGAAGAACTCTTCATAGCAACAAAACCAACAAAGCTTTCAGGGGATTTCACTTTTGTTAATCTTTAAAACTCATGTAGCACATTCATAAAACACAACAACTAAATTGGATAAAGGTTACAGCTAATAACAGATTTCAAATCCACAAAAATGGAGGAAAACGGACCTTAAACTGCTTTCAGTTTCAAATGGTCTTTGTAGGTCCTTGTCTGTCTTATATATCCATGTTTAATGTCACAATATGTTATAAAGGGATTTAAAGTTTTATAAATTTGTTGCTAGTGGTCATAATTCAGTAATGACCAAACCTTTGTCTGTATTGAGTAGTTTTCTCGTTGTGTGCCAAACTCGTACTTTGATGAGTTAGAATGTGCTTGTCTTCATCTACATGTCATTTTATGAACTTCATGTCACTTTAAGTCCAATAACAAAACATTTATCCTTTATACAATACTCATGTGCCTCTCACATGACATAAAATCTGTAGTTTTACCCCTGAAACGTCATGATGTGACACCAGAAGTGTTTTTTTTTTTTTTACTTAAGTGTGCGAGACGACCTTGTACCACTTGAGAAACTTATTCAAAACATCAATTCAGGTTAATATTTGTCACCTAAATGCACATTTTCTGCATTTATCAATCAAGTGAGATTGATATCTAACGCTACAACAATAGAGACAATGCAATGTTTGAAAAGAATCTCAAGATTTAACCCTAACCCTAAATGATGCATTCAAGAACCTTCAGCTTTGCAGGTCAAACAGAGGAGTATCTTAAGACGTACTGTATCTACACCGCAGGCTTCAATACGTTCATATTGGCGAGTTCTCCGTCCTCCTGTGTGAATCACCAAAATAAAACTGGGTCAGACTCTTTTGTCAAAGCAAAGACGATAATTAGTGAGATCTTCAAAAAGTTCAAGGCAGAGCGTCCGGCGTTGTGTTATTACTGCATCTGGGTTTGAACACGGTAATTCGCCCGCTAATTAAGATTCAGGAGGGAATTTTCACAGAAGTACTGAGGGAACAAACAGAGCTTGCTGTATTGAGTTGAGGTGAGAAAATGACTGATTGGATAATATTTGGGCATCGAGAGAAATTCTCCCACTCCCAGAAGGTCAGTAAGTTATTAGCATCAGGAACAAGGGTCTATTTGTAATAATTTGTGTGAAATGACTTCTATTCTCCTTTCTGCCAGCAATCTGCTGAATAACATTAAATCCACAGAGAAAGTTGGTTTCAAACGGAGACAAAGGTGTCAAGACAAGGACAGAAAACTGCACTCGACTGAATAGTTTAGTTAATCTGGACGATCGACACGCAGCCTTGTGCTTCCACTCAGGTATTAGCTGTTAAACAGCCACAAATGGGTTTTTTTAATGGAAGGTTAACAGGAATCTGTCCCAGTGAGCTTTGGCAGCTTGTTATTTCTGCCACCAGCCTAAAGATACATTCTGTACTTAAGGTTATTTTTTTATTTATTTATTTTGTTATGCTCAACTTTCTCTAAACAGCAGCCAGAACTCATATAACCAGCAGTGGAAATAATGGTGGCCACATCATGACATGCTGACAGGAAACACAAAGCTTTTCTCCCTCGGCGGAGCTTCCTCGGTAGGTTCGGTCCAATCGAGAGGTAAATATCTTCCCAACAGTCAAAAAGAAACTGGACTTTCACTCTGTGAATTCATAGTTATTTACAAGAAAAACAGATCTTACATTAAAGTGAAAAAGTATCTTTTTTTGTTTTTACATTTTTGTTCCTGTAAAGTTTTGTATTTTGAAAATAACATCCATCAAATTGCTGAATCTGAATACGTTCACCTGACCTTTAACTGCTTGAATTTAGCAATAAGAATGAAATACTTTATTAATGTGAAGTTTTTTGATTCATCTGAACATCCTTTCATATGTTACAATGCTTATAATTTTTGAGAAAGAATTAAAACAGAGCTGCTTTCTCATGATTTTCTAAATGCATGTTTAAATTATAAAATTGACGCGCACACACACACACACACACACACATACACACAAACACACACAACCTGAAAGGAAAGGATCAATCCCATCAGACTGGCATGGGTCGATAACAATACAGACATTATCAATATTTGTATCAATCTGCTCACCCCGAACATAAACAGCCTCAAATTGATTTTTTTTTCTTTTTTTTGTGTGTTTTTCCATCAAAAACCACCAACAGACTGAGATCTATAGAACCATATTTCCAGCACTCAGATCCAGATTCCTGTTGATGCTCATTCTTATCTCATAATTCCACCATCTCTAAATCTAAACGGGATCTATTGTGAACCTGGTGTGTAATGATAGATATTATACGGTTGTGTAGGACGACACTGCTGCGCGCCGTAATCTCGCAGTGAAATGATTGTGCGTGGGTTTCCTCCAGGTGCTCCGACTTCCTCCCACCGGCCCAAAGACACACGTTAATTATGTTAATTAGTGATTTTAAATTGGCAGCCGGTGTTCATGTGAACATGCATGCCTGTCTCTGTGGTCCCCCCCCCCCCTCCTCCCCCCTCCCTCTCACCCGCTGTCAGCTGGCTCCATCCTCCATCCGTGACCCTCCAGTAACGAAGTGGTCGGCGCCGACGGGGAGACGGATAATGTTAATATGCTAATTTCACACAAATTAAAAAAAAAAGAAAGAAAGAAATGGATCTGAGCGTGGATTCCAGGCTTGATATGAGCAATAAATTGGCAGAAATTTCTGGTGAAGCTTTAACAAAAAAATCCAAATATTACTGTACAGTAGTCAGCTTGAAAGATAGGGATAATTAGGTTGTCTTAAATACTACCTTCACAGTTTTATCTACTTGAAGGAACTTTTAAGCCGATGTTCATTCAGATGATTAAAGACCAACTTTATTTGTGCCACAACAAAAAGTTTTTTTTTTTTTTGGCATTTCTGTCATTCTCTACAAAAAGTGGCTCCACTATTGTTTTATAACAAGAAAACATCATTTTGATTCAGGGCCTCCGTGGTATTTAGAGCCAGTTTTGAAAAGTTTTGAGTTTACATGGCAACGTTTTCAAAATGATGCCCGTTTAACAGAAACACAAAAAACGATGTATTTAGCATGTTGGGCCACAAGGTGGTGCTGTTGATTGTTTTTGCAATGAAACCAGTCACACACATGCACACAGGAACAATGAGCAATAAACATCCACAATGGGGGTGAACGTTAAAGAAAGTGTGTTTCTCTGCAATGAATACATGTTGGATGCAATTCTTACGTTTTAACATTCATCCCTGCTTCAGAGTAAACAGCATTTATTGTTTTGATGATAAGATGTAATTATCCGTCAAGTTGGAATCTGTTCTTGTGCATGGTGGATATTGCACTGAAGCTTGATATGAACAAATATTGTGATTTGAATTGAAATCGAAATATCTGTTAGAAAAATCACATTCAGATCTTTTTCTCAAATCGTTCAGCCCTCAGTACACAGACGATGAAGTTGGATTGTTATTGCAGTGGTTGTCAACCCTAAAACTGGAAGCCATGACTCTCTGGAGGCGGACATGGTTGTTTTTGTCCAAGCATAAAACAACAATTTACTGCGGCCGAAGGGATCATTAAAATTGGCTTCAACTGGAGATGGTTCATTTTCTGTGGTAATTGTTTAATCATCTCTTCATTTGGTAACCTTGACTTGAAATAAAACACTGCCTGACTGTGTGAGACTACCTTGAGAAAAATCAAACACTCCCAGTCTGTAACACGACTCTTCCCTAGTGGAGAGCCATTTCCAGATATATTTCTGGAAGTGAGAGGAAAAGTGTAGCAGCCCGATTCCAACTCCCAGCGCGTTGAGGGAATGATGGCGGTGAAGAGATCCATTAAAAGCTTTGGTGTGTTGAGGGTGAAAGCATCTGGGATCGGTATTGCTTGTTGAATCAGACCCTCTGCGGTTAATCTCTGCTGATCAGAAGTGAGCCGTCGCTTCCTGCGCCGTTCGGTTTCCATGCCTGTCTTCTGCTGTGACGGGGTCGGCGCACCCCGATCACTCAGATGGATAATTGCGCGCATTTAATTTGATCCTCTGCGGTGCATCTGCGTACATCAGAGGCCGGGAGGGAGGCGCAGATGCACTCGGGCTGAAAGCCTTCGGAAAAACAACAACACAAATAAAGCTGATCGGATTCAAAGAACGAGACGGGATGGGTGGAAAACGTGTTACACAAACAGACGTGAGGAGCAGCGAGGCAGAGGGAGTGTGAAACACACTCGCTCTGAGCTTCGTTTGTTTTGGCTTCATGTGCGGCTTGTGGCTAGAGGCTCCGTCTTCAGCTGAATGCTGAAACATGAGGACATCAAAAGCTTTAGAATTCACATGTGATTGTTTTTCCACTTTTAGCCAATAGTGAAATATATAATGTGAGACGTTTGCTAATCAAACCCCTCAGCTTCTGCCGCTCTGCTTTCATCCTTTAGAGACTTTAAACCAATGGAACGAACACTAACCTGTCTTTACCTGGAACCAAAGACACATGCCGATAACTGGGGTAGTGGTGAACGAGGGGTGAGAATGTTGCAGGTTCGAGTCCCCCAGAGGACAGGTCACCACTATGGGTCCCCCAACAGAACCATTGACTCCCTCACACATCTTAGAAACGGGATGGTGGGATGGATAGATGCTGAAAAAGGAATTTTACCTAGGCGATCGATAAAATATGATTGCTTTGTTGTTTGTTTGCTTGTTTTTTTCTGTTGGTTTGTTGGTTAGTTGGTTGATTGTTTGGTTATATGGTTGGCCGTTTGGCTTTTTTGTTTGTTTGTTGGTTAAATGTTTGGTTGATTGTTTGCTTGGTGTGTTGGTTGTTTGTTGGTTGGTTGGTTTGTCGATTGTCTGATTGGTTGGTTTGTTGGCTGATTGTTTGATGTGTTGTTTGTTTGGTTTATTATGTGTTTGTTTGTTGGCTGGTTTTTGTTTGGTGATTGATTAGTGTCTGCCCAACAATGCCAAATGAGCCGAAGAGCAGCGTCATTAATCATGGCGTCTACAGAACTGGTCAAGTTACAAAATAATATATATTCGTTATTTGAGGCAACAATCACTCAACAGAGGTGTTGAGGTCAGGACAAAGCTTTAGGTCACTGTGATGCAACATCAGAAAGAAAAGTCAGAGTCATAATTTACAATTCAACACCTTGTTCCTTCATAGAATATCAAAACTTACAGTGTCCAGTAAACTCATCTTTCCCAAACGTTGAAATATGTCTGTATGGAGTTTGCACGTTCACCCTTTGCCCGTGTAGGTTTCCTTTCATAGTGGTCCTCTGTGGTCCTCCGTGCAATCTGCCTTTCGTCCAGCAAGCTCAAACTAACATGAATAAAGTAGGATTTTTGCAGAGAGTGACGAATGTCTGTTTTAAGTCTCGTGGAAGTGTGTGCTGTCACCGTGCCAACATCTAAAAAGTTCTGTAAGAGCTTCTGAAACAAGGCTGCATATGGGTCTCTAAAGACGTTTACAATCTCAGTCGTTTCCCTAAAAGGAGAATTGAGCACGACAAGATACAGCAAATTCAAGATATTAAAACCTGTTCCGCCATATGGAAACAGAACAGTTGACCATATTGGAGATGGTTGTAGAGATTCACAGGTTTTTGTGTTGTTGTCTATCTTAGCACTGGATTTGTCACTTACCAGGGGGAGAGCTCGCTGCCATGGGATTAAATATGTCATTTGCATTTTCTTAGTCAGTTTGGCTTGGAGGCTTTTCTCTGTGGTGTTTGCATGTTCTTCCTGTGCTGGCACGGGTTTTCTGCACCTCTTTAAACACACATCCAGTTTTGGGTTTCCTTTTTACACAACGATGCTCGGAGACACTGAAAACGCAACTTTCCAAAAACAAACAACAGCACCCACAAGTGGCCAACATGAAATTAACATCATTTTCAACATCTTCCTCCCATACTTTGGTAACTCGGTGAGAACGAAGCAGTTCGGTGGCGTTCAGGGACTTCATAATGATTTGTGAATAGAAACATTCACTCTTAACAATTACTTTTTTTGCACTTAAATTAAATAAGCAATTTGAAAATACTGATATCATATTTATGATGTTTATGATGGAACCTAAGACTTCCATTAATTCATTTAATTCCAGTGATTTTTTTTTTTTGACCTTTTTGTAATCTGATACTTCAGTGGTTTACTTTTAGCAACAAAGCATAAATCCCAACAGTTGTTATTTGTTTTACTTCATCATGCCTTTAGTTCCTCCATAAGTATCTCTGGAGTGAGGTGTCCTCACATGTTTCACAGAATATTGAATTCAAAGTCATATTAACTTCGTAAAAGCTGATTTTGTCAGGTACATTTCCACTACACCACATTTTTAGGAGCTTCATTTTCACACAGACACACTCTTGTTTTACAAAACATGTATTCAGCTGAGTATTTCTGTAGTCTTTCCAAACGTCTTTAAAAAAAGAAAAATGGACGACTCTGAACAAAGACAGTTTTTGTTGATCATTTTCTGAGCCAACTTGGCTGAAAGTCCAGCGCAGAGTGAAGCTAACAATCTGCTCTTAACCTCGTAGTTACTGAATCATTTCTCAAACCTTGGGCCTGGTAGCAGCTGGCCGGGGAATATGGAGCCGTGCTGAGCCAAAGAAGCCATTCCCTCATGTTCGGATTGATTCAGCTGCATATTGAAGTCTGAGAATTCACTGAGGGAGACTTAAGCTGCTATTTGCCTTGATGTGAATGGAGGCAGATGTATAGAAACTGCATGTAGAGCTTTTTCTTTTAGGGTTTTTAACAAACTGGTACATGGCTTTATCAACACCAACACACCATGTGCTGCAGTGTTTACATGATCTCTTATCTTATGCATTATGCAGCAAGCTCTGTTTATATGATCTTCTGTTCCTATGTCTTGATCCTTTCTCTGCCACTGTGAAGCACTTTGTGACGGTTGCTCTGTGAAAAGTGCTATACAACACATTTTACTTCCTTACTTACTACTCTGACTTCACTAAAGTAACACCAATCAGGTGATGATTTTCACTAACGCTGAAAAATTGAAACTGGCTGGATGTCCAGGTTTCATGTGTGCGGGCCGTGTTCCTTAATATTGTCAGAATTTATACTGTGAAACGATCAAAAAATTAACCATGAGCCTCATTTCAATCACGTAATGGGTTGATCTTGATAATAAACACAACAAGGACAGAATCTATAGGTAAAAACTTACAAAAAGAAATTAAATACCAACTTTGAACCAAATGCATTGAGCTGCCATTAATTAGAGTCATTTAAATTTCACTTTAAGCAGTTTTAATACTGTGGTGGCTGAAAATGTTGTTCATCAAGCTACAATTTCTTTTTGAAAATTTGGCTATTTTTTATTATGTATCATTTAGCTTTTCTGCAAAATAGTAAAAAGTTACACTCTGGGTAGTTTAATCAACCCACCCATCTGTCCGTCCATCGTAATGGACTGGATTCTATCTCAGTTTGAAAGGCAGACTGGACCTGACAGCAGCTCCTTCACCCAGAACTAAAACACAAAGGCAGACCGTCACACACAGACAATTTCATGTAACCATTTAACTGACCCAAACAAACCCCTCTTTGGTTGAGTGGCACAAAAATAAGACTCAAACCGCTCACGGAAAACACCGGATTTTATCCCAAACTTGATTTGCAATTTCCACAACAAATTGAGGAATCTCCATAATAACCAAGACTAAAGTTTACATGACAGCATTTCAAGTGAAGAGGCATTGTTTTCGTTTCCATTTCAGAAAAGTTTTGCGTTTACATGGCAAAGTTTTGAAGATGATGGTATAAAACTACCAAGTCCTTGCATGGCGGACAGCAGGGAGGTAAAACGATTCAGATAAACTGAATCTCCGTATCCCTGTCTCCTGGGTAGACAGCCCTCTGCTTTAGTACTCGCCAGTAACAGCTATTTTAAGACGTCTCTATTCACTGCTGCAGCATGGAGAATGCTTGACGCTACTTTAATCTGTCAGAAAGGGTCATTTTTCAGCTATCGAGCCTCTCCCCGTGGCACTGATGCAGTGTTGCTTCAGTATACAGTTCGGCAGGGGAAGTTCAAGCAATTTACCCTCATTTTATTTGTGAACACTCAGTTTAGCAGTTTACTGCCTCTGCTGCTGCTGTGTGTGGAGGAAGGAAAAAAAAAAAAAACTGCAGCTCCAGCTCTGTCGATCAGTCATTTACATGGCCACTAATGGGTTTAGCAAGTTTGATATCTCAAGGGCAAAAGCTGTGCCACATACAAAACCGAGTGTGCGTGCTTAAAAATGCATGAGGCTGACTGAAACGCAAAGGCAGAGAGTTTGCCTCCATACTCATGTTTTTCTACTTTCACACAGTTATGATAAACAGAGTCCTGACAGATCGCTAAATGTCCTTTTCACACACTAGTGCGTCCTCACACTGAAACGCCTTGTCAGACCAGTTGTTAGCCTCGGGATCAGGCCCGATACACTACGGACTACTTGTACTTGTTACAGATCAATAATTCAACCAGTAGATGCTACACACAGTGTCATGTGTTCTCTGGGCGCAGGAGCACACTGGAGCCTTCACGGCTGCTGAAGATGTGTGGAGCATCAACGTGTGGGCGTGGTTCACAGCAACGGATTTTTGGAATTTAATTACTTGTATAAGTATATATCACTTTTGAAATGGTACTTAAGTTTATGTAAGGATGGATGGTATATTTCAGTTCGTGATATTGAAGGTTGACTTCATCAACTGTCATCCTGCTTGACAACTCGTCCCTCTATCGTATACCTTGTTATTCATGCAGGATTTTGTAGAAAAGACTCCAGACACCCAGTCCTATGTGGGGATAGGTTTAGACTCACAGGTCAACACTGGGATCTTTTAATTCTGACATCTTGCAAAAGTGTAAAAATAAATATGAATGATCATCTGCCAGTTGTTTCTTTTTCTAATTTGCACATTTTCAGAAATAAAGACCAAGATGGCAGCAGTACTGGCAGCTGAGGGATCAGTTGCATCTAATTAGCTACCTGAATTTTAGCATACTAGCATTAGCATCAAAGTCATGAGCAGTGTGTCTTAAAGGTGCTGTAGGCAGGATTTTTGCTAGTCAATGCTAATTTTTCTGTGTTTTCTTTGGATTAAATGTTAGAGTATCCATTGATAATCCTTTAGGGGTGTAGCATAACTGCACTACCGCGAGGGCGCAGCGTTTCCATCTGTCTCTGTTCTGACCTGAAAAGGAATCTCGACAGCTCCAGGTATCTTTGACCAATCAGAAGAGCCCATGAGGCTCTAACCGTGATTGGTCGAGGGGCGTTTGTCACACGTTCTTGTTGGAGGGGCTTAACTTGCGTAAGGGCAGAAATGATGCGGCAGGTATGATTAGACATTTACAAAAAGAGCCCATAAAAACGTCCAGAAGTAACTTGGATTTTTTCACTTATGGAGAAAAATATTTGGTCCCTGAATTAAAATAACTTTAATGGCTCTTATATATTAAATTTATGATCTTTTAGGTGAAAGTCCAGAGATTGATCCATCAATCCAAACTCTTCCATAGTCAGCCTTGTTTTCCTTTTGTTCATCACCCATCAGTCAGAATCACATCTGAAGCTTTTTGATTGCAGTTTTATAATATCTGATGGTTGTATTGCAAGCAGTCATAATTCGGTAGGAAACTGCAGCAAAGCAAACTTATTTTTATGTTTGGTGATTTAAACACTCGGTAATGGCGGCAAAATGAAAAACAAGCCCATACACTGTATTTCATGGTCTCCTCCAGGGGTGATTTTGACTTAATACCCAAGTAATCTCTTATAATTACATTTTCAAATATTTATGAACGCAGTTTCAGCAGTCCTGAGAAAATAATTATTTAAAGAGTGAATATTTCATCTGCTAAACTCACAGCACAGCCGGATTTGACGGTTTCTTTGCGTGATATCATCTGCGCTCTGTCCACCTTTTACCTTTTGATCACTCGGGTTGGATGCGAGAGTCAGTCAGGTTTGCCGGATCAGATAATTACGATGTTGCTTTGCGCTTCGGGAATATTTCATCAGTTGCCTCTCCTGGCAGAGAACGGGTTCACCTTTCCGCTGCGAGATCTGACATACCAAACATATCTGTCAGTGGCGAGCCCACGATCCAAGACGCGCTCTTTGAAAATGCCTTCTTAATTACTGCCTCCGTGCTGCTGCCTCTGTCAGAAACACTTTTGGACTCGACGTGTCCCACTTACAAAGGGTGCTGTTGCCGTTGCGTAACCTAACACAATCCCTAACGCGACTGTTCTCCCTCTCCTCTGTAGGGTGAGTGCTCCCAGAGGTGCCACAACATCTTTGTTCTGGAGACGGTGTGCGTCGGCTGGTTCTCCCTGGAGTTCCTGCTGCGCTTCATTCAGACCCAGAGCAAGTGGACGTTCCTGCGCACGCCGCTGAACGTCATCGACGTGGTGGCCATCCTCCCCTACTACATCACCCTCATCGTGGACTCCATGTCGGTGGGGGGCAAGCCCACGGGCTCGGGGAACAACTACCTGGAGAAGGTGGGACTGGTCCTGAGGGTTCTGCGAGCCCTGCGGATCTTCTACGTGATGAGGCTCGCCCGCCACTCGCTGGGCCTGCAGACGCTGGGCCTGACGGTGCGCAGGTGCACCAGAGAGTTCGGCCTGCTGCTGCTCTTCCTGTGCGTGGCCATGGCCCTCTTCTCGCCGCTGGTTTTCCTCGCCGAGAGCGAGATGGGCGCCAAGCAGGAGTTCACCAGCATCCCCGGGAGCTACTGGTGGGCGGTCATCTCCATGACGACGGTGGGCTACGGGGACATGGTGCCGCGGAGCATCCCCGGCCAGGTGGTGGCGCTGAGCAGCATCCTGAGCGGCATCCTCCTCATGGCGTTCCCCGTCACGTCCATCTTTCACACCTTCTCGCGCTCCTACGTGGAGCTGAAGGAGGAGCAGAGCCGCGCGCTGAAGCAGAAGCTGGACTCGCAGGACAGCACCAAGTCGCAGAACAGCGAGGACTCGCAGGAGACGGACAGCTACCGCGGCATCACGGAGGCCGCCGCCACCGTCATTCAGCGGAGGAAGTCCATGGCCGCTCAGAGGGCGGCCGAGATCAGAGCGTCCATGCAGACCTAAGCCTCTCTGACTGGCCGGGAGGCCGAGACACCTGACGAGCCGCGAGACTCCGGAGCCGGAGGAGGGCGGCGGATCTGCGCTTTGATCATCCGGCTTTCACGAGCTCGGCAGAGCGGCAGAGATCTCTGTTCCTCATCAATCTGACTTTGAAATGAGGGTAACAATACAATATTCATGATTAAACAACACAAGTCAAATGAGATTAAGAAAACTGACTGAGACACAACCCTCACTGCGATTCAGACAAGGACGTCGAAAACATGCTGTTATTCAGACCTCAGAGTAATAATTCATGTTCCTCGTGTAGCTGCGTTTGAGCGAAATAAAACTGTTGGCTGAGATGTGAAACCCGCAGTCTGTTGGAGAGGAGTACTGTATGACCGTGTATATTCTCTCTCTTTTTTTTAACATATCTTCAAGCCAAATAATCAAATGTCGCTGGGGCTGTTGCACGAAGTTGCTGGAGTCAGCACGTTCACTTACAATGGAGCCAAGCTATTCAGGAGTCATCCAATCAAAACACAATGAATTACAATCCCACCTTTTTTTTTTCTTTTTTTTTTTACAGTCTGCTGGGAGCTTGGGCTTTTAATTGGAAAATGGCAAGACGATTGGTTTCTTGGTAGCATTTATGCATGATTTAGATTCCACTTAAGTACATTCAATGGCAATTCTTAGCAGAACTGTTGGTTCACTGAAGGTTTTAAAGTTTGATTGTTTAGACTCAGAAGCAAGTTGATTTAAAAATGTCAGCTAACTTTTTCCTAATGTCGTCACAAGTCTTGCTAGCTTAACCATAAAGTCTTTTCCTTTTATAGATCCTTGGTTTTCCTCTGAGGCCCCGATTACATGACATTTTAAGTGAGAAAACATTGTCTGTGCTTTAGGGTGTAAACTGGCCCTGAGATCCAACACAGACCTCCTCTCACGTTGCTGATTACAATGAAACCAATCGTCATTGCTCTCGTTCAGCGAGGAGTCTTCACAGAAGAACACTGGGCAGTTTAACAGGTCTGCTCTGGAGTCGTTGACACATACGAGTCTAATTGTGACAACCCAGGAGCAGGCAAACCCTCGAGACCCTTGGGCTAGCAACAGATTCTCAAGTCATAGCATGCTCGGTGCAGATTTGAGCAAGTAGCAGGAAAACAGCCATAATAAAAACCACCATTCTGCGCTTTTCCTCATATTTTCTTTTGACTCCACTGAATCTGTTTGAATTGATAAAGCAAGGTCAGAACAGGTCACAACACCTGGTTGAGTTCCTGTATAACATGTAGGTAACTGGCTGGGGTAGCTGCTGGTTGAATTTCTAATTCACCAATAGAAGCAATTATTCCTTTTTTCTTGTAATATCCATGAAAATGGCACAGCACTTCATTATTTAATGCTCCATCTTTAAAGCAGTAACAGGTTAAAATGAATTCCCATTAATCAATCTCTCTCTTAGAGAAAATGATGAAGGATAAGGAAACGGAGTGAGTTTGACCAAGCCGTGATTCCTGGGTGCCTGCCTCAGAAAATCCCCCAAAACTACAGCTCTTGTGGGATTTTCTCAGTCTGCAGAGGCCAGTATCCATCAAAAGTAGTAGAAAAACCAGCGAACCATCGACAGGGTCATGGACGGTCCCACTGAGGCGCCACATTTACACCTTCAGAGGGTTACTGCAGTCTCAAAGCTATTAGATCAGGTCAACTGGACTTGGTCGTATGTCACGGTGGACGTTTTACCCCTGATCCAAGAGGACCATCAGTTCATGCTGTTCCATCGACCACGCTGACCGATCAAGGCTTGTTTTAGCTGCACATAATTAGGCGGGTGATTATACTACTTTAAAATGGTTATACCATGTTTGACAGTCCATCCTTTGTCTGTAAATAAGTTGTTTTAATTTCACTTGACTTGCCCAGCATCCAGTCATCTTCAGCTTGCCTCGTTTTCCATTCACAGGAAAATGTCTCCACAGAGAAGGAAAGCCTGAGCGTGACTGGAAAGTTAACAAAGAGGGTGATTAATCAAGCAGAATGACTGACTCGAGAATCGAAAGAACCTTGAGTTGACTTTACAAATAAATAACAGTGTAGGAACTAATTGAATAGTTTTGCTTCCAAGACAACAAACAGAAGGCTCAAAGCTTGAGCAAACTAAACTAAGATGTGATAATTAAATGTTAATACTAAGTCAACACAGATTTCAGAATCTCTGCAAACAAGTTTAAGCTGATCGCTTAAAAAGCTGGAATGACTTATTGAGTTATTGCTAATCATTGGGGGCTGAGATATGATGGATTAATTACGAGGGACTTATTTTGATAAGGGGATCAATTCAAAAGTTGACTTTATTTGGTTCCTGCTGTGATTCTCAGATATACTGATCAAGAGCAGTGATGGATGAAGTTTACGGCTCAGTGCAGGAACGTGGATGTCACGTGTTTTTACAATCTTTGCTTCAACTAATAGTTTAATGACTCTTTGGTTCCAGTCCCGTCTTTGACTCTGTGTATCTGTGTTTTCCACACACATGGGCTACTTGGGTACCAAATGGGTGAACTGTGAGGGTCGCATGTCGGTTCACCTCATGTGGACTTCCTCCATGGGTCACAGTTCGGTCAGTTATGAGAAATGTTTGAAATGTTTAACAGTCCAACATAAATACTGGATTGAGCCTACATGGGACCATTATGAAACCTCAAGATGCAAACCCACATTTTAACCCCATTAAAACTTAAAGAATGGTCTGAGGTGGGCCATGTGCATGCAGCCCGGGTAAAGCCCAGATAACACCAGGTGAAATACTGCATGAAGCCCACGTGGCGGTTATGGAACCTGAGAACAAACCCACACACAAACCTGTTTTTTAAAACATTTTTCAAATGCTGACTGGACTTAAACTGAAGTATAAATTATAGAAAAAGCAAACAATTCTTCCCCATGAGCAAACATTGCTGACAATAAATAGAAACCCCCCTGTGCAGAACCGAAATCAGAGGTGACAGCTTTCTGCTTGTGGTTTAGAGGATGGGAAGACAGAACAGGATAGGACAACAAACAGCAAAGTAATTCTTTCACAGGTGTCAAACTTCCAGTTTTACTGTCAGAGAACCTGCAGGAAGGTAGAGAGAGAGGAGAGACAGTTATTGACAGACTGTGTGGAAACTGAAGAGGAGAGAAAACAATATATTTGTACAACATACAAATATATTCAATTTAGATATAGTGCAGTTTGATATACAGAGCTGAAAGAAATATAACAAACACACACAAACCCCAAATATAATGATATTTTATCCCATCTAGCTGCATCTGATTTTAAACTAAAACTTCTTTCTTCACATAGACTTCTGCTGAGATTAAAATGAAAATGCTGCAACAGTTTCAGCGTGTTCATTTTTTCACTTGCCAACAAAAAACACACTTTTTGTTTGTCATTATTGTCGATACAATGCAGTACATATCTTTCATTCTGCCTCGGTGGTGTGTTTCGCCCTTTATGGGTCTCTTTAGGCCCCGTTTACACAACATTACCAGTGGAAAAAAAAAAAGATCCTTTCTGCGTTTTTATTTTAAAAAAGATGTAGTTAGCATAGTGGGCCATGAGTTGGCGCTCTTGGTTGTTTTGTAATGAAACCACACATACATACACGCAGAAAACAACACGCTGTAAACTTTAGCAATGAGCGTACACAGACATGAAGTTGGATTGTTATGACGGTGACTGTCGCAGAGACTAATTGGTTCCGACCATTTTTTTGGTCTCCCGAGTCGCCGTGGCAACCTGTCCTCCAATGAGATCGGCCCTTTAGACACGACGGTGGCTGGTTGGTCAAAGCTTTGTAGATTTTAATAGGAAATAAATAAACGGAGCTGAGAGGAATCTCATCTGTGCCGCTCGTCCCTGTCAGGATCAGCTGGACTGAAGTGAGCAGAACAAACAAAACTTACAGTAATCCCTGAATGGAACTCGGAGAGGAAAGCACTCATTAAGAGTAATTAATTCCACTTTGTTGTGCTTCAAAGAGGCGGACGAGTCGTCTGCACCCGCCTTCATGCTGTCAACACAACACACCCCAACCTGAGGAAAACCATTTTCACTCATTTCCTCATTTAAACCCCAAAACGCGACACTTTATTCCCCTTCCAGTTAATGCTCTGAGCTTTGAAGTGACACATTAAAAACAACACATTCCACTGCGAATTATTGCCACGTCAGAGGGCCAAACAGTGCTTGTGGGTGTAAATGAGGGTTTGATATCTTTAACGTGCAGTGCGGGTTTGTTAGGACCTCTGAATAAACGAATCATTGAAAAACTGTGAAACAATTCCACTTCTATCTGCGCTATTTGGCTTTTAATGGAAATATTGTTTTGATGAGGGGTGTTTGAATAGAAACCCAGTTTGAATGGATTTGTGCTTTGCGTCATGAATCCGCATACCCGAGGAGTCTTTTGAAAAATGCAATAAAGATTATAATGAACACGGTCCCGCGTTGGCAGGGCTTTGATTTACCAATTTTATTATACACAAGGACGCTCTTAAACTCTCAAAGCAGCGCGTGGTGTGCTTCGTTTGTTGTGGCTGATTTTCCCGTGTACTGATTTAATAATAAATTAAAAAAAAAAGAAAAAGCACGTTTTCCAGGAGTGCTGTTGGCTCGATTCTCTGTTAACGCTGCACCAATGAGGTACTCCACCCGGGTGAGGGGATTTCAAAGAGAGTGTGAGGGGAGTGTCAGGGGTCAGGGGTCAGCCTTTACAGTTACTTGAGATTAAAACGGGCATTTTCACTCATTTTCACTCAAATTGTGATCAATACCCCATTTACATGACAATGCTTCAGGTTTTTGCATTTTAATTTGAGAAAAGTTTGGTTTTTTTCATGGAAATGTTCTGAAAACGTCACGTTAACGGGGCCTGACTCAATGGTTACTCTGACACTCTGAGACCCAGTCTACTCCGGAGGTTACAAATACATGGATTCATTTGTGAATGAAGTGAATAAAGAAGGTTCTGCAGACTGTCCAGATTCCTCACAGTGTTACTGGAGGTCAAAGTAACACCCTCCAGAGCCATTATAGATCGGTCTCTTAGATGTTTTGGTCCAAATAGAATAACCTCTGTTTTATTTGAGTTCAAAACCATAAAATTCTGACTCATCCAGGTTTTTACATTTTTAAAACAAGCCTCTAGTTAGACAAGTTGATCGGTGTCATCGGGCTTCATAGATAGATTTGGGGATCATCTGCATAGCAATGGATGTTTCCTGATGATGTTCCCTACGGGAAGCATGTATAATGTGAAGAGCATAGGTCCTAAAACAGAACCCTGTGGAATTCCATGTTTAACTTTGATCTGAGCTGAAGAGTCATCGTGAACATTAACGAAGTGGAACCTGTCTGATCAATATGATCAAAACCAGTCTCATGCTGTCCCTTTAATCCTGATGGTCTGTTCCAGTCTCTTCTGTAAGATGCAACAAATAAAAGTATCAAAAGCAGCAGTGAGATCTAACAGGACCAGAACGGAGACCAGTCCTGTCTGAGGCTGTGAGGAGATCATTAGTAAACTCTCCCAGTGTTAGCTGAACCGTAAAATCTGTCAGCAGTAAAAATGTAAATCCTGTCTTTTAATATTAAATTGCTCATTGTTACATAATGATTTTGGTCTCTTTTTGACGAGAGAGTCTCTAAATAAACGACTGATTTAAGTTGAAATCCGATTCCTGGTGTCTGCCCTGCCACATTAACATGATGAGCCGTCTGAATCGGCTCCTTGTTAGCCGGAGGTTTTCAAAGTGGATAATGAGCCTCCCTCACAGAGATCAAACCACACTGCACCTCATTTTGGCTGGACTTCATGTTTTTCACATTATTGGGTTGTTATTGTTCATGGCTGCTGTATCTGTTATACCTTGTAACTGTTAGAGCTTTGTTTTTGCACTAAAGGTTATTTTATGATTTTAATGAAAGGCTGGACTCTTTATTTCTTTTTGTCATATTTTTCTCTAACATCACCATCAAACTTTGATCAAACTTTCACTGACTGAACTGCTTTGGAGACATTTCAACCCTCAAGTTTGTGATTTTTGAAATTTGCATATATGAAAAAGTTTTAAATAAATCGGGGAAATGACTTCATGAAAATGTTGGCATCGTCACAAAACCCAAGAATTACCACCAAAAATTACAGGCATCTCAAGATGAAGCCAATATTTATGAAACCTTTCAATGCAAAACACAGTGAAATGTTCAAAAAACACATCTCCTTCAGCTGTTGCATTATGGGTGTTGGGCCGGATGAGAGCCTGTTTCGGCCAATGTTGGCCCACAGGCCTTATGTACGACACCCCTGCTTAAAGCAGAGAGTTGAGACATCTCTAAACGGACATCAGAGCAATGAGGAAAGACACAAAGACACAACCCTGAATAATGTCCTCATTTAAGTAGGAAAACGCAGCGCCGTCTTTTAACTGAGCAGTGTTTACTGGAGCAGCCGCTTCGTCGCAGCGACTGAAACAACCAGACGTCTTCCTCCTCACAGCCGAATGCAAACACAGAAACACACAGACAGGATTGGATCTACAGCGACGCAGCTCTGCGTCTTTTCAAACTTTCCCTCTGACCTCCGCTTCACCCGACTCATTCCTCCTCCTCCTCCTCACGGAGGAACCGGGCCGTTCCCATTACAAGCTTATCACTGCTTACAGATTCAGGCGGCTTGAAGCTCTGGAACTTCTCTCTCTCTCTCTCCCTCGACATGCGACGTCTCTCAGATCCGCGGGGTGTGACGGAGCGACGTCTGCAGGACCGACGCCGACTTCTCCATCACAAGTAAACAGAGGCAGCCTGCAGGTTTTTCTCCGTGTCGTGTTTATTGGCTGACATGAGACGTTACACGTTTGACAATGAGGTGTTTGAACAGCAGCAAAGTGGGTGTAGCTATTCAACAGACTCATAGAAAACATGAAACACCGAAAATAAACTGCATGTGTAATGACATTTTTGGTACATTAACAGAGTGAGAGTGCAGCAGATAGCTTAGAATTGATCTCATTGTAATACAACCATTAAAAATTGACACGTATTTGGCCGCAGATATAATCAAACCCATCTTGAATTAAAGTTAGCATCATGTAACTGATGTATGTTTTGAGCTAAAATCTCTGAATCTTGTGATTGCATCAAAATTAGAACATTTTTTCCCCCACTTATCTGCTGCACAATTAACAGAAACAAAGGAAAACGTGGCGGTTTTTAAAATACCTTCATACGACTCAATGGAAATGCAAAAAAAAAAGAGACACAAAACCAGGTACGGGCAGTGAAACTGTCAAAGCAAGATGAACTCTGAGGTGTTTGATCTCGTTAAACGTGACGGAAACGTGCCGTGAGAACATTATCCAAAGTCCCGACGCACACCGTCTTACACCAGCTTCAGAGGAAAACAGATGCAACTGAGCTGTAAAAACAGCGGTATTCAGAGGGTGTGCCGTCCCGGCGGAGCTTCACAGAGGAGGACAGAATCAGGTCTGCTCCGGTGCACAGTTCACTGCAGGCCTGACAGCCGGACGCCTCCCGGTTTGGCATCCGTCCACTCCCCAGCGGAGGAAAACAACCATAAAAACAAAAGCAGTAACACAGAAGAACTCTTCCAGAAACAGAACTGGTGAGAATAACCTGCCTGGAGCAGCTTGGCCGCCAACAGCCGGGACTCCAAGGTGCGATCGGATTGGCAATAAAGAGCAGTGCGGCGCTGTCCGACGCTGACGCGACAAACGGAAACGTTCGAGTCCTCGAAGACGTTACTACCGGAGGCTTTGGTCATCGATTATTCATAACGGCAACCACGGCTGCACTCTCACATCACAGCAATTAACTTCCATATGATACACACCACTGCAGAGGCGGGAGCATAAAGCGACGAGAAGAATGGCGCAGTCATAAAGCGACCTTGAAGGGTTCCTTCACTGAATATATCAAACATGGCGAGAAAAAGTATGAAATTGGTCAAATAGAGAGTATATCAACGACGAGTTCAATCTAATGCCACAGAGGGAAGCAGAATAAAGTTCTGATTGGGTTTATTCAGATGTTTCGGCAAAAGAAGCTCCTGTTGGAAATGGTCGGTGGTTGTAGTGAGAAAGTCTATTTCTGTGCTTTCTGGTCGTCTTCGACGGTCTAGCAGAGACGGCTATGAAATCCAGCAGATTCAAGTCAGTAGTGATCACTGGAAAGACTTTCCGCTTGGTTGTAGAGCTGCTTTGTTCTAACCTCTTGAAATCCTTCAATAAAAAACTGTTGGTGAGAAGTTTTTTTTAATTTTCTCTAGGAACTTGCATAAAAAAATATACTGCGATCAAGTGCAGTTCCCAATGTGTCCACTAGGGGATGCACTGTTTCAGTAACATTAGAGGTCAGTGCGCAACACCAAGACTGAAAACTTAACGGCAGATCGGAACAAAGTGGAATCATCAGTGATACAAAAGTACAAGAAGGTTGAGTTACCATCAAAGCTGTAATATCAGTTTGAATAAAATGTGCGACAGAAACCACCATTTTTTTTTTCCTCTCTCTTAAAGGGATAGATATTCGCTTGTAAGATTTTAGGCAAATCTCAAGTCCAAATTTCAGACCTGAACTGAAACGTAAACATTCTCAACATGTGCTTGGGGATTTATTACTTTTTTTGCACAAACACCAAGCAGAAACTTTGCATTTGTTGATATCTGAAGGGCACCGTGCCGCCTTTTCACCGCCCCGACTCCACTGAGAGTAAAGCTTTCTTTTCTGGATTCACCGATCCACGGTTAAAAACTGCCTTTAATCAGAAACCATCCAGTTCTGTCGAGCACTTCACAGAAAAATGGGCGTGCAGCCAGGCTTACACTGAAGTACGGCAGATCAGAAGTCTCACTGACATCAAACGTCGTCTACAGGAACAGCTTTTTGAACTGTTGAACCCGCAGCGTTACTTAAGGAATACTGGCACAATTTGAGAGACTTCACTGGCCTGGAGCTGAAACTTCTGGCCAAGATGAGGCCCAGTACAGTGGAAATCTACTTCCCAAATGGCTTTGGAGCAACTAAAACCTGAATATATGTCCAAAAGGCTGAGTTGCTGCAATCAGCCTTCGCTGGAAGCGGTTCATATGATGCTAGTTTCTCCGTGTTTGGACATACCTGTAACTAAGATGCAGATCGGATCACTCTTTATGACCATTTTATACAGATATGTACTTTTGGCTTCTCATGAAGAACAGTTTCAGTTAAATAAAATCAGTAATGGCCTTGAGTTCAGTGCTTTTAAACTCTTCTGAAAGATAACCTCCATCGACCACCCCCTCCTGGCTCTTGATGTGAGCAATAAAAAAATCACTGCACTGCATTGTGTAAAAAGAAAAAAAACAACCTCTGCAACCCTGAGTCATCATGTAGAATAATGCATAACTCCCTCCAGGTCAGGGTAAGAGTCCTTTCTATTCTACCAATACAGATGAATGCAACAATCTCAATCAGTTACATGACAAGAGTTCCAACTCATATTAACAGATGTTAAATATTTTCCTGCACGTTTTGGGATTTTGGTCAAATTTTATACGAGTAATTCAGTAACTTGCGTGCTGAATGTTCCCCTCACGCTCTCATCCGAGGTACGGAGGTGAGCTGGAATCAACTGAAGATTTTTCTTAGCCTGAATGTCCAACTTTTTTCAGAAGGTTTCCTTCAGACAATTCAAAGCCTTGGACTTCGATGAGAAATGGCGAGCCAATAGTTGCATCAACGGAATGTTACAGCGTGCTAGAACTGCATAACACGAAGAGATTTTGGCATCTCCAAAAGAAATTCAACAATTCCGTCGACAAACACCAACCAAAAAACATCTGATTGATTCAGTTCTGAGAGGTGGTCGACAACATTTTTGCTAAATTTCTTTAAAAGAAAAAAAAGTGTGCCGTTGCAATGACAAGAACAGGTTTTACTTCAAGTGTTCCCACGAAATACTGATTTCTGTCATGTTTGTTCCTTTTTTGTTGCGTTAACTATCGACATCTATTCAAACCACACTAAAATAGTAAGTGTGTGCTTAACTACGTATGACAAAATCTACCACAGGAGAGCAGTTTTTATGTGACAATTGCTCAGAAATTTAGGTATCCTGAACCAATCGGGTTTGGGACGCTCCAATGGGAACAAAACAAATGAGAGCACTGACCGAATAATGTAATGTCATCTGCGTGAGGTGATTTTTTTTTCTTTTTTTTTTTTTTTGGAGAATTTCTGGCTTGAGAAGGAAATTATGAGCAAAATGTCATCAACTGCTTCAGTACAATAATCCCGGCCAACTAAGATTCAATTTCCTTTCCTGACACTTATTGTCTTAACTCCGCCCCATAAGATTGTGATCCTTCGCCCGACAAGCGGTAGGCCGGCCAGCACTTCTCCGCTGTGCTGGGGAGGTCAAACAACGGAAAGCTGTTTTGTACATTCAGTAATGTGTGGTTGACGATTGATTTGTAACATTTGTATTGCTGGTGTTGCAGCAAGCTGAGGGTGTGTGCTTTTAAGGCAGAGGATCCATGCAACATTCACTGGCGGCACGCAGAGGACACGTTTCGTTCCTTCGAGCCCGGACAGCAGTGCGGTCCACGCGTGCACCGCTCGGGCGCGTGCGTAGTATTCTCCACATGCACGGGTTGAAAAGGTCCGCATTCCTAGAGGCATGCAGGCCGCCGCACCGAGAGGGGCCGGGGTAATAAATAATCCAAATCCGGCTTTGTGTGTCGCAAGTGTCCTTCAGCGGACGCCATAAACGTCCGGGTGTGTTTATGCCTTATTTATGAGTGTTTCTACATGTTGGTGTAGGCCGGGACGTGAGCGGCCTGCGTTGTGTCAAGGTGCTTTGGTTCTCATGTTTACACATTTCCGCGGCGGCTCCTGGTCTCGGCCCTTCGGGAGGTCCGCGGCGAGCGGGCGCTCTCACAGGGCTTTGGCACTGGTGGTGAGGGACACGGTGTGGGACACCGGCTTCTGCGGGTAGCGGCTGTAGTAGTACACTTGGAACAGGATGGCCACGTCCACCAAGACCTGCAGCAGGCCGCACGTCCAGAACTGCACGGGAGCCTGGGTGATCAGGAAGTAGCCCGTTTTGAAGGTGTCGCCGCTGGTCCACATCAGCACCATCTTGATACTAGAGCAGGAAGGAGGACAGAAGAAAAAGAACATTTTATAGTTGGAATGGAGAAACCTAAAGACATCCCCAGTGTCTTCAATCTAAAACCTCGTAAGGTGGCGAATATTTTCAAAAACTCACACTCAGTACCTGAAAGTTGACAAGAACTGAGTAGATTTTGATGATCAAAGGTCTTTGGTTTCATCTTAAAGAATGAAGGCTGGTTGTTTCCTCCCTTTCAGATCATTTATTCCAACAACAAGCTGTATGTACTAAAAACGAATCTCCTTAGATTTGGGTGTTTTAGTCCAGTTCTCCATGACGTGATTTTCAGGTGAAAACACAAAACTTTCATTGTGTTTTTCGGTGCCCGTTTACTTTACATTGTGCTTACAGAAACAGAAAGGACAATTTTATGAAAATGCCCTGTGTCCGTTGAAAAGAGGGCAAATGTGGGGAAATGGAAAATATGTTCAGTCTCCATGGAACCTGGAAAACGCAACATTTCTGAAATGCTACCACTAGGTTCAGGTTACTGGGATCTCACATATCGCATTAAATTCCTCATAATGATACGACTGAAATTGAGGATGGGATGATTAAACTTTGTTGTCTACAAGACATAATCCAGAAATATCAACAAAGCTTCCAGAGAATTCCATCACACTTAAACATGCACCAATATTAATCAACAGGTGAGAACATGAGAATTGGTATTTAAGGGTCGAGGTCGACGTGACTTTACAATTGTCTCTTTCATTCTTTTTCATATTAAATGATTAAAAAAACCTCCCAAAACTTTCAGGGAACAAATGTCAAGGTCACCCTAACCTCAAGATTCTAATAAATATTCCCTCGATATCACAGATTTTTGTGTTCATGTGTCAAAAATCAACTTTGCTATAAGTTCACACTTTGAGATTTATTAAAACTGCAAAGATATTTTTATTCCTCATATGTACCTCATGTTTCTTTCCAATTTCCTCATACATTTATATCATTTTGAAAGAATATCTTAATATTTCCCACATATTAAAGAATAAAAAGTCCACATTTTGGTAAGTATGAATATAGAAGGAATAATGCCGCCTTCATTCACTTGGTCCCTTTTTCCTCAAACCTCGGCTCAGTTCACTTTTCAAGTAAAAAGAGTTTCATGTCAGAACAGAAAAACTAACAATTATGGTCTTCATTCAAACAAAACTGAATCTGTAAGATGACGGGAAAGCTTGAGGCTACGTCATTAGTTTAAGTCAATTTTTTGCATAAATGTCTCTAAGATAACTTCAAGATTCAGCAAGTCCAAATGTTTAGAATTTAAAAGTTATCCACTAGATTGCTCTTTCAATCTGTGACTTCTATTTCCTTCTTCACTATCTGTAAAAAACTAAGAAGGTTTAAGTCAGGAAGAGGTTTCTACTTAAGTTTTTTTTTCTTCCCCACTAACCTTTATCTAAGTTTTCTCATATGGGATTGTTGTTTTTACATGAATTGCCTTAAAAAAAAAAAAAAAAGAACACTAGAAGACTGAAGGGAGAAATTATGTCTGGATGGATGGATGGGTGGGTTATGGATGTCTGAAGGAATGGGTCGATGTGAGGATGGATGTAAAAGGGGGGAAGATTAATAAATCAATGGTGGACTTATGCAAATGTCCACAGGGTCTTGAGGAGGAACTGATGAGATTATCTTCGTTAGAGATTATTGATGACACAATGTAGAGGTTTGGACTGTGTCCTTCGCTGCATTGCCTCGACCAGATATTTGGCGATTCAGTTCCAGCCCTTCCGTTAGCACGGCAGAATTTCCAAAAAGCAATACTTCTGTTGAGTTTTAGGCGTCTGTTTACATGACAACGATGCTCGGAGCCACTGAAAATGGAACTTTTTCGTTTGAAGGTGGAACTTTTCAGTAACAGTTCAACTTAATCTCCATGGAAATGGATGAAAAGAGAGTTTTTTTAAAACGCTGCTACTGAACACATGAACGTAAAAGTTTTCTGAAACAAAAATGCAAAAACAACACACTACCGCTTCAAAAGTAGTGTAAACACGGTCTTAATTAAAAGTTTTGCCAACAGAAATTAGTCGCCAGGAGTCTGTGAAATCACTTATAATACACACTCATTCATAACAAACTTGCCTGCAGGTAATATGACTGTTACGACGTGGATGTCATCTGCAAATTAGATGCTTTCCGGAGGCAAACAAAGACCGTAAGACAGGAATTGTAATTACCTCAGTGTGGTTTTTATTTGCGGATGTCATTCTTCAAAGAAACACATCTAATTCATTTCACCTTTCATTACAGCAGTATTGTCAACACCCCCCCCCCCCCCCCCCCCCCCCTCGCCTCTGCCGACACCCGGCTCAGCGGCTGTGGTCCAAATTGGCCACCGCCGAGGCGCCCTGGAGAGCTTTCGCATCTGATTCCGACGTGTTCTTTTTTTTACCCTTTCAAATTCAATTTGGTGACCCGGAGCGCACGCTAACGACGGCAGGAAATGGGTTCAGAGGAATGCAATATCAGTGCAGACGCGATGAGAATTAGAAATTCGCCACAATAACAACCGTGGGAAATTGAAATAATGAACGCTCTCAGGGCGCGCACTTGTCATCAAGCTCCACTTCCTGTGGCACGCATCGAGCTACCCAAACTCATAAGAGCCTACGAGCCGATCCGCGGCACGAGTTCCAGTAAATACATATAAAAAAAAAAGACCGTTTTGCCACAGAGTGGAGAAAATAGGACTCGGGAACAGTTCCTCTGAGCGTCGTCTCCGTCCTCTCGCTGGTAGGCGCTGCGAACCCGACTAATGACATGGAAAAAGGAAGTCTAACCAGAGCGGGAGGAACGCAGGAGAACTGAGCCCTGGGGCGCAAATACACAACTTTGCATACATGCTGTAGCACTGGAATATAGAATTAAAACACGTTGTGCGAGTTGCACTCAGGTAACATGATGGGCCCATTGAGCTTGGTCTGGATTCTCAAGGAGACCCATTGAATTCCGCTGAGCTCACGGTGACTCAGTGTCTTATTATTTTTTTTTGTCTGCTGCAAGTTCAAAAACTTTATTTTTTTGGCTTGAGGCGGGGATGTTGAAGACAATGCTGACAAAGAAAGGACTGAGCCAGCACTGCATCCACAACTCACCCACACCCACACCCACACCCACACACACACACACACACACACACACACACACAGTGAAACACACACTAATGCAGGATGCTTCAGATGTGCTTCCCGGAGCAACCTGCCTGCGACAAGGCGAACACACGCCGAGACGTTTGAAATCCTCTCGCTCAGGCGTGTCAGGCTGCTCGGTCAGCGTTATTTCATCCAGCGCTGAAGCCTGTCACCGAGCCGCGCTCCGCTGCGAATTTAAATCTTTGTGTTATTCCCAGCTGCAGCTCGCGGTGGGAGTTTTATTGTCCTGGTGTGGAGGAACTGCATCGTTCTGCCTCCACAGGGAAACTTTGTCCTCCGACTAACTTTAGCTTCTGCTGGGCGAAAGCTCTCTTCAATTGATTGTGAAAGTAACTTCAGCCTACTAGCTCAGGGGTCTAAAAACTTTCACTAAAGAATAAATAAACCTTTTTTAATTGCTACTTCTTAAATTTAAGTTAGTCAAAGGCAGAATACAGATGAAAAGCTTTGAGCATATCTAACTTTGAGGATACATGGACCGTTGATCATCAGGTTAATCTTCAACCTCTCATCCTGAATTGGTAGAATTAATAACTAATACACCATAAAGTACAAACTTGTCTCTTGGGTTGACCAAACAAGCCTGTCCTTTCTACTCCCACATCCTGTATCCGATCAATCTTTTTATTCTGCAGATGTGAAACAGATCGATCTCAGCTGTAATTGCATATTAGGGTCACAACCATTAATCCATGATGAGGTCAAGAGTCAGCAGAACTCAGTTTTATGGCATGTCCCGGGTCCGTCTGACAGAGCAGCGAGGGTTTGATTCCCTCGGCAGCGACAGCGTGACCTTCTTGTTCCAACAGTCTCTGGTTTCCTCTAAGCCTCTTAACAGATGTGAATAAGAGATGAGAAGTGATCTCAAGTCTCTCCAGCCAGCTTTTCTGATCTCTCTGTATTTTAACTACCTTACTCGTTGCATTTCAAGTATTTATTTTAGCCACTGCGGCTGTTTTGGATATTAAAGCCTTTATTTTTTTTCTTTTTTAGGCTATTGAGACATGATAAAAATCATACATTTTATTTGCACTTCAAATTTTAACAATCTCACAGTGCTAGAGAGCAGGAAAAGTAAAAGTTTAAAAATTATTAGAATATTTAATGCAATCTTTTCTTCTTCTTAGAAAAAAGGTACATTTTTATGTTGCGTTTAAAAGCATCAGTGGCCTTTTGGGGCAACATTTCCCCAAACAACCGGCTGTTGCGATTGCATGACAATGTCCGGGTGTTCGGTCCGCTCTCGAAAGTGCAGTCTGAAAGCAAACCAAACCAAATGAAGGAGTGAAAATGACCTATTATAGTCATTTTGGCAATTAGTGACGTCTTAGCGGTTTAGTCAGTTGAGTTGTGATGACCATTTCAGCCATTAAACCTATTTTATCTGTACCAGAAGAGTACCGTCGAAACACGTCAAAGACATGTTCCAAACCCTTCTCGTCTGAAAAGAAGAAAGCAAACACACTCAACACAAACAAGGTGTTTGTATCTCACATCCTCGCATGTTTCCCCACTCCCTCCTGCTTTCCTCTGCCCTTCGCTTCATCGTCTCAGTCTATACGGTACATCTCCCTCTATCCACCACATCTTCACCCTCTGGGTTGTCGCCCCCCTCATCACTGTCCTCGCACTCCTCTGCTACAGACAGGATCTTGTTAGCCCCCCACCCCACCCCACCCCACCCCTCCCGGTTTCTCAGCGACCGCCGGCTCAGTTACGACGATGTGTATCTGCAGGTAATAACGACAGGAGCAGGTTCCTCATTTGATCGATTCCTCTGTTGGCTCTCTAATAAGAGCGAACACGGGGAGGGTTGGGGGGGGGAAAGGGTGCGAACATAGCTGGCTACTTATTTGTCACTTTTCCCTTGAGATGTAAAAGCAGAGCAGAAGGTCTGGTGAGCCACGAGACTCTCTATATCAAATCGCACAGTAAAGGCCTGAGCAGATTTTTATTTATCGGCTTCATAAGCCGCAATGAACGAATCAGGCGAAAAGATTAGCACGACATTAATAACAGGAAAGAGTTTAAACAAAGTCAACTTTAAAAACATCAATGTTAGGGATGCACTGATAACAATACCAGTATCAGGTCAAAGAGCATAAAAGATTCCGGATATGGTACATGACATCAAGGTCTACTGATAAAAATAATTAAAAACATAAATACTCTTATCGGTGCTCTGTATCAGCTAGTAGCTAAAGGTTAGTACTTGTTAGCACTTTAAAAAAATAGTCTCAGTGCATCAATAATCGATGTGACAATTTACTTATTTCTTCAAGAAGGTTTTAGTACAATTAGCATTTATTACTTCGACTTTCAAATTTTACGATTATGCTAACTATGCCACTTATGCTAACCTTGCTAAGCACCAAAATATGTACTACAGCTAGCTTAAGGATTTCTTGATAAAAGTAAGTTATTATAGTAAAATATAGTTTCAACACTGAATGCTGAACTAAAAAATAGATATTCTATAACTTTTTACATTGGTTGTGTGTTATTTACTGAATTTTAGAACTTATTTTTAATTGATAAAAGCATTTTTGCCTTTGCAGTGTAAACCACTTTTTTCTTGACAAACGAAACCGCAAAAACAATGTGCTCCCACTTCAGACAGGGTCTCAGTCTTCAAGAATTTATATTGAGTTTTGAAACCAAAAGTTGATCCATACTGGTCCTACCGTTCGTTATTACGATTGAGCAACCTGCTTGGAAAAAAACATTGGAGTGAATCAATTCTACTCCACAGACTGACAAAACTATGATTTATTTCTCATCATCGTCTCATAAATTTCCAGTACTTTGGTTTTTCTATGTGAAGGCTTCATCGTGACCACTAAAGCAAGATTTCAAGCAGTAAATGTTTCATCATGTGCATTGAAGACATTAGATAAACAAAATCAGGCCCCAAAAAATTAAATCCAGCAATGAATTTAAACTGTTTACCACCAATTTTACAGTGATCTGAGCTAGTAAGTACAAAGTCATGTTTCGAACTTCGTTTGACCTGGAAACATTTCTTAAAGAAGGTTTTAACCGGTTTGTCTCTGGTGGATTTGTGGGAGGTAATGTTTATGAAATTATGCACATCCATCTTGCATTTCGGGTTTAAATATTTCACTCAGTGCAGACATCAGGCTCCGTCAGGAGCTGTAACGAGCTGATTTTACATGACACTGACAGACGTAGGAGAGTACCATCTCCCTGAACTATTTAAAAAGGACACGCTATCTTGGTGGCAAGCAAACAATCTTTTCTTACAGCGTTTTTTTTTTTTTTTCTCCTCACAGAGTGCCAAGATTACACTCGGTTTGCCTTCATGTTACATAACTAAAAGATTTTTTGGGAGCACGGCTGGCACTGGGTTTGTGGAACAGAAACGAGTAAAACATTTAGAGAATGTTAATTTGTGGTCATAGTTTTGTCATTTTTGAGAAAGTGTGGCAAAGTTAACAATTTACTAAATGCTTGCTGGTAAACCTCTGATGACACCACTTAATGCACCTTTTTCTGTCATAGTGGTCATCTAAGAAGAGAATCTGACGGTACATCTGGAGTCACCAAAGCTGAGAAAATAGAGAAACTATTGCCTATTCTGATGAATGTCGTACTCCCACATTCAATCAGAATAGGTGGAAAAAAAACTCAAGACTACTGATCAGTCTTGAAACCAGGTCATTGCCATTCTTTTATGAGCAAAGAGTACCATCTTCTGAAGGTACTTCCAGTTGGGATGACTCACTCACCAAACTACCGTCAGTTCAAACTGCTTCGTAGAACATCAGGATGAGTTTTATTCACTCGAACGGCCTCCACAAAGCATCTTTGGGATGTACTGGAACAAGCAAGTCAACAAATATTCATCCCTTACACTCTCCTTCCAAATGTTTTTATAGCTTCTATGTCGAGGCATCCTGCCGAAGCAGACATTTGCAGTCTTTCCTCGAAGAGATAAGTCTTTTTGGGTTCAGTTACTCACGTAATGAATGTACAAGAAAGACAGAATTTGTCTGCCTACTTTGCACCTATTTACTCACATTTCAAGTGATCGACTGGAGGTTAATGTAAAGGAAGTAGGTTTAGATGAGATTAGTTTAGTCTTTAAGAATTCATTAATGTATGGTACATAAAGGTTGAATATGAGTATGTTTAAGTTACATTACATGGACTTGTGTGTATTCACTCACTGTTCCAAAAGTGATTCATCCTGTTGAAGTCTAAAGCATTCATGCATAAGTCATTAATCCAGGTGAGGACACATCTGGAAGTCAGACGAAGGCTTAAAATGAGTCTGCGGTGAAATAAGTACAAGTCAATCTAATTTCCAAGGAAAGGTTTGAAACACTACTTGTGTATTGCCATTATTCTTCATAATTATAACACACACCTGGACTGAGCAGGAAGTGATGGTGTCAGTGACACAACTCAAGTTTAATGCAAAGATATGTTGGAATTAGTAGCAGCTGCTGTAGGTTAACTGAGTGTGCAGGAAATGCATGAGTTGATGTGAAGTCCTCTGAAGGTATGGAGACATGGTGTGTGTGCGTGTGTGTGTGTGTGTGTGTGTGTGTGTGTGTGTGTGTGTGTGTGTGTGTGTGTGTGTGTGTACAGAAGCCCGCCGGCTGAATGAGGCTCTGGCACTGTTATTGAGTGTATCGAGATGCAGCCGGGGAGCAGGAGCCTTATAAGGCTGCCGTTGGCTGTCTGGCTGTCCCATCTCTCCGTCTTGTGTGTGTGTGTGTGTGTGTGTGTGTGTGTGTGTGTGTGTGTGTGTGTGTGTGTGTGTGTGTGTGTGTGTGTGTGTGTGTGTGTTGTTATGTTGTATTTGTTTTATGGCAGGCTGCTCAGTATCAGCCTGTACCTCTGACTCTCCAGGCAGGGAACCATCCAATAATAGAAGAATAGCAACAGCCTGGGAAACTGTTAATGTAGAAACACCCTCTGCTCGGCCCCCACAACGTGCAGCACAGTGACACGCTCGCACAGGAGCAAACACACACACACTTTTTTATCTGGCACTGTCACATAAAATACCTACTTTCACAAATATTTGCAGCTCTGCTGCCAGAAAGTTTCGCTTGGTTCTACATCCAGTTTCATTTGAATGCAGGATTTAAAAAGATCTGAATAACATGATAATGTCAATTTTTAAGGTAAAACATCAGGACACAGATTAAGGCATGTGCAGAAGCAGTATTTCAGAAATGTTGTGTGATGGATTTGGAATGCTTTCAAAAAGTTGCATTTCCCTCCGATTCCACAGAAACGGAGGGTTTTAAAAAAAGCAGCATTTTTCCCGTTTCTACAAAGACGAGGTGAAAGTGTTTTCAAAAAGTTGAATTTTCCCATGTTTCCACAGAGACAGAGCGTTTTTGAAGTTCCACCTTGAGAGCCGTTTTCTAAAACTTGTTTTAAGAGACTCTGAGCTTCATTGTTGAGAAAACAGGCTCCCAAAATGCAACAGAAGTCTTGTGTTTTCACTTGAAAATGTTGTGCAAACAAGGAATCAAACTAGAATGACCGTCTCCCCAAAAAATGTTCAATTGTAACTTTTCCCTTCATCTCTCCTGAATAGGGAGGAATTCTGAATTTTACAACGGCAATAGGTGCGGAGGTTAAACAAAAACCTGGGGAAGCTAAACTGAAGAGACGGCTTACGCAAGCACACACTGAGGGGGAGGATTGGACACACATTCTTTTTCAAATATCATTACCACTGAAGGCTGCCGGCTTGTATTGACAAAGGTGCATCAGCAGTTTTACAGGAATATAAACAAACAGGCAATAGCTCGCACTCAAACAGAAACAGCCCTGTCAAACTCAGCACTGTGTCTGCGAGTTTGGGATAAAGATAACACTGTGTACCTCCAACTTTTAAAGAGAAAGACATGACTGTACTTGTGAATATTTGTTTTGGGAGGCATTAAAACCAGTTTAAATTCCCGATCTGAGGAGACAAATAGGGCATTGGTGATATTTTGCTCCAAAACAGTAATAATGAGACTGAAAGACGTCTGTTAATGAGTTCTAGACGAAAGCCATTCAATCACAACTGGCTTTAAGCTAACAAACTCACGAAAAGAACCTGTGTGTGTTTGAGAAACCATGACGGACGGGAGAAAGGTGGACTACAAACGCAGCGTGGCCTTTGACACATTCAGACGGCCTTTATCACAAAGTGCAGCATGCAGGGCGTTGGTCCGGTTCACAGCCTTTGGAGTTTTCTCAAATGTGACATTTAGTTTCCAGGGCAGTCCTGTTGGACTAGTTCCAATCAAACCAAAACCTCTGATGAAAATAAAGGGCAAATTTCAAAAAGACGCTGGGCCTGGTTTTCAGAGACGCTCTTTGAACGTACCTACATACTAATTTAAAAGGAGCCCATTCAAGGACGATGTAGTGATGTTTAGCTACTTGCCTATAAATCGCACCAAGACAGCAGCTTGGATTGTTCTCAGCTGTAAACAAAGAGGAAGCAGGAGTGTGTTTGAATTATCAGGGTATCACTCGTCTTGGCAGCACTGGAAAACTCAACGCCAGCGCTGAGACCAAATGAATCTTGAATTGAGAAAGAACTATGAGGGAATCTTCCTGGAACAGAACGACCTCTCCTTCAACATATCAAAGAGGTCTGAGAATTTACCAACCCTACAGGGTTTTCTGTATTTGGTGAAGAGCCGACAGCTGCTGCATATCCCGTTGGATATTTTGAGGGAGGGGATTTGGGCAGAATCGTTGCTTTGGCCCTTTTGTGGGATTTTCTGTCTCTATGCCCGGTTTCAGAGCCGTGTCTGCTTACCTTGAGATCAAGCAATTCCACAGGGTGACCGAGGTGCCTGGTAAAGAAGATCAACACCTTCAAATCCGAATCCATGGAAAATGAAGGCATGTTCTTAGGATGAGGGAAATAAACTACACCCAGAGTAGACGTTTGAGTACTACTGATGAGAAGAAGGAATGCGGTGCTATCGACTGCAGTAATAACGTGGCCGCAGTACCAGACGGTTGCGGTAAAGAGGGACCTAAGCTGTGTGATTACCAGTTTGTTGACATCCCCGCCCTGACCCGTGGTCATGAACTCCGAGTGAAGGCTCAAGACAGCGGCTGCAGATACAGGCCGCTGAAATGAGCTTTCTTGACAGGGTGGTGACCTTGCCATTATCGACAGGATGAAAAGTGCAGCATGAGCCAAAGTGGAGCTTCTCATAATGTTTTTCAGTGGTTGTGTTCACACGGGCAAAAACAATCAGAGCGAAAGCCTGATCAGAATGAAAACGCTTCACTGACAATGGAGGCCACTCACATTGTCGGATTTGTCTCTCACTGAATAAAGTTTAGACGGCCTTGATCTAAATACATTAATGCAAACACAACTCCACCTTCTAAACTGCCAATGAGATCTGCGAGAATGAAAGCTTGACAAGCTTAGAGCGCAAGAACAGTAAAGTGACACCAAAGGAAAAACCGATTGGGAATGGGCCTGGATGGATAGCGGTGCTTCCATCTCATACACAATGTATGAGCAGCATTAATGCAAACCTCTGAGGAGCCATTATGGTAACCGAGCAGTTACGGGTGTCAGACATCATGACGGAGGCTACCAGAGAACCTGCTGGGGGGAAATTAAAGGTGGAGGAATATCAAACGGCGCCAACTGGGCTCTCGTGGGACCAATGCCTCGTCCTCGCTGTCCACCTCAACACCATTCATACTTGATGATTTAAAACTTTACGTCAGACATGCCGGTCTGTGGACTCAGTCCAAGTTTCACCCTAAATCGGCTCTGCCTCCTGCCCACCGGAGAAGCTTTCTGCTGTGAGTCTGAACATACAGGCATGTGGAAGGACTCACTCGGAACACTCAAAACTTCGCTGCAGTCAGAGCGGCAGCATGTTGACTGGGATATAATTGGGGGACATGTCAGCGTGACGGGTTTCTTTTCGGTTTCGTGCACTTGCGGGAAAGGACCTTCCGCTTTACCTTTCCCTCTGCAAAATGAATCAGCACCCCTTCAAACTGCCTTCAAAATGCCCGCAAACCTCATGTCGGCCCTTTACGCAAGCTCTGGCCTTGAACACCGCCGACGTGAAAGCTCGACACGTCGTCCCTTTATAGGTTCCTTCTTTGTATCCCTGCACGAACACAAACACACAGGCAGGCGCCGGCTACTCCAGCGCCGGGGTAAAGTAACCTAGCAACGGCCTGCCAGACTCAACAGGTTGTGCACACGGGGAGGAGAGGACACAAACAATAAACAGAGCTGGAAACGACAATGTCCTCTGCCTTCTGAGCGCGCCACGCAGGCAACACAAAAGAGCCGATGCAAACCTCCGCCGTTCGTGTAATGGCTCGAGATCTAGAATCCCTCTGGCCCTTTTTTTTCCCCCAAACCCATTCTCATACAGCACACATTAAAAAAAGATCTGAAATCACAACATACAGCATGTTTTATGTAAGCATATCAGTGCTGTGTGGGATTGCCAGCTCATAATGGACGCACATTTTTCTGAAAGTACAAAACAAGGCGTACTGCAAATAAGAAACACGGAAAGAACACGAAATCGCCTCAAAGACCAATTAAAGAAATGAGACATAATGCTGTTCTCCATCTGTGCACACAGGAAGCATCCATGTACAAATATAATGTGTTTTGTGATGGCTGTGGCTCGGTTGGTATTGGTTGTCTCTCCATTGGAAGGCTGCAGGTTTGACTCCCCATCTACTCCTTGTCTTCATGTCAGATTGTCCTTGAGCAAGACAATGAACCCCAAACTGCATGGCGGCTCCCTCCATGGGCGTGTGAGTGCGTGTGTGAGTAGGTGAATACAATTAAAGCAATTTGGAGGATTACTTAAAAGTTCCATCTAACGCTAAAATGACTTTTAATGGCTTTTTTTTTAATGGAAGAGCAACTCAGAAATTCAGCACCAAGACTGGAATTTGGGACAAAACACTTTGGACCTCTGACACCGACGCGAAATTGTTGAAAAACTGTATAATATTGTACCTTTAATATGCTCTAAGTGAAATCCATTTACCGTGTACTGCTACGAATTGTGCTGTCAGTTGAATCATACTTTATGCAGATGTGTAGAAGCAATGCAATTTTCAGGATTTCTGTGTTTAAAGTGAAAGACACTTAACATTCCACTTGCACACATTCATTGTTCGCACAGGCTGGCGTTACACGGAGTAGAAAGCCCACACATCGAATTGCTGCTACACTGTGGTGTAAAAGGTTTGGTGTGTGGGAGTTTATGGCTCAACAAACAGACAGGATAGTAGAATTTCATTACAAAAACTGAATCAACTGGAAAATGAAAAACTAAAAGGAGGGATAGAATCTGGGGTTTTCTTGGTCGTAGGATTTTTTTTTTCCTGATGCATAACTTTACTTTTTTTTTTACTTTAAATGGGACACGTAAACAATTCAGTTTCACTTTATACGGTGTCAACAATGACAAGTGACGATGCCACTGATAATGAATGGCAACTGATGAATTCTATACAAGAAAGTGATTGATCAAGTGCTGCAATCTCTCTTATTCTGTCCATTCCTGAATGAGTCTCTTCATTCCTTAATGACTTTCCGTGTGTCACTTGATTACCCTTTGTTTCACGCTGACAGGCTTCATGTGTGAGCTTGCATGCGGCTGATTTGTAACTGCAGGCTGACAAAGCTAATGTCAGTGTTTGATTGTTGACTGGTTTGAGTCCAACTTGGTAGAGTAGCTACTGTTCTGCAATTAGCATGGAAATCTTAGCTTCTCTGAGGCTTCATTGTAATGACCTAACGTGTGGCTTGAACACACTTTGTGCATATAGGAGCGATTCTCCATGAATCTAAGAGCCAGTGAATAGATATGTCTCTTGGAATTGGACTTTTTGATAGTGAAGTGTAATGAATATGGAACAAAAGTGAGATTATTAGCTTAGATTGCAGACTTATCTCTCATAAAGTGGCTGTAAACCAGAGTTAACGGAAGTACTAAACCACACCCTCCATTATACATTGTAAAGACTGTCAGAAAAAATGCATTGAAGTTTGCCAAATAGCAATAAAAAAAAGCTATTTAATTCTACTTTTGTGGATCAATTTGATGGAAAACAAGCACTTGGTCAGTTAGGTTTCTTTGGAGTCAGGAAAACACAGACAGTTGAGCAGGAATTCACTAAAAATCACATTTCTTGGGTTAAGTGGTCATCACAAGTTTCTACAGCGCAGATAGAGGCGCCAACTTGGAAACGCAATGTTTCCCACCATTGCCTCTGGGCGTGCTGGACGGTCGGTGGGAAGAATTGTTGCTAACAGCTAACTACAGACAGAAAAAGTAGGGTCAACAAAAAGTGATAAAAGCGATATACAGAAAATAAACCACAGTGGAGATCGCCTCATCAACAACCACACATTTCCAGGTGGCTTTTTTTTGTACAGTATGTGTGGGAAGACAGCGGGTGAGGGGTGGGAGGCGTGAGGAAATCAGAAATAAATAAGGCAGGGGACAGAGAGGGTATAGAAAGGCCCAGTGAGGGAGCTGTCATGGCCGGTTAAGTGGACAGGCAGCCCCTGCTGGAGCTCCGTTATCTGTCTGCTGCAGAAAGCCGACCAGCAGCGAGGGGACGGGCGGGGGCAACAGAAACTGCTCCCAGGCAGGACTCACACAGAGAGGCAGCCTTTTTTTTTTTTTTTTTTTTTTCTCTCCCTTTATCACCGGGCCTTGTGTGTACGACAAACTCAATCTGAAAACTTCCATATCACTCCGGTCGTCGCTGCGCTTCAATTAAAGCAGCTTGTAAAATCAGGGAAAGCTTTCTGCGTGAGTCATCTGAGAATCTGCTGGAAAAGTGGATCGGCTTTCCGAAATCAATCGAAACCCTGTAATTATGGCAAATCTTTTGTTTTTAAACCAGCCAAAAATGGCACTTTGGAAATAGATACAGTTGGACGACGAGCCTCATTACCACAACGGTTTTCGGAGGGGTCGATTGTCAGTAGCTGTCAGGATCCCGACTTCCTGCCCGACAGGTGCCAGGAATACTTAATAAGCACGTGTCGGCGTTAATGATCATATGTGAGACAATATAATCGGGAGTCATCGCTCGGTGCGAGCGGCGGCGCGACGCCCTCGGAGCCGCCTGTGATGGAAGTGGCGTTCATAAATAAAACATTACTCATCAGGATAAAGACATTATCATTAATCAGGGATACGACAAACTCCCGTTTTGATTCCGTTCAGATTTGCCTCGCCGCAGACTGGGCCCAGGATGGACGAAAGAGACGGTCAATAGCCGCTTTGCATTTAAAGTGTGTTTACGTCAAGTGATTGCGCCGTCCACCTCTTTGCATCATCGTTCAAAGCTCAGCTGCCGTCCTGACTGGTGCCTCTGGCCTCTGTGCAGACGGATGCTTCAAATGAGAAGTGGAGAAAACGTACGAGGAGCAGATGCTGGCGCACAGGTGTTGCCGCATGATGCAATTAAGCCGTTATTGCCGCTCATGCTGTGAGGCACGTATGAAAACATCGGGTCAAGATGGCAAGAGGTAAAGAACTGAACACATTCCAGGTGGGGCGGGGATGAAAAGAGGCTTCTGCCAAAACGTGTCCTCAACCGAGGGGTCGGGATCTTCTGGTAGCGGCTTTGAAAAGTCCTTCTTTACCTGCACGGAGGTTGTTGAAATTCACTTTAAAGGTGCAAAAGAAAGCCATAAATATATGCTTTCCAAAATCCAGAGCAGAGAAAGAAAGAAGCTCATTCGTCTTCATGAATACTTGAAAAAAAAACCAAAAAAAAAAAAAAACCCGTTTATACAACGTTTAGTAAAAGCACATCGTTTTAGTGTTTTCTTTTGCTGCTCGTTACGACTGGAAAATAAGCACTGCGGAGTTTCACACGGTTCGGACCGATCCCTCTGCTACCCCTGGCGTTATGGCAGTGAACTACTTCCTGGAACATGCGACCTTGACGCACAACTTCCAGGTTGAAGGGGCTGAGTCGAGGCTACGCACTGCACTACGTGTACTGTAGATGCAGCAGCATACACATTACTGGATCACATGTCGATACAGCTACATTTTGTTGAAAAGTAGCAATTGCGTTATCTGTTCTGTATTAGGTATTGTATTGTCAACCAGTTCAAAACCTGCTCCTTGCTGATTAGCTCCATGTTTCATGAACACCACCGACTATAGACATGAGCAGAAACAGCTGAAAATTGTGTTCCCCCATTCACATTCAGTGAGCAAAAGAGTGATATTCAGCTTAAAGCAAGGCTTCTTCAGGTAATTAAAAGCTCAACACAAGACAAAATTCTGTTGTGAGATCACTCAAACGCTACAAATCCCGAAGGCAGAAACTAAGCTCCAGTGCCTACATTATTGACGCAACGCAGTGGTTTATATAATAGCAGCTACGAGCAGAGTCAACCTTCTTTTGAAGCCATTAGGCTCTCTCACATGAGCAGCTAGCAGTCGCTCAGCCTTCTCTTCTGTAACTGTCCAGAAAAGATGTCACGAGGATTTATTTAGCTTGTTCGATTGAAGAAAAGCAGCGTACCAGCACTCCAGACTCTCCTCCATCAGACAATTCCCTAGAATACTTTTCTAAATGAAAATAGATGTTTGTCCTAGAGGGCCCCTGAATGAGGCTTGATTAAGAATTTTCTATTATAAATTCGCATCTTACGCAGGAAAGAGAAGTTAATCAGATTGGATCACTTAAAGGCGAAAACCAGAGC
Source organism: Salarias fasciatus (assembly GCF_902148845.1). NCBI lineage: Eukaryota > Metazoa > Chordata > Actinopteri > Blenniiformes > Blenniidae > Salarias > Salarias fasciatus. The sequence continues at coordinate 24,361,336 of NC_043765.1, forward strand.
AATGAAGATGACGGAGCTGATAATATGAGCTTTGAATGGCACGGCCATTAATATGCTGTATAATTAGCGGTCCAGTGATGAAGACGGAATATGACTTAACCTCCTGCAGTTATGAAACTTGTTTTTTCCAGCTAGAAAAAGCATAACGATCTCATAAACATGCCTTTTTCTGGTCACTTGCTTGTGGTTTCAACAAGGGAACAGGAAAACCTCAATTCAACAGCGGCCAATTTGTGAGGTACTTCTCAACACTCATCTGCGACCTCTCAAGGACAAAGGTTTTAAAATCGCCTCCATAGTTTGACCCATACCTCATGCCCTCAGTAGACTTGTTCTGATAGTTGCAGTAGAGCTGCGGCGTTCCCAGCATCGCCTCCGTGAAGACAGCCAGGAAGCCCAGCGTCTCCACGAACAGCGCCGAGTCCAGGAGGAGGTAGGTGATGTAGGCCGCCACCAGCGTGAAGGCCAGCACGCACTGCACGTAGTCCACAAAGCGAGTCCACAGCCAGAAGTAACTCCAATCAAAGTCTAAAATCAGGAGGAAAAAAATTTAAATTATAAGAGAGTCGCAGGAAACGCCGATTTCTTCATGAAAACTAGCAACCGAGGCGAGAATGACAAGCATGGAAATGAAAAATGGTTACTTGAGGTGCAAGGGTATGGCTAAAACCTAAAGGTGGAACTGTGTAGTGTCGATGCGTGAAGCTCCCTGTTGGCATTGCAAATTAATGAAAAAAAATAAAAGAAGGGATGGATTGTGAGCACCAGCACCAGGAGACACAGGGATTAGGGATGCACGCGAAAAGTTTTCTGAATGGTCATCCAGCCGACTCTTTGATAGTCAAGGCGGAATTTTGAAAGTATGCAAACCTTTTTAAGACGTCCTTGTTCCAACCTTGACGTCGTCATAAATGATCTGCATGTAATTCACAAGTGTATCCAGCCACATGGTGCTTACCAACATCGCGCAATCTGTTTTAACATTTCACGCCTCGCTGAAAACGAACATCCCCGATCCAAACCAGCCATGCTGACAATCTTTAGATCCAGGTCTTAGATGTTCTACCAGCTTCCAGGTTCATTTTCATGCCGCTTCGCTCAACTTCAGCTCATCAGCTGGTGTTCAGCCACCATAAAGAACACCTCTGAAATGCTTCTTTGAATATGAAAATCAGCTTTTCTTCCATAAGTGCAAAGAAGCTTTCCAAGCATGGAGTCAAATCCATCCCGAAACCCATTGCTGGCCCGATGGACCGTGATTTCATTTTCTACAATTGTGCTAAGGTTTATCTGGCAGCACAAGTTGTGTTGTTTAAAATCGGTAGGCTGGTTTGTCCATCGTGCGCTACCATGGCAACCATGACTGTTCATTTCCTTCTAGTTTGAGGTTTATTCATGCTTGACATTGGAAACGTACAAAGCCTTCTCTGTCTGCACTCGGTTCATTTCATCCATTTTTTTCCCATCAGTTTTAGATTAAGGGCAAATCACAAATGACAGAAGCGTTTGAAGAATGGATTAACAATCCAATATCGGTGCGACCGATTGCATTCGCCGTCATACAGAACAACCTCGACTCCTCTTGGTATCTGGGCAGTAAGTTGATTTTAAAAAGTTCCCTTAGGGATTGAGAGTCAATTGTTAACGTCAACACATTCTAAACTTAGAACAGAATAGAATAGAATAGAATAGAATAGAATAGAATAGACTTCATTAATCTCACCATGGAGAAATTTACAGTTACAGAAGCTCATAGAAACTTTGAAGTAGTTTACATCAAGAAAGACCTTGAACTTTTTTTTATGAGAATTTATTAGGGTGCTTTACAAACCTGTTTTGTAAGAATGGGAATTTTTCCGGCTGTAGTCTAGTAACTGGAAAAAATACACCATAAAATACGTGGACGTCTACAGAATGAGATCTCGTCATCGTTGTGTGATCTAGGCCTTAGTTATAGTTCAACAAAAACAAGAAGAACAAGGGCTTTTAATATGTTATAATATTTTTAAGACAGTTGGAACTAAAATACAGTAATTTATTTGGGTATTTAAAGTTTTAGCTTCCACCAGGTTATTAAAGGAGCCGTGTCACGCTTTTCCAAGCCTGCCAAAGTCATCTACAGTCAATAATAGGCTATTTAAGCTCCCCTGACACTACAGAATGCTTTTATATTGCGAAATATTAGTAATTTTATATACAGTGTTTTTTAAACATGGAAGTCTAAAGCAACAGCGCAGGGGTAGAGCTCAGAGTGAATATTCATACAGATTACTCAAATATGCATGAATGAAGACAAACACCGACTTAGCTGAAGTGTTATGCAATAATTACACACTAACAATGTTACAAGCTCATAAAAGTACACTTTTCATGATAGGAGTCCGTTGAAGTATTAGCTGAAGACTTTGGAAACCACAGTCTAATACAACCAGGTCAGATTTAACACAGACACAGGTTTCATAATTTGATGATGAAACACTTGATGAGCTTGTGAGGAATAGTTCTCATTTTAATGAAGGGGAGGTAAAAGAAAATATCTCGCTATTGTGATTTCTTTCTTTCTTTTTTTTTTTTTAACTAATTTCACACCCGAGCTGCGAAATGTCACACCACTCCCACAATCGTGAAAAGAAGCTATACGTCGTGTCTACAAATATCTGAACCTCACTCTGCTTGGACTCGTTCTCATTAAAGATGGCAGCAGTGAAAAGTTGTGAAAAAAAATAAAAAGCCCACCTCCCTGAGGGAAGGAGACGGTCAACCCGAGTTAGAGTGTTTTTAACGTCTTAGTAATGGGAACCTGGACACTGATGAATGATTTAAATCCTGTTATCTGCCCGATCGCTCCTTTCTCCATGGAAATGATTCGATAAGGATTCAAAGCACAATAACGCCGGCTTCCTGCCGTCAGCGGCAGAGCTCGTGCTAATTGTGCCGTGATAACATCTCGTGGCGGCGATGCCTTGATTGCCTCGGGCTTCGCTTCAGCTGTAGATCCGATAAGCCAAGGGAAACATGTCCGACGCTGGTTTCTTTGAAGCTCAAACACATGTGATGTATTCTTTGCGTCTTTACGGTACTGAGGCCAGGACAGGGACACATGTAGCTACTAGATTCACGAGAGGAGGAGAGGCCGGGAGAGCTGAGGATGGAAATCTGATCAGGGCTGCAGCGCCGCATCTTCAAATGGGATTTCTTCCAAGACGCAAAAGCAATAGAGCCTATTCGCTTAATCACGTTTAAATGAGGCCTTCCCTTATCTACTGTACACATCCGAGATCTCCACAGAAACACACTGTTAGTTGCTCCAGAGGACAGGAAACACACAAAGACATCCGGCGAGGTTTTGAATGAACTTCCCCAAATATCCCGTGTGAACCGAACGAACCTGCTCGATTCGGAGCGACGCCCGAGTGTGACATTTGAGGAGTCCGTGATTGAGCGAAGCATTGTTTCATCAAAGAAAATAACGCAGGACGGTTCTGACATTTAGATGGCATTTCTAGATGAACACGCATGGCGTGATCACCTGGCCCCATGAAAACCGAGCTCCTCCGCAAGGAAAGACGACAAAAACCCAATAACCGAGCAAGAAAAAGAAAAAAAACTCTCACGCACAACACAGTGCCGAACAAAAGACTGCTATTACAGCTTTTTAAAAGGTATAGCGGGGCATACATTTCTGTTGTGAGTACAGTGAAGTCTGAGAAAATCCCCCGGGAGCCGCTACGTTCACTGTAAAACACAGATTAGCCTGTAGGTCCAAACGCATGGTATAGCTGAGCAGCCCTGCCTGCAGCGGATGCAGAATATGGAAAATGTGGGCCAGCTAGCGCCATGCTGGCGCCGCCTGATAACAGCAGCACGCGTGGGGGGGGTAGGGGGTGGGGGGTGGCAAGAGAGTGGCGCCCGACACCAACCGGGCTGCTAAAGGCACGCGCAACGCACCAGCGATACGTGTCATGTTTGGCTCCGAGTCACGCCGCCGCCGGGCCCCCGGCTCGTGTCACACATACGCTTATAGCAGCTGGCAAGGAGCCGAGGAAACGCTGCCAGCGCCGCGCTTTGCTAGCTGGCTGGCTGGCTGGCTAGCTAGCTAGCTGGTTGGCTAACAACCCTGTGATGTTCCACCCAGTTAAGCAGCTTGTCGGAATATAGGCCAGAGCTAAACACACAGCACTGTGACATGTAATGAATGAGCTCTTACACCAAATTCAGTCTGAACTGCATGTTTCACAAGTACGTCATGCTAATTTAGCCACAAGCTAATGAATTTTCAATGGCATCGAATTTATTAGATATAGTATAACATACTTACCAAACTCTGAGCAATGTTAACATTTAACGAAACACTTACTCTCAACACTCCCTACATTTATTTGCATGGTTTAGCATTAAAATGACGACCCATAACAACGAGAAAAAAAAAATTAAAATTGCAGAGCATTCCTGTGTCCCTCAACAGTTGGAAACACTAATTTCAAACTTGACTTGACAAATCTAATGTCACCTCAAGCTTCTTCTGCAGAGATCACACCAGACCGAGCATAGAAGATGCAGAGTTTATTAGAGAAGCACTTCAGAAGTTCAAATTATGAAAGAATCCTTGATTTACTGTGACTGCGATGTACATGTTCTGCAGCAGCGATTCAGAAAAGTTCAGCTTTCCCAGTTTCCACAGAGACAGACTCAGAGGGTTGTTTAAAAATTTGCACTTTCGGCAGCTCAGAACGTGGTTGTCATCTAAACAAGTGTCTTCAACCTTTTTTTGAGTCAGGGTATACAATTTTGATTGAAAGAATCACAAAAAAGTAAAAAGTTAAGTATTTTTAGGTAAAAGTTCAAAAGCAAAACTCTGTAGTTAGCATTAACAAGTGTCAAGAATCAATCAAATGAACACAATGAAAAAATAAAGCATTTATAATCTGACAGAAGATCCAGAAGATTCTCCCATCACAAGTGACTCAGTGTAAATCTCATTAACCTTTATGGTTTTTCTTATGAAAGTCCCGTTTCCTCATGTGTTCACACAGGCAAACAAATAAAACTGAGTTTATTTGACATTGAATGATGTTCTGTAATTTCCTTCCCTCCTCTTCAGCATTACCCTTTCTAAGTACATTCTCCTGTCAGACCCTGTGGTGTCAGGAAAAAAGACAAAAAGTCAATTCCAGCTGACACTGCAGTCTGAGTGGCGGCCGTTGTCCAACAAGCTGTCGCTGTTCGCCTCCCTCAGTGCTTCACTCATACGAGTATTTTCGTTTGGTGTAGCTGTTGTGCTGCCGCTGCTCTAACAGCCATGTACCACTAGGTGGCGCCTTGTAGTTCAGCCCTGGATGGAACTTGTGTTTTGAGCCTCTCAGGCTTCCGTAGCTGGTTCCTGTTTCAATTTTTAGTTTTCAAAAATTTGGATCACTGTTCGTTGTTTTTATGAGTGAGAAAATGTTATGATATAAAATTAGCATTTATGCTTTTGTATTTTATATGTTAAATATTTTCAGTTTAATTTGTTCCTGCTAACTGTTGGCAGGTCTATGCATTTTCCCATAGCAGTTCACAGCAATTCGTTAAAAAAATAAAATAAATTAGATCAATCAGTTGAAATTGGAAAAATTCCCACGGCACACCTGACAATCACTCAGGGCGTAGCCTACTAGTGGCTGTAAAACACAGGTCTAAACGGAACGGAAGTTTTCCATTTTTCATTTGGAAACGTTGTGTGGTTTTAAAAAAATCCTAAGTTTTAAAGCGTTCAACGACATTTCTGTTTCCCTCCACATAAACCTGGCATTATGCTCCTCCAGGTAAGAAGGCAAGAAGGCTTGTATCGTCTGCAAACACAAAGGTCTTTTGAATCTCCCCGTCTCGTCGTTATCTTGACACAGACCCACTTCGGTTTGGATCTCTCTTCCTGGAGACTCAAAAATCCAGTTACCCGTTTTCTCTTCTTGGTAATCGATAAGCTCAAAAACGTCTGAGCGGAGCTCCCATTAGACAGAGTGAAAGTTGTCTGAACTTTATTTTCCCGTAAAGTGCTTGAGATCAGCGTTCCTGAGGAAATCCTTTTACCTCCACCTGAGTGATCGCCAGCGTTTCCCCTCCTGACACGGCCCGACGATCTGATCTTTTAATCTCCTTAAGGCAGCGTTCCGTATTAAATCACACTGAGCTGCTATTACACCCAGATCCCTCCAAAAAAAAAAACTAAAAAACTACACACGAGACAAAAAAAAAACCAACAAAAAAAACAGAGATTTATGTCTTTTCCAGATCGAAGCACAAACCCAGAGAAGTTTTGAATTACAGGACGTTTCCTCAGAGATAAGATCAGAAATAACAGCGATGCATCTACAGAGAGGCACGGCCTCGTTCGTCCATCCCAGGAAGGTCTATTAAAACTCTGAAAACCAGCGTCCAGCTGTTCTGATTGCGGAGCCCGGTGGGATAATGATATGGAAGAAATAAGCTGTGATTAAGGCTTTCAGAGCGTAACGGAGGCACTCTGGACAAATCAGAGAAACTCTACAAACTGTCAATTTGCTGAACAGCCTGAACACGCTGCCACCAAGTGACTGCATTTGGTTCTGTTTGAAAATGAAGTGCTCTTACTTAAAAACGCAAGAAACGCTGAAAACGATGTAGTTAGCATGACGGGCCACTAGAGGGTGCTGTTGGTTGTTTTGGTTAAGAAACCACACACGTGTGAAGAGAACAACGGGCGAGAAACATTAACAATCTTGCATTTTCTCCTGTTTCCGCGGTCGTATAAACAGATAGGATCAGGATCAGGATCATATTTATTGTCATCGCAACAGGTTACCGAAGTTACAAGTGCAACGAAATTTCAAGGGTTTTTAAGACGCCCAGGCAGCCAATTACGGCGCTCCGTCTTGAAAGGAAAACAGAGTTAAGAAACTCAGACAGAGATATGTGTGTGTGTGTTGTGTGTGTGTGTGTGTGTGTGTGTGTGTGTGTGTGTGTGTGTGGGGGGGGGGGGGGGGGGGGGGGGGGGGGGGGGGGGGGGGGGGGGTAAAAAAGATACATCAATTCAGATCACGGTTCCGAAGGGAGTCGTGATTAGAAGATACCCAAAACGCAAAGATACTTTTCAGTTTTCATGGAAAATGTGGCGGATCCCGTGGTTTTTTTGTATTGACTTTTCTAATGTGAATCATGGCCCAGAAGATGGATTTTCTGCAACTTTGCAAAAACAATTTGAGGTTAAAATTCAACAAATCTTTGCTTTACTTGTTGCTTTACTAATTTAACTACAATACGTGTTATTCTAATGTATTATTTCATCTCAGTGAGCTGGGCTTTGAAGTTATCGGAAAAAGATCTCATCTGCTCAGAAGCATCAAAACACAAATTGAACGGTCGAGTGATGACGAGTCACATTTGAAACGCATGGCTTTGAACAATATTTATTTGTTTTGTTGACTAAAAACAGTTTAGGAAAGTGAGCTTGTGTTTATACTGTCACAGGTTGGAATCCCACTGCCGACTGTCCATAGGAGGGCTTCAATTCAAAGAAATTACCATTACTACAACATCAAAAAAGTATCTAATAACATTTCCTAATTAAAAACTAATGCAGCCCATCTGCATTATGAAGCATGGAGGTGGCATCATCATGCTGAGAAGCTTCTCAAGAGCAATAAAGTATTACCTGGGCCGCAGGGATTCAATCTTTAAAACATGGAATAGATTTTGTTCCATTTGTACCTGAAGTCACTTGTTGACTTTCTGTAACTTCTTTTTCTCTTGTTCCTCTCAAATGTTGCATCAGTCTTCCGTTGTTTCCTCCCTCTGAGCGCATGTGTGCTTTCACACGTCCCGTCAGCAGCAGAGCAGCCGTAACATGCTCACCCCCCGATATTTCCCACCGGCAGATCAATGAGCGGCCGCGGACCGGCGATCAAAGAACACGGCGCTCTGTCAGCTCTAATGACAGTCGGCAACGCTCGCCGATCGATCGGCGCGTTCGAAGTAGAAGCAAGCAGCAGTCACCGGCAGTAACGCACTGAAGACGTGGAAACATCGGAACACAACCGACACGAGGCCACGGCGTCTGTCCGGGACATCGCTAAATCTCTCTGATTCAAAACATCCAAGAAAAGGCAACAGAACATCAGTCCTGAGCAATCAGGGAACATGACAACAGTCCCGCAGCTCTCTGAGCTGGAGGAACTCTGCTGGCTCGACTCAAGCATGTGTGGTTTTCTACTGCCATCTAGTGGGCAAAGACGGAACAACAAGGGTTCAATTCAGAAACGCTCAGGTCTGCAAGGATCAATGAAGCTTCCAGGAAGTGGAAGGGAAATAAACATTTTGTCTTCACTTTTATCTCATTTACATCCCACAACTGATTTTCGAAAAAGGGTCTAATCTACAGGCTAAAAACAGCCGAAGGGGGAAAAACGGATCAAAACAGAACAGCTGCGACTTGTGAAAGACGGACACAAACACCTAAATGAAAGGAAAAGACAAAGGAAAAAAAATCTAAGAAAACGGAAAAATCAAGGAAAATAAACAATAAAATGTAAATAGGGTAAAACAGCCAACAGTAAATTATTTAATAAAACTGACGCACAACTCACGGCTACTTTTTTCAAGTACCGAGCACTGAGACGTCTGTATTCACATCGATGTTCCGGAGAAATCCGATCTGTCACATCAGTAGCTGTTAAACATTTTCAGATCAGATGTAAACAGGAAGTAAACCCTGGATTGAGGAACTGCTTGAACCTCATTTGGGAGCATTAACCTCAACCAGGCTCTCCTGATGGAAGCTGATCAGAGCACTCAAGTCGACACTTTGACTCATGAAGAAATTATGAATCGACTGATCAACTCAACCACAAAGCTGACACTCAGATTCCTTCCGTACGTCGTCAAAAGAGGTCGGGGAGAGGAGCATTAATTTGACGCAGCATTAATAAGCCATCACAGAAGCTGCAGTCGCATTCACACGTGAGAGCAGGAAATGTTAGCATGCATCAGTTTGACAGTCGTCATTCACTCAACAGACGTTGGTTTTGCATATTGAAACTTTAAAAGACGCGAGCAGAAAGTTAAAACAAGCCGAACAGCGACAGACGGAAAACAAGCCAATGTAGATCTAACAATAATAATGCATTGGTTTTATATAGCGATTTATACGACACTCAAAGACGCTCAAAGATCTAGTTATGATGTCGATTCTTTCTATTGCAACTCGTCACAGTTCAGTTTGGAAAAAGAAGAAAACAACCAAGCTTCAGTAGGTTCAGAACCTAACGTCAGTTTTTTTTTGTTTTTTTTTTCATATGACCTTCATCAACACATTTGTCTCACTAGTAGTTTACTTAAGCTCCCCATCAATGTGGCTTTTAGGAATTTCTTTGACCTAAATGGACAATTTAAAAGAAGAGGCTGAGCAATGCAAAAATAAGAAAGTATCAGGAAGTTGCAGGAGTCCATTTATTGATGCTCAGCTTGTTCGTGTTCCTGGTAGTGTGAACAATACTCTACTGTTTTGAACCCAGAGCACAACGAACATTTATATTCCAGAAATCACAACTTCAAAATAACTAGTTTCACAAGGTTGGGTGTAAATGTTCATGTGTTAACTCTCTTTCACCGTGTGGCTCAGACCATGACGTGCGTCAACTGATCAATGTTTAGGGCCCAAAAACCATCTGAGAAACTCCAAGGAAAACTCTTTTCACCCCAAATTCACTCGTACACTGATGCTTCTCTTTATCCAGGATAAAGATAAAGGTAACATTTCTAACAGGAGGAATAAGTTCAGGCCCCGTTTAAACTACAATGTTTCAAATGAAAATGCGTCATTTTTTTGCATTTTTGCTTTTCACAAAACAACAACAGAAACCCTGAACATGAAGGAGTTAGCATGCCAGGCCACGAGTTACAGACAGACGACATAGATGGAACATTATTACATTGATGCTCAACTATCAAACTATAAAGGGCTTTTTTTTTTTTTTTTTAATAAAATAGTTTTCCAGACAAACTGTGACTGAAATGTTTTTCTTATTCCTGTTCATTTCAATGCTTTATCAAACTAAACTTTTTATTTCTGAGGCAGGTATGGTAACACATTTACTTTTTTTGGTAAAAGAATAACTTATATTAAATGAAAATTAAAACAAAGCTCACAGAAAATGTCTTCAATAAACAATGAAAGGATAACTGCAATATTTGCAGATTGTTTTGCTCTCGTCCGGAAAGTCAACTGAAATCTTTGTCGACGTCTAGATGGACCTTTTTTTGTTTACTTTATTTGAAAAGTACCCAAAAAATAAAACTGCACCTTCTGCTGCTTGCCGTGTGATAAAAAAAAAAAAAAGTTTTATCATTTATTAATCCATGTATTATTTTCATCATGTTTGTATCAGTTTCTAACCGTCTCCCGTCTGGGAGTCACGACACTCTGGATGCTATGGTTGTCGTTATTGTCCATCTACTCAGAGAAGAACTGTTCTCCACAGTGTGTTTTTTTGCCCAGTCGCGGTGTTTCGGAAAAGTTGTGTTTTCCTCCTGTTCACAGGGAGATGAAGCTTTTTCAGAAACTTGCTTTTTCCCCCCCGTTACCATGGAGATGGAGTCAGAGCTCCAGCCTCGGGAGTCTTTTTCAAGACGTTCCAGGCTACACTGTCGTGTAAACCTAAACCCAGAAAGCGAAAAAAGTTTTCCCATTTTCACTTGAAGACGTAAACGGGGCCTTGGAGTCAAACGTCTAAACTAAACTGGAGGTAAACCTCGGCTCGGTGCTGCATGCACTGAAATCACACGGACATCCTCACAGCGTGGACACACAGCAGATTCATGCCGCTGGAGGCGAACGCCAAGGACTCGTGAAGGGGTTAGTGGCCGTGGGTTAGTACAGCCCGGGCTGCATGCATGAGACACACAGGAGGGAGGAGGGGGGAGGATGAAGAGGGGGGGCTGATGATGATGAACTACCACTGATGGCGTTTCACTGCAGAGCACAGCAGGGGGCGGAGAGTACGTACCCAGAAAGAGCCTCTTAGGGATTCTGACCTCCTCGTCCTTACTGTCTGTCGCTACAGTCAAGAGCACAGGTGAAGAAGAAAACAAAAACAAAAAAAGGGAAAAGAAAAGCTAAACCATGTTTGATCTGAATTGGTCCAGAGAAACAGGAACTAAAGGTTCCTTCTGTTTACGTGCAAGGAAGATCGAGTGCGTCATGAAAAGTAAAACACATAAGAGGCAGACTTTTCACAAAACTGGGCTTTCTCTCCAGTGTTTCCATTTAAACTCTTGTTTCATCTAAATTTTTGCACTTTTTCCACTACCTCACACCCATAACTCACAACAAATACAAATAAAAAGTTAAAAATGCACCTTGTGCTCTTGTGCAAAAAATTACTAAATTGAATAATATGGAGTCAAAAAAACTTCTTAAAGCATATTTTACGCAGTTTAATCATCTAAAAAAAAGTTGAAGAGGACTGTTGATGATTAAAAGCTCCTGTCATTATATGCATGCTGTACACCTGAAGACTGTTATTAGCAGCACAGCAGAAACGTTTGATTGACAGGTGGTAGATCTAGAGTGGAGGCGGGACATCTGTCAATTTGACTCAAAAAAATTACACTTCACAGAATGACACGTAATTTGTGTTCTAGAAATCATCAGTGGAGCTACATTTTGAGGTTGATTTCATTTCATTTGATTTGATAAATTTTCAAAATAGACAGAGTGTCATCACCATAAAGTGACTGCACACCTTTACTTCTCCTGAATCGAGAACATCAAGAGATGCTTAACGAACATCTGAAAGGACGTTGGAATATTCAGACTGAAATATTTTGTGGTGTAAGACAGTGGAGTGTAACTCCTGATGGACACAGCTCTGTTTCACTCAGCCCTCCGGACGGATCTGGATCCACTGTCATAACTAGTTCTGGACCAACGTTTGGACCTTAAAGCTGGTTTCAATAACAGTAACATGTTGGCACAGAAAACACATTAAAAAAAGCGCAAAAAAATGACCAGATGAGGTGAATTTTCCTGAGAATTTGACCAACACTAACAAAACAGAGCAGTTAGCTTCTGCACGTGTAGTTCCAGTTTGTGCCACAAGATGGTGCAATGAGTCATTCTAAAACTCCTCCTGCCTTTAAAACAGTAACAGAAGAAGTAGGTACAGGTAAATCTGATGTGGGAAAAAAGCAGGTTGGAATTTGGTGAAAGTGGCTCATTTCTACCATCCTGTGCACAAATATGGTATTGCAAACGAAACACGTTCATCAAAATAGAACCTTAACCATTTCTGCTTTCAACATTAACTTTTTCTTCTTAAAAGTGACTTCATGTCTTCTGCCTTGGTTCACCGGATTCAGACACTCCAGCACCCGCCGGTGGAGCGTCTGAGCGGGACCTGCTGGGTGGAAGAGCTTTCTGACCTATGAAGGAGCGCCTCTTGGTGTTGAGCTCGGTGGCCGTGCGGACGTCGGTGCACAGGTTCAGCATGATGAGCATGGTGGCGATCATGATGATGCTCTGCCACAGCAGCAGCGTCTCGAAATAGCGCCCGAATCTGAGCGAGGAGAGATGGGAGAACAGCATTCAAACTCAGAACCCTGATGGAAGTCACAGGAATTAACTTTTCTATTATCTTAAAGGTGCCATAGGCAGGACTCCACATCTCCGCCATCTTGCTTAGACGGCGATTTCACCCATCTAAGATGGCGATTTGAAACCCAGCACAGCCAATCCTGTCCTGTTTTCTCTGACATCACGCCCTTACGCAAGTTCAGCCCCTCCCACAAGAACGTGCGACGAACGCCCCTCGACCAATCACGGTTAGAGCCTCAGGGGCTCTTCTGATTGGTCAAAGATACCTGGAGCTGTCGAGATTCCTTTTCAGCACAGAACAGAGACAGATGGAAACGCTGCGCCCTTGCGGCAGTGCAATTATGCTACACTCCTAAAGGATTATCAATTGATACTCTAACATTTAATCCAAAGAAAACACAGAAAAATTAACATTGACTAGCAAAATCCTGCCTACAGCACCTTTAACTGTACTACTTCTGAAAGTTTGTGGCGTTAAATATGATGGTTTGAACAATTCTGATCAACACAACTTTGAACAATAATCCAGAAGTTTCAGGATTTCTTGGATGTCCACCAGTAGAAGCTGACCTCCAGCTCTTCAGCAGGTGGAGCCAGATCTGGTGTGAACTCTTCAGTTCACCTGTCAGGGCTGATTTCAGAGGAATGTCCCACCGGGTCCGCAGACATCAGGGTCACGTGGCGTCTCACCTGAAGAGGATCCGCAGGATGTTGGCCACCAGCAGCACGAGACACACGTATGTGGAGAAGCCCTCCGCGTTCTGGGTCCTCCGGATGTCCCGGTACTGGGGGATGTAGGGGACCACCCCTCCGAACACCATGGCCCCGGCGGCGATCCACGACACCAGCGTGTTGACCACGGACAGGACCTGCTCCAGCACCTCGTCCTCCATGATCCCGAACCCCGAATCCTCCGGTGTCCCCGGTGCTCTGGTACCACCAGGTGTTCCCCCGGCTCTGCTTCCCGGTGTGGACTCGGAAACATGCGTGTGTTCCCCGGTTACTGCCACGCCATCACTGCCGGGGCAGCGCGGTTGCCGGGAGCCGATAGAGAAGCCGGAGGTGGGGTGAGAATCCTCCGGGGCGCTCCGCGGGTGTTTCACAGCCGGTAACCCGCTCGCTGTTTACTCCTCAGAGGAAACTCCGCCGCTTTCTGGACGTGTATCTTAAATAAATCAACTGACAGTGATGGAAAAACTCAGATAAATCATAAATGTTCGTCTCACAAATGTTATTTTTCTCCACTTGTTTCTCTTCTTCCTACTTCCGGTACGGGTGCAACGCGAAGATCCTCTACGTCATCAAGATGGTTCACTCCCGACTCCGACACACGACAAACGACGACCGATTTACGGCACTATTACAGTGCGACGCAAGAGGATTAGGGCCACAGGAAGACAACAAGCCTCTTAAAAATATTATTCATAGAACCCCGAGAAAAAGTACAAAATTCAGAGTTTTATTTTTTTTTTTTAATTTTGTATCTTCGGACTTTACGGGTTTAAACAAAGATGTTCAGTCGAATCAAGATGGTTCTCTACCACTGACTCTTGATAATATTATTATTCTCAATTTAATAGATTGCATAGAATAATGAATCTCAAATGAGTACATATTAATACATACAAGACTGAATGAGTAATTTAACCATGGGAAGAATGGATTTGACAGAAACTCACAAGAAACGCTATTTACAAAGAAGAGTTACGCTCCGTCTCTGTGCAAACAGGGGAAAACGACACATTTTGAGAAGTTCATGTCTCAGTGTAGAGGTATAAAATGCAACTTTTCTGAACTGCACATGTGCAAATAGACAATAACAGCAATGGTGGTTTCCAGAGTATCGTGACAACCAATCCATATTTTCCTGGGTCGTTTTAATTACACAAAGAAACAACAGCACCCACTGTTGGCCTAACATGAAAACTACATTGTTTTCACAATTTCTGTGTAAACGGACATCCTCCTTTCAGCATTGCTGTAAGAACGTAAAGTCTTTCTGAAATCAAAACACAGAAATTGAGTGTCTACTTCAAGCATCTTGTGAACGAGGCCTCAAGCTCTCTGACAGCACTCAGTCCGTCTGAATTACCTACGTGTAATAATCAAAGTGAGTATTGTTTCAGTGGTTAGTTATACAAATATTCCTGTTGTGAATCTGTAAAAAACAAACAAAAAATAATAATTTTTCCCAATCCCCAGGGACACAATTAAGATGCCCCAGCTCATTCGTGCCCGGAGGCCCAATGTGAGTCCTGCTACAGGCAATAAATATTGTATTGAAGAGTAACTTCAATTAACAGAGGAGCCTGAGAGAAAGCGACGAGTGCTGCTTAAATCCTGAATATTTCATACAGCGTGTGCTATTTCGGTGGCATTCACCGGCACACGAAGCTGCTGCCCTTTAAGGCACCACAGTCCACATTACCAGGCCCCTCTGGTTCTGGTGCACATTCATCATATCAGAGGAGTCAGTGCAGGCTCACGAAAAATCCAGATTATGAAGATTTATACAGGCTCTGTGTGAGTTATGTAACTCCAGTGGATGATTTCTGTCATGGTAAGTAGGATAAAGTCTTACATAAAAACCAAAGGATTTGTTCATCTGCAGCACAGAGGCCGGTGTGAAGGGATCATCCAGGCCTCAAAGGGTTAACTGGAAGCTTCTCCTCGTGTCCCACCCTGCATACAAACTGACGACAGCTGGAAAAGTCAAGTCAGACACAGAATTCTGCAGATTCAAACACATGGACCTTCAGAATGAAAGTTCTGTTTCCCTTCTTGTGGGACAGACGATTGAAACAACAGACACACAAACAGACCGAGGCCCTCGTCTGCATTTCAAGAGAATAAATTGACGTTACATCTTTGTTTAAGGCAAGTTTTATGTTCAAACAGCAACGTTATGAAGATGATGTCTGTACAGCAATACTAGGAACACACACAGTTCTCCCCTGCAACCACAAAGGCACTCACCCACACCGTCCAAGTCAACGTTACTTTAAATATTACTAAAAATTTTATTGAGGGAGGGTTAATTACTTGGTTTTTAATATTTACTGAATTTTTTTTCTTGTAATAAAGTTTGATTGTTTAAATATGTTTCATTCTGAATTCTAAGATTGTGAATTAAAAATTGTGACTAACATTAATGTAGATATTGGAAAATTGGAAAGAGAAGCAATTAACTAAAAAAAATATTAAAATGATCATTTTCATCTTTACTTTGTGGCTGGAATATCAAAGACAGAAATCAGTAGATTACTTTATTTAATTTCACTGCTATCCAAGCTTTTATTTTGAAGTTCCACGCACCGGAAGTGACATCCAGTGGTTCGTCAGCTAAACAAAGTTAAAAGAGTCTGTCAGATTATCAAAGTGGGGATATTTCCCAGGTCAGAGCGGCTCTGTCTCTCCCTGATGGAACTCAGCTGAAGCGTCTCTCAGTCTGCGGGCGTCAGATTGTGATTCTGGAGCGTGAATGAAGGAAAACCATGTCAAAAGCAGAGAGTCAAGCAGCGAAAGACCTGACGGAGGCGGTGAGTTTGTCACAGGTTTTCACATAAAACCTGAAAAAACGACAACAAAACCCCCGTTTTGAACATGATTGTGTGATTTACAGATGGAAACGACGATGCAGCGACTGCAGGGGAGATTTCAGGCCATGTCTGAACAACTGGAGTCACAAAATATCCTTTTTCTACACAACTTTTCCTCGTTGTTTCAGAAAGAGGTCACGTGACTCAACAGTGAGAGTTAGAATGACTTAATGGTCACATTAATTTATTATTTATTATCTATTAACTGAGCAGATTGGCTGTAAAACACTCGTCTCCACTGTTCAGGGGCTGTCCTAGACACTCTGTGGGCTCCGGGTAAAAGCCCCCCCCCCCACCCCCCATCCTCTTGTGAGGTGAAGACAGTTTATTTTCTTAAATCCTGCACTCGATCAGATGGGGACGCGTATCGACGACCTGCAGAAGAACGTGTCGGAGCTCATGACGCAGGCCGGCATGGACGAGGCCCAGTCCGCTTCCAAGTGACGTCCGGATCCACCGGGCGGATCGGCGTCCAGCGATCTGAAAACCGACGCCTTGGACTCGACACACCCATGATGGACACATATCTTGAAACTCAATGGCTCCCTGTGGTTTATTGGAAACATGATGGATAACAATTATAAGTGCTGAGCTTAAAACACAAGAACACCACCGAGTCTGTACGGTAGAGAAAGGTACCCTTCAGTAGAGACTGAAGTCGTTGCCATGTAGCAAGTGAAAATCTTTGGTCCTATAGGATTTGTTTGTTTTTTTGCCAATCTAAATGAAAAACTAGCTAACTGTGTGGTAAAGAAGAAGAATTATGACGTAAAGAGCTCAAAATTCCTGAATGTCAAGAATTCAAGACGTTATCTTCAGTAGTTTACCTGCGAGGGAGGGAGGCAAACTTGTTTGGAGCATACACCTGCAGCGATTCGTGCCTAAAATGTCAAGAAAACAAGGTGCTGTTGATTTAAAGATGCATTACCTGCAGATAGGAATGTGCCGCCTCTCCTCTGGAGGAAAATGACAGCTCTGATGGTGTGAAGGATTCCTTCTAACCTGGAGATGTTTGCAGCTGACACACACTCTTTCTAATCATTGCTACCTCACGTCAGTCTCTTTGAGTCAACCAAAGCTAGTGCAATAGCAGAAAACCTGTACACATTTAGGGAAAACTGATCTTTCCGAGTGTCAGTCATTCATATCTTTAAGTGGAAATGATTCCTTAAAATCATATTTCACAGGTTCAAATCACTGTTAACATGTACATTTTTTTATGGATCTTCATTTTGAGGAATATGTGTCATATTAGTAGCTACTCGACTGCCAGAATCTGGAAATCCAAGACGACTCGAATCTCCAAACCAGCTGAGTCTGTCAGGAATTCTGTAAATATCTCAACCTTTCGAGGCGCGATGAACTTTGGCACCATTCAGAAAATTCTCACCACGTTTGTTGGACCACACATGCACTCAGTCTTCATCTGAGCACAGATTGAGTCTTTAGCTTTGGCCACATGTTGCACATCTGTTTGCAGAAATGTTGTTTGCACCTCTAATAATCTCTATGCACCTAATTTATGACTTGAAAATGATTTGTACTTATGCCATATCATATCTATTATTTGCACCAATTCTAACATGCAATAACCAAATAAAGCCTTAAAAAATGCTGATAATGTCTTACTGGCTTTTGATTTTATGTATTAAACAGCTGTTTTCTCAACTAGCAGTGGATTTGCAGGTGATGGTGAAGGGGATTCCTATTCTCAATATTACTGAGAAATTACTTGATTTAAAAAAGTGGTTAAACATTTATTTTAACAATGAAATGAATTTAAGTGTGAGCAAGATGAAATGAGTTGTAACAGTCACGGCTGCTTTAGATTCTAACAGACATTTTGATAAGTAATATCAAAAATACAAAGTGAAACTTTTAGAAAGTGTCACTCTGTCTTACATGGTGACTTTGCCTTCAAATGTGGTTGTGTTAATGATTCAAACACAGTTCTTCTGGCTGCTGTGGAGAGAATATAATACTGGCACTCAGATCCATTGCAGGACTGTTCAACATGCTGCAGGCTTCAGGCCAAAACTGCTCTTCAGGAGGACTTAAGGGGGTGAGACTGAGTCGAGACCAAAATCAGAGCACCCTAAGGTCAGGGAAAAAAAAAAAAGATGTTATGGACATTCCAGACCAAGACCCTGAAACTGACACTGCTCTCAAGTGCTTACAACACTTTTAAAAACCAAGAACAAATTTTAGATTTGTGAATAAATTTTGTTTGTTTTGCTTTGAATTTACTATTTAAGATCAGATTAGGCCGCATGTGGCGCAGGAACTGCATAACAGTGTCACCTCTAATTCAACCGGAGGAAACAGAGGACATCCAGTCTCCAGTTCGTCCCTCAGGAGGTTATTCACTGCGCCTGTACCTCTGTAGATGAACCCGAGTCTCCCTCTAGCGGCCACAGCTGCTCATTACAGCCTGCTGGTCGCTGTCCATGGTGCTGAAGCTTCCGTCACATTGTCCATAACGAAGGGATTTTGCAAATATACTAAGACTCAGCTGAAAGTTTGTGACACTGCATATGAAGTAGATAATCTCTGCTCAATGTTGTCCTCAATTTGTCTAATTTTAACAGCATGACACGACATTTAAGACTGTAGGGTGGAAGTAATGGGACAGCACATGGATCTCTGGACACCTTACAAAAAGAAATGATTGTCAGCAAAACATATAATTGAAGGAAATTTTAAAGCTGATAATGATATTTTCCTTTGTTTTACACCAAATAAAATTTGTCTGGAGCACAACAATTTCAATATATCTTACTCTATTTTTAACTCTTGTGGCCATTTTTAAAGATTTTTATCATGGATTTTCCTGCATAACCATTTTAGAGATTTATTTAGCAATCCATTTTATTTTCCTGAAAAGAAGGTAGTCTTAGAGAAGTTTCATCTATTTTATCCATTGATTGTCATTCCAGCTTTTCTGGCTGTTTTAGCAGTTTTCTTTCTATTTTTAGACCACATACTTCACATAAAGACAAATAACAGGAAGTGATTGAGGAAGGATGCATGTGCAGGGTTTGCGCTGTAGATGGCGGTCTTATTGTATGCACTGTTGCTCCATCACTGTGGTGTGTGTGTGTGTGTGTGTGTGTGTGTGTGTGTGTGTGTGTGTGTGTGTGTGTGTGTGTGTGTGTGTGTGTGTGTGTACATCTATTTACAAAGTTTATGCAGACTTGTTGGCATTGTGGGAAAATAGTTAAAGTCACTGTGAAGAAAATCATTAAATTTGTGTGGAATAAAAAAAAGCTTTCAAACTGGAATCCCACAAAATAGGTACTTCAAGAAGTTAATATTCAAATGAACAAACCTGCATTTAGACATCTGCAGGACATATCGTATTTCCTATTGATTTAATGAGTAATAACAAAAGCTTCTGGTGCTTTCGGGGTAACTGGGAAGTGACAAATTCCTCACTTGCATTTGTTTAAACCCCCCCCCCCCCCCCCCCCCCCCCCCCCAGAAATAATACAACACAACAAAAACCTGTAGTTACTGATAGATGTCACATTCCATTTTAAAGTACAATTATTTTTGTAGCTAGCTTTTGAAATCTGTGTGATTTCACTTTAACTCTGATAATATTTGTTAATCACTTGGTGCATCATTGATAATCTTCATTCCCTGTTCTGTTGAGTTATGATACATTTGCTAAGCTCCCCAAAACAACATAATAACCAATACAAATGGCCCAGTTAATGGTTTAAAGTTCAACATTCAGGCACATTTCTCCCACTTTATAGAGGCATTGGACACACTTCCCAGTCCCTTGAGAACCATTACAGTTTGGCATCTACAAGGAGAATAAAAGGCACATCGTTGGGCGACTCATTTACTATACAAACGCTCCCATCTGGGAAATGAGACGTTCTCAACTGGTATTTGTGATGACATAGAAATATACTGTGTTGCAGAAAATGAATGTAAATCAGTGTAATGTTCCAGAAAGACATGAGGACATGGGTACAGCACTCCAGTCATTAACTGATAGTTATCATGTCTCTGTTTCTGTGGTAAGCTAACTGTATAAACTGAGCTAAGTCTGCTGGACGAAATCTGGTTCTTTTGTTTATTAGAGAGTACATCCTTCAGACACACACCACATTGCATTGAGTGATGCCACATGAGCTTCTCAGAACTGTTTCCCAGTCTGACTATTAAAATTTCCCAGCATTCAAATGTAATTTTCCCACTCCGAAATGGGAGCATTCCCATTTCCCAGTTACTGATGCACGCACCACTCGGCCTTTGCCAGCTGCAAAAACAGCTGTGATTCAAGTGTATGGAACGGCATATAATGCGAAGACGTGTTATACAAGTGTTCCCGCCTGGGAAGTGGGACTTTCCTGATGTCCTCAGCTACGTGAAGAAAGTATTTATGTGAAAATAAATACACAGACCTCCAAAGCCAAAGAGCAAGAATGCCTCTGACCCTGTTTCCATGGTGACTCGAGCTGAAAGAGACACTTTTGTGTACCTGAATTTGCTTGTTTGTGTGTGTGTGTGTGTGTGTGTGTGTGTGTGTGTGTGTGTATGTATGTGTGTGTTTGGGAGAAAGCCAAGACAAGAGGTGAGCGAGGGAACGAGGGGGTGTTGAGCTAATGGCTGCTAGCCGCCTGCTGCCGAGTGTGACGGCGAGCGGAGACTTTTCAATGACGCACGCTGCTACTTTAGCAGCTGGCGCTGCTGAACGGACTCTTCCTCCTCCTCCTCCTCCTCCTCCTCCTCCTCCTCCTCTCCCTCGCCCGTGGAGTGGTGAGTGGGTGTGCGGAGAGCGGCGGCCGAGCGCCGGAGGGAGGCTGAGAGGTTCGACCCTGTAACCCACGCTGGGTGGGCGGCAGAGAGGGAAGTGGGGGCTCTAATGGCTCTGATGAGGGGAAGCACTTCAGAGACTGTGTCACCACACATGTGTGTGTGTGTGTGTGTGTGTACACAACCGTCCGCCCTGTTCCTCCCTCTCCCCAACGCTACTTTTACACACTCCACTTACAAGGTGAAAGACAAGGTAAATGTCAACGGTCTAAAGTGGCCGCCTCTCGTCTTCCATCCACCCGTCTGTCCACGGTAAACACCGAGACGTGCGTTTGATGTCGGAGGTTCCCCTTCTGATATTTGTGAAAATACACAATATAGCAGCAAGTCGGGTGTCAGTAAGGAAAGCAAAAAACACCAGTTCTCACTTCTCCTCTCTCTCTTTCTCACACTCATGTCACCTCCATCCTCACGGTACCAATACAGAAATTTGCACAGCGTTAAGGATATGCAGAAAGAGACGAAAAGCAACAACATCAGTCTAATTTTACCTCAGATATGAGGAGACGCTATAAAGTACACTTAAATCTTCTCCACTAACATGAATGCATAGTGCACAAAAACATAATTTGCCATAGTTCAGTCAGATTGTTACAATATCAGGTAATGCAGCCCTTCTATAAAGTCTCCATCAAACACTTCAGATGACTCACATCGGACTGTAAAGTACCCCAGACTTGTTTGCACTTTTTCTGCCTTCAGCTACAGACATTCATTTGTCCACTAATTCTATTATTCTGGATCAAAGCCTTTAAAGCAGAGCCTGCATGTCCTTGAAGGAAATCTCATGAGCCAAATACATGCTTGAGTCCTGATGCTGTATTGACGACCCTAATGTCATTGATTGCACATCAGTGGTCATTTGTGTGTGTTTGTCCTGTGATGAATTTCTCTAGGACGTACTGATGATTAGAGTCAGCTGGGATAGATTTCCTCCAGGAGGAACTCTCACCTGGATGAGGCAGGTGTTGAAGATGGATGAATCCGTCGATCGATTCAGTCACATAGTGGAATAGTGGTTTGTCATGTCAGGACATTCAGGATCTGGGTTGATTCCAGGCAGCCTCAGGTATCGATATATGAGGTGGATGTAATTACAATTAGCATTTTCTTGTTTCAGAACTTCAACACAGAACCTCCAGGAGTGAAGAGACTGCGCAGAGTCTACACACTGCTGTGTTTATACTGTAGATGCAGGGGTATATATCAGCCTACAGACACGCAGAAATGTTTGATAATTTGAGATAAATGCCTCACTCTTCTCAAGTAGGTCTTGCTGATTTCTAATCGTCTGAGTTCTCATCTTTAGAGGTTAAAAGCATGCTAGACGCTGCAAAGGGTCCTCGATGGCGGCGTGTTTTTGCAGACGCCCGTTCATCCTCAGAAGAGCAGATCTTGTCTCCCGGAGATCGTCTTCATCTTCTGTCAACAGCACTTTCGCCCACAAACACACCAAAAAGAAGCAAGGCCCAACAGAGGTCTCCAGGGGAGATGAAGGAGGTAAAAATAGACGTAGGCTCCCTCTTCTGCCACATAAACAAACACACAGAAACACACACACACACACACACACACGCACACACGTACATACGGGGGACACCTGTGTGTCACTCGCCGCCCGAGGCTCTTTCATTCCCGGCGTGCTTTAATCTGCACGGCGCTCTCGCCCGCCTTTGAAGTGAAAATCCCCATCACCCCCCCTTCACCCCCACCACCCCACCTCTGCGCCTGCAGACACAAACAAACAAGCCACAAAATGACCACCTGTTATCTCCGTGGCGGGAAACGCGGGAGCCGGGAGAGAGCGCTCTCGCATTCAGCTCCGCCGCCTCAGACGGGCGGCGACTAATTTTACCTCTGCAGTTATTTAAAGGTTCTGCTAACATACATCACCCCCTGTCTGCTCTAATACATTTATTTCTACAGGAATAGAAAAAGAGAGAAAAGGTCTGCGGGTGAAGTGAGGGGACGAAGCTTCACTCCCATCGTCTCTCACACATGCAGGATGATTTTCTCCTCCACCAAACTTTTTCTTGTTATTGAAAATTCCTCATCTCCAAGTCAATTTTCTCACAGTTGCAAGAGTTTGTGCACATTTTCCAGTGGGAAATGAGAGAAATTTCAAGTAGAAATGGTGGCAGAATTATATTTTTTTGATGAAACTCAATGAAAAAAAAACATGAAATTGATTCATTAGACTTGCTGTGACCAATGAATTGCAATTAATCACATTTTAGTGGCCTCTTGGTACTGAATATAATAGGCAACATTTTTCTCACAGTCATACAACCGTGCTCTCATTCACATTTTCATCCAACAGTTTTTTTATACCAAAACATTTCATCAGTCTCATTTATTTGATCATGTCTTAGCATGCTAATATTAATAGCTTCTTTCCAGAGAGGTGTTGGTGTTGGTATTGGAGATGAATGAAGGAAGGTGTTTTGTCTTTAACGTGCAAACACTGTTAAAGGAAACAAACGGTTTCTGTGAATCAATTGAACTGTCCTCAACCCGCTTTACAGAACAAAAATACCAAGGCTGCTAGTTGCTAATGCTCTTCAGCTCTTGTGCTCTCGCTGTTGAAATCAAACCGTGACTAAATGAGCTGATTTCTCTGTACTTTATGAATTGAAAAGTTGCCAAGTATTTCTGCTTTCACAGCTGAAACTGAGCTGGAATCCTCATTCGTTACCGCCCACCAACAAACTCCATCAAAAGGCTGGAGTTCTCTTCGCGCTTGCCAAACTGAAGAGGATACTTACATCTAGAGACAGACGCACATTATTTACCAAATAACCCGCCAGGATGTGACCCTAGCTCGTATCCACAGCGCACAGTGCTGCATGGCCACAAGTGTTCATGTTGGCTCATTATTGTTATCTGATTCAATGAAAGAATAAAGGAGTTCACTCCTTCCTCGCATATTTCATTTTACATATTTTATACACCACCGATTCTCTTTCCTGCCTTTAATATCATAATTTTCTGTCTGTAACACCTTTATTTCATGACCCCAACTTCCCTGATGACTCATTATTTTTCTATGTGGCTCCTGCCTCTGTCTGCATCCTTCTCTCCATCGCTCTCTCTCTCTTTCTCTCTCTCTCTCTCTCTTATCTATCTCTCCATCCCTCTCTCTCTCTGTCACTGAGCCACGGGTATGTCCTGGGGATTGGCAGCCGGCAACCGACCCCGTCCCTGTCACCATGGAAACTGGGTCAGCTTCGAGGTAGCCATGGCAGTGAAATGTGTGTTCTCCTCCGACAGGTGCGTTTTGTCTGTGTGTGTATATGTGTGTGTGTGTGTGTGTGTGTGTGTGTGTGAGGGAGAGTGATACAGTGACATGTGTGTGCAGGTTGGGGGCCATTCTGGAAATAGACAGGCTGGGGAGATGAAAAGCAAGTGTGTGAACAGGTGTCTGTAACTGTTTGTGTGTGTGTGTGTGTGTGTGTGTGTGTGTGTGTGTGTGTGTGTGTGTGTGTGTGTGTGTGTGTGTGTGTGTGTGCGTGCACATGTGAGCGTGATTGTATTCATATGTAAATATTTGTATGAAGTCTATTTCACTTTACAAATTTCAAAGCGCTGCTCACCTGAAACTTATTCTTTTGGAAAACCGTTGTATTTCTGTATTAAAATAGCTCACATTTGTTGTTTATGGTAAATTTAATACATTGAACATAATCAACCAAACAAGAGCCAGCAGCAGGATTGTCAGCTACATAATTTTTTTTTCTGATATACTTTCTGAAGTCACCAAGTTTATCAACTCACTTCTTCCTGCTACATCTTGCAATACAAGTTTGCACCACAAGGTGGTGCATCGAGTCACACAGAGAAGCAGCAAGACAAATAGTTAACAGGTGACTGCAAGTCTGGCTAATACACAGTGATTTAGGCAACATTAAAAGTAAAGAAATTCATCAACAGGGTATAACAGTAAAATAAAATGTTGCTGAAATGGCACAGCACTGCCACCTCATGGACAAACACTGTTATGACACAAATTCCCATGAAGCACAGATTTAAATTTAGGTTTAACCATTTGTCCATGTTTCAGGACTAGTGTTCAAGTCCACAAGTTACTGAAAGTTACTTGTCTCCTTTTAAGGGTAATTAAGTTACTTTGAGTTTCTCAAAGCAAAAACCAAGTTGGTTGAAAAAGAAACTATTATGTTATATTGTTATAGTCTTCTAGAACACCGAAGACAGCCATGGACTGATTTCATGTAAATACAAATCTATCGATTACATTTTTCACTTGGCTGAATCTCTGTGACTTTTCCAGCATCCAATTGAACAAAGTTGTCTCTGTTTACGTGACTTTTCGTCAGGTTGAGCTTGTGGGGGCACTGAACACATGGCAATAATTCATGAGAGGGGCTTGCTGTGGAATGGGAAAAACGGAATACCCTGAACACAAAAGAAAATATGTCATAGATAATTTTCAATTGGTTTATCCGATACGGAATGATCCCGCCAGTTGCCTGCCGGTTGGTGACCTTTGATTTCAGACTTCACCAATGTCTTGTTAAAGAGAAAATGACTGTAATATTGTAGTATTCGCTGAGGCCCAGTGGTGATACAAATAAGTCATTACATTCAATTGAAACTCCATCAGATAGAGAAAGATGCTCTATGATCTGCATGCTGGCATCTTTAGCAATTTATGAATTGATGACAACTCAAAAAGTCTCAACAAACCAGAAAAACTAAATTACCATAGACAGAGAAGTTAATACAGGAAGCACATTTGGAGAATTTTCTCTAGTTACCAGTTGCATTGTGCAGATCATGGATCTGTCGATCGCATTGTGCATTTTACCAATACAAATTAGCAGGCAATGCTAACTAACCCTCACCCAACACGAGCACTAATTAAGGATTCGTTATTGGTGCAGCATGATGGGTAGATCACGCCCATCACCCAGAAGCACCAGAGAAATATTTGTGTCGTTTTCTGTCTCAGTTACTCTGAATACCGACTGACGTTAATGTCACCCAGTCAGGTTTTCATGAGGTCTCATCATTTCTTCCTCCCCCTCGCCTCACTTCTCATTAGTACAGTTAATTAAAGACCCGTCACTACTTTCTCCCCTTCTCTCTTTCTTCCTCGCACTTTTCTCCCTCCGCAGGAAGTCGCTGCAGTGGAATCGCTGTCCGCTCGCAGGGTGATCGTCACAGTCGACCAAGCCCTCCCCAGTTGCCCTCCCCTCCTCGTCCTTTTCACCTCAATTCATCTCCCCGCGCTGTCGGCTCCCGTTTTTTTTTTTTTTTTTTTGTCCCCCTCATGATTAAGCGCTTGAGTGCCCAAGGTGGTACATCCATTGGTCTGCCTAAAGACAAGGCCATTAACACCCGTGAACTCCATCTTGAGAGGTGAGAGTCGTTAGCAGCTTGGGGGAAAAAAAGAAAAGAAAAAAGAACAAAGTTCATACCAGCAGAGGAAGGGTGAAGCAGGGCTTTAATGGACAGTTTATTGCAAGAAAGTGTTCGGCCTGTTTCTGACCTCAGAGGCTATTTCCAAGTATTCCTGATGGTACTAAGTGAAAAGACAGTCATCCGTCAGGTTTCATTCTACAGGAACACGTAACAAATCTTTTTACAACTGATAGAATATAGTAAACTTCCATCACGTTTGTCATCATGGGTATGATCAGCGACGGCCACCCACGGACACAGTGAGCATTATCTTCTTCTAACATGCTTACAGATGTTAAATTCAAGGGTAAAGAGTACAGAAATTACACAATTAAAGTATATCTGTGGATGAAATGTGCCTTACGTTGCAAGATATGTTGGGACGATAGCTCAAAAGTACTGTCCTGGTAATTAGATGGTAGGTTTTCCTGCAGACTGGAGACAAATAAGCCTCATTGGAACGAATCATCTCATCAGACGACTGATTATCTGACTGCAGATTCTCATTTCTGTCGGCTCATTTAAAACGTCTCCCTCGGTCCTCCTGCCGCTCGGGAACGATGGGATTGAACTCAGGACTGAAATCCTGCTTCACGCAGCTCTGGGACTTCTGAGCGGAGTACTGAAACTGCCCGAGGCCGCCAGCTTCTCCGGGTCTCTCTACCCTCCAAATGGCAGATGTTGACCTGTGATGCAGGGGTCATCTCAAGACATTTCCCCTAATCTCATTACCGAGATTAGAGAAAGAACAGAGAGGGAGAGGGGCGGCGTTCGGTATACGATGGAGCTGACGGTGGAAGGACGGCGTGAAGCCGACTGACTGAGCCGCATTGATCCGCGCGCATGGCGCTCAGATTGTGTTTAATTAGCACGGCTGCTAATTAGCTGCGAGGGCAGATTCCTTTCCTCTCCACGTTACTCCTCGCACACTCCTGTCACCCCTGACAGCAAACGAGAAGGTGGAGTAAAACGGTGGAAGAGGTAACGACGGAATGGAGCGAAAACAAAGGAGGATCGCCAATTATGATCAGAATAAACCGCTCTGTCTCCGACTCCTGCAGTGTCTGAGAAATTTCTGATCATTGTTTAAGTTTCGACTTTGACTTCTTTATATTAGGTAAATCCTATGATTCAAGAAGCTACATAAAATAAAATAAAACTGCACTTCTACAGATTTTTCAGGTGTTTTGAGTTTTTGCAACTTTCTGACACAAGTGTTGATGATTCTCACACCTTGGTCTCAGTTGATTGGTTATCTAAGCTAACTAGCACAGGCGTCAGTGCAACAGAGGATACGTGCAAAAGCAACACCTACCGCCAGAGTGCGACTCATGAGAAAGCTGTTTTCAAACAGGCTGCTGCACATTCTCTCTTTTTAATACAATTTTAATCCAAAGTGAACGTTTATCATATGAAATCACATCTTTTTTTCACCAAACTATAGGAGCTGGATTAAAACATGCTATTTGTCTACAGTGTCAGAGCAAATCAAAGACAGCCCTGACGCAGTGTCCATCCATCCATCCATCTGACTTTGTATTACATTAGCTTTCATCACATCTAACCCTTTGCCATTACTCTCTACTCTTGCTTTTATCACAGTTCTCATGTTTAATGATGCAAATCATGGAGCTGCTTTGCACCTGAGCTGTGTTACGTGAATAAAATGGTTCTGCCTTTCCTTTTTGCTCCTGGTAAGTGCAGAAACTCTGAACATCGGAAACTCAGGGTTCCTGCTGATTCTTCAAATACCTTAAACATTCAAAATTCAAGATCAGAAAAAGTGTTGATGACTTTTTTTTGTTTGTTTTTTTAATGTGAGGTGCTCTGTCTGGGTTCAGATGAAAAAACCCCCCAAAAACAACCAGAATTCAGCAGCTGAAATTCAATTATTTTACTTAAAGGTTGGATGAAGCTTTTCCACGGCTGCGGTCTCAAGCAGGAAGAACTCATAAAAAGCCTTGATATACACATGCACATGCTGAAAATCAACGTCTTCACTCCTCAGTCTAAGATCATTCTGAGAAGAATGCTGGATAATCTAATGATCAAATATGGAAAAGTCCAATTTTATGAAGGAGGGAACAGCGGACATAAAGATTTCTTGAATTTTGAGGGAATCCATAGAAATTCAGTCTTTACTTGTTTACACAGTTGTCTGTCCTTCAACAATTCACTCATTCTTCAGCAATGAGGGAAAATTCAGCAAAAATCATCCGAGACCACATTCACCACCGTGGCATTTTATGACTGACAGACTGACATGATGTCGGGGATAAAAATGGCGAGGAGAGAGTAGAGGACAGAAGGAGCGCCAGTGTCGGGGTAGAGGATGGAAATGGAGGGAGGAGGAAACAGGAGAAGGGGAGGAATGGCGGGGGGGAAGGATGCGGGTGGAGGAGTGTGGAAAGGTCCATTAGACAGTTTACAGGCCGCCGCCGCCGCCACTGCACAGATTACACACCGCACGCGCACAGCCTTGGACGCTCACCGGCACATGAATGGAAGCTTGAATTTCATTATCAGGCTGCCAACTCGCCCATCAATTAGCATGAATAAGATTATATCAGCGTCGCTGAGGGAGTAAGCTGCACTGCTGTCACTCACACTCCTCCAGGTCTGTCTTGTTATTATTAGAGAATGACCTTGACAACAGGTTTTCCACCAACAAATCAAGCTAATTCTGTCTTTCCCTCCCATAAAGGATGACTTTGTTCTCTGTGGTGTAAATAGAAAAAGTTGGAGAAAGAGCTGCTCGGTAATGGATGGAGATGGAAGACTGGAGGGATGAAGAGAGGAAGAGGAGAGATGGTTTGTCTCCAGCGGCAAACCTTTGTTACTGACGGCCGCACACGAGCACCAGCGCATGAATATTCATAGAAGTAAAAAGGTTCATACTATATTCATGCCATTTTCAATGAAGCATATTTCAATTAGAGGCTGGGGAGATTCATTACGTATCAATTAATGTGGTTTCAATTATACATCCTTAAATTACAGGGAGGAGAAGGGCGGAGGCAAGACGAATAGAGAAAGGAAGCAAAGAAGTACCTGCCCGAGAGACTTTGTTCCCTTTTATACTGAAAGACTGAGACACTTTATACACAACTTTTCAAGTGAAAACAGTGTTTTTATGTTATCTTTGCTGAAAAGTTGCACCGTTGACACAGCAATGCTATGAAGACGATGTCCAAAATGCTCAAAATGACGTAGTCCGCATGTCAGGTCACTTGTTGACGGTATTGGCATCGATAACAAGTTACATTTCCTCCCGTTTACATGGATATGGGGTTGACGCATTTCCAAAAAGTTGCATGTTCCCTGCCTTGTAGCACTGCTGCTGTGTAAACAGACCATGAAATACTACAAAAGGCTTTTCCTATGAAAATGTAGTGAGGTAAACCGGATCACAGTTGGACTCCACTGGTTTTAATCTAAACTGTGTCTCAATCCAGACGCTGCATCCTTCAAAGAACTCCACCTTCTCCACACGTTTTGGGCCGGAGGTGTTTGCACTGTGATCTTGAAAAGAACTGAGCAACCGATTGCCACATTGAAGCACTAGGATTCACACATTTAAAAGGATACTTCAACATTTTGGCAAATTGGCCCATTTAGCGCAATGCCTTAGTCATTTCGAACAGCATACTTACTTTTTTTGCGAGGGCGAGCTGTTGTTTATTCAGAGGTGAGTCGGGGAAGGTTTTCAGGACGGACACAATGGAAGTGGATGGTATTTTTGGTTCCCCTCGTCAAACTCATCAAATACACAATCCAACAACCCAAAAACACTTTGGTGGACACGTTATAATCCGCACATTCACTACGCTGTGAAATATTAATGCAAAATTACGAGATTGAGTTGTTTATGTGAAGATTGCTAAGATGGAACTACTTAATAAATATGGCGTCTGGGCGTAGTGATTTCAAAAGAAAAAGTAGTTCCCAGTATTTACTTCAGTGTCGTAACGCTACAATATTATTTGTTGGTGTTCCACGTGCTTATGTCATGTAGCCTTATGTTGACCATGAGCGCCAAACGCCCCATTCAACCATGAACACATTCTCCGGAGCTGTCCACTGCTGGTGGTGCTGAATCACCTGGATGTGCTGGCCTGAAGAAACGCCGCCCCGAAAAACAGAGACAGTTGCATTGGCGGCACGGTGGGGGTGGGGGGGGGGGGGGGGGGGGGGGGGGGGGTTACCAAAGTACCCCCATAGGACCCCTAAGACATACGTTTTTTTTTTAGTGGTTTATTTTGGTTTTACAGCGGTTTATTTATCTTTTATGTCCAAATGTTGAAACTTGTTGTCTGGTTAATTAATTAATTAATCTGAAAGAACATTTATTTATTTATTTATTTATTTATTTATTTATTTATTTACTAAAAACCCATGTGATCTAATTCAACCAATAGGTGAAGGTTTTTATTATGGTAAACATAGCTTATTTACAGTGATAAAAAATGGAGTGCTTTTTGCTAAAATGTCCCCATATTGGGAGGGAAATGAGAGTGAACAGGAGGGGGATATAACCCCAAATTTGCCTTCTCTTTCTAACACAACTGACATGTGTCTTCATAATGACATCTAATTGTAAGTCTGTTATTATTTAATATTTGGTTGTTTTAATCGGAATTCTGACTCCATCTACAATTTTTATTCATATGTCAGTCTACCCAATGGTTCAGCACTTTACTGAAAGATGGAGCTCTCCTCAAGAGCCGTTAAAGCAAACCTTCCAGGTGTCATCAGTCATTTGTTGCAGATCAGGACCGGTTTGTTAATACAGAGCCATGGAGATCACAGTCAGTTTCTGTAATTCTGAAGCTCTTTTAACCTTTTACCCTTCATGTCAGGGTGTAATTCTATACATTCAGTCTGAGACGGGTTGTTTAATCTGGTTATCTGGGCCGCTTTCAGAGTGAATAATGGCTACCTTGGCCTGAAGGACACACACACACACACACACACACACACACACACACACACACACACACACACACACACACACACGCACACACACACAATGCCCACAGAATATAATAAGTGCTGGTTAAAGGGATCTTGCAGAGTGATGGACGTTAACCTTGTGCTTAAGGTTATATTTTTCCTTCTGAAAGAACTCGGCTAACCTTGGCTAATCACAGCGTGACACGGTTTACTCCCTTATGAACATTACTCCATTTTTCTGCAGTGCTGAAAGGTGTCCTCTGTTAATCGGTGACCGTGCATTTGTCTTGGTTTTTTTTAAAGTATGTAGACTCAAATTGAAAACAGGGGCCAGAGTTTGTTCTGCTCATAACAACAATGTGTAAAACCAATTTGCCAACCACAGGGATCAATACATGCACTACAGCTGAAACCATTATATAACCATGTAGGACATTATCAGATCCTGCCATGACAGAAAAAAGACCAGCTAATTCTCTGCAGGCACAGTTTTCCACTTGAAATAACGTTTCCGTTCATGAGCGAATCAGGAAAGACAGATTCATGTCTATTTTAGGATCAAGTTGACCCTTTCTCTCTCACTTATTAGAAAAAATATTAATTCAAAAGTAAATATGAAAGACAAGGATTTTTTTTTTTACTGTTTAAACGGTAACATTTTACTTGAAGCACCCCTGTATAACACTTTCTAAGTATATTATAGCACTGTATAACTATAGTTAACTGCACTCACAATGATCACAATGCTTTATAACATCAGGACCTAACCCTAATCCCAACCCAAACCCTAACCCTATGCTGTGTAGTGAGTTATAAAGCATTGTGATCATTTATGAGTGTTTATAACTACTTATAATGTGTTATACCGGGTGCTTCAAGTAAAGTGTTACCGTTTAAACAAATCAATAAAAGAGAAAAGATAAAAAGGTACATTTATTTTAGGCACTGGATGCAGATTTTAGTCAAACCAAATTTTATTTGGGGGCTTTGTCAAAGCTCTTTTTGTGTTTTAGATATTTATTTATACGGCAAAAGCATTGTATTGTCTCTGAAAACACTGCTTATCCTTCTCAAAATGACCCAATGTTCCATCTTGAAAAGATAAAATCAATTTCTTGAACTGTAGTTTACTGCAAAAACACACTATGGTTTCAGTCAAGGGGATTTTATGTCAGTGCTTGAGCGGATCAATCAAAACAGCTGTTCTAATGAAGGTAGCATCTGCTGCCATTTATCACACCATCATCGGCATAAGCTGTGACATTTTCCTAATGCAGCTTCAATATTTATATCTTACTCATCAATGAGTGTGGGTATAACCTTTATGGTTTTATAAAAAAAATACACACACACACACACACACACACACACAGCACCAAATGCAAATGACAACAATTTTAACATTTCATGAAAAATGTGTGAATATGAAACTTCACTAAAACTGAAAAATCATGTACATTTGATGAATTGTGTCCCAGAAGCTCCTCTCCCTGTAAGAACTGCTATGCTGGATTATTGATGCAGACTCGAGGTCACTTAATGAGTCACTTAATGGACGTCCAGATGAACAGTGAATTTCTGCGTTTCCCTCCATCCTGAGGATGCTGGGGGATTGACGGCCTTGCTCATGAAAATAGATTGGAGACCTTTTGATAGAGGGATTTGAACCCACACACTTTTGTGCCACTGGACCAAAACATCAACATAATTCATCCAAAAAGAAATGTGAGAATTTAATAATTGAAATGTTCAATGGATTTTTGTGAATTGGCAAAATCCCATTAAGTACTATCATTCTATTTGATTGATTAAAGAAAAGCAAAGGCTACTCATTAATGATATTCAAAAGTTAAATGTGAAAATAAAAATCACATCTTCTCTAGATGGATGGGTAAAGCCTCCATTAAAGCCTTTTTTTCAAAGAGCTTCCCCTGTAATTCCCAACATCCACATTATCAGGTGTGCAAAGCCTTGTTGACCAAGAGCAGAAAATGTTACCCTTCTCAGTGTGTGCTGTTCAGTTTTGAATTCTAATTTAGTGAACAACTATCTGGATCCTGTAGAGTTTCTTAACACAGGAAATCAGAAAAACTTTACTGCGCTTTGGGGAGCCACTGAAAATGCAGTTTTTTTGAAAATGGCTACCACGGTGGAACTTTTTGAAGACCCTCCAGCAGAACCACAGCTTTAGATGCTGCTGTCGTGCCGGTGCAAGTATTAAATCCTTCTTCTGCACATGCTCAGCAGTTGGACATTAGGAACGTGTGGGCGTCATGACTCCAGGTCCACATTCTCCTGGGACTGTAAGAACAATCCAGCTGGGTCGACTGTCCATGGCAAACTCTGTGACTCCTATTGTTAAAACATCGTGTAGATGGCACCTCAGTCACTCATTTAATGCAGATTAGTATTGTGAAACACTCCTGAACAGGTGTAATATTAAAGTGAAAGATGAATGCAAGAGTGAGTGAGAATGTTCACACCTTTGGAAAAAAAAAACACCTCAAACTGTCTTATATCTGGATTAAAAAAAAAATTAAAAGACTCTTTCATTTGGCGTTTTACTGCTGTTGGTTTCCATTTGCTGCTCTCCTCCTCCTCCTCCTCCTCCTCTCTATCTCCCTTTAGAGCGAGCTTGGGGGCGGGGCTCTTTGATTGACACCCCAGTCTGTCCAATCAGAGGAGGAGAGCCCGCCTTCGACCGCCCCGCGGACCAATCGCCGCGCTCGGTGGGTGTGTCCTATGCTAATGTGTTGGCAGGGGAGACGCAGCGCTTCATTCATCTTCTTCCACAGAGAGAGAGAGGTGAGTAGTTACCGAGGTGGCTTTGTCTTTTTTTTTTATTTTCACCTGTTTGTGGGAGAAACACTGCTGATAAATAACCTGGGAAGCCAGAGAAACAGATAAGCCTTGTTTTTCCAGCTTGAGGGAGCTTAATTCTTCTGCCAAACATTACAGGGGTAAGTGAAGGGCATGTAAACAGTGTGTTAATGTGTACTAGTGTGTGTATGTGTGTGTGTGTTGGGGAATGAGTCAGATGTGTGGCTTAATTCTTAACTCAACCGAAACAATGATTGAGGAGGGTTTTTTTCCCCCCTTTTTCCCTGCATTAAAAGAGGGGGGGAATCCAACTCAGAGCCCGGTCAGTGTGACGGCTCTAGTGCGTGTTTTAGTAGTCGTGGAGTGTCCTGCTGAGGAAGATGAGGAGGCTTCGGCGCTTCCCTCAAGGACAATCTGAAGTTCCCCCCTGCATGGGTTACCTGTGGTGGCTTATCGTCCTGCAGGGATGTGGAAACGCAGCCTGCAGGGTGGGAGGTGGAGGTGCAGGTGGTGGTGGTGGTGGTTGGCGGAGGGGGTCAGAGCTAAAAATGCCCTTCATGCTTTGGGAGCAATTACAGGATGAGGGAAATAAAATGCAAGCCGCCTGCGTTGGCGCACAACTGGACTCACTGAGCGCCGGTGGTAGCCCTCACCTCGAGACAGGGGCAGGACTCGATGCCGCTGTCGCCTTCAAAGTCATTCCTGGTTGACCTGTGTGAGTGCAGCAGGAGGAGGAGGAGGAGGAGGAGGAGGAGGAGGCGGCGAAGGAGGAGGAGGAGGACTGCTGGTTTTGGTTTGGGTCCATCTGCATAATCCAGTGCGGCTGGATGCCACCGGGAACCCAACGCGATCAATAGCGCCGATGAGCGGGCGGCCTGTGGGCGACGCCGAGCCGTCGTCGGGGATGAGCCGCGGCGTCACGTCCAGATTTACAAGCTCATTGATCCACTCGAAGAGGCGGGAAATGGCCAGTCTCTCTCAGATCTGACAGGTGGTCGCGGCGGCGGCTCCTTCCCTGAGAGTTCACCGCTCGGTCACCTCTAGGCTCCTATCTGTGTTTGTTGCTTTCCTTGCAGCGCCGCCGCCGCACTCTCACCCCCTCAGTGGGCTGCGGGTAATTGTCAGGTCGTCTCAAGTGTCTCGAACATCTCAGGAGGGAGCTGTGCCACAAACAGGCTCCCATAAAGCCCCACAGCTCTTACACTTTATCATTCAGACATCTTTTGCATTTGGTACCTCCAGTGAAGCCCAATGAGTCACAGCTCCCATTATGTAAACACAGCATGATACATATTAAAGGTCAGTCCAGGCTAACTATAAAAACCTGCTCAATTCTCCATACGAAGACATTTTAGAGGCAGATTTAGTTCACAGAACACTTACTTTACACTAATTCTTTGCTTTTCTCAAAAAATATGTCATTATTTGCTACTTTTTCCACAATATAAGGCTTGCTGTTTTCATTTTATCCTATTTAAAGTTTGTTTTTCACATTTTATTCAAAATTCATCTTGAACAGAAGAGCCTGATTATGCCGGTTCTTCCCTCCAGGATATTCAGACCTATTTTTGTCACCACTGAGGTTACAATCTCCTTAAAATTGTTGTTTAATTAATAAGGTTTTCATTAGTAGTGACACTCGACTTGGAAAAAGTCTAATTAATTACCAGCATCTAATTTATTAATCACATTATTTAATTGAAAATCCACACGTTAATCAATTAGACCCGAATTTAATATGGCTAATGTCAACAATTTTGTGTATTAATATATTAAAATAGGAATAACTTTAATGTTAGCTTGCAGCAACATGTTTAGCACTTAGGTGAAAACCATAGACAGTAAATAAATGGACAGACCTTTCGTGACGTCACCCATAGAGTTCCCAACCGCCGTTCTGAAGACTACAAGCGAGTCCAGCAGGACGTCTCCACATTGAATATTTGAAACCGGATGTAAATGTGATTGGTCCAGCCCGTCACGTGACCGCATCACGTGGACAGAGGAGGCGCTGTGATAGGGCGATTTATGCAAAACTTTAACTCGTAATACAAAATCAAATCAGATGATTTATGTGAAAATCAGAGTCTGGTGAAGCAGCACGGTTATAGAAACTAGTGATAGAGACCAAAATATGTTCTGAAACCGGGCGCTTTATATGTTTATTTGCACTCGGAAAATCGGCATTTATGAATGGGTTCCAATGGGACTTGGGCTCTTTTTGAAACCAGCATCATCCCCCCCTGCTGGAATTTCTCCGGAATTACAGCTTTTTTGCACTTCCGCATTATCTTCATGTTTTATGAGCGGAGGTTGGCGCCTGGAGAAAACAAAGTTTACCTCAGTGGTTAGGAAATTCTAGTTGCATATTTTGCTCTTATCCACACCGCCAACCAACGGCCTTTAAAACTTTTAATCCACCGGTATGCGCTTTAATCAGTCTCAAACATCACACCTGTTAGCCCCCCTAGCACGGCTGTAAACTTAGCAAACTAGCCGCTAACTTCCGCAAGGAAATCCAGAAATCAACAGAACTAGCTTTCAGCATTTAATAACAATGACTTTTTTTCTTTAACATAATTTGTTTCTGTGGATTGGCAGGATGTCATAAGAAAAGCCCTTAATGATAAGAATGGAGGGAAAGAAGCATTGACTGAAGTGAAGCACTTTCCAAAATAAAACTCAATGTGTACCAACAGAAACATTAATGTACATTAAAGAAAAAAAAAGAAATTCCTTTCTTTGCAACTCGGTACCAAATGATCCCGGTGTTTGGAGAACCCTGTTGTAATGTGACTGAGTTGTACATAGCTACTAAACATAAGTTTGATTCACAGCGTGCTGTGTTACCATCATGTTCATGATCCAGACGCAGGAGAAAGTGCGTCTGCCAAACACTGTCTGGACAATGGAGGTAGGACTGTATTTATCAAAATGGATTCAGTAAAGTAGCATCCCTCATTTCTATGGGATTTTATAGGGGTTGAACAAAAAGTCTGATAAAAATTCTTCCTAAATTTGTGTTCATAAATTCATTTTTGTTAATAGATCAGAACTGTTAAATGGATATAAATAGGGAGGTGGACAATGCTGTGAGAATAACGAATCTTGATGTTGAAATTTCCAAGCTTGAGCAAACAGAGTTTTGTACAGTTTGGACATGCTTTGGCTTTGGATTGTAAGCCTTTACTTTGAAAAGACTTTTAGCTGTCATTGCATTGCATCATCTGCTCTCTCAGGTTCCAAAAGTTTCTTAAGTGATCTCACTTGTCTTTTTAAATTTTAAAATTGAGGTTCATTCAATTTTTACAGTCAAATTCTGCAATTCCTTCTTTCATTTTCTGAGGA
Organism: Salarias fasciatus; assembly: GCF_902148845.1. NCBI lineage: Eukaryota > Metazoa > Chordata > Actinopteri > Blenniiformes > Blenniidae > Salarias > Salarias fasciatus. Next base: position 24,398,914 of record NC_043765.1, read on the forward strand.
TCTGAAACACTTTTTATTTTGCATTTTCACTTGAAAACCTTGTCGTGTAAACAGGACTTTAATGTTTAAGGTCATCTCACTGAGAAACATGAGTTTGTGTTGGTTTTTCCACTTCGATGTCATCTTAAAAACAGTAGATCTTCCTGTTTTATTCGTGGAAATCCTCTCCAGAGTGATCCAAACAGTCGCTCTTGTTGAGGACATTAACTTCAGGAACGTTTCCCCCCCCCTCTCTTAGTGTGAAGTAACAGACTGCTGCCAAAACGAAAGCTTGATCTCTGCAGCGGCGATCGACGCCGTCACACCTCCTCTGTTATCGGTGGGCGGAAAGTAGCTGCGGCCCAACACAGCAGATAGGAAAACACATTATTATAGCTACTGTACATCCTCTGCTCTGGAAAGACCTATTGATCCACGTGCAGCGCAGTGCAATAATATCAGCTTGGAGCAACATGGTGCGCTACAATTTCCTGTATGCGTCTGTGCATGTGGCCTTTGTTTTTCCGGTGGCCTCTTTTTCTTCCCCGCTCTCTCTCTTTTTGTGTCGGATGAATGATGCTTTGAGAGCGGCTCTCACCCCGCTCTGCCCCTGTATCACTTCCATTTTGTTGTAAGGGACACCGTGCGAGCGTCTCATGCATCAGCGGGCTTGGCGAGGACGCTACCGGCGGCTCGGAGCAGCCTGAGATATGCGTACGTCTCTGGACTGATTGATTTGTTGGCTCCTGTCACACACTTTATTACACAGGGAGACAGATGTTGGAATATAATGATGTATGTGTGTGTGTGTGTGTGGAGGAGAGAGAGCGCGTACGGTCTGACTGATAGTGGCTGAGCAACAACAAAGCAATGTTGAGTGAAGGAGTTTGGCCTCGGCGGTGGATAACTAATGAATCCCCCCTCGTGATCAATGGAAGTCATTGACATGGTGTCCTCCAGTGGCTTGACAGGTACCATGTAGTACAAAGGACGAGGTAACACACACCAGCCGACTGCGCTGAGAAACCCATCTGTGAGCTGCTGATGCATGAACCACTATGGATTTTTTCTTTTCTTAACCAAACCTATAACTCAGGCCTCGGTTACCCCACGTTTCAAGGGACAATGCGCCGTTTTTTGAGTTTCACGCGGCAATGTGCTGAAAACAAGGTAGCTAGAGGGCCAGGCCACAAGTTGGCGCTGTCGGTTGTTTTTGTAATTAAATCTCTAAAACACCTTAACGGTGGGGAAAAAAATTGAGTCACATAAGTATCAGGATTTTTTGTTTTATCATTTTTAAATGAATTTTTTTTTTTTTTACTTCAAAAATCGTCATGAGACTCTGGTGGCTGCCATTGTCGCTACTGTCCATCTGTTCAGACATGCACAGAAGAACTATTCACTACGGTGCTGTTTTAGAAAAGTAATCGTTTCCTCCATTCACATGTAGACGGAGTCGGAGTATCTTCAAGAAGTTCCACTTTGGCCGCTGTTTTCATTAAGTTGCATTTTCAACACCTTCTCCTCACTGGTTACCTCATTATGAATTGAACTGAAGGTCACCAGCAATCAATCAGTAATCATTAATTAGCTAACAACATATTGCTGCATTTGTATATGGAGACGCTTCAGAAGTTGTTGAGTCAACAAACTAGCTCTTAAATTCATGTACAGTGTGAAAACTGGTCTTCTAGCTACAGTTGACACAATTATTAATGCACAGAGATCAATACTTCAGTTTTCAACCACTTGACTGAAAGATTGTTTTACAAAAGAAGGACTTTTAGCATTTTGGTACCGCCCACCGGGGGTTGGGAGATTTATCCCGGTATCCCAGCTGGTCATTACGCCACTGCTTCCATTCTGTGTTTGACTCTCTCTGCCTGACGCCAGGTCCCTGACGTGTCGCCCTGACGCACAAAAAATTCAAATATTTTAGACTCAGTAAAGCAGAAAGATGTAGTAGAGAAAAACCAGAATCCTTGCTTTGACTACTCGACATTAAGCCCAGGGTTATGATGCTCACTGGTAATAGAAACTCGACGCTCTATTAGTGCTGCCTTTAGGCAAGAGTGGAAAACAAAGGTATGAACACAAACCAAAGAGCAATGTAATAATTTAAACCGAATGTTCTGACAGAATTAAGTACTACTGGACTGCCGGTGACCATGAATGAGAAATACTTAGCAAATCTTTTTGAAAAATATAGCTAATATGGTGTTTTCTTGATAATCTGAGCTTTCTAAAATGGGATAAACTATCAATACTGTGTCAATATATTGGAATCCTTCACTTGGTAACTCCTGAGTAACGAGCTGTATGCTGATGCTCTATCTGTATAGTCAATTTTGTAAGTCTGAAAGTTTTCATGATTAATTCACCGAAATTGCACAAATGACTAATTAAGGAAATGTGACAAAGACAAGAGCACTGTTAATTTGACAAACACCGAAACACACATACAAAGCCCCTTTAATATTATTGTTGGAGTTCTCTAGAGCGGTCTTTCTGGATCTGGGTCTGGAGCCCCTAAAGTCTTGGTCTTGTCTTGGTTCTCTGGTCTTGATCTTGACTCAGTCTTGGGTTAGATCGTCTTGACTGCAGTACTATTACCATCTCTTGCATGAATGGTGATGAAATTCTTGAATAAGTTGTTTGTAAGTTTGTCCAAATTGTGACTTAAAACTCAAGAACACTGGTCTTTTCGTCATATTCAAAGAAACCTTGTCTCAACGTTTGGGAGCCCCCAGTTCTCCCACATTTTCTCTTAAACAGAACAACCCTACATTTCACATTAATTAGCACTTAGCTGTGGTAGCAATTCTCCTCTAGGTGGACAGTGAGTGGCATCTCCAGCTCACGTGGACTCATAACGTCTAATGACTTTTCCGAACAGACTGCGAATGTCATTAAATTTCCAGAGTTTGCCAAGGATTCATCAAACCATTGGTAGATGAAGGACACAGTAAGATGATGTGGTTTGATGGAGAAAGGTTGGGTTTGTGGGGGGATTTGTTTGAATAGATGAGAGGGCTTCCTCTTCGGGATGTGAGTGTGAACACTTGTTCACTGTTCCTGACTCAGCCTGTCAGGGTGTTTCCTGCCTCTATAGCAGCCCGTCTGCTTCCTATACATTGATTCACTTATGGCAGCCACACTAACTATCACATATTGATCTTTTGGGGTTTTTTTTGTTTGACTAATTGTATGTCATTCTGAAACTGTATGCAGCTCATTGATTTAGCCATCAGTTCGATTTCTCTTGCCCCCCCCCCCCCCCCCCCCCCCCCCCCCCCCCCCCCCCTTGTGTGCACAAATGAGAAAAAAATAACCCTAAACATTTGCAATTATTGTTTTATCTGCTGTGAAATTAGAAGAGTCCTACAAAGTTTCTTTGAAAAATCAAGTTTAGGAAAAAGTTATTAAGAAAATAATTTCATACATGTTTCCGTGGATTCAGATTCTTATTTGTCTTTTTATTTCAAACTTCACTTAAAGCTACATCATTTTTTTTGTGAAACTCAGACAAATGAAATCAACATTTGTTAACCACTGGTTGGTGTTTTCTGTCTGTTTTTAGCCATTTCTTCTCAAAAAGACGTTATTGAGTCAGGAAACCGAGACAAGCTAACAGTGCTAGCACACCTGGCTAGCAAGCGGTTTGATGTAAAATATCCAACTGTGAAAGTGAATAAATCAATTATTCACTTAAAATTTTCAATTTATCAACATGTTGTTTGATAAACCAACCAAGAAAACTACATTTCCATGAATTTGCATGATGAACATGTTTAGCGTTAGCCAGTGGACACTTACTGTAGCTTTGCCAAATCATTATGTTTGACACCCTTTAATGATTTTTGTAGCTGCTCTAATACTTCATAACCTTTTCCTTTGATCACTTTAATTATTCCATTATCAAACGGGACCGTAGTTCGGTTATTTGTGAGTGTTTGGTATGAACTGCGGGAACTTCTTTCAAGTGCTTTATGGTGGAAAATGCTAGAAATCAAGCAAGTCCGCAACACCAAAGCTCCATTTTTATAGAAAACAAAAAGAGAATTCTCTTTTGGGTCTGAATTGTTAGAAAATAAGCTTGTTTATTTTGTGTGGATTTACAAATATAAATGGAAATTTTAAAAAGTTGCAATCTTGCACAGTGTTTAAAAGGTTTGATGAAATGTTGGAGACTGGTGGACTTGGAGGTTAGTCAATCGAATCCCTGCTTTGACCTGAGATCATGATGGTGAACCCCCCCCCCACCCCCCATCTGATTTGATAAGTCCTATTTTGAACATATGTAACTTGTCAAATTATTATGATTTGCAGGAGTTATGAAATGTGTTGGTGATAAAAATACAAGAAATTAAATGATGACAAAAATGATGACCTATGATTTTATTTTATTTATTATTATTATTGTTCTTATCATTGTTGTTTTAATCTTGTAAAGTGTCCTTGAGTTCCTGAAAGGCACTTTGAAATAAAATTTATTATTATTATTATTATTATTATTATTATTATTATTATTATTATTATTATTGTTATTAAAAATACATATGATTTTGGGTTTTTTGTATCACGTTTCATAAAGATTTTTCTTCAGCTGCAAGACTTTTCTAAGTATTTTAAAAAACAACTTCTAACTGTGTAACCTAACTTGAATAATAGAACATTTGTTTATATTGTATATATAGTGTATATATATTATATTTGTTTATATAACATTGTTTATATTCTTAGACAGGGCAAAATGAAATGTGTGAATCTATTTAAATATCTAGATTGAATATTTGGACAACACATTTTCAATGGTTTTGAGAAGAAATCTACTTCTACTTTCATAATGTAATTACACCAGTGGATGATTTGGTTTAAAAAAAGAGAAATTCAATAATATTTAATATGATGCATATTTTCTAAATAGAAAAATCAAAATCCACGTTGACTCCAAAATGTATGTGATGAAACAACATGTTTCAAACTGTGATTTGTCTATTTGTAGCCAGAACACCATAATGAAGACAAAGTGCCACAGATCTGTAGCAGAGCAGATTCTTTTGTTTGTTTTCACATTTGGGAATGTGTGTTTTTGTGTCGGTGACCTTGAGTCGGACTCGTGCGGAGTCTGAAAAAATGACTCTGCTTGTCTCATGCTGATTTTTGGCACCAGAAAATAGAAAGTCCACACACACTTTCCCCCTTTGGCGAAGCTCACTTGAAACCGCTGAACGTGTGATGAGCACTCACACGTCGAGAGGCTCCGATTGCAAATGTACTTCTGCATCTATTAGCTTACTGGTGAAAACAGGGGTCTGCTGTGAGGGTCTAGGTCATAGCGAGGAGCGCTTGAGCCATGATGAGTCTGAAAGGACAGAACTGGTCTGAATATGCAGAATTTCAAGAAGGAAAACATTCCATTTAAAACCTCTACAGTTAACCAGAGCTCGGAGCTCAGAGCAGTAAACTGCTGGTTTAGACTTGCTGGTCAGTAAAATGACTAACGGGCTTTGAACGATTCGTTTGCACTTGATCATCACTAGATGGGACGCAATTTCAGCTTCCAAGATTGAAAACCCCAAAGTCTCCATAGAACACCAACTGCATGTGAACGTCGTTATTGTCAAGATCTACTGAACATGTGCAGAACTGTTTACCTTGGCAGTGGTGCACCAAGAAGCACTCTTGCATCTGCTTGTGGCTGAGGCCGAGCGTTTTCAGAAAGTTCCTCTGCTGGAGCCACTTTCAAAAGCTTTTCAGAGGCTCTAAGTGCCATTTCTGTGAAGACAGACGCCCAAAACACAATGAGAGTTTTTCGTCTTCACTCGTTTTCGCCGTCGTGAAACCACAACTCATCCTCATTGTCTCAACGATGTTAGTGTTTGGACAACAGGGTGAAAGTGACGAAACAGTTTCTAGTGTGTGTGTGTGTGTGTGTGTGTGTACCTTTGGGATGTGGGTATATTTGTATTTACTCAGGAGACAGTTTTTGTCAGGTGCTAGAACACCTGAGCATTACAACCAAACAGCTCTCCACTGGAGCTTATGTAATGTGCAAAGGTGTGTGTGTGTGTGTGTGTGTGTGTGTGTGTGTGTGTGTGTGTGTGCGTGCATGCGTGCGTGCGTGCGCCACAGACAGGAACAATAGTCGACAATTAGTGCGGCACTCAGACGTGACTCACCCAGTCTCCAGAAAGTGAGCAGGAGCTTCGGCGGCCAGGAAATCAAAGCAGTGATGTTGTTGAGATGTGGGGGTCAAAGGTCAGCGCGACGACAGACTCACGGAGGGGCACGGACACGTAGACCAACGCCCCCCCCTCCGCCACCCCTCTCCCTCCCATCATCCTCTCCTGGCTGCCCGCTCTCGAATTAGCATCTGAGGTGAGCAGCGTTTCTATAGCGATGCCATCGCTGCCGCTCCGCTAATCAGAGGGATTCAAATAATACGGAGACCGCGGCGATGAGGAGCGACACCTCGACACCGACACACTTTTGCATAACTCCGCGGGCGCTTGCATAACCGTCCATATTCAGCGGCACTCATCGATCGCTGTCAGGTTCAAACATGCAATTATTATAACAACCACTTTTATTTTTTACTCAGAGCGCCGACGCTGAGTGTGAAGTAAGGAACCTGGCAATGCAGCACATATCAGAGGACTGGAGAGTATTCCATCATATGTCATTAAAATGAGTATAGAAATAGTCCTCATTGATTGGAAAATTGCCTGTACATACATGTAGCACACCAATAGGGACGGCCGCCACGTGAAAGCGGCTCCACCACTGGGAGAATCGTAGGGTTCAGTGTTTTGTCTGAGGAATAAAACATGGAGGTTGAAGACAAAGTGTCTCATCCGGGGGTGTCAGGGTTTCATTCAAAATGCTTTTGTGTTGAGATTGTCATCATTTTTGGTTGTAATTGTTTGGTTTTGCGAAAATAGAGAAAATAAAGTTCAAATTTTAAGGTTATTAAGGGGCTATATTACCAGTTTCTTCCACTAATGACACAATTTGGCTTCATTTGACCTCTTCACTAAAATGTGTTTGACCCCCCCCGTTCTAACTTCATCATACATAGAGCCAATAAGTCTGGACCAAGAATAAAATGTAGTGAAAAACTGAATCCAGCAGGATAGTGAAACTCAAATTCAGACAAATGCAGGTCTATAAAAGCATTTTTTAATAGCACTTATTAATTCTGCCAGCGCTGTTTCCTCGGATGAGCCATTTCAAGTGTCTAGCAGTTCTTCTTATTCTTACAGAGGGATGGAGGTTGGTGGAGGTGGTCCAGGTGGAGTTTGAGACCTGGTCTGTGTGGATAAATTTGTTTTTGAACATAAAAAGCACTCTGGGCTGCTTTTTGTTGTGTGAAAAGTGCAGTCACATTAACATTGACTGATTGATTAACTGATTGAAAACACCAGCAGATTTCTAATCGATTAGACCACAAATCAATGCTTTATTGGTTTCCTGTTGAGTTTCCCATGTAATACTGGTCATTTCTCCACCTGGAAGTTAAAAAAAAATAGTCTCAGACTCCATTTACACAAGGTGTTCAAGTGAAAATGAATAACATTTGACACAAAATGAACTGTTTTGTTCGTGTTTCCTTGTTTTATGGGCCTGACGCTGCCGGGCAGCCGGCGCGCCGCCTCTCAATGCCGCCGGCGGAGCGGGAAATGCCCCGTGGACCGTCTGATCTCATTAGCTGTACCCTGCAGACCGTCCAGCCTTCAGACGACTCGTCCTCCAGACAGAGGAGGTCACGTCCCGCCAAGGATTCGGCCTTCGAATGGAGACGCAGTGTCAGAAAACAAGAGAAGGAACGAGGCACAATCTCTGATCACGAAGAAAAGAAATATAAGAAACCACCGAGAATCTGAATAATACTAAAAAGCAGGAGTGAGGAGGATTTAGCTGTTTACCTGGGTTTGTTTTCCAAAATGTCTAAAGACATGCCTCCAAATATGGCAAAAAAAATCTTTAAGTATTTAATGGAAAGATTTTCAGAAGTGTTAGCAAGATGCTACTTTACAAACTGAGAAACAAGTAGAGGAAAATGATGTGAAAAGACATTTTCCTTCATTTACCATCAGCTTTTTCCAGTTGTTAAAGTGTACGATTAATGTTTGCTTCTTTTATTCTGAAGTACCTTACCGAAGCACTACGGCGTGGAAGTGATGGTGCGGAGAGAGCACGAGTACCTTCCTGAATTCAAATTTAGGTTTAGTCAACAGGAAGTGAATGACAGACTGCATCAATCTGTAAAAGCCTGAATGAGCGCTGCGTGTGGAAGCCGCCATTCCTCCTGTCAGCCCTTCACTGAGCAGCTCTCCGATCGCAGCATTGTGTGGGACGTGGAAGACACTGGCCGGCAGTCAGATTTTCGGCGAAACCCCCACATCAAGCAGTTCTGTCAGTCAGCCGATCGGCAGAGGGCCCGTTTCGATTGGCCTAGAGTTCCCTGCCGGACCGCCGTTTTCCTGGCAGCGGGCCGGGCAGCTGTTGTCAAGGCGACATATTGCTCCGTCTTTTGTTTCGAGCTACCAAAAAGACTGTTCCAAGTTTGTTTTTTTTTTTCCTTCCATTCACAGGAAGCTGGTCGTCCAGCTCTCCACAGATTTCTCCTCCTTTTGAACTCTCACAGGCTCCACAGTGTCCGTCGCAGCTGGTATTGGACTGGTGCTCTATCGATTGTTCCCCGGTTGCTGCTACGCTTCATTGTACTTTTTCCACTCGCACAAAGGTTATTGCCACAGCTAACACACACACACACACACACACACACACACACATGCAGCACACACTGCAGTGGGGGATGGAGGTTGTCAGTTTTTGCTCATTTTCCACCTCAGTTGCGGCTTCTGCCAGCTAATCATTTTCAGTCACTGGGACAATAACGCATTTCCTCCTCTGGACTGAGTGTGTAGGAGCGGACCAGATAAAACTCCAGTTTGTTTCCCCTGAAGTGACGGCGTCGGACATCTTTTGGAGGGAAAACAGCTCAGTAACACAGACTGGTCGATAGTTTTAGGCACCGTTTTCTTTTGAAACTTTTATTACTTCAGAGTTGTCCATTTGCAAGTCGATGGAATCACTGAAAGTGCAACTTTTGAAAAACAGCTCCAAAGGTGGGCGTTTTTGAAAACACTCTGATGCTATTCCCGTTTAGATGGGAAAATATAAATTTGTGAAAACGGTCCCTCTGTGTTTGTAGAAAGGTGGTAAAGCATAACAAAATGCTCAAATACTGTCTTTGTGGAAATGGAGGGAAAACACAACTTTGTGAACATTTTCCAACATCATCTCCACGGAAATATTGTAAAACGCACAAGCGTAGGCAGTTGAACAATGACAGTGTTGACGCTCACTATAATAGCATACGAATGTCCTCGCCATTATTAAAGCTGGTTTCATTACTAAAACAAACCATAGTGCCAGCTCATGGTCCAGCATGCTAACCACACCGCTTTTTGTGTTTCTGCTTCGACTGGACATAATTTTCAAAACGAAACTTTAATGAAACAAAAAAGCAAGAAAAAAAAATAAACAAACTTCTCTTTATCTATAAGAATAGAAGATTATGTGAGAGAAAAATCCTGGAATCATGCTGAAAGTCAAAATAAATTACAGCTTGAAATCACCACACACCGCATTATTTTAAACCTTTATTCCTTGCTCAGGTGTTTGGTAAAAAAAAAAAGTCTTGAGTGTCGTTGTTTGTTGGTGAAAAACCAACTAGTGTGTGTTATCGAATTTTTTTTACTTATTTACTTGATTGATACCACATGAAGCTAAAAAAATTAAATGACATTTATAGCTAAAAAATTGCGCAATTTTTTTTTCTCTTTTTTCATTCTCTGTATAATCTTTGCTTTATATCTGGAAACATTTAATGAACTGTTCCATTTCATTTTAAGTTAATGGAATCATTGCAGGACTGTTGGATTAAACGTCCTGAGCGTCACCTTTTATCGCCTTCATCTGGACCTCGGGGAGTCGCGAAGAACTTCGCCACTTCCCAGGCTTTTATTTCATTGTGTGCCTGATCGCTGCTGACCGGCTGAGTTCGTGACCCTTCGAGCGTCTCTCCGAATGTTCCCCCTCCTTCTGCCCAGTCTTTCTTCTCAGATCGCCTGAAGATGTTTCGGGTCTTCGGGGAAATGTAGCGCTCGGTATTAGAAGCGGAGCAGGATTGAGTCGGTGACCCCTTCAGTCCCTCCTACACCTGGGCCTTGCTCAGAGACGTTCCAGACATGGAGGAATTGCCTCAGCCTTTTGAAAAGTAGCTGTTCTTCACATGAGCACAGAAAGAAATGGTTTGAGCTCAAGGTGTCAGAAATTGCAGAAAACTGGGCAGAGGGATTGTTAAAGGTTCTAAAAGATGTTGAAGGTGCAAGATTGAGGCTGATAAGACATTTTCATTCAGAGAAATTGTTTTTGTAAAGAATTTGGGCAGCACAATATTGCAAATTTATTATTGCTAAATCAAAATGTACAATATATATACAGAGTCACGCACATGTAAGTGCTTGACTATCATATGATCACTGATGTGTTTTGTCACATTATGCCAAGAAAATGTAATCAATTGTTGCCCAAACGTTTGGCTACTCTGGTGTCAAGAATATAGGAAGTATTTACTGTCATTACAAGTGCGGTTTTATTTACTTGTCATGTTGACAGGAGGGTTTACAGTCAGATCCTCACTGTGACTTTCGTCGTGATTGGAAATCCGATTGATTTTCATGAAATGATGCTGCATGATTTGTTTTGTTGACTCATCTGTCAGATCTGACTTCTTGAAATGCTTTGATCGTATTTTATCTAAATATCTAATTTTCCAGTAGTTCAAGTTGATAAACTAATCATACTTGACTTCTTCTAGGTCTCAGGTCTGCAGTAACTGCGATGTAGGAACTTTTTTTTATAGAGGCATCAAATCATTTTAAGTTAGTGCCTCGATAATTTGGATTTGTTGGGTTACAGCAGAGATGTCAAACATAAGGCCTGTGGGCCAAAATCGACCAACAAGTCATTCTTTGAAGCAAATGGTAAAAATTTCAAACATTTCAAAAAATTTGTCAGCAGGCACAACACACCACTGAGATCTGACCTGAGACATCGTGACGCTGCCTTTAAAGCTAGCTTCCTGATTGCAGTTAAACTAACCTCAAAGCCATGCTGTCAGGGTGAGTTTGTAAAAACATGCAGAATGCAGCAGATAGAGGAAGGTTTTTTGGACATTTCACTGAGCTGTATGTGGCCCCTGAACTAAAATAAGTTTGACACCTCTTAGTTACAGTATTTAACTCCAGTGTGTATTATCTTGTCATCTTTTTGTTGGAAGCCATATACATCCACACATTATTCTTGTATTTTGTGTTATCTAGTTCACTGATGAAAATCAGCCACTGGAACAACCAGCTACTTATCGTGGGCTTGAAGACGCCAGCAAAGTCTTGTAATTTAGTGAGAGGGGCTGAAGAAATTGGAGTGTCGACTTGTAGATTATCCTGTGGCTAACTCAAGGTTGAAGGCTTAGATAAACAGAAAACCGTGGTTTAAAGAAGTGTTATGATATCACAACAGATTATATTGTAAGATATGGATATGTTTAGTGCAGAGGCCACAAGTGGCTCAATAGAACAAACTTGTTTTTGGGTCTGCGTCATTGTACTTATGCTCCGCCTGTCTTGTAATGGCAATAACTGGACAATGGGACATTGAAAAATTGCCAGTACACTAAAAGAAAGAGGAAAAAAAACAGGGGAAATACTGAAGCTGCAGTCAAGACATTCTAAAATGTATCTGTGTTATTAACTTTCATTTGTACACCTTAGAAACAGTAGTTTTGAAATGTGGTAAAACAGTTTGAAATATAAGACTATACAGTCATCGATAAACAGTTTTATCAGCTATTTTAACTATTGTTTGAAAGTTGATCATAGTTTATGCTTCCAGGCAGGTTTTATTTGCTGGAACGAGTCAAAGACGTCCAATATATTCCCATAAACGATGCAGACCCCTGGTTTAGGGTCATCATTAGCTGCAGGAAACTGCCTTCAGACTCTATCGCGTTCAGCCTCTTCCAATCAGCTCGATCAGCGTCGAGCTGGGGGGACAAACTCTATCGCACATCGGCTCCCCCGCGCTCCTCCCGACGAGAGCCGAGCGTTGAGTATCAGTGTGACAGCTGGAATGAAGACGCGTTAAGGCCCCTTCAGTTCCGATAAGTCCGACGTCCTTCTCTAGCCGGCCTTATCCGCCTGCCGCCTCCCATCGCTCTCCGTCGCCTTTTCACATTTCACTCCCCGTCTCTCTCTCCACGTCTGTTTGTTTCCTCCCTCGGAGGTGTGAGTCCAGATTGAGTCATCCCTCCCTCTCGGGTTTCTTCACAGCCTCTCTGTGTTTTTTTTTTTTTTTTTCTTGCTGCGGCCTTTTCCGCTCCCCGATCACTTCCATGTCACTTTGTGTCTGCATGTCCGACGCCGTCGGAGTGTGATGGAGCTAATACGCTCTGCCTGTGTCTGGTTGATGCTGGCAGGTTGAGTGTGTGAGTGTGTGGTTTATGTGCTCGGGCCTCGTTGACGTGAATGGAACGTCAAAGACGTCACCGTGCACAGCAACAGCGCGTTGCCAGGCCGATTGATCCCGTCGGCGAAGGCGCCGACCCGCAGTTGGGGCTCGTGAAAGAAATTGCGGCGTTTTTTGAAATAAAGCTATCAATATTAGCCGCGGGGAGTTGCGACCATGATTGCATTAAAGAGTATAAATTGGCTTCCCGTGGAATTTGATTATTTGCGGGGCCGATACGGCTTTATCGTGGCCGACCTGAAATTGGTCATTCAGAAATTGGCCTGATGGTAATTGGAATACCTGATTCAATGTTCCTTTTTTGAATTCCATTATGAAGTCTCTGCAGATGTGCAAATCAAGCCTGCCGGGTGGGTTTCAGGGTTCTGGAAGCTATTGTAGCGGGTATCATGCATCAGGAGCTGAGATAGGTAAGAATGCGTGAAAAAACAATCAAGAAAAATAAGGATGAACTGAAGGTCAAGAGCTCATTTTGAACATTTCACAGGAATACAAATGCCATAATTGTATTTATTTCACCATAAAATCTGATTACTTACTTTAAAGTGACCCAAAATACACCACAGTTGTATTTAATGTACAGTATTGATACTTTTATGCTTTTTTACTGCCGTTTTCAGGCCTAATGTAAAGCAATGCATGCCAATAACAGATGCTTTTCCACTTCACTGAACCTCGACACAGCAGTTTGTTTAATGTATTCCCGTCTATGAAAAAAGCACATCTTTACTGCAATTTGCATGCAGGAAACCATCACCTTTACAGTGTTTGACACCCTGTTTTAGACATATCTGATCTGAAATGTGAGCCAAGCCACAAAGAGAAAACCTGCAGTGTTTATAAAACCTGAGCTGAAAACTCTGAGCGATCACAGTGAAGCCACAGGTTTCAGGTTTTATTTTTCATCCCGTCAGACGGCGCTTGCTTCTTTTGTGTTTGCTCAACTGGTTCGAGTCTCAATCCGTCTTCCTTCAGAAACTCCATTATCTGCTACATTTGCTTCCCTAACTGAGAATAAAATCTCGTCTCACTCAGTCGGAGCAAGAAACAAAGTTACATCCCCCGCGGTGTGTGTGTGTGTGTGTGTGTTTTGTCGTTGCTCTCGCAGTCAGTGATTCATAGAGCTACCTGACCTGACTGTTAATGATTCAGCAGTGGTTACATTTTTTTATCTGGATGTCTGTAGAAAGAAATTCACAACTTTAAGAGCGAAAGAACATTTACGAATTAAATATCTTAAAGCAAGCATGGAGATTATTCAACCTTAGAGCCAAAATCTTTGGTCGTCCCTGAAAAGCTCAGTGAAGATCAATGAGAAATTCTGAGTAGATGAAAATGATTGAAAGTGAGTGACAGTGCTGCCAGAGGCTGTGGCAAACTTAGGCCTCCTTTTCGAGTGAAAATGCGTCATTTCTCGGTCCTCATTTCTAAAAAGTTATACGTTTACACGTCAATGTTTTGAAAACGATGTCTGATCACACAGAAATAGATATGCCTGTCATGCCAGTGGCTGGCGTTGGTGGATTATACAGAATATATTATTAACGTTAACAATGAGGAGTACACAGACATTCGAATGGACAGACGGCCAACTTTTGTCATTTTCAAAAACTTGCATTTTCAAAAATTCTGAGCATTGCTGTCTTGTAAACAGACCCCCAAAACACACCATAAGTTTTGCATTTCCACCTGAAAGTGTGTGTTCATGTATGGAAGGCTTTATTTGTGTTTCAGTAAGTGCTTCTTTCAATCCTGCAGCAGTCGGAACGACACACAAAGGAGTTGTTGAACTTAAAAAAGTCTTCCGTCACCTTTTCGGCTGATTCATCTGCGTTACAGCTCAAATTAAATGCAGCCTCCTTTGTGCGAGCGGAACACTTAGAATTGCTCTTTTATGGCTGCGACATGCTGAGTTCTTTTGTCATCGGCGCTAAAAGTGGAAGCTAATGAAAACCTAATGAAGTCAGGCTGCTTGGATCGCACTGCGGCAAACGGATGGACGCCTGGCAGGCAGCATTAACTCTGTGGTTCTTCATATTCACTTTATCTCCGAAGAGAGCCGCTTTAAAAAGCGCATGTTTCCCATTGGTGCCGGCCACGTCTCGTCCTCTCACATGTTGGTTCTGTTGCGACGCCGTTCTACTTGTCCGAGGAATGCCAGACCCCAGAATATCTGTGCAGTTTTCAGAGATATAAGGTTCTGTGGCCTCGGATTACATGACTCATTAACCATAAAAGGTGACAGGGCTGGGATTTGTGGCTGATTGGGCAGCGCCGGCGCTGCCCCGGTGTCAGAGGGCGGGCGCTGTCAGACGTGAGTCAGGCGCGGCGACGCGGAGGCGCCGCCGTGGTCATCAGGCATGTGAATGGCTGTGTGGTGTTGCGGGTAATGGGCCGTTTTATGGACAGAGTCGCAGCGACGCTGTCGGTGTCTGAGCTCGCAGAGGGTGATCTTTGCCCATTTTAACCCTAATTGATAAAAGAGGCTGAAGATTTCCCGCCTTGGTAATTCACTGGAGGGATTATAGAGCTGGGATGAGGTGGAACTGATCGGGACATTGGTAAGAGAGACCCAAGTCTTTGATAACATGCGGTCTCATATGTTATATCTACAACCCACCCAGTAAAGCTAATGCTGTCGATTAAATGTCTATCTATTGCTGTAATTATTCCATTTCAATGAATGGACATACCGTTATGACCCTGACTGGATGCTGGAAAAGCAACATGAAAACCAGATAATAATTGGTTTTACATGAAGTTATTTTATTTTTCTGTCTTTAGAACGTTCTACAGAATGTTCTTAAAAGATAGAACAAAGAAATATACAGCACAAAGAACCAAAACAACTTAAGAACAATAACAAAGACAAGCGGATTATAACAAATACAAAAACAAAACCAGTGAAATAAATAAAGGCAGACGGCAGAACTGAGCATCACACCAAAACAAAAGAGCTGAGAAAAAAAAAAAAAAAAAAAGCACAATCACTAAACAAATCTGGAGCAAACAAAATTGGAAGCAAACAAGTGGGAAGGAAAGTAATCGGGAGGTGAACAAATGGAAGGGTGGGCGTTAGACGCACACACACACACACACGCGCGCGCGCAATGCTCTATTATTTGACTTCAGTGATACAGCACAAAAATGACAGGCTTCACCTCTCCAACCAGTCCACCTCCGCTCCCCGTCCCTCTCCCTCCTCCTGATCAGTGGGTTTAATGAGGCCGTCAGTCGCTCTCTGATGCTGATGTTGCGCCAATCAGCTGTCTGGCGCTCCTAAACGGTTCCTTCTTCAGTCAATGATGTTTGGGTCCGCCCACGCCAACCTGTCAAATCTTCCGCACAGCTGGCACCAGACTAATACCCCCTTCACGCTGACACACTGAGTCCGCCGAGGTCTCCGGATCAACGCCGACTGCTACCGCTTTCACTTGGAGAGCGAAGTGGTCTGGTACGTGGCTCTACGAGATGCGTTGCGAAATGATGTAAAATCAGTACGCCACAGTCTGAAGCTCTCCGAGATTATCCCTAATGATTGTTTTCCAAGAACAAAATGTCTGATTTTTGTCTGCAGCCTGTGTGTGTCCTGGCTGGTACAGGGTTATGCCTGAACTGTGAGAGATCAGTTCGCCCACCGCAGGACGTTGGCGGACTCAGTATGTTGGTGTGGAAGGAGCATAAGCACAAGAGGAGGGTGCAGCTCCTGTAACACGTACATGTTAAAGGATTCACTTGAAATCACTGCCATATTAACAGTCTTTAGTTACGATCAGTATAAAACCGATCTTTTGAAGGCTCATTAACCAGTCTTTCCCATTTTTTTCACATTATATGCTCTCGTCGTCAATACTGTTGCGATCCACATACAATACAATGTCCAACTTCGTCTCTGCTAGTTAGATTCTATCTATTTGAAACACCTGGTTTGTCTTCATATATCTATTTGTCTGTAACTGCTACACCAAAGTTTTACAGTGAGGCTCATTCTGTAATTTGATTTTTTTCCCCCCTGTATTTCTTTTCATGACAAATCTCTCTCTTGAAATTAAAACAAAGTTATGCTTGGAAAAGGAATCCTTGTGATTCTCTTTATGAAGCTCTCTGGTGCGTACCAGGGAAGGCCTGGTCCTCAATTATTGTGGTCTTGCTTGCCTTGCTAAAATAACATTTACTGTTTTTTTCAGAGTCACACTGTCAAAACAAGCCACCTCCTCACTGGTCTTGCCTCTGGACTCAAGAGACTCGTGTCGTTGCAGCAACACATTATGTCTGCTGCGTTGATTCATTGTGCGCTTCCTCGTCTGTTGTTTTCACCCTGTCTTTCCCCCAATGTCCTCTTTCCCAGAGAGGCCAGGCATCATGGGGAAACACAACAGCAAGCTGGCTCCGGAGGTCCTGGATGACCTGACCAAGAACACCGAATTCAACGAGGCGGAGCTCAAGCAGTGGTACAAAGGCTTCCTCAAGGACTGTCCTTCTGGCATTCTCAACCTGGAGGAGTTTCAGCAGCTCTACGTCAAGGTGAGGGCCTTTAAGAAAGTATAATCGGTTCATCTATATTTAAAATAAAACTGTCGTAGTTGCATATGAGTTTGGATATGAAACTGCAGGGGTACAGAGACAAAACCTTGAGGAACACCTCTGTATTGATTGCCAACTACTTCACACTTGTACAACAGAGCTTTGCTTTTTGTCAAAAAGTTTCTACATACGTCACGGCAATGAGTCATCTGCAATTGGTTAACTTTCTAAAGAGAACTCTTCTTGTGTAAATCCACTGTGTAAAGACAAAATTGGCTTGTTGACAGGATATTTCTGCTGGCTCACTGTCATAACCACACTTTAAAAACATATTATGAGAGATGTTTGGAACAGGTCATGTTATGTTCTTTCACCTGTGGTACCTTGATGAGTTTCAGCAGTCGTTAAGACAGGAAGCGGCGGAGGTGACTTCACGGTGGCTGATTATGCAATGATAAGTAGGGTTAAGCTGTTTCTCACATTCTGTGCAGTGCCTCGAGGAGGAAATGTTCCACTTGTACTTTCTGTAGTTATACAACGAAGGAACTACCTCTTAAGTGACTCATAACCGTGACAAGCTGTTACATCGAGAGCCTTATGAAGGTTTAATCAGTGTTTGGGGAATAGAGAGGAAGCAATGCTTTTTGATGCCTTGTTCAGAGTCTTCCAGAACATTTAAAGAAATCAGAAGACTCCAGGATTTTTTACTGGACAAACAATGCAGAGATATTTGCTACTCCTTTTCTGCTGAGAATCCATCACATGTTGAGTCGGCTGAAACAAATGTCTATAAAACCAAACATGGAACATTCATAAATCTTCCTCATAAACGTTGATCTATATTTACGATCAGTTTTTGAGTCTGTGCAGCAAAGCCAGCAGGTTCACAGAGTGCTGCGATGCTCTGCTGCTGACCTTGACGTCCTCCAAGCTGCACCGCTGTCCTCCACTGTGAGCTGCAGGTTCAGTCTGCAGTAATACGCCAGTGGCTGCTACACACAAATTCAAATGCAGTGACCTGAGCTCTCTGAAGGTGTTGGGAACTTCACTTCTGCAGTGAAGTTTTAACACTGACGTCACGTAGCAGTGACGCACAGAACAAGCTGTGAAGAAACGGCTATTTGTAGCTGTCTTATGAAAATAAGTGTTCTTATTTTGTTTAATGGACACAGTAAAAGTTTGATGTAACATTTTATTGGCTGTTAGGCTAACTGGTTTTCTAAGACTCTGTTTACACGACAGCGTTTCAAGTGAAAACGCCACTTTTGGCACCATTTTCTTGTAAATGGACCCCCAAATATTCTTGAAATCGTGTCAACAACACCTGATCTGAAGCTGCTTTCAGTTTTCCTCGCTCATCTCAACTTTGTCTTCTCACTTTTCGCCCTCCAGTTTTTCCCTTACGGAGACGCCTCCAAATTCGCCCAGCACGCCTTTCGGACGTTCGACAAGAACGGCGACGGGACCATCGACTTCAGGGAGTTCATCTGCGCCCTGTCCATCACCTCCAGGGGCAGCTTCGAGCAGAAACTCAACTGGGCCTTCAACATGTACGACCTGGACGGGGACGGGAAGATCACACGCATGGAGATGCTGGAGATCATCGAGGTGCTCGTCTGGGTGGAATACCGCTTTACGAACGGAACCCTGAACGCAGAGCTCCAAAACACATTCTTTTCTTTTCTTATTAACCCTCTCCAGGCTATTTACAAGATGGTGGGCACCGTGATCATGATGCGCATGAACGAGGACGGCCTGACCCCCCAGCAGCGCGTGGACAAGATCTTCTCCAAGATGGACAAGGACAACAACGACGAGATCACCTTGGAAGAGTTCAAAGAGGCCGCCAAGTCCGACCCCTCCATCGTCCTACTGCTGCAGTGTGACATGCAGAAGTAGAGCGGCGGGACGGCGGAGGAGGGGGAGGGTAAAGAGAGGGGGGTAAAAAGTCAAACTGAAGGGCCAGGAGGAGGAGGAGGAGGAGGAGGAGGAGGAGGAGGAGGCAGGAGGCTTCATCTAAGGGTTCTTGAAGTGAGCTGTTCAGACCTTCTGATAGTTGCCATTCTTTTTACTGGAGGTCTCTCAGAACGTCTTCACAAACCCATTGGTGGAAATAACCCTCCATCAAACAAATACCATAGAAGAAGAAGGTAGACGCATGTCTTGCATGTTCATATTTTAGATTTAAACATGCCCTGTTTAACCCCCAAGACGTCACTTTAGTTTACTGGCTACTAAAGCTATGATGGATATTCAAGTCCATTTCCTTAAAAATGATTGTAAAATCTATCTTTACCATTTCTTTTGTGCATCAATTTCATTCTTTGCTGCATAATACTACCAAACTTTGAACCATTTGGAGGAATTTAAGTCTTTAATGACCAGTTTGACTGCTTGATGTCAAGTTCAAGGTTTATTGTCATTCAGTAAAAACATTAAAGGCAAAGAAAAATACGCCAATGGCTTCATTACAAACAACCCATTTAAAACTAAATCTGTTTTGTTTATATCCGAAATTTGTAAAATATTTGTATAATGAGTTATTTTACACATTTTCTCAATTTACGACCATGTTAAGTCATAAAGTAAACACCAGTGACATCAATCAAATTGGTATTTGAAGGGTTAGAACTCCTGAAATGATTGAGCGCTTGTTAGATTTTTATGCACAACAAAATAAAATGCTCATCAGAGTTTTTTTGGAAATATTATTAAGTCCTTCAAGAGAGAGAAAGAGTAACTTTCACAGATCAAAAGGATGAAATTACTTGAATAAAAGTCAAGTTTTTTGGATTCAGTATATATCACAACATATGGTAACTTGCAATGTCATTAAGTTTTGCTTGTTTACTAATTTGCTAGAAGAGCTTCTGAAATCTTTCTTAGTAATCCAATAAGAACCTGATTCCATTTAAAACATTGTTTTTATGTCTGTTTTGGTCAGTTTCACACTTTCTGATTAACTTCATTCAGCATAAATAGACTATATAAAGGCGAGCTGTTTCCCATTGTGTTCAGTGTAGCATCAAGCTAAGCTAAACTAATTGTCGACATTGCAGAGGCTCGGATTGCCCACTGAAAAGAGGATCATTCGAGCATCTTTCTGAATACCAGACCGGAGCTTCAGCGTCTTGCTGTCTGCAGGTGTGGAGCATGTCTCCGCTCAGCCACAGTTTGGGAGCTGTGCGCTGTGGGGGAGTTTGAGAACCAAACCAGAACCCCGTTGTTTGGCCCATATGGTCGATGCAGAGCAGCTTTTTCTCCTGATCTGGACTCAAGGAGTCACAGCGGGAAGGATTCTGAAACAAACAGGACACAGCAGTGAGATCGACGCTAATGTTTGTGAGTTTGGATTTTACACATTGATGGGGTTGGTTAAACTTTGTCCCTTCATAGCTGGTCAAACCACTCCTTTAGCTTCCCCTCGGACCCAGTCGGTTAGACTCTGCCCTCAGAGAGTCTGTGACTTGTGATTACAGCAACCGTCTGCACACTTCGTTCTCTTGATGATGAAAGTCTCAGACGTCCGTCTCCGGCGGCATACTGATGCGCCGCTCAGCGCCTCCAGCTTTTCCACATCTGATAAGAAAATCAATTCCTCGTTAAGATGATAACGCATGCCGGCTGTCAGAGTCACAACAGCGCGATGAAAAACTCACATCGTCTGCATAAAGGAACGGCCGTTGTTCATGATGGAAGCATTCATTTATAAAACTCCTCACAATGTGATCAAAATTTTACTGTAATCTGTGATTTGTAAAATGCTCCAGTTGGAAGAGTAACTTTTCCCTAACAAGATTTTTATTTTATTACATGAAGTGAAGGCAAAAAAAGACAGAAATGCAATTTTATTCTTATAAATGATAATGGTGACAGGCCAATGATTTAGAACTTGAACACGAAAAAAGAAAACCTTTTTTAACAAATTAGCTGCAAAAGTGAAAAATGTAAAGTGAAACTTTAAATTGGAGCTATGAAATGTAATGAACACAAAGTGAATTCTTAGTACATGAAGACAGTTTTGTATTTTTTCTACATTTCAGATCATTAGCATGGTTTACTTTAAAATTACTTGTGTCATTCTCAGAATCTGAAAATCGGCTGTGCTTGCTTGAGAACCTTCAGGCGCTGTTTCTGACGCACGGCGTCGTGTAATACTCAACAGTTTGTATCAGGAAGTCCAGTAGGAGTTCTCTGTATTGGACCCAGTGCTGGTTTCGGTACCAGTGCATCCCTACTGTGTTATCGAACACACTGGAAATCTTTTGTAGAAAATGTAAAGATTGATATCGGCTCTAAATAACATGTAGAAATGTGCTCCTCCCTCTTTAAGGTCAGCTGTTGGAGCTGTTGAAGTAGTTCTAATCACCACACAAATTACAGACTTCCTGACTGAAGCGGCATTTGTCCAAAAGGCCAAACCTGCCTCAGCGATTCACCGCCGTCTCACATGAAAAGCAGAAATCTGCGCTGCTCCTCTCCCTCCGTCCGGCGCTCTCCACCATCCCCCTCCTTTTTTTCTTTTTCCTCCCTAAATGTCAGAGAGGAAGCACTTTGATAGTAGGCGGAAAGAGAAGAACTTTGCTGAACTAGCATCTGAAATCGATGTAAAAAAGAGCAAAAGGTTGGAGCGGAGAGCAGATAACGGGTCAATATGCCTGTTGATGAAACGTAAAGACAAATCAACTTCCATACAAAGCTTGAAAACATGACAAAAATGTATAAATAGTATTAACTTCGATGTTGGACTGTGATCAGTGGACTTCTGCCAGTCTTGTTTCTGCATCAGCTTCAACCAGGAGATAGAGAACATGCAGCTAATTGCACTTCCGTTTAGTATGTTGGAACCAAAGGATGTAAATAAGATACTTTTATCACATTCTCCAGAGGAATTTCCTGACTTCCACAAGAAACGGTCATTCTGACCAAGTGAGAACTCACCAACAGCCTGTAAAATGTATTCACGAGACAAATTAGCAGTAGAAATATTGATGTTAACACACATTAACATCATCTGCATAGAGAATGAACGGTGAAAGGATGTTTAAGCGTTGTTTTCCTCAGATATTTTTTATGTTTTTGTGCTGTTTTTCATGTCTGTCGTTCTGCGCAAGAGATCGGCTGCAAACTGCGACACTCAAACGAAAACAGAGAAATGAGAAATCATATTAGTTCTTTTTGGAAACCTAACTTAGTGAGAATAAAACATTGTTTTAGGTGTATGTTGAACAATGTTAATATATAAATAAATAGTCCATCATCAGTTAAATTAAATGTACAAACAAGAGTAAGCTAGGTAGTTATTTCACCCCAAAATCGATACTTTAGCCTGTCTGTCTTTGCTGGTTTTACCTTTCTATTTATGTGTACAGATACAAAAGCGCAACCAATCTTTTCATGTTACAGGACATTATTCTACTAAGCTCGCTGTATTTGAACACGCTAATCCAGTCTGTATAATGTGCTGTGGAGTAGATGTTTGTCTGATAAGCAGGAATTAATATACACTACCTTCTTCAATTTTTTGAGGCCAAAGCAATCATCGGAAACAAAGCTAATACAACGCTATTACGCATTAACAATACAGGGTCATAATCATTAACTCTTTAGTGTCACTCCCAAACAACCCGTTTACAAAGTGAAGTTTGAAAGAATGCACATGGCATCAGGGTCTCACTGAACTGGGGTTGTATATATATATATATATATATATATATATATATATATATATATATATATACATATATATCAAAATTACTATTTAATAAACTCAACAGAGGATTAATAAACCACACATTTGCAAATTTGACCAATAATGTAAGAAAACTTGGCAAAATTTTAAATACCTGAGCCACCCATCATTCTGTTAGATTAGCTGAAGTTGAACATGAATGGATGAAGCCATCTGGAATAAGAGGCAAAAACACATAACCAGGACCAGTCCACCCGATTCAGGTTCTTTGAGATTTAAGTTTGAGGGTCAGGCGGGATCGAGAATTAAGAGCTTCAAGTATGAAGTCATCATTGAAAAATAGATCAAAAAGATTCCTTCCAATGTGTCTGGTAGAAACACCAATCATCTTTTCTTCGTTACGACGTGCGGTGTCCGACAATCAAATGTGAAAGACTTCCATTATTTTTGTTTAGACTGAAAACTCACCAGTTCAAAAAGAATGGCAATCAATTAGAGGTCCTCACACTCACAGTTGATTTCAGAACGATGATAAGAGTGGCAGAGCATGACAGAAAATGGAATTGTTTGCATTTTCATCCACTTTTGGATGTAAGTAGAAACAATTGTTGGGTCATGGGAAGACACGAAGATGGGACTTTCAGTGCTGACAGAGCTTATTTGACCTTACCGGACATGTCATCTCATCATCATCAACTTCCACAAAGCTTTTATTTCACAAGACTTGCAATGTTCGGATGGACTGGAACCAGTTTTTCCAACAAAGTCACATAATTTTAAGGAAATCTGAGCTTTGTCACAACTGGAAAGCAGCATTAGGAAAACCATCTTTCCAAGTATCGTGATACTTCCTGGTCAGCGAGCTGAGACTTTTCATCACGTCTTCATTCTCCCATTGAATCTTTTCGGCTCTCAGCCAATCAGATCGCCTCCTCCTCCTCCTCCTCCTCCTCCTCACCCGACCAATGAGCTGGCTCCCTCCCTCCAGCGGCAGAAAAGGCCTCCCATGTGTGATAGTGTAATGATAAACCTACATGTACATTACAATACGACTGTAATCGTATTTATGAATATAAACTATTATAACATGTAAATGTAAATGTAACTCTAGCATAGACCTAATTTCATATGATGGCACAGCTACTGACTGTATGTGAGAGGTGTGTGTGTGTGTGTGAGAGTGTGAGCGTGACTGAGCGTGTGCGTGTGCGTGTGTGTGTGTGTGTGTGTGTGTGTGTGTGTGTTGCACTTGTGCGGGTGCTAACGTGTTTTGTACTTGTATCATTTGTGTAACGAGTGACGCCTCAGTCCTAGTCCGACTTTCTAAAAAAAAAAGTGAAAAAAAAAATCTGTGTAAATGGTCAGACGGGGAGCTCTGAGTATTATTACCGACTCGCACGCACACTTTCGCTTTTGTGATCCGCTGGTAAACACGGTATGCATCGTCCCCGACGAGGGACGCGTCGTTTCTCTGCGCCTGCTGTTGCAGTTTCCACAACTTATACTCACAAAGTGGGGCTTAGCTTTCACCGGATAGCAGCGTGGAGGGGTCGTTCGGTGGGGTGGGGGGGCTTTTCAGTCAGGCGTGGGGGCGGACTGTGTGTGATTGAGAACCACTCAGCTATTGTACATTTTCCTGAACATTTGTTCTGTAATGATCAGGCCTTAGGAACAAAGCTCTTCACAAGATATAACGCAGGTTTTCTGCCGTTTTTTTTCTTCCTCTTTTTTTTTGTCAAACAGCCGAAGTTTCTCTCCGACTGAGAGCAGAAACATTGTTTTTTCTCTTAAAACATTACTCATACATAATCGTCACAGCTTATTTTGACTAAAGCTATCAAGCTATCAAGCAGGCCGTATATTTATGTATTTTTCTGCACGATTTTCTGCTAACCTTAACAAACTAGCCAACTCGCCTCAGCCTGTCCAGTTCTGCAATACCACACTGCACCACAAGAGGGTGTCCTGAGTCATGCTATCATCTGTTCCAACAGGAGAAAAACCAACATTGGAGGTAGAATTTAGCTCTGAATGTATTGTCTGCGCTCGTACAGGTTGAGGATGTACGGATGTAGATCTCCATGTTACACAGCAACAGTTCAAAAAATCGACATTAGAATGTGGGACAAATAAAGCCAGAGTTTGAACGAACTTTGTTACGTTCAGAGGCGGCAAATTAGATGTAAACTGAAGAATTTAAAGCTGCACTAATTATCAATGTATGATCAGCATGTGACACCTCCTATTCAGAGGCATGTTTTGGTGAGCTTTTATAGGAAACCTATGAAGATGCAAACTGTTAATGACAAAAAGAAACTTTCACTCAGCTGAAATCTTGTAATACTACTTTCTACCACTAGATGGTATAAAGAGCAAAAAAATATAAAACACACAGGATCCAACCACAGGAAGTGCAATGATAATTATTCCAACATTCAAAGATTTGGACTGTGACTCATGACTGCCTCCTACTGGGCAAAAGTATCATTACATAAACACCATTACATGCACATATTCTGCGTAAATCTCCCCCCAAGAATTACAACTATTTAGCAATGGTATTATAACCACTCTGTTTTTATTGCCCATAAATTTCCCAAACAAATGAATCATGGGAAATATTAGTGCAGCTTTAAAGCTCCTTGTGTACACGACTTGAAAATGTTTTATTTACTGACTCCTGTTGAAGCAAAACTGAAATTAAATCAATTTCAGAGCTGATTAGCTCAAAAACACAAAGAGGAGGGTGTTGAGACGTGTGTTTAGAAGACGTTGGACAGGCATGTCCGATCACTGGTTCCCACACCGTCTCCTCTTGTTTTGATGTTTTGATTCGGGGCATTATTGTCGCCGGCTCGGCCAATAAGCCTGTTTTACATCTGCCGGAGAGCGGCAAAGCAGATTGATTGGGAACAGATTGGCATCAGAACGTGTTGATCAGATTCTGTCCATCCTCATTAGAGCGGTAGAGGGGCCGCTCTCCCCTCTTCTCGTTTATCTCCCGCCGTCCACTCTCGGGTTTCACGTGCCAAAGATGGGGTTGCGTTACATTCAGCTGATCATTTAGCGCGACGTGACGCCACTCATCAGCCGTCCAGTGTTGGGGTGGAGGTGGGGGGGTCAACGTAACAATCCAAACGCTAGACTGGGCCACGCCAAATCCGATGGTCTGATTTGACTTCTAATTGTTTTGTTTTTCTCTCTCCATAAGGGATCATTTTGTGCTCAGCTTTGTGCAATAAAATTCAACATTTCTCTTAAAATGTAAAATGTCTCTCTGTCCCAGTCGGATGCTTTTTTTTTTTTGTTTGTTTGTTTGTAATATTATTAGACTTCTAGAACAAAAACAAAACAATGTCATTATTTTTGTTACATAGAATAAAACACGTGGATGTCTAGAGCGCTTCTGAGTCTTCACTGATTCTCTCTAGCACACAAACACACATACACACACACAGAAACGTGCGCGCGCACACACAAATACACTCATGTGGCCACACGCACGAATACAAACACATGGCGATCACGCTTGCACAAGCACGCGCACGCACACAAACACACGCACGCAAACAGCGCGCCAAGAGGATGAGTCACCAGTGCGGTGACGTAATGCTGCCTGACATCACCGCTCACGCTGTTGTCAGGGCAACCGCCATTCACCTTCGTCTA
This sequence comes from Salarias fasciatus, assembly GCF_902148845.1. NCBI lineage: Eukaryota > Metazoa > Chordata > Actinopteri > Blenniiformes > Blenniidae > Salarias > Salarias fasciatus. Next base: position 24,425,378 of record NC_043765.1, read on the forward strand.
CGAGGAAAACACATCCTTTTCATCACTTTTTCCCCCACATTTTCGCTTGAAATAACACCGATCTCTTTTTTTTCTAATCACCCATTTGCGAGCAGGTCGTTTCTATTTTGAGGAGATCTGGAGGTGAAAGTGGACCAGCTGCAGTACAACAGACTGGCCACACGGTGGAGCTCCAACCACAGAGAAGTCTGAGGAGAGGCTGCTGGCAAATATTATTAAACTGTAAATGTCACACTTCAATGTCTGATCTGTACACGTTTTTTTTTAAATCAAGCTCTCGTGACTTATTTAATCCATGCAACATAAAAAGAAGTACACATAAAGAAAAAAAGAAAAGAATGAAACAAAACAAAATGCAGGCTGCAATCAGTTCACATACAATGCAGCTGTTAGTGCAAAAATATTCAATGCCTCAACAGTTTTCACAGAGAAAACTTAAAAGAATGGATGAAACTAGAATAAATTAGAAAACATACAGCTACTTGTGCTGATATAAACCCTTCAATAAACTAATGAGCTTTCCCTGATATCTGAGAAGAGATCAGCTGAGTGGCACATCATATCAAATCAAGCTTCCACTCTGTAAAAAAGAAAGTAAAGCACATCTAAAATGAACTCTGTCTTCTCCCATTGGAGCACAGCAAACAGGATAAGGTTAAGGAAAAGAATCTAAATCAGGTATTTCCACCAGGATTTATGATACAAAGTCAAGACCCTTCTAATCTAATCCGAGAAATAAAATATGAAACAAATACGACCAAAAGGAAATTCATGAGTCAGAGACAGAAAACGAATGTCAAAAAACCCAATGCAATCAAAATGCGACTCAAAATGTCTGAAAAATGTAAAAGAACCAAATGTAATTCACAAAAAAGACATATGAGATGGAAATAAAAACATAAAACATCCAAATGAGACTCAAAGTTTTTAACAGAAAATATGCGAAACAAGCCAAAGAGAAGTCAGACAAGACAAACTGAAGCCTAAAACTTTCAAAGTAGATTTTAAATATACATTAAAAAAAAGACAAAATGATCCATAAGAGACAAAAACTGTATGTAGAGCATTTACCAGAATCCAAATGTGATGAAAATGGCCATGGAAAAATGAAAAACACTGATTAAAAAAATCAAACACAGACTGTATTAAAATAAATTGGCATTCTCAAAATAAATTGAGTGTGGCTACATGAGAAGGAAAGTCTCAAAAACAGAGACTCAAAACTTTCAGAAGTTGATACCAAATAACTAAAATCATAATAAATAATCCCAAAACTGGACTCAGAAGCTCCTTGAAAAGACACAACATAAAATGACAAAAAAAAAAAAAAAAAAATCTCATTTCATGGAAATAAGCCACAAAGAGATACAGGCCGAACGTAAAAACAAAATGTTCATAAAATGATGATCACACCTGAAAATGGACAAAAACAATGAAACAAAATCAAAAAGTGATTAAAAAATGTTCAATTAATCTACCATAAAACAAATGAAAAGGTCCATTAAAGAAGCAACATGAGCACAAGGAATTAGCAAAAATTAGCAAAAAAGACAAAAAAAGAAAAAAAATCAGATACTGGATTCAAATCGATGCAAAGCAATCAGAGTGTAACTGACATGTTCCATAAAATTGCAAAAAACATAAAAATACACATGACACAGTGTCAAAATCTACATAAACAGGCGCATAACAACCTCAATGAAACATAAAATTAACAAAAAATAATGAAAAAGGACACATACAGTAATTATAAAATGACACAGTTTTAAAAAAACATTTTTATTAACATTTTTGATATTACAAAGACACATCGTTAGCCTCATAGCATAATTGCCTAAGTCATTTTTTGGCCAAACTGTGATATCTGCCTAACTTTACTCTCCTTTCACTGCTGCATCATCCTGTCTTATTGCCTATGTCCTCAGCCTATCAGAACGTTTGTTAGAGTCCAAAATCACTATCTGCCTTAGTCATCTCTTTGACTTAGGCATTTTTGACGCGACACACAAACATGGCTTAACACATGAGAAAGATAGCTCTGCTGAGAACAAGTGAAGCATTAAGTCTTCACTGTGACTCATCTGGTACGCTAGTTCATATTTCTTGAACTTTGTGGACACTAAATGTACTTTCACTTAATCGAAGGGATTAGGAATTATATGTTTAGCAAAGGGCAACTCCGGTTTTTTGACACCTGCACCTTATTTATAGGTGTGTCATGGTCATAAACTCACTCAGACAAACATCGTGCAGCTCGGACTCCTTCAGAAGTTATTCAGATCCAACCGATTTACCGGGGGCCACGGCAAGGGAGCTTCAGTGCGGGACATAATCTCTACAAAATCGCTCATTTCGGCGATATTTTTCATCCAACGCCAGTGATATCATAAAGTCAGCTCGTCTACCGTCTTCAGGTGGATCAGCTGACAGTTTTCGCTAACTTAGCCACAATTAGCTCGGATGGGAATGTTGCGGAGCTCCTCTCCCCAGCAGAGAAGCACTTTGAGTCAGCCTGGCTGTCGCGGCGCCTGGGTGCCTGACTTCGAGGGGCCGAGTTGGGGCCGATTGGGTAAACAGCCCGGAGCTGCTCCACGGAGGCGCCCGGGAGCGGAGATCCGGAGCTCTCCCGTTAGACCGTCATGAGACAGGTTAGTTTTACCCTACTGATGATGTGTTGTTGCAATAGTAATCCTATTGCTATTGTTACTATTGCAACAACACATCATAGGGTAAAACTAACCTGTCTCACGACGGTCTAACCAGCTCACGTTCCCTATTAGTGGAGAACAATCCAACGCTTGGTGAATTCTGCTTCACAATGATAGAAAGAGCCGACATCGAAGATCAAAAAGCGACGTCGCTATGAACGCTTGGCCGCCACAAGCCAGTTATCCCTGTAGGAACTTTTCTGACAACTTGGTTAAGGTTAGACAAATAACACAACTTGGTTATGTTTACAAAAATAAAACAACTTTGGTTATGTTATGTTTGTATTTACATGTAAGTGAAAAATTGCCTAAGTCATGGCATATTCTGCCTGAGTCATTTTTATTTGTTATACAATCAGTGTTGTTTAATTCTTTTGTTGGAAACTTGTTCACACATCTGGTTGAACTTCCTGATACAATATCAATAAAAAATACCAATGTGCTTGCAAAAAAATGTGTTTTTTCTTGTTTTCCAAAAACGTTAAAATATGATTTAGGCAATTATGCTATTAGGCTAACGATATGGCACATCGGAACATTGGACATTTCAACAACAGAGTATTAAGCATGAACAGCTTGATAAACGACTGCTCACATACATGAGAGACATAAACATTCGTACATAAGCACGGCAGATATCACGGCAATGCAGAAGCCAAGTCAAAAGTAAGACATCAGGCAGACAGTGGCAATCAAAGGCACATGTTTCCAGATATTTCAGTCCATATAAACCCTCCTGTAGAGCCCGGGAACCATCCCCTCCAGTAGAGTCCAGAAGAGGACTCCAAATGATGAAGAACCTAAATGGATTGTCTTTCATCCAAAAGCTTATTGCTTTGAAAGGCACACATTCCATATGGTCCTGATCCAAAGTGAGGGAGTGGGGAAAGTGTCCAACACCCAGTGGAGGAGAAAACACCTCCTGGCACTGAACAGCAACACCTGCATGGGGTATTTCAATGAAGCAGGTTTTAAGTTCACTGCAGTGAGCTGAACACCCAAAACACAGGAAACGGGTTTATGGGAGCGTTTCTTCTTAAAAATAATATCTGTTTTCCACCAAGACAAAATGAAGTCACAAGGGGACAGTCAAAAATATGAACTTTTGTTAATTTTACATTTGTTGCAGTATGTTGATAGCAAAAAGATCATTTTACTACGTCTCACTGGTGTAATTTGAAGCTGAAGTATGACTTTGAGGTGTAATTCCTTTACTCTGTATGTAGACAAGCAACCTGGCAAGCTTTGCCAAACCCCATCCCACTCATCAACACAAACAGTAACAACAAAATAACACCAAACTCAGCTTCCTGAGGGCTCCACAAAGCCTACTGATGAGTTTCTTTGGGTCAGAAATTTCCAGAATAACCTCCGTTGTTGAGAGGGAGAAAACATTAGGGTGTAATTCAGTGACAGAGGAGACAAATCGCCATACCTGCAAATATCTTGAAAAAAAAAAAAAAAAAAAGGGGAAAAGGTTGTGTTGGAGTTCATATTTTTCTCTAAGCTGGTCAGAAGACACCATGATGTTATTCGTCGTGAGATTACCTACAGTTTTAACACCTCTATTGGGAGAAAGGCAAAAGGAAAGGTCCTCAAAACCAGGAAACCCTCTTGATCTTCAAATTTCTTTGCCAGTCTCCGGGTTTTAAGAGAATTCTGTAAAATAGTTTTTTTTAAATGTTAAAGCTAACCCATTTCCTAGAAATATATAAGCTATTACGGAGAGGAACAGAGCCCTCTGGTAAAGTGTCTAAAGTTAGCCAGATGGACTCTTTGAGCCAGTGCCAAAAATATTTAGAATATTAATAAATATTGATAATAGAATAGAGAGTGATTTCTGTGTTCAAAGAGGCGAACAAACAACTTTTCCACGGACAAGATTCACTCTGCCTAAGACGGACCGAGGTGAGGATGTCCAATGAGCAAGGTTTTCTTTAATTCTGCAAATCAGAAGCACAAAGTTTGTTTTATACAGATTTTAAATTGATGGAGTAATTTTTTTCTTTTTTACATAAATAAACAAATCCAGATGGGGACCAGCAAAAGGAGATGGAGCTTCTTGAAGACCAGGACAGTATAGTTCAGGTTTGAAACCCACAGCTGACAGGGCGCCACACTGTGGCAGAAATAGAAATAATCTCCTCAAAAGGGAAAACAAGAACATAAAACCTACACTGCCCAGTGTAACTAACCAATAGATCAGTTGTTAGAATGGGAGGTAGGCTGAGGTTGACGTGTCTTCAGCACCAGTCCAACGTTTTGGGTTTTTTTCTGCTTTTCATGCTCTTTTTTTCCACAGATACAACACAATCTCGAGTGTGACTCACAATCCAGAAAATACAGTGAACCGCTGTCTCTAATTCACTGGGTCTTCACTGGGTTCACACTGAGACCAAGATGGAGAGATCATTCATCCACCCATCCATCCATCTATCTATCCATCCTTCCATAAATCCAAAAATTCATCCTCCCTTAAATCCATCCATCAATGCTGAAATCCATCCAACCATACCTAAATCAATTAAATCATCCATCATCCATTCATCCAACCATTTTTAAATCTGTCCATCCACCCCTAAATCCAAAACTTCAACCATCCTTAAATCCATCGATCCATCAGTCCTTAAATCCACGCTCTCCACCTCTCACATCCTGTTCTGGATAATGGGGAGTGAGAGATCTGCTAACGGAGCAGCATTGGCATCAATAGTTCAAGTTTCCATTTTCCTTCTAACGTTAGTCAGTAGTGTCCCGGGTGCAGGATGGAAGGACCCAAGCGCAGGCAGTCAGGCAGAGTCGAGCTTGTTTATTACAGGAACGAACACAGGGCAAGCAGAGCTGAGGTGCAGGCAGGGACACGGAAGCACGCAGACAGACCCACAAGGAGCCGACAAGACGCACCAGGAGAGCGGGGCTTATAAAGAGGGCAGGGCAGGTGCAGCACATTAGGGAGTTAACCAGACAGGAGACCAGACAGGAGAACATGAGGAGCAGGCAGGTGACCAGGCAGGAGAACATGAGGGCAGACAAACACAAAATCAGGACCCCAGCGCCCCCACATGGACGCAGGGGGCACAGGACGTGACAAATAGAGTAACGATGTAGCTGACAGGGTTTCAGCTCCTTCAGTACTGTTAATGTTAATGTTGGGTTTTCACAATTAATAATTATGATCATGCATCAGTTTTATACGGCACCTTTTTTCAGTGAACTCAAAGTCGCTTTACAGTGACACTATTCATTCATTCCATACTTGATGGTGGTACAGCTACATCTGTAACCACAGCAACCCTGGGGTAGACTGACAAAAGTGAGGATGTCATTCGGCGCCATCCGCCCTTCCGACCACCACCAACCATTCACTGTCACACTGCATTCACCCAGGCTTCCCAGTGTTCCCTCGAAGTCTCTCATCCAGGTAGAGAGCTTAGCTTAGGGATCAGGCAGCAGCACCACTTACTGATATTGTTCCATACGTGCATGATGCTTCTATTTAGTATTTAGCCAATTCATTGAATAAACGCCTGTGACATATTCTAAGCACATAATTGGTTAAAAATGTGTCCAGTTCTCTATGTTGAGACCAATAAGTGTTAAATGTACTGATTTTACGAGTAAAGAATTCACTTTTTCCTTTTTAAAAATCACAAATTGTAGAAAAATAGTTCTTTGTACCTTCATTCTTGGTTATTTCTTGATTTTTAGTATTTTTTTTCTTTTGATTTAACATTTCCTGGGGTTAAAAGCCTTATTCTCATTATTTCCTTTATTGATTGAACAACTTCATATCAAACGTGCCTGCAGATGTTCTCTCTCACAGCCTGGTTAAAAACACAAAGGAGTCTGTAATGTCACCTTTTGTGTAAAACGCCGCCTCACATCGGAGTGGAACAGTGTGAAACCTCTCGAGCGAGGACACTAATGGGCCTCGTGTTTAACTCTCTGTACAACCTTGCTTTTTAATCAAGGTTACATCCATTATCTGCCAGCTTCGGGCTAATTCAGCCCCATCGCCTGATCAGAAAGAACAACTCTTCCTCATCCACGGTCAGCAGCCTGCTGGCTTCAGTTTAAATAATTCAGATCTGCTCCTGAATGGCCGGAGCTTTTCTTAAGTGGAGTTTCAAGGTATCTGTGTTTTGCCTCAATTAATTTTTTAAAAGCTTTGACTTTTAAACCAATGCTGAACCACTGATAGGCTTGATTTTTACTCTTGGTATGAGAGAAAGGTTATTGATAATGATTTAATCGATCAGATTTATGAGAAAAAAAATGTATGTATCAATTGTATCAACTGTTGTACAGATACATATAGAGAAGCATATATAAAGTTATAGATGTGGATATGTAGATACAGCTAAAGTGGCTGTAAGGAAGCACACACACATTATTGCAGTTATTATAAAAGACCAAATGACAGTTTTTAGAAAATTACTAGTAAAAGGTTTAATTATACTGGATAAATGCAGACAAACTGATTGTTTGACTGAATGAACATTTAAAAGGTCACAGTACACTCGGGACCTAACATTGTACTAATTCACATGAAGTCCTTCACATGACAACTTTTCTAGTAAAAACACATCAGCTCGCGTTCCGGGACATTAGTTGGCTTTCTTGGTTGTTTTTGGAATGAAACCTCACAGACACAGAGAAGAATGCACGGTAAACGTTAACATGTGATAACATGGACATTCATAGGGACACTATCAAGACCCAGGAGGATATGAACTCAGAGTCACGACACCGGAGAAAAACATTCATGTTATTCATCTGCTTCGTATGTGCAGAAGAACTATTTATGACAGCTGTGATGCACAAGTGTTTCAGAAACGTTGCTCCCTTTTCAGAGTTGGCCTTTTTTTTTTTCAAAAAATCAATTTTTGAAGATGTTTTCAAAAAGTTGTGTTTTTAGGAGCTCTGAGTGCACAGACTTCTCAAATGCAATGGAAGTTTCCTTTTTTCACGAGAAAATGTTGCATAAACAGGGTTTAAAAAGTCAAAACCGACTCAACAGTTAGAATAAGAAAGAACAGAAGTGGGTCCAATACACAACCCTGTGGAACACCACACATTATGTCCTGGTAATTCCAGATTTGATTTGCCAAGTCTTCCGAAACGAGTTCAAACTCTGAAATTTTGTGTAAAAATAAGTCAAAGACAATCGTTCAGAGAAACTCACTTATAATTTCGGAGTTTTGATTTTGGTTTGAAGAGAGGAGCACAGTTTTTATCAAGCATTTTTTAAGTTTCATGCTTATAAAAGGGCCAGAAACCATTTCTTTAAATGACTGATCCATATTAAGAGTCCCACCAGTGTGATTTTCCATAAACTGCGTAATTGTTGTTGCCTTACTGTTGTTCTTGTTTCAAAGATACCTTATACATAAAGTTTTCTTTGCCTTTTTCGAATGACTTGTGCAAATTTTCACTTTTTCAAAGCCCCGGTGATCAAAATCAACCTGCTTATTTCTGTGTACTCACTGTGTGCCTTGGTTTCCCATGAGCCTCCTGGGCAAACTGCTCCGGACAGCGTTGGGAGGGAGAGAGAGGGAAGAGCAGGGGCTTACTGGATAAGGAAGTGGGGCTGTGATTGGTCGAGAGTGGGGGAATGAATGGAGCCTGGGAGCTGAGAGGGTGATTGAACGGGACATAGAGAGAGAGAATGGAGGGAGGGAGGGGAGAGAGGGAGTCCGAGAGGTAGCAGCAGATGGACCGCTGCACGGCCGGCAACACACTTACAAAGGACAGACTGTACGTGTGACAGAATGTGTGTGTGTGTATGTGTGTGCATGCTGTAACAGAAGAGGAATCCTGCGCAGGATAATGGCCTCGCAGGAGTGAACGTCTTTCACGTGTCCTGGAACTGGATGCACAAACCAGCAAGAGGGATAAAAGATACAGGAGGCAGAGAGTTGGAGGGAACAGTCCAGCTCCTCCGTGGCTGGCAGGTGCAAGGCCGGCCGCCCTCACTCAGCTCCAAACTCACCGGTGTCATCTGCATAGAAGAGTGTTGATAAATGCTTCAGAGTCATCCGACTTGGCTGCGCACCTCGTTACGGCGTTTTCGAGGGGAACCCGACAGACTTAGGGTTCTCTGGGAAGCTTGTGGAGTCGGCGCAGGCCTTTCCTCTCTATGGTGAAGATGAATCTGGACCCTGTGCAGGTGATGAGCGGACAGGTCAAAGAGCTCAACGTGTCCCCTTCATCCAACGGGGACAGCAGAGGATCATGGGAGGAGAAACAGGAGTTTGACATGCAGGACCACCTGGGCCTCAGCACCAAGCCTAAATCGGTAAATCCAACTATACTCTCAGAATGCTATGTTCTTATTGTTGTCTGCAGTTTTCAGATAAAGCAGGGCTTCTTCTCTCTCTTCCTCTCCTCTTCTGCTTCTTGCTGCTGTCTCAAGCATCTCAGTCTGTTTACATCGTCCACGTGTTGTTTAAAGCTCAACTCATACCAGGGCAAGACCAGGTTCAATAAGTCCACACTAAGATTGTGACAGGAAAACTTCTTTTCAGTCTTCAGTATGTTTCAGTCTTTTACCTGATTCTGAACTTTCTTGGATTTCATTTGACTTACAATAAAAGGGCAAGTAGTTTGATCTGCTGTCCTTCTTGTACTGAATGTGTTTGGATATCCAAAGCGAAGGCTCCACTTAGTTAAAGTGCTTCTGCGTCTGGAGACGAGAACTCAATCTCCCAGGTTGTGAAAGGTTAGCTCTGATCCGGCCTGACTTTGAAAACAGAACCAGTCACACTGGTCGCCAAAGGGTAGGGGCTGTTTATAGACTCACAGGACGTCAACATACCAAACAGGACGCGCTGCAGCGCTTTCACTCCGTTCTCCCACAAGATATCGGGAACACATTTTAATACCAGGTGTTTATCCAATTAGACTGAAGACATTAGACCATTTTTTTTTTCATGGATTTGGGTGATAGGGGGTCATGACTGGATGTATTACGAATTACGTCATGCAATAAGTTAGAATCCATCCTAATTGGATAGAATGCAATCGGATTCCATATGTTCCACTACATTATGTTACCATTCAGTCAAAAAACAAAATACTTTCAATACAATATGATCTGAATCTGATGCATGATGTGATACTGTGCAATGAAATATGCTACACTAAGATCTAACATGACACATGACAATATGATAAAATCTATTATGATACAATAACATAAAATATATAGTTTAAAAAGGATTGTTTCAATTGCTTTAATGTTAACAATAATGTCATGGTACCATTGTTGCATTTAGTAAATTCAAGGAAAATCAACCCACTTGTGAAGAATTAATCACAATCCGTGCTGACATGGCAAACAGAACGAGTCCCATGCAGAGACAGAGGTTTAGCCTTGCTAATACTATAGTAGGACGCCGACGACAGGAAAGCTAATCCCACTGACACCTGAAGACGGTTCTGGGAATGTAATACATACATTCCTTTAGAGAGTTACTATTTGAAGAAACAAAGGCAGTGAGCGAAATGCTAAAGTCATTACAGAGCAACTGAAGTCAATGTACAGGAGCTAAAACTGAGAAAAGCTGAGTAATCCCTGCTGCGGTGGGATTAGCGCAGTCACTGCGGTGTATTTCCAGAGTGTGCTCCAGTGAAAGTGCTTAACTCCCGTAACTCACCGACTACAGCGGCGCACCTGCACTGTACAGGGAAGCTTTTAGCCGGGATGAAACTTTACGAATTCCTTCAACTATTCATTTTTGTCTCACAGGACCTTAACCAGGACCTTAATAAAAACTGAATTTTAGTCTGTTTGCATAAGAATACATATTTAAACTGAGTCTGTGTTGAAGCAGCTGAAAGTTTCACGACAGACGTCATCCTGGTGGAAGTTCAGACGAGGACTTCACTGTATCACATGAACAACCGGGAACGCCGTCGAGTAATGGAATCACAAAATATTTGTTACATGCAAACACTCCAGTCAATTATTAATGTCTTTCTGCTTTGACAGTCCTTCTTCTATATAACTCAAATCGACACCAGCTGTGTATTGTTTTTTTTTTTCTCTCTTTTCTTATTGTTTTCTTGTATATTTATTTATTTTTCAACTTCTGGATTGTGGCTAGGTATGAAATAACTGATGTTGATTTAATTAGTTGATTTCTGAAGTTATTACAGAAAATGTCACTTTTCTTCAGAATCCCATCAATTTGAATTCAATGGAAATTATTTTTTATTAGATTTTGAAAGTTTATTTTGAACATACCAACACACAAAAACGAGAACAATAAAAGACAACAAATATGTTGCTCCAAAGGGAGTGAGAGGAAGCTGCTTCTCCTAACACAAACGTCAAAACTTTTTACTCCTGTTTCTTCATTTTACTGACGCACAGCTAATGGAAACATTCACACCTTTCAATTCCTCGTGGTCTGAAGATGGTCACTTGATTGGAGCACAAAAAAACAACAATCCAAAAGAACAAAACTAAAAAATGCTGGAGGTCATAGAGTCTCATGCTGAGACACTGACAAACCAACAACCAGAACACACTGAAGACAGCAAGTTTCAACCACAGACGCCGGGTGAAGACAAACACACACTGAGGTGAAACACATCAGAGCAGCAATCAGACATGAAGAGGGAAGTGAAGGAGTCTGAAACCAGAGGCAGAAACATGAACCATGACAGGATCTCCATATTGACCACCGCTTTGTGTTTCGTCAAATACTTAAAACACTTTGATTGGTGTTTCTCCGTCACTGTTTACAGAAGGACAGAAGCTTCTTTCAGTGAGGCATTGCCTCATAGTTCAGTCTTGCTGATGGTTGTGTGTTTATGAAGTTGTCAGACTGAATGTCGTCAGGCATCGAATCAGGGTTTGGCCTCTCTTGTTGGTCCTTCGAGGTGTTTGAAAAGGTAATGCAATGATGTCTTCATCCTTTTTAAAAAACTCTGAAAATGGAAACATCACGAGACTCAAAACTTGCTCTTGGCTGTATTGTGCTTCTGCGTTTTAACACTTAACTCCAGGTTAGTTTCCTAACATGAACGAGGCTGGTCAAAGATAAATGCTGCTGGATCCCGGAAATAAAGAATTAAAGAAACGCAAGATAGCATATTAGTGTGGAACGGCTCAGAAATGTACTTGACCTCTGCCGAGCGACCCTGCTGTCGGGACAGTTTCCTGTCAGTGGCCTTCAGTGAGAGAAAGTGTGGACATTCCTGACATAGATCATCGAGCTACTGGAGCCTTTACAGCTCAAAGCTGACGAGTATTGAATTCCCTCATACCCTGCCTGAGTTTTGGCCAACAATTCGTTTATAGAAAAACTTCCTGAAGCCCTGTTTGGACGACAACATTTTCTTGTGAAAATTGATCATATTTGTTGCGTTTTGGGAATCTGTTAATTCAAAAACTGCTCGGAAATGCAACTTTTTGAAGATGGCTTCGAAGGTGGGACAAATAATACAAAGGCGGGCTGCCCAACTGTGTAACTGTTGAGCACCCACCAACAATGCCATTGTATTCATTGTGTTCATGCACTTCCTAAATGAGAGCCATCATGACCCAGTTTCGGTCCGACAGCTACCTGAGCAGTTGTCTTTCTTCCAGTCACCCTGCAGCGTTACCATATCTGCCACGGCTGCATCATCGCTGGCCTTTACCTTATCTATAAATATCAAGGCCCCGCTGCTCCCCACTCGCTCTGCTCACACTCCCACCTCTTGATTTCTCCCCCCCCCCCCCCCCCACCACCCCAGCGTGTTGACTGGAATTCCCTCTCCAGAAGGGTAGTCTCACAGCCCCTCGCGTGTAAATAACAGATGACTCATGGATCTGGGTTATGAACGGACGCCGGCCGTGCTGATCGGGCAAAATTCCCGATGGGATCCACACGCAAGAGGAACAGAGCGCAACCACAGAGGAAACGGGGACATGTGTGCTCAGTGAATTTCTATCATTTCCTGTCAGATTAATCAGCGAGTTTGATGGGATTAAAGTTTCTGACGCGTGACTGGTGCATTCCCAGCAGGTGGGAGGTCCCTGTGGAAGAGTTCAGGCAGTAAACACTGGCAGGATCAAATCTCAGCCCAGAGCTGGCAGCACCGTCAGACTGTGTGACATGTTATTCATAGAGTAAACTGACTCGAACAGATAGACTACACTAAAGGTCTTCTGCATCTGCTGTCTCTGAGCGCAGAGTTCCCAAACAGCCTGGTCAGGATGCAGATAAGTCATAGATAACTCTGTGACACAATGTGCTCGACACCTTCTTTGAAATTAATGAAAGAAGGCCAGAGTTATAATAAACAGAACAAAGACAGACTGGATTCATTTTAAACATTTATTTGAGTGAGCGACATTATCAATTAGATCAATGTCTGGTTCATTAAAAAAAATCATAAATAAAAGTACAATCTGTATTATTTTATTAATTGTTATATTGCGCATTGGGAAGCAGAGGTATTCACTTTTCATTGAGTTTCCAGGATGTTTTTCATTTGCCTTCTTCATCTCTTTGCCGACCAGTCACCAAGCGAATTGTAAAAATGCCAAAGAAAACATTCTTCATTTTGTTTTTTGTTCTTTTTTTTTTTTTTTTTTTTTTTTTTTTTTTTTAAAGCATTAGCTTCAAAGTGTCAGGGGGAGTTTGTAAATTTTTTTTTGGACATATAAATATATATTGTATTTTGCACCAGAAAGTATCGATAATGTTGGCTTTATGCTGAGAGTGTTGTAATTTTATGTCACGATTACAGTATTTGGTTTTGTGAATATATTGACATTTTAATCCTCCTGACTACAGAAAAAAGTTCAACTCAGAGTTTCCCTGGTCCCAGTTAGCGTGTGGAGCCACTCGTGCGTACTGTTTGCTTTTGTCAACAAGACTCACATGCTCCTGTCTGGGACTATTTACTATGCACAGCAGCTACATTTTCAAAAAGTTGTGTTTTCATGAAGCTGGATTGTGTGTAGCTCCAAGCACCTACAGTGCAATGAAGTTTTCCCTTGAAAATGTTGTTTTAATGGAGCTGAAGTCTTCCCACCAAACAGCAACTCACCTCTCCCCAACGCCCAAAGCGGCACTACTGTATATTATGTCTTTAACCAGTGTGTTTCATGTGTGGGACATCCTGTCGGAGCGTCTTTCTACTGAATTAAATCCACACTGTCGTTCTGCTAAGGTGGCCGGGAGACGAGCCCGGAAGGTGGAGGGAGGCGTGTTCTTCGTAAGTATGCCCCGCCGTCACGCGCGGCGGTGGAGCCTGCGTCAGCGGCCGCCGACGACCCCCCTTCACCCTCCTGTGTGACGGCCCGCATGGTCACAGCCCCACCCCGCCGCGGCCCTCCACCACCACCACAACCACCCCCTCCCCCCACGCCACTAACCTCCAGGCTGACCCGATGCATCCTCGCCTGCGCCGCTGTCACGTTGATTTGTGCCGTGCTGGAAGCCGCCGGACGGTCCGAGCTGCGGAAACCACATGTTGCAACTTAATCACTCGACAGCTGTCGGCCCCTTTAAAGTGTGTGTGTGTGGTGCCTGTGCTTTAGGAGATTTCGCATTTTGACGCTAGACGGCAGATTATACGCACTGAGCATGCTTTTCTAGCCGTAGTTTCCACTTCGGATTGGCGGTGCACCGTTTCACTAATAGAAAAAAAAAAAAAAAAAAAAAAAGAGCCTATTTTAAATCCTGCTGACATTTCCAGCGGCAGCCGGAGTTAAACACGCAGTCTTTCTGCACATAACGCTGCGTTCTTCCAGATAAGGACTGTTTGAAAAAAATCTGGTAATTTAATCAGGCGGCGTATCAAATATTTGCGTTCTGGGTGGTCCTTAATAAATGTGGTATTTACCTTTCGTCACAGGGGAACTCTGGATATTAGAAAGTCTCACTGACGGTGTTCTGACACCAAGCAAGAAAACACAAAGATATAAACACGACGTTTCCTGTTAGATTATAGAGCATTTAGACTCGGATCTTTTTTTTTTTTCTTTTTTTTTCTGGATCTGAACAATGATTTAAGAGTGCTAACCACTACACCACCGCGCCATCTTTAGGGTTCAGACCCGCTTTGATGACTTCATGGTGTCACAGTGTCCGTGTTGAAAGAGCACAAGCTGAAAGGTCGTGTTGTGTAACTGCTGCGTTTAGTTTTTGTCTATAATTGTGTGACGGGAATTGTTTTGACCTGCTCCTTCGTAAAGGTCCCGTGTGTTGAAGTGATTTTTGTCCGTACAGACATACAGCAACCTTTATCCATAAGGGAGACGCTGTTACCGGGTCTGACTCTGACAACTGAGCAGCATCCTTACATATCAGCATACATTATGTTACAGCAAAAGGAGCTGCAGGAGGTTTTCTGTTTTTCACGGTTTTCCTTTAATTAGCCTTTATTTCACTTGAATCCACACTCGGTTGGAAAACATGCAGTTCAGTCCCATTATTTTCATGACAAGGTCAGTTTTGTGTCTTTGTTTCAGGAACGATGGCAGAAATGGGGAAAATTGTGTAGTTTTCACTTTGGGCCACCGCTGAGGACTGCTGGTTGTTTTTGTAATGAAACATGTGCACAGACTTTCTACTTTCTAAACATCAACAGCTGGAGAACACAGATATTGTTATGGACAGACGACCAAGCTGGATTGTTCTTACGGTGACTGTCAGCTCTAAAACTACCAAGTTCTTATTGTCCATCTTCTCAGCATGTGCAGAAGGACTGCTACAGCAGCGGTGTGTATGAGATATAGCAACACTTCAGAGAAGCTGTGTGGAGAAGCTTGTCTTCTTGAATGGCTTCGACTTTCTCTCTGGAGAGGGTGTAGTGTGTCGGTGAAACTCAACGCCGCCTTATTTTAGGAGAGGTAATGAATTAATAGTACAACATACATAACGTTCCTGACATCCTGCACGTAGTGTGGATTACTGCAGATAAACAAAGACCACTGTTTTCTTTTTCTGAGCTCAAGTTTGTACTTTGATGCGTCAGTGGCTTTGTTATGTTACTTTTACTTTTTATGGAAGCAGCTGGAAAAATGGCGTTCCTCTGGTAACAGCTCTTCAATGCCTGCTGTTGCCGTTTCACTAAACTCCTGTTTAGCACAGATCTGAAGTACGCCAGGCATTTGTTTACAAGACAACCTTTTAAAGTGTAAAATGGAAAACCTCTGTTTTACAAGACAACGATGCTCTGAGGTATTTTATGACTGAATTGACTTTACTTAAACAATACATGCCAACTCTGGCCATCATTAATTTATCTTTTGATTATTCAGTCACTTATCTTTTGCTGGACCCCTTGTTTTAACGTTATTTTGGTCAATTTGGTGGACAGTGTTTTTAAAACAAAGAGAAAGTGTTATCGCTGGACCATATTCACATACTGAAATGTGATTTTTAATCTGTCTTCAGACTTGGGTCAGGATTAGTCCTTCAAATGTACTCTGTGTGTGTGTGTGTGTGTGTGTGTGTGTGTGTGTGTGTGTGTGTGTGTGTGTGTGTGTGTCATCAGGTAAGCAGGTGAAATACCAGCAGGTCTGATGAAACAGATTTAATTTAGGAACAGCGGCTCGGCGCCCAGGTTCATGTGGCCTATTTAAGAAAACAACAACAACACAGCATGTAACTGTGGACTCACACGTTAGCAAAAACACAGTTTTCTCACAATAAAAGTCTATCGGAAGCTTGTACTTAAAAGTACACATCTACCATCGATCAATCACCCGATTTCCTGCAGAAAATGTAATACTCTGAGTTTTCTAGTTCAGTTTTTCAAAGATATCTGTTTTTTCCATAAGATCTCTTTCATGCTATAATTACACCATACATTTAAAGTATTAATTCATGAATTCATGAGGTAATTATGAACATTTTTAGACCAATTATGCTACTTGAAATTTAGTCGTGGGAAGACAATGTGAAAGAAAAAAGCAATTTCTGCTTTTTCCTCTTTGTTTTATTATTTACTTAATGAAATATTTGAAAACTGAGAATTTCAACAATCGGGTGTTGTTGATAATGTTACAATTCCAAGACTTTTTTTTTTTTTTAGAGTTAGTCCTACAAAACACAATTAAATATGTTCACATGTAACAAAATAAATTTCACTGACTGTAGTTAAAGAAAAACAAAACATCTCTTATTGGGTTTCCTGCTGAATATTTTCACACACACAAAAAAAGAATTATTGTAACAGTAAAGTGATCTCATTTGGTTACTTGTTACTTAAAAAGGTTTCTATAAAGAGAATCAAACATAACATAACATAACATAACATAACATAGCTGCACACTTATTACATCAGGTTCCATATATGAAATAATTTCCTCTTTTTTTCTCCGATTGAGCTCGCACCGGGCTGCATGTGGCTCCTGCTCTGAACTAACTGCCTGCTACAGAGGAATGATCATGAATTCTCACGGTCTTCTTTCCTCATTCATTCATCTGAGTCGGCGGTGACGGCGGAGTGCGTTGACCCGTGAAAGCGAGGTCACATGTCTGGACGCATGTTTTACTCTCATCCCCCGAGCGGAGATGATTCTGCTCATAAATCCATGTGATGTCTGCAGGGTAATGTAACGGCGCTGCGGCAGATAACACGCATGACACGAGGCATGACGGGCTGGCAGGTCCCCAGACGCGTTTTGACAGTGACGGAGCTGAGACGTCAAAACGCGCATGGATTTGTAAAATGATCACATTCTGATTATTTTGCAGGGATTCATCATAACCGCTGTCATCTATCTTCCCCTTTCTTCTCCTTTCTGTGGTCTCCAGTCATTGTTTCGTTAACTCCTCACTGAGGAATCCCGATATTGGCGTCGGTGCGTCCCTGACGCTCACTCTCTTTGCCTCTCTTCCCTCAGCCGAAGCCGGAGAACGCGGTGACCATCGCCGTCTCATCCCGGGTCTTGTTCCGGACCGACCGGGAGCAGAAGGTGTTCGAGCAGAAAGGAGTGGAGGAATACCTGAGATACCAGATCGAGCACGAGAATGAGCCCTTCGCTCCGGGTCCGGCTTTCCCCTTCGTCAAGGTCACGATCCCAGAAAGCAAGAAAGAGACTTTCCCCTTTTGTTCTTTGAGCTTCTTACCTGAACGTCTCCACGTCTCGACAGGCTCTGGAGGCGGTCAACGCCCGTCTGAGGGATCTGTACCCGCAGAGCGAGGAGCTGTTCGACATCGTGCTGGTGACATACAATCATGCCCACGTGGGGATCCGGCTCATCAACACCATCAACCATCACAGTGAGTCCCACGAAACTAACCTGCTTCTTTGTGTGTGTGTGTGCACATTTGAAATAAAGTTAATGACTTTCTCAACCCTTTGGCGGAACTGTTAGAAGCTGCACGGCAGCAGGCCGAATCTGCAGTTTGAATGACTTCCTGTCATGAAGAGAGCAAACACTGACAGTTTAACAATATTAAGAACCTTCAGAAACTCTCATATCCTTTTATTAAATGTATTATCTTGCTCTCCATGAAGCCAAATTAAATGTACACCAGCCGTGATTTATTTTTTTATTCACAAAGAAAATCCTCTAATGTGTTTAGATCTAAGTTGGGTACATGACATGTAGGTGGAAATCATCCCTCTCCCTTCTGATTGAACACCGTTTGAATTCTGTGTAACTCTCTTGACTCATTCTTTATTTCTTTTTGACCAGTCCATCTTCAATCCTCGTTAGTCTGACGCATGACCATTTTTTTTTCTCCAAATTTTATTTCAAACACTTAAACTTAGTAGTTTTTTGACATGAATGAATTGAATGCAGATTCAGCTATTTGTAAGACTTCATACAGTCTATTTTCCTTTCGAGTGTCTGGACCCATAAAGCTTGTCTTCGCTGTCACATTATGTATTTACTATCTCAACTTGTCAGCATGGCTTTGGGGCTACTTGGACAGCAATGAAGTTGCTTTCTTTTATGTTGATGTCTCTGCTCTCATGTCAGTGTCGGGTCCACTATTGCTGAGAAATTTTTAAAAATCTTTGAAATTTCTACAGTTTACTCGGCGGTTTGGTTGGATTATAACCTCTTGTGGGCCCCTTTTGGTTGGGAATTTATGTGTCAAAAAAGAAATACAAACTTGAATAGGGTCATACGCAACCTTGCTCCATGACTAGCCTAATGTTAGCTAGCTAGTTCCAACATAAAAAAAAAAAAAATCAGCAGATGATGCAAAAAATATCAAAATACTACTGTCCAAGATGAGGGACCACTCTCAGGACAGACGGTTAAATGGAGCTTCCAGCGCAAATGTAATTTGCTCATTTATTCTCTATATTCTATAATTTCTCTATATTCGGTACAATCTTCGGTCTAGTCCTGATCATAGGCTAAATTTTACTTGTAAAAAGGACTGCTTGGTCCTAAAGCATCTTCAGCTATCGTCGGCTGACAAACACAAAAACCACCAGCCTATAAATCTGTTTCCGTGCTTGGCTCCTGACCTGTGGTGCACAAACTTCCATTTTTATTCTGTTTTCGAACCGCCCGAGACTTTGATGCAATGAGATGACGCAAGCGAGCGGGGATGTGGAGACTGACGCAGGCTCAGCTGAGAGACAAACACCAGAGTGTATAAACAGCTGACTGACGGGATCCTTCCCAGGGAAACGTCTCTAACCCTCCGATGACATGGTCCTCGCTGACCACTTCCTGTTTCAGCCCCTCGATTGTTTTCAGATCCTCTGAGCTCGGGGGCCGGGTCAGGATCGGGTCCCTCTTGGATTCAAGGGGGCCTGAAAGAAAAACAGGTCCGAGCAAAGCCAACAAAACGACGCTCGGCCTCCCCAGATGGTTCCCCGTCAGATCTCTCTGGTGGCACGCAGCGTGAGGGGCCCGCTCCGTTCAACCGCCTCCCCGGACGGGCGACGTTTCCTGAAGAGCAGAAGCAAAAACACAGCTAAACCTAACGGCTCTGAGCCGCACGGCCATAAAGAACATTGACAAGACAAACATTTACTTGCTGCCTGACGCTGAATAAGACAACCACGCACCTGCTCTCGCTGGCTATTTTGAAGCTGCAGTGCGTCTCCTGGCATTTGAGTGACTGGGGACAGCTTTACAGTTTACAGTTGACACGTGGTTCTGAATGACTGGCGTGTTGCGAGTGCCAGTCTGCGATCCCTCGCTCCGACTTAGCACCTACATATCATCGGACCCAAGGGCGACCGTACATTAGGTTTCACATGATGAGCTCATTAAAACACAAGAATAATAATAATGATATGATAAATGGACCAAATACATACAGCACTTCTACACTGCTCATCACATTCATCCATTCACACATCAGGGGAACCGTCTGCCACACAGCGTGCTCAATCCATTTACTGGGAACAGTTTTGCTCAAGGACACTCTCATATATGGAGAGGACGAGATGGGGATTCAAACTAGCAATCTTTCGATTGCAAGATGACCTGCTCCACCAAATGAGCCACAGTCGCCCCAATAACAACACATAGAACCCCAAAAATACAAATAAATATCACACCTACCTGAGAAGGCAGATATAAATTGCACAGTCCGTAGAAGTCCATTATTTTGTACTCAGTTTATATTTAAGTTAGGGATGATTATGACTCTGAAAAGATCCATTTTCTCAGTCTGTTTTCTTTTGTTTTTCTGGTGAAAATCAGAGTGTGAGCCATCCTTCGTGACGTCCCGTGCTTTTCAAAGACAGTGGCAGCTGGAAGTGTCCGTCAAGAAGGGGCTGATTGCCCTCTGAAGCCTCGTCTCATCTGCTTCACTTCGACTATCGGCCCAAACTGCAATGCCGCATGTCAGCAGGCTCTTGATGGACGAGTAGCAGAAAGCCAGCGGGAGTTTGGTGCCCAGATTGTTCTTCCAGAGCATACAGGCCTGGGGTGGGGGGGGGGGGGGGAAACTGGCGATATCGCAGCACGCTGTGTCCCACTCCACACTTTAATTCACTGTTCTTCAATGCGCTCACAAGGGGGTGCAGGAAAATGACTATCAATCCAAAAAAATCAGCTTGGGACGGCAATTCGGTGCCCCTCCCTGTGCATGGCACCCGAGGAGGCCACCTAGGTCGCCTTTGCCCAGGACTGGCCCTGCTGTAAACAGACACTCAAAATATAACAAACATTTTTCAGTTTTGCTGTGTCCTTGCCACCGAAGATATGAAATACGATTTTTCTGTTTTCCTGACTGAAGATCATCCATCAATCAACAGGATAACATGTAAAACCATGATAAAGATTTTGTTACAGCACATGAAATTAGCCACTTTTTTCTTTAAAAGAGGAAACTGGAGCTACGGTGAATATGGATTCACCTAAAGATGGCAATGAAAGGAGAAAAAAAACTTCATCGCCTCTGAATAATCTGGATTTCCACCAGAATTTGGTGGAAAACACACGTCTACTCTGCCTTGGATGATAAATTCAAGCTGCTGCTGCCGCTGGTAGGACGGATGTTTCCTTGGCTCAGTCCAACAGCATAACAGTAAGACGTAGTGGGACAGGAGATCGACAGCATGGCTGTGCAGCCAACAAACTTTCTGACTGTCAGTGTGAACCAAATACTCCGAGGGACGGGCCCCGTGATCTGTTGGAGCCTCGTTATGAGAAATGAAAATGGTTCTGAACAGGAACATGGAATTCCTACCCACTAATGGGAACATACAGTGCATCACCCGCTTCAACATTTTCAAATAAGAAAGTTTTCTCAACAAAATCAGCAATATTAACTTTCTGACTAGAGCTTTGAAAAACAGAACATTATTCTGCAAAGTGATGTGAATTATTTTAAAATTTACAACATTGAATGAATTTTGTAATTCGACTGAAGCGTCGATTCCAGTGAAAACGCAACGTTCTCGTGTTTTCGTTTGTAAAACGTTTCACGGTTACTCTGAATCTTATTGGAAAAAATGTCTGTTTAAACAGAAATTAGGGCAATAGTTCATGAGTGAATCAGTTAATTTTTTCATTCGATCACGAGAATGTGAAATTAATTTAAATCTATATTTGTTCAGTGTTGTGATGGGAATGTTTGTCAGAATAAATTTTGAGATGTGCTAAATTAGCTTTTTGTGCTCATCTCATGATGAATTTATGTTTCTCTTTGAATTTATGCTTTCTTTTAATTTTGAACTTCACTCTTTTTTATAAGTCTTGATGAAAATCTTGTTGAGAAGCTGGTTGTTTGAAACTCATATTTATCGGTTTGAAACAAAAACATCCATGACCGTCCAATATGTGCTACATCACAATATTTTCTGAGTTTTGAGGGATCTGTTGGTGAAGTGGCTTTAATCTGATGAGACAAACAGAAACAGAAATGGAGCATCAACCAGGTAGACATCCCAACCATCACATTGGAAAACCACAGTGTTGTTAGCATTGAATCGCATCTGTTTACAAAAACAGCTTGTTACGTATTCCAACCCACTGCACATGGACACGGACTGCAACAGTAGAAAAAGTGAAAATAGCCCAACAAAGCTGGTTGTTCTTTGCTCCACTGTCTTCACAGTCCTGCTGACTTCCCACATTACCATGTTTCAGATCTTTCGGACAAGCAAATAAACCGTACGAAGATAGACCCCACGAAAACATGCATGCAGCAGGAAAAGGGAGGGAAAAAAAAGGATACAAAGACATCAATGGAAAGGGACGTACTCCCTCGAGTTGACTCCCACGCTCCGGCTCTTGTGCTAAAAGCCGGGTGACGCTCGAGAGGTTTGAAATGATGAGGTGGGGTACACTGTAGAGAGGAGGGGGAGGGACAGAGCCAAACTCACCAGGGCTCAACTACAAAGCTAAATAAACTCTTCGGGACACGCTTGGAGGAAACCCGGCTCTTTGAGTGACTGAAGGATTGCTCAGCGGGCTTGAAGCAACACTGCCACTCTGGTTCTCAGTTTCCATGTCCTTTTTTCTTGATTCTGTATGTTAATTTTACTGTTTCAGCCCGTTCAGTGATTCAGGGAATGGAAGAACGGGAATGAGGACAGTTACACTGGAAGGGTTCACAGATTTAACCACAAAATGGAATCAGAATGTTGAGTTGTTGTTGGCGCTTTAATGAATGTTGAATGTATGAAAACAATATAAAGGAAGTTCGTCAGATACAGTATATAATGTTCCCTCTGAGTGACAGACGGAATGGAAAGACTTTGGTGACCAAAAGGTAAAGGTTAATGACACTGGCCTCTGGGATAATGGATGGATGGATGGACGGATGGATGGATGGATGGACGGGTCTCTTTTGTGGGTTTTCCTTTTGGTGAAGTGTGATTTAATTTCTACACAGAACAAGAAAAGACAAGCCATCTCGGGATATAAACTCACTATCGTCTTAAATAAATATGATTTTAATTTTGACCAAAGTAATTGTCAGTATTTTATTGATTCTGCAAATGAACAACCCTCCCATTTATTCCTGGAATTCAGCTAAATGGGGCCAGATCGTACAGTAAATAGTAGGTAGTGTTGTTGAAGCGGCACTACCTAATCCCAATATTAGATTTCACTATGATTAAATGACTTACATAGCCATTGACTGAGAAGTTTCGGGTTTACAGTGTTCCTTGTTTACGTTTGTTGAGAAATCTTTGTGTATATAACAATAATATTATCTTGTCCAATTGCTGCAAGAGAAAAGCTACTTGTGAGTTGTGAAAGCTCTCTAATACAGCCTGCGTGTGCACCTTCTTGTTTTTCTTACTTTGGGTCTTTGGTAACTCTTCATTGGGTAGCCCCCTGGCAATTCTACTCTCTAATGTCATCAGGATTACAACCAACTACCCTGGGACACACATCTTGTGGCACAAATCAGTAGAGAGGAGTGAAATGAGCAGGAATACAAAAAGTTGACGATGCATACAAGCAGCTGTGAACTGAGAAAGTGGAGAAAGTCTCCTGTTATGGGTCTACAGTATGATGACCAAACAGCCAATAAATCAACCCTACAATGATCTTGCAGATGAGTGGCAAAGCTGTTGTTGCCTAGCTAACCTTAATTGGTAAAAAAGTCAATATAAACAGTGGACACAGTTTCCATACATGTGGATTTAGTGCTGTTTAGTGTAGCTACTTAACTACCTCGGCTAGGCTAATGGAGTTTGACGATTTTCATTTTGACTGTCATTAAGACCTTCATGCTAATAGTTGTAATTTTGTTGAATATCAACTCAAACGCTTTCTGAAAATTCTTCATGTTCCTAGTCGGAAATTCTGAGTTGGACAGTATTTTTCCCATAATGTGAAACTTTTATCACTTTTGCAGATAATACTTCACAGGGAATTAGTTGTAACACAAACCCACTATACAACAGCTCGATAAATGATCAACAGTAGTTACAGTTGATGAGAAATCCCATTCCTCATTTCATTTCTGCAGGTTTGGCCTTCAAACTGTCTGCGTGACTAAAAGTCAACCACTGAACTGGAACTGAACCCTTTAATGATGACAACAAACCTCGTGCCTAAATGACTTTAACTGAATGCCGTTACCTTGTAATCTGTCTCTTCATAAGTCTCCCTCCCACATTGACCTTCTCCTTCTCTACATCTCCGTCTATCTTTGGTGTCGCCCACCTTTAATTCTAACCTCCTCCTCCACTCACACTCCCTCTGTCACCTTCTCCGCTGCAGTGTAAGTCTATTACTTTGCTCGCCGTGGCCTTTCGAACAGTCCCTCGTCCTCCGTTCTCCCATAAATATCAGCTCTTTTAAACCCAAGGAGACAGATATGATTCACAGCTCTGTAATCACGGATCTAATTACCTAATATCGCTCTCGACACGTAGCGAACAGGCAGCCCCGGCCAAAAAGCAAACAGACACTTTCCTACACGTCTTAGTTCCCTCCTCGTCTCTTCTTCACTGTGTCGCCCTCCTCTTTCCTCCCACCTCCTCCTTGGATCCTCTCCACGATTTAAGCACTTGTAAGTTTATCCTCGCAGCCAATCTTCACCTGCCGCTCCCTCCGACTGAGCACAATTATTTTTGCCACTCTTGGAACTTAACGAGATATTTAGCCTATTTTTTTTTCCCCCGGTATGTTTACCTAAGGGTGTAATCGATCCGTTGCCGATGTACTGAATGTTGAAATGTGATCCTGAAATGAAAACCCCTGTTGGCGTGTGTCCCCGTCTTCCGCAGACCTGTTCATTGAGAGGTTCTGCATGACCGGAGGAAGCAGCCCCATTGGCTACCTGAAGGCCTGGCACACCAACCTCTACCTGTCTGCGGACGCCGACAAGGTCAGGGAGGCTCTGGCTGAAGGTGAGAGCACACTGTTGCACCCATGGATGGGATCAGATGTACAAGTCCCAATGCTTCAGTGTTTGCTGGTTTTTAGGACAACTTTTCAAAGTTTACATGTTTTCCTGAAACAAATGTGTTTTTTCTTTAGGTTCTCCAGGTTCCACACACCACCTGTAATTGTGTGTATATGTGTGTGTGTGTGTAGTTATCTGTGTCCGCTAGTCTATCCAGCTAAAGGGTAAACGTCAGGGTTAACTGAGGACAGAACGCTGTGGTGAATGGATTTCTCTTACATAGTGCTTTTCCCCCCACGTGAGCGGTCCCCAAAGTGCTTGACACTGTTAATCACACCCACACACAGCAGTGAAGGCAGCTGCCACGCAAGGTGCTCAGTCCATCTATCGAGACAGGAGCAGATGGGGAATTGAACCTGCAGCTGATTGTGAGAAAGCCACTACCAACTGTCTACTCTTGGTCTTGGGCTGTTCTGGTCTTGGTCTTGACTTGGTCCGGGGTTAGGACTACACTATTATTCATTCAAAAACTTTACCAGTGACCTCAGCTGACACCTTCACGTGACGTTCTCGGGCGCCAAAACTCACCAGCGACTCGACGTTCTGCTGACTGGTCTCCAGCATTCGCAGAAACACCCCGCTGATCTTCGCCCAGTGATCTATATTAAGCTACAGTATCACAGCAACATTACAGGTAAATCTAAAACCCAGATCTTCAGACTAGTTAAAATGGCAGCCAAGACCACGGGAGCACCTGCCATCACCATAACCCCCACCCCCCCCACCCCCAGGATCTCCTGGAGCAGGTGACCACTGGGCAGGCCAGTAACATTTTAGTTGATACGTCTCATGTGCTATATCCAGAATACATCCCACTAAACTCAGAGGATTCAGGATGTCTCCATGAATAAACAACTGTCGTCCATCCTGAACTGATCTTCCTTAACATGTCTATTTTTTTTAATATCATGTTCAGATACTTTCAGATACTTTTAGGTCTTTTTGTGTACAAATTCCACCATGTTAGAACTTCACTGAGTGTGGTTACATGGCGTTTTTCATTCAGAATTGGTTTATCCTGAATTAAGTTATTCAGAATTATCTTCATGAGCGTCGTGTTTACATGGGAAAATGAAGGATTAAATCCTATCTCACACCGGGGTCTGGGAAGCGTTCTGATTGGACAGTGGGCGGCCGTGAAGTACTGACGTCTTCCGGAAGTAAACAGCATTTTTCTCTTCTTTCTTTCTCGATTAACTTTGACGTTAAAGCTTTGAAAATGTTGTTATGCGTCCATCAATCCGCTCATTTCATTGTATCTATTTCTTCTAAAACTGCTGTTAAATAAATCGTTTCCATAAGAGTCAAAACGCGGACTGCGGGCCGCCATCTTGGAAAATTGCGTCATCATGACGGAGCATGCGCAGAACAACCAGAACGAAGTCGCCTCTTTAGCATTTAACGCTGCTTCCAAAGGAGAATAAACTGACCTGTCTATGCGAATTTAAAAATAATTCTGAACAAAGTTTTCAGGCGTTTACGTGGTAATTTTAGAGCGGCATTAGTCTTGATTTGGATTTAAAGCAGAATAAAAAGTCCCATGTAAACGCACAGACTTTTAAACTTGTGCTGCACATTCTCATTTGTCATTGATGCTGATTTACGAAGATCACCCATAAATAATGCTGAATTGCATAATTATGCACAGTTATGAAAAATAACTCAATAAAAATAATAACTCATAACTCATCAATAACGCATTGCTTCACGCTACAGCAGGCACAAGAAATAGAGCTCCAATTTTGTAGTTAATATGAATTTCAAATTCTGAACTTGGTCGTCTGTCTTGTCTGCGTACTCACATTGTTAGTGTTAATGGCATAACTGCTCTCTATGGACGTGTTTGTGTGTGTGTGTGTGTGTGTGTGTGTGTGTGTGTGTGTGTGTGTGTGTGTGTATATGTGTGTGTGTGTGTGTCAACTCCTGTCCTGGGGTACGAACTACAATGTTTTGGTTGCTTCTGTTCTTTCCCTTGTAACGTTGTCCAGTAAACGATGCCTTAGAAACAACGTGAAGATTTTAGATCCATGTGCTCCTCTCAGTGAATTGCTCCATCTGGGAATCACACCCAGTATTTCATATTCATGAAAGCAAATGTTTAGAATGAGCGATCAGCTTCGTCAGATTTCCACTAATTGAGACAAACTTCGAGCTATGTTTGACAAATGCAAAAAATATCAGGAATTTGAAAGTACTAAGAGAGAGAGAGAGAGAGAGAGAGAGAGAGAGAGAGAGAGAGAGAGAGAGAGAGAGAGAGAGAGAGAGAGAGAGAGAGAGAGAGGGACATAAAGAGAATTCATTCTAAAGAACTGATAAATGATGACTACATCTCATACAGTACTCCCTTAAATGTTCTGCCTTTTATCCTACTTAAAATGGAAAGAAGCATAAAGGTCTTTCCACTCCATCAGTCTCTCACGCACTTTTACATCATTGCACTGGGAATATACGTTGTGAATTATTTCCATCTTGTTTGCATAAGAAGCAGCGTTTCCTGACGTCGTCTCCCGTGCCGCAGTCACATTACCATAAATCAGCATTTTGATGATTTTCTCCCTGCGTTTCTCTTGATAGTTCCCTATATGTCATGGCATATCAGGAAGTAAACTGAAGGGAATATCAACATTTGCTCACGCTGTGGCTCTGAACATATGCCAATAATTTCAAATGTGGACCTCCTGCCGCCTGAATAAGCACAACTTGTTAATGTGCCAGAAATAGGAAACCAAATATTGAGAAATTTGTCAGATTTGACGTGACAACTGCTTCTGAAGGCTTAAATCTGTTTCATGCTGAATTATTACGACTGTCAAAACGTAAAAGCTTGAGCCCATCGTGCTGAGAATCCACAGACTCCTTCCTCTCATTGATAAAGGAAAATGAACTGAATGTATCCACAGAACCCACCACTGTGATCACAGGGACAATCTGCATGTGATTGAGAAGCTTTACGTCGTACCGGGAGTCGGTGTTGACTCAGTAGTGGTCAAGAAAAGAAAACGTCCTTGACATTTTACTGGAAAAGGTCTTAATTAGCTGTAAAGCTGTTGGCGAATGCTATCTGCTAGCTGAAGGCCTTATTGAAAGTCTATTTAGAGAGTGAGTTTCTGGAAAGTACTACAAATGGAAAATGCCTTGCTGTGGTTTTAGTGAGGAATGGAATTGAAGAGAACTGACTCGATGGCACTTGACATCACTGTCACTCCATAATATTCAGGTCTCTGGCTCAGAGTTTGCATGTTCTCCCTGTGTCTCCCTCTGTGTTCGTCCGGTGATGTCAAAACGTTGTCATGTGAACATGAAACTTTTTGAAACAAAAAGCAAAAATGTTTTTAATAAAAATGTTGGTATGTAAACGCAGCAATCATTTTCTGAAGCCCAGAGCCAGGGCTGGAGGAGTTTAATTAGTCTATAGTTGGCAACGGTCTCAAACACCAGATGGTGTTTCTCTAACTCGTCTTATTTTTTCTCACAGTTGGGGGCGGGCGGCTGTTGATTGACTCTGAACTTCCTATCATTATTACCTTTATCTGTACCACTGTCATGCCAAAACACTGCTGAAGCTACACGCATCCAGACTGTGGTCGACTCAGTGCGTAATTAACAGTTTCTCATCGTTCGCCCTCATACGAGGATGTCTCTCTATTCAATTTGGACATGTTTCTCAAAGGGAAATGCAGAAACGATGCATTTTCACTTGAAACACTGGGACCTAAAACTCAGTTCACCCTGGAAATGAATATTTCTGTTCACCTGGCTGGCTGAAGTCAAAATGCAGTTCTGCAAAAGCTAAAAAGTTTCAGTTGAGCTGAAAGTGAGAGACACTGAAATTACCATAAATCAAAGAGATGGAGAGTGAAGTGCATATAAAATTCAGTATAATGACCGAAGTGAAAGGCTGAACTCCATCAAAGTGTTGAAAAAGTGAAATTAAAGTAAAATACTGAGCAATCTGAGTTCAGACCATCACGACTGTTCAACATCCGTCTTCCAGCCCTGCTGATTCCCCTCCACTCCTCTCCTCTCTCTGCTCATATCCAGGCATTGCGGCGGCCACCATGTTCATGCCAGAGAAGCTGACGGAGGTGTCTGAGACCCAGCTGAGGGTGGCGTTTGACGGCGACGCCGTCCTCTTCTCCGACGAGTCCGAACGCATCTTCAAGGCCCACGGGCTGGACAAGTTCTTCGAGCACGAGCGGGAAAACGAGGACACGCTGCTGGATCATGTTTGTAGTTTTACACTCGGACACACACAGACGGTGTAAAGACGCTGCTGCTTCTTTATACATAACAAAACTGCAAAGACACAAACACTGGCTCTTGTTTCTCTGGCAGGGGCCCCTGAAAGGCTTTCTGGAAGCTTTGGGGAAGCTCCAGAAAAAGTTCTACGCTAAGGGCCACCGCCTGGACTGCCCCATCCGGACCTTCCTGGTGACGGCCCGCAGCGCGGCGAGCTCGGGGATCCGGGCGCTGAAGACGCTCCGGGCCTGGGGCCTGGAGATCGACGAGGCGCTGTTCCTGGCGGGGGCGCCGAAGGGCCCCATGCTGGAGAAGATCCGGCCCCACATCTACTTCGACGATCAGATGTTCCACGTGGAAGGGGCGGCGGAGATGGGGACCATCGCTGCTCACGTCCCTTACGGCATCGCGCAGAAACACAACGCCAAGCGGAACACCAGCGGGGGGAAGTAGGAGAAGAAAGGACCGCCGAGCGATGTTTGAGAAAACACCAAGATGACATTTTCACACACTTAACACTCACTTAACACAATCATATTAGGAGTCGGGTCAAACAGGTCTGGAAACCGAAGTCACCTGAACGTTTCCTGTTTGACTTAATGAGTTAATGTGTTTTAATAAACTCTTTCCTTGTCAGACTGCACTCTCCCTCAGTCGAGAGGACATTTCTCCACAAGTGCAAAGGCATTGCGGCGGTATTGCAAATGACCGTCATTGGCTGTCTTCACCGACGCCCACTTTGTTGTTCGTGGTCAATAAATGTGTTGGAAGATAATCAGCACAAATTACACTGTTGACAGTAATGGCGATGCGCTGTAGCGTGAAAGTACCTCAGCTATGAAAATCATGTGTTGTACATAACTGAAGACAGCAAAGCTGTCGGCCCAAAGCAAATACAAGTTTCAATCCGTGCCTTAACACTGAAATTAGACTGTTCTGGTGAGAATGTTTAGCCAAGAAAGCGCAAGCATTTCCTTTTTTTTTTAATGATTCAATGCACTTTTGCAAACACGGATTTCCTGATACGACCTGAACCTCTACAGTGGGTCTTTGGAAAAGCACTTTTCCACATGGCAGTTTATTCAGAGAGCAATATTTCAGCTATTCTCGCAGGTATTGCTATAAAACTTGTACAGACATCAATGGCAGCACTGACTTTTCTTAATGTTTTAACTGAAGAGTGAGAGTTTATAAAAATGGTGAGACGTCAGGTTTATGGCTTTCTTTTTTCTATCTGTTCTCGGTTTGATTTGTACAGAGCCTCAGACATGATATCTGAATTAAAACTTTAAATTCCGTCCAGAATCAGTAATTTGAGGCCACAAAGTAAGAATTTGTGGCCATGAAATAAGAAGCAGAGATTTGTAGTGACGATTCCAGGTTTCATTTCAGATGTCATGTCTGGAAGTCTTTCGATCTGCAAGTCGCTGGAATGAAAGTGAAAGTACGGAGTCGTGAGACGTGTAAATGGTTCCTGCACTCAGACTTGAAAAGGCTGAGAGTATGCGGTACGTACGTCTGAACCAACAGTCCGCCAGACAATGTGAAGTGTGTTTTAATGTACAGAAGAAACGGCATCAGCTTAGCTTCCTGCTGTACACAAAGCTGCAATATTCTGAATGTCTTGAAGCCGTTTGAGATGTTTTGTCTGCTGAGCTTCATTCAGTACGAAGAACAATCCAGAAGGTATGGGAATAAAAATTAGCAGAATGACCCAGCACTTACGAGAGCAAATATTTTGATTGTTAGCATATGAATTGCATGTGGATTGATTTCATCATCTTTTCAGTGTCAAGCTGATAAACCTATAAAGTCATACAAAAACAGAGGCTGGATGAAGAAAGCTGAATAAAGTTTAACC
This sequence comes from Salarias fasciatus, assembly GCF_902148845.1. Classification (NCBI taxonomy): domain Eukaryota; kingdom Metazoa; phylum Chordata; class Actinopteri; order Blenniiformes; family Blenniidae; genus Salarias; species Salarias fasciatus. The sequence continues at coordinate 24,456,494 of NC_043765.1, forward strand.
ATTTCATACAAGATCAATGTCTATTTATTAGCCTCAAACCAACAATGGAGATGACAGAGGCTGCTGAAGGAAACATACTTGTATCCATTTGAGCATGCTGACCTTCAGGAAAGTTGAAACCCTGTGAATTGCTGGGTGTCTCTGCAGCATCTCGAAACAGACGGAAGGAATTGCAGTATTCATTCATTAGGACTTGAGTTTGAAGTGTTGTCTGAGCCTGTTATTGAGGTATTTTGAAGGCCCTGTTTGTCAACAACGTTGCAAGTGTTACTTTGGTGACTGTCAACTTTAAAACCACCAAGTTCAGGAGAATAATTGGTATGGGAGTCATGACTGCATTTAGAAAGCTGCATTTTCAGTGGCTCTGAGCACCGTTGTCATCTAAACAGACCCTTAAAACACAACAGAAGTTTTTCATTTTCAGTTGAAAACATTGTCTTTTAAAGACGTTGCGTGATTTTCTCCAAGTCATTTATCACATTGAAGTAGTTTTTAGGAGTAGTCCGATAAGGTTCATTAGGCCTTTTTTTGTATTCATGGTTTGGATTCGTATACACAGGCCAGAGGTTATTTTGCCTACCTTGACATGTTTCGGCTGCCAAGCTGCAGCCTTCCTCAGAAGTGTCACGTGATGTTGTCTGGTCGGCTGATTTATACAGGTTTTGGCGCCAGCTTCCTACTGGGTGCAGTAGGACGACAGTTTTTAGGAGTGTTGCAACTGATAAGCTTTTTTTCTTTTAAAACAAATGGCACATTATCTTTTATTGAAGGGTGCTTGGTTTCCAAGTTGTGATGGTTTCAAGCCTGTGACTCACCTGTTGCAATGACATGATGATTCAGGCAGGATTTTTAACACTTTTTTTTTTTAAATGGAGGATTCTGTTTCCCCTATAATCTCTCATCTTTGGCTCTTTTGCCTTTCTAAACTGATCTCTTCGGTCATATTTGCTTGGAGAAATCGTTCTTTTTGAACGGTTAACTTTGATGAATGCATGTGGAAAAAAACCCCAAGGATTTAGTGAAATGTGGGAAAGAAAGAAGGCAGAATAAAATACCAGTTGACCTAATGAAAACGAAATACACTCAGTGTCAAATGAAGTTGATCTGATGTACATCCTGATGCGTCTCGATGCTGGTCCACGGCCCAGTGGTCGGGAACCTCTCGATCACAATCCAGTAGTTTACTCTGTGTATGAGTGAAGCCATTTCCTTCTCCAGAAAAAGCAATACTTTCTACCATCATTAAGATCTCACAACATAACTGTAATGCACTGTTGTGCAAGAGTCCATGGCTCCATCAGGTCCAAAGGAGAAGGACAACATACATTAAAAAAAAAAAAAAACCCTACTGAGCAGCTTGTATCTGTTTTCAAACATCTTGTATACCTTGGAAATAAGATTTGTATCTATTGTTTTCAATCAGCTGTTAATGCAGACTGTGAAGACCTTCAAGAAGCTGCAAGTTCAAGATAATACTTGTCAAAGTCTTACATTTACCAATGTGGGTTAGTTGTGTTTTCTTAACAGTTTTCCTGCTTCTCTCGAGTCACTCTGAACTTTCTCACACAAGCTGAACTGTTTCTGATGCTCTGCTTGCATTTTCTACTTTTTGTATTTCTATTCATTCCCTGTAGCATTTCGTTTGTTTGTTTGTCTTTTTTTGTGTGAAACTTTGCTAGTTAAATATAGTAATGGAAGGTTTTTGGCAGTGCTGTAGCTGTACAGCGCCACCTAGTTGTCCCAGATGTTATGTGCTGCAGATACCATGAGAACTATTACATGATTCAGTTTCAAAAGAAAACCGTGCAATACTAAAGCAAGATGAGTACATGAGAGAGAAAGTGTGTGTGTGTGTGTGTGTGTGTGTGTGTGTGTGTGTGTGTGTGTGTGTGTGTGTGTGTGTGTGTGTGTGTGTGTGTGTGCACTCCTCCAGTCCACCATGCAGTGGCAGCATTGACGTAAAAAACCGGCTGCCGCAGCTCTGGACGGGAAACGATCTCTTGATATTGACTTAGCAGCTCCACACGCATTAAACACAACCTAAATCATGTCTGTTTTATATTTAAACCCTCATTTTTCACCCTCTTTTTTTTTTTTAATGCAACACGTCTTTTCTTATCATTTCTTCATTTTCCTTTCACTCCATCACACATTCAATTCCCTCCCATCACACAGATATACATATCTGTGATGAATGTGTTAATATTTCCACACCCTTAAATATTTCCTCTTGAGTGTGGGCGATGAAAGTCAAAGAACATCCAGGGCTGGCCTACCTGGTGCCATGTTGCTAATGCGGGGTGGGGGTGGGGGGGTGGACCCTGGACCCCCTTCCTGCTGATAGATTGATGTATGTTTGTGGATTTTATGAGCTGGGGAAACAGCAGCAGGGATGGTACTGCAGAGAGCAGGCGTGGATAAGATAAGGTCCCCCGGCCAGCTGGCGGACTCCGCCGGGCTCGTGCACGCTCCCTCACAATGACGTGCGCGTGCGGGGCGGCCAGCTGCGCACATAAACGGACAATAACCACCACCGTGAAGGCGGGAGGGTGCAAAAAAAAAAAAAGGGGAAGATGGCTCCACGCTGCAACGAGACGCCGCCCGGGGAATGACCACAACGACCCGCCGTCCTGCATCTCGCCAATACCCTCAGTGAGGAGACGGGGAGAAAGGATCATGGAGGCAAAAAAAAGAAAACAGTGCCAGGCTGTTCGACTGACTGCACTGGGCGACCAGATGTGGGGCACAACAGGCCCACGAGCTCAAATCTAAGCTGTCTTTGAGCCAGATGTGACCTACAGAGGGTGGGGGGTTGCAGTCAGCCTTTATCAGGCCTGAATAGCAGCAGAGAAACACAGAGACAGATGGAGAAGAAAGCAGCGCTCGCCCCAAAGACATACAAAGTCCCAGTGTTTTCCTTCTGCTCGCTCACAGAGCAAGAAAAGCCACCCGTGGAGGGAAAACCACCTGACTCCCGCCGCCCTGGCAGAGACGCCGGCCCCAGAAGTGTTTTTCCGTCTGCTCCAACACCATGAATAGGTTTCTGAAAATGCATCAACCGAGCAGACAAGACCTCTTCAGGGGGTTTTTCTTCATGTTTCCCCTGAGAATATCATACATCAGGATCTTGATATAGGCAAAGCAGGAGCCACCGCTCTCGTGTCTTGAATGTTTCAGTCGTCAATACACCTGATATCAGTGGGTCGGTTCTTCACCTTCCATCTTCCACTACCCGGTCCGTCCTGTACAAACCAATAAAGGGGGGGGGTCGTCGGTCCTACACCCGGCCATTCAACACCACCACATTAGTACAATCTTTGAATTAAATCTCGAGCTGCTTTCACCTTTCCTACACTTTCCACAGGACAAGGAAAAATTGAATTGCCAATTACCGCAACTCGTTCTCCGACGTGATGCGAGAAAATTGCTTCAGTCAATTGCTTGAATCGCACGGTTGCGGGTGACCCGGTTCAGCTGGTGAAGTGTACAGGTTTCACACACAAGATTCAGTCTCCACCTGCACTTTTCTTCCCTTTTCTACAGTCTGAAATACATTTCTGAGTCATGGACTTACTTTGATGGCTTTCCTCGCCGTCTGTTCCACAGTGTGAATAATTGGCTATTTCCTCATACCAGAGCTGACTCAGTTGTTCCCAAACAAGAAGAAGAATACCAGTGGAAAAGATGTGGATGTTCGGCTTTGGCCAACAACAATGAAAAGGAAGTCAGCAGAGCTCGTAATGTGACTGGTGAATGTTTCTGATCTCTGGGCTGTAAGAGTCCTCGCTGAATCGGAGAGCTTGGAAATGTGTTTCGCTGAGGATTCATTAAACCTCGGGCTGCTTTTCAGAGACGGTTTCCTGGATGAGCGGCAGCAGCTGGGAACAGGGAAGGAAGTACAAAAGGTTGCCAATTAGGTTTTGTAGAACAAGGTTTGATGAGGGAAAACCGCATTTTCAATTTTCACACTAATGAATGTTCGAGGTTGGCCTTAGTTTCATCCGGTGTCGTCCGTCTGTTTGTCAATCACGGCACATTTCAGAGCAACTTGAAAAGCAGCAAATACTGTTTCTTCTGGACCATAACTAGCGTACAATCAAAAAATGTTCCACGCAATGGAGTCCTAATAGTTTTCCAAAAACCTGTCTGAGATGTACAGTCTAGAAAAATGTGTGTGATTTTTTTCAGATCTCTTAAAATCAGGCACTGCTTTGAAAAGAATAGACATGGAAAACTTGTCTGGTGTGTTAAAACATAGAAAAGTACGGAGAATGGACTGATGTCTTACAAAGTCAAATAAGCTTGACTGTCACGAGTGGGTGAGGGTCTCAAAATGCCAGGCACAGCAGGTGTGGACAGAAACTCCCTGTAGTAAGGAACAGGGAACTCGGGGAGATGCAGGACCTCAGAACAGTGGCACAACATCCCAGAGAAACACAGTCTAGCCAGAGAAGAACTCAGTCGAACTGGCAACCAAACACCAAACTGAACTCCAACCTATTGTGCTGCCACCAGGTGCAGACCATCACACCATCAGGCAGAGGTCCGTCGAGGAGCCTGAAACAAGTGACCGTCAAAATAGTCTTCAGTTTTTTTATAATAAAAAAGTCATGACCCTAAATCTTTGTCTCCTACTTTTCAATAATTTTGTTCTTAACATTCATTGATAGTTCAGTCGCTACAAAGCAATTTTCTCACACAATAATAAAGTCTGCTTATTATGAAAGTGCTGTGCAGTGCAATAATATTCTCGTCTTTCAGTCACAGTGCAAATAAACTGTCAATGGCAAAACGTGCATACAGATACCTCTGACAATGTGACTTCTAAAATATCTGCAGATGAAACTGCAAACGAGGTAATAAAGTCAGCCTTTGAAGATTCTGCATTCCTAAATTACTCGCCAGTATAATAACTAACACTGTTAAGTAGCTACAGGAGGAGCTCAGCTTCAGAGAGTGGAGGCAAGTCTTTAAATCTGTGGTCCAATGAAGGCGTTCATGTGGATCTATTCTGCCGATCCTCAGAAACAGGATCCAGCTCTACTTGGTACGGTCCATTTTCTTGTAATTATCTAATGTAGCGTCTCTCGTGGTGACAGAGACGCTCGAGATGTAAACACCTACAGCAAACCGCTTCAATGCATGTTGCCTTTTGAGCCCCATTCGGGAAAGACTTTCATCCAGGCAGGTTGGAAGACAGTTATTAGATGATCCCCCCCCCCATGAGCCAATGCAGAGACGCTATGAAAACACATTCCTGTTCCAGCTACAAACAGGTTTAGTAAAACAGAACTGGGAAGACTGCTGAAACACATTCCGAACCTCGAAGATTTCAAGTTTTTAACTTTCTTTTTAGTCCTGACAGATGAGTATCTACAGCTGCTTTGAAGGAAAATGAAAGACTTCCTTTCACGGGGCCGATTCCAGCGGTCTTTTATTTATAGCTATTTATCAGCTGTACCGCGGTGTCCGGGTGTTTCTGCCTCCGTATTCGAGGAGCCGCCGGGCTTCAAGCAACACCTCCACCTACAAATATATTACTTCCACGGCAGCAACCTCTGGCTGGAAATGTGTGCTGACCTTTTCACAATCAGCTGCAGCATCGGGCCGGATACGAGTGTGACTTCACACTCGGACAATGAGCAGCATGTCGTATGACGTATATGTGGTTGAGTGTGTGTGTGTGTGTGTGTGTGGTATCACTGAGGAAAGTCAACCGAGGGGACAATCTCTTAAAAGCATCTGTCTTTAAAGTGGCTCAAAGTTTCACATCCCCCTCGAGAGAGATAAGAATGTGTGTGTGTGTGTGTGTGTGTGTGTGTGTGTGTGTGTGTGTGTGTGTGTGTGTGTGTGTGTGTGTGTGTGTGTGTGTGTGTGCTTCTGGTAAGTAATCCATGGACTGGATTTTACAAAAATCTATGAAGTGACTCAGCTGTGTTTTCATGGCGACACTCAGGCTTCCTCTGCCTTCAAAGGGAAAATAAAACACTCGGAATCAAACACTTTGACTTTGTTCTTAAATTTATGTTGTAGTTTTACTGAAGTTAGCTTCCTGGTTCAGGCCCCCTCTTTTACAATACGTCTAGTGAAAAGACAATGTTCAGTTGATTTGTGTTTACATGTTTTGCAGAGATGCTGAAAACGATAGCAGAGATATGTGAAAATATCGATAAGGCAGTATATCATGATACTCAGCTGCCTGATATATCGATTTAATATTTAATGTGAATGCAGTAGGACTTCTGAACATTGGCTCTCGTGGACTCTGGGAAACAAATCCCTCATATTTCAGTTACTGTGTGAGTCAGTTGCACCTGCTGTAGGTGATAAAACTTTCACTGAGCTGTTTAGGGAAAACAGAAAAATTCTGAGATGTTTTGAATCAAATAGTTTGACTCAATTTGCCCACCAAATGATCAATATCCGTGACTTGTGCTGTCGCTGTTTTTACTCCATCAGTTAACTATATAGAATATCACAATACATTGTGATATCACAATATATCGTGATATTATTGCATCGCGACCCAGGTATCATGATGCATATCATATCATACCCCCAGTAATTAGCAAAAAACACCAAGTTTTTTAATAGTTCCACCTTGGAAGCTGTTTTCAAAAGGCTGCATTTTAAGAGGCGCTGTGCACCATTCATCCAATAGACAGCGTAGGTTTCTAATTTTCCCTTGAAAACATTGTTGTGCAAACAGAGCTTGATTATAACTTTATTTATTTAGCACCTTTAAATCATAAAGTGCAGCTCAAAATGCTTCAAAATTAAATAAAAAAGAGGAAAAACCAAGAATTTTTTTTTGTCCAGCTGAATTTTGAATTTTGTATCCATACGGAATGTACGTTCAATTTATTGAAATTTTGATCCTTGGCCAAGTAAAGCTTTCCATTACTTTCAACTATAAAACCAATGATGATTTTCTCAAAATGCACAGAGAGAGAAGGCATGACGCTTGCTGCAGTCAGCATGTGAAGATGGATGGAAAAAATGTAGCATGAAAGTAGATTTACACAGCAGAGATGGTTAATGTAAGAGGAGAGAAAGATGAAAAGAACTGAAGCGTCGAAACCTGGCAGACGGGATCGAAAACGGGCGCGAATCATCCTCCAAGTGCATCTCATCATGTAAGGCCGAGTGTTTAGCAATGAATGCAGAGACGTACGAACACAGAGAACGCACCACACACCTGAATCCAGTCAATCATCCACCGGAGAGGCATGTTGCTAAGCACCGACTGATCCTGGGAGATACAGGGGGATAGGAGGGGGGCTGAAGACATGCAGGAGGGGGAGAGGGGCAGGAGGGGGATTCGTGGGGAGTCGACGACTGGCAGGGGGGAATCACTTCACAGAGTTTCATCACGTAGATGGGTTTATCCTCATGGAACGTCCGACTGGAGCTTAGCGGTGCCTGGAGGTTTGGAGTCTGAGCGCCACCAGATAAGGACAGCAAGCCTCTGCCGAAGGTCTTCACAGAGACACTTGAATTAGCAGCCTGAATGAGAAAAAGCTAGAAAAGTCTCAACCAAATTTGTTGCTCCAGTATGTCTGTGCATCAACTATTGAGTTGATTCTCAGTTCATTTATCGAGGCTGCTGAAAGACATTGGTATGGACGAAGAAGACCAAGTTGAAAAGTTGCATTTTCCCCCAGTTTCCACTGAGACAGAGTGTTCACACACAGTTTTCAAGAAGTTTTGTTTTCAGTGACTCCAACTTTGTTTTCGTGTAAATGGATACCTAAAACACAATGAAAGATTTCCATTTTCACTTGAAAGCGTTGCCATGTAAACAGGGTTGTAGAGAGACACTTTGAAATAATAATAATAAAAAAAAACTAAGCCAAACTTTTGTTGGTAATATAGGCTGCTAATTAGCCTCAATGTTGGGCAACAGAAGAGGATATTGTTGTGTAGTTGCATAGCTCGATGCAATGTATTTGCATACTGTAGGCTGGAAGGCTGTTGAAGTTGTAGTGTGAACTCAATGCAAAGCCGTTTCATTTATGTATAGCATATGCCATTTGATTAGGACTTGTATCTGTATTCAGTATACTTCAAGTTTTCACTTGTAGTTGTCCTTTAAAACACAGTCATCAGTGCCCCCCTCTGTCTGTCAGCCTCTGGTTGTAAATCTGGTTGTCTCCACATTGGTTTTCACTGCCTGACAGTCCGTCTACTACACACTGTGTGAGTCGTGTGCTTTAGTTTTGCCTGATTCATGTCATGAAGCTGGTAAAAACAGCTGTTCAGGGTTTAATTCAGAGTTTAAAAAAAGTACCTATCACAACTCCAAAGCTCACTAATTAGCATGCCTTGTTTATTTCCTGCCATCCATCTCCCAACACCTGTTTTGATGTCTGTGTTGTTTTCTTTTTTCTTTTTTCTTTTTACTGCACGTCCAAACTGAGCTGAACAGGGTAAAACAGAGACGAAAAAAAAAAAAAAAAAACTTGCCAAGTGTGAAATTGCAGTGGAAGCACCAGTAGTTTTGTTCTGGTCTCTCACACAATGCTGCATAATTGGAGCCACTGTTTCTCAACATATAATCACTCTTATTAACTATGTATTTAGTTCATTTGTGAAACTTTTGTTGTTGTAAAATTTCACAAAGGTAAATAGAATTTTGCTTCATGCAAATTTTAGCAGCTTACCAAGAAACACTTTGGACATAATGCCATATTTTTGTATGATACTGTCGCACCAGCAGTTATCATTAAGTGTTAGGTAGTTTTTTTTTTTTCTTTAAACAAAAGAAGCATCAAGTGAAGCATCGATTTTGGGTTTGTTTTGTCTGTAGAGAGCTGGCTTTGCTCAAGGCATGTCTCCACTCCTCAGCTCACAGAAGAAAGCTGTTTCATATTGTTTGAACAAACACTGGCGTACTAGCTATTAGCCTGCACAAGCTAAGTTAAGCTAGGCTAATGGATGCTCCAGGTTAGCATCACACCAAAGTTTTTGTAAACAGTGAAAAATGCAAGTTTTTGAAACAGCTGCCACGGTGCAGCTCCCCATTGTTAATGTTAATAGTACAATGTTCTCTGCACGTATGTTGAAACCAGCCAGCAGCACCCACTGGTGGGACAACATGCTAACATTGTTTTCAGTGTTTCTGCCATTTCTGTGTGAACGGACATCGTTTCGAAATGTTGCTGTCTTAACGTGAAACTTTTCTCAAACAAAAATGCGAAAATGAGACGACAGAAAGTGTCAACTCGTGATAAAAATGAATTACTGCTTGTGTTTGTTCTGAACTTGATTTTACTGCCGTGCTTTAATTAGGCATCATAGAATTTGAAATAAATAAATAAAAAGCCTCCCCTCTAATTAATTTGTGCATACAGCTCAATCAGAGAGAGCCTGGAAACAGCAGGAAAACAAGCCTTTTTAAAAAATACATAACAAAATAAAAAAAAGGTTATTTTTTTCTGTTATCAGAAGTCTTGGAGTGACTCACATCAGCTAGATTAAAAAAAAAGGCTCGTAAATGAATTATTTTCTTTGATGCATAAGGACAACAAACAAAATCAAGTGATGCGTGTGTGTGTGTGTGTGTGTGTGTGTTTGTGTGTGTGTGTTGCACAGCTGCCTTTTCACTGATTGCTGTGTCTGAATCTCTGCACGGCTTCACAGTCCTCTGCAATCACAAATGTTGCTGCAATGTGGCGAAACTCGAGCTGAAGAAACACAAGACACAGTAAGTCCTTAAAGGGTTTACAAATGATCATCCTCTTGGTAACAACAGAGTCAGTTATTGGAGGCAAAATGTTGAGTTTTCAGAGGTTACGATCACTGTTGGCGTGAAAACGGACACCCAAACACAACTAAAGATTTCAAATGAAATCGTTGCCTCAGTTGACATAAAGCCAGTTGTGAGTTCCATCATTTGTGTTTCTGTTCTGCTACTACTGCAGCTGAAAAAATGTCATGTAAGGTCAAACTATTGTCATTAAAGCATCTGAAAGTCTGGTCACTACATCGATATTCGATTGGTAACTGTCACGTGATCGCTAAATTTAGAGCCGGTATTGTCTTACATTGTTGTTGCGTAATCCTTTGTATTGCATTACCCTCAAAGTAATTCTGTCTGTTTCTGTCTGCTTTTCCCAGCCGAGCCTGCTCTGAAATACCAGCTCAGAGCAGAACAATGAGAAGAGGAATCAAAGGGAATACAAAATGTGGCGGTTTATTTCCGAGCCCAGGTCCGCTGTGGCGTCAGACCCAGCAGATCCACGGTGGTTACAGTCACAGAGAGAGGAGGAATCATACAGTTCCTTCTCTGATTCTTGGATTTTTAGTTTGCTCCAAAGCCTGGTGTCATGTTCAGGATCAGGTTTCTTATAAAACACAGGTTCCATGCCAGGTTGCTGGATACAGATGAGCTTTTTACATGAGTAAACAGAGACGATGATGAGAGATTAATCCTGTCGACTTTCTGCTGACACTGAAATAATTGAGATTTTTGTGCAATGTTACGTCTTTCTGCACAGTTGAAAGAGAGTTTTCCATTACAATGCAGTGAATACTGCATGCAGCATCAGCAGCATGAACAAAATGATATGATAAAATATGATTCTTGCTTGTCCCATTGATGTATAGATGTCCTTGGTAGTTTCAGGCAGACAGCATTGAAAGATTAAAATTTAAAATGCTCCTCATCAGGTGTATACAATCGGTTTAAATCTTGCCACAGATTCAATTATTTTTGTAATTTATACAATTGCACAATCATAGTTTGTTTTACAGTCATCTTGACTGCCCGCTGTCGCTTTCACTACTGCTTGAGAAAGCTGAAAACATAACTGGATTCACATGTTGGTTTTATAAAGGAATGGGAAATGTCAAATTTATTAAATGCAAAAATATTAATAATAATGGTGACACAGATTTACAACTTGAACAAATCAGTGGATCCAATTGTTTCAAAGGAACTTAATGCTTTCTGCAATAGTTATACATTCCAGTTGATTGGATCATGAGGAAAACCTTGTGAGAGACAGAAATATCCTGTTGACACGTCATCACTGTAAAACCCAAATTAATTTGCCCAGGTTTCACATGCAAGGAAAAAAAATCACTATTGAAACAAACAGTTAGCTAAGTTTAACACTGTATAACTTAAAGGAAGAACACGACTATGAAAAACACAAGAGACGCTCCAATTAATGAAGTGGCGACATCTGTGAAGACATGGGCGCACTTCTGGAAGAACGGCTCACCAGATGTGGATAAACTGAAGGAAATTTCATCAGAAATACTTTTGCTCCGCTAATGATCAGTTCAAGTAATCATTTGTGATCAGTCAGTCTGTGATTTGAGGATAGTTTGCTGCAGGATGCTGGAGGGAGAACTTTGGCCGAATTTTCATAAATTACTGAAATATGCATGAATGAAGAGAAACACTGACTTAACTGAAGTTTTTGAGGTAATCACGCACTAACCATGTTAAAAGCTCATAAAAGTCAATTTCCCACGATAGGGCCGCTTTAAGTGTCAGACAAATATGCAGCTGTGGATTCAACATATTGCTTGTGGGAGACGACATGCATTGAATGCACTGTTTTCATCAAGGTACCACCAGGAGGAAAGCGACACAGAGGAAAGCTCTGGAAAGCAACGAGCTCTCTAACAACCTCAAAGGCTGCAAGGTAGTCAGCAGAAATTCTCTTTCAAAAGTTAGTCATGTTCTGAAGACAGTCATCAAAGTGTCCGGATGCTTCCTGGACGTGGAAACTCTGACTGCAGAGTGTGAAAGTCATGAATAAGATGAAGGAAATGGAGAGAGATTTCAGGCTGAGCTGGATCAATCTGGAGTGCTGTAACTGAATAAACGAAGGACGCCAGTGAGTAACAACAACACAACAACGAAGCTCGAAAGAATCTGTTCCTTATCAGTTTACTTTCTGAGTTGGATATTAGCTGCTTTCTGTTGGAAAATTAAACCCGACTTAAAATGCGGTGAATGTGCCAGTTCTGCTTTGCCACCTGTGACACTAGGTGTGATAAACTTTTTAAAAGAGCAATAAAATCTGAAGGAAAATGTGTTAGTCAGCGTCGTTTGAGGTAAAGTTTGCATCCAGCAGTATGAAGGAACAGACGGTCTGAGTTAAAATCAAGGGCCAGTAAAAAGATAGAAGATGAGCACTCCTGTGAATTGTCAGAGATCCCATTTGTGATTTTTTTTTTTTTGTGATCAGGCATCAGCAAAACGAGACGATCACCTCACCCATCCATACTATGTCAGCTGCTTAACATGTTCACGCTGACAAACATGAATGATCCAATGATTTTTGCCCCATTTTGAGTGAAGGCAGTTTTTCAGAGACGTGTCTGTTAATTTCTTTTTGTCTCTGAGAAGTTTAATTAATGCACACAAACAAGATACAAACAATTTATCACCCACTGTGTAACTTCTCCAAATGTGGCATATGGGCTGAGTCCCGCGCTGCCCCTCTGGTGACCCACAAAGGAAAAACAAACGGCAGCCGACCGGCTCCTTCAGAGGCACGCTTCATTAATCGGCGGCTTGATGCTCTGACGCTGCTGCAGGCTGCTCCTCTACAGTCTGCAGATATGAGAGCATGAAGCTGGAGAGGAGGGCGGCGCGGTGCATCGTCTGAGCATCAGCGTTGTGAGACAGATATATATCAGAATCGTTCTTAATCAGCATGGAGGAGCTGAACACACCCCTGCACAAGGATGGCTTTAAAAATAACAAACGGCATGGTATGTTCTGGGATACTGTCACACAACTTTTTTGGCCCCTAAAAACAAAAAAAAACAAACAAAAAAAAAGAGGTTGGGAATCACTGGTCGGGGTAAGAAAAGGCAGTACAGGTAAGGTTGGGTTGTCTGTTTGAAGATAAGTCTTTTAGAAGCGTTTGCTTCCGGAACCAAATAAGATGAATGGATTTCACTGATATAGTGCTTTCCCAGCGCTTGAGCAGTCCCTGAAGAGCTGTACACTGTTAATCACATTCACCCATTCACACACACGGAGGCGGCAGCCATGCGCGGCGCTCAATCCATCCATTGGGAGCAGATCGAGGTTCAGCTCTAACACTCTCCAGCATGCTGCCACCAAAAAGGAACAATAGCTTTTCTAAGCTACATTTTCTGCTTGGATTTCATTTTTCTCTGCCAAATAAACCAATTTGTGTAGTTTTACAGTAATTTTCATTAAACATTATGCATCATTGAAGCGGCTTATATTCTCAGAAGCCCTGAAGGAAACTCGCAATGAATAATCACAGCAACATTATAAAACTGTTTTTTTTTTTTATTTCAAGTGGAAAGTTCAGTGGTAGATTTTATTATAAGGCCCTTTTTTTCTTAGTGTTTCCGTGCTTGATGTGAAATCATAATTACAGCGTCGATGACAGCAGAGCTTTCACCACCACTAGCATCCCCGAGCCAATTATATTTCCCCCAACCTGCCGTGGCAGTGTCCTCATTCGACACTCATTAAGACATTAGCCAAGAAAGGCTGCAGCTACTAATCAAACTGCCACATATGCAAACTGGAGGCAGCTGTTTTTTGGGTGTTTTTCTCCTCCATTGGAGTATTATCTATTGCTTTGAGTTGTTTCATAGTGCTATAAAAAAAAAAAGCCTGTGAAACCCTGCACCGCTCGCATCTCTGAAGTCTTGTTTATGCCAATAGCCGGCATGGAGCTGGAGAGAAATAGGATTTACGATTTGGATTAAAAGCTCATAATGTTAATTGCGCGACCCCAACATGAATTTATAACTTAATGCTTATTGGAGGTTTAATTTTATTATTTTTTTTAAATCCCCATTAATTATGGCTGCAATGATTACCCCTGGAATTACTGACCCAGAACGGATGATTCCTGTTGGCGGGAGGCTAAACATGCACAGAAACCATCAACTTTTTTTAATCTGCAACACTTCATTATTCATTAATCTACATTAGCGGTGTCTCCAGTTAGTGACTGTAGAAACAGCTGTAACTAATCCACTTCAGCAGACCGAACGGAGAGACGGAACTTTTAATTTCAGCAGTGTTTTGGTCTCACAGTTTGTAAATGAAGGTAATGATAAGTTCAGAGTCAATCAACAGCCCTCTGCAACTGTGAAAAAATAAATAAATAAAATAAGACGGAGACAGAGAAACACCAGCTGGTGTTTGAAAGAGTTGCTAATTGGATTAATTGGATTCTTCCAGCATTTGGTTTTTTTTAGTTTGAGAAAGCGACTGAGGCTTCAGGTTTTCAAAAAGTTGTGTTTTCAGTGGCTCCGAGCACCGTTGTCGTGTAAATCGACCCCCGAAGCACAATGAAAATTTTACAGTTTCACTTGAAGTCATTGACGTGTAAACAGGCCCTGAGTTACTGATCACTCTTTTTCCTCAGTTATTTCTGAGTTTTTCTCTTTGGAAAGCTTTGGCTGCCCTCAGAGGATCAGAAAACCACTCTAGATTTTTTTTTCTTTTTTTTTTTTTTAAAAAGCTTCCTCGGCGGCTCTGCTGTATGGGGGCTGAAATCGCCGCTGATCACAGAGATAATGCCTCTGCTAATGGCCTTAATGTCCGCACATTAGCCACAGCAATCAATGAATGTGGTTCAGGTATCACTGAACGCCGTGGGGCCGAATGGGAACAAAAAGAAAGTCCTGTAAATCCCTGAAGCCTTGACAGGAGGCGTCTCAAAGCAAATGAATCAGTTCCACCGGACTTAGTCACACGCGTTGGAAGACTTTTCACTCCTTATTAAAGTGGCTTTATCAGACTTGCCAGCCTTGTCAAGAGGACATTCTGGAGCTAAAAGTGAAGGCTGGGGATTTCATTCTTAAACTGGAGTTCTTTTATTACCCAATTAGCAGTAAAAAAAAAAAAAAAACTTTGGTTAGGAGGTAGGATAATAAAGATAAAATAAAGCTTCCCGATCGTCAATGTGTTTTCTCTCTCGGTATTTGCTGCCTCTCCTCGGTCTGGACTCTCCCCTCCACTTCTCCGGCCTCCTTCCACCGGGTGGTTTAAGCACCTTCACCGACGTTGTGGTATTTTTGAGAGATCCACTTCCTGACCCTACCGTTGGTCTCATTGATCCTCGCTCTCCACTGCGGTGTTAAATGACAAGTCCTAAGAGAGAACTTTCCTCCTAATGTTTCCAGGAACCATTTTAAAGATAGAAACTCATTTTTCCAGGGTGGTATGATCTCCTACTCTCGAGAAGAACCTCTGCCTCACGAGACAATTAGCTGCTCCTCGATGTTGAGGCCAGTCGAAGAAATTTTCGTACTGAGAACTGAAATTCAAAAGTGGCACAACAGTAAAAAATTCAAGATTCATCTTAATAATAATTATGTCTAAATGAGATGTACTTCTATACTCACTTCTACTGTTAAATCAGCCCTGAACCATGAAGATAGAGTCTGCAGAGTGTAGTTGGATGGCAGAAGCAGATCGTCAACGACTCTTGATCGTCCGTATTTCTCCCTAATCTTCCCTGTTGAAGTAAAAACAAGTGAAGATCTCTGAATTATTTCACCCGTCAGCGATCCTCATATTGCCCAGACAAATTCATTACCTCACGCAACATTTTGAATCTGAATGTTAGGACATGAACGAGGATTTAGAAGCGGATTTCCTGTGAAATCAGATGTTTTTCACACAGATGAAAGTCAGAGATAAGGCCCGGGCGCAGTCAGCGGCGCGAGTCACAGAACAGCTGGAAACCCACATAAAAGACGTCACGCTCGGAGATGGAATCAAAGAAAAGCGCAGAAGAGTAGATGATAGCGGAGGGAGGATTAACTGCTGGTATGTTCCCCTCTCCCGGTCGTCCCCGGCGGCGACCGGCGCAGCTCACCAGCCACCGTTCATCCATCAGCCCTCGTTCCCCTACCAGCCGCGAGACGCGCTCCTAACCTCCAGCGGCCCCTCGCTCCATCACTGCCACGCTACGTTTCCCACCTGGCGGCGAGCGACCCCGCCCGCCGCCGTACCGGGATCCGATCATGACTGATGGACTGTCACACACGTGGCTGGGCGCACGGCGAATGAGCAGATGCACGACTGCACTGTAAGCACGCACACACACACACACACACACACACACAGCCAGGGAAAAATCCTTCACCGCCGGCTTACCGAGGGCAGCGAAGTGGACTGGAAGACCGGATGGACATGAGGGTTTCATGCTGGAACTTTGTGCAGGTGCCACAGCATCACAACATTCATCTCATGTTACACTGTACAGAAGAACCGAACCTTCAAACTGACGTTTGTTTGGTCTTGTGTCTAAACAGTGTATCTCATCTGAAAAAGTAGTTTGTTCTTAAAGGGGCTGTATCATGCTTTTTTAGCTAGTCCAAACCCTAGAAATGGTATTAACATGGTAATAGTTTATTTTTGGCGCTAAGGAAAAGTCATTTTGTGTGAAATAAAAGATTTTCTGGGGCTAATTCTGAAACCCAGAAGAGAAAACGCTCCGTTTCACTGAAAATCCCGCCTCTCCCCCTGTGGACTTTGACTGACAGCGAACTTCAACCAATCAGCGCTTCAAAACAAATACGCTAGCTAGCTTTAGCTCTTTAGCTCTAGCTTCTCCACACGCAAAAACGTCTTTTCCTGTGAGAAACTCACCAAGCGCAGACCCTTCAGACTCTTGCTCTTGCTTGACTGTTGCTTTCAGACGATGGTCAAAGTTTATCCTCGAAATCGGAGATACAAAAAGCAGCAACGCTGATTGCCGAGGGCCTGCGGGGGCGGGGGGCTCAGGGGAGCCATCTTCACCATGTGACGTGAACGTGGGAAAACAGAGCGTTTTCACGGGTGCGGGAGGGGCTGCCTCTCTGAGCAGCACAAACACTAGGAAAGCTTAAACACACAGGCACAAAGGAAAAAAAAAAAAGCTTTGGGGGTGTTTTCGGTGAGTACATAACTATATAACAACGTTAAAACATACAAAAAGTGAATATTGCATGATACAGCCCCTTTAAAAGCGGCGACAACCAGAGTCAATTAGACAGAATATCTAAATAGAGACATAATACAAAAAAAAAGATCAGTTTACAACATCATTTCAAGTGAAAATGCAGATTTCTGTGTTTTCTGTGTGATTTCTGTGTTGACAACGATGTCCGTTAAAACGGCAGAAGCTCTGAAAATGGTGAGGTTAGCATGCGGGGCTATGGTTGGTGCCATTTTTGTTTTGGTCATGAAACCACATATAGATGTGTGCAGGGAACAATCTGCTCTGGACATTAACAGTGGCTCAGTTTACATGAGGGTTTTTTTCAGTCCGATTGAAAACAATCCTATTAACTGATCTGCGATCCATGTTCAGTCAGTAATACAGTATTTGAGACATGCGCAAAAAAGTTTCTTTTCCACTGTACCACTTCTGATCTTTATATTTTCAGTCAACAGTCTAGTTTTTCTCCACCACTGTCCAGTTTCTCTGCTTGCTTCAGACTTTCCTAATTCCTTCTTCTTGTTTCCTGCATGCATCATTCTGTCACTACGCTCAGGGAAGCGCATGCGCAGAACAAATCATCCACCTGAATAACAGGTTGTCCTGTCTTTGGCTTCTTATTTGTATTTTTAGGCCCGTTTACATGGTTTCCAAGAGAATATGCAAAACTTTTGTTGTGTTTTTGGGAGTCCGTTTACATAACAACGATGGTCGAAACCAATAAAACGCAACTTTCTGAAACTCCTCGGACTCCTTCTCTGCGTAGATGTCAGTAATGCTGCTCCTGCACGTTTGCACCTCGGATTAATGGATTACTGCTAATATTAGAAAAATACCCATAACTCCAAAGTTCCCCTTTCGAATTGGATATAAATTAAACCTAACTCTAACTTAATATTACAGTTGGTTTCATTTTTCATTGCTGTTTTTTGCTGTTTTTTTTCCACATTGAAAAGACTTTTTTTAAAGGTTCCCTGCACTAATGACCCTGCAGGGATTCCTCACGGCACTTCTTTGTTTGCTGTGCTACTTTCACTTCCGTTGTCTAAATCTACAACATCATTCACTTCCCATCATCCTCTTCTGCTGCATCTGGCAGCTGCTTCCACTGTGAAGACCCTCCTGAAGACCTCCTGCACAGTACCTGCTCGGACTCAGAGGGCACGCAGATGCAGCTTGAGATCAGCTGGTGAACGCCGTTGAGCAATTTAGTGGTTAATTAATCGCAAATTGCTGTCAGCGGATTGCCATCGTGTTTTCTAGTGCACAAGTGTGGAACGTGTCCGCGTACACACAACCCCAATTATGTATGGAGGCATGTGAGGCCGCTTTGTGTTCGAGTGCGCAGCTAAAAACCTCAAATTGGCCTTTACTCCAGAGGTTGTTCGTTATAGCTGCGCTGGAAGCCTCGAGACTGGAGTTTGTTGTCTCAAATGCAGCTGGTTCATTAAAAAATCTCAAGAAAACTGGAAAATCCACACAGCCTGATCATCTGGTTGCCACCTTATTGTTTGTAAAGCGTTGGTTAAATCCGTAGGACTCTTTTTTTTTCAAAGGTTTTTGGAGAAAAATGATTGCAGCCAGCAGCTGGTCACATGCAGAAAATTCACTATATTGTCAGAAGTATTTGCTCAGGCCTCCAAATCATTGACTCCAGGTGTTCCAATCACGTCCATGGCCACAGGTGTATGAAATCAGTCACCTCAGCATGCAGACATGAGTGAAAGAATGAGTCGTTCTCAGGAACTCAGTGACTTCCAGCATGGTAAAGTGGCAGCTGGGAAATTTCCTCACAATCGACTGCTAGTGGAAGTGACTGGGAGCCACAGTGAGCAGTTGAGCAGATGCTCAACGTGCAAAGAGTTGTCCAACTTTCTGCAGAGTCAACAGCTGCAGACCTCCAAACTTCACGTGATCCTCAGACGAGCTCCAGAACAGCGTGTAGAGAGGTTCATGGAGGGTTTTCATGGCCACTGGAGCAGTGGAGACCTGTTCTCTGGATGGATCAGTCACTCTCCGTCTGGAATTCTGACACTTTGTCACTTTCCAGGACTGCGTTGTACCAGGTGTAAAGTTTGCTAGAGGCGGGATTTTGGTGTTGGATTGTCTTTGAGGAGCTGGTTTCGGCCCCTGAGTTCTAGCAATGGGATTTCTGAAATACTGTGAGAGATGGGCCCCTCCTGTTCCAAATCGACTTCACCAGTGCACAAAGGCAAGGTCCAGAAAGACCTGGACGATCCAGAACGACTCTCCAGACCTCAACCCGACAGAACAGAGACTGAAAGCCAGGCCTTCTCTTCTCACAACAGTGTCTGACCTTCTCACAAACACTCTCCTAAACCCAGTGGAAATCCCTTCCTTGAAGAGCTGAAGCTGTTATAGCTGTGGAGCCACATCCTATTAAACCCTCTGGCTGAGGAATGGGAAGTCGCTGGAGCTAATGTGGTTCATTGATCGCGCCCTCAAACAAAAGACATTAATAAGAACAGCATATTTGCGCTCACATATTGGCCCACTATGCAAAGAACGATGTGGATTTTCCAAGAAGTCCCGAATGGCATTTGGGAAAGCCCTCCAGTAAACCCTGAACGCAGCAGACACCGATCACTGTGTGTTAAACAGGTCTCTAGTAATCCTTCTGTAGGATGGATAACTGTGCTTATTTAATATCTCTGCACTAAAATTTCTCTTTCAAATATTGGCTTTGTTGGGAAATAACTGTTATTGTTGGTGCTGATTCAATTTTGAATGCTGAAGCCAATAAACAGCTATAAACATGATCTATAATCTCACAAACCGATTTATGATGATATTTAATCAACGGAGCATCCATAAAAACCAAACACTATTTGAATGAGGTACACGACACTCAAATGAACCTCAGAAACAGACAGTCAGACAGTAAAATGAGTGTAATGTTATGTAACGGCTGATTCATAAAACACCCCAGTCACAACTCAGGGGATTCTTTGTGTTTTTCATGCTGCATCAGCGACATCAGGGGAAATAAAAACCTTGGAAAACGGCTTTGGGCGACCGCTCGTGGAGATGTAATCGGTGAACACGGCTCACACAGATTTATATCACAGCTTTTCCAGATTACTCTGGATGCTAATGTTCTTTCCTGTAGGCAATATTTCCAGTTTAGTGCAACGCACGATGTCTTTTGAAGAAAACCACTTCTCTCCACAGTTATGCTCATTCACCACTGAAATGAGAATAAACAGGTATTTGCTTACCGTTATTCATGACTCGCCAGGCTTAAAGCAAAGATTCTAGCAAATGCTGTGATATTTAAGACCTTGATCCAGTTTTATACAACCAAAAAATCCTGACAAACATCCTCACTGTCAACCAAACTAAACAAGTCTGGAAACTTTCCGACCAAAAGCATTTTTGCCATGTTGCCACAAAAATACAATTTCTTTCATTGTTAACTGTTTGGAAATTTTAAGGAATATTTCTGAAGTAATGTAGCAATCAGCTTCCAGTTTTGTTTAGATTCAGTGACAATTAATTCCTGTCAAACCAAATCGTTCATTCACACAGTTCTGCAGCTATTACTCATGTGTTTGTACAGAACAACTATTTACGACAGCCATGGTGTGCATGAACAATGACAGTGTTTCAGAAAAGGTACAGAGTTGTAGCATTTTTAAAAATTTCCATCTTGGGAGCCGGTTGGAGATCGACGTCACTCTGAGTGTGTGAAGCAGTGTCATGTTCTCCTGTTTCAGAGCAGATCAAGCCCAGAGTGTTGGTTTAACTCTGTTAACTGAGGTTAAATTGGATCTCTGACAAAGTCAAACTCTGTAGAGTGTTGAACTATTCAAGCCCAAAAAGACTTTGAAATAAACGCTGCTGGAGTTAAATCAACACTGGACTCGTTGCTGTGCAGTTGGCTTGAAAATGCGCTAAAGCAGGGGTGTCAAACATAAGGCTGGTGGGCCAAAACTGGCCAGGAAGAGGCTCCCATCTGGCCAAGCAGCCAAGTAAATGGTAAAAAATTTCAAAGAAAATTTTTTTTTCCCTCACCAAATGTCCCAAGAGTAGCGAACTATAGATACTTTTTGAACATTTCATTGTATTTTGCAACAGAACGCATCATTAAAATTGGTTTTATGTTGAAATTGTTGCCAATTTTGACTGCCATTGTTTGTTTTAATTGATTTTGTGAAATTATGGACTGTGCAGAAGGACAAAGAACAACTTTGAAGATTAAATACCAAGATTATCAAGACATCAGTCCAGTCCACTGAAGATGAAATTTGACCGTGTGTCCCCTGAACTATAACGCATCCGACAACTCTGCAAATAAAGATAAACAGATGCATGGAGTTTGAACGGAGCTGTAGCCTCTTTACAGATGTTTTTATGTTTTGGACGTGAGCTGCAAAAAAACAAACATCACAGCGCCACTCGTTCTGCATAAATGTTAATAAGCCAGTCAAACTCCCCTGCTGCTAAATCAATGATGACCACATGCCTTCATCATCGCCCCTCCTCCTCCTCCTCGCCTCACATCAGTGAGGCGGCGCTGCTATATTTAGATCCAGGAGCCCAGAATACAGTAGCCAAGTAATCACCCCCATCCTGGGTGAGTGATGAACTGCTCCCAGCCTCCCTCCAAAGCTCAGCGGGGGGGAGGAGGAGGAGGAGGAGGAGGAGGAGGGGGAGGAAGGAGGGAGGAGACGGAGATGTGGACTGTGCCAGCTGGAACCTTACAGTCGGACTGTGAAGGGAATAATGGAGAAACATGCATGAAAACACACTCTCAGCAGGTAGTGGTAGGTAATGGTCTCTCTCTCTCTCTCTCTCTCTCTCTCTCTCTCTCTCTGTCTTGCACACACACACACACACACACACACACACACACACACACACACACACACACACACACACACACGTGCTGATGTTTACATGCGTTTTACCAGACGTGAAGACGAGGATCATCTCCATCTAGATAATGGCACGGATTTCATCAACAACTCATAAATAAAGCAGGCACTCCTCACAGAACGCGTTTCAACCCTCTCCCCCTTTAAGACGACTCCAGATCTCAATCCAGCCAAACTTGGTTTCCATGGTAACACCCCCCCCCCCCCCAAAGCCAATCTATTTTAATTACAGCGTGCGAGATGCCAAAGGCCAGTCAGCCAGTCTAGTCGTTGCCTCCGACTCCGTCCTGTCATGTTTGCTCTGACTCAGGCAGACATTTCCCTTCCATCACTCCATCACTCCTTCCTCACCTCCCGCATGCACCCCTGCACCCCCCGCCGAGTTTACTCCCCCCGCCACGCCCCGCCCCTCTGATCTTTGACTCATTAAATTTTGAACACTGCTCTCCCCCCTCCATCTCACAGATTATGGTATATCGAACCGCTCTGTATTATGTTTACTGTTCTGAGACTTCAGCAAACTGAACGAAGGAAGAATCTGGATGAGATGCTAGGAAATGTTTGTTTTCATAGTTTTTTTTTTTCACATAAATCCAATTTGAACAAACTAAGAAAATGGTGCTCTATGAGGCAACAATTACATAATGTTCATTGTGTTTTTATCGTCTTTTACACAAAAGTGTTGCTGGCAGCCGCTGAAAATGCCACTTTTGTGAATGGCTTCCAAGATGGAAATTTTCCGAAAATGCTCAAAGTCCGTTTGCATGCAGATGTTGGATCTAATCTAATCCCATGGGTACAGAACAACAGGTTAGGATGGCTGTAGTGCATTTCAGAAAAGTTGCATTTTCTGATGTTTCCATGAAGAAAGAGTCGGATCATTATCAAAAAGTTTTTGTCTTTTTTTTTTTTTCACGTCTACACAGAGACGGTAGGTTTTCAGAAAGTTCTGTTTTCAATGACTGGCATGATCAGCACTAACACAAGTATTTCCCATAGATGGCAGTATAACCTCAGTCGATCACCTGAGAAGAAGTTTTTGAAATGTCACTGGAGTTGATGAATAAACAGTTCCAACTTGTTGTGTCTTCCATCATAGAATAAGAGCATTGCACAGGGTGCTGTTGTTGTGCAAACAAGACACCAAAAACTTGAAAATGTTGCCTAAATGTGTTTAACTTACCTAAACTACAGTCTTACAGCCAAAAGAAGCACTGCCAACTTCAGCAGAGCTGAAGCTCCCATTCCTAACAGCAGCGTGGCTGGAGTCGCTTTCACATGCTGTTTGTTTTGCGTTGTACCTGAAGCCTCGACCTTTTCTCTCATTAATAGTCATAATCATGTGGTGATCGTTAGCTTGATGAGGACGTTTTCATGCTAATGCTAATCTCCGACTCCCATAGTCCTCATTGGTAATGGCTTCCTGCACCAACCACATAATAGTTGGACTAATTTAGAGCTTATGGGCAGCACATAAAAATGTACTTATCAGGCATGAAAAGTCTTGAAACTGAGCAAATTCTGCAGATCATAAAAAGGAAAAATGCTTTCAAAACTGACAATAATCTCAAGCAGTTCTCTGAATAATAAATGTTGACATCTGAAGCTTGTCGGACTAAAGTGGGGTCATATTTATCCTTGATGTCTAATTGTTCCAGGACCTGTTTCTTGGCGCTTGGCTGTACATCAAGGCCCTCCACACAGCCTATATGCAGCTCTTCTTTCTATCGTACCCTCATTAGCAGCATTCACTCTGATCTCTCTGTCCTTTTCAAATAATGAAATCCAAGCACAATGCAAAGAAAGAAACCAAGCGAGGGCATAAGCTGATTATGATAATCATATGTTGGAAACAAACTGTGCTTTTGCTTTCTAACAACGTGTCACGCCGACCCTTCCCCCGCGTCCCCGGAGGTAAGATCGGAGGAATTAGCTATCAGACCACTCATCTGTCACATCACATCCTTTACGCGAGCGAATTCCAACTAATTAATGTGCAGAGAGAACAAATCGGAAACATTTGACCTCCTACAGCTTAAAAATAAGTCCCACAATCCTTTTGGGTTGTCAGAGCAGCGCTGTGGGATGTCCCGATTTCCAGCCGCATAAAAATGTGTGTGCGAGCGATAATTACTGCGGTGCACAGGCTAATTGGGCCAGCGCATATTAATTCATTAAAATATCTCCCTGCTGGTATCCACTTCAGATCTGGGCCTCATCTGTTGGAAAGGGTAGGTGTCCTCGCAGGTTCCTGGGAGAAATACAGAATGAATTATTCTCAGGTAGTATTCACAGATACCCAGATGTCTGTCAGAGCAGAGCCAGGATATTCAAAGCAGATTTCCACTTTCAGAACTTCTTTTCTAGCGACTTCTTGACGTCTCATCGCCATGCATTTATTCTCGGCGTCTCTGTAAATGTCTAAATCAGAAGAAAGCCATCTAAAGGCTCCTCGCATCCACCTCGCCTTCATATACTTCTCATTCTTGGCTCTGGGTAAAGGGTCCAAAAGACTTTAGTGTTTGATAGGGTATGCTGGGGATGTACACCACTTTTTTAAAGCACAAGAGTACTTTAGCTACTTGCTAATACAACGTTCCAATAGTCGAACTCCTTATGTAAATTATACACCAAGGCGAAGTGTTGCATTGTGGACCATAAACGTACAGCCTCAACAGTGTATGTCGCTTATCTACACACTGTAGACTGAAGACGGAGGGACTGAGTTCGCGCTGTGCCGCCACACGCTCCAGCTCACTGTTAGTGAGTGTATCTTTCATACTTTAGTCACTTTTAGCATGTAGAAAGGAGTTTTCGGTAGATCCCTAGCGTTGTGTGTATGTGTGGTTTCCAAGCCGCTCATGAGAAATAATCCTTTTATTCCCAGGTAAAAGACCCAAATGAGTAGATGGCAATGAGCTAAAGGGCAAAATGAGCATCTTGAATCAGTACAATGGAGGCAGGCTGTGACCTTAAGCCTCGGTGTGTACGTACATGTGTGTCACTGTGTGTTTGTCCTACCTGAGGCCAATCAGGAGAGACGCACCGTCTACAGAACAATTTGTCCATTGACTTCATGACTATGAAACTAGGAAAATGAGTCCTATTACATCTCTTTATCACAAGAATACACAATGGTGGCTGGAAAAAGGCTGCCTCCTTTGACGGACAAAGAATCAAATTATGGCTAATCAATGGTGTGCGAGAGGGGCTGGAAAGACACGGAGGAGACCTGGATAAATATGCAGAAAGTGACAAACATACCGTGCAGTCGTGACTCGGGATGCAGGGGAAATGTCTGACGGAGCGCTTTGTGAAAGCGGGATGACGGTGATGAGGCAGGAGAGGAAGAGGAGCGCCGGGTGCCTCAGTGGGGGAAAACAGAGGGAGCAGAGCCGAGGAGGTGAAAAACAAAACGCTGCCATGTTTTCTTATCAGAGTCGACAAGGAACAGAGAGGAGTAACATTCCTTCAGGGTCACAAACACAATGATCCCATTTACTAGACGATGTTTCGAGTGGAGAGGCATGGTTTTTGCATTTAGAAAATTATCTGAAAAGTATTTGAAAATGTCATTTGAATGGGGCTTTAAGTACCTAACTCTAGTAAAAAGCAATATATCATCTTTTTTTCTAACCTATTTGACCAATAACTGTTTATATGGTCACTTTTTTGTCAGACTGAATTACTTCTGAGATCTGAGCGTCCTATTTACATGAAGACTGAATAAATTGATCACATTAATGTGCAGGTTTATATACACCAAGATACAAATCAAAGTGAGTCAGTGTATTGATCTCAAAATGCTTTGCTCTGTGCTGTGACGTGATCATTACCTGGAACTGCATCAGCACCAAACAACGAAGTACGGGAAGAGACCGGGCTTCACTGTCTGCAGTGTTTTCAGGAGTTTCATCACAAACTGGTCACATGAAGACATTTTGTTACAGAAATGCTCACGAAGCCATGAAGCAAGAACAGATCAGATCACGTAAGGGATTACACCACCTCCTCCAAACCAAAACCGATCGTAGCTTCAGTCAACCTAATCAGATTAAAGTGTTTACATAATGAGATTTTAATCAGATTGGTGTTTAACCTGATTAGTAACGGTCCATTTTACTGAAGCTGGTGTTGCACCTCAGATTCCTCTGTGTTGATGGGATTGTTTTTGGTCATGAAATCCTATAAGTTTAATTGAGTCTGGCAGAGGATGAGCAAGATATTTGTATTTGTCATGTGTATTGGATATGCAAGACAAAGGACTCTTCAAAACTGAGGCGCTACGTCTCAAGAGGAAATCCTTCAGATAAATATCTTTCATTCTGCTGTCAGTCTGTTTATGGACCTAATTTCAATCTGTGAAAATCTCAAAGTCTACTGCACAATATTATTTGTGGAGCAGCCAGATGAAAAGCGTTCCTCAGCCGCTTTGTTGGGCCTTGTAAAGAGGTTTCGCTAAGCCCCAGATGTTAGCGGTGTCCTCGAGAGACGACAGAGGCCAGCCAATAACGGTTCATGTCATTTTAATGGCGATTGGCGATCTGATGATGGGGCTTCTTGACGTCCGTTTGCTCCCAGAATGCCGCTGTGATGGGTGAGGGGCAAGGAAAGGAGGAAATCACAAAAGGTATAAAACAGATGAAGACAATCGTTCTATTCATGGACATAGTATGAATATAATTTCAGAATTAATGTGTCAAGTGAAAACGCACGATTTTTGCAATGAAACCACATACATCTTTATAAAGATTGACAATGGTAGATGGACATTTAATGAACCAGTAATAAAGTTGGATAGTTACTATAATGACTGTCAATTGTAAAACTACCAAGTCCAGGAGACTCTGGACTGGGACTCGAGTCACTGGAGGCAGATATTGTTGCTGTCCGTCTACTGAACATGTGCAGAAGGACTGCTTCCTGTGGTCGAGGTACACATGCGCATGAGCAGTGTTTCTGCCATCTTCAGTTGGAGTATTTTTGAAAAGTTTCATCTTGGAAGCCATTTTTCAAAAGTTGAGCAGCATACAGAGTAGGAACGTTTGCGAAAAGTACAATTTTTTTGGCTCCTAGTGCCATTGTCATGTAAACGGAGTCTACAAGTCCTCCCTTTGTCTGGAAACAATGTATTGTGTGTGTGCCTGTAAAGTTTTTAGTTCTGCTGACCTGACACAAAGTGGCAGGAAGCAGGAAGTAATGCAGTCACTACCCTGGCCTCACTGTAGGGGGCAGTGCTGAGCACACAGGTTTACACTCTTATTAATTGAATTTGTTGTCTCATTTATTTAGAGTGTGTCCAGTTTGAAACAAAGGCTCAGTCCAATAGCAATATTAGAAAATAATCAATTTAAAAATGGCCTGACGACGTAGTTTGTACATCTTCATCTACAGTTTCTGTTACGATGAATTAACGGGCACGAACATTGTGAATGGCTACGGTGGAACGACAGTATGAGGGGAAATAAAGCACACCACGACAAGGCTGTTATTCTGATGTGCATGTAGATGATTGTAATTTCAGATATGAAACAGAATTAGCAGGAGGTGTGGAAGCTGGAAATTGAATGATAAATTTGAGCGCTTCTATTGGTAATGTATTTATAAATGTACGTATCTGTAAATCTAACTGTAAAAGACTCATCTGTCACACACTGAGGGTAGGGGTGTGTCAACCAACTTTCTTTATCTTAAATAAAACAAACTATCCTCTTTCAGGTTGCAAAATAAAATATAATGTGAAAAGCAAAGGATGGAGATCAAAAATTTTCAGTATCACTGAAAAAAAATGGTACTAAAGCTTCATTGCACTACATGAGATGTGAGGAGAGAGTTAAGAAGATTAAAGAGATGGTAAGAGATCAGATCACTCCGTGTGAAGTCTGCAGAGAAATTCAATAATTAGAAAACCGTCTTCACCAGCGAGACGAGCCCACGTGTTCCCACTCACACATTCTGGACAGCAACTCCTCGTAACCCGGCACGGAACTCACGGGGACGAGGACCAAACTTTGAAGAGACGCACTGAGATTTTAAAGGGAACGCCACAGTAATTAATTGATGTCACAAGCCCAGGAAGCCGGGGAAATGTTCATCTTTAATGGTGCCACTCAGGAGAAGTGTACTTTCCTGTGTGTTCATAATTGATGCGTCACGTTCACCACACACACAGGCCCGACTGTGAAGACTGGGTGAATTTAAAGGTGACACACAGCATCTTACTTTAAAAACATTCATGTTTCCGTGGTTACACAAAGTTGACGGTTTACACGGCAAGTTTACACGTTTTCAAGTGACGACGGAAAACTCGTGTAGCGTTTTGGGCGTCTGTTTGCACAACAGCGGTACTCAGAACTACTGAAAACACAACTTTTTGAAAACGCTCGGGCTTCATCGCCATGTAAAACGTAGCTTATTTTGTACTACTGCACATGTACAAACAAGTGTCCGTGTCCTTTCCATTGTTAATGTTTATAGGATGTTATTCTCTCCATGTTAACTCATGGCCTGGTAGGCTCACTACATCGGTTTCAGCGTTTTCTGCAATTTCCATATGAACAGACAATGTTATGTTTATGTTGCCGCATAAACATTAAACCTTTCTGAAGTGAAAATACAAGAATTCTGTGTTTATATTTGAAAAATTGTCATATCAAAGGACCTCAGACACAATGCAAGGATTTCAGATGTTAATATATATAAGCGTATCTCACTGACGGAGACATCTCCACTAATCAGTCACAGTGACCTGGTTGATTTGAAAGACCAAAGAAATGGCTTGTGTGTCAAATAGGTTAAGCAGCATCAGTCAGTGTGTCGGAGGCATCACTGCAATGTCGCCGCAATGTCTCCTCAGTGTCCTTGTTCTTCTTCAGATCTCAGAGACATCACAGAGTCTCCAGACGGAGACAAATTAGTCTCCTCGACATCGCTGCGACATCAGGAGACCTCACGGAGACGTCTCTCAGACCTACTTGCTTGAATTTCCAGAGACTGCCCAGAGACCCGACTACTCACCAAGAGATGTCATGGAGACGTCTCTGCAACCAACGGAGACTCCAGTCGCCACCAGGTCACCAATTAGTCTCCAGGCGAGTCAGATCCTCGCCATGTCTTCATCAGCTTGTACCCTTCCAACCTCCCCCAGCTGGTAACTCTGAACACCAGCTCATGGAGTCATGGCAATAACAGATAATAAATCAGTCCTCACGTAATCTGCAGAAAAAATTAAATGATCAAGATGCTTGTTATTTCTCAAAACTTTGTAAACTACAAAGACTAAGATAATGAAATGTGTTCACAGTGCCAATAATAAAACACATCAGAAAGAAACACATTCAGGGGCATGAACGCCATATTGTTGACTTCAGACTTACTTCTCGTAGCCGTCTGGATCTTTCCACTTTCGCAGCAGGAAGTTCGACGTTTGGCCAGATTCAGGTGTCCTTTCCCACAGGGAAGCTGGTACTTTCTCACTTTACACCGATCCATAAACTCACCATTCATACTGTTACATGCTGGAAATAGGCCTGGAGGGATCTGATCAACAGTTTTGATTTTTTTTTTTTTTTATCTCACAGATTCTTAAAGATTCATAAGAAACTTCCCAAAACATTTCAAGAGAAGTTCTGACACGCCTGACAAATTTCTCTTTAGAAACACGCATACGTCAACAGCGGTTTGATGTCGGAGGCCGCGATGTTGCCAAGGGCAACAGACAGGATGGGTCCACCCAACGAGGCGACCTTCCTAAATTAGGAAAACTCATCGAGGCACTTGTTTCACACACAGAATAATCCCTTGATCCACACATCGCTGAAGACTCGGGTGTGCCGTGGACTGTTCTCCACGCTGCTAATGAGTTGCCATTATGGGATGCAGCTTGGCGACCCTTCTCTGAATGTGTGATACACCGCCACCGGCGGAATATGCTAATGAGCCTACTTAAAACAAGAAAAAGAATTATTTCACTGTTAGTATAGAAAGCATGCAGCACTCTGAAAGATATTGCTCTCTGAGTCGTGGCAGCCTGAGTCGAAATAAGTCCAGGTCTTCCCACCGATAGGGGAATTGTTTTATTGAAAGCGCAGAAGTCAGATGGAGAAATGAGAGCAGAAACTAAATGTGTCGTGAGAGAGGCTTATCTAAGAATAACTGCATCCAGGACAGGTATTACTTCAAGGTCCTGATATCCTTCTCAGGAGCATAGAGAAAAATAAACAGGCTGCGATACTTATGATGACTTTCTGCTGTGTTTGGCTTTTCAGACGCTGTTGATTAAAGTTTGAAGGACTATAAATGTGCGAAGAGGACTCACAACTCATCCTCCACCAAATTCACTGGGACGAGACGGACGGGGAGGGACTGTTTCCTAAACCGTCCACCCAAAAAATCCAAGGACTCATTATTCACTCAAAGGTTTGAGCCATCAAAAAAAATTACTGTGCCAAAAAACATGAGTGAAAAATGAAGCAAGATTCTGTTTAAGGTTGTAGAAATGACACCCTGAGGGCTACCCTCATACTTCTTCCTTTAACTTTTAGTCAAATTTGGGGAAAATGATGGAATACGTCACCATATTGTTAGAGTCTGAGGTCATAATTACTCGTTTTGAAGCGAAAACAGCTTCTGTTCATAAGACAGTGTTGCTCAGAGTAACTAAAAAAAAATGCAGCTTTTTGAAAATTGCTTCCAAGGTGGAACATTTAGAAAAGGCTTTTGCTCCATCTTAATGTAAAATGGAGGAAAATGTGACTTGTTTGACACCACACATGCACAAATAGTTGCTCTGCACACACTCAGTTTTCCTCCATAGTGTCAGGACTCCCATTCCATATGCTCCTGGACTCGGTAGTTGTACAGTTGACAGTCAGCGGTAATACAACTTTGCCATCTGTCCACATAAATGTCAATGTACTCACTTATTATGGAGAAAACAAGAGAAGTTGTGAGAATCTCAGTATTGAGGTCCCTCAAATACTTGACTACATGCCAGCATACTGATGATTTATTCATTTTTTAAACATTCAAAGTCATTCAAGTTCACGCCACCATTTGGAACGATATATGATATTCATAATTTTCAGTCAGTGCAAGACTATAACCAGGGCTCCCAGATCCAACTGACAACTTCCAGGTCAAACGCAAGTAGAAGAATAAGCACACCAAGCATCACAACATACTTCCATGTGAACTGGTTGAATTTTTCTTAAATTTCTCTAAAAGTGACATTTAGCTGACTGTTTAAATACAAACTGTATCAATACAGTTGCATAGAAGTGAGAGTATCAACACAAAAAAAGCAAAAATAAGAACTACAACTACACATGGAAACAATGAGAGAAAACAAACCTTAAAAAAACACATAACAGGAAATCAATGCAAACACCAAGACCGCCACTGTGAGGACACGGCGTTCTTTTGTGATGGTTAATGAGCCAAACGAGAGCTAATCATCAAAAAAAAAAAAAGGAGACAGAGAGAGAGAATAATAGTGTCTGAAACATGGCCTGTGTTTGATAAAAGCTCATTCAAGTTTCACTGTTTGCTCCCCAACATAATCACTTTCTGTTCAAATGGCTGCAATCAACATTTCCTTCTTCAACACACTGAGATATTTCATTGATAACCTGTATGAGCGCAACGTAACAGCCATTAAACAGATGGACAAGAATTATATCGATCTGTGAGTGATCAGCTTCTTTCAAAATAATAATTCATGGCGTTTAACACGACAGTAAACGATAAAGGGAATGTTTACTGGACGTTGATCACTGAGGCTTCTGCGGTTCTTACAGACAGACACATCATTTCTTGAGGTTTTCCCTCCTCGTATGTTAGCAGTTTTGATATTCCATCATTCCTCTCAAGACCCCTGGTCTGCCGTTCATACTCTAAGTTAACAAGCTTGGATCCTCGGGAGGATTCGCTCGTGGATCCTGAAGCACTGGATCCTCACCTCATTAGCATGCCGCGGCGCATTGGCAATTTGTGGAGCTCGCCCCCCCGGGAGCAAACTGTAGCACTGAAACCGGCTCCAAGTGACAGAAGACAAATGGATGTTGACAAATGTTGATGACAGATGCTTATCATCACGGCTATTATGATTTTATGGTTTTGGCCTTTTTAGTTCCTTGAGGTGTTTCAGTACTGGCAGCAATTCAATTTAATTATGAAAGTTCTGCGTCCAACTGTCATCTGAAGGGACTTTCATGGAGAAACACCAACAATTCCACATGAGCAAGCAGAGGAGATGAGGAGAAAAGCTCAATTTTAACAGGAAGAACCCTGCAGAACCAGACTCAGGGGTGTAGAGTTTTTATAAAACCAGACGAGGAGGTGGAGCCTTTTTGCAGAACCAGACTCAGAATTGACTTCCAGTTTTCTTCTGTCAGAGATCCAGCGGATCTTTTTATTTGAACTGGCCATATCAGCATTCACATACTGCTTTTTGTGTCGACTTTGCTCACTCCCTCACGATGTTATAGCAGCAATAATGATTTCTTCTGAGTACATCAGCAGAGACTTTATGCACCAATGGACGCTTTTAGACAACTCAGCATAATCAACTATCATCAAGTCCAATATAATTTTGTTTGTTGTTCATATATTGAACCATTGTGCTTGGAAACTGTGTGTTGGCCCACTTTGTAGCCTGGCAACAGCCTCAACAAATAAATAA
The DNA here is from genome assembly GCF_902148845.1 of Salarias fasciatus. Lineage (NCBI taxonomy): Eukaryota > Metazoa > Chordata > Actinopteri > Blenniiformes > Blenniidae > Salarias > Salarias fasciatus. The sequence continues at coordinate 24,489,022 of NC_043765.1, forward strand.
TAAGATTAATTTGAAGCTTCAATGATGCATTTACTTCGCAGTAAATTGAAGCCCATCTCTGAGACAATTTTGTGATCCAAAAAACGGTGCCAAAAATCCCGCAATCATTGATAATCATCCTCAACAATCTGCGTCCTACACTCAATTTGGAACAATGTGCGATCGTACTCTCTCTCGATGGGCTCCCCCTCTCGCCTGGACAATATAATGAGTCCAGCAGAAGATTCTGCTGTTTGTTTGGATACTCTTGAGATTTCGGCCAGCCTGTGAACATTCCTGATCGACACCAAATGTCGTTCCCGAAACATGCTTAGTCATCGTCGAGGCTCATTCAGGGGATTGATTCTTTACCCGGAGGCTGTCGGAGAGGGCCAAAGCATTTTAACATAATGGTCCTGAAATCACCACCAGCGCTGTAATCTCCACAAAGGATCAAAAGGTTCCAGCTTTGTTTCATGTTTCACCATCTGTGCCCAGTCCAAAACAATGCTCTCTACTTAACCGGGTTATTTCACATACTGGATAATGAATTTGCTTCATCCTTTCAAGCAAGAGCGTGCACCAAATGGAAAGCTGTCCGTATCGCTGTATAGGAAAATACAGGAATGCAGACCCGCCAGCCTGATCAGACAGATTTCATAAGTTCAAATAAAGAGCTTTTGTAGCTTTAAAAGTGTATATTGTTCTCAATGGAATCAGTCGGGCAAACGAACGTTCTTCCCCACCTCTGAAACTGTTTTACATCAGAAGTCTTGTATCTCTTATAAGATATTTTATTTTGCAACTTTACAAGGCTTTTTGGGTTTTTTTACAATTTGGACACTAAACAAAAATGGAATTTTATGTGAATTATAGAACAAAGACATTCAGTCGTAGCCCAATACGAATCCAGAAGAATTTCATTTACTACTATGGTCAGTATAATGTGACCCAGTTCCAGTTTTTTTTTTTTTTCTCTCATGGGGCACAGATTGGATTGACACATGCATTGCTGCATTTTCAGATCAGATACAGTCCTCATTCATGTGTGGAAATAAAATCAGATCTGTATTGGATAAGTATGTGCCAACGATACTGCCGTAGAACCAGACTGACTGGATTTTCTTTACCTTGCGTCTCGAATATCACCAAATCTGTAGCATATTATCCATCATCCATAATAATTTGCAATTAGTGCTTGATTTAGAAGTAGCCTGAAGTTTAACAGTACTATTAGGCAAGCTCAATATTTTAACTAGAGCTGGGCAACGATTAGGTTTCTTAAAGGGGCTACTTCAACATTTTGGCAAATTGGCCCATTTAGAGCAATTCCTTAATCATTTCGAACAGCATACTTACTGTTTTGTGAGGGCGAGCTGTTGTTTATCCAGAGGTGAGTTGGGGAAGGTTTTCGGGACGGACACAATGGCAGTGAACGGTATTTTTGTTCCCCCTCGTCAAACTCATCAAATACACAATCCAACAACCCCAAAACACTTTGGTGGACACGTTATAATCTGCACATTCACTACGCTGTGAAATATTAATGCAAAATTACCAGATTGAGTTGTTTGTGCGAAGATGGAACTACTTACTAAACATGGCGTCTGGGTGTAGTGATTTCAAAAGAAAAAGTAGTTCCCAGTATTTGCTTCAGTGTCGTAACGCTACAGTATTATTTGTTGGTGTTCCACAGCATGGAACATGTGTCATCAACCAAGTCACAACCAAGTCAGAAACAGATGAAAAATTAAATTTTCTAATGAGCGCACACTTCCTCAAACTTCATTATATCTCCAAACCCTCAGACAGAAAAGGATAGAGGTTAAAGTCAGTCACGCCGCATTGTGACTCATATTCACCTTTTTTAAGCCAGATTGTGTGTTGAAGGGAAATGTACTTTTTTTTTTAGTGTTTTAAGCGCCTGAACAATGCTCAGCGGGATGAAACGGTGCACCGGCAAAACACGTGATTTAAGTTTCATTTTCATTTTTTTCATATTATGCATTCATCATTATATGTGCTCCTGATTTCAGTTTGTGCCTCATACCAGCCTTTTCCTCGCGATTTTTCTGATAATTTGGCCGAGTTCAATATGGCAAATAATGAGGAATGGACCGTGTTTCACCGCTAAAAGCGCGCGTGTGCTTTTTTTACGTTCAGCTGGAGCACGGTGCGACTCTCAGAGCACAGGACAGGTTTGGCTTGTTCACCCCCCCACAGCGTTATTCAGCCAGGCTGGGCCAGGTATACATCCACACTGACATATATCAAAGTGAATTTCATAGCTTGCATGTGTACACCCAGCTCCCAGACCCAACTTTGAAAAGCACAGATTGACGGCGACATGTTTTTTTCTCGCGCGATAAGAGTCTCGCGGTAACGCAGCATGTTACTGCCGTTAACGGCCCAGTTATAATTTTAACGTTTCAGGCAAGTATAATCGTGACAATCAGATGTGGGTCAGTTGAAAAATAAGTGTAACTAAATGGTCAAAAAGTGGGATTCAGGCAGCAAATGCAGTCTGAGCATCAGTTCTTGCAGAGTAAACTCGGTCGTACCCATAAATGCAAACCTTCCATAACGCATCCCCAACCCTGGAAGTTGTTTTCAAAATGTTGCCTTGGCAACGTAAAAACCTGTTTTCTTACAATCGTCATGAAAATGAGTCCTCATGGAAAATAACTGTTTCAATATGATCATTAAAAGAATCTCAGTCCTTTGAACACGTTGTTCTTTAAAAGCACGCTGCAGCATGCTTATGGTTCGGATTCCTCCGAGTCTTCATATGATCAGAGGAGCACGACTCGAAGCCTCAGCATGAAAAAGGGAGGAAAATAAAAGACGTGACTTGTGCCGTTGGTTTGATGCTCTCGTTCTTCATCCCCAGCTCGAGATGAGTCATCCCCGCTGCACTCGGCTCATCAATAATACACAGCCCCTCCATCCTCACGCCAGCGGGCGCAGACCACATTACTAATTTAACTTTTATTTTTCTGTTTTCTCCGCCTGCCTCACCTCAGCCTGCTCTGATGAGTCCGGCCGGTCGGTGGGAGCGTCGTGACGGGGGCCGGGGTCTCCGCCAAGCAGCTGGTTCAGATTCAAGTTATTGATTTAGTGAGTGTGGTCCGCACGCCCAGAGGCCATGTTGGACCATTTGATACAGAAAAAAAAGGCAAAAATGGATCAGATATTCACCGTTACTTACTGGGTGTTTGCTGTCTTGGTGTTGGTTAACGTCCACTGAGGTACAACAGCTGATATCAAACTGGCACATCAACACAGCAGGAAACACTTGAGCTCAAATCCCATGGTAAGATATTAAAGTTGATCAGGCAAGTTTGTTTGTTTTGATTATAACAGGGGCGTCAATCTTACGGGCCGCCGGCCAAAACCGGACCACCAGAGGCTCCGGTCCATCCGGCAGGATGACTCATTCTGCAGAACCAGACTCAGAGGTTGTTCGTGCTGCTGCAGTCTGGTTGTTACAAGGTGATTTACGTTTCATCAGGTGTGACACTCAGCAAAATCAGCTTAGCTGTTTGGGTCAAGGTTTTCCAATTGCAGATCAATATAAATCAGTCCTCCAATCAGTGCTGCTACTCTGTGACTTAAATGAAAGCTTGTTTTTGGTTTAAATTGCATGTTGCAGCTTTCTCATTGCACACATAGTGACATTAACCTTCTGTGAGGGTGAATTCCTGGAGCATATTGGTGCAGAAGGCTGGAGAATCCGAGAGTCTGGAGAAGCAGCAGAGTTTCACAGACATTAACCTGAAGAGAAAATAACACTGGTGCAGGGACGATTGTTGTTTTTTCTGCAGATTTGGACAGTCAAAAATTGAGAAAACATTAATTGCAAGAAAAAATAAAAAACACAATGATGTGATACTGTTAGTATATAGCTGTATAAGAATATTGATATGTTTGATGGGAAGTTTGACTTTTTTCATTTTCCATAAAAAGATATTGAATAAATGTAAATGTACTGTTTGGGGAAAGAGAGAAATTTTGAATTTTATAGTTCATCGAACCACTTAAAATGTGCGCACCCACCCTGAGGAGGCCTGTGAGCGTTACATAACCACAGGGAAGCCGTAATGTATTCTCCGCTGGATGCTATTAACCAGCCCCGGGCGTTTCGCCAGGTCGAATCGTCTCCTCTCAAACAATTGTTGGGGCTGTCAAAGCCCGCCGGTGAGCAACAGCTGTATCAAATACCACTCATCACAACGCCGTTCTCCTCATCAATTATGGACGTGGGACGCTGGTACAGAACATACGTAGTGTGTGCTTTCTGTCGCGCCGTTCTCTGTCGAGTTATCTTTTCACGTATTGTAGTGGAAGTGGAAACACGTATTAGAAAACTTTGACTTATGATCTGGAAAATATGGTCAACATAAGAAGAGAGTGTCTTCCATTAGATTATAAATTAGATGTTAATCATACCTCAAATAAAGTTGGTTCATGTATAATTTTCCCTGAGAAGTGAAGCTAGCATGCTAACTGCATGCTAACTTCAGTCTGACCTGTTGTTGTGGTCTCACAGCTGTGTGATTGGGAGCAAACAAACGATGAACTCCCAGCGAATGTAGCTGTACATTCACACCATGAAGTGGTGACTAACCCAATCTTTAACGCCCTTTCGGTCTTGCATAAGAGAAAATAGCAGCAGGGTAGTGAAACTGCTGGATGGAATTCCAGCAGGTAGCATGGTATGGTGCCAATAGGCCAAATGGAAAGCAAAGCTGATTCTACCACAGATGTCAGAAACTGGTCTTTTCAGAACAGAAAAAAAGCTCCACACGGTTGCTACTGGTCTGAAACTCAATGTGGGGGCAGAAAAAAGTGGAATTATGAAGTATAACACCACTGGAGAATCCCTGCACCCCTATTCAAACCAGGGTTTGAATCCCTCCCCACAATCCATCTGTCTGAGTCTGGTTCTACAGAAAGTCTCCTCTGTGTCTGGTTCTGTAGTGTTGAATTGAACTGAATCATGACGGCAGCATCTCCGCTCATATTCAATTGTAATGGACTGGCAACCCGTCCAGGGTTTTCCCTGTCCTTGTTCGTAGTTAGCTCTGATGGATGGACTGATGCTGCCTGACATGTTTGGATGATCAGGGAACAGAAAACATACTGAAAAAAGAACGACACGAATAAACAGTGGCTTCTCCAAGGTGACGGAGACGCTTTCGAGGGAAGAATGCTGAAGCCGTTGACGGTGTGAAGCCTCGTTAAAACGGAGGATTTCATCATGTTGGGCCGATGGGCGGGCTGACGAGCTCCGCCAGAGAACACTCAACCCTCGTAACAATCCTTCCCGCAGCCTTATGCACAGTCACTCACCTTCATCCCAGAGATGACGCTCTTCATCTGGAGACCAGAGATGGCGCCGCGCCGCTTCATTAGCAGGAGACGAGATGCAAGGCACTTTCAAACCCGAGAACCGTGAACCATCTGGAAATCTCAATCATTAGGTTACGACTTGCAAATTGCTGCAAGAATGGAGAGAGCGCTAAGCCCCGGTGGAAATATGGCCTCGGAGGATGCAGACGCCGCTTTATCGCCTTGAATAATGATGTACGAAATGTGACACGGAGAGCCACAATTAAGGAAGAATTCTATGTATTTACCCGGTGCCAGAATGATTCGCTCCAAACACAAAGGGCCCTGACAACATGTTGAGTGTGTGTGTAGCCGAGGGACCCATTAAAAGCCGTCATCGGCCGTCATCGGCTCGGTGGCAGCAGCCTGCCCTCTCCTCCAAAGTCATTAAGTCCGCGGGTGTTGATCTTACAGGTGAGAACATCCTCTGCTCGCAGGCCAAAGCAGATTAAAGGGAAGCATTACAGTGCGCAGTCAAAGTATTAAGGGAAGGCGAATTATAACTAGCCTGCTCAGTCTGACTGGACTCCAACGTCTGGGAAACCCGAAGAGTCACACATCGCTGCAACAGGAGTCGGTGGAAGCTTTTTCGGTTCTGATACAGTCCACTGGGCTTTACTTACTCACTGCTTCTCTTAATTGCTTCTCAAGCTTGATTTCTTTAATAGTGTTTCTCACTGTCACGACTCCATACCGGGAAGGCCTGCGATGTTTTAAAGAAGATGTGTGAAATACCTTCCAGGGATGATTATCATTGAGATTTCAAGCAGCGAGAGAAAAATCACCCCTATTCCCCTCTCGGAAATAGCTCTGCTATATAATCCCTCTATCTGAACACAGGTGATATCAACCTCCGCAGGATTAGCTGCCACACCGCGGACCGCTGTGGAGGGAAAAACCTGCTTCCCAACTGACAAATCATCTGGTGGGTGAAGTTTCACTTCCTCACTCTCATTACCAGATTCTGCTTTGGCAAAAAAAAAACATTGACTGTAAAAACCAGACAAGGCACATTCCTCAAGTCTGGACTTTCTGCTGTGAGAATCTTAATCTTATGCTCCTTAATCCTCATTCGCACATGAGTTCACACACATGCAAATATCCAGGGTTGAAAAGAGGAGTCAAAGATTCTGTTTCAAATGAAAAAAAACATCATTTTTGACTTTTCATTTCAGAGAAGTTTCGCGTTCACATGAGAACGTTTGAAACGTTCTGTTTCCATTGAAATGGCAGAAATACTGAAATGCCAGGTCACGAGTTAGCACTGTTGATTGTTTTTGTAATAAAATTGCGCATAAGTTCGTGGCTGCCATTGTTGTTATTGTGCAGAAGAATTATTGTGTGCACGCATATTTTCATCATCTATAAACTGATGGAGCCTAAGTGTTTCAAAAAGTTCAGTTCTCCACCATTTCCATGGAGATGAAATCGGGGAACTTTCAAAAAGTTACACTTTGAGAGCAGTTTTCTGATTAACCGAAGAATTTCCCTCTGGAGTGAATTAAGAATTTCTCTTCTTTTCGGTTGTGTTCCTCACATGTCAGACATTCAGGTGCGACTTGACCCTGTCAAAGCTTCAGTTTTTTAATTAGGTTTTCGTTAGACTTTTAGTTGTATAATTAAATCCAAAGGTAAATGTGTTATTGTCACAGACTGTCCAAATACCAGGAATGGAAAACTTAAAGTCAGCAGGTGCGTTTTAATCAGCCGCACTGTCAGATTCACAGGTTGGCCGAACAGCAATGCTCTACTGTTGTGGTGGCATTATTTATGAACTCAGAGGTCTTAATTTTCCCCTAAAAACCGTGTAATGTGTGGAAGGGGTGATGTATTTTAGAGTGCACGTCTCCAGCTCAGTTAGATTTACAGTGTATGTTACTTTTCTGTGGATTCACAGCAGCAGAGCTGTCAGCGTGCACGCCGCCTGCCTGCCCGCTTCGCCTCCTTCCAGCACGGCAGACCACAGATTTATTTCCACTGTTGCATCAGGATGTCATAGCGGTGACAAGTGAACAGGGGTGATGCTCGACTGTGGAAAAAAAAGAAAACCTTCTTCTTGGATCTAAATTAAGAGTCCAAGTGTACGGACTTGTCTGCTCTCATAAACTGTGGCGTCGGCTCTGGCAACAGTGATTTCTTACAGTTTCGCCTCGGAGCTGCCTCAAGCCTGAACACAACAGTATATTCTGCAGACCTCGGCTTGGATTTCTTGGTCCTGTTGGAGCTGAGGTATAACTAGAACTGAGTCCAAAGTCTTAGTTGGGTTTGATGACCAGATGGGACTGTAGTGCACGCTTTAAATTGTTCAGTTACATTTATTAATGGAGACTCACACACCAGCATTCATGGCCACATGACAACATTTTGAAAACGATGACATGGAACAAATAAAAAAAAACAATTTTCACCCACATAATTTTTTGATAATTGGATTTTATTTTTTTTTTAAATTTTGACCAAACAAATGAAGAAAAAAAATGCACCTTTTCAAATTGAACTTTTACTTTCTGACATTTAAGTCAAGAAAAACACTAAAATCAGTCAACATGTTATCATTCAACAGTTCAGTGAGGACCATCGATCCCTCTGTTTCAGGGCCTTTTGTTAACTAATGAAGCTTTTTTCTATCTGCACACTCTAAGTCTCGGTCACAGGTGCAATAATGATGAGTTAAAGTGAGCAGAGAAGCTTTAATCACAATCATATATCATGATAACCGTAGCTGGTGTTCCAGCTGACAGATAATAAGCAGCTGAGAGTGTGAGGGTGAGCTGAATAAAACATAAAGGCCAATAAATAATTCCTCAGTAGGTTCCCTGAGATTGAATCTGATGGTGGTTTGCATCCAGAGCTCAATGTGAGGCCGTAATATGTCCACAGTGAAGTTAGATGAGATTTGCTGTTACGTTGGAAATAATGGGAATACAAATCTGAGCGAACAAAAACCTGTCAGTATATCTATCCTAATAAAAAGGAGATTATATTTATCTGTCTCTTGTTAGCATGGCAGATGTGTTTGCCTTCGAAAGTCTTTTTTTATCATTTCATGAATATTCAAACTGAGATACTTTCCTAAAAGCCAGTTTTGGACAATATGAGTCCTTGCCTATGGCTTCCTGTTAACCAACGTCTTTGACTCTATCAATGTTTTATTAATGTGGTGTCAAATATTGGCCCACATACAGGCTGATTTCATCCAATAAAACCAGATAAAATGCATCTTAACAGCCTCTAAATGTCAAGACTCTGAGTGTGTTACTTTGTTTTGACGTAAAGATCCTTACAAGTCCACATGTTTAACATTTCAGTGTTTTTATGAATGCCTCTTGGTGCCAAATACAATGAAATTTGAAATACAAAAAAAAGACTTATCATTTCTGTATGCTTGTGATTTCAACGGCCCAGGCCTCAGTATGGCGTCAGATCTGACCAGGTGAAAAACAGAAAACGTTTAGAGTGTCCGTTTACGGGACAGAGGTGCTCAGAGCCACTTCAAATATTTGGAAAATGGCTCAAAATGTTGACTTTTAGAAAATGACTTTCAGGTAAAATCCAAGTGAAACCATGATAATTGATGTGCATGTTGTTGAAGAAAGGGTCAATAAAGGGAAAAAAAGCAAGCTGTGACTTAAAGCTAACAGCCAAAGAGACAGCAGGTCTGCTAAAGAAGCGGACCGTTTATACTTTTACAGAAATGACATGAAACTCACGTATTTTATTAGTTTGTTTAACCACCAGCTTCATATCTCCTTTTACTCAAACACTGATAACTTGGTCCTCTCTTCTTTTTTTTTTTTTTTCTTTTTACCTGAACTCATCCGTTGCCACAATGATGGACAAACCATTGGGTCCTGAAATTATATCTGCTCTTTCCTGAATGCTCGGCGGGGGGGCGGCTGGGCTCCCTGCAGAGCTTATATCAGTGCCGCGGAGGCAGGTGAAAAGCGGGGCATGGCCGCTGCCCATTATATTTCCTGAAAGGACAAATATCCAGTTACCTGTCAAGTGTCAAGCTCCTTTCATGGATTTTCCATGTGTGGCGGCGCTCGGCTCGAGTGAAACGCTCCGCCGGCGCACCGCCGCCTGTCACGGCGGAACAGTGGCTGTCAGGTAATGTATAGTTACGTGATTGAACGCTTGTTTCCGGTGGCTGTGTGGTTTAGTCGTAATAGCGGGGCAGGAATAAAAGCGGACCCCAAGCTGTTTCCTAGCAACAGTGAGATGGTCCATAACCTGGATGCAGACGGTCGAGAGCCTGTTTGGTTTTTGGGCTTTGGCTTTATTGCTGAGCAAGGCATTGACGCAATCGGAGATGGGGGGAACAAAAGAAGAAGAAGAAGAAGAAGCAGACTCCAGCAGTTTAACATGATTGTAAAAGTTTGATCGTGATGCCTTCGGGGCACAACACACGAACACCGAAAGAAACGGTTAGTCTCAGAAGAAAAGACGGGAAGGAAAAAAAAAGTGTTTTTCTGGACAAGATGCAGAACTCTCAGCTGGAGGTGTTGTTGCGATGCGTGTGGGGGTGAGTGTAGGAAGTTGTTGAGAGCAAAATGTAACACGTTCGTCAAGCTGGAGAAAAGAACATCCCTCGGCTAATTTAGCTGATCGCTCGGATTGGCACAGTCAGCGGCATATTGGTGCTTGAAGGCGTATGACATATGTGTTGGCAAAAGCTCAACCAGTACATGCATGATAGTTGTACTTCTTTTTCTTTTAATATTCTTTCTTTGTTTGCACTTTTGGCAACGATATAGTCTCTGACAGATTTCGGCTCATTTCAGAGGCATTTTGTTCAGCTAGCCACACGAAGAATTCCCATCCGAGCTTTGGTCGAACTACTCAGTCAATTTTATTACAATACCAAGCTCTGTTTTTATTCATGATTAATAATGTAACTCATCTTTGTATTTTTGCTGCCTGTGTTAAAGATGTATTTCATTTCTAAAGTATTGAAAGACGCAGAGCAATTTTAGAGTGCTTCGAGTTCGTACTTGCATCTGAAATGTTGCGCGCTAACAGTGCGAGCATCCTTATGGGATTTACTATAGGAATTAGCATCCTGCTAAGCAAAAGCTAATGACTAATGCGGTCCTTTGAGTTCTTTTCTTACTTGGAATTACTTATCCAGGACATTTTTTTGTGTTGTATTGGTGTGAAAGCATTGTAACTGCATCGTTTGTTCTGTATGTCACAGTTTGACAGTCAACCAGTAAATTCACCAAAACAGCAAGAGCCTTCCTGGGTTTTTACTGAACACTGTTATCTGCAAAGTCAGTTCCCAAATACTAGTAAAAGCAGGAGACCATGACGGGTAAAAACCACATTACATATAATCTTTGTACACAGAGATGGAGAAGATCATGCCTCGAAACGCCTGAAACTTTGTACGGATTGGGACTTCTAGAGCTCTACCTGTCGTTGCTTCGTTGCTTCATTGAGCCAAAGCAGTCAACCTTGGCCAAAGTAATCAAACTGATTGGAAGACCGTCAGATGTTATAGCTAAAGGCTTTTCATCGATAAAGCCCCAGGGTAGTTTTCCTTGAAAAAGTAGAAAGCGGTTAATAATTCTCTTTGAACGTGTTTCGTGTGTGTGTGTGTGTGTGTGTGTGTGTGTGTGTAGGTTTTCTTCTATCGTTCACCAAGTATTGAGAAGGCAACATTTGAACTTTGCTGATACTTGCAGTCATTTCTTAATCATGACCCCACTCTGAATGTGTGTGAGAGCTGCAGTGTTTACACAACAGCAGAACGTTTAGATGTAGATGTTTTCATGGACCACGACGCATTACAGACTTCACCACGTACGAGCAGTGTTTGGCATTAGGGGGATTCTGGGGGGAAATCTGCAGAGACCCTTCAACCTTCCAGCTGCGAGGTGAAAGCGCTCCAACGTCCAGCCTTGGCTCGGCATCGTGAATTAATCATAAATGGACAAATATACACATGTGCATAAAAACGTGTGTAAACGTGATATTGCGTGCCGATTGGTCGCACTGAGGATTGAGTCTAATCAATGAGCTGAACAACACAGAGCTACCCTTCATGCGGCACTATTTGTGTGTGTGTGTGTGTGTGTGTGTGTGTGTGCGTTCTTGTATTTCTATCCTTGTTGGGGCCAAATGTCCCCACAAGGATAGCAAAACGTGGAACGACGTGCCTTGTGGGGACCTTTTTCCGGTCCTAAGTAGGAGAAACAGTGTTTTCTTGACCATGTTGTTGTTACTGAAAAAAGTAAAAGTGCAAAAACATTTCTTTAGGGTTAGGCTTTGTTGTGGTGTGGGTTAGGGTTAGGGTAAGGGTCAGGGTTAGGGGCTAGACATGAATGGGAGTCAATGGACGGTCCCCACAAGGATAGAAATACAAGACTGTGCGTGTGTGTGTGTGTGTGTGTGTGTGTGTCCATTCTGCTCCTTGGATTATATAGAAAACCCAACACAGTTTGGAGACCACTGCTCTAGAAAGGATTGAAATGCTTTAGAATAGAATTTAATTGGGGCAGCGGTGGCCTGAGGGGTTGGGAAGGCAAGCGTGTGACTAAAATTTCACCGGTTCAAATCCCAGCGCCAGCAGATCATCAGTTTAAGTCCCTGAGCAAGGCCTTTAACCCCCAAAGGCCCCGGCTGTGATAGGACGAACATTTAAGAGTAAAATCAACCAAATCCTCCACGTGGAAGGACGCGGCTGAAACAAACTCATTTAGTAGACATGGGATGACAAAGATAAGGCTTGTGGGCCAAAACCAACCCACAGGAGGTGGGGTTTTTAAGACTTTTTTTTCTTTTTTAAAGGCAATATACTTTAAGTTAAGAGTTCCAATAAGAATATGACTATTATCATGTTCAAAACATTCATTTATTGAAGCTGCATACATACACAAATCAGGTGCCAAATTTAAAGTACAGTTTATCCACACATCTCGCAACCAGACAGAGAACATTTCAGCCGCCTCTTTTTCATTCTGTAGAACCTCCTCATGCACTCCTTGTAGTCCAAGGCCTCCTGGTCTGGTCCATCAACCTAACAACAAACATCCATGTGCCTCTCTTCTGTCTGTGGCGCAGAGGAGTCTTCACCTTAAACAAAACAAGTGATCATGTATTAAAGGGCAACTTCGGTTTTTTGACACCTGGACCTTATTTCTAGGTGTGTGCATGCTCATATACTCACTCAGACAAACACTGTGCAGCACGGAGTCCTTCAGAAGCTATTTAGATCCAACCGATATAGCCGCACTTAGCGCGGGCCACGGCAAGGCGGCTTCAGCGCGGGACATAATCTCTGCAAAGTCGCTCAATTCAGCTATATTTCTTCCATCCATCGCCAGTGTTATCATAAAGTCAGCTTGTCTACCGTCTTCAGGTGGGCCAATTTGGTCTGATTCGGGGCCGAAGTGGGTAAACGGCCCGGAGCATGCTCCACGGAGTCTCCGGAGGTCTCCAGGCCGGCCTGGCTGCACCACGCCGCACTGCGCGCGGGGGCCCGCCGCGTTCCGCCTGGATGTCTCTCCTCACCGAGGGTCTCCGGAGGTCTCCAAGCCGGCCTGGGCGCACCGGGCACTGGGCTTGGAGACCTCCGGAGACCCGCGGTGAGGAGAGACATCCAGGCGGAACACGGCGGGTCCCCCCGCGCACGATGCTGCCAGGCCAGCCTGGAGACCTCCAGAGACTCCGTGGAGCAAGCTCCAGGCCGTTTACCCACCTCGGCCCCGACTCGGACCAACTCGGCCCTGGAAGTCAGACGCCCGCGCGACGTGACAGCCGAGGCCCAGCCAAAGTGCCTCTCTGCTGGGGAGAGGAGCTCCGCGACGTTCCCCTCCGAGCTAATTGTGGCTAAGTCAGTGAAAACTGTCAGCTCGTCAGCTGAGCTGACACACCTGAAGACGGTACACGAGCTGACTTTATGATAACACTGGCGATGGATGAAAAAATATAGCCGAAATGAGCGACTTTGCAGAGATTATGTCCCGCGCTGAAGCTCCTTTGCCGTGGCCCCCGCTAAGTGCGGTTAAATCGGTTGGATCTAAATAACTTCTGAAGGACTCCGAGCTGCACGATGTTTGTCTGAGTGAGTATATGAGCATGCACACACCTAGAAATAAGGTCCAGATGTCAAAAAAAAACCGAAGTTGCCCTTTAAGTATTCTGATACAGACATGAGGAGTGTTAGCGTTTTCAATCATATATTACAATTTTGAGTGCAGAGAAGAGCCTCTCCACATCTGCAGTCTGGACTGGGGCTGTGAGCTGCAAGGCTTAGGGTGGGATACAGCTCAGCAGATTCTGCAGATACAAGCCACAGAAGCACCTCCTCCAGGGATTTGTTTGGAATAAAAGTAGTGAAAACAAAGATGAATGAAATTATTAAGTATAACCAGACTGTTGTGGTGGTGATAGAGGTAATGTAATTTAATATACAGTACCTTCAGATCAGGACTCCCCACCCTCAGTCTGCATGAGCTCCATTCAGACAAGAGGTCAAACTCCCTCAGTCTTCTGGAAAGAGGAATAAAAAACAATGTTTCAGTCATGTACATGTTGGCTTTGCGTTGTTATGCTCCTAATTGGAAACGGATTGAAGTACCCTCACCTCGCCGACTCGTCCTGTCCTGCATTCTGACCCTCGCTATCGCCAGTCCCCTGTGAACTGCTTTCAGACCTGACACAAATTTCCACACGTTGTCACCAAAATTAATTTATTCCATTTTAACTGCCTGTTACGTTAATTTCTCTGCTCTGTTCCACCTGGACTCTTGACTCTCCTCATCGCGGGGTTGCTTTTTAAAGTAGTATCTGATTTTGCCTGCCGTATCTGCAACGGTAAAAATCATAAACGTTACTGTGACTCGGAGGAAACTTTTTTTTTGTTTTAAATGATCACAACATGCTTGGATGCAAAAAAAAAAAACGAAAAAAAAAACAAAAACCAAGCTTTATTTACCTGTTTGTACCATCGATAGCACCAACTAGCGGGAAAAAACTGGAAAAAAAACACTAGTCAATCTGTTTCTTCTTCGGTAGTTGCTTCAGGTCTTTCTGGTGCACTGCTGTTGATGTAGCGCCACCATAGTATATATATGTAGTGGCTGCAGAGGACGTCAATCACTCAATCAACAAAGCTGGAGCTTCACGCTGTGTTAAGCGATATCAATCACTCTGGCTGGAGGCGGCCGCCACGCAATTTTGAACACAGGAAAAACCCTGGTAGCAGATACATCAGTGATGCTGCCATGAAAGTTTGCTATAAAATAATATACGTATATAACAACTGTAGAAGTTTTTGGAAATTTTCACTGAAATTGGGTTTATGTTGAGACTGTCATCATTTCCAGTAGTAATTGTTGGGTTTTTGAAACTATGCATAATTTCATTACATATACTTTATGCCACAAGGAAGAAAAACTTTAAAGTTTAGATTTAAATGTTAACATGATAATTGGTCCACCCCAATTCAAGATGAATTCAGCTGTATGCAGACCCTGAACTAAACTCAATTTGACACATCAGGATTGGTGGATAATTGATCAATTATCAATTGAGTTCAAATGTAGCTTGGCTATCTTTCAGCTTCAAACCTGAGCACTTTGATGGCGATCAAAGGACTTCCTGATTTTTTTTATTCAAGTATTCATTTTACTGTTCTGCCCCGGGACACATTCTACTTGAAATGTTCCAGATTTTTTATTTGGTTTTCTATCGACAGCAGAGGTTTATCCAATGTGATGAAGTGAAAATCCATCCATTTACACACACAGAACCCAAAATTACCAGTTATTCGCTGTTGAATCTACCCTGCGTCGGTATGAATTCCTACATTACAGTGGCTAAATCATTTTTATCTTTCGTGAGCATGAAACCAGATGTGTGTCCTTCAAACGGTGTAATTCTCACTGCATTTATACTTCAGAGTTGTTCTAAACAGAGAAGAATATAAAAGTAAATTATGATGACGACACCAATGTTGATATTGAGGAGAAGAAACAATTGAAGGCGATTTTCAAACACTTAATGCATTTTTCCTTCATTTCAAATCTCCCATCATGGTTAGTAGTGGTATTGCTTTGTTAGTCTATCCGTAAGCTTCAACAAAAAAAAAAATACTGATGAAATGAGTCTGATTGGAAGTCCTTGTGCGTCTCTGATATCAAGCATATAGGAAATTATAGATTTCAGTGGTACTGTAATTCGTGGATTTTCTTGAGCTTATCGTTTCAGTTTAGTATTATTAGAGGAGTTCCATTTATAAATTTTCTCATTTTTCTTCAACCTTCAAACTGGTGTAGTGGTTATTGTGCGCTTGTCACATATTTTGAAAGCAGATGATTTATTGCTGCTTTTCACAGCCTTGAATGAATGTGAAGAGTGTGAGGTTAATGTTGGTAAGAGAGACTAATTCAAGGCACTTCAGTCAGCCTTTGTATCATAATGTTAGTATACAAAAGCACAAGGAAAGGTCTTCGACCTGGCTCGTCATCTAACTGAGGCAACAAAAAAAGGGAAGTAAATGATAGGATGGATTCTCCTACACGAGTACTCTCCAGCTGAGGAGAGCCGACCCTCTGCGGTAATGAGGATCTCAGAGTTTTTGCTACTCCAAGCACACGATCCTGACATGTAGCGCTAGTAACATACAGTTCCAGAGATAAGCCGTCTCACTGTCGAGGATCTTTATCTCTCATGTGAGATAAATTGCCAGGGAAAGCCGAAGGGGTGGGGGTTTGCCAATCTCAGAACATTGCCTTCTTTCTAAGAGTTTCTCACAGTCCAATGCATCAAGCGCCGCTCGATTTTGAGCGAATGCGAGAGAATCGATTGGCCTACAGGCAGTGCTCATTATGACGAACGTCACCATGCTTGGAGATTGTTCTGATGTGACCCCAGCAGGGAGGAACGATCCATCCAGAGGAGCCCGGGACCTGGAATCACCCCACCTTTCCGATCCTACTGTTGGCTGCTGCAATATCTTGCAACATTTTTGCTCGGTGACCTTCGAGAGACTTAAGAAAACGTCTCTGGACCACTTGTCTGATTCCTGATAACACTGAAACCAAAGAACTTTTCTATACAAAAGCACCATGCAGGTTTTTGCAACTCTCCTCAGATGTGTGAAAATGTATTTAGATAATTTGAAACTAAATATATGAATAACTGAACTCGAAGCTTGGATACCGTCCGTCAACAGTGAGTGACCTTGGAGTGACCGGTCCTCCTTTCATGGACTTTAATCTCCAGAGCCTAAATTATCAGACTAATGAATCAGAAGTTAATAGTCTTCAAATGGAGAATGAGAATTATAGATTCAGTACAATATTCAACTGGGAGACAGTGAAAAGGGTCAAGCACTGGAGTAATGTGATTATTCCTCTTAATTTCACTCAGGATTGGACGACTTGTTTCCTTTCTGCTGTCAGTAAACTATTGCGTTACGCTCTGATGAGGATTTGTGTTCGGCCCTGATTGCTTACAAATCATAGAAAAGTAGATTTAGCCACACGCAATAGAATTTTGCTTCACTATTTAATAGAAAGCTCTATCAATTTGTTTTTTTTTTTTTACTCTCCCCTGTCTGCTACACACTGTAGAAGAAAAACAGAATATTCAAAGTGTGTTCTTCTCTTTCTAAGTACTGTCACACTCAGAGGATTTTTATATTCATGCACAAATAGTGTCAAGAATCCTTTAAAGAGCTGAAAGGAAGAAAAAAAAACATAAGAATGTTTGTTTTAATGCCAGAAAGCCAGATTTGACAGCACTGAAAACAATGGCCTGGATCTTACCGACTATTTCCAACTCAGGCTTGAAATCGATCCCAGTTGATGTCTTTCGTAACAGCTGTCTCCACAATATCTGCAACATCTACTGGCTCAAAAAGAGCTCAAGTGATGAAGAAGATGAGTAGTGTAAATATGTTTCTAGAAGTGAAGAATCACCGGTAGCTATGTTCTTGTGAAGTCATGGTCTTGTCACTGACTCTTGTGATTGATTGAATGAATGAATTCCAAACACAAAACTGCATATTGTTTATTGTTTAACAACATAACCTGTAATTCCAAAATGATTCAGAAATCCCCAAATTACACACCTTGTTCTCAGTAACATCTTAACCATGCAACAAATGTTGGGATTGGATTTAATGGCAGTTCGTAAAGTCAGGGCTACGAATACTGAACGCCTGGAAAACAATCTGAGGTTGAAAACAGATGAGGTTAAGTGAACTGGATACTAGGGAGAAAAAAAGCATTTTTTGACCCCATTTGCCCTATTTTTAAATGAAAATGGAAAACTTTGGGTGTCTGTTTACACAACAACGATGCTTGGAATCACAACCAAATGTTTGAAAAAACGACGCCCAAGGTGGAGCTTTTTGAAAATGCTCTGATTCTGTCCCTGTATAAATGGGGGAAAATGCAATTTTCTGAAAATACTCTGACTAGGTCTCAGTGTAAATGGGGGAAAACCCAACTTTTCTGAGACACTGCTATTGAGCACGCCTAGTAAATAGATCTTGTGCACATGGCTGAGTAGATGAACAATAACATCATTGTTAGCCTCCTCTCAGTCTATATTCTCCTCTAACTTTGTATTTAGCCATAATTCCAATCCAATCTGACCATCTGACTATGCAGATATCCATGTGCTCACCATTGTCAGCGTTTGTCTGTGGATTCATTACAAAAACAAGCCGCTGCACCCACTTGTGGCCTGGCATGCCAACTACATTAATGTCAGTGTTTGTTGCTGTTTCCATGCAAATGAACATTGTTTGCAAAGGTTGCTGTGTAAACGCAAAACTTTACTGAAAAGAAAATATATAAAAAATGATGTATTTTCACTTGAAAAGATAAAGTTTCTCAAAAGTGGCAAGAAAAAACTTTTGATGTCCTCCAATATTTGAAAACGGTTGTGGTAAAGCAGTATTTATAAAGTTTCCTGTTGGGGAAAGGTGTGGACGGCAGGCAGGCCAGTTCAGCACCCAGACTCCTGTCAAAATATGCCGCTGTGCTGTGTGGGTAGAGTGTAAATCCCCGTTGGATTTCTGCTTTCAAACACCATCTGTTTGAAGCGAACCCTCTCTCTGCCCATCTGTCCTGTCACACAGCATCACCATTAACCCTGCTTTTCTCACATTAACCAGAAAATAACCATTCTGATCCTCAGTACCCACAACAATTCAACTCGCCTGCCAGGGTTCAGTTGTGAGATTTGGGAGACTTGAGCTCCCAGCAGGAACTGTAGCCTCCAATGTAGCTGCTGGTCTGCATCAACGATTAGATCCAGGCCCCAGAGGATTTGTTAGCTCTGTTCCTTCTTACACCTTGTTATTCCAGCCTTGTATTCTTCAGAAACCCTGAAGATGAAATGAGTCCACTGGCAATTCATCAGTCTTTGCATGCCTCTTATATATAATATAGTTCATTGCTGCGCCTATAAGACTTGTCAGACCAGCCAAGAACAGTTCTCAATTTAAAAAGATCCTCAGAAACAACACCTTGGGCACTCTTTCACATGATAGTAATATGTATCTTTCATGAAGAATAATATATATATTTTTTTAGCTTTTTAAAGAGTATCTTCATCGCAGGATGCTTGGTTTGGCGTCCAGTTGACTCGAGACTACAGTTTGAAATCATTCTTTCAACATATAAATCTCTTAGCACACAGGCTCCATCATACAGAGCTGTTAGTCCCATATTGTCCAGCAGAACACTTGGTTCTCAGAGTGCTGGAGGCAGAGCTTTCAGCTAGGTTGAAACTGTTGGAGGTTCTACACCGAGCTCCTCTCCTTCCTCCACACACCACGTTTTACTATCATGTGTCATGAGCTATATTTTGTCTCCGTCCTAGAGTCTGTCACTGCCATCGTCTCTCTGTTTCAACCTACAGGATCTCTGACGGTGGAATAAGAGGTTTGCAGGTCTGAGCCACCTGCTCCGATCCGTCGACGATGAACAGATTTATGCCTGCTGAACTGGATAAGAATCCCTACCTGAACCAGGGTTTGAGTCCACAATCTGTCTGTCCTATCCCTCTCTCTGTATCTGTCCTGTAAACCCAGCAGGGAAGCAGAAACCCTCCACTGTTTTTGTATTTGGCGATATCTGAATACAGTTGAATGGAATCGGTTCATTGAATTCCCTGATATTAGTTCTGTCTTGTACTTCAACATCTTTGGCTCTCCTGGAGGTAAATGACAACTGAAAACTGAAACACCCCCATCAATAAGTAATTAAATTTCTTTAGAAGTGAGAATCTTAGTCTGAAGTGGATCCTGGCCGCTTTAGCCTACTTTGGCGAAGGTCAAACAGGTCTTCCCCATGTTCTCCTGTGGCGGAGGGGCGGAGCTCCAGGAGCAACAAGGGAAGTCTTTCTAGAATATCCGAATGAAGGTCAGCTTTCTGGGCCGCCGTTTCCCACAGTGGCCATCCCGCCCGGGGAAAAGGAGACGGAGGATGCAACGCAACACGACCGCCGCAGTGTTACGCAAGAACCGGGGAAAGTGCAACAACAGCATGGAACCCGGTCTCCGAGTAGAGAAAGTGCCAACGGTACACAAAAGACAAAGGGGGGAGAGATGGATGGACGAGGTTGGGGGGGGGGGGGCAGAGGCGGAGGGGGTAATTTAATCACATCAGCGTTCTCATTCACAGGACAGAGACGCAGAGAGTCAGAGTTATGAAAGACTAATGAAATAAGCCAGAGCTGAGTCAGATGTTTGCTTGCGTCCGAGGGGTCAGAGAAGGAGAGGGATCCGAGGTGTGGGCGGCATTAAAAACACAACAGATCCAGATTACAGTGACTCCCCCAGTGGTTCGGGTCAAAGGGTGAAGCGAACAAACAAGAGGAGAACTCCATGCTAATTCCCCCCTCTGAGCTGAAGAACACACGCATGATCACACATGCGTTCTCATCGGGCCTTAAACACACAGCTCCCCGAGCCTCCAGCTCCGCGCTATCATCCACACTTCCCTGACCATCCTGCCCGAGGTTCGGCTTCCCAGCCCCGGGACGCTCTCGGTCTTTTATCAGATGCAGCCAAGAAAACTCCTACAACACCCAACAGATCACTATCGCTTCACATAAATGTAGAAATGATCCACCACCGGCATAGCCAAGGGTTTAGAAGCAGAAGAGGCAGACACATCAAGCGAATTTGCAAATAATTGAAATAAATGTTAATAAACTCAAAATACTGTTTCAATATTGGAGGATTCTAAAAATGCAGTGTGATTTCTGGTCGTATTCACAAAGACAGAGCTAGTTAAAGCTTCTTGACCATTTTATTAAGTTCATTGCTTGTTTTAAAATGAAAATAGGGAGAAGTATTCTTCAATCAGTTCACTGAAACTGCTCAAGTGAGTATAAAAACAGCATTTTCAGACTCTCAGAAGTCACTCATAAGTCAATAAAAAAACACGTTTGATCAGAAACTCCTTTCTCCAAACATGAACCTGTGCATCCCACTCCTGACTCCCAGTAACTTGTGAATGCCTCTCTCAGGTTTTTATTACTGCAGATATGGAGAAGTATGTCTCACTTCTACATACACTGACTATACAATACGATAAAAGACATGTTTAGATATTTGGAATAGATATTTATAGATATTTTATATATAGATATATTTAGGAAAGAAGTTTAGGCTCCATTTAAACCATTTTTTAAAGTGAAAATGCAAAGATTTTGCAGCGCTTTACGTGTCTGTTTACACTACAACCACTGAAAATGCAACTTCTTGAAAACAGCTCAAAAGGTGGAATGATTGTGAAAATACCCCAGGCATCATCTCCATGGAAATGGGTGAGAAATTGAATTTTTCAGAAATGCTGCTACTGTACACGCAGTAAATAGTTCCTCTGACGGACAATACCAGCGATGCGGCCTGCAGTCCATGTTCTGATGGGCCTCGGCAGTTTTATAGCGGACGTTCATTTTGTTGTCATGCACTTGCTCAACTGTTTGCTCGTTTGACACATGGTTAGAAGCTGCAATTACAATAACTTCATTTTGACACGAATGCATCGTAAGGCTTTGTACGTGAGAAACCTGCATCACGTTTGACTTGTTCACTGAGGTGTGTTGGGAATTATAGCATCGTGGCAAACCGCCAGGAGCTGATTTGTTATCTTTTATTTTTTTTATCAGTGGGCAGCTCACTGGAACCACGGTGTGATTTATCAACACACAGCACAGTCGGACTACTAATATTTCAGAGCCATAAACAGAAGTGCAGATCGTAACTTGCACAAAACTCGGTGAGGTAATAGGTCAAACGAATCTGACCCAGCATGTCTATCAATGCATCTTGATAATCTGACTCAGGTTTTGGAATTTCATGGGTTTTGGGGGGGTTTAAAAACCATCGAATGAGAACTACATGTATAAAAATCACAAAGCTGCTAAATTACTACTGATGGCAGAGCAAGCAGCGACATTGAGAATTTCCTCAGCAAAGCTGCTCTCAGAAACATGAAGTCATCCCAGTAGAGCACCAAAATCAGACCGAAACTGTTCCAGAGCTGTGTGCTCGTCACCCTGCTGCATGGCTTATAACACTGGAGGATGATCCAATATGACAAAAATGACATGTGACAAAACTTCAGAAGGATCCTGAGACCATCTTCAATCAAAAACGTCTCATCACATATAAACCAAGAGAGCATGAAGACTTTAATCACGTGAAGACAGTGGAGACTTTAAATTTCCCCTTTGGGATCAATAAAGTATCTATCTAGATAGATCACACATGATTTCAGGTTAGAGAGGCATCAGCAGCACAGGCCTAGAAGGAAAATGCAATCAGGGATGGCCCAACAACTCCCGCTGTCAGACTGTGGAAATGGAGCTTAAAACCCATTCAGAAACTGGCCTGGAACAGACAAGAGCTTTGTTGCTCTTGGTCAAAAAGACAGTGAAGCGCAAGCTGAGACATTCAAATGTAGAAGGACTGACGACCAACTCCTTATATATGGAAGCCAGCAGGTGACGACAATCACACACTCAGACACAGGTGAAAAGCATCAGGGTGGAGAACAGCAATTAAAGAGGAGGGAAAACCAAGGAGAATGAAACAAGAGTTAGTGTCACAAAAAACACCAAACAAAGAAAAACATGAACCATGATCGTCAATTGGCTGTTTTTGCAAAAATAGAACGATCTGCTGGTAGTTGTTAGTGCACTTGTGTTCTTCCATTGATTCTTTGGATGTGTTGGAGGCAAAGTTATTAAACAGATCAGACTGCCTCGTGAAAGCTGAGGGCAACAAAAGATAGAGATAAAAAGATAAGAACTGTGAGATAAGAACTGAACCAGTTAAGAACAGTACCAGAAATATTAAAGGTGCATTAAGGAGTTTTACAACCTTAAAAATACTTATTTTCCACCATAAACATGTTACACATTTTTAATGATGTGTACAATGTGCCCTGACATATTCATTACCAGTACCTCTAACAGCGTTAAATTGTCACTTGAAAGTCGCAGTGCCGGTCCGGCACCAGCATTTTTTTGGGGAGAATTTGAAAGGAATGACGTAATGCACGCTTCGGCTTGTTAAGTTTCGCTTTGTCCGCCATTACTCCGCCAGATGCTTAGTGAGCAAGAACTGAGCAGGAGCTTCCAGAAAGTAAGAACAGACTGGCTTCTAGCACTGCCACAGCTCCACACAGACTCCACCAGGCAAAAGAAACTTAAATTTTACTTGGCCGCTACTAAACGAGCGAAGACGGAGTCCCCCTCTTCCGTGCACACGAGCCACAGGCACGAGTTTTTCACTAAGCTACATTACGCCCAAGGCCTGTAGGGGGCGCTGTTTCGCATAAAACGTGCAAACTCCTCAATGCACCTTTAAAGTGTGATGTGTTAAAGGCAGATCAAAATTGCTCTTCTTCAGAATTGGCTTCACCACTGCCATTTTCAAGAGAGTGGGGGAGACACCTGTCTGAAGAGAGCAAATCATGGTATTTAAAAACTGTTCCTTAAAGAATCCATGAAAAGTTTTTAAAAGTGGTGTTGGAATGGGATCTAAAAGGCAGGTTGCTGGTTTTACTTGGGAGAAAACTGGACCAAGAGTCCTTCATCAACCAGGTCAAAACTCTCCAGTGTTTCCTCAGACATGGACAACAGTTCATCTGTGTTCACTGATAAAACTTCTTGAAGTAGTTGAAGACTGGATCTGATGTCCATGATTGGTCCTGTGATGAAAAGAGAAAGAAGTACCAAAAAGAAACAAAACATCATTGTATTATTTTTTTTTCACTACGAAACCATGGAATCGTAACTGGCTGGAGACTTCAGACGCTCTCCAATACACTTTCATTATTTTTAAAATCAGAAACCCTCGCTGAGCGTGGAACGTTGTAATTCCATTCTGCCGTCCTGGGGTTGCTTCTCATTCTGCATTTGATTTGTCAAACCCTGCTGTGATTCCGTCTCTTATATGCCAGCGTGTGACATCCTGGCAAAAGCACTCATCTGTGAATTATTCCTTTTAATCAAACACTCGACCTGTGGGTACTGACTCGCACCAGCCTCCACCTTGTGTTTACAATCTTTCCATACGCCCGCTGACTGTTTTTTTTTTTTTTTTTTGGGGGGTGCGTAAATTAGAGTGGTGGCAAATGGACTGTGAGACTCTGATCGCACTGTGAAGTAGCTCGTTTCACTTAAAGCTTCAGTGAGGAGCTGCTCTGTATGAAGGGTTTATCACACAGCGGGAGTGAGTGCGGTGAACACACACACACACACACACACACACACACACACACACACCGTTCACGTCAACAGGATGCGCTGTGTCCCGATGACTGAAAGCTAATGAGACTTGATCGTCACACGCTCCAGTGGCTGATGATGAGACCGGAGCTCTTTCAGATCCCTCGTCCGAGATCGGCGACGGCACAAACTGTCTCCGGAAATTGCTTCTGCCGCGAGTACCTGCATGCTTCCTTTTAGGAATATGTTGTTGCTGATTTCTTTAGCGGAGGGGAATATGACACTGGTTACACGGGCCAGCTGTCCCTTCGACCAGAGTCGGTCTGGAGAGACCGGCCACTCTGAGTCATCTCCAACCTTTGGAGTTATTGAAAAATCTTCCCACAGCGTTCTGCGGCTCCGTGAGGTGTGACAAGGTATGGCTGATGTCTGGGTCAGATGGCAGACACACTCAGTGTCTGTGTGTGTGTTTGTGTGTGTGTTTGTGTGTGTCTATAAAGCACACCGGTAACAACATGGTAACTACACTATGTTGCCAAAAATATTCACTCACCTGCCTTCACAGAGATAATACAATTTGTTGAAAAGTAAGCTAATGCCACAAAAAAGGGTTCTGACACTGTCACACAAAAGTTTTTACACTAAACTGAACTTGATGAAGGTGTGACGGAGACAGAAAAAAATAATTGACTTCTGATATTATGTCACCACATACTTGTACTTTGCACTGTCACGTTGGACTCAGAAGAGAATTCAAGACACTCAGCCCCGCCATCGGTAGAACAGACGCTAAAGAAAAACTAAAAATCTAAATGACCAAATAAAAAAAAATTCTATAAGATCAGAGGAGGATCATGGTGAGATATTGGAAAGTCCAAAAGTAGGACCACAGGTTGAGACGCTGCCCAACCAGGAGCCCAGAAGCAAGGTGAAGCAACCGCTAGAAACATCAGGGCAGCGAAAAGCAATCAGACATGACGAAGGGAAGTCAAGGAGCGTGTTGATATTGGAACGATTTCAGGTGAAAGCTTGAAGCTTTTGCATCATTTCGGATGTCTGTTTACACGACACTGGTGCTCAGAGCCTACTGAAAATGGCTCCCAAGGTTTGACTTCTGAAAAAACTCCATCGCTGTGTAGACATGCAAAAACAGCAGTTTCAGGAAACACTCCAGCTCAGTGTAGACGGTGAAAGCGCTGCACACCATGGCCAGTAAAAACAGTGGCGGTCTCCGTAGTGTCCTCACTGGTCGTCTGTCCATACGAACGTCTGTATCTCGTTTTCAAAACATTGCCCTGTAAACTTGAAACTTTTGTGAAATGAAAACGCAAAAAAACGATGAATTTTCACTTTAAACGTTGTTGTATAACTGGAGCCGCAGTCACAATCTCAACAAGAACATAAGAAGTAAAATGTGAACCATGACAAGGACCACTCAATGTGAAATATCTGAAGATATATTAGAAATTCAGCAAAACACATGGTTGACATGAGTATAACCCTTCCTAACTGAATCCCTGTCTTTCTACATATAACGTTTCACTTCCCTGATTCCAGGTTTCCTGCTGTATCTGATTGATGCTCATGGCACCTCACCAAGAAAAACGTCTCAGAATGATAATGATTCAACTGCGATGCTTAACCTGTCATTGAATCTTTCCTGTGCCAGTCACTCGTGTCCATGAAACGATTCCAGCTGTGAAAACTGATGGCGGTTCAGAAAGGGCTTCAAACACACTGATCGAGTGTTTCGTATTGGGGATCATCAAAACCCTGCAGACCACTGAATAAAGCTTGATGTCATGAAGGCGGTGTGCCATCTGCACTTCTTGCTGCAGTTTTAAAACACAATATATCAAACCGCAGATCATGTCAGGATGGAAGAAGAGTGAGTTTGGCATCTTCCTTCATCGTGGATGGTGTTGTCCTTTGTGGCATTGGCAGAGGGAAGCCTCCAGAAAGTGCTGAAGCAGTTTAAGTAAAGCGTGTAGAAAAACCTTCAGATCTGAGCTCATGATCTTTGCTTTGTCTCTGATTAAGAATCACTTTATCTGAATTCTGACTAATAGTAAAAAAAATAAATAAATAAATAAATGGAAGGAGCGAGATGCTTGGTATATATTTGGTGCTCCATCCTGTCCTGGTTGGTGATTTTCCCATAGATATTTATTTTCTGCATTTTTAATTCAAAAGACTTGTTACACCAACTGAATAAAGCAAGCATGAGCAGTATTAGGGAAAACAATTCAAACTGAAATCTACACAGCATTTTCCATACTTTTCCAAGTCTGTACAAGTGTCACAAATCAGTCAAATAAAGCACAGCAGAGGCTCCTCTGGAAGCTTCCTTCACACTTAGCGAGAAAACAAAAACACCTTTACCAATCTGTTTATAGAACACTACACGCTCTCATGCCGAAGACGTATTGTGCCTCATTTGTAACACCGAGCCCACACAATGCCACGTCTGGCGGGGCGAGAGGAGAGCTGGAAGCCAGCGGAGACGGAGGTGTGAAGTGAGGTGACACACATATATGTGTACCGGTGTGATAATATAAGCAGAGCTCGGGAGGATGAGTCACCGCCAGGTTCGGGAAAACCGGTGATCTCCGGTGACTATTTTCGTTTGCGGAGCAGACGTCTCGCCGTGTTTCTCCATCTCTGAACGGTTTCTCACTTTTCGTTCATTCAGGGCTGCAGCTTGTTGTGTTACATGGCTGATGGGCTTCTCTCCACGCTGGCTGCAGTTTAAAAATACCTCTCTTCCATTGTTTAGATATGATGTGGATTTAATGAGCCAAGGAAAACCCGCTGCATGCATGTCTCCGTTTTCCAGCCATGATGAACTTGGGCATCAGAAATGTTGGGCTCATGAATGGATGCACGTGTCGAGGCGAGCGCTCTTTTTAGTCGAGAGCAGTGAACACAGGAAATGCAGGAGGGACACTGTAATAGAGAAAATCACCGGGCCCGTTTCCACCTCGCATTAATGCGTTTCAGGTAATCAGATCATGTGTGTCGAGCTCTGACGCAGACTCTTTACACTTGTCTATCATCCGTTCCAGAACAACCACTTGAATTCTGCTTGTATCACTATCTCTACACTACTTCTGTGAAAAGGTCAAAGCCTGAGCTTTTGGCTCCTGGCCAGGTTCTTGAGAATGTTTGTAGAACGAAGAGGAAACTGGTCTGGATGAGGGAAGGTTGTGAAAGTTAACAACGGGAGGAGAAAGCGCTTCAAGTTGATCTGGAGCAACATGGAGCTCAGCCACAACTTCAGGACTTTGAGATTGTTGGATGGTGACGAGGAGCTGAGAATTTGTAGCACCTTAAAGTGGGGTGGAATGATTCTGTTGGTGGTTTGGCCACAATGGCGCTCCAACAGTGCCGCCTTTCTGAGGAGAGTTCGTCTCTGACGCCCCTTTCCCACTGGCCAAAAACCCGTGTAAACCCGCTAACAATCGGCTCCTCATGGCAGTGTGACAGGGGTTTAACCGCCATTTAGTTCCGGGTTGTTCAACCCAGCAATCGACCCGGGTTTTTAGCGGGTCGGCTTTTCTATCGGCTTTTAGCGTGAGGGATACATCCGGGAACTTACGTGATGACGTTGACGCAGTGTGGCTACGTTAGCACGCTAGTTGTTGTTTCTGGACACAGCGTGAGATTTCCTTCGTCAAGATGACCCAGCACTGGCAAGACAGCGAGACCAGAGAGCTTCTCCTGATCCGTGGGGAAGAGGAGATTTGTCTACAGGTAACGGAGACTGTGTTCCGCTGCATTGTTTACTTTCATTTTGCTCCGTCGTACTGATGATGTCATCAATGTGGGACACCATCAGCGCGAGAAAATGCAGCGACGCATGGCGGTCAGACCCGGGTCTGCAGGCAGTGGGAAAGGAGTCTAAAAGCCGCTTGTTAGCAGGTCGAAAACACGGTTCGACCCGCTAGTTGCAGTGGGAAAGGGGTATAAGATGTGGACTTGGCTTTAGCTGCTGGCTGTTGTTTAGCCGTATTTCATTATGTTTGTATTTTTTCCACCTGACTGGTTTTAGTAACCGCTGGTGATCACTGTGAATAAAAACACCTGGGAAACAACAAACCTCAAAGCCGATCGCCTCACACAGGTTTCTTTCCTCCTCAGATCTTGCGTACTGCGACTTTAAATGGCACTGTAATTGACGAGCATTAAAGACTAATGAATGAATAATGAGTTTGAGATAATATTGCACACACAGCAGGAATCGTTCTGTTCTTCTCTTAATGCATTGAGGAGAATGACCAAAACAAGGCCGCTGGTTGGAGCTGCAGACATATGTTTCTGTTTTTAATTGTACCAACACATCAAATCAATAATGTGAGGTCCACCTTTGGAGAAGAGAAACCTGTTCTTTACCAAGTAAAGTAAAGATATTCCCTTGTTCACCCTGAAAATATATATTAGAATTTTAATCGAACAAGCTTAATGAAAAACACAAAAATACAAATTACTTGAGTAATAAAAAGAGAATAAAATGCATTCAATATTGCAATAAGAGAACAGTACACTTGATGATTTAAATGTATGTTCTCCCTGGACCATTTCATTTCAAATTAGAGATTTCGGTGAATGTAAAAATGTATTATTTGCAGGAAAATGAAATAACCAATTTGAATGAGTTTATATGGCTTTTGGCTTTGTTCTGGTTCTTTTGATTCAGAGCTGTTGAGTGATCGAGGGTTCACGACACAGTCGACCAGGAGTGTCAGACACATTTGAGTTCAGGCGTCGTATTCAGCTGAATTCCTTCTCCAGTGGCTCGGACCAGTACAGTAGTGCCGTAATAACCTTTAAATCCAAACTTTAGTGTTTTTCTTTGCCATGTTGCAGAATCTGTCATGACAATGTCTATATTTTCACAAAACCAATGCTATAACTTCAAGATAAAGCCAATTTTAAAGACAACATCTGGTGCAAAATATGGTGAAATTTCCAAAATCTCCTGCAGCTGTTGCAATATGTGTGTATTTGAGTCATCCATGGTTTAAGGCAGCATCACTGATATCTTAGTATTGTCAATTTTAAAGAAAAAAGCAACAGCGTTTTCTTAGAAATTTTTACAATTTGAATGGTGTTTGGCAGGCCAGGTTGGAGCCTCATGTGGACGAGTTTTGCCCCACAACCCTTATATTTGACACACCTATATTGGACGTTTCAAGAAGCAAATACAGTTTGTAAGTTTGATGTATTTCAGTGATCGTGCCCAGTTTGTAGTATCAATAAAGGGGAAAAACCATAAAGGTTGGGGTGACTCGAATAATCGTAAACTAATTGTGATAGTAAATAATGTCGAAATGTAAATATTGAATACTAACTTCATTTAAGGAAATACACTGAAAAATTGCATATAAAACAAGAGAAGTCTATGGAAATGTCTGTGACACTATTCTACATCATGAGGACTGTGGTGGAATGTTTTGGCTGTTGATTACTTGACCTTAAATTGTAGGAAAATCAAACCCATCCAAAACAAAGGTTCTTTTCCAAAGACCAGAGAGGTATTTTGTTGTTTACCTTTTTGGACTAAATCAAACCCATGTTGAAAATTAGTCGTTGAGTCGGGTACACTCTGACTAGTCTTTCCAACCTTAAAGAAAATATTTTTAATTGCATACATTGTGAATTTTCTTAATGCATATGACACAAAGCTAGGATGTTAGTGCTCCACGATGTCCATTGTGCACAGCGCGTAATGCGCACATTGCGCTGCGCACCGTGGAACACAAATTTATTTATTTATTTTGGAGAGAGAAAGAGAGCGAGAGGGTGAGTGAGAGAGAGAGAGAGAGAGAGAGAGAGAGAGAGAGAGAGAGAGGGAGGGAGGGAGAGAGAGGGAGAGAGAGAGAGCGGGAGGAGGAGGGCTGTGCGTAACATCGGTGCCAATGGGCGCAGCGCTATCTAATTAAACCCCTACCACGTAATCCTAACGACACCATCCCCCCCGCTTTAAATCCACTCCACCGGCGCACACACTCCACTGTGACACACTGTCCCCGGCTCGCTGCTGTCCCGTCCCGGCCTGTGGAGGAGAGAGGAAGCGCCAGCAGCAGCAGCAGCCGCCGCCGCACAGCACCGCACCGCCCCGCACCGCGGCAGCATCACCGCCGCCTCCCGCCTGCACGGTGGCATGGTCTGCAGGACTCGGCTGCTGTAGCCAAGGGCCACTTCCCGTTTTTGAAAGTCAGTCACTCAGCTTGGAGTGTGTGTGTGTGTGTGTGTGTGTGTGGTGTGAGCGTGGATGTGTGTGTTAAGACGCCGCAGCAGCGATCAGGCTCCGGAGTCCAGAGCGCGTCTTCCCCGGCATCCCCGCATCTCTGCCCGGCCGTCCTGCGCACCGGCTCCCGCTGATCCGCAGCAGGGATAATACTCCTCCTCCTCCTCCTCCTCCTCTTCTCCTCCTCCTCCTCCTCCTCCTCTTCGACCCGGGTAAGAAACAAATCCACACACAATGCATGCAGATCCGCCGTTTCTCTCCCTCTCGTGCATCCCCTGCAGTTTATTCCCCACGTCTTTCTGCTCAGTTTATTAAATACCAGTGAAAGCAAACAGAGCAAAGACCCGTAATGCAATCAGAGCAGCGCAGGCCAGCCATGTTTATTCTTTTATGAATGATCCCAATGTGGGACAAGACGCTGCTGCCTGAGATCTGACTCCCAGCTTCCTGTCTCAGGATGGGATTCAAACATCACGCATCAATTCACCTGATTTGATTCCGGGCTCGAAACCACACCGAGGAGTCCTGCTTTCATTTATTTATAGAGCACCAGGCAGACACCAGGGAATTCACAGAGCCTTTTCAAAGAAATTAAACAAATGCAATAAAGCTGTGCAGAGAGGCGCTTTTTAAAAGAAGTCATGTTGTTGTTGTACGTCAGGGTTCAGTGGTGGGTCTGTTTACACCACAACGTTTCCAGGGAAAACACATGGCTTTTAATGGAAACAATGTCTGTTTACATGGCAGAAACAGTGAAAATGATTCAAGACTTTTCACATTGGGCCACTAGTGGGGGCTGTTATTTGTTTTTGTAATGAAACCATACTGAGAAACACTCACAAACACTGTAAACATTCACAGTGACGAGTTCGCGGACATCCATGTGGACAGACATGAACATGTGACTGTCAACTAAACTATCAAGTCCCAAGTGAATATGGACTTTTGAGTCGCGACACTCTGGAAGCAAATGTTAAATTATTGTCCATTGACTCAAACTTCCATTTTCAGTGTCTCCGTCCTCTGTTGTCATGTGAACCGGTGTCCAAAACACTAAAGTTCCTTTTCCCTGTTGGGAGCATTGACATGATAACAGAAAGCAGTGGATACGTCCGTTACCTCTATAAGACACAGATCAAACGACACAAAGTCAACACTATCGAGAGAAAAGAGACTTATCCACATATGGAAATCATGCTGCTTTGATTGTTGCATTGTCGAAGTTTTCCCACTTTGCTATGAACACACCAGAAATCAACAAAGCCGTGGTACTTGAAAGTAATTCTCTTCCAGATTTGCTTTGGGCTTACGCAACCGATGCTGCTGGCTTGTGTTTTGGCTCTTATCATCAAGGTTATAACTCTTTTCTCTTTGTTGTAAGGCGGCGGTGGCTCGTGTTTGTTAGCGAGTAGGTGTCACTTAAGTTGTTTGCTCGCTACAAAACGTTGAAAAAGTTGTTTCAGTGAATATCCCTCAGCTGGTTTCTTTCTGAGCTACGAGCTGCAGGAACAACTGTCTGTTTATGTCTTACTGGGACTGAAAAATAACCCTACGAGTATATGTGATGAGAGTGTCTATATTTTTTCATAAAGCCAAACTATTACTGCAACATGATGCTAATTCTAATGAAAACCTTTTGGTGCAAAACGCAGTGAAATGTCAGAACAAATAGCTGTTAAATCAGGCGTGTTTTGACAAACTTTTACAAACTCATCCTGACAGCATGACTTTGAGGCTAATGCTAGTTAGCTAGCTTTCATGTTAGCATCACCGATATCTCCGCTCAGTGTTGTGTTTCCTGCTCTGAAGGAATTAAAAAAAAAAGAAAAGAATTAAACCTTTTTGTTTTATGACTTGATGGACCAGATTGAAGAATCTTGCGGGCCAGTTTTGGCCCATGGGCCTTATATTGAGTGACACCCTTGTTCTAAAGGAGATGAAGGAGTGCCTGTGTGCTACAGTTGGCTGACCACGTTAATCAAAAGATGCATTTTTTTAAATGAATCACTCAGTATTTAGTTACATTTCAGCAGATCTTCCTTCAGCTTTTTTAGTTGCTGTTTGCATCTTTTGTAGTTTTGTGCCGCGGATGCCGAACATTTCCTCATTTAAATACAACAGGGTGTCAAATAAGGTGTTCCAGTCAGAAACCGCTCAAGAAATCCAAATATAAACTTGTGATGGACAGTTTATCCCGTCCCATATTCTCAGTCTATAATTCCATGTAAATATTTGAATTTGGGCTACATGTGATCATCCTATTGAGTACTGCGATAATGATTTATTCATGCAGATGATTTTAATTTTTTTTGTGTGTGAGTGACCACACACACTGTCAGAGCTCCACCGATTGGCCAAGTAATGCACAGAGCAATGGAACATGATCTATTTGTGTGTTCGTGCCCATTGATAATGTGATAATGTTAAATTTACCATGTAATTAGCAGCCCTGATTTCATAGTGTTCTCCCTCTAATCCTCCAGCTGGTATTTTAAGAGTCAGGATCCCACTGCACGGTGATCAGTTACTAATAAGATATATCTAGGCAGCCTGTCGGTGAAGGAGTCCACGCCCTTTTCCAGCTGCTGTCTCATGTGTCATGTAAAACAAGTCATTCCATCCTTACTGGAGTGTGATCGGTCGCAGCAACAGCCAGACAAATTAAATAAGAGGCGGCGGGCCTGGTGGCTCTGGGGGCTACGGAACATGCCATCTTAAATTATCGTCTGTCACCGAGGTGTCCGGGACCTCCGTGATGCCTTTCTTTCCTTGAGATAACAAGCCGGCTCGTCGGCGCCGCAGCGTTTTCTCCCCCCCAATGCCACCCAGCTGTTGTGCGCCTCCTGTTATCATCCCCTCTGAATTAACAAGTTCCTGTCAGACTTGGCGTCACCCCTTCGCCCAGGAGTCAGATCTGGAAGTTTTCAGGAGGCGCGAGTCATTCTCCCCCCACCAACCCCGAGGGATGCTGGGAGGTGGGGAACATGGCCATTACTGAGACCGACCCCGGGTTAACGAGGATGTGGAGGCGCGGCCCGGACAAGGCGAACTGTAGTCGGTGTCCTGAGGAAACCCACCGGCCTCCATCGTGTGTTTCGTGGGTACGGAGGCAGCAGTTGGCCTGTATGTGCTCATGCTCGTCTCGCGGTTACATAAGAAGATAAATGTGCACTGGAGCACTCCTCTCTCATACAAGGTTGCCTGCACACACACTCACTCACACACACCCAGCATTACTTCTAGGGGTGAACTCATTGACGTATTGCGTTTTACAGCCAGCAGGCATTAACCATTGCAGCTGTGGGCTAAACTCTAACCCTTTATGATAACGCTGAGCGCCGCAACGTGCCGAGTGCCGAACTCAAACCCAGCCCGAACACCAACTGTAACCCCAACTCCAAAATCAGGTCCGAAACGCTGCAAGCCAGGGGGTTCAGAGGCATTTCAGTTCAGAGGCAACATAAAGCCTCTGTATGTACAGATTCTGTACAGAGAATTCCATTTTCTGCGTTTATGTTGACATTGTCACTGAATTGTCGGATTCCTATTGTCCGAGTCATTGTGATGGTTCCAGTTGTGAACAATAACCGTTTCAAAAGTCCGACTACTTCATATAATGCATTCGATTGTTTTATATC
The DNA here is from genome assembly GCF_902148845.1 of Salarias fasciatus. Taxonomy (NCBI): domain Eukaryota; kingdom Metazoa; phylum Chordata; class Actinopteri; order Blenniiformes; family Blenniidae; genus Salarias; species Salarias fasciatus. The sequence continues at coordinate 24,522,991 of NC_043765.1, forward strand.
ATAACTTTAAGTGTCACAACTAAAGGATTAACTTAAAGCCCCTGTTCTTGAAAAGTTTTGCGTTTACACGGCATCATTTTCAGAAAAATGTCTGTTTTCCTGAAAACGGCAGAAACGCTGAAAATGACAAAATTAGAAATCTGAGCCATGGATTTATGCTGTTGTTTGTTGATTTATTTTCACATGAAATGTTAATGGTTCACCATGAAACCTAACTTCAGCCATAACACTAGCAATTAATTATCGAGCTAAGCAACCTGGACTCCTGACCCTAAAATCATACTGTGAAATGTGATAAGATTAAAATAGTTTCTCCTCACAGTCTCGTCTGGACGGTATTCCCAGGCCTTCGTAATAACACTTGTACTTGTACTTGTACATACATGTCTGTGCATCAGAGGTTCTTAACCTTGAGGTACCTGACAAATGACTAGCGAGCTGTGTTTCTGTCGACAGCGAGAAGAATCGTTTGAGGACGTACTCGTTCAGTGGTTACAGCGCACGTCTCTCCTGCAGTGCGTTTCATTCTTCTTCCTCTCTGAAGCCTCTTAAGTCAGTAGTCTGGATGCAGCCTTCCTCGTACAGGTGACCTTGGTCTTATGTGATGAGGACGAGCCGCTCCTGACCGTGCACACACGTGGAATATGTAATGCGCAGCCTGAAAGTCACTTTGAATCACGGTTTCTGTCTTGTGGTCGGTAATTTATCCAGCGGCTCAAAGTCCAGGCTTGGGCATCGGGGACTACTGCTACTACTGGGACTCTTCTGAACCCCGAACGCTCTGTAGGTGCTCAGTTGTAGAATGTCACTTTGTGATACGTACATTTAGATTCAAGCACACCAAAGAGATGGACTTCAGGCCTCAGTTCAAGATGGATTTTGCCGTTTAGCAATATAACACAGAAATGCAAATGGATCCATTAAAGCTTCATGAGTTTTGTTGCATTTTACACCACAGATACCAATTAAGAGCTTTCTCATGAACCATTAGAGCAGCGACGGTTTGGATCACGTTACGTATTTCTGTCTTTCATTTTTAACCTAATGGTCCGCCATCAGCAGTTAGCATGTCGGAATGCTAAAAGTCAAAACAAATCCTATTGAAAGACTTAATAATATGACATTTAAAGAAAATATATACACCCCGTTTACCCAAGAATGCCTCAGAAGAATGTCCAGAGACATGGAAACTGCACAAACCCTGAAAACGAGGTGGATTTCATGTAGGACCATAACTGGTTGCTGCATAGTTTTGGAATAAAACCACTGTGTGTGCAGAGAAAAGCACACCGTAAACACTGAAGCGCCTTCACACTGTCTTTCTTTGTTGTGTTGCTTCACTCGGTATCAGTCGTTTGTAAGAAATTGAATGTCTCCACATGAGATGACGGTGTCGTAAATGCTCCGTTTACCGGAGAAGTGTTATTAAATCCAGGAGCGAACAGCACACACCACATTCATAATGAATGAATCCTCTTGCCAGGGCAGAATGATTTACTGCGACAGTGTTTGAAGGGAAGTTTCCGTTTCTGTGGAGTCCGAGTTGAAATCAGTCCGTCTTTTGACTTCTAGAGGCGGTTTGTCAGATTGACGCGACAAACAGGTTTCGTGTTCTCTCATAAGGGTTTCTCAACAGAACCAAAACGTCTCCAGAAGTTTCTCCCGCCGGGCGCAGCAGCCTCGTGGATCCCTTCAGCAGTTGTTTGCTTTTAGACTCAACAAATCAAATAATCTCTTCATGGAGCACCAGCTCTCTTCTGAAGAGGGAGGTCAAACCTCAGTAAGTCCAAAGCAAACAGCAGAAATGGGAAGTAATCCATCAGAACCGATGGGATTCCTGACAGAAGGAAACGGGAGACAAAGGAGAAGAAAATGAGAGTTAAAGCTTGGGCCCGATTTACACGATATTGAAATGTTTTCAAACGAAAATGCTTGACTTTCTTTGTGTTTTGAGTGTCTGTTACGCCATAACACAACGGTGCTCGGAGCCACTGGAAGTGGAATTTTTTTAATTGTCTGCAAGGAAACCATAGGAAATACGACATTTCCGACACGCATTTTCACTTGAAATGTCGTGCGAACGTCGTCTGAAGTCAGAAGTGGGTAAAAGGCATCACATGAAATTTGTTCCTGTGTGGACATTTCTCAGAACAGACAGTATTTCCCCCCCTTCACCCGGCTCTCCTCTCCTCTGGCCATTAGGAGCCTGAAAGGGCAGCCAATTACTCCCCGAGCTTGGCGTGCGGTTTGGCTAATGAAGCCGGGAAGCGGGGGGGGGGGGGGGGGGGGGGGGGGGGGGGTTTGTTTTATGTTTTATTTCCTTTCCCCACTCTGAAAAGGCCCGAGAGCTCTGGCCCGATAAGGCGTGGTGGAGAAGGTTCTGCCTCCTCAGAGATCTCATCTCAAAGAGACTGGATCTCCTCTTTGACCACGAGGATGCTTCTCCTGCGTCCTCTCGGTTCTATTATCAGACCTCCTTCTCTCCTTTTTCTTCTCATCTGGCTCGCTTGAAAGGCTGCCCGATAAATTCACAGTAACCTAATTAGTCTTGTTTTTTTTTTTGCCCTGGACAATCTAATCTAAACCAACCAACGTACATTTGCATCTTCCCCTGACTCTTCTCCCCCTCGAGGGCTCCTCAGCCTCTCGGTTTCGATGCGTCTCTCGCGTCTGGGCGGAACGAGAGGAATTTTACGGGAGGATGACCACCAGCTGTGCCTCCGCTGCCGCGGCGGCGTGAATCCGAACAGCGTGGCAACCCGGATGTCTTTGGCTATTCGTCACGCGAGAGGATGTGTCACAAAATTCAGGCGACGGATTCCGACCCCTGCTTAACTGGGTCCCACCCCCCCCCCCCATGCGGGGCTCTCGGGGCAATAGCATGCCGGCCAATCAGAAATAGCTCGATCGATCTGGCGCCGGCTGGCTTGGATGCATTTACAAGGAACAGTAATGACTGCAGACTCATTTTTCCGGCTGCTGGTGCAATCACGCAGCAACACTTCCTCCCTTTCGCTCTTTCTTTCTGTGGAACTGTGAGCAAAATAAAGTTCAGTTGCTGACAGTGTTTATTCTGCGGTGCACAAAAAAAGAAAGAAAAAAACTGAATGAAGAGGAAAGCCCTCCTCCTTTGTTTTCTCACTGAGGTATCGTTCCGTCGGCGTTGGATTCATCGACTTCTCGTGACCTCCGTGTTCCTCGTTCTCACCAGCTGATGAAGTGCCGGTCAAATTAACGAGCGGTTAATTAATGCCGCTGCTGTTTTCTCGGCCGCGAGGTGTGAAATAGCGGCCGTCGAGGGCGCCGTAGCCCGGTGATTGATGCCTGCCGAGCAGGTGCCGTGGAAAACGCCTGATATTGCAGGCATCGGTCTTCCTGCCGGGAGACGTATTTCTGGCTCTTTGGCCACCGGCGCTGACGTTGAAGTTTACACAGCCCGACCTGCCACCCAGTCTCTCCTCAGCATTTCTGTCCATCCATTTCATTTCATGGCCTTTACCAGCTTTTCTCAGTGAAACGTTTGTTTGGATTCCCAGCCGTTGGATCGCTGCCTGAAGTTTTTTATTGTGGAGCTGAAGAGGAGAACTCCCGTGAGCTGACTCATTCAATTAACTCCGGGAGACGTCGACGTCCTTGTTACTGACTGCGGATCATTGTGGATTTCTGTGCCGGGGAACGATTATTTACTTCGGCGGGGGAGGATTCACGAGTCCGAAGTCAACTCAAGTCGACAAAATACTTCTGCTGTGGCTCAGTGCCGAGGTTTTCGTATAGTGTCAAAAGCAGAAAAGGCTCAAGCTTGGTTTGCTGTCTGTATATGGTCCTGAAATCTGAGATGCACTTTTCTCAATAAAAACGTTATTAATAATGTCAGTTTTAATCGCATTAATCTCGATTAATTCATGGAGGGCTGTCATCTATTGTTTTTTGAAATTTTGATCAATCACAGAGTTAGGGTTAGGAAATGGCTCAGAGATAAGAAATAGAAAAAAGTAGATAAACCTTGTTTTACTGTCATGAGGACACTTTTTTTTCATCCCTATGCTGTACAGGTGAACTATGAGGGTTAGGTTTTTCATTTGAAGCTTGAAAATGTTCCAGATCTCCTCTTGTGGCGTCTCTGTTCTGGACTGTTCAACACTGGAAGAGAAACCGGGACTGACTTTCCCTTTAGCATCTCAACTTTAAAATGTTGAATGGTTCAAATTCTACATTTGTGAGAATTTTCTGATGTGAAACTGCTCCACTTAAGTTAAAATATTTGGATAGAGCCATACCCATGCACTAAATTGGTGATTTTGTGTGTCAATTACAAATTCTCAAATGCTGTGATTAATTGAGATCAGCGTTGCGATTTATTAGTTACTTTTTTTTTTAATAGATTGACAGCACTAGCAAATATAAAAAACAGTTTTGGCAAAACGATTTCAATGTCTGAGCTGCGTTGAAAACTAAACATGTTTTACTGCTTTAAAATCATTTAATATGATTTAAACTGTGATTAAACTAAAATGTGTGTAAATAAATGTATGATTATTTCTGTTCACCTAAAGTCTTTGCAGACTTTGACGAGATTTGCACCAAGTTACAGAGGAAACAGTATGAGTGTAGTAATCATTAAAGATGCCCCCCCCCAAAAAAAAAAAGCCGTGGGGATCTTAAATGCCCTGCTTTTGAAGGCCCTCCTCGTCAAACTTTATCTTCCCGATAGCCTGTTATTGGACGTTTAATGGTCGAACAGCTTTCCAAGCAGATGCCGTTTCGTTTCATGAGCATTTCATTCTTTACAATTCCTGATCTGCAACATTAAAAGCCATCAAACGGAGCAGAGCTGGAGATCTCCGCTGTGATCTTCACAGGAGCGTCTGCGATGATGGTGCAGTAGGAGGATTTGTTCCGTCTCTTTGCACGTAGCAATAGAATAACAGCACATTTTAATGAGGGACAGACCTGGATGGGAACGAGTCGCCGGGTTTGATTCCAAAGAGCACGATGAAGGAGATGCAAATCAGTGTGTTGGTGTCACTCAGGGATTATTGTGGTTTCCACACAGGTACGGCGTCCTTTTGGAGAATGAAGAGCAGTAACCACACCTTCTGTGCTCTCTGGGAATAAATCTTTAGTTGCAGCCACTTAATAAGTGCATTACTTTTCAGTAACACTCTGAATTCATTCTTTCACTTTTGAATTCGAGTGTTTGCTATTTGTGTGGTGAAAACAGATGAGTTTTCGTCTTCGTTTAGAGAGAGTTGATCAAGCTATTTATTTGAAAATATCATGTAGAAATTGCTGGAACATGTTAAGGTTTATAGTATATTGTTCTCTGTGGCGTGTGTGTTTGGCGTCATTACCAAAAAACAACCAACAGCACACACTAGTGGCTTGGCATGCTAACTACGGTTCGGGAGCACTCAGACATGGTCCCAGATTTCAGCCTCGTACCAGCATGGTGAATAGCAAGGCCTAGTGATTGATGAAAAAAAATGTGATGAAGTTACAGCCGGCAAGACGTGGTAATATGTTCAATGATGCGATGCACCGTTTTTTCAATAAGAGAGAAAAACTGAACGATCGTTTGAGCACATTTTATTTACGTCGTAGCAATTAAACTGTATCACAAGTAGTTTGTGTACTCAAAAGACCAAGATTCCTTGCGGATAGAACATGCGCAGAACAGTATTTCATGTCCCTTTCGACCGGGTTTTTAAATATGAATATGAGCATATTTGGGGTTTTGCACGTGTTTATATGGCTGTGCGCCATGTAACGTATTATTCCATCAATATTCCAGTTAATAAAGAGTTATTGCCTGCATATAAACGTACTCAATCTCGCGGCATTTCGATCTCGCGAGATCTCGTGACACGAGCTCTCGTCCCATCCCTAATCACTGCATGTAAGTTTTGATTCACAAAACAGCATTCATTGCAGCATTCAGATGATTTCTTTGCATGTGTTACAATCTGAGCACATGAGAACGATCGCCTGGAAGCTTGTTTGCTCACATTCATAATGAAGTGATTTGATGGAGCACTGAATCCTCACAAGCACAAAGGGAAATGTGATACTGTTTCATCCGATGTGTTGATGGAGAAAGATACCAGACGTATATTGGAGTACATTAATCTGAGTAGGACCAATATGGGAAATGAGCTAATGGGAAAAAGAAGAGCAACAGTGCAGAACCAGAAAAGAGGAAATAGAAACTAGCTTACAATATAGTCTGCAAATAAAAGTCAAGGGAGGGCCTGTTGAGGACATGTCTTTCACCACAATAAGAGCATCATGTCTGCTTGAGGACGAGCTGATTTACACCATTTTTAATCTATTTAGCATAAAGTCATGTTTTTGTTGCTGTTTTTGTTGCTCCGTTCCCATGAAGGCAAACGTGCTGAATCGATTGTGCTCATTAGATGCCATCCTCAATGTTTCCTGTTAGCTCATCAACTTCCGCATGTGTTTGCACATAGAACCACCTTTGAGCTCATCATATACACAATGTATACTCACTCTCCATGACATATTCTGCATGTAAATGAATTATTGCTGATGTCAAATGGAAATACTGTGATGTGCATTGTGATGAATGATGCATTAAAATCGTATTCAGATATTCGAGAAACGTCAAGTTTCACGTGGGTTATGAACGATCTCCCTTTGAATTCAAATATTTGACGAACCCGTTGAGAAGGCGCTAAATTTAGCTGCAGAGTTAATTTCTCTGGCACGACTGCAGGATTTCTTGTCACCTCCGTGTTGTGAGGAAGTCACACTTTCAGGCGTCTCCGCTCCGCAGCAGCTTCACGGTGGAAAACGGGGAAACCGGGGGAAGCGTCTAACCGGCGAGGATTAGAGCCTCCTGCTCGGTACCGTCGGAGCGACGCCTGAACCTGACGCTGCCGCCTGTGCGGAGACAAGGAGTTGTCTGAATGTGTGATCTTTTCCCATCGGCGCTCGGGGCGAGCCCCGCACCTCTCGCAATGTCACGCGCGTCACGCTCGCTGCATTGTGGGATATCTCCATCATGCAGCTCGCGGGCCTGCAGCGCTGAATGCTGGTGAAGGGGAAATTCTCGCTGAGCTGGCTTTCTGCCTCCCTGACCAAAGTCAGGGCGCGAGCAGGGGAGGGGATGCGGTGGTATTTTTAGATACTTTGTCTCTTTTCCTCCACCAGCACTGAAAAATCTAAAATTGACAAGTCTTTAATGTGGAGCAGTTTCTTGGCATACTTCTCCAGAAATCCCTCCGTCATGGGGAATTATGTTGTTTCTCCAATCTGTCTCTGACTCTCTACATATCATTGTTAATATTAAAGCAAAAATGTTCAGTAGGTTTGGTAAAATACAACTGTAAAACCGGTTTGTAACCTGCCGATTATTCACACTGAGATGAAAGATACTGTACCTTGGTTGGACTTATTCTACAAACAAGAGTCATAAACACAGAAGTTGATAAAACTCATGATTTCACTTTCTTGGCATCATAAACAAACACACCGAAAAGATCTAACACCCTGTAGACAGTAAGCTTTGGCGTATCGACTTGAAATAGGTGAGTTTTTCAAAGGAAAAAGCATTGATTTGTTTTTTCATTTCAGAAGGGTTTCGTGTTCACATGGCAGCGTTTTGAAAACGAAACCTGTTGACCATGTGTAGAAGAACTTTACTTGTGACCTTTAAACTACACTTCGATTTTTCTGAGATTATGAAGCGTCTTTTCTGCAAACTTGCGTGTTCAGGGACGTGTCTTCAGCCGCGTTTGATCAAATCTTCCCACGGTGGGTTGAAGTCGCACGAACTCAGCAGATAGAGCTAGATTAACTGCTGTGAGAAGGAAAACTGAGGTCTAAATCCTCTTTATGTAAGTATATTAGGGAACCAATGTCCTGTGCCTTGTATCATTGTGATGACTTTTTTCGGTTTCCCCTCCCAAAAACACAAACAACACTTGGGTGACAGAGATAGACATCGGATCCCCAATCAGCGCTGGGGATTTGTGTTCCCTCTCAGGACAGCTCCACATTATATAAAGATAACAGGCTTTACGCTCAAGAGCGGCCAAAGGCATGCTATGAACCGTGAATGTCTTTATCTCTATCTCTGTATGAAGCAAAGCAAAATGGCAAAACGTGGCCAAATACGCAAGAGAGGCCGAGTGAGGTCTGCCGCTTGGAGATTCTTTAAAGTCGTTCATCAGAGTCGTGCTAAATGCTACATGCTAAAGTTGTTCCGAGGCTCACAGACCAGTGATGCTACATGTTAAACAGCTAGCTAGAGCAATGTTGTGGCACACAGTAAACTCGGATTGTTGCTCTACAGTATAAATATTGCAGTGTGGAGATAGACACTACGCTAGGTTGTTTGCAGCGGCGCACAGCCTTTGGGCATCGCTTGTGCATGGAGTATTAATTAGGCCCTCGGTACTCTGTATCGACAAGTAGCTAAAGGTTAATACTCGTACTTGTACTCGTCCTTTGGAAACATGGCTTCGGTGCATCTCGAGCTCCGTTCACTGAGCTGCACGAGTCCCAGGTTTCAAAGGGAGCGTAATCCCTCCCGTGTGTAAAGACACGAGGTGGAAGTCAGCCAAGGACTGCCGTGGGGGAGGGGAGGGCGTTTTTCACCAGATGATCAGCACATGTGGAGGAAGAATGTGGTAAAAGGGAAAGGATGGGAGCGAGAAAGACAGAAAGACGGAGGTAAAAAAAGGAAGAGAGGTTGCAACCTTGACGTCACAGCGTGTGCCAGCGAGCAGCTGGGGAAGACTGATGCTCCTGCCTCTCCCATCTGCCTCTGACACCCCCGACACTCATCACCGCCGCACAATCGCAGCATACGTCACTGTTTTTCTCACCTTTACGTCTCTTGTACCCTGGCGGCTCCTCTCGCTCTTTTGTCCCTGCGCTCTTCACTTTGCACCCTGGCTCTTTATTCATCCTCTCTTTACGTCTTTGCTTTCTGGTTGCCATTGAGAGCTCTTCTTTGTTATTCTGCCGACGGCTCCAGCATATGTCACTATAATGGCAATTTAGTTGTCAATTCCCACAGCGTGCATTATATTTTTTATTCACATTTTATTTTTTTCTAAATTAATGGTTAACATGAGAACAGCAAATATCAGAACATATAAAACGTGCATTATGCATACTTTTACAAATTCAACCTGACAGCATGGCTTTGAGGCAGCGTGAAAAAAATTTGTTTAAAAAAAAAAAAAAAAAAATCAATTCTTCCATTTTGCTTCCTGGTTGGCTTTTTAAAGATCCTATATGCAAGCCATCAAATACTACATGACATAAAGAGAGGACGAGCGATGTCTTTGGTTTGGCAGATTCTTAAATATTAATGAAAATGACAAACGTAAGACCAACTGTAAATTACGTCCTGCCAAAATATCAAGGCGAGGAGAAAGATAGAAAGACAAAAGACATATCTGGACCATCAGAGTTAGTGCAGTGTCGCTGTTGGGGGTGTGCACAGCGTTGTTGCACAGACTGTGTAAGAGGTGGTTTGTTGCAACGCATACTCTTTAATTGCTTGTGTGTTGAGTATAAATTAGGCGTAATTTCATCTCATAAGTACTCATATTGGTATTTGGCATCAACGAGTAGCTAAAGGTCAGTACTTGTACCTGTCCTTAAAAGAAATGGCATTGTTGCATCCCGAGTTGGTTGCTGTTTTTTTCTCGGCTTCTGTCTTCTTCACCCTTTGTCGATGCGTTGTTGTGTTCCTGGTTTTTTTGTACTTGGCATTACATACAGAAGGTGGGCTCGTCTCGGCTTTGCCAAACCAGTTGATGCTCTGATCCCCACATGGCTGTCTTTCTACACCGCCCCCCCTCGTTGATTTCTCGTGACAGAGCCATCCTTGACCTGAATACGGGAATAACTGCCTCCAGGAACAAAGCCAGTTGACGCTGGGAGAATAATTAAAGTCCTCATCAGGGGAAGTGTGTGTCACGTCCTGCACGTGGCTCTGAACGTGTCATTCGGCCTCTCGCCGCCGTGCTGGTGGAGGGTTGCCGCTCTGGGACGTGAGCTAAAATACACTTCGCTGCCTCGAAAGCCCTTCGCCCTCGAGGCCTCTCTCAGCGAGGGATGTCCCTTTTTTTAGAGCCCTTGGAGAGCAGCCGAAGGGGGGAAAAAAAACGGTGAAGTAACCCTTTAAGTACACAGCGCCCGAGGGACGGCTCACTTCCCAGGCAACATGACACCGCCAGCAGGTTGAAAGGAGAGAGGTTTGATTCAGTGTCCTGTTTAACTTGCCCTCACAATATCACTTACACTGGACGCTACAACCAGAGCAAACCGCAACCTCCTCAGGCTCTCAGGGCGACTGAACGGACATCAGAGGAATGAAACTTCTCTGCTGATGCATGCAGGTTTGTACCCGCATCACCTTTTGGAGCATTTGCGCCAGATTTAGGTTCTTTTTTTTTTTTTTTTTTTTACACAGCAATGATTTCAAGTGAGGATGTAGTGCTTTCATTGCATTTTGGGTGTCCGTTCACACTGTGTTTGGGACCACCGAAAATACAACTTTTTGAAAACTCCCAGGTTCTGTTGCCATGTAAACAGGTGGAAATGAGACTTTCTAGAAACGCTTGGCGGTTGATTGACCACCTGATCTGTTTTGTTTCAAGGCACAGTGTTTTAATCTGTTTTTCACCGTCCTGGAAGTTGAGACCGATCGATTTCCCATCGAGTGACGTATGAGTATGAAAGAATCATTCAAAACCTAGCTAGCTAGTTTATTGGTGGCTCAGCTAACGGCAGACTGATGCTGAGCTCACCTAGCTGCCCAACAGAGCCGGCCGACAGCAGATGCCGTCTGTTTTCCTCTTTACAGCTTGTATGACTCAGTGAACACGTTTTGACAATGATTCATTCATTGGGTGCGACACAATCTCAAATTCTGGGATGACTGAAAAGAAACTAAATAATTTTTAGAATGTCGCTGTGTAAACATGCAGCTTTTCTGGAATGGGAACATAAAAACACAAAGCCTTTTCACTGGAAACGTGTAAACAGGGCTTTAATGGGTACGCATGTTGGCTCCTCATTACACCCAAAGGTGTCAAATGTTCAAATGTTGTAGCCTCGTTACCCTTCTGGTGGTTTGGCTAAGTGGCCGGGGAGCTAAACAAGGACACTGCAACCGGACTCGTTTGTTAGTTTAACGACTGGGCCAGAAACGCCAGAGGCGGGGGGAGGGGTTTTGGCGGTCCAATCGCCAGTTTGCGTTGGCAAGAAAAAGGAAAAGATCTAGAGCAGCGATACCAGGGGAGCAGAGGCAGCGAGCGAGCCGGACCCAAAGCATTTAGCAAAGATCAAGGGCCCGCGAAAATGACAAAGTGACACTGAAAACAGGTTGGTCGACAGATGGGGGAGGAGGGAAAAGAAGAGGTAAGAGAGAGGATAGGGAAGATGGGTGTTGTGTGTCAGTGGATCGATTGCAGCTAAGGATAGAACCCGATCAGGATTCTCCTTCACCTCAGCGACAGGAATAGCTTCTCCTGTGACCCCTGAGGAGACTCTGTGGTCGCCATAGATTCGTTTAGGTCGCAATCTTCAAAGGTATTTTTCTTTTTATGGGAATGTTAATGTCTTACTTCAGTTCTGCATTGGGAGTAAACTGACTTTTCTTAAACCAGTGAAGGCTCCTATTGATTTTCTAGAGGATTAAAGAACCCGTGGGGATCTTATATATGAAGCTTATTAAGACTTCCATCTGTGCAACTTGAAAAAGGCAAAATCTCAAGTTAACCCTTTGTTTTTAAGCATTTCTTTCACACCAATAAATTTAATTCCATTTCTGTAATGGCTGCATAAACTTCATGCTGCATGACGTACAGTACAATACTCTTCATGTTTCCTCTTGGTTTCATGTAGGCCATGAACTCGTCTTCTCCCTGTTTTTCACCATCCCCACCATCATTTGTTGCCTTTAACGCCATCTCTTGTTTCCCTGAGTGTGGCATAAAGATAGCCAAAGAAAACCAACACAAACCTGGCAGTGGATCTGATCATGGTTTTCATTCAAACCTGCCAAACTTTTGAATGGAAACCATGAATGTCTGGTCTGTTTTTTTTTTTTTCCAGATATTTTATTCAAATATTGTTAAATTCCTTGTGGTGCATTGTGACATTTTAAGTCCCCGCTTAAATAAGGATGATAAAAGCTGAACTTTAAGCTAAACGTCATTAATTATCACATATCATAAACAGCTGATACAGGGAGGAGCAAAACAATGAAGGAAGGCAGTTTATAGGAGCCTCAGTGTTTGCAGTGGGCCGTTATCTGTCTGCAGACATTATTCCCTATGTTCAACAGTAGTGTGATCACTCAACTTAACTCCTTTGTAAAACGCTGCATGCAGCTCTTCCCTCTTCCTCCTGCACTCAGCTCTGCGGTTCTCCCATCTGGCTGCCCGGGTACTTTCGCTGAAGCGGGGCTCAGGTTTGGCTGTAGGCTGCCTGGTTCCTAATGGAGCCACAGAGTCCAGATGAGATAGATGTGTGGTCAAAAATCCGGCCAGTGCAATCTTGTGCTTCTCTTGACTTTCCCGTGAATCAATCAAAGAGAATCTTCAAATTGACCACAGCTGTTCAAATGGACTTAATGAAAAATGTATTAGGTGTTTATGATACGACATCCACAGTCCGAAGTACCTTGATGTGATGTTTTAGTGCTGACTCAATAGTTAACATGAATTCCAGGAGGAATCTTTGAACGTCTGTGTTCAACTGTTGCATTGTCACTTTAGCTAATGGAACCAAATGCCCTTGAAGAGCAGCTTTAAATCTGGAGCTATGGGTTTGAAGATAAGTTCCCACTGGATACTAAAGCTCTGAAAATCTGTCAGAAATCCATAAACATGCATGTTGAGTTAATGTGGTGATTGTAATTTGACTATTAGTTTCTAGTGTGCCAGTAATTGTCTAGGGGGAGCTCTTCCTCTTTGTATATATTATCTCAATAAACCTTTGGTAGACTTGTCAATTTTCTAGATAATCGCAGTATATATTGGGAAGACAGATATTTTGGTTGTGACGCGGCTACATCTGGTGCATTTGAGGATGATCAGTTTGTATTTTTGGTTTTTAAACTTTGAGGTAACTTTAACCTCTCGTTCGTGAAATAAAGAAGAAGAATCAGGCACCTCAGGAACACATATAGATTGTTGAAACATGCAACTCAACCCACAGATAAACAGATCAGATGTTAATTGGAGGGAGGGATCTGTTTGACCTCTCATTCGTCCTCGTGCCATGAACACAATACCACCCAAGGGAGTACTCTTAACTGTGAAGATCTTGAGGACGAACTGGGTAAAAAAAAAAAGACCATTCTTGTCATTTCTGTGCGAGTTGGTCCAACTTTCCTGGAAATTGTCTTCAGTGTGGGTAGCTGAAGAAGACTGTGACCAACCCCAGCCTCCGGCATTCCGTCGCTGCCTGCCAGCAGCTCAACCTCCTGTCTACAGTTTGCTCTGTGTGCAGCAGACGCTTATAGATTTTCATATATTATGATGCTCAGGCCCTGTGCTAGAATTACACACTCGATAAAGGTCAAAGTGCTGCAGTGAGCAGATACCGAGACCAAAACAGACGGGGAGGAAGAGAGGGAGGGCGGAAGATGGAAAAGTAGCATTAATTATCCATCAGGGTTCCTCTGGTTTCGTGTAATCTCTCTCTTTTATAACAATCGCCTGCTTTCTCTTCTTCCTCTCCTTCCGCCTGACCCTCCTCCTCTGGATGAAAGCAAACCTCGCAGACATTTTCCACCCATATTGTCTCTTCGCCTTCGCATATGGTGTAACCACCGAGAGGGAAAGCTCAGCTCCCTTTGATACATCGACTCTGCAAGACATACTGCTGGCTTTCTCCTCGAACCCGGCCCTTCCCACACAAACACGCGGCGAGCGACCGCAGGTGGCGGGACGGCTCGGCCGCCCTTCCCCGCTGCGAAAGCATGGACGGACGCAGAGCTGACCTGAGCAGCATGCCGGCGAATCTCAGTCTCTCTCAAAGCACCAGCTCTGATCATTCACAGCACTCCAGCAAACGTTTGACTTCTTTCTTCCGTCGAATATATTTCACACTCATTGAATCGTCGCCTTGTAAACGACGCCCAACATACATGAAAAATTTCATTCGCTACCTACACGTTCCTGTTCGTCAGAAGTTGCTCTGTTGCTGTCATTGGTATGCGCGGCACTGCTCGGTGTAAACAGTGGGGAGTGCATTTGAAGGGTTGCTCAGACTGGAGTCCCGGGAGGCACAAACAAGTGTCGGCATCATGTTTCCACGGTACAATCTTCAACGCACGTTGCTTTTGTCTTCCGACTCAGCGGGATAACGTGTCAATCACGTCTAACTTCCCGGGGTTGCGTTTGGTGCTACCTCGTGCGGATGTCCGCCGTAATTAACATTAGTTTGCCGTGACGTCTCGCTCATGAGCGAACGGCTCTGATGAACGCGCAGCGACTGTGAGGATGAGCTTCCCTAATGGAGATATTTCATACACAATTGCTCCAAGGAGTCTTTCCACAAATCATGGTCCTGTTCTGAGTATTGTCTTTTAGCCGATGGTATCAGCAGGCTCATATATCTACCCTGGTGATGCCCTTTGATCGATTTTTTTTTTTTTTGCCCCTTCTTCCAGACTGAATGTGAGCATCATCATTAAAGGAGGTTTGAAAGCAGCGTGAATCGTTTCTAGCTTTAAGATGCCAAAAACCAAACAGCTGACTATTCAAAAAGTCACATTTTGTGGATTTTTTTAATAACTTTCCAATGCTTAAAATGGGTCATCTTAAAGCCTTCCAATGCTTGAATCAAGCTGATGAGTCTGGAATAACAGATTTGCCAACTTAAGACTGAGACCTGGTTTAGAGCACAGTGTTTTAAAGTGAAAACAGAAGACTTGTATTGTGTTTAAGTGTCCATTTACACGGCAACGGTGCTCAAAAGGAATCCCTGGGTACAACTTTTGAAAAACAGCCTTATTCTGTCCTCAGAGAAATGGGGAAAAACACAACTTTTCACAAACGTTCAGGCTCTGTCTACAAGGAGAGTAGAGTTCAGTTGAGTTGCCCATAATTGGGGATGGGTATCGTTGAGAACGGTAGAAAGATCGGTACTGTTATTGATACTGCTTATCGATCTGGTACTTAAAGGGACTTTTATAATAATACCTTTAGAAAACATTAAAAACTATCAATCAAGTACTCTTTTGAACAAATCACCTTCTTTAGCACTAATGCGGCCATGATAACGCTGAACAACAACAGCAATTATTTCCAAGACTAAACTGTTCATGGATCATTTGGTACCAGGCTGCAAAGAAACCATAAAAAGCTTTATTTTGAAACTTCCAACAACCTGCATTGATATTTATTTTGAAAAATACTTCACTTCTGTCTGCTTCACTCAGTCAGTTTTTTTTTTTAAGCCCTCATCAAGGAGTTTTTAATACAGCATCCTGCCGATTCACAGAGAGATTATTTTGTTTAAATCTGGCTCGAGGTGAGAAAACGTTTGGAGACCACTGTTCTAAAGTCTTGTTAAAGGAACTGTTGCTGCCAGAGTTTTCTGCAGCCGGTGTGTGTGGTTCCATCACTAAAACAACCAACAGCGCCAACTCATGGCCCAACATGTTAACTACATTTTCAGCATGTCTGCCGTTTCTGTATGAACAGATTTGTATGGTTACCATAAGTGTTCTGGCATCTAATTGAAACGTTGCCTCCTGGAGTATTTCTTGCCCTTGTGACCTTGATGGAAATAGCATCGTGCTGGTGACAGAAGTACCATGAATGAGGTCGTGCTCCTCCCAGGAGGTCTGACTTCCTGATGGGAAGTCTTTCTTGTGCTCTGTGTGGAAAAGCCATCGTTTCTGTCGTTTCAGTTATCCTTAAGTGACCCTTCTGTTTGATCAATATGACGTGATTTTTGTCGGTGAGGATGATTATTTGTCATTATTGGGTTGCGTTTTCCATTTTAAGGACTTTCAAACTGGTTCCTTGGTTTTAACAGCGTGACCACAGGTACCGTTGACCCAGCAGGAGTCGTTTCCAGACGACCTGATTCTGGGGCCGGGTATGCATGTATGTTTAAAGAGCCTCAGTCATCCGAGCCATGGAATATCCCGCTCTATCACAAAAGGCCATTGGGCTTGATTAAATTTTTAAACGCCTCACTTCTCATTGAAAAGGCTTTATCAGTTCTGACCTTCAACCCCTTCAACACGAGAAGTGGATTCCTCTCCAGAAACTTCCATCAAGCTACAGAGAGAATAGTACAACGTTAAGCCACAAACAGGGCTTCGGGCACGGTGCTGGCTCTCTCTCCCTCTCTCTCGCTCACAGAATACCTGGGACAACACTGGAGTTTATTAATCAGACTCCAGACAGGGGAGCTACCTTTCAGAGGTCGTCCTTTAAATCCACGAGGACACAAACCCCACTGACCCTCATCCCTCCTATCGAGACGAGTGCAGGGGCAATAAATTGGGTCATGGAGTCAGGAAAAGTCGAAAAACAGGAAAAAAGTGACATTAAAAGGAACACTGGTAGAGGAATCAGTAATGAGTCCCTACATCATAGCTTTCACATGTTTCGACGGTGTTCATCCGTCTTCATCAGAGACGTCATCCGGTGATGGACGACATGTTTTTGTATCAGCTGGAGTTACAGAGGCGTGACTAATCTGACGCTTTAGTCAGATTGACCACGCCTCCTGTCCGCTCCATCAGGACGGTCTGGTGGGTTTCAGTTTCAAACATAATTGGGTTAAAAGAAGAAAGCACAAAAAAATGAGGTTTTATAGTTTTGTGTCTTTTAAAGTTTGTTCTTTGGACTCTTTCATGTTTTTATTGGATTATCTGTTCACAGCTTTCTTATTTTAATCATAATCCAGATGAAAGATTTATTTTCGAAGCCTCTGATTGATCTTGTATACCAAGAGACAAGACAAATTTTCATATCATTATTATTTTTACACATAAAAGAAAGACTGGGACCCGAGAATAGTTGACTTGAGCATTGCCTGGAGTTACCACTGCCTCACAGTGATGCCTATTTGAGTCTTTTCTGTGAGGAATAACAGATTGTATGCTCTGATTGTGTGGCCGCTGGTTTTCTCAGGTTTCCTCTCGCAGTCCAAAAACACACGTTTGACGTCTGTCTATCATTCTGAGTTCCGTGTGTGTGACTCAGTCTCTGTGATGGACTGGTGACGGTTTTTTATTGCTGTATATCAGGATTTATTTCATCATTTTGGTTCACATTTGAGCTTCTTATCATTTGTGAGAATCTAGAAACTTGTTTTTGTGCCCATCTCCTGCTCTGAAGAAACAATTCTTCATTATGTATGTTCTTCTCGGTGCTATTTTCTTCGCATTTTGAATCAAGCAGGAAGGTGTTTGCCGGATCATATTGTGGAAAAGGGCCTGTGTCCCTCTTTGGCAGCCAGTTATTATCTTGATTTGGACACGCTCTGAAAACTCTCCCCGCGGTGGAGCAGGGCTCCACACCGAGGACCAGGCCTCATTCTTATTTTTAACCACTTCATTAATGCCCTTCCTCTCAATAACTCACCGTGGCTCCATCAATCCCGCCTCCCGCCTCCTGCCTCCCCACTCGCCGTCTTCTCCTCTGTTTCTCTCAAGATGGGAAACATACATTTTAAAACTTGATGAGGTGATTCATATTGAAAAGCACCCCTTATGCGACGAGCCGATTCAACGAGGGCCGTTCTACAAAGCTGAAGGTTTGATTTGTGCTCTTGGATGTAAATGCACCCATTTACCCAACCATCTTCTATTTTAATAAGGTTTTCAAGAGGAAATTTCAAACCAAAAGTCAAAGTTTCCAGTGCGTTTCACTTTCTTTTGCTATTCCTCCCTTTGGAAAATGTAACAATGAATTTTGATTAATATTGTTGATGAAATTTACGTGGAATTTTAAATGAAAATGAATCATTTTTTTGTGTTTTTGTATCAGAAACTGTTTAATTGAAACATCAAAAATGCTGAATATGTTGTAATTTTCATTTAATACCACTAGTTAATACATTAAACCATAATGTGGATGACACCATGCAGGAAACTACCTTGCTAGCTTTGAGTCACAGCGAAAATTTGCATCATCACAGTGAAACGTTTGCACCAAATTGCTCATTGCAAACAGAAAATAAACACCTCCAATGAGTTCCACGCGGTTTTGAGACAGATTCTTAGGCGCCACCTAGTGTTACGATGGTGAATTACTACTACCTGGACGCCGATGTGCAGGTAGACGCAGTAATATCCCGAGACCTTTTCCGACACACTACAAGGCAGACGGTGGACGGCTACATTTCTCTTAAGTGCTTCAGAAAGAAATCAGCATGAGGGAAGCTCAGAAAGGAAACAAAAAAAAAGGTCAATTGTTTTGCAGAAATTACCGGAAATGGTGAGGCATGAAGAAACATCGAAAATACAAGAGAACAGGTATTTAAAAAGAAAAGAGAAGTATAAGCCTTCGCCGTCTCAGGTGGCCTCTCAGATTGCTGCTCTTTGAGAAGAAGCGACGGGAGACGGCGTGCTGAAAACACTCGAGTGAAGGAGGGAAAAGAAAAAAAAAATCAATGGTGCCTGTCAGTTTTTCTTTGATCTGTCGCTTTTTTCAGCAGCGCCGCGCGCTTTTCTTCCAGCGTAGCGTGCCACTTCAACACCCCCTCCCCTCGTCGCCGTCGGTATTTTCTTCCCCTCCAACCCTCTCGCTCTCCATCCTCCACCCATTCCTCTCTCTCTCTCTCTCTCTCTTCATCCTTCAGCCTCCCTAATGACTGAGCTGCTGGCAGGCGATATGAGGGCGACATTTTCTCCTCGTCCAAACGCTTTAAACGGCGGAGAAAGAGAGAGCGCCCGTTCACACGTTGCAGCTGAAAACGCTGAACTTTCATTTCGCATTGGGTGTCGGCACAACTTAGGTGGAACTTTTGGAAAAATTCCATTTCCAAAGAAACTGGGAAAAAACACAGTTTTTGAAAACCCTAATTCTAAACTTCTTGAAAACAGGTTCAAAAGTGGAACTTTTTGAAAACACTCAGGCAAAAAAAAAAGACTTTGTGGAAACACTAGGTACATTATTTTCAGTTTTGCCGTTTCTTCAAAACGTTGCTGTGTAAACACAAAACTTTTCTGCATTTATACTTGAAACTTTGTCATTAATTGGACTCTTCTAATGTTTAAAACGGACTTTTCTAAAACTCTCAGGGTTCCTGTGTGTCACTTTCCGCCCGCCTCTTTTCTTGCGTTCCTCTCTCCATCTCAATCGCTGCGTCCTGTCTGCAGTTTATTGCTAAACCTGGTGAGATATACTGTAACAGGCTTTTTATTAAAAAGAAAAGAAAAATCTGATATTGGGCATCCAGTGTCCTCCACTGCTTTGATAATGGCGAGGCCTCCCTGACCGCCGTTCGTCAATATGCTTTTAATATGTCTTATTTCACATGAGGTACCCAGAGAAATCATTCCAGGCTGGGTGTGGGAGGAAAAGTCTGTAAAAAAAAAAAAAAAAAAAAAAACCTGCAATGAAACCTGCTTCAAGCCTCCTTAAGGAGCAGCTTACACAACTCAGAGAGCTAAATTACTTTTAGTGTCTACTAATGTGCCATGAGGTTCTTCT
This sequence comes from Salarias fasciatus, assembly GCF_902148845.1. Classification (NCBI taxonomy): domain Eukaryota; kingdom Metazoa; phylum Chordata; class Actinopteri; order Blenniiformes; family Blenniidae; genus Salarias; species Salarias fasciatus. Next base: position 24,542,664 of record NC_043765.1, read on the forward strand.
GAAGGTTATGAAATGGATTTATAAAAAAGTCCAATTATATTGCCGGTGCGGAATATCAGCGGTGACAGCTTAAGTGGAAAATAAATTCAGAATCAATCTTGGAGGATTTTATCATAAAGTTCTCACCATGTAGATTCATCGCTCCTGTTTGTGCCTCCTGGCGTGTTGTTATTGCGTTCCAGTTGGAGACCTGAGTGTCTGTTTCCCCCACAGATAAACCCCGGTGTTCGGATGAACAATTCGAGGGAACAATATTGCAATTGTGCTCATAAGTTGCACCGGGGAGAAGAATATGTTGGCTGCTGCACATTAATAAAAAGATGCTTTAGGGTTTATATTGCATGATGCTCCGTTCTAGAAAGTTTTGAGTGTAAAAAAACAATAAAAACAATGTGTGATCAGTTGCTTTTTTATGTCTTTGTAATGCTGACACTTGTAATCCTAATTGTGCAATTAGGATTACAAGTGTTAACATCGAAATATTCAGAATCTGGCATGTAGGTACTGCTGAGTGGTGCATCATGGGGGATTTAGAAGTGGGTTTACACAATACTTAAGTGCATAACCTGCTTTACATCACTGAAGACTGGTTAAGTATTATGGAAAGTCTACATTCTGCCGTATTCTCGTCTCCATACTTGTAACAATTGTATTTCAGATTCATTACTTAGATTCTGTTCACAGGATAGTTAAAATCACTCTATTATTTCCTGACCTTTGTAGTTATTCCCTTGTCCTTGTTGTAATAGACAATCGTGTGCAAATCTACCAAAAAGCACTGGCCATGTTTGTTTTTTAATGTGTGGACATTGATGAGGCTTTATTGGGCAAACTAAGAGGTGAAATAGATCCAAACTCGCTACAGACTGACAGATGAGAACTCATAAACAAAGGCTATAAAAAACTTCCTTCAACTAATTACTAAGCTTATAAATAATCACACATTTGCAGTTTGGACCAGCGCTGCTTCTGGCTGCCTTCTTCTTTTTTTGCAATCAGGGAGTAGAGCTGTCCAAAGTCTTTTCACCATGTGTTCTGATATGACTTTTTATGGCTTGGAAACAAATTGGAGAAGTTTTTCGATAGTTTCTGATGCTCTGGGCTCCAACAACGCCTCTCTCTCATCTGTTGATCTGAATCACCTCGGCGGCCTTCCTCTCACTGGAGCCTGCCCTCGTTCCCACGTCAGCCGAAGGGATTAGCGCGACGGAGGGATGGGGAACGGAGGGACAGGTGGAACGGATTGGATCTAGGGTTTGGGTTTTGTGGGGACCACTCTGGGATTATAAAATAAAACAGAGAAAATCTACAGAGAAGCAGGTTGAGGAAGAGTGGTGAGTGTCGTGAAAAGGTCAACACGTTAGAACAGGACTGGCCGTGCGGCTACAGGAACAGAGGCGACCGGCAGCCCGCCCGTCACTTCACACTCCGTCACTCTCTGATGTCTGGTCTTTGCGGGATTCGTCGAACCTGCAGAGAGTCGTGAGAGACAGCTGTGACCTGCGAGGGAAGGATCACGTGGAGGCAGCTGAAGGCAGTCGCACTCTTACTGAATCAAACCGTTTTTCTCGCCTTTCGACTGTGAAGTACAAGATCTTTTGAAGATTTGACAAAAATATAGAGTAAATTAGTTGAGTTGTATTTTAAATCATTCTTCCTCTCAGTGAAGGTTTGTCTTGAATCTCTCTCAGCAGCTTTGTTCAAGTCTGAAAACGTCTCTGTTTTCTCCAATTGCGTCTCGACCTCTTGAGCTTCCTTCCATCACGCCCCCGACCCTCCGGCCCACGTTCCCGCGAACACAGCTGACGTTCGCGCTGTTTACTCTGTGCCTGCGCTCTCGCTCTGACAATTGAACGGAGTGGGAGGCGATCATTAATTTCTGCAGGTACTACAGAGCGTGTGTGCTTCGGCGTGTCGCTGACTGACGTGTGTTTTCGAAACACTCATCCGAAGCACAGCGGTGAGCCCATTCTCGAGCCCGCCGCACTGAAGTACAAGCGCCTGTTTATAGTGGATACGAATTGATTTGACGACGTAGCGCTGCAGACACTCCACGTCTGCTTTTTGATTTGTTTCTTTGTGATATAGGTGGCTTTTACTTTCCAAATCAAAATTTTAGATCCTATGGAGTGGCGTCTTGGAACACTGCTACAGAGTCACAGTAGCCCCAAATACATCCATATATCTTTTATATGCATTTGCCCATCTTATGGTCGAGAAAGACGAGAGCCAGTACATCAAAGACGTAGCATTAATATTCCTTTTTATTATCTGAGGCTGAGCCTCAGGCCGTCACCTCATTTGCCTCAGAACCGTTTCTTTCAATGCGCTGGGAGTTTTTCAGGCCAGATTTCAAGCTTGGGAGGCCAGACACAGTGCTCTAATTCGGCCATCAGCTGGAAGAAGCGTCCGCAGACATGCCGGAGATGCCACAGCTGTGTGTGAGCGCTCGACCGAGAGCAGCAGAGCCGAGCAGGCTTTGTTCACCAACCAGGTCAAAGTAACCACTCTTTTGAAAAAAAACTGGCTGCCTTTTGATGGAAGTTTATTAATCCAAAGTGATAGGGGATTTATTTTCCCATTGTGGAACGGTTTGAAAGTTTTTGTCAGGATTTTCAAATACAGGAAGTGCTGTGATTTTAATGTGGCTTGTGGACACGATTTTGTTCCTGTTATGTTGGTGGTGAAAACTTTTCCAGTTCCCTTTGAGCTCAGCTAGCAGATACTCAAAATATTCAGGTTCACTCATGTTTTTGTTTTCTATAGCAACATTTGCACCAATTCAAAGGATGCTAATGTTATCAGACAAGCCGTAAGAAGTGATATTACACAATGAAGACAGCCTGGAGCTCGGGTTCTCGCTTCTGCAAGTTCTCAACACAGATTCAGCACAAATTAGATTTCTCATATTAAACATTGTTTACTCAATACCCCACCTTGTGGCACAATGTGGTACTACAGGATGAAGCATTCTGAAGCTAGTATGTTTCCTTGCTGACTTCAATACACGTTTCAGCAGCATATTTCAGATGTATTTGACATTATGTTTAATGCATTTCAAATTATAAACTGACAATTTTTCACTTTTTTTTTTTTTTGTGAATATGTTTGAAAAACATATACGGTGAAAAACATAATTTCAACTGTGTGGATCAAACTGTTGTTCTTCTTGTGGCACCAAACCGGATAAAACTAGCTTGTTTGCTCCCTAATGTCTGGGAGAATTGTGCTTTTATAGATTTTGAGTAAATCCACCACATTACACCTGGACACATGTATCACCTTAAGCTCACAAAGCCAGGTGGCGAACTGTCATTTCATTCCTCCCTAATCTTTCATGCGGGTGAGTTTCAGCAGTCCCCAAACAGAAAAGACAGAATCATAATGGATGACTGCACTCTCCTGTTCAGTGGCCTGGGAATTGGCTGCGAGCGTTACTGTCAGTGTAACAAGCATTTACTCTAATAACTTCAGGATGAGGGACTTAACATGAGTCTAATTTCATTAGCAGTGGAGAGAGAGAGACAGTGAGACGGGTCGGGGAGGATGGGTTTCTACCTCCAGACCTCTCGCCAGGCAGTAATAAACACCTGTGACGCCCACCTCGTCTTGAGTTGGTGTAAACAAACAAAGTTCCAGTGTTTGTTCTCCCTTTGTCAGTCTGACGTACCTCCGAAGTTGCCGGAGTGATCCGGGACGGCGCGATTGAGGCGAAGATGGAGGTCAGAGAGGTCGTGGAGTCTCGCCGGAGGCCCACGCTGATGCTGCCGTTAAAATCACCGCTTATACACACACACGGAGGCGAACACACACTTTGATGGCTGAACTCGGGCTAATTAGTTGTCAAGAGGAAAGGGATGCAAAGTTAACAAGCAGGAGTGTGTTGATGGGGTTTTGTTCACTCGAAGCTGCTCACGAAGCAGCAGCAAGGAGAGGTATATTAACTGTATACTCCCTGAAGGACAGTATGTTTCACACTAGTGCTGCACAACACATAACCAATGTGTCAGTATCATGACATCAATATGCAGGATGTACTGAGGGAAAGACAACAAATCATGTTTTACTGCACTGTGCATTCATGTGCTTCATTTCAGTATGTCTGGAATATCATAAATGAGGGGTCAAAAGTAAGAGTGCTGTTTTTTGGAGAAACAGATCTGAAAGCACAAAGACATGCACATCATCGGCATAAGTGTTTGTTTATTCAAATCAGATCTTTAAAATTAAAACATCTTTAGAATCTTTAGAATTAGCTCTTTAGAATTAAAACAGTTACGGCTCTCTTTGATATAAAAAATAGTTTTGGAGTCACATTATAGCAATGCTACATTTAGCATTGAATTGTGTTTTTAGCTAATAGTAAGATCTTCAGCCGTGTGCTTACATCTGCCAGTATTTGCACATTTTGATATTATCACTTGTTGGAGAAAATGAGAAAACTCAATACATCCTTTAGTGGCGCTCACTAACCGTGCAAGCCAGCACTGGATTAACATCTTGGCTTACGAACCGCAAAATAACTCCTTAATTTTATATTATATGCTTTATTTCTATGAAACAAAGAATGTATGCTTCTTTGTAAGTTCCAAATGAGGTTCGACAGTATTTGCTTCTTTTACTTTAACCAAAAAAGTGTTTTCATCTACCATCAAATGAAAATGTTTCCCATATTTAGAGCCTTTTGCTCTGTGTTGCTCAACCAGAACATGTGCTGTAATCCATGTTTTTCTCCCTCCAATATCCAAAATGCTATAATGGCTAATGGCTAAATGAATTAAATTTTCATGGATTATGAATCCTGTTTTGTAAACACAGTGTAATTGCATGGTTGAATGGCTGAAATGGCATTTGGTCTGGCAGGTTGAGCCGAAGGAAGATTAGGAGATGCGAGCGCGCGCGCCGTAAGGCCGATTCGACCCACAAACACACACACAGCTGGCCAGATAAACCCATAAAAATGTGATCAGTGGGCTAGCGCTTGACGTCACCCGTGTGCGCTTGGGATTATTTAATGTTTTGCCCCTGTGATGCACCATTTTAAGGACTTGCAGGGTTGCATAACATCTCGTGTCAGGAAGGATTGTGACAGCAGAACCAAGGTTCATTTTGATTACGCTGAAAAAAAAAGGCATGAAAACCATTGGGCGACTGGACAAAGTCATGCGGTCATTTTGTCATTTTCATGTATATTCCTGTTGTTTGTTTTGTGAAAGCTTCACTTCTGTATTTTGCAGTTCTAACATGTCAAATAAAACCTTTTAATCTGTTTTCCACCTCAGCTTTTAGAGGATCTTTCCTTCTATTTGTGGCTGTAGGCATTTTCACGCGATGATTTCAAGTGAAGATGCAAAATTTCAATGTTGAGTGTCTGTTTAGAGCACTGTTCAGACACAATTCAATTGATAAAGAAATGTATTAAAGCAACACGATTAAGATTCAGAATCATGAAATAGATCATCTTCTCCTTCTTTCTGAGCTCCCTCTCTCTACCCCCGGCTCCAGTAACCCTCTGCTGTTTGTTGACCGACTGCATTTCAGTCCTATTTGTCACCTGAGTTCCCCCTAATTGCCGCTGACCTCCACGCTTTCCGATCTGTGACTGACAGGTGTGGAGGAAGCGGTCTGGCCGGCGCCGTAGTTGCAGTCGTCGTACAGGAAACCGAGACTCCCGTCGCATCGCCATGGGGAAACAGAACAGCAAGCTGCGGCCGGAGATGCTGCAGGACCTCCGAGAGAACACCGAGTTCTCCGACCACGAGCTGCAGGAGTGGTACAAGGTACAGACCAGGCTCCAGCAGCAAGACCTCATCACATTATTCTACCATATAATCACTCGAAAGAGAAAGCAAATATATTCTACTCGGTGTTCTGCTAATTTACCTGCAGCATGTGGACCTCTGACTAATCAGACAAGTAATTAAAAATACAATTGTACGAGAATTCACCTTCATCTTAATCACCTGAATATTAACATTCTGAGGTACAAATTAGCTTCAGTAGTACTTCTTCGATTAATAATAATGCAGCTTTAATCCGTGGTGTACTCAGAAATGTTGTATAAATGCAAATGTTTCCCCCTTAGTGTAATTAAGAAGACAAAGACACACATGGCCTCGATTTTTAAAGAAAAACAGAAGTACAGTTCAATACCAGTATTCAGAGGGCAGGATTTCACATAGGATTTTAAGAGTTTTGACTTGTTATGATCTGAATTTTAAAGGAAAATCGGACATTGCGCTACTGGGTGTTTTTGATGAACACATGTAACACACACACAAGATACGACTCTATAGAGACAGCATTGTCAAAAAGTTCCTATTGCGACATTTTCAATGTCTCTGAACAGCGTTGTGGGATCAGACGCCCAAAATGCTGCAAATGTTTTACCTTTTAACTTGAAAATTTTGTCTAAATAGGTTCTGTGCGGCCAATATGTATATTTACATAATGTCTATTACTAATCCATTTTTCAGGTTGGTGAATCAACAGTCACCAATAGTTTTACATCTACATCTTGGTTCATACAAGAGACGATCATGGCGTCGGTTTAGAAGGAAAAACAGAAGCAGGGTCCGGTTCCATCATAGCTGAGGATTTTACTGTTGATAGGATTTTGCGAGTTTTGACTGGTATTGACCTGGAGCTTAAAGGACAATAGTACAACACGCTGCTTTTACAAAACTTAGTTCCTTCAATGGATCAGGCCTGTCAGGAAAGCCTGCGCGGATTCATCCGTGATGGAAAACACCATCAGCAGCTCTGAATGTTTTCCTGCAGCAGGTCCGTCAGCTTCGGGCCCGTCGTCCATGTGGGGCAGCCGGATTAGCCGCCGGCAGTACGGAGCTCCACTCTGACCTGACCGCATGAACTATCTCATCTTGTGCACATCGTGGCCGTGCAGCTTTGCGTGGATTAAACCTATGGAACAGCTGTGCCAGCTGTCCCAAATAAGAACCGTACATGTCGCATCCGACACCCTCCTGAACGTTTGACTCCTGGTCTCTTCACACCAGCCGTGGCCGCGACTCCCTGCAGATTAACCGCTCCTGCATGGACTGCAGTGCACGGGACGGTTGAGCCAACTTGTTGTTTGTAGGGGCGGGTGGAAGGGGGCTAGGATTCACTCAAAACACTCAAAAGACTTTGCAGGTGATTGAAATGTCACGTGTGCAGAGAAGTATTCACTGAGTACTTTTAGTCCTGTTTGCAAGAGGGTGATCTGCAGGAAAATGTCGTGTTGCCATGTTTATTTGCGATGCGTTTTCACATGACATGTCATGTAAACGGGTCCCGAGCCAGTTTGTACCAACTTTTCAAACAAGTTAAAAACAAATGCAAAATTTTTCAGAGCATGTAACTCACATTGCACTTAAATTCATCTGTCAGTAAAACTGCTTCTCACTGATCTGGAAGACATTTTCAAGGAAGTTAATCGATAGTATGCACTGTGCAGACACGACCCTCAGTGCGACCCGTAAACAGATCAGGTTGCTTTTATGGGCAAAATCCTTTAATAGACTAACTTGAACCAATTTGCCGCCCATTTCCTAATGTTACTGTAACAGAGGACGATTCAATTCATTCTTTTCTTTTGTTCCACCTGCTTCTACAGGACGCTCTGTGGCAAAACCGCTTCAAAAATCAAAGATCCAAACCAAACCTCACGGAAAGACGGTGTCATTGTTCATGCTTTTAGTAAATATGTTCAATGCTGTGAAAAAGTGACAATGAAAATCTAACAGTGACGTTTGTAGGGAATGTTGGAGAAACTGAACGAATCAAACACTACTTTGATTAGGATCACGGCCATGTTGAATTTGCAGCTTCACCTTTGAAGATTTTTTCACAGCATTCAAAAAAGCAATTCCAGGCTTCCAACTGGGACAATGACTTTGTCACCTCACTGCCTCTACCTTAAAGGTCTTTGTAAAATGCAGTTTTTCTCTCCACTGAACAAAGACCAAGACTGATGTGACTTTTGCCTTCCCTTTTCTTCTCAAACACAAGAGCTTTATCAAATGTGACTGCCTCAAAAGAAGACAGATCGATGAAAGCAGAGGCGACGGCCATAAGCTTCTTTCTAAACGAAGAAATACATGAATGAAACATCTAATGGACAAAGTTTCTTTGAGAAACACGACTCCCGATTGTGGCATTGATCTTTTTTTGGGTCAATGAATTAGTGAATCAAAATTGCCTCAAGGTGTGATTGTGAGTGTGATGGATGGATGGATGATTGAAATGATAACTTTTTCCACACTGTGCTCGGACTCCATGTAAACCTAGAAAACACAGCTTTACTAAAAGGTGCAGAACTGTCGTCATTATCAAAAAATAAAGTTAGTGTACTGGGAGATCACAAACTTTCACTTCCTTTTAGTTTTATACGTAATAGACTTATTTTCTCTTTTCTTTCACTCAGGGTTTCTTGAAGGATTGCCCCAGTGGAACCTTGAATGTGGAGGAGTTCAAGAAGATCTATGCCAATTTCTTTCCCTACGGCGACGCCTCCAAGTTTGCCGAGCACGTCTTCCGAACGTTCGACACCAACGGCGACGGGACGATAGATTTCCGGGAGTTCATCATCGCCCTGAGCGTGACGTCGCGGGGGAAGCTGGAGCAGAAACTGAAATGGGCCTTCAGCATGTACGACCTGGACGGGAACGGCTACATCAGCCGTGAGGAGATGCTGGAGATTGTACAGGTGGGCAAAGGAAGCTGGTTTTTTGTTTTGTTTTTTTTGTGCTTCTGGTTCATCTTTTGGTTTGAGTTGCTTCAGGTTTTCCCAAAGATCTACAGCACGTCTTGATTATATCAATGGATTAATCTGTTGGTGTTATATATAAACTATCTTTTTTGTGTGTGATTTAGGGCATATCAACACCGCGTTGCCTTTCATTCTTCTTCGCTGACATGCAACTTGAAAGGTCCCACAGATCGGCGAGACGAAATGCTTTTGTCAGTTTTTGTCAAGCCCAATGAACATGGATGAGCTGATCCAAAGGTGTCTGCTGAAGCTAGATCAGTAGATTAACAGTAAATGTAGTAATTACGGAAAGAACAATGGAGGATGCAGGACGTAAAGTATAAATGTGATGAAGAACTGAGTAGAGATGAGGGACTGGACGAAGAGTTTTCCCCCAATACTGAGTGTGTTATAGCATGTTAGCATCTGAGACTTCACTTAGGCTGTCTTTGGCCTCGTTTACATGACAACGTTTCAAGTGAAAACACATTTTAGTTTCAGTAAAGTGTCACATTTGCAGGGCAACGTTTTGAAAATGATGTCCGTTTATGCAGAAAGTGCAGAAATGCTGAAAACAATGTAGTTTCCACGTCCCTCTTCTCCAATGAGACTAATGATTGTCAAACAGTTTAGATTTGTTTAGAACGACTAGGAGTTTGTGGGTAGGCTGTTCCTGAATTGTTATTGTAATGTGAAGATTGGTGGTTTCATCCCTGATCTCACCCTGATTGTTCTCTCCTTGTTGAGACACCGGACCTCAGGTTGCTCCCATCTGGTGTGTGACAGCTCACATCTTAGTCGTCGCCAATGGTCTCTGAATGTGTGAATAACTGTGTGGTCAAACAGATGGATAGCATTTCAAATACAAGTAAAGTAAAGTAAAGTAAAGAAAACCATGGTATGAATTCAGATTCTGATTTGAGCTTATCAGGGGCGATAGTGGCTAAGAAATTGGTCTGACAGCATTTAGAGAGCATATTGTTTGTGTCATGATTTCTTTGAATTTTTCTGACCCCAAGTCTTTCCCAGACATTGTCTAATCATTATGAAGCTTTTCTAAATGTTGAGTTTGGAAACTTTAAACTCTTTTTGCTTCATTAACCTTCTTTTGTTCTTCTGTGAACTACCAAATTTGTCAGCCACTGTTTGGTTGCTCTGCTGGCTAAGGGATTAGACACCATATAGCGTCCGATCGGGTAATGATACAAATTCCGACCATTTTAAAAGTAATAAATCAGTAATAACAGCAGTTTTCTTTCAATTCAGGATCTGCCACATATGGACTTACGAGGCCCTGGTTAAAATAAGACATCAGTCACAATATTACCTACAAATGGAGCAAACTGTAGCTAGATCATGTTGTTCCGATACATATATATTAGACCATAAACAATTTCTTCATCAGTGGACTGCAGATGAAAGAATCCGGTTCCTTTGATAAGTGCCAAATGGTTAATGACCAGATAATGGAATTGGAGCATCAACAAGTCTCAAGGAGTCTAAGAAGAGGCAAAACATGAAGCAGTGACAGAGTAAGTGCTGGATCCAGTCTGGTCTGCTGTCAGGGGTTCCTGGAGAGACGGCAGTCCCGAAGCTGCCAGCAGCATATTGAGAGGGGGTGGTCATGTTGTGAAGACTCAGTAGATATTTATGCTGTCTGGCATTATTAAGGTGACACCGCAGTGCAGTTAGCAACACTGCCTCATGGCTGACATGCTTTCAGCTTTTTATAGGCTCAAACTCCCACAAGAATATTTAGATACAGCAGGTTGGAGAATCCTGCATTAAAAAAAAAAAAGTTGAGGTGTGGATGATCTTGTATAATATGTATGATACATGTATGATGTACAAGATCAAACAAAACATCGGTATTTTCTCAAATTAAGCTTCAGTATTGTCAAATCAGATATTTTGAGTATTATTATCAAAAGAAGTAAAAACACCAAATTTATGGACTTCAGTAGTTCCATCTCAGTTTTGATGGATTTGATGCTGTTTCTGCATTTGAAACTCACAGGAAGACAATCACAGAGGTCTGGTTCTTTCTTAAAGCAGAATGTTTTCTAATGTCAAACTAACAGCAACAACACAAAGTGGATGCCATCGAATTACGCCCCAAAGTTTCAAGTGAAAATGCATTGTTTTTTGACAGAAACTGAAAGAAATTGACAGAAATGAGTTCAGCTGAGTCCCACTGAAGTCTGTTTAAAATCAGATCAGACGCTTTCAAAAAGCAGATGTTGGATTGTTTGTCTTACTGAACATGACCAACGAACCAGATGTCCCAGGTGTAAAGGACATAGAAGAAGAATTTAAGTCTTTACCCCAACAATTTTGTCGAGTTTTAAATCAATCTGACCCTCAAATTCCCCTCATTCTGCAGACTGCTGCTACTGTCCAGTCAGTCTCACCAGAATGGTGGGAGTGCTTGTATTGAGTGATAACTCCTCACCCAATACTATATGTAGGTTAATACTTTGATTTAAGTATATGTAGATGGACGCTAAAGTACAGATATTCAAATCCTCTGAAAGACATATTTAATGTCCTGAGTGCTTTATTGGCACATCCTGCAAATTGCTCGAGAACTGTTGGGTCCGGAGCTACATTAGTGTCGTCTGTAATCCTACCAGTGTTGAAGGGAACCAGTAGAGCAACTCCACGGCTGAGGTATTGGCTGGTCAGTCTCACTGTCTGGTTTGTGTGTGTGTGTGTGTGTGTGTGTGTGTGTGTGTGTGTGTGTGTGTGTGTGTGTGTGTGTGTGCATGCCTCTCTCTTTGAGTTCTCATGGATTAGCAAGTTAAATTTAACTGGAGTTTATCCCTGACTGTGCAGAATACTGGGATTATCCCCGGGCTCAATGAGGTTACACACCGTTGGGAGAGAGGGGACGAGGGGAGGGAGTCAGGGCCATTGTGTGACCGTCTAATGAGAGTGAGACGGAGATTGTCGTGACTAAGGAGCTCAGGTTTGCTTTACAACACATTATCGGGCCGACAGTCCATACCTTGACCCCGCACGCCCTCGTCTCAATGCTCCAAAGGAACCGCCGTGTATTCAAAGTATCAAACTTTTTCGATCAGATGGGGTGTCAATGTCTGTTTCTGCTTAACGTGACTCTCTGTTGTCAGTCGGTGTTCAAATAGAAATCAAAGTATTTCACATTAACTTCACATAAATCATATTTAACCTATAATCAGATTATTGATGTCTCATATCGGTAATCAGCTTCACCGCTAAAAGAAAAGGGTATTTGAATAAGCACCGAGAAACATTCCCAAGATCTGCTCATGCCTGTCAGTCCTAAAGTCGCACGGCTGAAAGGTCTTGAAAAAGACGATTTTGTCTTTCAGTCTTCGCAGATGACTTGGTTTTCTACAGTAACAAGTCTGCACCGATGAACAGGAGAGCAGAAGTGCATCAGTTAGCAGAAATCCCTTCTCAAATTCCTGATTCCAAACAGGAAGAGTAAGTGTCTAAGTGTGTTTTGCAGTGAAGACTGGGAGGTGAACAATAAAGTTCAGTAAACTGAAAATATTCCAGTTTCTACAACCGAGGATTTCTCATCTATGGCTAGATGTCTTTATTGCAATCGGTGTGTTTGCTAAAGGTTTTCACAGGGGGATTTCCTGGATTCATCCATTGTTCTGAAATGGCGGCGGGTATGTTACCACACTGCCACAAGTGAATCAAGTTGGGAAAAAATAGACATTCTGCCAAAAGAACAAGTAAAAATTGTCTCAACTTAAGATGCATTGTCTTAAAACAAGTCCTCTTATCTAGCTGAAATATACTTTGTGAGTAATTTTTTTCTTAACATCAACAGGGGCGAGTCATTTTGACGAAAATAAGTTTAAAAAAACATTGGTAACATTTTCTAGCTCGGAATAAAAATTGCCAAAATCCAAAACACCAAAATCCTGGAGATCTCAGGAGACTCTCGCTGAGGCACTGGAAAGCCAAGAACAAGCAAATGAACAACCAGAACACACAGAAGACACCAAATATAAACCACAGCCACCAGGTGACGACAGTCACACTCAGAAGCAGCTGGAAACCACGAGAGCAGCGATCAGACATGAGGAGCCTGAAACAATCTCAGGTCCTGTTTATGAAAACCAGGGAGAGCAGTGATATTTCATTACGTTAGGGGTTTTCACCAAAAGCAATTAGACCTGAAAATTCAGACCAAAGTAGAATTTTGGTAAGAAAAAAAAATCCCTCTTTGCTGGTTTAATCTGTGAAACTGAAAACAATACAGAATACACTTGTTAATAATCGCCCATAGTATTGCTAACGAAGAAGGTTTGCGCAAATTAAGATATATATACCTATATATATATAGCCTATATATATATATATATATATTTTTTTTTTTTTTTTTTTTTTTTTTTTTTTTTTAACTATAAAAGAGGGGGGTAAATCTGTTTATGCAAGCCTCCAGCTATGTGTAAGCACAAGAAATGCAGTATATACCATGACATTCTCAGCTGGGAGCTTGGCATCAATAAATGACAGAGACATGGATGATGGATTACTCCACTGACATAATCTGCACGATCCATCTTTGTGTTCGTCCATCTGGTCACAACAAACGAACTATCTGGTGTTTGTTTGTAATATCTCTTTTGTGACTTTATCTCTACTGCCATGGAGGAGAAGTTATGAACTCAGAGATAATGTTTTACAGTGCGTCTTACCGAAATGGGCCTTATTTCCTGCGAGCTTCCTTCCTCCTCCCGATAGCGCCGCCGTGACACCGATCCGCAGTCAGTTTTACACCCCGCGCTCCCAGCGGAGGAGGTTTAATGGGCACGTAAGCTGATTTTAGATGTGCGCCCGAGGCCGGCTGATACCGCGCGCTCCTCCGCGCTCGCCGGCGGAGGTTAATTTAATGCTATCGGGGGATTCGGGGGCCGCTCGCATCGGTCAGACGATAAAGAAGTATCAGATCGATACTGTGTGAGCTTGGCTCGTGAGCCCCTCGTCGATCCGTGTCACCGTTGGCACGGCGGCGAGGTTTCTACAGGCACTCGGGGCCTGCGTGGGTTTCCGTCCAGAACGCCGCCGGAGCGGGGGGGGGGGGGGGAGCGGCTCTCGGCGTCAGAAGAAAGAAATGTCAGTGAATCATGTGGACTTTTAGAAAGGCCGTTTGTCAGCATCTCCGGAGCAGCCGCCACTTTATTTTTCACTTCACTTGTGTTTTACTCTCCTCCCGCTGACTCTCCTTAATGGGTCCCTGCTGGCTTGAATTCACTTATCTTTGCTGCCGCCAACAACCGCCCGCCCACACAGCCGGCCGCCATGTCTGCCTCCCCCTCGCTCACTCTCTCTCCCCCCCCCGCTCTGTCTTCTCAGGCCATCTACAAGATGGTGTCTTCTGTGATGAAGATGCCAGAGGATGAATCCACGCCGGAGAAGCGGACGGATAAGATCTTCAGACAAATGGACCTCAATAATGACGGTGAGGGGAGGAAATGGCATGGAGGGACGCTGTGGGAGGGGGAAAGGGGGAGATGAATGGTTCACTTTATTGAAAATAATCTTGGAAACGAGGTCATTTCGTTGGGAACAAGAGATTTGCAAAGAATTTCAAATGGCATATGTCAGCCTTCATTTCATAATGTCTATTATTAGAACCATTTGCACCACAACAAATAACGAACCATGGATCTTCCTCTGAGACAGGGGTGCCAAACCTGAATACCGCTTCTTCACACGGAGGACGCCAGAACCATGGCGGCCTCCAGAGTGTCCATAGTCTCATGAGACTTGGTAGTTTTAGAGTTTAGAGTCTCTCATAGAAGCAGTCCAACTTCGTCATCCGTCCAGATGAATGTGTGAGTTCTCGCCATCGGTACTGTTGATAACATATTGTTCTCTGCACACATGCATGTGTGGTTTCTCAATAAATCAAGGAGTGCCAACATTATTATGCCACTATTTTATCCGTCCGGATGAAATTGGACTGTTTGCACGAAACTGTGTTTGGCGCTCGTGAGCTAAGACACTCTAACAAAAGCAGAAAACTGTTTTGCACAACAGAATACTGAATACTGTTATTTTTTTTTTTTTTTTCCTTCGTTGTCTGAGAATGACTTGCACTCCGGTCAATAGGTTTTTATCTCGCTACGAGCCAGAGTTGCAGATGGTGGACTCCAAATTTGGCAGCGACAGCATGAATCCATGAACTCAACCTCCGTCATGGCAGGAGTCCAAGCTTCTGCTGCTGCTGCTGCTGTGGTGGAGTGGGGGGGGGGGGGGGGGGGTCTGCTCTGGCACACTTTAGATTCTACAGTACCATCATGTCTGGAAGTTGTCACAGCCTCTCTCGAGGCGTGTGTTCCTTCACGACAGTGTTTAGCGCCCGCTAATGCCTGCCTCCCCGGACGGTGACTCGACGTGTCACGGAGTAAAATGGAGAATTGGTTTAACGAACTCGGCGGTGGATTGAATGGCTGCCGATGGAGCCCGATGTCTGGGCTGGCTTGGCAGCAGATTGGGCAGCCTGATTGTGCTGCTGACAAATCTGCCCCAACTATAAGACGCAGTTATGTCAACACAGAGGAAGTTTCGACAACAAGTGATGACAAAAAGATGAAAAGAACTGTTTGCTTTAGAGTTACACACCTTTAAATGTGATCAGTGGCCAACCATCATCCTTTTCTGTCGACATCTGAGACAACAGCATATAAGGTTTGTGGTTCTCTCCTCCCTGAGTTCGCCTCAGGACGCAGACCTTCACCATTTCACACCTGTCAGTGAGCCTGGGGCTCCGGACTCCTCGCCACGGCAGTCTCAGTGTAATCACGGCCGAGCGAGGAGGAGTCCTGGACAAAGATGAGCTCTGATCTGTGGAAACAGAGCGATCGATCCCTCCGTCTCTGACCGATCCCATTACAGTTACAGTAACAGCAGCCGGGATCTTGCTGTAATCAATGTGGAGCCTCACGAATTATTAAAATCTACACAATGAACAAACTAATTCTCTCTCTCTCTCTCTGTCGTTACGTGTCTTGCAGGAAAACTATCCCTGGAGGAGTTCATCAAAGGTGCCAAAAGCGACCCCTCCATCGTCCGGCTACTGCAGTGCGACCCCAGCTCCGCCTCCCAGTTCTGAGCCCGCCCTGAGACCCCTCCCCCCATTTTTACTTTCTTCTTCTTCTTCTTCTTATTGTTCTTCTTCTTCCTCACCTTCTCTCTGTCGCTCTTGAAACCGTCACTCCGATCAATGCATGAAGGTTCTCGTCTCTCATGTCATCTCTTTTCGTTGTTGTCGTGTACGAGGACGGAGGAGGACGACGAGGAAATAAATGAAAGATGTTTACTTTGTATTTGAGGAAGGAAACGAGAGACACGCTTACGCTTGGGTCTTCAGACGATCTATCTTTCTCTCTCTCTCTCTTTCTCTGGAACGTCACTGAGAGCTTCCAGGGAGCTAGCAACGAAGCAAGAATGTCTATTTTTGGGGGGGTTCTTTTGGTTGTATTGTGTTTTTTTTTTGCTGGATCAATGCACACCTGTGTATCATGTACATACTGTTAGCCGGTGTATATCATGAAAATAACTATGTACAATTTGTCATGTATGGCGCACAACCTCTGGCACTGAAAGGCAGTATTATGTAGCGTAGCTGGTCCGGATTGAGATTGGGCGGTGGGAAATGGAGGCGGGGCTTGTGGGATTTTGATCTTTCGCTGTGAAAAAGAAGGCCAAAGATCCCGTTTGGTTTTTTTTTTATGTATATGTAGCTACTGGTATTTTTTTTTTTTTTTTCAATGCAATGTTTTTTTTTGTTAATTTGTACATAACTGTTGTCTCCTTGGTGGCTGTTTTATTTATTTGTTTTTACTCGTCTGATTTGTCGGTCTGGTTTACAGTGAGAGGGAGGGAGAGAGAGAGAGAGAGAGAGACAACGTGAGAGGAAGTTGGTCAAGACGACCAGGCGTCCGGCCGGCGGTCGTCAGTAGCACACATCGTTCCGGGTTGGAGACGTGGCGTTTCTTTGCTCTGCGGGCGTGCGCGTGCATGTGGATATTCACTGTATCTCGAGGCTTCAACTTTTTGACAGTATTACCATGTTGTGTTGTTTCTTACTTTGTAAGTATTTTAAAGATCTTTAAAGAGAAAAAAAAAAAAAAACAAACAAACAAGGCAAGCGGTTAAATGTGAAGATAGTGGTAAACTTGTCACTGTACTGCATGATCCTACCAACTAGACGAATCCCAGAAAACAGTTTACGCACAGTGGTATCTTTTTTAAAACTGATTTGTGTATAATTTCTTTTGTAGCTTGGCAGCGTCCTCAGCACTGAAATGGGCAGACTTGGTTAAAATGTCCCCTCTTTCAACCCCGCCCTTCCGTCCTCTCTCTCTCTGTTTCTTTTTTTTTTTTTTTAACTATTTTTCTCCGTTTCCTCTGACAGACAGAGAACTCACTAAGGGCTCGTTCATCACTCTCCTAGCCGAAAGCTTTGCTGACCTCCTGGATTAGTCTGCTTGCGGAGCAGTTAGATGAAGGGACACGTTTCAGGACACGGCAGCGAGTCCAGAGTTTCCTCCAGTCCAGGTTTCGGGCCAATTCCACGCCGTCAGGGCGTGCAGCCACTTCCTCTCTTTTGGTTTGAGAATGTCGGATGTTCTGTAAATTACAAGGTATCCACCACGCACGTCAAATTCAGCATCGGACGTCTGTGTGGTATTAAAAGGACTGTCTTGACTGTATGAAAACACGAATAAAAAAAAAACAAAAAAAAAAACTGAAATACTGCCACTTGTTTGCAGCACGGCCAGCACCGCTCTCAAAGCCCGATCAGTACTGCAGGCCCCGTTTACACAACATTTCAAATGAAAACCATCGTTTTGTGTTTTTCGTTTCTCGTTTGAACAGCAAGCGTTCTGAAAACGATGTCTGTTTACACAGAAACGGTGGAAATGCCTCAACCAGTGTCGTTAGCATGCCGGGCCACGGGTTGGCGCTGTAGGTTGTTTTTGTCATAAAACCACACGTATGCACGCAGAGAACAATACACTATAAACATTAACTTGGACGTTGCATGGACAGACGAGGAAGCTGAGTTTACTTTTACTGGTGAGTCTCAACTATGTCCAGAAGATGAGACGGTTTAGTGAACGCACAGTCCGATTGCAGGATTGTTAAATTGTAAAGAGTGAGCAGCACACACAGCATTGTGGGAGCTGCTATTATTGTTATTCACCATCTACTTGCGCATGTGCAGAAAAACTATTTACCATTGGCATGGTGCGCATGTGCACTCGCAGCTTTTCCACCACCCTCAGTGAGTCGGCGCATTTCCAGAAAGTGTCGTTTTCGGCAGTCCTCATGACGACGGAGTTGGAGCATTTCAAAAGTGCCGCTTTTTTTTAGCCGTTTCCAAACAATTGCACCGATGTTGTGTAACGGACCCTCAGACCGCAACAAAGTTCTTGGGGCCTCATTTCTGTGACTAGGATAAAGCAGCTGTATATTGTTGTTTAGAATGATACATTTCTCCTCAATGCTCAGTGCAATACTCCAATACCAAGTCACATCAAGCAAGAATTTAATTCCTTTTGTTTTTTTAAGTCAGGTGCTCAATCAGGTCTTCAACCTTTATGACAAAAAAAAAAAAAAATAGCATTTTTTTCACCAATAAAATTTAATTAAAGTTGTGAAACATGCCAGTCATCTTTAATTAAGAAAAAACATGAAAACTGCATTCATGACGATTTAGATATCTTTACCTCTTTTTTCAGTGAATATTTTTTTCAAATTTTCTCTTTTTTCAAGGACTTTTGCATCTTTCACCATTTTAGCTCCTTATCCTCAATGTGCATTTTCAAATGGTTAGAATTATATTATGAGTTTTAGGGTTATTAGTGATTTTCCTGATTTTATTAATTTACTCATTTTTTTTCTTTCTTTTGAGGAGTTTCAGTGTTTTGATTAAAGAAGCTGTTAGTTAAATATTTCAAAAAATTATCCTGATTAGGAATAGATTGACAGTTTAACACAAATATCATGAATGCATCAGCTATTAAACTACAACTATTACAAAAATAGGGTTGACGTTTTTGTCAGGATTCCTGCAGTTTAGACCAAATACTTTCCAAGGGGTCACATGAAAATTAGCACTACTAATGAATCCCGAGACTAAAGTCGACTTCAGTTATACTCAACAGTTATCTCTTAATAAAAGCTTTTTCTTTTTTTTTTTTTCACTTTTTTTGATCAGTTTTGTGAGAAAACAGTTGCTAGCTCCACTAGCCAATGGTGCTAGACCCAATCAACAATGTAGAAATGAAAATACACATGAAAAATGTGAGTATTTTAATGTAATAAGGCAAAATATAGAAGTAATTTTTGCTTGTTTGAAGCCTGAGGGCCGGTCAAGCAGAGCTAAAGGGCCACATATGGGACCCGGGCCTTATGATGATAATCATATCCCTCTTTTTCCACAAACATTTAATAATTTTACCATAATCTATATAGTCATATATGTATTCTTCGGGTAATTATTTCCCTGTTTTTCACCACGTCACCTCTTGAGCAGGGTAGAGAGTCGTCCCGGCTGAGCTGCATCCATGTGACACATGGACTGATCTAACCTGCACCAAACATTTTGCACAAGAGCTTCCTAACCAGCCGCACCTCTGCTTCGGGGATCCTTTAGTGTCACTGCCTCCTGCTGGTAGGATAAGGAACAACAGTCGCTTCTCTTGCGGTTTAACCCTTTTTCTATTTCACTGCCTCAGATGAACTGGTTTCTTGTGTTGGATCAATAACGCCCCTCCCCTGCCACTCCGCCTCTCGGATGATCTCCTTTTAACTCTATTTTTTCTGTTGCATGAAAACCTCACACGAGGACGTCATGTTTGTTCCGTTTGGACCTGAAAATCTGAAATATACCTACGTGTTTCAAATCCGCCCGTGTGGACCGTGTCGTCATTTCTGCTCGCTTTACACCATGTGAGGAATTCCTTGCCACATGTTGAGCACGCCTGCTGGGATCTTTTTTTTTTTTTCCTGTTTCTAAACCTGTCAGGACAGGACCTGTCACCTGTGTGTCATCAGCGTAACCAGTCATACCTGTCCGGTTGCTTGCTGAATGTTTCACCTGATACTGGGATGAAATACATTCTGTAGCAGAGCTGAGACATGAGACACACAAGATAGTACTTTAAATTAAAACAAACTTTATTTTACTTAAGAAATAAATATAAAAAAAAATCTTTAAAACGTTGGCTCTTTGTGATGAAACAGCAAATGAATCCCAGTTACTCAAATAGGCGACACCAAATGAAGACAGGTAGAGGCACAAACACTTGGCTGGATGAAAACCACACTTTGGTTCCACAAACAGGTTCAATTATAAAAAATGACAACGAAAAATAAACTTAGTTTCCAAAGCAATCAGATGCTAGCTAGCTAGCCTTAAATAAAGCAAGCGTGGAAGTTTCAGATGGTGTAACGGCAGGAATCACATTAGTAAGAACAGATTTTTAGTGTAGGCAGTGAAGATGTTTTGTTTCAAAGGCTGACTGGCGACTAGCTTAGGCATCATGTTTAACAGAAAGAGCTAAATCTCACCCAATATGAAAGCCAACAAAAATATTTCGACTAGTTTCAAAAATTAAACTCCAACAAACATTAAAGAAGCCATTCAACGCATTGTGGTAACATCTTGAAATATCTTCCCAGAAGAAATAGATGGTTCCCGGTTTGCTCACCAATATGTGAAAGCTGCAACGCACATATTGTCCAGACACACCGTTTATGTAACGAATCCAGAGCACTATTTTTCAAAGCTTTAAGCTGAAAGATTTGGGTTTAAAATGGACAAAAAGCGGGACGTTTCACACAGCATTGGTAAAAATACTGAGAAAATCTATTTTCAAATGTTGATATATTTATCATAAACAGGCAGCGTTTGCTTTAAAAAGTTTTGCTTTGTTTCATCTTCTCCTACAAAAAAACTCACTTTCATAGGTAGAAAGAAAAGATATAAGTGTGCTCAGAGTCTGAACCCCAAAGATAAGAGGAACTAGACTCTTTCTTTGGGTCGCAGCACAAAATAAGGAGGACCATTGAAGTCCTTCAAGTAGAACCAGAAGTGTCTTTCCTCAAACCTCGGCCCTCAGGCTAGATCCAGAAGCTGGACCGTTCCATGGCCCCCCTTTGCAGCAGCTGGTGTTGCTCCGCGCCCTTTGACGGCTGCCGGTCCTGGGTCTCCTGCCTCTCTCTGCTCGACCGGTCGCCATGCGGCTGGCGAAGAGGCTGCATCTCCGGCGGAGTGAGGCTGTGGTGCTGGCGAGGGCGATGCTGCTGCGGCTGAGGAGGGAGGAGGGTGGCGGTGTTGTCTCGGCGGCGCAGTGAGCCGTCTGGGCGGCTCGTTGTAGCTTATCATCGGCTGAGAGTGTCGCGTCGGCCGCTCGTTGTGGCGTCTGTGATGCTCGGCGTGGCGCGGAGGAGCTTCGTCGAGCCTCGGAGGCCGGGCGTGACGAGGCGGTAGGGGGGCTGCCGTCGTCTGCTTCACCACGTGGATCTACGCAAATGAGGAATTATATCCTGATTTAAAAAAATATAAAAAGATCTGTAACACCCCCAAGACAGATCTGAGTACATCTCACCGGCCGGCCGTAGTCTGTGGATCTGCTCCGAGTGCTGCAGCAAGGCAGGCCCAAGAAGGAAACGCAGGTGGCGAGCATCGGGCCGAGTACACCAACTGGATCAGACAAGTCACGATGAGGGGAACCCACAGGATCAGAGTGGTGCTCTGGAGGAGGGAAGCAGGACAGCAGTGAGAGGAAAGCCCCACAGTACAGTCACCAGCAGCCACACCACAGGTTTACAATGGGAAGCATTCGGTTCCCTTAAGAAGAAGGTTGGGAACCCCCTGTGGTTCTCAAGCCCTTATTTGTTTCTCTGCAAAACTACAGCAGCAAGCCTGGGAATTTCACAGGAAGGCTGGAAATAAAATATGCAGAGCAGAGAGTATCAAAGTGAGAGCGTACGGGGGGAATTGAGATAAGTGGAGCTGCCTTTTGTTGGGGTACACCAACTCACACACTACAAAGAGAAAAGTTTACAGCTCCGAGTCGGGAGCTTTCTCTGAAATCATCATGAAATATGCAGGAGGCGCAGAAAATAAACCTTGCGTAACCATCATTACTGCCTCAGAGCAACTGTGAGAAAAAAAAAAAGAGACACTTTTAGGTGATGCAACGCCGCCTCTGGCTACCAAATCGGAGGTCCTCAGTTAACGGGGGGCCGGCAGTGAACAGCATGGGCCTCTGTCTCAGTGGACTTCCACAAACTTAGTTACTTCAGAGCTGGATTCCGATCATGTTTATCGCCAACATTGTCTGGAGGCAGAGATGAAATTTCAGAAATCCAGAGAAACTATTTTATTGGAAGATTGCCCATTTCGTTTCAAGCATTACCTTGAAAACGATTTTAAACACTGAAAGTCGTTTCAACGGTCACAACCCTATATTGCATGTTAGAGTTTGGGGTTATTCTGTCAAGAGGGAAAAGTCAATGTCTTAATGTTTTGTATGTTAAGTTTTTGAGATTTACAATCTACATTTCATTTGCAAGCTTTACAGCTTTCTCAGTACTTAGTTGTTTACATTTTTGTCCCCTGCAGACCTCCAAGATTAACAACTGAGGCCCTGTTTATATGACATTACAAGTGAAAAATGCATTGCTTTTGTTTGTTTCACAACATTTTTGCTTTCCACAGAAATGGGAGAAATGCTGAAAATGATGTAGTTTTCCTGTAGTTCCACAAATGGTAGCAGAAACACTTTTTTTTTTTTAAGAAGCTGCGTTTTCAGTGGCTCCGATTACAACTGTCCTGTAATCACACACCTAAAATGCAATAAAAGTTTTGAGTTTTCCTCTTGAAAATGTTGAGTAAACAGGGCCAGAAATCAGTTAACGGTGTTTCTGCTCTAGAAAGAGTGCCGGCAGGGTTTTATTTGATGTGTGCAACCAAAGGGAAGAAAAAAAACACAGGGTCCCCCTTTGTTTTCTCAAGTCCTTCAAACATCTAGAATCCCCTTTAAAAGAACCACTGATCTCCACTAGAAGAGATTCGCAACACTCAATCCACAATTGAAATTTGTGGCTGAATTGCTTTAATATTGCCTTGGAATATCATATTTTCATGTATGTTTTTCTTTTGAGCTAATAGCTAAAAAAATATATATAATAAATTGACAAACTTGTGGGAAAAGTTTCAACTACTGACAAGTCTCCAATTTACAATAAACCAGGTTTGAATTACTCCAACAACAACAACAACAAAAAAAAAACATAAACAACCATCTTAGTCAAACAGTTGACACTGTCACAGGTAACCACGCAAAGATAGAGTCGGCTTGGACAAGAATGCAAATGCTAGCTAGCGTTAGCTCTCCTTCAGCTAAACTGAGCTTTGTTTGAGAAGCTACAAAGAACTTACGGCCCCAATCTCAGATGTGAAGTGTTTATTGTCTTTTTTCCTGGCATAAATAGCAAACAAACTGAAGTCTCGTAATGATGGAAATACGCCAGTAACAAACAGAGATTCCCCTTCAGAATACGAGCTCGTCTGTTTGTGTGTGGAGCGTTCCGGCTGAGGCGAGCGTCAACCTCCCGCGCCCTGCGAGTGCCACTCTCCGCTCCAGTAAATGACAGGTGTGTTGTAAACATGACTTGGTGATGGCCGTCTCCTTCTGCAATAATGAGACGAGTGGCGCCTTCCCACCGGCGCGCTGTGCCAGAACAGTGATTGAAGGAACGTAAACACAGCCGCCGTGGGGATTGTACATCTGCCGGGTGCTGCCGTTGCGCTATTTAGCGGGTGAAATCTGACTCCGGGCCACGTAAATCACAACCTACGCCGCGCGCCGTCGACGGCCACTCTGCCGTTAACCCCTTGCGCTGAGGAGGAAATCCGGCTGCAGACAAAGGTCACCGGACTGACAGTCCGTCAGCTGCGGGTCACGACAAAATGCCGCCGACGTGAGGCTGACCGGGGCTGACAGTCCGTCCGCAGCACACGGCAACGGGACACGGCTGAAGTAGGCCAACGGAGGGGGGCTTCTGCCACCAACCTCCCCGTCAGCTAGAGCTGAGTGGCAGAAGAGACAGCGCTTCCAACCTCAAGGGTTTTTCTTTTTCCTCCCCCTCCGAACGCAGATTCCAACCGTCAGGTGTTCAAAGAATCAGCTGCGGCAGGAAAAGGTCGGCAGGTCAAGCCTTCATCTCCACGGCTGCCCTCAGCACTCACGTAGATGCGCGTGGGGTCGAAGGGGCACTCGTTGGTGACGCTGGAGTAGCCGATGGCGTGGGGAAGCGGCAGTGCGTCAGGAGGCTCCGCCCGCCGTGTATGATGGCCCTGACGATGGACACGGACAGGCCGACCGCGAGGCCGCCGCCATCAGGGCCGCCAGCAGGCTGATCGCGAACACGGCCCACGTCTGTGGAGGAAGGGGAAAATAATCACAAACCGTGAAGAAATAACACGATGGCGAAGACCGGAGAACATCGGTTGAGCGTACTGGGAGGAAACGTTCCATGTCGGAGCACGAAAGAGAGCAGCTGCTCCGTGCCAAATCAAAGTCATTATCAATCATCCATTGTTTAGCCTTTTTTTTTTGTGTGCCATGACAAGTCAGAATGTTTGCTATGAAATGGAGCTCACAGAACAAACTGAAGCATTCACACAGCAGCTGGAGATGTAGAAGTACTGAAGTAATACGCAAGAAGCCGAAAAAGAACAGTTCTAAGTGTAAAAGATCCTGAAACACTGATCCGATCCTGAAGTCGCTGAAAAAGCCTCGGAGAGTTCTAATAAATGCCTTCCAGATGATACGTGTAAGGTGCGACTTAAAGGATGTCAACGGACTTGATTGAGGGCCGGATTTGCTGTGGCAGTAGCACCATTAGCAAACACTGCAAGCATGACAAAGAGAAGAAAAGATTTCAGTAATTTCAGGTTTACTCGAGGTGCAAGTGGCAATAAAGACAAATGACATACAGAAATTTGATAAAACAGAAATAAGCAGACAGTAGTTTCAAACAAATTGAAACTTTACAACTTGGGCTCAAAAGGGATGTTTTTTCATTCAGAAATAAATCTGGTATAAAAATGAACTACTTGTTATGTGGCAAAGCGTTTGCATTAACACTGCAAGAAGTGATGGACATTTAATTAAGTTTCAAAGATGTTTTATCACATTTTTGTTCCAGTCTGCTGCCAAAACAGATTTAATCTTTGTGCGGCAAAGGTGAATTTTAATGCTGCTTGTTATAGAAGTAATTCAGCAGAAGAAGACATTTAAATAAAAAAGTATAGATTTATTCCTCTGAGGCCCTGTTTACAGGACAACCTTTACATCACCATACAGGAACAAACAACAGCACCAACTACAGGTCCAACATGCTAACTATGTTTTCAAAATGCCAAGTAAACAAAAACTTTTGGAAACAAAAACAATCAAAAAACAATGCGTTTTGACTTGAAATGGGTCCTGAATCGTCCTGAGCATATCACCTCATGGGGTTACTCACTTTCTCAATGATGAAAGAAACATGGTGCTTAAAGGTTGGGGCTTCTTTGGTGACTGTGACTTATAAACTTAAGTTAGCTGACAAGGTGATTATGAGCAGTTTTCAGCTGTTGGACCATCCAAAAGTTGCCTGGCAGACCTGGGAGCACACCCAAGCTTTTAAAGTCACCGGGGTAGAGTATGAGCCCATCATTGAGTTGCATCGTGGGTAGTTCGGGACTTTTTGTTCATGTTAATAACATATAGTCTTTATATTACCTAGATGTTGAAATACAAGTGGTTTAAATGCACACAGGACAATTGTATACAAGACCACCTCACACTGCCATCAATTCATTTCCCCTGAAGGAGCTAAAGTAAGCAGTG
Source organism: Salarias fasciatus (assembly GCF_902148845.1). Lineage (NCBI taxonomy): Eukaryota > Metazoa > Chordata > Actinopteri > Blenniiformes > Blenniidae > Salarias > Salarias fasciatus. The sequence continues at coordinate 24,568,338 of NC_043765.1, forward strand.
TTGCAAAGACATTATCCATGTTCTTAAAGCATGTTGGGGTCATATGCAAGGATCTGGAGCTACAAGAGATCTAAATAAGACAAGGTATTAGAGATGCACTGACACCGATAGCAGTATCAAGCATCATAGATCCCTCACACAACCTGGTGAACAGGATGTAACGGCATCTGCCAGCAACATCAGCAGCAGGTATAGAAAAGAGAGGATGAGCCCTGGCTGTGGCTTCAAGACTCTTTAGAATTATTGAAAATGAAAGTACAACAGACTGTAAACTATGTTCTGCCAACATATCAAGAGGAGGCGAAAGCTCGTTCATACAACACCAGCAACTTAATCACCAGAGACATTTGAACCAGAAGAGCTAACCTGATGTTGTCCATTAGTTTAACTGCTCCGTGGATCCAGCCGTGCTACATGCTACATGCTAAAGGGACTCAATCACCAACCACAGTGGTCCAGAACAGATATCCCCAACCTCTGGTCTCACACCGGTACCAGCATTACAAGCATTACTAGCATTACAACAATCAAGCAAGAGCAAGAGTCTGCGCTTGGTGAGTTTCTAACATGAAAAGGCGTTTTCGCGTGTCTTTGCGTGTAAGGAAGCTAGAGCTAATGAGCTAATGCTAACCCTTAGAGAAGCGAATGCATTTTGATGACGTATTTGTTTTGAAGCGCTGATTGGCTGAAGTGCGCTGTCAGTCAAAGGAGTAACCGACACCCCGTGCAAGAAGTTTCAATGGGCTCCTATCCAGACTAAGCTTAACTCCAAATCCAAATGTGGATGAGGAGTGAGCGGGTCTGGTTTACGAGGCTATTGTGAGCTAGCCCAACATTTGATCTTTGACTCTGACAAGCTTGTCCATGAGATGACTGGAATTCCCCAAATTGTGCGAATTCTCTCTAAAGAGAATTCATAGTGAAGACACAGGATGCTAATGGTTAGTGTGATGAATACCAGACAGAGTGGGAGAGGCTGAGCAATTCTCACAAATGTTGCCTTTAGCTTGTCACCACACCTTGAATTTTCCCTCTATAGGCATCACCTCTGGCCCAAAAAGATGTCTGCACCCTGCAGAGCTACATATTATTGTCCTAGTCAACAGACTTTCTCAGAGTGACGCCCCATCAAACTCCCACTCATGGCAGCACTGGTAGATTTCAAAAGAAAGATCGAATGACCTGTCCTGCCTCGCTCCTTTATTTGCAGTAGCATGATGCACACATGTGCATTAAGCTATCCAGGCTGACCTGAGGCAACAAGGCGTCCTCAACCCGACACCATACAAGTCATTTCTCATGTCTCCACTGACATTTAAGCACAGGTGGAAAGAATGATCCCTGAGAATACATGATCCAATAAGAAATCACAGAGACAGAAGCTAGCAGTCCCGAAGTCGCGAATTTCAAAATGCACGCCCAACAAATTCGGATGCAGATGGTGGTGGTGGTGGTGGTGGTCTTCAAAAACATCTAAGAAATCGGTTACTACTGGCACCGCTCTGTTGGTCTGTATCTGTCTGCTTCCAGGAAACTGACAGAAATACGAGATGAAACCAACACAGAGTGAGGAACAGATGGCTTTGAGCACATCTGTATGCATATTTTAACGTCAGGCGTATATGAGCCATAAAGCGCTGATGGGAGGGATGCAGTGAAAGGAGCTCGAAAGCTGCAGATATCGTCTGAATGTGGCTGAGCTCAAGCAGTTCTGGATAGAATTATGTTCATTAACACTTTAGATGGAGATCGAATCACATCTAAAGGCTAATTCAAAGGGTTCATCTATTTCTTTTGTCTAAGCTACAGTGAACGAGTCTGAAGCTGCCAGAAGGATAAGAGATTTACAGACTATATTAACACTAAGAGAACAACACACGCTATAGCCACACTCCCAAAAGAAACCACAGTATCAGTTACCGCAGAGGGGCAACTCACCCGCTAATTAGCTTACAGAAGGTGAGGCAAAAGTTTAGGGACTCAATCATGTTGTGGAGAGGACTGAGCGCTTAAACAGAAACTCGATAAGGACCACACAGAATAAAGCAATTTGTCTGAAAGATTAGAAGCTGTTGGTAGCTGGCACATGCGATAAAGGCGACAGAAAGGGAGCGTTTTCATTCACGCTTTGCAAACACCTCCCATTGAGATAAGGCGGCGGTGGCGGTGGCAGCGGGAGCCTGAACTCAGCCCTGGTTGCGCCCTGCCCCGTTACGCCGTGGCTTTCCGCTGACAAAAGGGAGCTGGGGAGTGGCTTCCATCAGGCCCTGCTCAGTTTGCTCAGGCTGTGTGTCGATTTGCCTCGTCAGTCCCGTCGGAGCGGCCCGACAGCTGACTGAGTAAACAGAGGTAGAAGCCGCAGAGCACATACAGACAACAGGGACAGATTCAGCTGCTGCAAGGTGTGCGGGGCCTTTTTTTTTTTATTTAATTTTTTTAAATGTCACGGAAACAGAAAGGAGAAAAAAAGCTGAAAAATATCAAAGTCAGTGCAGCGGATTGAAATTCACTTCAAAGGCCAGAAGAGACACTCACCAGGCTCCGGCGTCTCCTGTTCTTGGACAGGATAATCGTCAGGATACCAACGATCACACCCTGCAGGTGGAGACAGATCCAAGGACAGACATGAGATATGACTCCAGATTTTAAAAAACCAAAGACAAGCATGAGTTAACATCAAATAAATCCACCTGAAACTTGAAGCTCCAAACAGAAAATGTTAAGAGATGGTTTCAGTCAGCGCCACAGCTCTGTTATCACTACAAACACGTCCAAACAGCTCGTTAAGTACTTGAAGGTGTTATTTCTGTGAAGCCCGAGGTAATAATCATCACTCAACAGAACCTTCACACATATTTTGTGTTGGGGTGATCAGGTTTAAAGACACCCAGACCCAACAGTTCTCGTGCTCATTTAGACCCTGTTCACACGACAACACTCAAGTGAAAATGCATCATTTTTTGCATTTTTGTTTCAGAAAAGTTTCGCAAATACAACAAGGTGACTCAGTTCAAACGTCTTAGTCTCGAAATACAATTATCTTTAAAAGTAATCCATTTTACAGATAAATAATTGTATTTTTTCAGACTGCAAGGAATCAGTCATAGTCAGTTTGCACATTAGGTTATGCATCTCTAAATCCAACTCTACAGCAGTGCTGCATTGTGTGTATTTTGAAGAGTCGTCAGCAGACATGTATCCACAGAACACAGCAGAGAATGGCTGCAATTTAGGGTTTAATTTTCAACAACTGATGATTTTTTTTGCCATGTTATGTTTTTCTGAATCTGTGACTTATCTCTGAAACACAAACTGTTTTCTGAAAATATCTTTCTGGTAAAAGACCTCACCGTTTTCTGGGTATAACGTCATTCACATCACAGTATTAATCTAAGGGTAATATCTTAAATTATACTTCAAATGTTATATTAATATAGAACTTCTTGGAACTCTTGGCTGCTTTTGAAGCTGCAGTCCACAGGGCAAATATGCTCAGCATTATAACCCCAGTTCAATCCATTTTCTCCATAATATTTGGAACGTCTTAGCAGAATTCAGCTGGCTTATTGCAGCTATTTGCCAAAATGAACCACTGGAAGTTTCAGGTACACATGAGGGAAATAAGGACTGCAGGAAAAGTCAGCGGTGTCCTCGAATCTTGAAAAATACTTTGTAATTTCATTAACTGCACATGACAGTCGTATGAAACATCACACTTAAATGTCACTACTAAAGAGAGTAAATATGTGTTTTAAGTTAATATATTAAGCACATAGAGAAGACACTTAGCATTTTAGAGAACCCAAGGAATCAAGATGACTTCAAGGATTAGGTTGTCCAGGTGTGCAAACATGGACAGCAACAACAGGCGTGAACGCGGTAATCTTATGACTGAAGTTAAACTCCATCCTGAGCTGTCGAGCCAGATGCTTCAGACTCACCACCAGGCCGGAAGTGAGAGCCACCACGTTGGAGATGGCGTACTCCATGGCCCGGGCCTGCTTGTGGAGGTTGATGTGTCTGAGCACGACACCGTGCACGAGTGCCGCCAACAGGAAGTTCACATGGCCGACCAGGAGCACGCTGAGGCCCATCTTCATCAGGGCCTTGGGTTCCTCCAGGCTGGCACAACACACTCCTGGAGGAGGAGGAGGAGGAGGAGGAGGAGGAGGAGGGGAGCAAGTTACCGGAGAGAGCTGCAGTGATTCCCCGCTGGGTGACATTACTCCCGGGAGTATTGATCAGAGAGATGGACGCCAGGTCAAACCAACAGCGGAGCGGTCACCTGAGTTAATGATTTCTGCTGTGCACATACCTTTAGTACACGTGGGACAAACTGAGGCTATCCCAAAACAGCATTAACTTTAAGACCGTCCAGTAACATACAGTGATACCAGAAGGTCTGTATGTTTATTTCACCATCTTCACTTTCAGAACTGTCTTTCTACTGATGCAGCATGAGATGTTACTACTCTGCAGCTCAATTTGACAAATGATTGCTCCGAGCCATACACTCCGGGGGATTTCAAGGCACAGAACTGATGCAGTGGATAGAAGCAGGATGCTATCAGGAGTTTTCCAGTGGAAGCAATGAGTTAAAAATAAGTTGTTTTTTTCCCCAAGACACCACAAAGACATATTCCTGGCAAGTATGAAGTCAACATCTTGCAGAATGAATGGATGAAGGTAATAGCTGAAGCAGGTTCATCACAATCCAGAAACACAGACACCTACACACACCTGTATTCAGAGCTGAAGGCAATTCAGACTCCAGTTAACCTCATGTGACTGTGGGGGAACTGTAGAAAAACCCACAGAACAGATTTTCTGGTTTGACCGCAGCAATCGAACACAATCAGGACACAGTTTACAGTTTGAGGGCTGCAGTGATTGACGGGGTTTGTGCACAATCAGTCCCACAAATCTCTGTTTTTAACCCAACCCCCAGACGACGTCTCGGCTGAAAGCATCCTGGAGCTTCACCTTCACAAAGTTTTCACCCAGATTGCCAAAAAAAACATGCAGGTCCAGAACAGATGAGAGGAAGTCAGATCAATGCAAAACCACCATGACTGACAGTGATTATTCAGCACTTTGAAGGCAGTGCGACTCAGTTTGTTTGATTCCTGACAGGACATTCCTCTCAGGCGATTAGAATGTGTCTTGAGAGTGGCAAAGCAATTCCACAGCTGTCTTCACAAAAAGAAAAAAAAAGAGGACACTCTTGACTATCACACCACACCCACACCACACAAACACAGTGAAAGTTTGGAAGTGAGCTCAGACACGCTTGTTACCTGATCCGGCCATTTCTGTTCAGGTCACCATTCGTTCTGAGGAGCAGCAGGTCATGAGGGATCGGATGGTCAGACTCTGCCTGTCTCTTCAAACTGAGAACCTCAGTCCTGTCAAACAAGCGAGACACACAGAACACAACCTGTGACACCTGCTGAGGATTCCCTTTCAGAATAAAAAAACTATATACAGATGTACCTCTGAAAATGTCATTTAAGATACTAAATAGCACACACGTTGTAAATTTTAGCACAAATGTATTGTAGAAATACGCTCACAACTCCCTAATCGCATGTAATCATTTATCCATTTGATGAAAAAGCAGTGCACGCTTTTATTTTGAAAGAACAATGTTATATTATCTATAAATATGGCAGGTGCACATAAAGGCGTCTCCCTGGCTTTATTCTACATGCAATTGTTCTCTTTTTGTAGGTATCTGTAGTTAACATTTATCACTTTAATCAAAAGTAAATAAATGCATGAGATTATCTGAACACTGAAAAACAACGGTGTGATATTTGCAGTGGAAAAACATTGTAAAACCTGATCAGATTAAATGAATGCAGAAAATATAGTTCAAGTAGATTAAAAATTGGATTTTATATAGAGTTTATTTTACTGTAGATTATAAATTTCAAAATGGATGTAAGAATTCAAACACAGCTGCGCAATGTTGGTATAAAATACTGAAAAAAACTTCCAAATCAACTTAAAATGTCAGGAATTGATATTTTAATAGGCTGATATAAAACATACACAAAATAGATAAACTGGGGGAAATAAAAGCGTTTTCTAAAGGTTTCTGGACGTTTAAAGGTATACCATTGGTGCCACCAAGTGGAGAAAAGAAGGTAGTGAAGAAGCAGGTTTCAGGTTTTCCATTCAATAATTCACATGACAAGAAGACAGTTACCAGTTTTTATTGAATCATAAGTTATTTCAGAAGGTATTTCAGTATTTATACAGACAGGGCAAAAGTTGCATTTATATAGATGATGATCCATCATTTAATGAAGATACAGATATTTCATGGACTTTTTCCTGTTGTCTTGAGACAACAGCCAGAAAGTTTCTTGCTGAAAACAGACTGGATATAAGATGGCGTCATCTGTCTCAGTTCATCTCATGAGAAACAGTCACATCGAGCCAACCTTTTCCAGCTGATCCGTGGCTCCAGCCGTCACTAGGCTGTGAGAGGCGGTTTGAGGCCGTTGCGGTCGGACCGAATCTTTCTGGACGAGGTTCGGACGGTGCCTCGCTGCTTCAGTTTCACCAGCCGTCGGGCAATCAGATAGCAAATCTCACAGCAGCTGAGTATGATGCACAGAGCTGACGCCCCCACCATGAAGTAGGTGAAGACGGTCTTCTCGGTGGGCCGGGAGATGAAGCAGTCCACCACGTTGGGACAGGGGCTGACGTCGCACAGGACCTTCCTGGGGAGCTTGAAGCTGTCGTAGATGTAGTGGAGCAGGTACAGGAAGGTGATCTCGCAGCCGGTTTTGATGAAGAGGCTCAGCAGGTAGGTCCACCACAGGCCGCCGTGCTTCTGACCCGGGTTGTCGTACAGCCGGGCGTTCTCGCCGTGCTTGGCCCGGTGCTTCCGCTCCCTGTCCTCCCTGTAGGCCACGTGCAGCACCACCATGAAGGACGGGCAGGTGACGAAGATGAGCTGGAGGGCCCAGAGGCGGATGTGCGAGATGGGGAAGAAGTAGTCGTAGCAGATGTTGGTGCAGCCGGGCTGGCGGGTGTTGCATTCGAAGTGTCCCTGGTCGTCGCTCCAGACCCGCTCGGCAGCCACGACGAAGACCAGCACCCGGAAGACGAAGACGACCGACAGCCAGATCCGTCCGAAGGCCGTGGAGTACTTATTGACCCCGCTGAGAAGACCCTGGAGAAAGTTCCAATCCATGACTCCGGCTTCGACTGGCTCTTTCTTTTTAAATCTCTGACTCGTTGAAAACTGTGGAGCTAGAACACAAAAATGACAAAAGTAGAGTCAAGCAATCATTCGGAAAAGAAAAGTTTTTATTATTACAAACCTGAGAAAAAAGTCAAACTTTTCTCTGTAAACTTTATCCGATAATGTAACAATAGGCTATATTTTGTTTCCAAATTTCTGTCTAAATGCATTTCTGTCTATATTTGGCCAAATGTAAACAATTACATGAATGTATCATGAATAAAAATAAAACCTTACCTTCTCTTCCACTCAGTCTATCATGATCCGTGTCTTGGAAACAGTCTTACTCTGGTCCAGCAGTTATCTTCGGTCAGCCTTTTCTCTGCAGCGGCACTCTGACATTGGCTGGCTGAAAGAAAAAGCTCCTGGCTGTAATCTGGAGGTGGGGCCACTTTTGGCAGCCTCTCAAAGCTGTCTTTAAATGTCCAACTTCGTAGGGAAAAAAAACACTTTATGATTGGAATTAATAAAGAGGGAAATTGGATTATTGAAATAGATCCATCAGGAATTTCTGAAATAGAAACACTTGTATTTTAGTTCTACATTCATGGTCTGATGGTCTTGCTGTTGGTGAACAGAAGAAGTTGAGTTGAACGCAAGTCATCAAAACGGATGGAGTGCAAATTCTGTATTAAATTGCTGTAGCATATTTCCTTTTGTTTGAGCAGAGTTATGGATAACTTGACGTCAATTATATACACTTTATGGATCGTTTCTCCTCAAAGTAATGATGGAATTGTGTAATCATAGCCTCTGTCTGATTGGTGTATAAATGCGGATATTTACCATCCAGGCTGTTTTTGGCATTAAAAAAAATATAGGAGACGCCAATGGGTTTGCTAATATAACCAAGCCCAGCGGGAACCAGATTAACCTCGAACAACCATTAACAACCACTAGCACCAAACTCATACATTATCCCAGACAGCAAACTGGGAAACACTGAGAAAAAGGAGATGATTTGGAAAGAAAAGCAGTGATAAATTAAGAAAATACTCTGATCAAGAGATTGAAAAAAAACTTTTTTAAAGGCCAATTTTATAATGTTGAGATTACTCTTTTTGAAAATGATAAATAAATCAAAGTTCAAGACGGCAAACACACACGATCACGTTGATGGACAAAAGAATTCGCTTCGACTTCTCTAGATGAGTAAAGGTGATCAAGCAGAATAAATATTAAGACATTGCTTTTAAATATGTTTATCCACTCTGATTACCATATCTCTTATCAGTTATATTGAGCAACTGTGCTGTGGAGATTTCCTTTGTATGCCTTGGTTAATCAGGGCTTAATAAGGCCAACACCTCCCTGGTGTTTGACCAAGCTCTATTAATCTAACCCGCCGCAGAGATATGGAGAGATATAAGATGAGATATTGATTGTTCATTTACTCAGGTAAGAATGTGCTGCAGTCACCGCCTCGTTGGTACACTCAGTTATCTGATACTCTTCTTTACAGCTCGACTCTCCATCGCGATTATTTGGATTCAGAAGGAATGCAGGATGTGGCTTGTCTGAAATTCATTTTGTACATTTCAAGAGAAAATGCTTCGTTTTTGCATTTTTCTCACTGAGAATCATTCTATAAAAGTTGCATATTTAAGTGACTTGGAGCGCTGTTGTTCTGACACCTGAAATGCAATGAAAGTTTTGCATTTTTTCTTAAAATCGTTGCTTAAATGGGCCTGTAGTGTAACTATGTCATTTCATTGTGTGCCATTCTGTTTTTGTCTATTACTTTTTGTAATATTTCAGTGTTGAGGTTTAATTGGATGACATGAGATATTTTTCCACAGGCTGCGACTTGGAAAAGAAAATCTTGCAAATACTTACATATAAACATGTATATTTTAGACATTATAGTGTGTGTTGTTTTTAATTTTGCGCTAAGCTCAATTCCTTGAAAAACAAGAAGAGCAAAATCACTCTTTTTTGGATCAAATCTTTATTTAAGGTGTCACAGTAAGTACATTCCCTTTTGTAAACAACATTTCCCACAAATAAAGACATTGCAGATGATTTCTTGTAATTCTCCTAACCTGAAGTGATTTCTGTCTCCTCTCCTGTGAGTCGACCACACTGCATGCTGGGGCTGAACTACGTAGGTCTACATTGTCGTTAAGCAGATCTTTTCCTTCTCTTTGTAGTTTCCATTCTCGCTCATGTTGGTCGTGGTCATCATCCGGGCGTTCTCCCTCTCGAAGCGAGGTTCACCCCTCCTGCAGCACTCCCAGAACCTTTTCCCACACAGGTAGAACATTTCGCAGAGTGTGAGGACGATGCACACGAAGCTGGTCACCACCATGAAGACGGTGAATATTTTCTTCTCTGTGGGCCTGAGAAACACAAACGGGAATGTTTTACAGAGGATAGTGATTCCTCAATGCGTGAACATTTAGAACTGGGGTGTCAAACATAAGGCCTGTGGGCCAACAGTGCATAATGCAACAGCTATAGAAGTATTTTGGACATTTCACGATATTTTGCACCAAAAGGTCGCTCAAAATTTGCCTCATATTGGGATTGTAGTCATTTTTTTCAGGAATTCTTTGGTTTATCATGTATTCTTGACACGACTTCCAAAATAAAACTTTCAAGTTTAAATTTTAAGGCTGTTATGGCACTGGTTTAGCCCATTCAAGATGGGGTTTAACCCTGAACCAAAATGTAATTGACGCCCCTGATTCAGACCCTCTTACCTTGCGATGTAGTCCACAACATGAGGACACGGTTCTTCCCTGCATTTCACCACCGGTGGGAAGAAGGTGGCCTCGTAGATGTGGAACAGCAGGAAGATGAACACGGCGTCCACCGTCATCTTGAACAGCAGGCTGAAGAAGTAGGTCCACCAGAGACCCCCGCGTTTCTTCCCCGTGTCATCGTACAGAGGCACGCAGTCCTCTCCGTGCTTCAGCCGGCGCTTCCGTTCCCGGTCTTTCCTGTAGGACACGTGGAGGGTCACGAGGAGGGACGGACAGGTGACGAAGATCAGCTGGATGGCCCAGAGCCGCGTGTAGGAGACGGGGTAGTAGTGATCGTAGCACACGTTGTGGCAGCCGGGCTGGCGGGTGTTGCAGTCGAAGTCCTTTTGCTCGTCGCCCCAGACCTTTTCGCAAGCCACCAGAAACACCAAGAGTCTGAAGATGAAAACAATGGCGAGCCAATGCGACCGAACGCCGTGGAATATTTGTTCACCCCGCTGAGGAGGCCCTCCAGGAAGGCCCAGTTCATGCTGTGGTTTCAGGATCGGACCTTTAGAATGTGGCACACGCTCAGATTGCTCAGACGCACAAAGCTCTTTTAACGTACCTCATACTGCTTCCTTCAGTAGTTAAAGGGGAGGGAGGATACTGCACAAAGCAAACACAGACTCACTCTTTAGCACTCACTCCAAGAGGTGTTGAGAGCAAACAGTTCGAAGACTAATTCATCAGAGGAGCAGAGTGAAAAAGAGTCATTGGTAGAGACCATTCAACCTGACGGCAGCCCTCAGAGGCATTTCAAGAGCTTTACCTGGACAAATACATACAGATATTGATGAGAATCTTCATACCCAATGTTGATTATTGGACCGTGGTTATTTCTTTCTACCAACCAAAGCTGCAACTTACTCTATGTTTGATGAAATACATAAGTATTAACTTTCTCACGAAACTACATATTGTTATTAGAAGTAGACGTTAAAGGGGAAGAGAAACACACAGAATAGTCCTGATCTATGGACAAAAGGGATAAAGACTTGTAATGCATACAATTTCTCATGAGAAAGAGAAATTATGAGACAAAACAAAACAAAAAAACCAAACACTGGTAGTGATTCAGAGGAGGAGAGGTTATCATAGACTGACAGTAACACAAATTGGTGCAGGTGTGGACACTGTGGTGATGGACATCGATGTGGAGTGTGGTGTGTGTGTGTGTGTGTGTGTGTGTGTGTGTGTGTGTGTGTGTGTGTGTTTGTGTGGAGATACATGAAACACAATGACTCATCTGTGCCGTCGGTTCAACCTGCATCACCCACAATGTGCACAGAAATGTAATCAGAAATAATGATTGTTCCTGTTGCTCTAAATGGTTGCATTTGAAAAGAAAGAATAAAAAAAGAGAGAGAGAGGAGCCACAGGACAGGAAGTAAACAGATCTTGGTGCCGGAGCTTTCTCTCTTTCTTTCTCCATTAACTTTGATGCTACAGCTGTATATTATGTCTGCATAGACATGCTTTAATCCATCCACTCTGTTCATGATATATGTCTACTGAGGCTCTCGTTAAATAAGTCATCTGGAGGGAACAAGCCTGTGCAGAATGAGCAGAAAAAATTCATGTCTAATTTACATATTAGACATATTAAAGCCGCTCATGAATTAGAATAAACCAGCAGGTTAATTCCAAATAAAGATTCCAGGTCCTTTAAAGGTGCATTAAGGAGTTTTACAACCTTAAAAACACTTATTTTCCACCATAAACATGTTACACATTTTTAATGATGTGTACAATGTGCCCTGACATATTCATTACAAGTACCTCTAACAGCGCTAAATTGTCACTTGAAAGTTGCAGTGCCGGTCCGGCACCAGCATTTTTTTGGTGAGAATTTGAAAGCAATGACATAATGCGCGCTCCGGCTGGATAGGTTTCGATTTGTCCGCCATTACTCCGCCAGATGCTTAGTGAGCAACAACTGAGCAGGAGCTTCCAGAAAGTAAGAACAGACTGGCTTCTAGCACTGCCACAGCTCCACACAGACTCCACCAGGCAAAAGAAACTTAAATCTTACTTGAGCGCTTCTAAACGAGCGAAGAAGGAGTCCCCCTCTTCCGTGCACGCGAGCCACAGGGCGAGTTTTTCACTAAGCTGCATTACGCCCAAGGCCTGCAGGGGGCACTGTTTCGCATAAAACGTGCAAACTCCTCAATGCACCTTTAATGGTCATTTTAAAGCATAATTAACTTTTTTTTTTTTTTAGAATTAAAAGTCCCATAGTGATAACCACCCCACCCTCCCCACCCCGCAAAGCAGCCAGGGATGCTCCAGCCCAGGACGAAGCAGCGAGAACCGCCACTGCTCTCAGCTCCTCCTCTTGAAGAACCAGGACCAGAGTCCACAGCCTCCACCTCCGGCTGCAGCCTCCGGTTCCTCACCTCGTCTGCTGGAGACTCTCTCACGGCCGTCACCGGGGCAGCAGGCGGGGAGGGGGTGCGGTGCGGGGTTCCTCGGCTCGGCCTGACCCCAGAACGTGACCTCGGAACCGGACCGATCCGCGCTGCGTCCCGCCCTGCCGTCACTCCGCGGCCCGCCGGGTTCACAGCCCGGCCGTAGCCCGGGTCGGGCGGTGGTTTAATGCTCGCTCAATGTCAGAACATGCTGGACTTAATTAACCACTTTATTGCAGAGTTGCAGTACATCCAATTGTATCGTGCATGCACGCGCACATCTCACACACACACACACACACACACACACACACACACACACACACACACACACACACGTTAACATAGTTTTCTTTTTCAATCTGTGTTTGGGTGAAAGCAGTCTCCAGTCTTTGCTGGTCAAGTCCAAGTCAAAGTTGTAAGTTAAAAAAATAATAATAATGATAATCAAGCCAAATGGAGAATCATCAAATTCATGATTCATGAATTGTGACTTGGTTCAAGAATCATGAACCGAGTCTGACTCGATTCCCAGTCATGTGACTAGAGTCTGACTCCGTTTCTATGGTAACTCTTTGATGCTTTGATCACCAGAGCTCTGCCTGCAGCCAGTCTGAACTGGATTTCATTTTAAACTTTTGTGACGTCCGGTGCAGACGGAGCATCTTCCTGTGCAGAATTACCATCCACCCGTGGTTGCTGAGCTGAATTTTGACTTCAAATTCTTGCTGAATTTAAGCTGGCCAGGTCGTTCGACGGAGGACAGCCCTTCAGGACCAACTGGTCACTCAGAAATGTAAGAACCTTGTTTTTAAAGGGGCTGTATCATGCTTTTTTAGCTAGTTCAAACCCTAGAAATGGCATTAACATGGTGATAGTTTATTTTTGGCGCTAAGGAAAAGTCATTTTGTGTGAAATAAAAGATTTTCTGGGGCTAATTCTGAAACCCAGAAGAGAAAACGCTCTGTTTCACTGAAAATCCCGCCTCTCTTCCTGTGGACTTTGACTGACAGCATATTTCAGCCAATCAGCGCTTCAAAACAAATACGCTGGCTAGTTTTAGCTCTTTTTCTCTCCAGCTTCTTTACAAGCAAAGACACGTGAAAATGTCTTTTCCTGTTAGAAACTCACCAAGTGCAGACTCTTCAGACTCTTGCACTTGCTTGATTGTTGCTTTCAGACGATGGTTAAAGTTTATCTCTGTAATCGGAGTTACAAAAAGCAGCAACGCTGATTGCCGAGGGCCTGCGGGAGGGGGGCGCAGGGGAGCCATCTTCACCGTGTGACGTGAACGTGGGAAACAGAGCGTTTTGGGTAGGGGAGGGGCTGCCTCTCTGAGCAGCAGAAACACGAGGAAAGCTCAAACACAGGCACGAAGGAAAAAAAAAACACTTTGGGGTGTTTTTGGTGAGTACATAACTATATAACAAGGTTAAAACATACAAAAAGTGAATTTTGCATGTGAATTTGCCCTTTAAAGGTGCTGTAGGCAGGATTTTGCTAGTCAATGCTAATTTTTCTGTGTTTTCTTTGGATTAAATGTCAGAGTATCCATTGATAATCCTTTAGGAGTGTAGCATAACTGCACTACCGTGAGGGCGCAGCGTTTCCATCTGTCTCTGTTCTGAGCTGAAAAGGAATCTCGACAGCTCCAGGTATCTTTGACTAATCAGAAGAGCCCCTGAGGCTCTAACCGTGATTGGTCGAGGGGCGTTTGTCGCACGTTCTTGTGTGAGGGGCTTAACTTGCGTAAGGGCGTGATGTCAGAGAAAACAGGACAGGATTGGCTGTGCTGGGTTTCAAATGGCCATCTTAGATGGGTCAAATCGCCATCTTGCTTAGGTAAACCAAAGCAAGATGGCAGAGATGCCGAATCCTGCCTACAGCACCTGTTGTGTTAATAATAACCTAATGTTTCACATTATTACTGGAAATAAAAACAAAGTGTTTTACACCAATGTTTTGTGAATTGGCAACACTCCACAACAACTTTAATGGCTTTTATTGTTTCATTTTGCTCATATTGTTAGATTTAGCAGATTTGTATGTGTGAGGCAGGTGTATTTTGGACATTTGTGAAAACAACCGATGTATTTAAATGGACATTGTACAGAAAGAGTGTCTGAATTTAAGTTTTTAGGAGTATTCATCGACAAAAAGTTGAAATGGAAGTCACATATTGGACATGTAAAGAAGAAAATATGTAGAAATATAGGTGTGATGTAAAGTTAAGCATTTGTTAAATTATAATGCACTGAGAATATTATACTGTTCTTTAATTTTACCGTATTTGATATATTGTTTGGAGGTTTGGGGTAATTCATATCCTGCTCATCTCTTACCCTTAGTTATTTTACAAAAGAGGGTTCTTAGAATAATTAATAAGGCCGCTTCATAAGAGCATACAACAAAACTATTTCTGAAGTCAGGACTATTAAAATTGAAGGATTTAATTGTTTTACAAACATTAATAGTCATGTAAAGCAAAAAGATGCCTGCTACCTTGTGGTTTGCAAACACTTTTTACTTTGAATAGTGAAACAAGTAGAAGAAATCTTGATTTTAAACATAATTCTGCAAGAAGGACTCTTAAAGGAATGTGTGTATTTGTCGCGGGTGTGGGAAAATGAATTCGTTTGAAAAAGATGTGAAACAATGTTCAAACATCTTGCAGTTTGAACATTGTTAAGTTTAAAGAAAAAATATTTAACATTTATGCAAAGGAGCAATAATAATGATGTGACTGATCTGTAGATTGATTGTGACCATCTGATGTTTTTTGTTGTTGTTTTCCTGTTTGAGTTTGGAAAAAAACTGGTGTAAGAGTTAAAAAGACTTATTCTTCATCCTACTCCCGTTCTTGTACATGGGATGTGTGTATTTTGTGTTTTTATAAATTGTATCCATTTATTGATTTTTTTCCCCATGCATTCCCCTGGAAAAGAATAAAAAAATATGTATTTAATGTATTTACAGCAATCCTCCAAGATGAACCAGCTTGGACCGATTGGGCGAAACCGGCGAAAGTCAAACGTGCGCCCAGGGTATGAGTCCTACTGTCCCCCCCGACAGATGCGCCAGCCGCTCCCCTGCAGGAGCCTCCTGCAAGCCTCCAGCAGGAGCCCCACCCAGGGCCCCAGCAGCAGCCCCACCCGCTGGGGCCCCGGGCACATTCCCGGCGAGAGCCCCACGTGCGCCCGGGGTACGAGCTCTACGTTTGCCCCCAGCAGAAGCCCCGCTCAGGTTTGATTTTTTGATTTTGATTTGATTTATTTATTTCATTCATTGAAATAAAACAAAAGGTGAATGCAACATACTTGCATCTACATACTTCAGCACAGATATGTTGAATGAAAAGGTACAGAAAGAAGCAAAAGCTTATAATATCTGCCCCTCATCAGTTCAGAATCCTTTACACTTCCCGTGTGCGCGCTGCATACAATACATAACAAAGAAACAAGTTGTCTTCATACAACACAAATTTCAAAGTCATCCTACATGGCGGCTTTGTATCTATTCATCAAAGCCAGTTTCACGCTCTTTTTAAAACAATGGATGGATTTTGAGGATTTGATTTCACACTCAAGGCTATTCCATAGATGAACACCCTGGACTGAGATAAACGTTTCCTTTGGTTTGGTTCTAAACTTTGGTTTGCAAAAAAAATCTGTTCCTCTTAAATTCTACTTACTTTCCCTCTTTTTGAATCTGTTTTGCAGATTTTCTGGTAATATTTTCTGGTGAGCTTTATACATACATTTGAGAACGTTAAATTCAACCAATTCATTAAATTTTAATGTTCCTAATTGTATAAAAATTGGATTTGTATGAGCTCTGTATCCACTTCCATTTACAACATGAAGAGCTCGTTTCTATAAAATGCAAATTGGATCAATGTAGGTTTTACAAGCATTTCCCCACACTTCAATACAATAAGTCAAATGTGGAATATTAAGAAATTTTACTACAGTAACAAAGCATTCTTATTGAGAAACTCTTTAACCTTGTGTAATACAGCAATAGTTTGGGATAATTTTGTTTTAACATGTTCTATGTGTGATTTCCATGTTAAATGTCATCAATTAAAACACCTAAAAAACTTGATTTCATGCACTTTCGATCTCTAACCCTTGAATAGAAAGTCTTGCACCAATATCTTATCTTACAAGTAAAGACCATACATTTTG